>NW_025814834.1:170954825-172220825 GCF_022079265.1 Lynx rufus
TGTAATGGGACCTGGTAATCGTTAACAAATATGAGGAATTATTAGAGTCATAAAAATTAAACAGCATATTCCTATGTGTTTCCCAAATAGCATTGCCAAGCAATATAATAGTAGCTAAAATATATTTAAATCTTATTTGTTCTGGACAGTGTACTCAGCTTTTACATCATTATTTAACCTAATATACAATCTTCTCAGATGGGTGCTATTATTGTTCCATTGTATAGATAAGGAAACAGAGGTTTAAAAGTGGTAAAGTAACTTTCCAAAGAATTTCTTTTTTTTATTAAGTGTTTTTATTTATTTATTTTGGGAGAGAGAGTGCACACATGCATGCAAGTTGGGGAGGGGCAGAGAGAAAGGGAGAGAGAGAATCCCAAGCCAGCTCTACACTATCAGCACTCAGCCTGATGCAGGTCTTGAACTCACGAACTGTGAGATCATGACCTGAGCCAAAATCAAGAGTCAGACATTTAACTGACTGAGCCACCCAGGTGACCCTCCAAAGAATTTCTAGGTGCCAGAAGGCACATTAGAACTCAGGCAGGCCTATTTGACTCTTAATGTATTTAAACTTGGGGCAAATCCTTGTCCCTCCCTGACCCCATTTTGGCAAGAATTTAAAATGTAATGTTTAATGTTTTAGATATTTGGGGTGTTCTCCTTCTTGGTCCCTGTGTCTCTCCTTTGTTCAATTTTAAATTTTTTTTTTTTTTTAACGTTTATTTATTTTTGAGACAGAGAGAGACAGAGCATGAATGGGGAGGGGCAGAGAGAGAGGGAGACACAGAATCGGAAGCAGGCTCCAGGCTCTGAGCCATCAGCCCAGAGCCCGACGCGGGGCTCGAACTCACGGACCGCGAGATCGTGACCTGGCTGAAGTCGGACGCTTAACCGACTGAGCCACCCAGGCGCCCCTCCTTTGTTCAATTTTAAACAATAGTCAAGGCTCCATGCTGATGTTACATAAAGCATTAGCATAAGACATTGTTCCAGGTGCTTTCCTTTGCTACATGACCAGCCTCACAACATTCCAGGGAGTCAGTAGTGTTTTCCTTTACAGATAGGGAATGGAGGCACAAGCTGGTGAAGGGACTCGCTCAGGTCCCACTGCCTGTTAGTGATGGAACCAGGACAAGAGAGCAGATCGCTCAACTCCCATGTCAGGTGTTTCCATGTTCCTTCTCATGAGAGGGGTGACGGAATAGTAAGAGCCCAAACGTGTCCAGCTAAATCTTACACATTTAAAAAAAGTATACTTCAAATTTATTGAGCATGAAGCATTTCTAGGGACTTCAGGGGGTTTTCATTTGTTTTAACTTTCTCAATAAAGATATTTTGAACAAATAATACAGCCCATTAATGCTTACCCATACATGCCTAGCACATGCCTAACACATAGTAGGTGCTCAATATGTGTTCAGTGAAGTAAAAGTTTCAGGGTCTTGGGGCACCTGGGTGGCTCAGTCAGTTGAGCGTCCAACTTCGGCTCAGGTCATGATCTTATCATACGTGAGTTCAAGCCCTGCGTCGGGCTCTGTGCTGACAGCTCCAAGCCTGGAGCCTGGTTCAGATTCTGTGTCTCCCTCTCTCTCTGCCCCTCCCCCCCCCCATGCTCTGTCTCTCTCTATATCAAAAATAAATAAACATTAAAAAAGTTTCAGGCTCTCAGAAGACACTGTTACTCTTCATTTGTTCGGGCGGGGGGGGGGGTGGGGGTGGGCGGGGTGGGAAGAGTACTCAGGATGTTTCCAAATCTATAAAAAAAATCTTAAAATGTGATGCAGGTGGAAGAAACACCTACTTTGTATTAACCTAGCCTAGTACTGGTTTGTTAACCTTAAAGTAACTTCAACTGGGAAAAACAGGCAACAGGAGAGAACATAAAACATACAGGTTTGGAATGGCAAATCCTAGCAAAAATGGGGCCCCTGCTCCTATCTTCCATCGCTTCACCATGGCAGGCATTGCTAATAGATCATGGCACAATTTCCTGCTGATCCTGGACAGAACCTCAGGTCCTCAAACACTGCTCCAGGCAACTACTGCTAATCTATCAGAATTGACATTCACACTGAAATCTATTTGTCATCCCTGATAGACTTAAAGCCTTTTTCTCTGCAGCCTAAAGGGACCAGAGAACCAGCTCAAGCTGTTTGTTCATCTCTTTGACTTGGCCTCTTACGAGGATAGGAGGGGCATAATCTACAATGCTCTTTTGGGGGACCATTCTGATTTTGTTTAAACTTTATTAAGAAGCTGTTGGCCTGAATTGTAGAATCTCTGAATGGGTTACAATGTAAGGGTATGAAATCTTTTTGCTACCTTTACAAATAAGCTAAATTCCTGTTGGTCCAGAATTATTGGGCATGACCCTGCCTATGGAAAGGATTGAAAGAAAATAACTTCTAGAGATCATCTCTGGTCCTAATACTGAATTTTCTCCTCAGCCAGAATCTGAAACAAATGTATGTCTGTTCAAAGGTTCAAAGAAACCTCTAGCTCAAAAATGTTGCGACAGAAATTGGAAAAATTCTTTCATCTACAATTAAGGAATGTCATGTGCATTTAAAAATATTTTCTAAAATATATATTTGTAGCATATTAGAAATTTTCAAACAGAACCTTTTTAGTAACCATAAACTGTATAACCTTTGATATGATCCCACACTTAAAGCCCTTAGAAAATACCATAATACAGTTTACCCCTAGAACTTATCAGCTGATTAAAATTAAATCAAGGAGCACCTGGGTGGCTCAGTCAGTTAAGCGTCTAACTTTGGCTCAGGTTGTGATCTTGTGGTTTGTGAGTTTGAACCCCGCGTCAGGCTTTGTGCTGACAGCTCAGAGCCTGGAGCCTGCTTCAGATTCTGTGCCTCTCCATCTCTCGGCCCTTCCCCTGCTCATGCTCTGTGTCTCTCTGTCTCTCAATAATAAATAAATGTTAAAAAAATTTTTTAAAAACTAAATTAAATCAAAATCATATTCTAAAGAAAGTTAAAAGGACAGTAAAATCATATGATAGTTAAACCCTGTCTTGATTTCATGCACTGTTGATTTTAAATACAATCATTCATGATTCTGAATTCATCAAAATTTCCTGAGCAGGTGTATACATAACAAAAGATGTTTTAATTAAAGCTATTGGCCAAAAAATGAACAAATCAGGAGACTATAGATGCTGGAGAGGATGTGGAGAAACAGGAACCCTCTTGCACTGTTGGTGGGAATGCAAATTGCTGCAGCCACTCTGGAAAACAGTGTGGAGGTTCCTCAAAAAATTAAAAATAGACCTACCCTATGACCCAGCAATAGCACTGCTAGGAATTTACCCAAGGGATACAGGAGTACTGATGCATAGGGGCACTTGTACCCCAATGTTTATAGCAGCACTCTCAAAAATAGCCAAATTATGGAAAGAGCCTAAATGTTCAGCAACTGATGAATGGATAAAGAAATTATGGTTTATATATACAATGGAGTACTACGTGGCAATGAGAAAGAATGAAATATGGCCTTTGTAGCAACATGGATGGAACTGGAGAGTGTTATGCTAAGTGAAATAAGCCATACAGAGAAAGACAGATACAATATGGTTTCACTCTTATGTGGATCCTGAGAAACTTAACAGAAACCCATGGGGGAGGGGAAGGGAAAAAAAAAAGAGGTTAGAGTGGAAGAGAGCCAAAGCATCAGAGACTCTTAAAAACTGAGAACAAACTGAGGGTTGATGGGGATGGGAGGGAGGGGATGGTGGGTGATGGGTATTGAGGAGGGCACCTTTTGGGATGAGCACTGGGTGTTGTATGGAAACCAATTTGACAATAAACTTCATATATTGAAAATAAATAAATAAATAAAACTATTGGCCAATATAAGCAGAGCTCTACGCTAAAAGCTTGACTTGGAATGGTAGCAAATTAACATAAGATGCCATCTAATAAGAGGAAAAGCATCCTAGAGGTTGTTGTCCAAAAGAGGGGCCTGAAGAATTTAACTGATCCATATCAATTAGTACAGGATGTCACTGTTACTCCATTTATGGTGACTGCCATCTTATGCAGTTCCAATATTGAAACCAAGTGAGAAAGATGTACTCCTGTGGTAGAACTTAATCTATGGCAGAAAACCTTCATCAGAGGGGGAAAAAAAGGAAGTAACAGCTGTTTTGTTTTTTAAATACCATACCCATGTCTCATAAACTCCCTCGAATGTTAATAATCTCTGTGAACCCCAAGAAAGAAAAAAATTATACTTAGATATAAGTTATAGTGGGCATAAATCGAAAGTTTATGAGGCCAAATATGTATCAGTAATATGTTCCATTTTTGAATGTTTACTTTGTGCCAGGAACTTTTCTAAGCAATTTTTACATATTAATCCACATTACAATCCTGTGAGGTCAGTGCCCCATTTTACAGAGAAAGCAGCGTAGGCCCAAAGAGATCACAGCTTGCCCAAAGAAAGTAAGTGGCAGAATAGGGATTTGAAGTTCATAGTCTTCTTCATCATGTTGTATCTCTTAATATATTTACAGATTTTTATTTTGTTCTGTTTGGGAAAGGAAAATGATTGGAACCATGATTTCTTCCTCTGCCTTTAAGTTGGGACGGAAGGAAATTTTCCATAGTAGTCATATAAACAGACTAAACAATTGGATAATACTGGTTTTCACAGATTTAAATCAAATATGGGACTAAGCCATCCAAATGTCATTTTGGAGACTGCATATATAGAATCTAGTTTTAAAAGAAATCGATTACATTTTTTGATGTCTGAAGTGAGGCATGCTAGCAGTGCAGGTGATGAGAAGCCTTACACAATTATTTTGAGGTTGGCACAAAAAATGTACAGTCCTATTATAGGAAAAAACACATAAAAAACAAATGATGTTGAAAACCTAGGAGGTCAAGTGCAAGGATCTGACTGTCACCACTTCTTGTATGTTTGCAGAATCATTCTCCTTAGATATCTTTACATTGCATTGTTGCTCTTTTATCTAACTTGTACCTGCTGGAATTTTTTTTGGTTGTTGTTGTTGTTTGTTTTTTGTTTTTGCCAAAAACCAATGCATTGACATTTGACTAAATGTGGCACTGTGAAGTTTTTCTAATGAAAATTCTCATGTGCGTGCGCACACACACACACACACACACACACACACACATATCCCAGACAGGTATGGATCTCTACCATGAGAATTACCTGTTTATGTGGTTGGTTTACATATTATTAAACCACCCATCTGATCTCTAATGGCAGCCCTGCTGACACTGTCTGACCCAGTTTGACAATCTGGATAGAAATTGTAGGGTTGGCTGTTCAATGGCTGTGACTTTTAACAGCACTGCTTTTGGGCCTCAAATCAATTCTCTCTGTTTACAGACCATTTCACAGCCCTTTACCTGCAACATCACTTGTGTCAGTCCCATAAATACTTTGGTGTATATAATGCTTGAATTAGCATAATGGTTTAGGCCCTAAGCTCTTAGCCCAAAGAAGGACACGTCAACATGTTCTCTTCACTTAAGCAATTAAGAGCCATTATGCTGCTTCAGTGGAAATATCATCAAGGTTAAAGACAATCCCAAACAGCCCTCTCACCTTTTTATTCTAAGTCTAATAAATGAGGCATAGAAATTGAAATGTTAGTAAACAGTCCTACTTGCAAGCTTTTTTTGGATCATGCTTAATCAGACCCCCATTCACCAGACGTTTGTAACATTCAGAAATGTGTACATTGAATTGTTCATGTAATGCAAGAAAATAGAGCTTGCTGATTTAATTTCAATGTAATAGCGAGTGCTAATTAATTTTTGCCAGATAAAAAAATTGTAGCATCTAATTATATAAAAAATATTTCTATGCCTTTATTATTCAATATGACAAAAGTGAGGTATAGATATAGATTTTTTTTTTTTAAGTAGGCTCCATGCCCAGCATGGAGCCCAATGCGGGGCTTGAACTCACGACCCTGAGATCAAAACCTGAGCTGAGATCAAGTCAGACGCTTAACCAACTGAGCTACCCAGGCATCCCAAAAGTTTTATTTATAAAGATGATGATGTTGCTGTGACTTTTAAACAAAGGGATATTTCAGAGGTCTTCTATGTTTTTTCTTTTTGGATGTTTTTAAAATTTGCATTATTGATGTATAATTTTCATATAATTCAATTTTAAGTATACATTTTGATGAGTTTTGGCAAATGTATATAGTTGTGTAATTACTATTATAATCAAGATACAGAATATTTCCATAACATGGAAAAGTTCCCTTGTACCCCTTTACAGTTAATCCTCTCCCCCACTCCTAGCAACCAATGGTCTACTTTTGATCACTAGTTTTGCCTTTTCTAGAATTTCATATAAATAGAATTAGACGGTATCTAGTCTTCTGTGTTTGGCTTCCCATATTTCTCTATTTCTTTTTCTCTGTGTATTAGCAGTGAGAAGTTATTGTGGGAACCATAATTTCTGTGGAATCCTGGCTCCACCTCTTCTGGCTCAGTGACCTTAAGCAAGTTATTTAAATTCTATGGGCCATAGTTTGCTTTTCTATAAGAGTGGAGATAATACCTCCATGGTAGGGGGTGTAAATAAATCTATGCATATACTTAAGTAAGGCATCTAGAAAGTGCTTGGTAAGTGTTGGTTTCTTAGATTAGTCCTGCTGTTTCTAGCATTGAACAACTTTAACAGCCGCTCACTACAGGTCTTGCTATGACAAAGTCCAGTGACTGCAAAAAGGCACAAAGGAACTTTTTCAGGTTTGGGAAATATCTGTATCTTGACTGTAATGGTAATTATACAGTTATAAACATTTGTCAAAATTCATCAAACTGCACATTTGAATTGAATTTTATTATATGTAAATTATATGGCAATAAATTTTTTTTACATCTAAAAATAATAAATAAATATGGAAAGACCTTGGAAATGCCTCTCGGTCTAAAAGTCACATGTGATGAGAGATACTTGACTCAGTGCTTCATCAGTCGAGCTTGCTGCTTTGGTCAAATAGGGAAGTATTCAAAGCCTTTCCTAACAGCAGTGCATTTAATACCACCAGCAAAAGCCCTGCAAGCAGCAAATGTCTTTACAAACCACTGCTCTTGTGTTGACTTTTTAAGTTTAAGAAAAAGCAGTTGTGCAGTGAGAGAATAAAAGTAGTATGAGAGAAAGACTGTGTGTGTGTGTTTGTGTGTGTAAGAAAATGCAATTAAGTGACATTGTGTTGGCCATCTTGAACTAACAGCTTCAAAATGTCATAAACAGCTTGTTGGATATAGAAAACGTACAAGAAAATTGCAACTTAAAAAGAGTTCATTGAAATGTCACTTTCTTCGGGGCATTTTCTTTAACTCCCACCAATGCCCTCATCCCCATTCTAAGTTAGATGCCACTTATCCCTGTTCTGATATTACTCTGTCCCTACCTCTACCACATGAATTATCACACTGCATTTTAATTATTGGTTTATGTGTCTGTCCCCCCTTCACAAGACTGTGCAGTCCTTACCTTAAAGATAACTACTTTGTTTTTGGTATCTTTGTATTCCCAGCACCCTGAACAGTTCCTAGTAGGGGCTCAATAAATGTTTGATGAATAAATGAAGTCTTAATCACATTACCTCCATTTATAACATTACAAAACATTTACCCCAGGCTTTCTTTTAATGGTGATTTGGGTCCAATGTATAGGGGGATCTGAAGCAATAGGGGAGCCACTAAAAGGCATGAAAAGCCAAGAAGATAAGAAATTTAATGTGAGGAGAGGGAATAGTTAAGAGAAGCATCCTTTTTAGTCCTTCACTTCCAGAATCCCTGTTTTGGGCAAACAGTGTATTTTTTGGAGTTCTGAGTTAGATTCCAGCCCTCCCAAACTGTGTGACCTTGGACTAGTTACTAAACCTTCCTGTGCTTCAGTTCACCTGTGACTTTGCTTCTCATCTATAAAATAGGGAAAATAATAATGATATCTCCTTCATAGGGTTTCTCTGAGATTAAATGATACAATGCATATAAAAAAGCACTCATCACCGTGAATGGCACACCGTGAATACTCACAAAATGTTAATTCTCTAGCATGTTTCGAGAGTACAGACTCTAGCGTCAAACAGATTTGAATTTCAACTCATTCCAGTTCAGCCACCCAGTCTGTGTGAACCCAGACAGATTACTTACAACCTTAGATTCACTAAGTGGGAAACGAGGATAACAGTATCTCTTCATGGGGTTGTTCTGAGGATTAAATGAGATAAAGAGCCTAGCATCATGACTGGCACGTGATAAGTGCTCCATAAAGGTTAGTTGTTATCCTAGCCTGATAAGATCTAGCTCTGCTGTTACCAATATAAGCTTTGTTCCTCAGCAAGAAGCCTTTACTTCAATCAAGTATATTCCCTCTCTCATTTATATTTGCCATGCTCATTCCTTTTTCATTACTTTGTTTATGCTATAGCTACTGTAGGCCAGTGTGGAAAAAAGAACAAAGGTTTTAAGGTGAAATGACCTAGTTTCTAAATCTGGCTTTGCTAATCTCCTACCTGTGGCCATGTCACTCTGCTTCCCTGAATCTGTTCTCACCTGTAACATGGAGGTGATAATCTTCACTTCATTAGCTTTTTGTGAGGATTAAATGAGATCATATGTAGTAAGGTGGCTAATGTATCATAGGTGTTCCGTTGAATACATTTTATTTCCCAATCCACTGTGTTCTTCTAGTCAGGCACACTTGCCCTCTTCTTTCCACATATCCAAACATCCACCTTTCAAGACATACCTAAAAATCTCACCTCATTCTGGAAGCTGTCTCATGCTGACTCACCTTGATCCCACAAATGTATTATATACTGTTCTCATTTTGCTGATTCTGTAATTTGTCTTGTCTCTCAAACTGGCCCAATTAATCTTAACCTCTTTTGAGTCATGGACCCCTCCGATAACCAGATATTTCTTTGATTCTTCTCAAAGATATTCCTGCATACATGAAATTTTGCAAATATTTTTGAGACTCGAATATCCCCTGAAACCTCTGAGCATATGATCATCTCCCTCTGTGACTGTGTGATACTCCTTGTGTCTGCTGGGGCTGAGGATGCAGAGGTGTTAGTTAAGTCTTAGTGACAGACTGATTAACCTTCTGCCTCAGAAGACAGATAGTGGTAGCACCTACCCAGAAAGGGGCAAGGTGCTGGACAGGGCAGAAAGTGAGGAACCAGGGCAGGATCTCAGTCTTTAATTTTTCCAAGGCAGAGCAACTTGAAGCTTCATTCTGGTATCTAAGGATGACACACAAATATTGAAGTAATACGTAGAAGTATGGAAAGGTAGCCATGAATATATTCCATTCCTGCACCATGGGTGTGTCTAGTCCACAGAAGCCAGAAGAGTGTTTCTCTCCTCTTACCTTCAACCGCAGATCATACTCCCTGGGCTTTGCAGCCTCTCATGCCACCCATAAGGGCTGGTTACTTTCTTTGATTATTTTGTTGTTATTTTTTGTTTTTTTACTTAGTGGCCTTGTGTTTACTTAGTGGCCTTTGATTTTGGATTTTGTTCTGTTACCCACAATCTAACAAGAGAGGTGCCACATCTGGAATATAAGCAGAAAGAGCACCAACCTGAATTCTAGCCTTGGCCCTGGGGATCTGGCTGTGTGAACTGGGGTAAATCACCTGTCTTTGTGGTCTCAGTCCATTCTTCATACAATGTGATGATCTCTCCCAGCCATAACCCTCCATGGTTCTGAGACATTGTAATGACTCATGGTTGGATGGAGGATTTTCTAAAAGTCTCACTGTCCCACAGAGTAAATGCATGGTGAATGGCCAAGAGGGATGGGTTTTAATAGTTCAATTACTAAATTAAATGAGAGTTACCGTATTTACCATATGAAGTTTTACCATCCTACAACACATACTCAACACTAGACAACAACAAATACAAATAAGTTTTATTTCTTTGTTGATTCAAAAGCTTTATGGATCTCATATCCACTGTTCAAAGCTACAAGAGAAAAAATATAATTTTTCATACTTTCGGGTTGTTGTGATTTGAAAAGGTGGGTGGGAGTAGCAGGTCTAACCAAAGTGAAATTATATCTTTAGATCATTTACTATATCTCTTCCTATAGCACCTGTATAACATTCCTAACAAAAAAGTAAATTGCATAATAAAGACTGTTCTTTGGGCAGAAAATTACCACTGAAACATCTTAACATTCTGATATTCTAGTAACAATATCAGCTTATAACAAAAACTGGGAAGCATGTGAATAGCCATTTTCTAATTTTATTCTGCCTACTCGGACTATGCAAGAGGAAAAAAGATGATAGATAGCCAGAGAGATTTTCTTGACATCATGCTTAACTGAAATTTCAAAATAAATCAGTTGGGCTCATTTTTAAAGACCTACAACTAAATTATCATTGGATCGTTTTGTTCTGCTCCCAACTGGGTTTCCGAGAGACTTGTGGTGAGATACAACGAGATCTGAAAATGGGCCACAGTGCGCAAACATTGCAGTTTGGTTTGATTTAGTCTAACTCTTGTGTAATAACTTTCTTTGAAGTGTGGGTTGAGGAGCAGGTTACAAGCCCGAGGCCACAAGCTCATCTTGTTCTTGTTACAACTCAGATGCCCTGCAGTCCCCGCACTATATATCAGAGACTTGGCCCTGGAGTCCCTGGCTGATCAAGAGTGGAGCCTTCGTTCCCAGCACAGCAAAGTGACTGAGCCACAAACAACAACATGGTTGTGTTTGCTTGGGAAACCCATTTGATAAAAAGACACAGGTGAGTCTTTGAGGAGCCTGTGAGCCTGAGGAAGCCCAACTTTGCTCTCAAAGGTAAGGAACAAGGTTTAAAAAAAAATCATGCCTGATGAGAGGTCCCTGACCTAGGGAGAGGCAGGGCCCATTTTCAGATTGCTGGCCAGCCCCTCACCTTCTCCAGGTTTGGGATTGCTACTTCTCTGCAGATCCTCTGACCCAAGCAAATCTCAAGGCAAGTCTGTGACTCCTCTCTGGTCTGATTTTTCATTAGCAAAATGAGGGGGTTGGACCAAATGATCTCTTCGGCCTCATCCTACTCTAAAATTGGGCGATTCTGACCCTGTGACAGTCTTGTAGCCCCCAAGGGACTAACTTTATTCCTTTCACGGGTCACATATTTTCCAGCAGCCTGAATTAGACTCTTATAGATGAATTGGACAGTGGATGATTCTAGTAAATAATACTTGCACTGTTTGTTAGAACCTGTGAAATTATTTTACATACAGTAGTTCATTGGATCCCTAAAAAAAATTAAGGTATAAAGGTATTACTCTCATTTTATGGGGGGGGGAAGCTATGCTGAGAGGTTAAGTCATAACTGCTAGGGTGACTAGACCAGATCTGAAAAGAAAAAACTCCAAATGTGAGTTTCTTAAGCTGGATGAGGCATACATCCTTAGTAAAAGAGATGTGGCGAGTATTATAGATTGGGAACCATGAGCATTCTGGGAACCTGCCTCAGAATTCAGGCACATTACAATCACCTATGTAAATTCTGTTTGAGTGAAGAGGCAATACTCCAAAAACAGGACGTAGAGCTAAAACTGATTTTTGTTTCCAGGACAAAGACTCTTAGCCAAGGGTAGAGGACAAGGGATATTCTTCAACTCCTCATGTGCTCTAAAAGGAGAGAATGTGGGGGGGGGGTAGAATTCACCTTGGGTAGCTAGCAGAAGGTCACCAGTTCAAGCCAGGGACACTGGTGGGAAGTGAAGATTTGGAGTGTTCTACTCTGGACACTGAATACTGACTATACAGCAAACTCTCGACAGAGCCTATGACTGTTGCTTACAACTTACATTGTCTTTTGTCCCAGCCTTGAAGGAATCCTGTAAAGAGTTAGAGAGTCTGTAAAAACCTAAAGATAGAGTGAGAGAAATAGGGTCTGCACCACAAGGGGTATTCATACACTCACACATTCGCGCGTGCGCACACACACACACACGCACAGAGAGAGAGAGAGAAGGTAAGATTTCCTCTGTGGTGTGTAATTAAAGAACTGCAATGCTTGGGGCTGGAGGGCTTCCCCATCTGAGTGCAGAGCCTGTTAGAACACAAGAAGTACTAGGTTGACAAGAAGCAAAATGAATGATAACATCAGCAGCAGTGTGGGAGTGAGCAGTGAACAGAGGAGTGACAAACCCCAAAGATATCCGAGTCAGCCGCCATCACCAGGGGTGACAGCAGGAGAGTAGCAGTAACAACAGAGGCTAAGGGGCGGCAGAGTGTGGGGCCATGTCAGCTGCTGCAGCAAAAGGGTCAGAGTTCCTGAGCTCCTCTATGATTAGGAGATCAAGACAGGAAGGGAATATAAACAGATAAAGTTGAGGAGGGGATGCAATTAAAGGTAAACCTCAAGGAAATCAAATTTGCAGATGACACAAAACTGAAAGCACGGTTAATATGATCATTTTGAGTCTTGGATCAGTTAACTTTTATCACAGACAAACTCTGGGTCTACGAACCCAAGAAGGTGAAATTTAACAGGAATATATATGAAGTCCTGCACATAGATTCTTTTTTTAAATATAATTTATTGTCAAGTTGTCTAACATGCAGTGTATACAGTGTGCTCTTGGTTTTGGGGGTAGATTCCCGTGATTCATTGCTTGCATACAATACCCAGTGTTCATCCCGGCAAGTGCCCTCCTCAATGCCCATCATCCATTTTCCCCTCTCCCCCACCCACCCCCATCAGCCCTCAGTTTGTTCTCTGTATTTAAGTCTCTCATGGTTTGCCTCCCTCTCTGTTTGAAACTGTTTTTCCCTTTCCCTTCTCCCATGGTCTTCTGTTAAGTTTCTCAAGTTCCACATATGACTGAAAACATACATCTGTCTTTCTCTGACTGATTTATTTTACTTAGCGTAATACCCTCCAGCTCCATCCACGTTGTTGCAAATGGCAGGATTTCTTTCTTCCTCATTGCCAAGTAGTATTCCATTGTATATATAAACCACATGTTCTTTATCCATTCGTCATCTTTGGTTATTATTGAAAGCGCCTGCATATATATTTTAAAAATGAACTGGACAGGATTGACAGAGTAAGATGTGATAAGAAAGGTTTAGTTTGGGGGGCTTCGGTGACAAGAACTCAGCAGGCGCCAGTGATTTGACTGCTACAAAAAACTAAGAACCTCAGTCAGGCTACACTGATGAAAACACTTGTCCAGACCACTGGCATTTGTGGCCAAACCACATGTGCAGTATTATGTTAGGTTTTTGGTGTTGCCTCCTAAGAGGAGTATTGATACTTCATGCTTGTCCACAGAAGCATGACCAAGATGGTAAGGGGTACAGACATCGAGTCCCATAAGGGGCAGCTGGAACTGAGGAAACTTTGGGGATCCAAAAATTATCTTTAATTCCCGAGTAAGACCTCTTTTTGAAAAAGAGTCACACTTGTGTAGCCTTATGGGATATCACCAGAACCAAAGTATAGAAGGCCAATTTTGGCTCAATGAAGAGTAGAGCTTTCTAATAGAGCTGTTCAAAGGTAGAAAGGGCTGCTTTTGAGAGTGACAAAATCCCCAGACTGGAAGGGGATGCATGATCTTCTGTCTGGGAGCATCCATACAGAAATGGTTCCTGCATTAGGTAGAAGCCTGGACAAAGTGACCTCTGAGACTCCCTCCAACTCTTAGAGACCAGGTTGGAGATTTTTGCCTTGGAAATCAACCATTTAATTCTGGAGGTTAAACCCCAAGGGGACCTTACTTTATCATAGGCCTGTGGGGTGTGGAATCCTCCCATAGCTTCTGTTCTCAGAATACCTTCTCAGCAAATGATGAGGCTCCAACTCATTTAGAATCTGGGAACAGGAAATGTACTTTTATGAAGCAAATTGGTATTTGCCTACATCATGCCCCCTAAATGTAATCAATCAAATTAGTTTTGTCTAAGTCTTAAGAATATTTCAAAAGCCCTTTCTTCTTCCACATCTCCAGTAACCCTGCCTTCATTCAGGCCATCATCATCTTATCCCCAGACTTTTTCAATAGCCTCCTAAGTAAATGCCTTACCTCTACTCTGTCTTCTTCAGTACACCATCTATAGAGCAGGCAGAATAGTTTTTAGAGCCATGCTTGTTTTGAATAGCTCCCCACTGACCATGTGGGATAGTACCAGCTCTTAATGCTGCTTGGAAAGCCATGCAGGCTCATGTTCTGTGACTTCCCACACATACTACCACCCCCTACTCTCACACACACTTTGTGTTTCAGGAATGCCACACTATTGTAGTTTTCTGCATACACTATTTGTCGCACATCTCTGTGCCTTTGCATATGCTGCTCCCTCCGTCTGAAATGTTTCTGCCTCTCCAGCTCCCACCTTACTTATCAAAGTAACTCCCCATTTATTCTTTTTCATACATAAAAGCTTTGCATGCATATAACTTTTATGAAGCCTTCTTTTAACCTCTTCCCGTCTCACACGATCTCCCAAAGTTAATCATTCCTTCCTATTTGCTACGTCTCTACCTTTGTACATGGCTCTGTTACAACATTTACTACATTGTACCGAAATGCAATTATTTACATGTCTGTCTTATCCATTGTTCTGGGGCTTCTGAAAGGCAGAACCAAGTAATATTCATCTACAAATCTGTAGTACTTAGCACACTGTTTAGTACATAGTAGATCTCTCTATTCATTGAACTGACATGAGAAAGGTATCTTCATGAATGTATCTATCATTTGCTATGATACTGAACTTTGTATTATAGTACAACATGAATACCAAGTTCTAGAGTGAAAAACAAAGTTAAACTTTTAAAATGGACTAGTAATATTAAATTAAAAAGACCCAGGGCTAACAAAGACTTAGAATGGAAGAAGGGGAAATTTTAATCTGTAAGTTTCTCCCACCTTTGTTGCTATTGTTCTGTTTAATTAGGGAGCTGGTCCCAAAAGACCTTGGGTTTCTGGTCTTGGCATTCTGAAGGAGAGATTCTCAATTCAGAAATGGAACCATTCATTTTATTCAACAAACATTTACTGAGGGTGTACAAAGTATGGTGCTGAGCATTGCAGTAATCCAGAAGGGATATTTTGAAGCTGAAGTGAAATAATAAAGGAGTTTTACTTTATAGATTTAGATGGTTATTAATATGCATAGGGAGACTCTTTGCTTAGACTTATTCTATATGCACAATGACAACTTTATAATTGGAATAAAATAATAGTTTATATTTACTGAATTGTCATTATGTGCTAAAAGCTACTGTAAGCACTTCATTCACTCATTCAGCAGATATTTATTGAGGTCTGATATATTATGGGCACTGTTCTAGGTGCTAGGAATCCAACAGGAAACCAAACATGCAAAAACCCCTGCTCTCTAGGAATTTGCATTCTGTAGGGGAAGACACAGCAAACAAACAAAACATACAGAATGACAGGTGGTGATAAATTCTATGGAGAAATGTAAAACAGAATGGAAATAGGAAGAGCTGGATGTGAGGGGTATGGAAGGTGGGGTAGCACTTTTCAATGAGGTTATCAGAGAAGACATCAGTGAGCAGGTGATATGTAAGCAAATACTTGAAAGAGGCTAGGAAGCAAGCAGAGAGCAAAGCAAGTACAGAGACCTAAGGCAAGAGCCTGCCTGGCACATTTGTGGAATAAGAGGCCAGTGTGGCTGAGGAAGAGTGAGCGGTGGGCACAGGTGGAGATGAGGTCAGCAGGGTAACCAGGGACCAGAAGACAAAGGGCCTGTGAACCATTATGAGGACTTTGGTTTCTACACTAAGTGGTGTGGGACACCATTTGAGGGTTGTGACAGATTGTTAACAGATCTCTCTGTTCGGTATGTTGAGAGTGGACCATAGGAGGTCAAGGACTGAAGTACAGAACTGTTCCAATAATCCAAGTGGGAAATTACAGAGGCTTGGAACAGGATGGTAGCGATTGGGTACTGAGAGATTATATTTAACATATATATTTCAAGATCATATATTTAAGTAAAGATGGCAGGATTTGTTGATGGAATTGTTGCAAGGCAAGAGGGAGAGCAAGAGAGGGGTCAAGGATGACTTGAAGGTTTTTGGCCTGAGTAACTCAATAGTAGAATTGCTATTTATTGAGACAGAAAACTGTGGAAGGAAGAGGCAGCTTTTGGGGGTGGGTGTAGGGAGGAGAGATCAGGAGTTTAACTTTGTGTTAAATATGAGATGCCTACTAGATAACGAACTAGAGATGTAAAACAGTTAAGGGGGGAGATTCAAGCTGGAGTTATAAACTGCAGAGTTGCCACCATATAGATATTTATGAAGTTGTGAACCTGGAGGAAATCATAAAGGAGTATAAACACTGAAGAGAAGAGAAAAAGACTAAGGACTAAGCTTTAGGGCATTCCAACATTTACAGATTAGAGAGATGAGGAGAACTTTAGGAGGAGCAGTGAAGGGGGAGAAAAGCCAGGACAGCAAAGAATCTTGTAAGCCAGAAGAAGAGAGTGTCAAGGAAGAGAAGGTGATGAACTGTGCTGAATTGTGCGATGGGCCAAATAAAAAGAAAACTAAGAATTGATCATTGCATTTAACAACATGGACACAAGAGAAGTAGGTGGACACCAACTCTATTGATTCATTTAGGACTCTCAACAAGTCTCTATGATAGAGATTGCTGTTATTCTTCAGAGATGGAAACTGAGGCACAGGAACATTTAGTAACTTGCACAAGGTCGCACAGCAAGAGAGTGGCAGAGTTGGCATTGGAACCTAGGCAGCGTGGTTCTGGAGCACACCCTGCCTGGGTAAATAGGGAAAATAGGAGAGAGACATTTTATGGGAAGTTGACTACATGGCAAAGAAAACACCCTAGAATGTTACTTCTACTATTTCTGATCCTACTCCTTGACTTAATCTGCTATAGATCTTTTTGTTCCAAGTCAGGAAAAAGGCATTGATTGGCTTTAAAAGCCCATCTTTATGGAGAATTTATGGGTGCTTAATTAATAACCATGACTAGCCTAGTTAGCTCAATTGCTTAGATCACAGTGATTGATACCAAGGGGTGAAAATGCATTCCTTGACATGAACCAGTCAGTTTTACCAGAACAACTATGTTTTGTGGACATAGGCTAAATTTTTTGCCTTGGACAAATATCTTGTATAGAGGTTCAGTGTGACAGTTCATCTCCTGAAAAAATAATTATAGTATGTGTTCTGTTGCCAGGGTATTAGTAGTACCTCTTTCCTGTTCAGAGGACATGTTATTTTCGTTTTTAGTGCTGAAGAGAGGGATAATTTACTGTGCCTGCATCTTCACAAGATGATAGCATCCTCAACAGCTCAGATCTGTAAACTAATGTCTATATTTTGGAGAGTAAATAGCTACTCTTTATAAAAATGGGATAGACTACATTCTGGAACCAATCAGATGGAGGCCAAACCTGAGTAAAGCATTGGCAAGGTTCAGAGCCCACCATTCAGGGATATCTTTGAATACATCTGGAGAAAAGAAATTTTAGCTGAGTGTTTTATATAATTTTAAAAATCAACTCTGCCTTTTCAGGGAGCATTACCTAGTTAGTAATCTACAAGGCTTTGGGCAGCTGATACTGGTTGATAAAAATCTCCCAAGTATCAATTGCAACTTAAACTTCCAAGAACTAAGGGCGCCTGGGTAGCTCAGTTGGTTGGGTGTCCACCTTCGGCCCAGGTCATGATCCTGCACTTCGTGGATTCAAGCCCCACGTTGGGCTCTGTGGTGACAGCCCAGAGCCTGGAGCCTGCTTCAGATTGTGTCTCCCTCTCTCTCTGCCCCTCCCCTGGTTGCACTCTATCTCTCTGTCTCCCAAAAATAAATAAATATTTAAAAAATGTTTTAAACTTCCAAGAACTCACCCAGTAAATTTTCTCCTCAGGTTATCATGTCCTGGCATCTGCCCTGTTTTTTAGATCTAGTGACCAAACTCGGTTCTACCCACATTGATTTACTGTATCTATATTTTTGGAGGTTATGAAAAATTTATAATAAACTCTATGTTTGATGTTATTGTGGGTGGTCACTTTTAACTTTCATTCTACATGTTGACCCACTAACTTGGATACAGTGTTTTGATCACTTGACAGTCTTTGCCAAGCCCGGTTACATCTGAGAGTATTGCTGATCAGTACTCTGAAATCACCTTGCAAATGCATAATTAGAAAGTATCTGTAGCTCTCTTTTTTCGTCTCCCTTAAATCCCAAATGTCCTCACAATTCCCACAGTAGAAATAACTATTTGTTTATTTTTGTTGTAATCAGAGTACAAGACTTCTTCCCATTCATGGGCCACACCACTGTGGTACTATTCCATGCTCCCTTCATTCCAGGTCATATCCAAGGCTTGCCTCAGTGTTGTCACCTATGATAAATGCTAACTAGCAACAGATAAAAATGTGAATTCAGGCATTAGAGATGCAATGTAGACACAGAATTAAGAAGCTTTAGTGAAAGATTCTTTCAAGATCTGGCTATCAACCCATAGCCAAGTCAGGTTCAGTCAAGGTCACATCCACATTCACCTCCTGCTCTACATAGATACGTGCACCACAGTGCCACTTTGCCCTGCCAAAATAGCTCTTGCTGGGTAATTCTCCTAATGGTCTCACCAGGCCAAGCATCTGATTATCAGGGAAACAAAAACAAAACAAACTAACAAAAACCATCACTGCATAATGTATATTCAGTTTTTCTTTATTTCTTTTTAACCAGCATGAGTGATGGTAGGAGGAAACAGAAAGCAAAAAACACAGCCCTAATGACATAGCAACAGCTTAGTGTTTTCAGATGGATCCATGGCTGGTTCCTATAAACTGAAAAGAACATTCAACCAACAGATGAAGGACTCTAGTCAGAAGATTTTGAGCATAATATAAGACTAAGTTCCCCACTTACTGGACTCTTTTTAGGCAGAAAGGCTTAGAACAGCTTATGGGACATATCAAAATGATGCCTTATAAGCATTTTGCCTCTTTTTAAATCACACATAGCCCTTTAATATAAAGAGCAAACAGGCTGGGTGGTTTTAAGTCTGTCCACAATTGGCAGGAAATACGCGTTTAGCTGTATCTACCACCACCGAGGTTGGTATCCCCACAAACCTCCCTAGCAGTACATGGATGGAAGTGTGGATTCTTTTTGCAGCAGAGAAGCTTATGCATAATCCTATTACTATCCTAGGCACCTATTAAATATGATTGAAACAACGCCCATTGGAAGTCTTAAAACCTTAACCACCAGTTTTACTTCTAAAATAAAGTAAACTGCCAAAAGTTCTGATAAAAGTGACAATTTATATTTTTAAGTAGTACAACTGGAATTTTCCTATAGCTGTAGACAAAGGAATTCTTACTCAGATAAGTAGAAGAGCACCAATAAATTTAAGGTAGCTTATGCAAGTTAGGCACTAATGAATGTCATCTTCTGTTTTGTCATGAAAAAAGATCTTTCTGCTGCTAAAGGAGACTGATTTAGATTATGAATAGCTGTAGTGATTTGCAAAAATGGCTCCAGAGAGATAGAATGAGACTCCATATACTCATGGCACTTGAGGTTTCTGCCCTTTTTGTTGAAAATTAATTTGTCCTGTGGGTTATTGGATTCTAGCTCAGCCAATGTATATTGCTCAGTCATCACAAATTTACTTAAAATTTAGTGTAGCTGAAGTTCATTCAACAAGACAAAAGTCTACAGTTGAAAGCTTCTAAAAATCTTTTTAAAAAACTGGCTAACAGTGTAATTGAAAGTGCTGGCGTCTAAGTAGATTCACATAATGTTTTGCAGGTATCAATATATACTATATTACTATGTTAGAAATAGATTTTTCACTTGTTTCCCAAGAAAAAGCAGATAGGGAGGATTTATCATCCTTTGGTAAGAGGACATTTTGGTTGAAGTTTCCATATTCTGAAAAAATATAAATCCCTAATTTAAGATTAGCTAATACCACATATTATGGTAGTAATACCATATGTTGCATTCACTCGTGTATTTTATGTAATTTAAAAACAAATATTTTTAAAAACAAATAGATTATGCTCCTAAAGCTTCCAAATTCCAAATCTATTACACTAGAAAAAAAATTAAAAGTACTCCAGTTCCGTCTCCCTGTTTCAACAGCTCTTACTGCAGGCAACTCACTTCCTACTTAGGACGCTACACCATGGAGGCTTATAGACTGGGAGGGTCAGAGTAGAGAGAGGCATACTTCAGACAGAGCATAAGGATACAAATCACTTGCTTCTGACAAAAGGAACACTAGTTTAATGGCCATGCTCCTTTACCCAACAATAATGAGAGGAAAAGAGTGTTCTTCAAAAGGCGCTATTGTGAGAAGATACAAAGGAGACATTAAAAAAAAAAAAAAGAATGAACAGTTAATTGTGGGAAACAGAGCAATTTTTAATTCATCCTTCCCTTAAAGTGTTTTCCAGAATATAATCCATGTTTTTCATTTGTACACATTTCAATATATGCATTTAATACATTAAACACATTTACATGTGTATGCTTGATTTTTTTCCCTTTGAAAATCTAGATGAATTTCAATACTTATTTAATAACTAAAACCACATAGAGAACCTCAACTGTGATTAGGGCCATTGGGATAGCTCCTAACTAAGCTGATACACAGGAGGCAACAGACATTATTTGTTCATTTCATTTATAGTTGAAAGTTTACTACGTAATGGGACTTGTTTTCTATTAAAATATTACAAAATACCAATAGCTAAACCTAAATAGTAAAAGATGTGTCATCTCATTAAGACAAGAAAGCAAATACTATTTGGGGTGACCTAAACCATAGTTTTTGACCTTTTTTTTTTTTTTGATAGCAGCTTTTGTTTTATTCCTTGCACTTAGATTATACCTGAACTACACAACTGATAAAACTCTGAAGTGATCAGCTCTTGGCTTGAGGTGCAGTTGCACAAAATGAGATACAGAGTGCTAACCAAATCATGACACAGTGGACTGGAAATTTTAGATTAATAAACCTCTTCCAGTGGAGAACTAAATAACTTTTACAGTTTTATCTATGGTTATTTGTTTCTCTGAAGATTTATGGTCCTCGCAACAGATATGCATCTTATCTTTCACTTTCCAGATTAAAGAGAGATGGTTTTAAACAGGCTTCTGACTGGCATAATCTGGAATTGCAGATGATCTCAATTTTTTAAAAAATGCTAAAAGTGAACTTGCAAGTCAAATGAAAATGACTTTGCGCATGTCAGGTGCACAGGGGGAAAAATCTGCATACAGCTAAACAAGGTTGATCTTCTATTAGCAATACTGATCCCCTTGCCCTGCCCTGAATCAGCCAGGTGCAATCTGTACATGCTTAACCAGGAATTAAAACTCTTCATGCTGCTGCTGCTTTAATTGATTGATGCTAAAAGTTTAGAAAATAAAACCTAACCAGCTATTACAAAGCGCCTTTAACCAAGCCTTCTCCTTTGAAAGCAGGATCCTCAATTGAAACTGGCAGACCACATTTTTAGGTTTCAAGCAGCTCTGTCATTCTACAAGGAATGTGTCTGCCACTTCACACGATAGCTTGAGCTGAAAGACATGTACTTTGAATCAGAGAATCAATAGAACACTTAATGGACAATTAGGAGAACAGCTGTAGGACTGTCAGAGACCCATCTGTACACAGCTCAAACAGCAAGCCTGGACAGGGCCTGGAAAACAAAGTACACTGCTCCAGGGCACTGGCCCCAGTACAAAACCTCCCTTTCATTTCTCATTTAATGTTAATATAGTGTTCTTTTTCATTACAAATTTTAACACGTGTAGAAAATTATGGAAATTGCTTAAGCCATTTGTCAACTTATATCATGTGAATTGATCAATAAATTTCACTACTTTGTTGTTAATGTAGATAAATTTTGGCATTTAATTAAGCTCCAGTGAAAATGTGGCCACTTTTAATTTCAGCAGATGCTGTCGTTTCATTTGTAATACATAACTACAGGGGTAAATACAACCCAATCATGAATTATCACTAAATATTTATAGACAACATAGCAATTCAGAAAATAGACACAAAAGATTTTTACACTGAAACAAATTACTGTGCAAAATCTGAAATAGGTAGTGATGAACTCTAATAGGAGCTGTGAACAGAATCTTAATATTGTAGCTCCACAAAAGAATTACATATGTATATTTTTCTCTCATGATTCTGCCTCCATCAATTATGTCTTTTATTAGGCAGAAACAATTTCAAATTCCTTTCACAAAATTGTTCCAAATGTTAAAAGATAGTTCTCTAAGTTTGTGAAAGGATATGAAAATTTATATAATAAAAATCCGTTCCTTTTTTTTTTTTTTTTTTCTAAATTTGTGTGGATACAATTGGGAAGCTCCTCTTTATGGATAAGAGGAAAATCTTATGATGCTTATTTTGTACACATGATTTGAATTTGAGCTATAAGGTTGGTCAAGAGGACACTAGTGTGGGGAAAGGAGCCAAGATGCTGGACAATGGAAAAAGCAGAATGAACTTTTTAGGCTTCCTCCATATGGCCTGAGGGGCCCCAAGATGAAATCCTGCTCCTGACAGCCAGAAGCCCTATAGCCTTAACCTTCCGTGGCGTAGTCTGACATGATAAACTGCTGTATCTCATTTGAGGGGGAATAGGCTGCCTCTTGGTGATTCTGCTGGTGCCTTCAGGGAAAAGGGGATTCGAAATCACATTGCTGTCTTTACAGTGTAATCCACTCCATAACGCCCATTCCCACCATTGTCTAAATGCTTCAGTAGGAGGGCCCTGCTGGCTGTGCAATCGCTGCATTTTCAGCCGAAAAACAGACTGGAGTGCCTGTGTGTAGTGCCTTTGTAAGTATTTAAAAAATAAAGTTTAGGGAAATCAAAGCTGATCCCTCGTTCCTATTTTTACAATGTCTCCATGTCGAATTGGCCATCACTGTTGAGGCAGTTTGGCACTTTCTGTTGGTCTGGCATAGGAGTACCTGGTCAGAGAAGATGATTCTCTAAATTCAGACTCTATTAGAGAAATTAGAATTAAGCAGCCAAAGGGAAAATGGATTGGGTCTTCTTGCTGAACCAAATTACACATCTAACTGCCCAGCCAAAATTCTCTCTCTGGCTCACTCTCATGCATTCATATTTCTTTTTATTCCAAAATATAAATTTCCTAGGACTTGAAGCCTTGTTTTTATACCCCTGAAAAGTAGAAGGGGCTGGAAAATCTACCTCAGCTCTAATGTGAATAATTAGGGATCTTTTTGTAATCTTTGAAATCTAGCAGTTCACAAAGTCATAATCTTAGTATTTTCCTGAATCATGTAGCTCTGTGAATTGTTCTGTCTTTGTGGGAAGCTGAGGAAAGATACAGGTTATTGCACAGGCTAAGGAAATACTGGCATTTGTTGAATATTTGATATAGACATTAAAGTGGTAAGAAAGTTAAGATAAAAGATTGGGTGAGAAACATTGGGATTCTGAAAAATTGAGATTGTAGTGAATTAAAAATGGCTACAGAATTCTTGGCCATTTCTTCCTTCAGTGAGTGGTGTTTATTTCCTCTACCCCTGAACCTAGGTTGGCCTTACAAGTGATGCTGTGTGAGATCCCAGGCCAAACCCTTAAGAACGTCTAGAAGCTACTGCTTTTGAATTCTTAGAAGTCAGTTGCCATGCTGTAAAAAAACATTCAGGTTAGACTACCAAATATTGAGTGGTTACTTGGAGAGTGGTCTTGGAAGATAAGAGACCATCCTGAGTGTTCCAGGCCTAGGCAAACTCCCAGGGGAAAGCAGCTACCCAAGAAATTGCCGCTTTTACCATGTGGAGCAGAAGAACCTCATCACTGAGCTCAGTTGACCCACAGAATCATCAGAAACAACAAATCCTTGTTAGGTTAAGCCGTGAAGTTTTCAGGTGATGTGTCACATGGCAATAGGTAACTAAAACAGTTTTTATAATAAAAATCTCCCTTCTTTTTCTTCTCCTGTCCTACCCTCCTTTTGAAGTCATGCCAGCTGCCAGTCAACACTATGGCTTTTACAGAAGTGACCCAAGAAAAAGGAGCTCAGACTGGTTCCTCTGGTATTAGTTTTCTATTTTCTCTTTTTATAGTTTCATTCAATATCAAATGTCTATACCAGTGCTCAAATTGGACACTAACGGAAAGGCAACTTTTGTAACAAGAACTCCATTCCTTTTCAGGACTCAGGTCTTGAAAGTCAACAGAATGACTCAATTTACTTAAAGAAGAGTAGATTTTTTTAAAGACATCAGTAGACATTCTACAGTTTTTATATTAAAGTTGCCAAACATCAGCTCTTTAAAATAAATTTCCTCTCAGCTAAAAGAACAAACTCATAACCCTGCCATATATAGGTGTGTAACTTGGGCAAGTAATTTTATCTTCTTGGACCTCAGTTTCCTCAACTGTAAAAAGGAGACAATGGACCAGATAATCTTTAAGCTCCCTTAAACTTTGCCACCTTTCAAAGATGTATGTCATTTTTCAGGTAATGCCAGCTCACTCAATCTCTTATTGTGATCACGCTGGTGTCAACTAAAAAGTCTTTCTCTGTTGCCCAAGGCAGGAATGAATATATCCTTAATCTAATATTCTACCCCTGAATAATTGAGGTGATTGTATAATTAACTTTCTCTCAGAAAGCATAATCCTAATTTTTTTTACTTTATCATTCTATAAGAACAAAGAAGTATGACAATTTGTCTTTACCATACAAGTCTCTAAATGGATACCCATTCTTCATAAAGTTCATAAGAAGTTAGTACATGTTTTGCTTGTGGAAAAGATCTGAGAGGAATTGAGAGAGGATAATAGCTTTAGCATGGAGCAAAATAGCTTCAAAACTCACTGATTCTTGTTTCTGACATTGAAAATGATGTCACTGAAAATTCTGTTATATTTCAGAGGGTCTTAATGAAAACTTGCTAATTTCTGGGTGTAGTCAGAAACAGGATTTTAGCATAAATCTAGTTAAAAAACAAGGAAAAATAAAACTTAGGGCTCTCTACCTTATTGCATTATTATAGTGAAATATGGTAAATATTTGGGATGGTAAAGTTTTCATTTATAATATCTAGGAAAGGAACCATATGGTTCATTAATTCCACAGACAATTCCAAAATTTAGTGGTTTCAACCATTTATGGAATCAAATAGATCTGGGGTGGAATCCTGAATGAATCATTTACCAGCTGCAGAGCCTTAGGCTATTTGATTAATCTCTGAATCTCAAGTTTCTTCCCTATAAAGCACAGATCTCTGTTTATGACATAAAAATGAGATAATGCATACAAAATGCCTAGAATAGTTAAGAGCCCAGTAAATATAAGTTACAATTAAGTGTGAGCTTCAGGAAAGCAGAAACCGTGCCTATTTTGTTCATCTTTCTATCTCAAGTGAACAGAAAAGTTGTATAAGTAAAAGATTATTACTCTGGCCAACAGCTCCAACTTCTTTACCATTGGTCTTGCTACATTTTTATCACGTAGTAGTCACATGGTTTGAGTTTCATGCCTTTTAATTTGAGCTATCTAAAAGACAAAAATAAGAGGGAGAAACCCTACATATATAGATCACTGATCCCTGGTAAATTAAAAGCTCTGAGCATGAACTAAAGACAACCATGATTCACACAGAACGGGAGACTTCTTGATCACAAAATAGGTGCCTTTGGAATTTGTTCTAACTACCTTTACAAAGGCCACTATTTTGGCCGGCTTCTGCTTCGGTGAAAGTTTTCTAACAGAGAAGTAAATTGGCTTTTAGGGGATCCCTGTGGGATAGTTGTAATTCAGTCTGATAGAAAAATAAAACAGAAAGAGGTTCTAGACAATTTGCTCCAACTCAATCGATGACCAAATTGAAAGTAGAACTCACATTGCTTAATTTCCTAATCATTATTCAATTATTGATCATACTTATTTGCTTCCTATATTGAGAGAGAATTTGGTTAATGGTATGAAGCAACATTAGAAAACAAGGTATATAATGTGTGGTCTCAATCTTACTTCAGGGAATTCGGGCTGAATTTGCAACAAATCTTACAAACCTTATAAAGATCAGTGATCAAAGTCTGCCCAGGGGTCCTGCTGCCCTAGATGGAGAATCAATTCTGGTTCACATTAATATGAGTATACTTTAAGTGTGGCAAGCATTGGTAGAGGATGAGATTATCTCATCCCCAATCTGTACCAAATACATGCCTAATCAATCATCCCCTGTGAAATGAGCCAGTTTATTGAGTCTCTACATAAGGAAACACAAAGCCATACAAAAAGATTCACATTCCAAAATAAAACTACTACACTCCAATATTTCTATTACTACACAAGTTAATATGGCTATTCATAAAGTTAAAGCCAATGAATACACAAGGCATAAAGCAGAAAGGAGGTTAGGGGAATTTGCCAGAGAGGAGGCCAAACTGTAAGTATGGAACCTGGTATTAAATGTTCTAAGGTACCTGGTAATAGAGGTAGAAGGTAAGGTACCTTCTCACTCCTGTGAGAAGGAAGGTAGGAGCAATAGGAAATGAGAAGAGGCAGTTTATAAGAAGCATTACCACAAACAGAACTCTGGCTGAAACCTGGGTATCTTGTTCTTTGTACTCAGGGTTGAATATTCCAAGTTCCATAAGAGCTCTCAGATGATCCTAAATCTTCACCTTCCTATCAGCTGGGTTGTAGCTTTTGATGGGATTTAAGATTCTAAGAGCTAGTGTATCTAAACAATCATTGTGGTGTTTCTTTTCTTTACATGCTAATATTAAGAAAGTATCCTTTATGTCGTAGAAGTCAGGTAAACCACAGTCAAGCTCTGTGGCTTGAGGAGGAGAAGCTGACTTGAATCAGAGATGTGGGTTTGGTTCAATTTCCAGAGCAGACCAAATAACTGTAATGGATCACAGAGAGCCTCATGCTAGTTCTTCTGAGAAGTTGATGTGTACGTGTGCATAAAATGTATATTAGAAGTATATTAATACAATTCTATCTCAACAGATTTAATTCTTAAATGCTACATATACTTGTTTAATCTCCCATTTTAAAAGTAGAAAAGGTTAGATTATAACATCAGGTTAGCTCTCTTTGAAGCAGGTAATAATTAAGTTGATTCACTGTTGCAATTACTGTCAAATCCCCCTTAATTACCAGAGATTTTATAGCAGCTTCATTATACGTCTGCTGTAATGCATTGTGGCCCTAAGGAGAAGTGTTGCAGGAAATTCTGCATAGCATGGATAATTCTAACCTGCAGTTACAGCTTCCAGCAAAAGCTCCTGCACTAAATTTATCTTTTTTTGACATTTCTCCCTGTTACTCAAGCAGTTAAATGAGGTAACATTACTAAAATACCTACCTAACTTTGAAAGTTAGAATTGATTTCTCCATAGACATTAAAAACAACAACAAAAAAATAGATGAAGGGATAAATTAGCCTTCAATAATTCCTAAAAAAGCATTAAGTTATGTTTAATAATGAATTTAGTTTATAGCATTCAAAAAGATGTGAGATCTATATCTAAATCATGAATACATCTCAGATTTCTACTTCCTATGGATATTTCTTAGGTGATACGCAAGACAAAAATTATTGCTAAATTCCTAACAGATCATCTTGAAGAGGATAATCAACTGCTTTTTATTTATCAATGATTTTTCAGCTAATTTCTGGGAAAAGTAATCATTTTAAAAAGGTCATTTTTAAGTTTCCATATCACTGCTTGTTTTCATTGGAAAAATCTTTACAAATCAGAGCCTGCAAATTGAGTAAAGTTCAAAACAGATAACTGAATAATGTCTCTCACAGATCCCTTTTTGACCAAGGAATTTACTCCACAGAATATATTAGATTCAGAAAGGGTTGCAGTGTCAATGACACTATTGGCAGCTGTGTTAACAGTTAAGGGCCTGGCTTTGTACAGCAACACAGTTATTAAATTTCTCCAGAGACCATGACTCATTAATCAAATATTCATACATCTCTGTAAATACACACTGAACAGAGAATACCCTCAGAGCTGAGCATCCCAGTACAAGTGCTCTTTCATGTAACACTGACAAAATCCTGAGAACATGCGGTCATGTTTTGCATTTCTAATGCACTGTGTCCTCTTTAATACTCCATTTCCTAAAAACAGAACACAAATGATCTTACTGATCGCAAGTGTTAGAGGGTTACAATTAAAATTATTCCACTATTGCTTCATACCATCTTTTTTAAAAATGAGGACAGTGAATCAATTCTTCTGTTCTTTGTTTACCATCAAACAAGTAATTTTTTCCCAGGCGGATGAAGAAACCCAGGCCATGCTCCTATTAATACAAGAATTTGTATTAGCATGAAAACAACAAATCACTACTTAAACTAGGGAGGCCAAATAACTTAACATATTAGCAGACATGAACTTGCTATATTTTGCAAAGTCCTCAGTCTGCTTAATACCACTGGGAGTTTTCCTCTTATTGTACAGTAACAAAAGGTTCTTTCTCAATTGCGGTCTCTGGAAAATTGGGGTCTGAAGGCCAGGCAAAGAAGAGAAGGCTCAAAATGTTGCCTCATAAGGCTACTAAAATCAGACTCTTCACCTCAGGGTGGGCAGGATGTACTATGCAAAGGCAAGAGAGAAAGGGGACATCTTACATAAACTTCCCATCTATCTCGCAGTTTCTGAAACAACAGGAACCTGGTTCTTAATGCCAGTAAAATATAAGCAAATCTGTCAAGTGCTATCTCATCTCCTCAGCCTGTCAAGTCTACTAACTGAACTGCCTGTGTCTTTGATTCCAGTTTTCCAAAATTCTGGCCATATTAGGTCAAAGACTTCCCTCCCACAACTGCCCTGCTTTCATCCCCAGGCAGTTCAGCCCTCCTCCACCCTGTGCTATTTTTGCTTGCGCCTTCTTCTCCATCCTTTGGAACCTCTAACTCAGTATGATACAGGGAAAACTAGAACAGGCTTTGGACTCTGGAGAGGTTTAAATCCCAGATCTGCAAATTACGTTACCGTATCTGACCTCAGTTACTTCATCTATAAAATGGAAACAATATAAATACCTAATTTCCCAGAATTATTGTGAAGATTGAATTAAATATAGTATTTTATAAAATACTTAATAGGGGCACCTGGGTGTCTCAGGCGGTTAGGTGTCCGACTTCGGCTGAGGTCATAATCACGCAGTTCATGAGTTTGAGCCCCGCATTGGGGTCTGTGCTGACAGCTCAGAGCCTGGAGCCTGCTTTGGATTCTATGTCTCCCTCTCTCTGCTCCTTCCCTGCTCATGCTCGTTCGCTCGCTCTCTCTCTCAGAAATAAAGAAACATTAAAAAAAAATTTTTAATACTTAATAAGTGCCCCCAAAATGGCCATTGTTGCCATTGGTATCGTTATCCTAATCATCAGTCCTCTGTTTCTTCACATTGACTCAAAGATTTATTTTTCCTGACAATAGTAAGGAATTTCTAAACTCACCAAGCAAAGACTCCTCCTTCCATTTAAACCTGTCAGAGGGATAGTTTTGCATTCCCACTTCCAGGTGCTGGTTCTGTTATCATTCACACCTTCTCCTACTCAAACACTCAGAATGTTCCAACTCATGACTTCAGCCTGAACTCCTTGCCTTGACCATCATTCTCATGATCTTCTATCATTCCATGTCTCCCACTTTCTCACTCTAAATCCTCCGGTGGTCTGTTGAAGTCAATGGACTCATTCTCAAAATATTTTTATATAAATGAAATATATATGGCTGCAAAGGAAAATGGTTGTTAAAATATTTTTAAGTTTGTGACATATAGTAATATATTTTTTCTTTATCAATCCAGTAATAAGTCCTAGCAGCAGCTAGTCCTGCCATCATTTCAAAGCAGTGTGTAAATATTTCCAAATAACTGCATTAATTATGATTTGAAAATATTTATGATTTCTGTTAGTGACAAAATCCTGGGTACTGCTGATCCTACTGCACTTTGTTGCCTACATTCTTAGTGGAAGGAAATACTGTGTTTCAGTTAGATGTTAGCGAAAATAAAGATGTAATTTCTTTATGTCCAAGTTCATAGACCCTTGAATTCTATTTCTGGGTTCATCAAGTTAAGAACCTTTACATTAAATGAACTATTGTTCTTCAGCCCCATTGAAATACACTGACTTCATCCACAGACTCTATAGAATTATATCTCGGTAAAACAGACTCTAAGGGGAGGGCTTGAGAAATCATCTTCCAATTTTAAATCTTCACATTTTAGTGTTCGAACTAAATCCCACTTCCTCTGACTTCTGTACCCTTTGTTTCTTCCTTCATAGTATCCTTCCCCCATGTCTCTCTCCTAGGCATCTACCTACATAAGTATAGGTTTCAGGCCCTCAGTAATAGGCCCTTGATAAACATTTAATTCTTATCATTCATTTTTCTGTCCACATCATCACAGGATATTTATCATCATCCCCTTACTCACTAATAGTAGTGCTCTGTGGGCAGAACAACCAAAATCAGCCACATGTATTTCAAATGTACCCTCTAGGGATGGCCTTCCACCTTGACCCTGCTTTCATTTGGAAAATATGTCCATGGACCTCTGTCTGAATCTTTGTGCAGTTTCATTATTGGCCCAAATACTTACCTTAACCCTACTGGTATATAAATCATACCAGACTTTTAGGATTCATCTCAAATGCCACTTCCTCCATGAAGACTTTCTTAACCCCCATAACCAGATGCAAGGTCTCTTTTGAAACCAAATATAATTTTATTTTGTAGAACTTCTATTCTAAGTCTTCTCTTCCCCTACCAAGTGTGAGATTTTGTGTATTTTCCCCACTTTTAAGTAAATCCCTAAACTCCCTGACAGAAGTGTCACTTTATTTCAGTGTATTCTGTAGAACCTACAGACATTCAATATTGGAATGGAATTAAGAGGTTTGGGAGTGGGGGGTTTCTTTTCTTTTCTTTTTTTGTTTCTCTCTAAATTTTGGTCTCCAGTGCCAGTACACACACACACACACACACACACACACACACACACACAATACTCTTAAAGCCTTTTCAAATCTTAAGGTAGACATGAAGGAAATCTTGACAACAGTTTTTAAAGGCTAATACTTACTGAGTATTCACTATGGGCCAGGCATTTTTTCTAAGTGTTTTTGCATGTTTCCTCACTTAATCCTCCCAGTAGCCCAATGTTATGATTACTCTTATCCTTATTTTATAGATGAGATTAAGTGACATGCTCAAGGCCATGTAGCTAGTAAGTGCTAAAGTCACAATTTGAGCAGAGCCAGTTGGACTCTACAGTTCAACCAGTTTATTAATGTCATCTCCACCATGTAACACTGGAGCTTCACAGGGAAATTGAATATGTTTTTTCCTAAATACAAAGATTCATAATTTTTTTCCAAACTAGTAGTTTCAAGTGAATAATGGGCAGTCTTACTTTTAAAGTACTCGTTGTGTCTGCTGCTTGGATATAACATAATCTACTGTAATTTTATGATATGACCATAACTATAGGACCTGTGTTTTACATGTTTTATTCCTTTCTCAACATGTCTTTGGGGGGCGCCTGGGTGGCGCAGTCGGTTAAGCGTCCGACTTCAGCCAGGTCATGATCTCGCGGTCCGTGAGTTTGAGCCCCGCGTCGGGCTCTGGGCTGATGGCTCAGAGCCTGGAGCCTGTTTCCGATTCTGTGTCTCCCTCTCTCTCTGCCCCTCACCCGTTCATGCTCTGTCTCTCTCTGTCCCAAAAATAAATAAACGTTGAAAAAAAAATTAAAAAAAAAACATGTCTTTGGTATTTGGAGCCAATTTTACACAATGTAAAAGTACAACATAACTCTTTATGTTGTAAAAACAGAAAGTGACAAAATGAACACAAATTTTGCAGAAATTAACAAGCTGATCCTAAAATTCATATGAAAATACAAGGAATTCAGAACTTCCAAGATTATCTTGAAAAGAAGAAAATTGGAAGACTTCTACTTTCCAGTTTCAAATTTTACTACAAAGCTATAGTGATCAAGATAGTGTGGCAGTGGCATAAGGATAGACATATAGATAAATGGCATAGAACTGGGAGTCCAGAAATACACTCATATTTATGGTCATTTGATTTTCAATAAGAATACCAAGACCATTCAATGGGGAAGGAATAGTCTACAACAAATAGTGCCTGGGACAACTGGATATCCATATGTGAAAGAAGGAATATGGACACTTATACAAAAATCAACTGAAAATGAGTAAAAAACAAAAATCAAATGTAAGAGCTAAAACTGTCAAACTCTTAGAAGGAGTATAGGTGTAAGCCTTTGTGACTTTGGATTAAGCAACGGTTTCTTAAATATGACACCAAAAGCAGACACAACCAAGGAAATAGAGAATAGATAAATTGGACTCCATCAAAATTAAAACCATTTGTGTTTCAAATGACACCATCAACAAAGTGAAGAGAAAACCCACATAATGGGAGGAAGTGTTTGTAAGTCATATATCTAATAAAGGACTTGTATCCAGAATATGCAAAGAACTCTTACAATTCAGTAATATAAAGACAAATAACCAATTTAAAACGAAGAAAGAATTTGAATACACACTTGTCCGAAGAAAATATACAAACGGCCAACAAGCACATGAAAAGATACTCAACATCATTAGTCACTAGGAAAATGCAAATAAAAACCACAATAAGGTACCAATTTATAAACACTAGATAGCTAAAATGAAAAAGGCAATAACAAAGGTTGTTGAGGAAGTAGAAAATTAGAAATGTCATACAATGCTGGTGGGATTGTAAAATGGTACATCACATTGGAAAACAATTTGGCAGTTCCTTAAATAGCTAAACATAGAGGTACCACATGCAAGTAAACCCCTAGACATATCTAGAAGAAATCATATGAAATGAGAACAAGTGTCTACACAAAATTGTGTATATAGATGTTCACAGGATCATTAATAATAACCCAAAAGCAGAAACAACCAATCTCCATCAACTAATGAATAAACAAAATGTGGTATATCCATCAAATGGAATATTATTCAGCCACAAAAAAGAAGGAAGTGCTGATGCATGCCACAGTCTTGAAAGTAGTATGCTTAAGTGAAAGGAGTCCGACACAAAGGCCATGTCTGTACGAGTCCACTTATATGAACTGTGTGGAATAGGCAAATCCATACAAACAGAAAGTAGATTAGTTAATAGGTGCAGGGTTTCTTTTTAAAGTAATGAAAATATTCTGGATTTTGATAGTGGTAATCATTTACAACTCAGTGAATATATTAAAAACCACTGAACTGTACACTTTAAATGAGTGAATTACATCTTAATAAAGCTGTTACTTAAAAAAAAAATCCATGAGATACCACTTCACACCCCCTAGGATAATAATCAAAAAGACATTAGATTTACATATGTAATCTGGTTCCCCTAAATCACCTTCAATGTTAGAAAATTTGGACTTTTGAACATCAGACAAAGAAGCACTTTGGACTCTGAGCTGATGCTGCCTGCCAGCTAATGTTACAATTTTTGTATAGCAGCTTATTCAGTATTGGATTTTACATTTCATTTCCCCTTATTTTGTAAACATGACCTGAAAATAGAAAAATGAAAGTGCTGAGACTCATGGTGAGAAATGTATGTCTCATAAATTTGATATAATTAGTATACAGACAGAAATAATGATTAACCTCAATGAAATGCTCACTTGACTCTAAGTCAATCAACTGTATATTTGACTATAGAAGAATAAAAATAAAGAGCATCTGTGAAATGCTATAACTAGATCATCTAAGATCATGTCAAGATTATATGATTAAAAATCATTTTACAACATTTTTAATATTTTTATAGTATTCTGTACTCTCTGGAAAAAACCTTCCTCAAAACATTGTTTGGAAACATCTGTGGTTCAGTTCCTTCAGATTCAACTATTTTAAGTGTTTATAGGAACATATATATATATATATATATATAAGAGCCCCTCTAAGTACAGGCTTGGACTGGTAGCCACAAAATTGGTCAAGCACAGTGGGTCAGTTTTAGGAACCAGTCATAAGACATCTCTCTCTGCCCCTCCACCACTCACCTGCATGCATGCACTCTCGCTCTCAAAATAATCAAACCTAGAAAAAAACATGCTTAATGTAAACATGAAAACAAAATAGAAGGGAATGTAGACAATTGAAAGTAATATATATATATATATATTTTAAGATTCTGTTTTTAAGTAATCTCTATACCCAACATGAGGCTCTAAGCCACAACCCTAAGATCAAGAGTTGCATGCTCTACTGACTGAGCCAGCCAGGTGCCCTAGAAAGTAGTATGTTGAGAACAGAAGTGTGAGGTAGATTTCTTTTTCCTGTGATATCTACTTAAAGTATTTTGGAAATAATTTAAATATATATGTGCATCTCTCAATTAAAATCCTCTGATTACTAACTGGAGTCCTGACCATAAACTCTTGTCACCTGCTCCATTATGTGATTATCCAAGTCCTGGGACTCTAATTGTTACCTTAATCCCAGATCTAATTCCCCATCTTAGATTCATTAACTATCATTTAATACAAGTAAATTGATCACAATAGTGCTGAGTAAATAGCAAGTAGTATGTAAATATTAACTACAGGGATGCCACATTGTATGGCTCCAGGTAGTGCCATTCACACAACATACATCAAAGACAGTATCCCTTGAAGTTGCGTGACATGGCCACCCATATCCACTTCCTGGCATTGGTTAGTATTTACTTTCTTCCAATGCCTACATCAAATTTTTTTTTCAACATTTTTTATTTATTTTGGGACAGAGAGAGACAGAGCATGAACGGGGGAGGGGCAGAGAGACAGGGAGACACAGAATCGGAAACAGGCTCCAGGCTCCGAGCCATCCACCCAGAGCCTGACGCGGGGCTCGAACTCCCGGACTGCGAGATCGTGACCTGGCTGAAGTCGGACGCTCAACCGACTGCGCCACCCAGGCGCCCCGCCTACATCAAATTTTAAATCACCCCAGCCTATAAGTCTTTTTAATTTGTATTTTTTTATCTGTGTCACTTTACTGTGCTGTATTTACCTATCACATTTCTAATTTTGTTTACCTTTCCTGCTTATAAAATAACTTCTTTTTAAACCCATGAATTCCCACTTCTTATTAATTTATATTAGTATAAAATATAAATACAAAACATTTATAATTATTAAATTTTCAGTGACTTAAATGGAAGATGAGTCTCCATAGAATTTTATGTTTTGCTCTTGCATGACATCCAGCATATGGACTGTTGACTTAAAATAAGGGAAGAGCTGGGCACCTGTGTGGCTAAGTCAGTTGAGCATCTGACTCTTGATTTCAGCTCAGGTCATAGTCCCAGGAGCCCCACATTGGGCTCCACACTGAGCATGGAGTCTGCTTAAGATTTTTTCTCTCTCCCTCTGCCCCTCACCCCCACTCACACTCTCCCTGTCTCCCTAAAAAAATAAGGGAAGAGCTAGTAGAAGAATCACTGAAGATGGTGGAATAGGATCCTCAGCTCACCTCCTCGCCCAACACAGCAAGTCTGTAAATACATATAGAACAACTCTCTCTGAGAACCATAAGACTAAAAAAACAGCTCTTCCAGAACTAAAGATATTTTTTAAAAGCCCACATCAAGAAGGGCAGGAGGGGCAGAGATGCAGTCTGATGAGAACCCACAACCCCAGTGTGGCAACCCACAAGTGGGAAGGATATCACTGGTGCAGAGGTCCTCCCTGATTAGCAAGGGGCTCAAGCCCCACATCTGCCTGCTCTGGGGACCTGCACCAGAGAGACAAGCCTCCATCACATCTGGCTTTGAAAATCAGCAGAGTTTAACTCCAGGATCTTTGAGTATCAGTGGAGCTTAACTCCAGGAGAACTAGAAGGCTATAGGAAACCAAGACTCTGCTCTTAAAGGGTCCGTGCACAAACTCACTCACTCCAAGACCCAGCACAGAGGCAGCAGTTTGAAAAGTGCCTGGGCTATACATGACGATTTATTGACTAATTTTAGGGCAAGTGCTAGAGGGGCAAGGATCCATAGGAACTTTTCTCTGGGAATAAAAGCACTGGTGGTTGTCATTTTCCTTGCCCTCTGGTGTAAGCCAACAATAGTGGGCACTAGTTTTGACACTCTCCATCTACCTTGCTAGCACCACTCACCCCAACCAGGCATTCCCCTGCAGACCCACCCCCACCCATCCTGCCCTGGCTAGCACCCCTCCTAAGTAGCTCCTGTCCCAGAGGGTGGGGACAGCCCTGCCCACCAGCAAGCCCACAAGAGTAGTGGCCAGGTCTTGCAGGAAGCCACATTGGGTCTAACCCCTCCCACAAGTGCACCCATGGCAGTTTCAGGTAGCCATAAGATGGCACATGCAGTCTACACAGGGGACACCCTCAAAGTGCCTGGTTATGCTGACCAGAGGGGACTGCACTTCTAGGCCCCACAGAATGCCTTCTATGTAAGGCCACTCCTTCAAGACCAGGAATTGTAGCTGACCTACCTAATACATAGAACAAATAGAAAGACAGGAAAAATGAGGGAATATGTTCCAAATAAAAGAACAAGAAAAGCCTCAGAAAAAGAACTAGACAGAAAGGAGATAAGCAAACTACCTGATAAAGAGTTCAAAGTAATGGTCATAAAGATGCTCCTCCAACTTGGCAGAAGAATGGATGAATACAACGAGAACTTCAAGAAAAAGGAGATACATTTTTTTAAAAACTCAGAACTGAAAAATACAATAACAAAAAATACACTAGAGGGAGTCAATAGCAGATTAGAAGATGTATAACAATCAGTGATCTGGAAGACAGGGTAGTGGAAATTATCCAAGCTGAAAAGCAAAAAGAATCTTTTTTTTTTAGATTTTTTTTATTAAAATTTTTTTTTCTGATTTTATTTAAAAAAATTTTAACGTTTATTTGAGAGAGCATGAGTGGGGGAGGGGCAGAGAGAGGGAGGCATGGAATCCAAAGCAAGGCATGGAATCCAAAGGCATGGAGCTATCAGCACAGAGCCTGACGCGGGGCTTGAACCCATGAACTGCAAGATCATGACCTGAGCTGAAGTAGGACACTCAACTGACTAAGCTAGCCAGGCACCCCCGACCAACTGTGATTTTAAAATCATTGAGCCTTTCTGCCTGCTAAGTAGCTCTGTTTCTGGAGGAGCATTTCAGGTGGAAGTTAGGAAGCAGCTGGTAAAAGATTTCAGGCTAATACTAACATAAACCCGCCTGAAAGTCATAAATAAATTATATACACAGTCATAGTATATGCTTGCACACACATAGTATATCCCCCAAACAATCTTTTCTTCTGTTTGCTCAATACTATGACAATTATGAACCCAAAGAGATCCACACCAAGACACATAATTAAAATGTCAAAAATTAAAGAATCTGAGGGGCGCCTAGGTGGCTCAGTTGATTGAATACCCAACTGTTGATTTCTGCTCAAGTCATGATCTTGCAGTCATGAGATTAAACCCTGCATCAGGCTCTGCACTGAGCATGGAGCCTGCTTAAGATTCTCTCTCCCCTATAGGGGCACCTGGGTGGCTCAGTTAGTTGAGCATCCAACTTTTGGCTTAAGTCATGATCTCATGGTTTGTGGGTTCAAGCCCCATGTCAGGCTCCGTGCTGACAGCTCAGAGCCTGGAACCTGCTTCAGATTCTGTGTTTCCCTCTCTCTCTGCTCCTCTCCCACTTGCTCTCTCTCTCTCTTTCTCTCAAAAATAAATAAACATTAAAAAATTTTTTAAAAGGTCTCATAAATTTGGTGTAATTAATATACAGACAGAAATAATGATTAGCCTCAATGAAATGCTCACTAGAATCAATAAAGTGTATGTTTGACAATAAAAGAATAAAAATAAAGAATACCTATGAAATGCTATAACTATATCATCTAAGATCATGTCAAGCTTGTATGATTAAAAATCATTTTACATTGTTTTAAATATTTTTATAGTATTCTTTACTCTCTGGACAGAACCTTCCTCTTCCCTGTTCGTGTGCTCTCTCCCTCTCAAAATAAAAAACCAAATAAATAAATAAGATCAAAGACACTTAAGAGCAACAACAGAAAAGCAACTAGTTATGTACAAGGGAACACCCAGAAGACAATCAGCTGACTTTTCAGCAGAAACTCTGCTAGCCAGAAGAGAGTGGCATGATGTATTCAAAGTATTGAAAGGAAAAAACCTACAACCAAGAAATATAATTATCATTCAGAATTGAAGGAGAGATAGTTTCCCAAGCAAAAAAAAGGTAAAGGAGTTCATCAGTCTAAACCAGATTTATAAGAAATGTGGAAAAGGCCATAACTAGAAGAAAATTATGAAAGAAGAAAATCTCAGTGGTAAAACCTAACATATAGTAAATGCAGTGGATCAACCACTTGTAAAGTCAGTATGATGATTAGAATATAATAGTAGCTCCTTTCTACTTGCTAGATGGGATGCTGCCCAATTTATGGATCATAGAAAAAGCCAAATTAGACATTTTTAAGAACAAAAGTAGTCAATCAATTATATCTACAATAATTAGTTAAGGCACGCACACAATAAAAAGATGTAAAATATGACATATACAGAAAATGTAGAAGGGAAAGTGAAAATGTAGTGCTTTTAGAATGTGTTCAACAGTATGGAAGTCCCTCAAAAAGTTAAAAATAGAACTACCCTACAATCCAGCAATTGTACTATTAGATATGTACCCAAAGGATACAAAAATACTAATTTGAAGGCACACATGCACCCCAGTGTTTATAGCAGCACTGTCAACAATAGCCAAATTATAGAAACAGCCCAAATGTCCATCGACTAATGAATGGATAAAGAAGATATGGTGTATATATATACACACATACATATACACACAATGGAATATTACTCAGCCATAAAAAAAGAATGAAATCTTACATTTGCAATGATGTAGATAGAGCTAGGGAGTATCATACTAAGCAAAATAAGCCAATCAGAGAAACACAAGTACCATAATGATTTCACTCATATATAGAATTAAAGAAACAAAACAGAAGAACATGGGGTGGGTGGAGAGAAGCAAATCATAAAACAGACTCTTAACTATAGAGAACAAACTGAAGATTGCTGGAAGGGAGGTGGGCAGGGGAATGGGTGATGGGTATTAAGGAGGGCACTTGGGATGAGCACTAGGTGTTGTATATAAGTGATGAATCACTAAATGCTATACCCGAAACTAATTTTACACTATATGTTAACTAACTAGAATTTAAATAAAAACTTGAAAAAAAATGATATATTTGTTTATCCTGCAGTTTTAAATTCAATAGTTCTCAATACACATTAAAAACTATTCTGAGATTTTATATATAAAAAAAATAGAATGTGTTTGAACTTATATGACCATCAACTTAAAGTAGACTGCTGGGGGTGCCTGGGTGGCTCAGTCAGTTAAGCGGCCAACTTTGGCTCAGGTCATGATCTCACGGTCCGTGAGTTCAAGCCCCAAATTGGGCTCTGTGCTGACAGCTTGGAGCCTGGAGCCTGCTTTTGTTTCTGTGTCTCCCTCTCTCTCTGCCCCTCCCCCATTCATGCTCTCTCTGCCTTTCAAAAATGAATAAATGTTAAAAAAAAATTATAAAGTAGACTGCTGTATACATAGGATGTTATATATGAATCTCATGGTAACCATAAACCAAAACGTATAGTAAATATGCAGTAATAAAGAGAAAGGAATCCAGGCATAACGCTAAAGAAAATCATCAAATCATAAGGGAAGAGAACAATAAAAAAGGAACAGAGAAGAACTACAAAACAACCAGAAAACAATGAATAAAATAGCAATACGTACATACCTATCAGTAATTACTTTAAGTGTAAATGGACAGAATGCTCCAATCAAAAGACATAGGGTGACTAAATGGATTAAAAAAAAACAAGACCTATTTATATGCTACCTACAAAAGACTCACTTCAGACCTAAAGACACATACAGATTGGAAGTAAAAAGATGCAAAAGAATATTTTGTGCAAATGCAAATGAAAAAAAATTTAAAAGCCAAGGTAGCACTATTTATTTCAGACAAAACAGACCTTAAAACAAAGATTGTTGTAACAAGATTGTAACGAGACAAAGAAGGACGTTACATAATGATAAAGGGATCAATCTAACAAGAGGATATAACAATTGTAAATACCTATGCATGCACCAAACTTAGAAGCATATAAGTATGTAAAGTGAATATTAACAGGCATAAAAGGAGAAACAAAGTAATACATTAATAGTAGGTGACTTTAAGACCCCCTTGACGGCATGGATACAGACAGAAAATCACTAAGGAAACAGTGACTCTAAATGACACATTAGACAAGATGGACTTACCAGATAAATACAGAACATTCCATCCAAAACCAGCAGAATACACATCCTTTTCAAGTGTCCCTAGAACATTCTCCAGAATAGATCGTGTTAAGCCAGAAAACAAGTCTCAATAAATTTAAGATTGAAATCATATCAAGCATCTTTTCCAACCACAACAGTATGAAACTAGAAATCAATTGCAAGAAAAAAACTAGGAAAAATACAAACAGATGGAAGCTAAACATGTTATGAAACAACCGATGAGTCAATGAAGAAAGCAAAGAGGAAATAAAAAATATCTGGAGACAAATGAAAATGGAAACACAGTGTTCCAAAACCTATGGGTCACAGCAAAAGCATTTCTAAGAGGGAAGTTTATAGCAATATAGGCCTACCTCATGAATCAGGAAAAATCTCATAAATAATCTAACCTTACAACTAAAGGAACAAGAAAAAGAAGAAAAAGCAAAGCCCATAGTTGGCATAGGGAAGGTAATAATAAAGATCAGAGTGGAAATAAATGAAATAGAGACAAAGGAAAAAAAAAAAAAGAGGAGAAGGAAAAAGAAAGAAAAAAATCAGTGCAACTAAGAGCTGGTTTTGAAAAGATAAATATAATTGATAAACCTTAGCCAGATTCACCAAGAGAAAAAAGAGAGAACTCAAAATCAGAAATGAAAGAGAAGTTACAAATGACACCACAGAAATACAAAGGATTATAAGGAATTACTACAAATAACTATATGCCAACAAATTAGACTACATACAAGAAATGGGTAAATTCCTAGAAATATACAATCTTCCAACACTGAATTAGGAAGAAAGAAAATCTGAACAGACCAATTACTGGTAATGAAATTGAATTAGTAGTCAGCAAACTCACAACAAACTAAAGTCCAGGACCAGATGGCTTCACAGGTGAATTCTACTAACCATTTAAAGAAGAGTTAATATCTGTCCGTCTCAAACTATTCAAAAAAAAGATTGAAGAGGAGGGAACACTTCCAAATTCATTCTACAAGGGCAGCATTACCCTGATACCAAAACCAAAGACACACACACACACACACACACACACACACACACACGCACACACACATGCACACACACTCTGTAGTCCAGCATCCCTCATGAATATAGATGCAAAAATCCTCAACAATATCAAATGTCAAATATCAAACCAAATTTGACAATACATTAAAAGGATCGTATACCATGGTTAAGTGAGATTTAGTCCAGAAATGCAAGGATGGTTTAATATTGGCAAATCAATCAATGTGATGCACCACATTAACAAAATCGTATGATCAATAGATGCAGAAAAGGCATTTGACAAAATCCAACATCCATTTATGATAAAAACTCTCAACAAAGTGGGTCATGAGGGAACATACCTCAACATAAATAAAGGCTACATGTGACAAATCCACAGCTAACATACTCAGTGGTAAAAAGTTGAAAACTTTTCCTTTAAGATCAGGAATAAGACAAGAATGCACACTTTTGCCACTTTTATTCAACATAGTACTGAGAGTCCCAGACACAGCAATCATACAGGAAAAAGAAATAAAAGGCATCCAAGTGCTAAGGAAGAAATAAAACTGCCACTATTTGCAGATGAAATGATACTGTATGTAGAAAAAACCCTAAAGACTTCACCAAAGAAACTATTAAAACTAATAAATGAATTCAGCAAAGTTGCAAGATACAGAAATTTATTGTTTCTATATGCTAACAACTAACTATCATAAAGAGAAATTAAAAAAACAATCCTGTTTACAATTGCATCAAAAAGAATAAAATACCTAGGAATAAATCTGACCAAGAAGGTGAAAGACCTGTACTCTGAAAAATTTAAGACATTGATGAAAGAAACAGAAGATGACATACATAAATGGAAATACATATCATACTCATGGATTGGGAGAATTAACATTGTTAAAACTACAGATTCAATGCAACCTCTATCAGCATTTTTCAATGAACTAGAACAAATAATCCTAAAATCTGTATGGAACCGCAAAATATCCCCAATAGAGCAATCTTGAGAAAAAACAAAGCAGGAAGTATCACAGTCTCAGATTTCAAACTATACTACAAAGCTGTAGTAATCAAAATTGTATAGTACTGGAACAACAACAACAAAAATAGACACATGGAACAGTGAAACATAACAGAAAGCCCAGAAACAACTCACACTTATATGGTCAATTATCTGTGACAAAGGAGGCAAGATTATTACATGGAAAAAGACAGTTTCTTCAATAAATGGTGCTGGAAAAACTGGACAGCTACATTCAAAAGAATGAAACTGGATCAGTTTCTTACATCATACACAAAAATAAATTCAAAATGGATTAAAGACCTAAATGTAAGACCTGAAGCCATAAAACTCCTAAAAGAAAACATAGGCAGTAAACTTTTTTTTTTTTTTGGTAAACTCTTAGCAATATTTTTTTTTGGATCTGTCTCCTCAGGCAACAGGAACAAAAGCAAAAATAAATAACTGGGACTACATCAAATTAAAAAGCTTTTGCACTGTGAATGAAACTATCAAACAAAACAAAATGGGAACCTATTGAATGGAGGAAGAAGATATTTGCAAACAATATATCTGATAAGGGATTAATATCCAAAATATATGAAGAATTCATATAATTCACCAAAAATACAATCCAATTAAAAAATAGGCAGTTGGGGGACGCCTGAGTGGCTCAGTTGGTTGGGCATCCGACTTTGACTCCGGTCATGATCTCACAGTTTGTAAGTTCGAGCCCTGCATCGGGCTCTGTGCTGATAGCTCAGAGCCTGGACCCTGCTTTGGATTCTGTGTCTCCCTGTCTCTCTGCCTCTCCCTTGTTCATTCTGTCTCCTTCAAAAATAAATAAACACTAAAAAAAAAATTTTTTAATGGGCAATTGGGGCATCTGGGTGGCCCAGTCAGTTAAGTGTCTGACTTTTGATTTCAGCACAGGTCATGATCTCACAGCTTCTGAGTTCAGGCCGTGCATTGGGCTCTATGGTGACAGTGCAGAGCCTGCTTGGGATTCTCTCTGTCCCTCTGTCTCTGCCCCTCCCATGCGTGTGTGTTCATGCTCTCTCTCTTTCTCTCTGTAAACAAACAAAAAAACAAAAACAGAAACAAAAACAGGCAAAGGACCTGAACAGACATTTTTCCAAGACATACAGATGGCTGATAGGCATATGAAAAGGTGCTCAACATCACTAATCATCAGGACAAAGCAAATAAAAGACACAATGAGATTATCACCTCTATACCTGTCAGAATGGCTAGTATCAAAAAGACAAGAAATAACAAGTGTTGGAGAAGACATAGAGAAAAGGGAACCCTCCTGCACTGTTGGTGGGTATATCAATTGGTGCAACCACTATGGAAACCAGTATGGAGTTTCCTCAAAAAATTAAAGATAGAGGGGCGCCTGGGTGGCGCAGTCGGTTAAGCGTCCGACTTCAGCCAGGTCACGATCTCGCGGTCCGTGAGTTCGAGCCCCGCGTCGGGCTCTGGGCTGATGGCTCAGAGCCTGGAGCCTGTTTCCCATTCTGTGTCTCCCTCTCTCTCTGGCCCTCCCCCGTTCATGCTCTGTCTCTCTCTCTGTCCCAAAAATAAATAAACGTTGAAAAAAAAAATTAAAAAAAAAAAAATTAAAGATAGAAATACTGTACAACCTAGCAACTCCACTTCTGGGTAATATCCTAAGAAAACAAAAACACTAATCCAAAAAGATGTATGCACTCCTATATTCAATGCAACATTATTTACAATAGCCAAAATACAGAAGTGTCCATCAATAGATGAATGAATGAAGATGTGATACATATATATGTGTGTATATGTCAAAGAAAGACAAATAACGTTATGATTTCACTTATATGTGGAATCTAAAAAACAAAAACAAGACAAAACAGAAACAGACTCATAAATACAGAGAACAAACAGGTGTGCAGGGATTAAGGGCATTAAAAGATACAACTTTCAATTATAAAATGAGTCATGGGAAAGTAAAGTACAATGTAGGGCATATAATCAGTGATACTGCAGTAACTTTCTATGGTGACAGATGGTAGCTATACTTTTATCATGATCATTTCATAATGTATATAAACGTTGAATCACTGTTTTGTACTTGAAACCAATATAATATTGTATGTCAACTATACTTCAGTATAAATAAATAAATAAATAAATAAATAAATAAATAAGACTGAGTTTCTAAGTTTCTGGAGGAGTTGGTTAGAGAGTAGCACAGTAATTTTCCTACTTAATAACAAACATGTATTCTCCACTTTTAATATATTTTTGTTATTGTGAGAGAATAAGTGAAATTTTATAACTAGCTGAATGTTTTGGGCCATTGCTTGCCACCAATAATGTTGATAAAGACTATAAAAAAGAAAGAGAGGCAAATGCTAATTTAAAAATGTGTCTGCAATACTCAAAATATAATATTTTTCAAAGTTTATAGGCAAGGAGAAGGTCTTTATGTAACCATGAAAACCACACAAAAATGCTTAAGATTTCTAAACTCAGTTAAGATTCAAACTATAAAATGGTGTAAAACTTATATTTTAGAATAAGATGGGATGGTTCCAGTTTTTCCTGGTCTCATGTTTCACCTGTTTAATTATCTCAAAATATTCGTTCTAAATGCTCAACTGAATATAGTACTGTTGAATTGTAGTGACTGACAATATTGAGGCTATTATAAATATTACATGATATTTATTCTCCTAAATTTTTTTGTTAAGAAATTTGCTCTTTTTATAGAAAATAGTATTCCCTAATCCTTTCAGAGAAATTGCCTCTATCAGTATATTCTGGACATCTTGCTCATATTTCTCTATTAAATCCTAATTTCTTCCTCTATTTCAGTAGAAATTCATATAATTATTTAGTATTTTCACAGTGTTTTCTCATTATCTATTCTTCCTCTTGTTTTCTTGTTTCTGGAAAATTCTTAAGTTTTTGGCCTATATATGAATATATATATAGTTTAAAAAAAAAGAGTTGAAGGTAATCTGTGATAAAGCATGAAAACAAAAAATTTCCTAGTTCCAAGATAATTAGCAAAGAAAAGGGGGAAATAAAGCTAGAATAGTATTGGGGCACCTGAGTGGCTCAGTCAGTTAAGCGTCCGACTTCACCTCAGGTCATGATCTCATGGTTTGTGAATTCAAGCCCCAGATCGGGCACTGTGCTGACAGCTCAGAGCCTGGAGCCTGCTTCAGATTCTGTCTCCCTCTCTCTCTGCCCCTCCCCCACTCATGCTCTGTTTGTCTCTCTCAAAAGTAAATAAACATTAAAAGAAATTTTTTTAATAAAAAATAAAGCTAGAATAGTATGAGTTGACCAGAAATAGAGTGCTTTCCAGCATGGAATAATAGAAAGTAATGATTTGATTTCTAAAAAAATTAAGATTTCTGACCTAACGCTGTATAGATTATGCAGATAAGTTATTTTTGCTGTTTTATTTCTTTAATTCTTCTAAAAACAAGATGGAATTAACATATATACTTTTGGATATGCTTGCCCTTGGACAATGTCTAAGGTTAACAGAACACAAAAGTGACCTAAATTTTTAATCCTATACAGTTGTCATCTCACTAATACAGATTTAATGGGGTTAATTTAATATAAAAACAGAAAAATGGATACCTTGGGGAAATCCTTTTGGATAGACTTGTACTGTAAAAGATCTTTTCATTCACTCATTCAGCAAATGACTCTCAACATTGCCTGCTGGTGGTTAATACATTGACAAAAGAGGATTCACTGTGTCAAATCTTACGAGGAAGAGAGAAAAGAAACCTTCACCATCAAAAAAGTCACATTAAGAATTTTAAAAATTCATTTTTGAAATGTTAATGGTAAAATAAGTATCTTAATATTGATGTCCAAATGGAAGATCCAACTATCATAATTTTAACAGTACACCGATCTTAGTATCTTATCTTTTTTTACTTTCCTTTATTCCACGCTGAAAGAGATCATTCATAAGCTTTATTGACTGAGTTTACTGGCTGTCAGAACTTGAAATGAAATCTGTGTTGAAAACAAAGTCTAACCAGAATATACAGTACCTCTATTCTAAATCTAATGATGTAGTTTTGTTGCTGCCTTTCCAATAAAAGATTAGTACAACTTTTGGCTGGTTCTCAACTGATGTTGAATTAACAGGCAAGATAGGTCAGTCAGCCTATTCCAATTTTCAGAATGCATGCATTCATACACATTGTTGAATACTTTATATGTGCATATTCTAATCATTCCTGATTTCTATACATTTATTCTCAGTCATGGGGATGACTGTTGTAAGATTGGGTTGTTTTGTCTGTACAGATTATGAGTATCTTCAGTATAATTCAATGTAAAGGAAGTTTCTGCCTCCTCTCATCTCAACTTTGGCCAGGTGTGATTTTATCTCATCCCAAAATCCTACTTAAAAATGATCCCCGAATATGCTGAGAAAATAACAGAATGCTATACTTAAGTCAAACTTTTATATAGTTCTTGTAAGAGAATACTTATAATCGGTTCTGACTCATTTGAAGGTATGGGCACTCTCATTTGATGTGTTTGTTGTAAAATCCTGTGATTACTGCCGTGTGTATAAAAAACAAGCTGCAATAATTTAGACAAGACAACTGCAGTACATAAAATCAGGCATATTACTGGCTTCTTATTCCTAGTACTGCTTTGACATTCTAGGGAAATTAGTACTGGACTTCATTTGTCCAGATTTTATCTGGAGTAAAGGAAAATTTTAGATTTCAGGCTATTTATATCAATTCAGTAAACTGTCCTCACTGGGAAATGCCAAACCTGATTTCTCTCGTCAGGCATACTAAAGCAATCTGCCCACCCTGTGTTTCAGTTTTGCATGCAACTCTAAACCTAACAAATAGGCTTTCTGATAGAAGAGATCAATGACTTTAAATGATACACAATCTTATGTCTTTATAAGTCACCTTTCCACACTGAAGCATGAAAACTCCATAAAATAAGTTAATATTTTTCTTTCAGAGAAACAATATTATTTGCTTTCATTATAAATAAATAGACTTCATATCAGACAATGATTTTTTTCAAATTAAAGAATTAAAACAATCCTATTAAAACCAAAACAAAGGTTCATGTTCTCACATCTTTATTACAGTATATAATTCTGGCTGAATAATAACTCATATTTTTATATCACAAATTTGCCTTTCAGTAACATAAAATACATTTAAGGCAGATTTACCTTATAGATAGCCTCAGCTTCTAAACACCACTACACTGATTTATACAAATAGCAAAAACCACATAGAGGAGCATCTACTGGTATCTTTTTTAGTACTTATTTTTAGATTTAAAAACTCCATAGTAAGTAGAATTCCCATAAAATTTCAGTTTTGGAATAGGAAACAAACACTAATCATATAAAATTGCCTTTATCTGATTTGATTGGATGAAGTTATTATTAATAACATAACCTTTAAATTTCTGGGGAATACCAATACTTTATATTCCTCAGAGAAGTCTCAGTAGCAAGCAAAATGAGGAGCCATTATAAAATCATATTGCTAAGTATTACATTAACTTACAATTCTACTGATATAATTATATGCATATCATAGCTAACAATTGCTATTTAATATATCAAGATACATCCATAAGTTTCCTTTGGTTGCATTAATATCAGGAAGCTAGGCAGCACTGAAGATTCATTCTCTGGTCTTCTGGTTGTTAGTATAAACTGAAGCTTTTGAACCTATTTGGTGATCCCAATTTGGGGGCCTATATCACAAAACCTTCAGGAGACTAGTGGCCTCAGGTGGAAGAATTTGAAGACTGGAAGGCTCGCAGTTAAGTTAGAGTTATCGTTAGCAGATCTTAGGGAAACAGGAATACAGCCAGAATCACTTGATATTTATTAGAAATCAAGATTCATTAAATCATTTCTCCTTCAGAAAAATATCTTTAAAACTTGTGTATTTCCAAATGTTCTTTTTTAAAAGAACATATAAAATTAAGATATTTGTGAAAATAAGCCAGTTTCAAGTAAACTTGTTTCTCTTCATTGTTCCCCTTCAAAGGAATTCTTCCCACCAAGCACAAATGCACTAATCTTTAGAGCAAGACAAACTCTTCTGTGCTAAATCTTTTTAATCTTTTCTTTTCATCCTCTGAGAAAAGGTCTTCTTCATTGGTTGTAGTAGATGTAAAATCATAGTCTCTGGAGTGACCATTTACAAAAGTAAATAAGGGGTATTTCTCCTTAGAAGAAATTTTCAGCATCTGTAACAGAAAGTACAGAAAAATCCCTTATTGGATGCAAGAGTGTACAGTAGGACCACATGACGAAATCTAATGTTCTAGCCCTGAATCTCTCTTGTTAGCTTCTCTCACTTACACTTATCTAGTACCATTGTTTCACTGTTCTGGCTTACAGAAAATGAAACAAAATGGTATCCCTGACTATAGTAAAATACTGTGAAAGATTGGTACCTTTACACAGAAGAAACACCATTAAACTTAGTCACAAGGTCCATTCTAATCTCAGTTCTACAACTTACCTTGATGTGAACTTGGACAAAATTACTCTACCAATCATCTACAAAATGGGGCAAAAGATACCCAGTCCCCTTACCTCAGAGAATTGTTAAACTGACCAAAAGCTATAATAAAAAGTTATTTTTAAAAATTAAGTTTAGTCTTTTCAGAGTCACATATTTGAAAAAATATTTCTGCAGTACTTTAGTAAACATGAAATACAGTGTTCTCACAAATAGCAATAATCCATACCTTACATATTACCTTCTAAAACTATATAATTCAGAAGTGAAGGAAGTAATACTTGGAATTGTGGGGATACCAACAACCTTTATAACCTCTGTCAATGTGGGACTCGTTAACAATCCAACACCCATTCTAAACCACTTTAAATCTTTCTGTGAAACAAATTTAATTAAAAAATTAAAACAATTTTCATTAAAAATGAATAAAAATTTTCGGATGACATTTTTTGACAGAAATAAACTTTTCTATAGATAACCAGGATCTATAAGGATTCTGAAAAGTTTATGTGAATTAGAGAATGCTGAAAAAATATCAACAGTACTTACACATCATTAATCATGATCAATTAATTATAATATGTTTCTAAAGGATAATTTCAGGGGTAAAAACTAAATTCTCCCAAATGTCAATATTCAACTGCAGGATCATCAAATTCTTATATATTGCATTTATAGATTCTCTTGAAACGTGGCTAAAATAAATATATAGCCCTAGCATACAGATACAATGTTAAACTTAAAAATATTCCAATGAGACAGTTAATATGAAATACATTTTTAATTGAATGGAAATGAACCATTTAAAAACAAGTACTTAGAAAAACTAGATATAATGAAAATCATAACCTATAATTCTTACACTCCTAAAGTATACATCGTTCAAATTTATTTTACTTACATTCTACAAAAAAAGAAGGAAAAATGCAGAAAATGAAAATAAGAGACAGAGGAATCTGGCATTTAATCAGGCCTCTTTCACCTCCAGCCAATGGCTGGAATACAGTCCAAAATTGTCTTCATTTTATATTCATTTAATGTCACTTGTAAAAAGTCCAGTATCTAGTGGGCAGGTATCATTGTATCATTTTCAAATCAACACAACAAAGCTAATATTATCATCTCTTCATCCTTTCTTTCAAGATCAATAAAGAAGTCATTTGGGTTTATTAGCTGCTCATCAACCATGATTCAAATCTGTGACCCAGGGCAAAATGTCAGAAAGGAGCCCTCTATTCTTTAATTATAAAATGTGCCTACTATTTGTAAACCCACTTGCACTGTGAAGCCCCCTTGTGCATATTTATTGATTCATATTTTGACAAGTATAATTTTTCTAACTTTTCTCAATTTACTTAATATATTTTTAAAGATTATCAACTGAAAAATATATTAAAGTTTTACTCAAATGAAAATTTAACTTCTGTCCACACAAAAACTTGCACAATGATATTTACAGTAGCTTTATTCATAGCTGCCAAAAGTTAGAAGCAACAAAAATGTCCTTCAGTAGGTAAATGGATAAATAAACTGTGGTATATCCCGACAATGGAATATTACTCAGCACTAAAAAGAAATGAGCTATCAAAGCCGTAAAAGACATGGAGGAACCTTAAGTGCATTATCACTAAGTTAAAGAAACCAATCTGAAAAGGTTACAAACTTTAAGATTCCAACAATATGATGTTCTGGAAAAGGCTAGTGGTTGCCAGGGATTAATAGGAAGGAAGAGATGAATAGGTGGAGCATAAGGAATTTTTAGGGAAGGAAAACTATTCTGTATGATACTGTAAGGGGGGCTACACAGCATTATACCTCTGTCCAAAACCACAGAATGTACAATACCAAGAATGAACCCTAATGTAAATTATGGACTCTGGGTGATAATAATGATGTGTCCAATATAGGTTCATCAGTTGTAACAAATGTCTGGGGAGAGGGGTGGTTGATAGGGAGAAGGGAGTGTATGGAAACCTTCTGTACTTTTCACTCAGCTTTGCTATGACACTAAAACTGCTCTAAAAAATAAAGTCTATTGGGGTGCCTGGGTGGCTCAGTCAGTTAAGCATCTTGACTTTGCCTCAGGTCATGATCTCACGGTTCATGGGTTCAAGCCCCACGTGGGGCTCTGTGCTAAGAGTTCACAGCCTGGAACCTGCTTCAGATTCTATGTCCCGCCCCCCCCCCCCCCCACCGCTTCTCCCCAACTCACGCTCTGTCTCTCTGTCTCTCTCTCAAAAATAAATAAACATTAAAAAAATTAAAAATAAAAAAGTCTATTTTAAAAATATATATTGGGTAAATAAATATGGAAATGCCAAAGGAAACTTTAGAAATTACTGAACTCTCATTTTATAAATAGGAAAATTGAGCCCCAAAGGCTTTAAATTACTTTCTCAAGATGACTTAACAACAGCAACAACAACAAAAAGAGATAAACTAATAAGGAATTATTGGGACATTAGGCCTCAGTCACTTAAAAACATGCCTTTCAAACACTTTTCCTAGCTCCTACATACCACATCAAGAACGTTTTTTCAGACTTGTTTTTTTAAAAAGAATAACTGTTGATTTGAAACTTTAATTCCAAGACTCCACCAAAAAACTGCTAGAACTGATACATGAATTCAGCAAAGTCACAAGATGTAAAATCAACATACAGAAATGGGTTGCATTTCTATACACCAATAATGAAGCAGCAGAAAGCGAAATCAAGGAATTGATTCCATTTACAATTGCACTGAAAACCATAAAATACCTAGGACTAAACCTAACCAAAGAGGTAAAAGGTCCATATACTGAAAGCTATAGAAAGCTTATGAAAGAAATTGAAGACACAAACAAATGAAAAATATCCCGTGCTCATGGATTGGAAGAACACATATTGTTAAATTGTTGCTACTGCCAAACGCAATCTACATATTCAAGGTAATCCCTATCAAAACAACACTAGCATTCTTCACAGAGCTGTAACAAACAATTCTAAAATTTGTATGGAACCAGAAAAGACCCTGAATAGCCAAAGTAATGTTGAAAAAAACAAAACTGGAGGCATCACAATTCCAGACTTCAAGCTATATTACAAAGCTGTCATCATCAAGGTAGTATAGTACTGGCAAAAATAGAAACAAAACAAAAACAAAAAAACACAGATACATGAATCAGTGGAACAGAATAGAGATCGGAAATGGATCCACAAACATATTCAACTAATTTTGACAAAGCAGGAAAGAATATCCAATGGAAAAAAGCCAGTCTCTTCAGCAAATGGTGTTGGGAAAACTGGACAGCAACATACAGAAGAATGAACCTGGACCACTTTCTTACACCATACACAAAAATAAACTCAAAATGGATGAAAGACCTCAATGTAAGATAGGAAACCATCAAAATCCTAGAGGACAAAATAGGCAACAAACTCTTTGACCTTGGCTGCAGCTACTTCTTACTTGACATGTCTCCAGAGGCAAGGGAAACAAAAGCAAAAATGAACTTTTGGGACCTCATTAAGATAAAAAGCTTCTGCAAAGCAAAGGAAACAATCACCAAATCAGCATGGAGGATCCTCAAAAAATTAAAAATAGAACTACCCTATGACCCAGCAGTTGCACTACGAGGTATTTATTTAAAGGATACAAAAATGCTGATTCAAAGGGGCACATGCACCCCAATATTTATAGCTGCACTAGCATCAACAGCCAAATTATGGAAAGAGCCCAAATGTCCATCGACTGACAAACGGATAAAGGAGATGTGGTATATATATATGTACAATGGAGTTTTACTCCATGATCAAAAAGAATGAATTTTTTTTGTGGCAAAATCTTGCCATTTGCAACAACATGGATGGAACTAGAGTGTATTATGTTAAGCGAAATAAGTCAGAGAAAGACAAGTTTCATATGATTTCACTCATATGTGGAATTTAAGAAACAAAACAAACGAACATAGGGGAAGGGAAGCAAAAATAAGATAACAACAGAAAGAGAGGCAAACCATAAGAGACCCTTAAATACAGAGAACAAACTGGAGGAGAGGTGAGTGGCAGGATGGGCTAAATGGGTGATGGGCATTAATGAGGGCACTTGTTGGGATAAGCACTGGATGTTATATGTAAGTGGTAACTCACTAAATTCTACTCCTGAAATCATTACACTATATGATAACTAACTTGGATTTAAATTAAAAAAAATTTTTTTTAATGTTTGTTTATTGAGAGAGACACAGCATGAGTGGGGGAGAGGCAGAGCAAGAGAGGGACACACAATCTGAAGCAGGCTCCAGGTTCCGAGCTGTCAGCACAGAGCCCGACATGGGGCCCGAACTCACAAGCTGCAAGTAAGATCATGACCTGAGCCGAAGTTGGACACCTAACCGACTGAGCCACCCAGGCGCCCCTTGGGTTTAAATTTTTTAAAAACTGAAAATTTAATTCTAAAAACTTTTATCAAAAGTCAAAACTTTCATTTTCTTCTTTTATAGTCCAAGAAAGGACACACTGTCAAAACCTTAAAGTCTCTTCATAATGGATAACATAAAATTTACATGAAAAAAAATTCTGAACTAGGTTATCTATATGACATGAGGTATTATCAATTGATATACTATGCAAAGTAAAAGATAACAAAAATTATTTAGTAACTTGGGGAAATACTATATAACATTAAGAGAAAAAGCAGGATATAAAGCTATATATAAAATTTCATCTCAATTATGTTAAAATCTTAAATACATGTTTTCAAAAGACTAGATGGATAAAGAACAGAATAGTATCTCTAAAGGAAAGACTTCATGGTGATTTTTTTTTTTTTTATACTTCTCATTTCCAAACTTTATAACATGTATTTCTTGTTTGGGTAGGATAAAACCCTTTAAAAAAAAAAAATTAAGGCACGCCTGGGTGGCTCAGTCAGTTAAGCGTCAGACCTTGGATCAGGTCATCATCTCATAGTTTGTGAGTTTGAGCCCCACGTCAGGCTCTGTGCTGACAGCTCGGAGCCTGGAGCCTGCTTCTGATTCTGTGTCTCCCTCACTCTCTGCCCCTCCCCTGCTCACGCTCTGTTTCTTTCTCTCAAAAATAAACATTGAAAAAAAAATTTTTTTAATTGAAGATAACTGAGTTTACTATCTCGTAGTTGCTTTTCAAAAGGGAATTCAGTGGTTTGCTCAACAATAATTTTAGAATAGGCAAGTCCTTCATTGTATTTTGATAACATAGTCAAAAATACATTGAAGCGGCTTTATTATCTAAAAGGCAAATCATTTTTCAAGAGGTCAAATAATTTATCACATTTTTCCTATGTGCTACCTTGACAGGTCTCAAAATCTACAAAGGAAAAAGCTAGAGGACAGAAGTTAAGCAATTTCTTCCTTCATAATGCTAGTAGATATAAGGAAGAACAGAAATAGAACCGGCCAAAACCTCTCCCCAGGCCAAAACCTTTACCTCTAGCCTCTACCACCACACCTGTACAACTTTGCCCAGTACAGAGCAGTCTAGACCTCTGTGGTTTATATTCACCACTGTATTCACAGTGGAGCGACATTTTATGTAGTGGTTAGGTTCCAAAGTCAGCCCATGATGTGAAAATCAAATATAGTCAAAATCAATATAGTCAAAATTATCTTCAAAAGGCCTTTAAACTGTTTAAAGGGTGTTATGCATGGTTTTGTATGTACAACCCTATTCTGTAACGTGTATTAATGTACAATACGCTACAGTCTATAGCATGTAATAAAGAGTACACATGGAAAAATACATTCCTGTTGTATTACCAGAGTTCATGTAGTTGAACTGAAGTAAGTTAAATGTGCATGTGATACTCATTCCTCTGTCTTCTCACTGCTTAGTCTTAAATTGCTGTAACCCAACTTTTACCCCTCACTGTACTGAAAATACACTCTTCTAGTCCTCAAATAAAAGACTTTTATTAGTTCGTATCCTCTTGATATTTTTACAGTGATCAACACTGATAAGCATTTCTTTCTGAAAATACTCACTTCCCTAGATTTCTGTAATATTTTAGTTTCCTGTTTCTCCTTCTGTTTTCTGAACTATTTCTTCTCTATCTCCTTCTTCATTGACTCTACTTATTCCTGCATCCCAAAGTGCAGATATTAATCAATTATTGATCCTTTATCTTCTCTATATATCCTATATTCTCTCTTACAAATATTATCTACTCTCAGTTTCAACCATTTCTCTGTTAGGCTTTGTTATTATCCGTGTTTTGCAGTTGCAGGAACTGAAATATTGAGGAATTAGGTGACTTGTGCAAGTTCATGTAGCTAGAAACTCATAGAGCCAAGATTTAAGCCTAAGTGTTCTGGTTCTGTTATAACCACTATACTATACCGCCTCCTACAGTAAGTAGATGCATGCTGCAATGTCAGCTCAAACTGATATATCAAAATAAAATGACCATTTCTGCCTCCCAAAATTAGCTCCCTTCTAGACTTCTCTAGGTTTCTATCATTGGTAACATCATTTATATTAATTAGGAATTGTTTTTGTTGCCAACTGACAAAAAACAAAATAAAATAAAAAACAACAATGGCTTTAAGTAATAGAAATTGTTTTTATCACATAAAAGTCTGATTGCTGGCTTTGGTTAATTGATGTCAAACAGTTTCTACAATTCTCTTGACCTTTCCCTAGTGATCACAAAGTACTGCTGAAATCCCAGGTGTTGAATTCACATTCAAGGCAGGGACGGGTAGACATAAGGGGGAGTGACAGAACCACATCTATATCTACCATTTCATCAGAAGAGCAGAAATCTTCCCAGAAACTTCCCAGCACACACCCGCTTATATTTCACCAGGCAAACTGTGCTTAAATAGAAGGGAGACCAAGTTTAAGTAGGTACACTGTTACCCCAAATAAAATCAGGTTTCTCTTAGCAGGAAAAAAAAAAAGGTGGATATTGAACAGGTAATTAATGGTGCTTATATACCATTCAAGAGGAGAACCATGATAAAAATAAAACAGGGTAATGTGGTAAGGAAGCATTTGAAGGCTTCTGTAGATTGTGTGGTCAGAAAAGGTTATGCCAAGACACAAATGACAATAACAAGTCACATGTAAGAGTTCTAGTAGAAGAGCACTCCAGGTAGAAAAATCAGCTCATACGAAGGACTAGGATGCCAGTACACTCAGCACATTCAAAGAATAGAAAGAAGGCTAGAATGGGTCAAGGGTAGGGGAAAAGAGGAAGATAGATTGGTATACAAGAGCGAGATCACCCAGGCTCTTGTTAGTCACATTAAACATTCTACCTCATAATATTCTACCATAAACATCCTATAACATTCTACTGTACTGTTTTTGCTCATGATGTAGCCATCCTTCATGCTTCCTTTCTGACCACAGAAAATCAGTCCTCAAAGTTCCAGCCCAAGTTCCACTGCCAAGAACCTCAGTCTGAAGTGATTATACCTTTCTCTAAAGTACTACAGAATTGTCTCATATAGCACAAAGATTACAAACATGGACTATGGAACTTAGTCTCTGCTCAGAACCTGGCTAGTACTTTCAAACTATCTGAACTGGGCAAGTTGCTTAACTAGATGGACTCATTTTCCTTTGCTACAAAATGTCAGTATTGATAACATCTATGTCACAAAGTTGTTATCAGACGATTAAATCAGTTAACATATGTAAAGTACTCAGAAGATTACCTGGCCTCTAATATGTTGGCTATTATTGTTGTTATCATAATATTAGTTTTCTGGCATTTACCAAATATATTTTTGTAGTCATTTATCCTTAAGATCCCTTTCATGTCTTCTCAATTAAATAATAAGTCCCTGAAGATTTTCAAAGAAATCAGAGTTCTTATTAAATCCCAGAAGTAAAAAGGACCTATGAAAGAAAAATATCCTGCAGATTTCACTTGGAGAATACAGAACTAGAAGGAAAGGAAATAGAATCATCAACATAAATCTGACACACTAAGGTGTTTACAAAAAGACATTTACCAAAATAGCAACGGGTATGAGAAATTGTGTACCATTGGAGAAAATGGGAGTGTGTGTTCTAGAAGAGGAAGCAAACTTACTCCCTTACTTTGTGAGATGAAAAAGTAAAAGTCACATAGAGAATGATTCTAACTCAATATAAGAAATGCTTTTTTAACAACAGAGGTCTGTCCAAAAATTAAAAAGACTTCCAAAGAAATTATTAGCTCACTATTAGCTGAAATGAGGACTAGCGAGTCAACTGTGTGGAACCTGTGGACTGATGTATAAATAGGAAACTGTATAGAATAGTGCTTATAAGCATGTATTCTTAAGTTAAACTGTCTGAGGTTTGAATCTCAGCACTACCATTTATTAGTTTTGGCCTTTGTGAAGGTTACTGACATAAGATTCCTCATGTATACAGGGAATAACAGTACCCTCCCTCAGAAGCTTTGTGTTGGTTAAATGAGATAATGTAGATCAAGTATCAAACATATGGTAAGGACTCCACAAATGTTAGCTCTGGATTGAATAACCTTTAAGATCTCTTAGATATCTAGGATTCAATGGCTGTAATATAAATTTTGTTCTGTAGCTAGAGGACAACTAGCCACTTGTAAATATTTTTTCCTGTGTTGACATCCATTCCACAATCAAACAATTAACTTCCTAATACTCATATTTTTATTTGAGACTTTTTGGTCTCAAGCATCAGTACTATCATGTAGTAAGGTTATCATTAAATAAGAGTATTTTCTTTATAATTATCTTTAGACTGAGAACAAGTAAAAGGAGGAAGAATAAGGGATGTGAGATAAGATAACAATAATCTACATCAGCAGAGCAGAGGAGGTATCTAATTTCAGGGGGGATAGAGATGTGATGGCAGGATATTTATCAAAGTGAGCAATTTCACCCCACAGAACTCAGAGAGGAAGATTATATAAAGGCACAAAAATAAAGGTGAGACACAAAACTGAAAACAAGGAAACTCACTGAAAGTCTATATATAGACTCAATTCTCAGGTCCCTCTTCACAACCCCCTTCTCTGCTCCACACTAGGCATCCTACACATAGCAAAATAAAGGTTTATTCTTTGGAAAAACTGAATAAAGATATGGCCTTTTTAGTACACCAGGCACAGTGATGACTAAAAGCTAAAGAATTAAGTGAGACTCTAGAATATTAAACTATAGGGTTTTCAGTATCCTTCACATCTCGATACTGGAGCACCAGCAAGCAACATGCATTCCACAGGGAGATGACAGAACTCCCCTCTGAAAACAATGAAGCAACTCTAGAGAAAAGATTAGCCCTTACTAACACTTGGAGGTCACCCAACGAAAAGGCAAGCTTATCACCTGATCACCCTACTATGAAAATCATCAGCTAACAAGCCATGCTCAAACACACCGAACTTCTCACCTCTTTAGTGCCTCACTCTTAAGTATAAACACATAGCAGTTATTTAAGGGAAGGCATCCAAAGGAGAACTGTAAGATTAAAGCTGAAACAAAAACAAAAAAGGATCCAGAAGGAAACAGAAACAGCAAAAGAAGCAGAAGAATTTCAAAATTACTATAATTAATTTCCTTGGGGATAAGAGATAATACATCCATTAAAAAAGAAGAGAATACAACAGAAAAAATATGTGAAAATATACTGGATTTACTATAATTCAATTACTGAGCTCCTTGCTAATTTATAAAACAAACTTACAACAAAATCTCTTTAATTCATTCCTTCATTCAACAACTATTTATATATTCCTCCAATATGACAGGCAATTTCTAGGCACGGGGGAAACAATAATATACAAAACCAGCAAATACTCCTGAGATTACAGTCCAGTAAAGTAGAAAGGTGGTAAATAAATTAAATATGCATAAAGTGTTTATAGATGGTATATCAGTGTGTGTGTGTGTGTGTGTGTGTGTGTGTGTGTGTACACTTAAATTAACATGCTAAGGAGAAAAATAAAACAAGGAAAGAGGGAAGTAACAATTACATAAAGAAAGGGTAGCCAGGAAAGGGCTAAGAAGGTGACAGGTGAGTAAAGACCTGAAAGAAGTGAAGGAGGGAACCATGAGGATATCTGCAGGAAGAGAATTGCAGGCACAGGAAAACAAGCAGAACCCTTGAAACAGGACACCTAGCATTTTCAAGAGGCCAGTGGGGCTGGACTTGAGAGAGGTGGAGGGAGAGATTAGAGAAGTAAGGCAGGTAGAGGGAGTTTCCACTTATAGAAGGCCTAACAGGTCACTGGAAGAGTTGAGGGCTTTTGCTCTGAATGAGTTAGAAAGCAAGGGATTTTGAGTAAAAAAAGTGACACAATGTTAGTTACTTTTTTTTTTTAATTTTTTTCAATGTTAGTTACATTTTAACAAAATCACTCAGGCTGCTGTTTGGGAAAGATACTGTATAGACAAAGCAAGGGAGATCAGTTAAGAAGACACTGCAGTAATTCCAAGGAAGATATGCTCGTGGACCAGGGTAATAATGGTAATGGTGAGAAATAACCAAATTCTAAATATATTGTAAAGGAAAGATGATAGAATTTGCTGGATTGGGCCTGGGGTGTGAGACAGAGCAAGGGATTCAGGATGATTCCAAATTTTTAGACTGAACAACCAGAGTAGTGCAGCTGCCATTTATAGAGTAACCAAATTCTTTTCATTTGGTTTATATTACTTTACTTCTATAATTTGCTAGTGTAAAATTTCTTTGGATGGATTTAAGATAAAACTGTAATGCCATGTTCCTTTCTATACAGAGTACTCATGATAAAACTCCAATGAAATAAAACTAATTTTATGTTAGGATTTTTAAAATGGATTTGTTTATTTACAGTTATATTTTACAACTTGGAAAGAATTAAAACAAGTATTTTATAAATATAATTATTTAGAAGGCCATGATGAGATTAACCATGCCACCAACAACAATCATTAAGAAATGGAAAAAAAAATAGATAAAGCAACTTTTAGAAAGCAGCTGAAAGCAACCAAGAAAAAATCCTGAGAAGTAAAAATCTTAGGGGATGTATATCAAGAAGTGACAGAAGCCAGGGGGCGCCTGGGTGGCTCAGCTGGTTTTGGCTCAGGTCCAGGTTTGTGAGTTAAGCCCCGCATCAGGCTCCATGCTGACAATGCGGAGCCTACATGGGATTTTTTCTCTCTCTTTCTCTACCACTCCCCTGTTCTCTCTCTCTCTCTCAAAATAAAAACTTAAAAAAAAGAAAGAAAGAAAGAAAGAAAGAAAGAAAGAAAGAAAGAAAGAAAGAAAGAAATGCCAGAACACAATGGAATAAATATCTTTAAGGTACTGAACAAAAGACTGCTAAAATAGAATTCTGTGCAGCAAAAATATTTTTCAATAATGAAGGCAACCTCTTCATCATTCCTTCCCCTTCCAAACAATTCATTTCTAAAGCCACTAGATGCAGCTGGACAAAACAGGCATCCATGCCAGGGTCAGAGAAGTCATCCTGGTCTACTGAGTATGTGGAAGCCAGACTGGAACCTGGCAGATATTAATCAACTGATCAAAGTTAACATCATCAGTAAAAAGACAAATTGAAATAATGTGCGAACCACTAGGATGCAGTAAGAACACACAGAATCACTTCTGTGATACACCTGACAAAGATGCATAATCTGAAAAATCCTGAGGAAACATCAGGCAAACACAAATTGAGGGGATAATCTATAAAATTATCAAAAGTATCTTGTAAAAATAAAGCCAAAAACAAAAGTGCCCATAATCTTTGAAAACAATCAAGGTCATGTGAAAGTCAAGGAAAGATGAGGAACTATTCTAGATTTCTAAAAATTCAGTATATATAAATGTAACACATTATTCTGAACTGGAGCCTTTTACTATACAGAGCATTACTGGGACAGTTAGCAAAACATGAATAGTTTCTGAGAATTATATGGTAATAATGTACAATGCTACTTTCCTGATTTTGATAGTTGTCTTTAGGAATTGCACACTCAATTTTTCAAGGGTTATGGGGCATCATGTTGGCAACTAATTCTCAAGTGGCTCAGGAAAAAGTTATTTGGACCATATTTACAACTTTTCTGTACGACTGCTTTAGATTTCAGTTTTTTAATGAAGACATAATAAAGTTATAATCAACAAACAAAAACTGAGAGAATTTATCACCAGCAAACAACACTAGAAGAAACAGTAATGGAAATTCTTCAGAGAAGCAAAATGATCCCAGAAAGAAACAAAATAACACGAAAGAGTGAAGGTCATCAGAAAGGGTAATAATGATTAAAACAAAATGCTTTGTGGAGTTTAAAATATATGTAGGATTAAAATATATGACAAAGCACAAAAATAGACTTTAAGGAAAAAATATTACTAGAGATAGAGGGTCATATAATTATAAAAGAGTTAATTCAATAAGACCTAACAATATTAAATTTGTATGTAACTAATAACATAGCCTCAAAATATGTAAAACAAAAAGCAACAGAACTTAAAGGAGACAGACCCATAATTACAGTTGGAAACTTTTATCACATATCTTACATACTCTGCAGGAACAAAAAGGACATGAAAGATTTTAACAACATGATTAACTACTTAGAGACAGGGAGGGAGGGGATTGTCAGAGACACGATTAAATAGAACTATGCCATAGAGATGCTGAAGTCTAAAGAAGTGGAAGATGAAAGAGGGATGGTTGGTTTGTATTTTTTTTTATTTTTATTTTTTTTACCCTTAAAAAAATTTTAATGTTTATTTAGTTTTGAGAGACAGTGACAGAGCACGAGCCAGTGAGGGACAGAAAGAGACAGAGACACAGAATCTGAAGTAGGATCCAGACTCTGAGCTGTCAGCACACAGCCCAACACAGGGCTTACACTCACGAGCCATGAGGTCATGACCTGAGCTAAAATCAGATGCTTAACTGACTGAGCCACCCAGGTGCCCCAAGAGGGATTGTTTTAGATGCACTCCCAATGTATCTTCATCAAATTCACCTGACTTTAAAATTTTCCACCTCTCTCAATTCTTCTAGTCCATTTGCCTCCTTATCCACAGAGATTCCATGATTGACCATTTCAATGAAATAAAAGATACTCCTAACTCTATCTGAAATTCTGCTGTCTCTATCATGCCAAACTCTATTGCTCATTTCATCTCCCAATTCAAGGTTTTGAAGCATTCTTAAAGCAAGTCATGAAACTCTAACAATTAAGTTCATTATAGTAGGAAGACCCTTACTATTCTCTTGCTGATTTTTACTAATTGTGTGGTAGATTCAAATAGGGCAGATTTCATAGACCAAATAAAACTTTCATTTGGACCTTAAGGAAAATACAATGAGTATATCGTATAAAATGTTTTTTCACTCCCCAAATTAAATTGTGTTTCCTATTTTCCTTGCCTATAAACTATATTTTTAATGGAATTTAACATTTTTGTTATGCATTTATTTGTAGATTTAATGTCTATTTTGTCCACTTTGACTATCAGTTCATGAAACCAGGAGTTACAACTTTCTTGTTCACCATTGCAAACCCAATTCTAGATGGTCATTCAGCAAACTCAGTGAATACTTACTATGGGCCAGGCACTGTTCTAGAAGGTTTGGGATACATCAGTGACCTAAACAGGCAAAACATTCCTGCCCTTGTGAGGTTTATATTCCACTGGGGAATACAGATAATAATAAATATAATAGGTAAGTATATAATATAATACATCTATATAATAAGTAATAATATAACAGGTAAATTATATAGTGTATTAGAAAGTAGTAAGTGCCTTGAAAAAGATAGAATGACAAGGTAAGAGGGAATGGTAGGGAAAACTGTTTAAATAAGGTGGTCAGATTAAGCCTCATTAAGGAGACATCTGAGCCAAGACTTAAAGGAAGCAAGGGAATCAGTCCTGCAGATATGAGGGAAAAAGCATTACAGTCCATTGCAAAGGCACTAAGATAGGAGCCTGCCTATTAGGTTAGACATCTGCAAGGAAGCCAACATGGCTAAAGCAGAATGAAAGAGGGCAGAGTAAGACATGAGGGGTTAGGGTAAGAGGGTGGGGCATGGAGACACATATCATCTGAGGCCTTGGAGGATATGGTAAGAACTGTTTTACTTGTAAGTGAAATGGAAAGTCAGTGCGGGTTTCTGAGGAGAAGAGTAGTATGCTTTAAGTTTTAAAAACATCAGCAAGGCTGCTGAGTTGAGAACAGGTTTGGGGGAAGGGGGCTTAGAAACAAATTAGGCCATTGACCATTATAGTAGCAGTAGAGGTATGAAAAGTGGTCTGATTCTAGATATATATTAAACATATAATTGGTTCTAGGATAGGAGAGATAGGAAGGAGGTAAGGATAACTCCAAGGCTTTTGGCCTCAGCAGATAGAAGGATAAATTTGCCCTTAAATGAGATGAGGAAAATTATGAGCAGAACAGCTTGAAAAGGGGGGTGCCTGGGTGGCTCAATCAGTTAAGCATCTGACTCTTGATTTCCGCTCAAGTTATGATCTCATGGTTCATGAGATCGAGCCCCACATCGGGCTCTGCGCTGACAGCACAGAACCTGCTTGGAATTCTGTCTCTCTCCCTCCCTCTGCCCCTCCTTCACTCATGCTTTCTCTCTCTCAAAAATAAATAAACATTAAAAAAAAAAAGAATAGGCTTGAAAAGAAAGATCAGGAATTTGATTTTGGATATGTGCATGAGACAACACAAGGGATGCTGAATGGCAGCTGGACATATACAATTTATGAATGGAAAGAGGTGGGAACTAAAGATATGATTTTGGTCTTAACTGACTTATAATTGATAAAGCTATATGACTAGATGAGATCACTAAGATAAAGACATGAGAACTAAAGACTAAGTCCTGCAGTGCTCCAACATGAAGAGACTGGGAAGAAGAGCAAAGGCGCACTGAGAAGGAAAAACTAGTGAAGAATGAGAAAAGCCAAGATAGCGGTTGTAGAAGCCAAATAAAGAGGGTGTATAAAGGTGCAATGGGTGTTCAGCTATGACAGATACAAATGTTAGGATAGGTGGGATGAAGACTAAGATATGACCCATGGACTTAGCAATGTGGGGGGCATCAGCGACCCTGAGAGGAGTTTTGGTGGAGTGGTAGAAGTGAGAGCACTCAAATCTCTTGTTGACTAAATGAATTACCATATTAACAGCAATTAATTTTTTCTCCTACACACTTATTTAAGTGTCTATTAAGTCTGCAAAGCAGACTTGTTTTTGGACTCTCTCTTTCACTTGCCCTCAAGTCCCAGTGGCTGCTTGGTCTTATAGATTCTACTTTCACAAACTCTCTCAAAATAGTTGCTTCCTCTCCCATCCTACAGCTCTGTCTTCATCCAAGTCTTTGAAGAAGGCACTACAAAGCAAGTCTTTTAATAAAGAATGCTGGAACCAATTATCCATGTTTTTTTTAAAAAAAAGATACATAACTGGGGCGCCTGGGTGGCGCAGTCGGTTAAGCGTCAGACTTCAGCCAGGTCACGATCTCGCGGTCCGTGAGTTCGAGCCCCGCGTCAGGCTCTGGGCGGATGGCTCAGAGCCTGGAGCCTGTTTCCGATTCTGTGTCTCCCTCTCTCTCTGCCCCTCCCCCATTCATGCTCTGTCTCTCTCTGTCCCAAAAAAATAAAATCAACGTTGAAGAAAAAAAAAAAAAAATGAAAAAAAAAAAGAAAGATACATAACTTAAGACATATACAAGTTCTAAATGTGAAACATAAAACTTTTAATACTTTTGGAAGAAATGTAGGAGAATGTGGGGCTCCTGGGTGGCTCAGTTGGTTAAGAGGCCAACTCTTAGTTTTGGCTCAGATCATAATCTCATGGTTTGTGAGTTTGAGCCTCATGTCGGGCTCTGTGCTGACAGCTCAGAGCCTGCTTGGAATTCTCCCTCTCTCTCTGCCCCTTGCCTGCTAGCTCTCTCTCTATCAAGATAAACATTAAAAAAAAGAAGAAGAAATGTAGGAGAATATAAGAAATATGTTTATGACTTTGGTTATTACACATTTCTTCGATAGAAAATTCAAAACCCATAATGAAAGAGATTTACTAATTTGACTAAAATTAAAGATATCATTGACAAGTGAAAACAGTAGCCTAGGAGAATATATCTGTATCACATTGAGCCAACAAGTGGTAGTATCCAGAATTATAAATTTGATTTGATTTCCTTCAAATCAAATAGCTTTATAGAGAATTAGAGAAAGGAAATGAGTAAGAAATTCACAAAAGAGGAACCAATGGACCAATAAACTTTGATAAGACATTCAGTTTCACTATTAATCAGAGAAATACAAATTAAAGCTACAAAGAGATACTATGTATATACATGAGATTGGTTAAAAATGTAAAAGTTTTACAATATCAAGTGGTAATATGGAGCATTGGAAATTTTCATATACTGTTGGTATGATAACTTTGGAGAGCATTTGACAATATCTAACAAATCTAAAAATATGCATACCCTGTGACGCAGCAATTCCACTCCAGCATATCTAGAGTATCTTAACATAATTCCAGTTAAAGTAGTACACATACATGAAGAGATATGGACAAGAATATTCTTATAAACATTATTTGTAATTAAAAATTGAAACAAGCTAGATGACCATCAACAAAAGACAGTTTGAATAAAACTACTACTCAGCAATTAGGAATAAGCAACACCAAGACATATAGATATAATCTCTAAGTCACTATTAAATGAAAAAGCAAGTTGCAGGATCTATACATTTTTATATAAACATACCATTAATGATAAGTTTAATAACATACAAAGCAAAATATATTGTTTATGGATATATAAAGTATGAGTATTATATATTAATTTAGGATAGTAATTACCACTGGGAAGGAAGGAAGGGAATAAGATTGGGGAAAGTTAATACAATTCAATTATATATGGGTTTTTTCCCCTTAAGCTCAGTGGTAGCACATGGGTATTTATTAAGTTATTCTCTGTATTTCTGTATGCTTGAAATTTAAAAAACCAATAAAATCAACATACTGCTAAAGTACAAACCTCAGCCTGGCATTCAGGACTCTCCATGATATTATTCCAACCTCTTTTTCTAGCCTCATCCTTTGCTATTTCCTGTAGCAGTGTTTCTCAAGCCTTGCACATACATATGCCTCCTTCATTATTTTTGTTATGTATGCCATCTCTGTTATAATTAGTGATTATTTTTCTTTTCATAGTTTTTAACTTAAGTAGCCTTTTACAAATCACTAATAGGAAACCATGTTTAAAATGCCAGTTATATTTTTCTAATATGATTATAAATAAACATATAAATATTAAGATAATTTACCCTGGTGCTACCTAAAAACATCACGTATACACTTTGGGTTGTACTGTCTTAACACCAGTGGCTCTCAAATTTGGTGTACAAGACTACTTGGAAGGCTTGCTAGAACTGGAGACTCCCAAGCCATATAGGATCCTAATTTAGGCAGTCAGAAGACAGAAATCCTACCCTACGTGTACCCTTGGCACCTAACAAATTGGACTATTTGCCATTCTCTAGAAGAGCTCTACATTTTTCCTTGTCCAATACCTTTCCTCCTGTTATTTCCTCTGCTTGAAGCACCCTTCCTTCCACTTAATAAGCCATTAGAAATTAAGCCTACACTTTAAGGCCCAAATTAAATATCACCATCACAGTAAAGAACTGTGACTGGGATGTGACATTGCTCTCATTTCAACATCCTTCCGCTATCAATTTATTTCTAGTTCTGTACGTGTGCTTATCATATTCAATGTAATGTATGTCTACCTGTCTTATTCTCTCTCTCCTGGCCTATAAATGCTATTCGAGGGCAGAAGCCTTAGACCTGTTCAAAAGCAGGGATTATGGCTTGGTCATTTTATCCTTTCAACATGGTAGTTACAGATACTTGCTGGGCTGAGCCCTGCTAAACAGTGAATTAATTTCACAATTTTTATTAACATTTTAAAAATCACGTAGTATAAGGCATTAGAATATTCATACCGCATTACAAATTAAACATGAGAATCTAGGCTACCTAGCTTCATTTTCAAAATGAGACAACTGACATTATATCCTGTATTGAATCAAATAATTTAAATTGTTTTAATTTTTAAAGAGAAAAAAATAACAGTGTAACAAAAAAACCCACCAAGTTCAGTTTTTAAGAAGAGAAGGAAAACTACTTAACTTGCAACCTTCCAAGCAAAAGTAAATGATCAGGTTATTAATCGACCAAGAGTTTTTGACACTACTACAAAAAACTATTAACTTAAGAAACAACCTTGTTATTAAAAGAAAGTTAATGGACTCTACCAAAATTCTCAGTACTTCCACATGATATTTCAATATTGGTTCCCTTTGCTTTAATATTGCATAATTACTCTGATGCACCATGAGCAATAATTTCTAAGTATTTTCCCATGTAAAAACCATAATATAGATATAAATAGGTATGTATGTGTATATAAACCACAAAAAGTATCAGTTTTAATCAGAGAATATCAACATGTAACTCATTTGTGAATCTTGTTTTTTCACTTTGGTAATAATAATTCGGTTTGTTTCTATTCCAGGAGTAGACTTTTACTGTTCTAAACGTACTTATTTTCACCTTGGATAGAAAACAAACTAGTGGAAACAAAAACACAACTTTCTAATGGGAAATGATGGTCAACCTCAATCTCTATTACAATATTACCTGGATTGGTGTATTTTAGCACATATTTTACATGGTACTTTATAAAGACAGAACTGTCAAACAAAAATATACAAGTGTATATACTAACTTCAAGTAATGAAAGGGGGAAAATGGAGAATACACATTTTGTTACATTCACTTGGCCTTCTGGGTTAAAAAAGGAGAATGAAAAGACAACAATTCTAAGAAATGAGAAGTAAAGTTCCCCTGTGTCTCATTTTCTCTTCTCATTCACTTTTCTGTCATGTACCTGTTAATTTTCCTCTTTTACATGGCAGGTCAAGTAAACTACTCTTCGCTTATATGAAACTTCTTATTTAACTTTTTCATTATGTTTTTACATTGTAAAGATCACATTTCAGCCCACTGTGTCCATTTTCCAGAATAAAACTAACTGGAAGTTAAAGCAATAATGAGGTATTACTATACCTGAGCTCAAGTTAAAAATTTCCAAAAATGATTCTAATATTGGTTTTGTTTACCATAAAATTATAGCCTATAACTACTGATACTAATAAAGACAGCCATCCAGTTATGCTTGCTTCCTAAGTAAGTAATCTTTTTTATTTTCTAAAGTACTAAATATAGACAGACCTTAAGGTTCTATGTTTTAGCAGTACTCAAGGACCAAAAGAAAAAAAAAAAAAAAGCTAAAGTTTAAAGGTAATGAGAAGGAGTTAAATAAACCTATTTCAAAGACCCTATAAGTAGAATAGATCAGATTAGACAAGCTTATTGGAAGGTAACAACACAGCTCATTTAATAAAGCAGTTCTGAGAAATCCAAAAATACCATTTCTCTTTAAAAAAAATCAAAGAAGCACTTGGACTAACAAGAAATAATGCACAATTTGGCTTGATCAAATACTTCATTAATTTTTTTCTACCCCCTAAGGTATTGCCCTTTTAAAATCCTCTTCAAATAAAATATAACCTAATTGCTTGCACATGGCTACAGTTTGGGAAGGGATTTTTATTTCAACAGTGCCACCTAGTGGGGCAATTGATACTTTCAGCCAATTGGTTTTATTAGTCTCAAAGGCTAGGAGTCCCCAAGTAGTTTTACTTTCTGGTTCACAATATTCCTGATAATATTAACATTCAAGGGGAAATTTTACAAAAGAATAATTTACAGATTTCTGTCCTCTGATAGGCTATCTCTAATAAAAATTAGGTCATTTACAAATATAATATTTTAAATAAAAGTACCTTAGTGATTTCTTCAGAAGCTCGTTTGAAGTCCTGAACATTTCGACAGTAAAATCCTATTGTACAGCTAGGATCCATTTTTCGAAATGACATCTTTTTGGGAGAAGGGCAGTGGAATGTCTGTAATTTTAAAAGTTCTTTAGGATTAATTTAGTTTTATTTGATGGACTTCAGTATATACAAGATATTACTTAAATTAAAATTTGCCATTTAACTTTTCTCAAAATTATAAATATGCTTTGGAACAGTGCTTTAGTCTATCCTATGAAAATGGTCCTTTCCACCCCCCAAAGCTTTATTTACATTCAGTTTACCAAATCTCCACCATATATGATATTAGTGCCATTCCACAGAAGAAAAGAAGTGTGTCAAAAATGGCATGCATTTCGAACACTTGCAGAAGGGAAGAAAAATGTGCCACTGAAAAAGACATACATAAGCTAGCACAAGGTTTAGAATTCAGTTAGTTATTTCTATGAAAGTTCAATTAAGCCTGTTTTTTGAGATTTTTTAATGTTAGAAAACCTTTTAATAAGGATATCAAGACATTGTAAACAAATACACAGATTCATGTAAATGTTCCATAATGATATGAAAATAGGTCAACTTGAGAATTTTAGCATCTGACACAATTCATACACACTTACATATTCTTCCAACTCACTCTTCTACTTGTTTAAGTTCTTGTTTATTCCTGTACGGGACACAGTTGTAAACTGTTCTATAATGGTCCTTGCTATCCTCCTTACCAGTCTTCCTGTCACTTCACTTTTTCTCATGTAATCACAGTGCCACAGATATAAATTGGCTAGGGAGGCTGCTCTAGCCTCTCTACTCTTGCTAGTGAGATATGGCTAACTAGTAGAGTCTGGGATCTTCAGAAAATACAAAAGAAAAGGGTAGAATATAAGGCTAATAATTCCAGGGGCACCTGGGTGGCTCAGTTGGTAAAGCAACTCTTGATTTCAGCTCAGATCATGATCATAGTGTCATGAGATTTGAGCCGTATCAGGCTCTGTGCTGGGCATGGAGCCTGCTTAAGACTCTCTCTCTCTCTCTCTCTCTCTCTCTCTCTCTCTCTCTTTCTCTCTCTCTCTCTCTCCCTCTCTCTCCCTCTCTCTCTCTCCCTCTCCCTCTCCCTCTCTCCCTCTCCCTCTGCCCCACTTGCATGCACTCTCTAAAAAAAAAAAAAAAAAAAAAAAGCATTCCAATCTTTTTTTTTTTTCATTACCACATTCTGGTGCTTTGCTTAAAGGATTTTTTTTTTTTAAACTGCTTGAATGCTCAGAGGTCTTGTCCTTAAAAATCATTGATGCTACCACCAAAGTCTGTTTTTGTATGTATAAAAAAAGGTTATATGTAAAAAAGGAGGACCATAAGTAAATATATATATATATATATATATATATATATAGTCACATTTGTTTACATTTGTATAAATAAACTCTGCAAGGGTAACCAAAATAGGGGTGCCTGGGTGGTTCAGTCGGTTAAGCATCCAGCTCTTGGTTTCAGTTCAGGTTTGTGGTACTGATGAGATCATCAGGTCATGATCTCACAGTTCATGAGTTCAAGCCCTGTGTCAGGCTCTGCTCTGCCAGCATAGAGCCTGCTTGGGATTCTCTCTCTCCCTGTCTCTCTACCCCTCCCCTGCTCATACTGTCTCTGTCTCTCTCAAAATAAATAAATAAACTTAAAAAAAAAAAGGATATACCAAGTTTAGAGGAGAGAGAAAAACTGGGCAGATGGGAGATGGGTGTGAGAAATTCTTTGTTATGTATTTTATATTTTTTGATTAAAGAACCAGCTCAATTAAGAAATGATCAAGGCTGAATCTGAACTCATAAACTGAAAATGTCCCTACATTTAATGCCTTAAACTATGTGATTTTAACTTAAACTATTTATTAAAATACAGAAAAACATAGGCTTCCAAATTTGTTTATGGTGAATCAGTCAAAATCACTCTTTCATCTCCCCATATATCCTAGTGATCCAATTAGAGTCCCATATTATCACTAGAGGATATGCAAATATCCTCTATGCTGTCCAAAATGCTGTCAGCTCTGAGCTGACAGCAGTGAGCCTGATGCAGGGCCTGAACTCCTGAACCATGAGATTGTGACCTGAGCTGAAGTCAGACATTCAACCTACTGAGCCACCCAGGCGCCCCTAATATTTACTTTATATAGTGAGATCCAACCTTTGGAACCTCCAGAGTACCAGTCAAAACAAGTATTGTCTTAGTTGGACATTTTCCAAAACTGTTTCACCTGCTTAATTATCTGTTTTATTGAAAACAGATCTAGAGAGGCACAGAAGAGCTACATAAATGTGTTAGTTAACAATAAGTTAACTACAGGAGTATAAGGAGTCTGTGTGTAAGGCACAGATAGCTCTATGTCATATTCACAAAAAGATATTCTACCTACAAGGTATCTAAAAATAGTCACTTACCCAACTCCTTACAAAGCCGATAATAAAGAATGTGTATTTAGTTTTTACTACTTGAGGATAAGTAAGAAGGGCCAAAAGTTTGTACACGGTCCAACAAAGGATTTTTAAACTCAACTACAAGGATGTCCTACATTACATACACTATGTTACTATTTTCATGTAAGAACCAATAAGACTAAACCTAATAGGCTTAGTGCAATTTCACTGTATTGCCTCAGTCATCATAGACAGTAATGACAAACACTATATTGTTATTCATGGTTGTTTTGATATCTACAAAGAACTTTTTAAATTATTCACAAAAACACAGATATAAGTCTCTGATCACTGAAAAATGAAATTGCTATTGGGTGTCACTATATGAGTACTAGGACTCGTATCACAAAGAGGCATTTTATACCATTAAAACTTAAAATTGTGTTTTTTGGTTCACCTTAGAAGGTTCTGAAGTCAAACTAACATTAACTTATAATTCAGAATTATTTGTTTGTCACCGAACAAGTTAGACTTTAAAATATTTTCCCAAGGGGCATTCATTACACAGCTGTATTCACTTTGTGATAATTCTTTCAGCTCTGTACTTACGATTTCTTTTCTAATATTTAAAATTCTGATGATTGGTAAGAGTAGCACCTTTTACTTCACAAACACATTTTAGGGAGTATTTGCTATACATACTTCTGTGACAATGAAATGCGTTTCTGAAAAAACTAGTCATGGTGAGTCAATTCCTATTTATTTCATTTTTTAATACATTATTTATTCACTGCCTCAACAAATAGTTATTAGGCATCTACTAAATGCCAGGCACTGTTCTAAGCTTAGTTTTTGGAATAGTGGACTCTCTTACCTAAACATACAAATGATACTGAAACAAATACTTTTAGGTGTAGCTATGCTATTCTGGTGATTTAGATGGAGCTTCCTGAGTTAGAGAATACCCTTACTACAAAGCACCTCCTACTATATGCAGTTCACATGTGTAATTCATAAAGGGTACATCTTTCACTGATGAATTCACTCATCCATCTGTCTAATCACATCACATCATTCTCATAGCTTTAATGCCACTATTCTCTGAATTTACTAGGATAGATTAAAATAACCACTACTGCATGGAACTCCTAAAATCTGAAACTTGAAACTGGGGGCCCAGGAATCACAATAGACTAATACATCTATTTATAAGGTCTTATTAACAGAATATTAATATTTAGTAACCAAATACTGCCTTAATAATAGAATAGAATTTGTTATTTGTAAGAGTTAGCACCAGTCATTCTGAAAGTGTATCATAAATAACATGACACAACAGTCTCTGGTTTAAGAAATCTTATTAAATACATACACACATAAATATATATATATTTATATGTATATATTTATATTTATATATATAATAATGAAAATATGTATCTTCTAGTCCTCTCATCCCAACAATTGATACTCTGCCTGAACCACTGGGAACCCACAATTCAACATACCCTAACTGCAAAAGCCCATTTGAGTTCTTCTCATTCCCTTCTAATTTCAACTTGTTTTTACACAACTTTTTTCCTTAAGGTAATTCATGCTGCTCCTTTAAACCCCATTCTCTAAATGAAAATTATAGACGTATATACATACATGACTACTTCACATTCACTTCACAATGTTAAAAAGTCAGTGAAGATAAAGATAAGGGGAATTCTCTTTTTCAAAGTTAATATAAAAATTAAATAATACATAAGAATATATTTTATAAGAGGGTGTCACAAGAATGGAAAATTAGGGGCTCCTGCCTGGCTCAGTCATTAAAGTGTCCGACTCTTGATTTTAGCTCAGGTCATGATCTCACAGTTCGTGAGATCAAGCCCTGTATCACTCTGCGCTGACAGCATGGAGCCTACTTGGGATTCTCCCTCTCTCTCTCTCTCTCTCTCTGCGTGAGCATGCTTATGCACACTTTCTGTCTCTTTGTCTGTCTCTGTCTCTCTCTCAAAATAAATAAGTAAACTTAAAAAAAAGAATAGAAAATTCATACAAATATATACATAAGCAAAGTATCTGGAACCACAGGAAAGAAAAAAATTCAACAGAAGACTATAGTACTTAGGACAGTGCCTTGCACATATAAAGAACTCAGTAAGTAGTAGTTTAAAAAAGAAAAATACTTGGTCTGATTTGGCTTCAAAATTTTTAAAGTTCAACTCTACATATATAGGAATTCAATACCATAAGAACAACAAAAGATATGGTCTAAATCTCTTCTTCAATGTCAAATACTCAGATATACCATTTTCTTAAATTTTCATAATCCTATTGGATTCAAGGCACTCACTTGCACAAAATATCAAGACTACCAGTGATTCTTTACATGGTGTTGGATAAAAGAGCTAAGATTTTAATTTCTCCGTCTACAAAATCAAGTACTGATCAAATAAACATGCTTTTAAAAATAATTTTTTTGGGAGCGCCTGGGTGGCGCAGTCGGTTAAGCGTCCGACTTCAGCCAGGTCACGATCTCGCGGTCCGTGAGTTCGAGCCCCACGTCGGGCTCTGGGCTGATGGCTCAGAGCCTGGAGCCTGTTTCCGATTCTGTGTCTCCCTCTCTCTCTGCCCCTCCCCTGTTCATGCTCTGTCTCTCTCTGTCCCAAAAATAAATAAACGTTGAAAAAAAAATAATAATAATAATAATTTTAATAGGGGCGCCTGGGTGGCTCAGTCGGTTAAGCGTCCAACTTCGGCTCATGTCATGATCTCACAATTCATGGGTTCAAGCCTCACATCGGGCTCTGTGCTGACAGCTCAGAGCCCGGAGATGGCTTCTGATTCTGTGTCTCCCTCTTTCTCTGCCCCTCCCCTACTTGTGCTCTGTCTTTCTCTCTCTCTCAAAAATAAATAAACATTAAAAAAAATTTTAATAATAAAAAAAATAATTTTAATAATTGAGGTATAAGGGTGGTGGTTTTAGAATGCTCATATAATTACATCAACCAACTGCAAAATGTCAATAGCATAAATACATACAACAACCTACATACCAAGGCAAGGATGATTAATAATATCTCCACTTGGAGCATTTTAAGCTTAAATATGATAAAAAGCAAAAAGTGAAATTTTATTTCTGTACAAAGATAGACAACTTGCTGTAGTTTTTATATTATACTCTCATAGAAAAATAAATGATACTATTCAATAAATAGCCTAAGACAAATGCCTGAACTGAGAAAAATGAAAAACTGTCCAGAGGAATTATCCAGACAGGTTGAGATACTCTTCTAGCATCTCAAAAATATAAATCTAAACCCACTTTCTCAGTGTCCCAATGTATAAGAAATAAATGCTTCTGTGCATTTCAGAAGTTACTTGATTTCACCAAATTTTACTTTGCAAAGTCTCTCACAATCATTCCCTCTCTTCCATTCCCACTACTAACACCCCACTTCAAGCTTTATTGACTTACTCATGAAGTGTGTTGCACCTGCCTCCCAAAGTGAGCTGCAGTCTTTCTAATCTTGCTGGTGTAGACATAACCAGGATAGTCATTCACCTGGCTTCTTTGTGGAATCTCTCAAAATATCAGATGAATAGTCTCTACTGGTCAAGATAGTCAATACTAATAAGCTTTTAATTTGCCTATTTTAGATAATACTAGAAAACTATGAATAATTTTCCATCTGAATTTCAAATGTCTACTTTTTTAAGTAGTTAATATGGTACAGATACACAGATAGTCACAAGTCACAGATACACTGTGTAACTTAGACATAGGAATCAGTGCTACAAGACCACAATGCAGCTGAAAGAGAATTACAACATGGTTCACATAGCACAATTCTATTGTGTTGCCCACAGTATCAATAAGTCATCTATAAATATTTATTAAGGTTTACGTGCAAGACACTATGAAGGAAGAAAACAGAAAGCAAATCTTATCTCTGGCCTCAAGTTGCTTGTACTTTAGTTCAAGTAATAGTTTACAAAAGATGCTAGCATGTTTTATAATGTATCTTTCAGAACCAGATTCTAATCTTACAGTTTATTTTTATAATCTATCCCTTAAATATTATTAGATATTATTAGCTAACAAGCTCTTACTAAAACAAAATATTAAACCACATTTCTAACTTGCCAAGCCTTTGAGAATTAGTGATCCATGCCACTTAAGTGATTAAAATTATTTGAAAAGTCTATAAAAGCATCAACTGGGAAAACAAGAACCAAAACCATGAAATAATTACATGTCTCACCTATGCACTCTCAAAATTTTCTAAATTGAAATACTAGATAATAGGGGCACCTGGATGGTTCAGTCAGTAGAGCATGCAACTCTTGATCTCAGGGTTGTGAATTTGAACCCCACATTCCGCATAGAGATTACTAAATAAATAAATATTTTTTAAAATAATAATTTTAGCAGTGCCTGGGTGGCTCAGTCAGTTAAGCATGCAACTCTTGATTTTGGATCAGGTCATGATCTCACAGTTTTGAGTTCCTGCCCCACGTTGGGCTCTGTGCTGTTAGCACAGAGCCTGCTTGGGATTCTCTCTCTCTCTCTCTCTCTCTCTCTCTCTCTCTGCCCCTCCCTCACTCACACTCTCTCTGCTCTCTCAAAGTAAATAAATAAAGAAATTTTTTAATAAAATAAAATAATAAAATTAAAAATAATAAAATTAAAAAATAAAACACTGGATCACAAATGACCAACATAAAGGAAAAGAATATGTTAAGAAATGAGAGCTGAAACAATTAGTAGAAACCCAACTAAGCTCTGGAGAAACTTAACTAGGGACTAAGACTTAACAATTATACATAAAATAAGTTAGCAGATAGTCACAAGTCACTTTGTTATTCTAAACCAACTCCATCATCTTTTTCTCCCCCCGCTTTGTCTTTTTTTAAAACATGCCTAACATTTTAAATTCTTGAGTAATATTCAGCTGTTTATCTACAAAATTACTTGGAGGCTTGATCATTTATTTTGGTAGGACTAAGGTACCTAACAAGTCAGAGACAAAGATAAATGAAGAAGAAAGTATGTCATAAATTAAAATTCAGCAACAAATTATTTAACCTTTGACCAGTGTATGGATTATGGTTTTATAAATCAGTAAAATATTACTAACTTGGAATTGTAATACCAGAAAAGCATAGCTGTCTAACACATCTCTAAATAATTTGAGTTTGCTTCATATGGTAAGAAAATAGTACCAGCTCTTTATCCATAGTACCTCAAGAGGGAAATCCTTTATGCTGACATCTACAAAAGATTGGCAGTAATGAGGATCCATGTAAATCAAACTGTCATCTACAAGGACAAAACAGAAGACAAGTAATTCAAAAAACACCTTATTATTACACTGCTTACAATCCAATTTCTATGTAGAATAGCTGAAAAAAACCTGGGAGTAACAGCTTGCCAGACTGATATTCATTGACTGAAACATAGGTTTGCACAGGACAGATTAACTTTTGCATAATCAAATATGCTTGTATAAGCAGAATTTTTATAAAGTGGTGAGACTGTCATTTAATTTTTGGTGATAAAATTACTTTCACAAACACACAATTATATTCTACAGTTTGCATATGAAAAATGTATTGCACTACTTTATCCTGACAGGAAGAACATATTGCTTGTCATTTTATCATCAAGTAGCACCACTAAAACTGGTAAAAAGTAAATATGTAAATAGCAACTGTCAGAATGTAGCAGCAATGTCTTTTCAAGTTTAGTGAAACCAATAAATTATGCCTGTTTATGCAATAACAGAAATTAAACATACATTTTACAGAATCCAATTATGTTGTGGACCAAATGACAAATGAGTGGCTATGGTAGGACTGATGAATTTATAAGGTACTCATTTTGGTCTGTTAATCATCCTGTTTCCAATGATCCTAAATTAACTTCTGATTTTTAAAAGAAAACAATAATAAAAATGTTTTATTAAATCACTAACCTTGAAATCCAGCAAAGTAGTATGACTGTTTAGGTTTGCCACCAATAATACCCACACAATATTCAAGGCTTAAAATACCCTGTCAAAAGAAATTAATACAGATTTAGAGTCATGAGGCAAATGATAATTATTCAAAACAATCAAATTTGTATTAGCAGTATTAGTACATATCATAGTTCCCAAATTTTTCACCACCAGTTTTATTTTTATTACATATGCCCCATATTCTAAAATCCTTTTATCTACAAACACTATTTTCCATTTTCTTTAAATCACTCAACAGTAAATCAAGTGTTCTGATCAGTGTGTCACTCAACAACATTAACAACTACTATGTACCAGATACAGAAATAAATAAGGTCACCATATAAAGGCAATACAGTTCCTACCAAAACCAAAACACTTGCCCTTTTGGTTGCAAAACCAAAACACTTCCAACAGTTAGCTGTTGCAGCCTTATCATGATCAATATAGTATTTTCATCAAGTTTTTAAAATACTAGAAATACTCCTTAGACCTTATTACTATTTTCACTGAACTTCAAGTCTTAGAATCCCAAACTAAAAACCATTTTCTAATCAACAGCATTCATTTGACCCATTTTTATTGCTATTTCATAAATTTATTAGAATAAGATAAAATGAAAACAATATAATCTAAGGCAAAAAATAATTGTTATTAAAGCCAATTTTATTTACCAATCATAAAATATCAGGGATACCGCAATCAATTATTTAGTATGCCCCTCAGCATCTATTCTAAGTGTAAAACTCTATTTAAGCTGGGCAAAATAATCCTTTTTTTTTTTTTTTTTTTTTTTTTTAGAGAGAGAAAGCAGAGGAAAGGAGGAGAGAGAGAGAGAGAAAGAGAGACAGAGAAAGAGAGAGAGAGAGAAGGAGAATCTCAAGCAGGCTCCACACTTAACATGGAGCCCAATGCAGGGCTCAGTCCCACAACACTGAGATCATGACCTGAGCTAAAATCGAATTAGATGCTCAACCAACTGAGCCACCTGAGGTGCCCCTGAGCCAAATAATTCTATACCTTTTAAAAAACATGGCCAGTGGAATCAGTTAATAAGGTCTTGTCAATATTTTAGCCTATATTATGTGTGTATGTGTGTATATCTATATCTATATCTATATCTATATCATGTATTCTAAACTTATAAATGACTAATAATGATAAGATGCATATTATAAAACCCCAAAGTATTAAATAATATTTATGCTTTCCTTCTCTTAAATGACAGGATGTTTTTATATCTAGAAGATATAAAAATAAAAAGTATATGAACTGGGGTATCTGGGTAGCTCAGTTAGTTGAATGTCTGGCTTCCACTTGGGTCATGATCTCACCACTCGTGGGTTTGAGCCCTGCGTTAGGACTGACAGCTTGGAGTCTGGAGCCTGCTTCGGATTCTGTGTCTCCCTCTCTCTCTGCCCCTCTCCTGCTCACTCTCTGTCTCTCTCTCAAAAATAAACATTAAAAAAATTTTTTTAATAAAAATATATATATATGAACCAATGGTTTTTTCCCTTTAACAAGTAATCAAACCATAAAGTATTTTTAACTTAATTATTTTCTTAAAAATATGTGATTGTTGTGGAACAGCTGGGTGGCTTAGTCGGTTAAGCATCCGACTTTGGCTCAGGTCATGATCTTATGGCTGGTGAGTTTGAGCCTGGTGTCGGGCTCTGTGCTGACAGCTCAGAGCCTGGAGCCTGCTTCAGATTCTGTGTCTCTCTGTCTCTCTCCGCCCCTCCCCCAATTGTGTTCTGTGTCAAAATAAATAAACATTAAAAAAATGTGGCTGTTGTAAAAAAATAAAAACACACAGAATATATATTAAAAGGTAAAAATTTCCCCACACCCTGACACTCAGAGCTTATCATTATTAATATTTGGGAACACCTTCTTGAACTCAATCTGTGTATATTCACATAGAGATTTATGAATACAGTTCTATGTATGTGGCATCACACTACACATGCTGTTATAAGTTTGGTCAGTCATTACGTCATAAACCTCTTTTCCTATCAATAAATATAGATCTCAGTATAATATTTAATGGTTGTAAAATACTCTATTTTATGAAGATAGCCAAATGTGCCTTAAAATCTCCATTCTGAACATTCAAGTTGTTCCTAGGTCCTCACTGTTATAAATAACCCTCTTAGAGAAAACAACTTTGTATATTTTCAGTCATGTGAAAATTGGAAAAGAGAACTGCAACTAAGAAAGTTAAATGAAACAGAGAAGGCATATTATAGGTTAAAATTAATTTAGAGTTAACAAATATATAAGATGAAATTATAAAGAAAATAAACAATAAAGTGTTATTCTGTTTTTATTATTATTCCATGAATAGTCTATTATTCTATTGCTTTCCCCTCAAATAAAAATCCTTAGAGAGTGCCTTACTTCAACTTGAGGCAATCTGATCAGCTGACACACAATGTTTCTGACACAGAGAGCCATGAGGAAGTGAAAGTTCTAAGTCCCTCATAGCCGAGAAAAGAAAGAAAAAAGTATATAGCAAGAATCATCCATAACTCTCCTCAGCAATGATCCTAAGTAATGGAATAAAGACTCTGGTTCCTGACATCTATATTTCCTTTTCAACAGACTAGAGCAGATTTAGCAATAAACACTTAGAGGCAGATTAGGAACTAGAATGCCATTACACAGAAGAGACTGTATCTTTGGAAACCTGCAACACTTTTCAGTCCCTAAAAAAGCTTCTTCACAGCTATCTGGTGGTGAGAATTTATTGAGCTGTACCCATGAAGCAATAAATAAGACTGAAGTAATCAGTCAAAAAGAAAAGTCCTAATTTGTCTTGCTGGAGAAGGAGAACATATTAGATTTTCCCATTCCAGGTCCTTTAAAAATATATATAAATAAATAAATAAACTCCCGAGCTAAGAGCTGGTGAAGCACCACACCAAATTTCTTTCTCCTCACAGAATGTAGCAGGGGATGGTACCATCTCTGAAAGATTGGAATTACCTTGATTAATACATTTGGAAAATAGAACTGAGGGGTGAATTTTAGAGAGTATCATGTACAATGGTTCGGCAGGAAAAAAAAATACAACTGCTGACAAAAGAGGAGGCAGTGGAGGAAGAGGGGGAGGTGGAGTGGGAGGCATGGAATGGGGGTAGAGGAGGTAGAGAAAGAGAAAAAAAGAGTAGAAGAGGAAGAAGAGGAAGATTCTTCTTCTTTTAGGACTGTCAGACACTGTATTTTTTCACTTCCAAGTGAATGCCTCTTGACAAGTTGTCATGTTGGCTTTTGACCCAACCAACCCTGAAGCAAACATAACACCTAACATCCAGCCTACTTCACTCAGCCATCTCGGCCACTTTTTGCTGATAATTGAAAAATTAAAATGTCTCAATAGTCAGTGCTCTCTTATTTTAGTGGACTATGTATAAATTCAGTTGGTAGAAGCTCAAAGAAATATTACATTTTTAAAAATCCGTATTTTAGGGAAAATATAAAAATAACAAAAGTTCTGGTCTGTTACCAGTTTACTGTCTGAACTTAAACTTAGCATTTAACTTCAGTCTTCTCGGTTTTAAAAAGACAAATAGTTCCTAGCTGTTTTGAAGGCAAAATGAGATGTATGTGTATTAAAAGTGTTATAGAAATATGAGAGTTAACCAGTTAGTTGTTCAGCAACTCCTATATGCTGGGTTCTGAGGATCACTTTAACAGTTAACCATGGTTTTTTTCACTAAAAACTCCATTGAGTCATTCAATATGATTGAATGATAAAAAATATTAATAGCACCAAGTAGCAAAGCTCGCAGCCAGATGAAATATGCCTTGAAGCCATCTGCAGCCCATTCCAACAGAAATAGGGGTTTGACCAAAGGAGTCAGTTCCAAGATTGCCTCAGTTTCTAATCTTTTCATGGCAGTGGAAAAGGCAGAGGGAATCCATCCAGTTCAGACTTGGTTACAACCTACTGAGACATGGCAACATGCCAAAAGTCCCAAAACCCTTAATAGATTTGCTAGATGAAATGGTTCATACCTTCCCACATTCTAACATTAACTCTACTAAAGAGCCCACATGTTAGAAATTAAAACCCCGATTCTATCTAACAGATTCATATATTTTCGATATAGTATTAGTACTATTGGTAACATGTATGCCTGCAAAATTTTAATAACTATTAGGAAAAGCCAGTATACCAGCTAGAAAACTTCCATATCCCATATATTGACAACAACTGTTCTAGATTTTTAGAAGTAGCACAGTCTAAAGTGAAGACACATGTTCCACTCATACACACATGGACTCTAAGGCTTTACGTGGGGAACAAACCATTACTGAAACTTAGATTTCAAGATTACTATATACCATAACACTCCATTCAAAGAGGAATTCCGTCTCTGACCTTGAAAAGATGAGAAACTTTATTAAAACTATGAAAATAATATAAAATACTATAATTTTATCCAAAAGTAAGTATTTCAAAAGGTAAAGTTTTGGGGCACCTGGGTGGCTCAGTTGGTTAAGCATCCTACTTCAGCTCAGGTCATGACCTCACCATTCATGAGTTCCAGCCCCGCATCAGGCTCTGTGCTGACAGCTTGGAGCCTGGAGCCTGCTTCTTGGATTCTGTGTCTCCCTCTCTCTCTGCCCCTCCCCCACTTACTCTCTCTCTCTCTCTCTCTCTCTCTCTCTCTCTCTCTCTCAAAAATAAATAAAATATTAAAATAAATTGTTTTAAAAAGGTAAAGTTTTGTGCAAAAAGCAGAATCAGACCTATAAATACAGAAAGAAAGGAGGTAGGGGAGATGGTCAAATGGGTGAAGGGGAATGGGAGATACAGGCTTCCAGTTATGGAATGAGTAAGTCACAGTCACAAAAGGCACAGCACAGGGAATAGTCAATGACAGCATTGTATGGTTGCAGAAGCAAGCTACACTTGTGGTGAGCATAGCAGAACATATAGAGAAGTTGAATCACTATGTTGGTACACCTGAAACTAATGTAACATTGTGTGTCAAGTATACTCAAAAAAAAAAAAGTTTTAAGTTAAAGTTTTGTGACAACTGAATGTGTTGATGCCCACAACAAAACAACATTAGATAACAATAGGTTCATTTGGAGAAAAGAGTTATGTGTTCTCAAATAGAACTGATTTTTAACTGGTTAATATAAAGAAAACAAAGATGGAACCTTCCCCCATGTGATCTTTATCACTTCTGTCTATATAAATAGTCATCCCACTTATTCACCTTATGGTGCCACAGGAAACAAATTAAGAGATAATACAGCAGTAATAGAAAACTCACTTTGTTTCAGTTGTTATCTTGAAACAATTTAATGTGGGTTTTATAAACAAACAAAGGTACATTCTTTTAACAATCACATAGAGGGATAATGGGAACTGTAGACATATCACATATTATAATTATTGGTGCATCTGTGTCTCCTTGATTAGCTACAAAAAGATTAAAAGGCTTTTCACTTGGTCATAGAACATGATACTCTTCAAATCACATCTGATCCTGCAATACTGAAATTTAAAATCTTTAATGTCAAGCTTTACAATCTACAACTATAAAATCATCACTACCCATTTAATAGAAAAAAGATTGCAAACCTTCTGTATTTTTCAGATTAGCTAGCATTGCCTTAAAAAATTTTTAGTTCTTATTCATACCTTTACAAAATCTAAGTAGTCGGTGTTGGTTCTTTCTCCACCAAGTCTAACAGGGATTAGAATAATAACAGCTTTGTCATCTGTATTATCAGAGGCCATGGAAGTGCACTGTTTATCAATTACATCAGAACTATAAACTGAGAAAAATAATGAATATGTATTACATTTTATAAAAATGATTTTCAGAAACATTTTTACTCTAGTCCCTCCCCCCCTCATTGGCCAGTCATCTAATCTCTGATATCACCATCAAGGTCTCAATGAGTTAAAAAATGTCTACCCTATTTATACATTTAGCAGATACTTATCAAGTAGCTACTATGGCACTAGGGCTTTACCAATGGGCAAAAGAGAAAAATCCCTGCCCTCATAGAGCATATACTCTAATATGAGGAAACAGTAAATAAGTAAAATATAAGATATGTCAGATGGTGATGGGTGCTCTGAAGAAAAACAAAGGGAGAAAAATGAACAGTAAGTGGGGGGAGTATTTAAAATAAGGTGGTTAAGGAGGGCCTTATGAAAAATATAACATTTAGATCAAGACAAAGTAAGAAACCAAGATATGCCAATACCTGGGGGAAGAGCATTCCAGGTATAGAGATCAGCCAATGCAAATGCCTTAAGGCAGAAGCATAGCCAGCATGCTCTGGGACCAAGAGGCCTGTGTCTCTGGAGGGAAGTTAGTAAGGGGTATTGTAAAAATTGCAGTTTTTACTTTGAGTGAGATGGGAAGCCACTGAAGAGTTTTTTAGAAACGGAGTGTCCTAATCTGACTTACACTTTACCAGTGTGGTTCCTGTGTTGATAACAGACTGTAGGGGTAAGGGCTGAAGCACAGAAAACAGTTAGAAAGCAACCGCAGAGGGGTGCCTGGGTGGCTCAGTTGGTTGAGTGTCCAACTTAGGCTCACGTCATTATCTTGTGGTCTGTGAGCTCAAGCCCCATGTTGGGCTCAGCTCTGACAGCTCAGAGCCTGGAGTCTGCTTTGGATTCTGTGTCTCCCTCTCTCTGCCTCAATCTCTCTCTCTCTCTCTCTCTCTCTCTCTCTCTCTCTCTCTCTCAAAAATAAACAAACATTAAAAAAATAAAAAGAAAGCAATTGCAGAAATCTAGCAAGAAATGATGGTGGCTCAAACAAAGGTAGTCATTGTGAAGATAGAGAATGGTCATGGGTTGGTCATATGGAGCTGATTAAAAGTGATCAGTAAATTAAAGAACTCCTTAATATGTTAAATGCAAGATGGGAAAGGGAAAAAAAGGAGTCAGGTGATTTGAATGGTTTTGGTATAAGTAAAAAGAGTAAGAGAGGTGCCATTTACAAAGACATAGACAACTATAAGAAGGGAAAAAATAGGAGGATAATCGGTAAGTCAGTGTTAGACATGCTAAGTTTCAGCTATCTATTAGACATGCAAACAGGGAGGATAAATAGGCAGTTATGGATATAAACGCCTGGATTTGGTGAGAGGTCCTATAAATTTGGGAGTTGACAGCATATTGATGGTCCTATAAAGCCATGAGACCCGGTGAATTCAAATCTGTGTACAAAAGAGATGAGGTCTAAAGGCTGAGCACAACAATTTCAGAGATCAGGGAGATAAGGAAAACCAGCAAAGGAGACTGAAGGAGTGGATACGTAGACGGAAACTTGAAGAGTAGCATTCTAGAAACTCAGGAAACAAAACATTACCAGGAGGAAAAAGTGGTCAACTGTATCATATGCTGCTGGCAGACTGTGTGATGTGAGGACTGAGAAGTGACCACTGGATTTAGCAAGATTAAATTATTGATGAGAGCAGCTTGGGTAGAGTGATGGGCATGACAGCCTAAATAGGATAGTTCAAGAGAAAATGGGAAGATTTTGTAGAACCAAATACAGACAAAACTTTATTTTGTTTTGTTCAACAACAAAAAAGCTTTCTTCAAACTCCCTGGTTGAAGAAAATCAAACTCTTCTGCTCTTGCACAGTTAGCTGATTAACAAATTCTGCCACTTGTGCCCCAGTTCTTCCCTTTAAATTCCAAATTTAGGTTATGAGTTATTAAATTCTGTTCAGTAGCTTCTCTATCTCCATAGTCAATCTAAACCAAAGGTACAAAAGTGCAACAATAGTTCTTTCCATGTTTTAATTCTTTCATCTTACTCTTCCCAAATACTCAGTAGTGGCTTCTAATTATAAACCTTTAAATTCTCTAATTTTTCTGAGGCAGCACACACATGACCATCCTTACCTCAGACTCTTCTGAACTAATATACACTCCAAGGAAATGAGTTTTTCCTTCAGAGAACAGATTGCTGGTTTCCTGAGATAGGGAGTGAGGGGAGGGTGACATGGGTAAGGGGAGGTCAAAAGGTACAAACTTCTAGCTACAAAATAAGGAAGTCATGAGAATATAATGGAGACTAAAGTTAATAATACCATGTTATATTTGAAAGTTGCTGAGAGTAGGTCTTAAAAATTTTTATCACAAGAAAAAGAATTTTGTAACTATGTATGGTGTCAGTTGTTAATTAGACTTGCTGTAGTGACCATTCCACAATATATCCAAATTTGAATCATTATGTTGTACACCTGAAGCTAATATAATATTATATGCCAATTCTGTCTAAGTTAAAAAGTATAATCAAATAAACAGATAAAAATTAGAATTATATACATCCCTCACCTGTACAGTCTTGTGCAACATAAATAGTTATTCCTTGTAAATCAGGATGTCTTGCTTCTTCAACTGCTTTTCTAAGAAAACAACAAGTATCATCCTTTAAAAGCCTAATATTTTCAGTTAATCACTAAAAAGTTAATATAAGGGGAAAGAAAGCCATCATTTTTTTTCCTTACTTTCCTATATTTATCATTTAGTGTCTGCTTTCAAAACTATCATCTGAATGGCATCAAAAATCAGGTCAGTCTTTTCAAAGTAGAGTGTTACACTAAATTACTCAAAGGACATTAAAATAGAAGTTAACAAAGCTGTAAAAAAAAAATTCTTGGGTGTAAAGCTGTAAACCCTGCCCCCCAAAAAGCATGTCTCTCAACCACTCACCTGGCTGTATTCAACATTTTCTAACCAGAGTATTACAATATGCTTCAAGGTTTACATCATATTAACTTACATTACTGACTAGCAGTGAATTACTGTATGGCTGTCCTCTGTTACACTTTGGAAAGTTTTTTCCTTTCTTTAAATAGCATGACTTTTTCCCCCTTCATTCAAAAACTTATATAACTTGAACAAATGAATTTCCTAATTTTGAGCCTTAGAATTCTGTAAGTAAAACTGCAGATTGAAAAATATTTCAAAGTATAATGTTCTCAATGGTGCACATATGAAAAAAGTCACAATAATATCTTTAAAAGGAAATTACATACATTGAAGAAACATAAAAATTTTTATTTAACTGTATCTTTATAATTTTTTAACTTCACATGCCTTATTATGTATGTTTATGTTAATTTAGAAGAGAGATTGGCAAACTATGGCCCTCAGACCATATACAACCTGTGGCCTGTTTTCATACAACCTGCAAGCTAAGAATGGTTTTTACAATTGTGAAGGGTTGTAAAACAAAAAAAAAAAAAAAAAAAAAAGAAAAATGGGCAACAGAGCCCTCATATATAGCCTGCAAAGCCTAAAATATTTACCATCAGGCCTTTTACAGAAAAAGTGTTTAATCCCTGGGGTATAGAACATATTATCTTGAAGAGTAGAAACTAAGCTTTTATGATTATGCTTTTATAAATGTCACACCAAGCAGGACTTGATATTATTATTAACAATACATTTAATAACTTTAGGCAAATACGTTTCCAATTGTAAGCATCTGGCCTATAAAATATAAAAGCCTGTTAATATGCAAGAAACTTTATAATAATTTCAAATTTATATATGATTATAAATAGATTAAATTTACTATATTTGCACAAACAGACTATATTTGGATAACATATTAATGATTGCATTTACAACAATGGGACACACAACAAATAAGCCAGTTTTCTTTTAAAAATTTAAGCAGTATCCAAATAAATGGCACTAAAAAGCTGAGCTGAGGTATAGTGAAATTTGACTTTCTACTTTTTTCTAACTACTCTGAATGTCACAGACCCTTTACTTTTACTATGGTATAATTATAATATTAATAGTCCCATACATTTACAATTCACAAGAATTTGATGTGTGCAAAGAAATGCTGAAAACATCAATTTTAGCTCTTGACATTTCATTACACTATCAGTACATTACAGCCCCCAGGTTACACTATTAAAAAAAAAAAAAAAAAACTATAATGTTATGCATGTTCCAAGGTTGAAAGAGTTGTTAGTTTTTAGAACATTCCAATAAGGCAGTCTAATGAAAACCTGGTTAGAAAGAGACCCTGGATATCTATACCTATGATATAAGAAAAAAGATATAAAGAAAAAAATTCATCATAGATAAATGTAACTAGAGTTCCAATGTCTTGTTTTTTCCCTATTAGCAAATGAAAGCTCCCTTATGAACATTCTCATACAGTAAGACTTTAAAAGGTCCAATTATATATATATATATGCATATATGTATATATGCGTATATATACATATATACGTACATATGCATATATATACATATATATACATACACACACACACACACACACACATATATATATATATATATATACATATGCTGCAAAAATCAGTATCTCTGAGCCTAAGGACCTCTGTCATAAGATGAAAGATTTTAATGCAATTTTACCTTAAAATGTGAGCAACCACAGCTGGTCCATACCAGTCTCCGGCTTTTTTCCCAGACTTTTTTCCATATTCTATTAGTTGGTGTAAACCAAAGAGAGCCAAAGGGGAATCACCAAACCAAGAGATGATTTTCCTGTGATAAATTTCATTTCGCATTTCATGATCATCAGAGTATCTCCTGATTGTTTCCTTCTGAGAAACTGCTGGGGTTTTGAGTTCTCTTTCCCCTGAAAGTGATGCTTCAAATGATGCAGTAAATTTTTTTACAGTGTTGGAAGTCCATGATTCAGAGTCTGAATTTTCAATGTTCAAAGCATCAGGCCAGGTCCAAGCTATAGTAATTCCAAAGCAAGGTGTTCAGATCTTTTAAACAGATTTTAACAATTCTACTAAAATAAGTATGTCGCATTTAAAGTCATATAGGTTACTAAACTACACTAGTAAACTCAGAAGTAGGCAAGCTATAGAGACAAAAAATAGGTTAGTCGTTGCACATGGCAAGCAGGGTATTGGGAGTGACTACCAAAGGGTGTGAGGTTTCTTTTCAGGATGATGAAAATATCCTAAAATTAGGTTATGATAATGGTTGCAGAACCCTGTAAACATACTAAAAACCACTGAATTGTTCATTTTAAATGAGTGAATTTATGTAGATTATATTCCAAAAAGCTGCTTAAAAAACCAAAGATATTAGGGGCGCCTGGGTGGCTCAGTTGGTTAAGCATCTAACTTCGGCTCAGGTCATGATCTCATGGTTCATGAGTTCGAACCCTGCGTCAGGCTCTGTGCTGACAGCTCAGAGCCTGAAGCCTGCTTTGGATTCTGTGTCTCCCTTTCTCTCTGGCTCTCCTCTTATGCTCTGTCTCTCTCTCTCAAGGAAGGAAGGAAGGAAGGAAGGAAGGAAGGAAGGAAGGAGAAGGAAAGGAAGGAAGGAAGATATGAGTCCAGAAAGTATGTCAAAATATTGATAATGTTTACTTTTGAGTGGTAATATTATTCTCTGGAGTTTTCTGTTGTTTCCAAAATTTCTAAAACGGGAATATATTACATATGATCAGGAAAAATTACCAAAATGAAAGAGAAAAAAATAGTAAACTCAGATACAAATAAACAACTCTGGAAAAATACTTTTCTTTCTTTTCTTTTCTTTGACAGTACTGAAATGGAATGAGGACTCTTGTACTCCTTACCAGTACTGCTTATCAGATATCCAGTTTTGACTACCCCAAGGCACAATAAACATACTAACGTTCATGAGAGAATAACTTCAGAAAGGGGATTTTTCTTTGATCATATGTTAAAATAGAAGTCTAACCATGGAAGTTTTAGATTTCTTTCTTTCTTTCTTTTTTTTTTTTCTCATATAGTCCTTTCAGAATAACTCAGTCATGGGGCACCTAGGTGGCTCAGTTGGTTAAGCATCCGACTTCGGCTCAGGTCATAATCTCACGGTTTGTGAGTTCGAGCCCTGCATCAGGCTCTGTGCTGAAAGCTCGGAGCCCAGAGCCTGCTTCGGATTCTGTGTCTCCCTTTCTCTCTGCCCCTCCCCTGCTCATGCTCTGTCTCTCTCTGTCTCTCATAAATAAATAAATGTTAAAAAAAAAAAAAAAAGAATAACTCAGTCATTGTTTAGGGCATAATACCAATTCTCTAGTAAATGAAAAGTTAACAAATGGAAGTCATTAAAGATCAAAGATCCCCCCAAAATCAACTACATTCACTACTTCACTGTTTTTAATGACAAGACAATTCCAAGAATACATGTAATTTTAATAAAATGAGGCACAGATTCAGAGAAATAGTCAGGACTGTGAAAAATATCCCCATTCTTGCCCTTGATTGCATACGACTACAAATAAATCATCCCAGAGAAGTTTATAAAAATTCTTTTTCCGTGTATTATCCATACCACTCTTGAATAAACATTCTCTCTAAATAATCTCATCAATAATCCCTACAGAAAGGTTACCAAATATTTGCCATGCATTACAGGGAAATTGTCTAACACTTTTAAAATATGATAACACTTAGCAATAACCATGTATGATAGCCTAAAATCATAAACTAAAATCTTCCTACAAATGTACAAATTATAAAAAATGGACTAGTAGAAATGGTAAGAAAGGTGGCACATTTTTAAAAGATATATGTAAATTAAGTATCAGTGACATTTTTGAGACTATAATATAAGCAGGATGACCTTATTAAGAATATGCCTAATCAGTTTAACTGATTATTATCATATTTCTAAAGATAAAAATATTTTAAAGCATTATTGATATATAGAGAGAAAATAAACCAGTTTAAATATAAGATTTAAATAATATAAAAATATCAACTATCTGCTCAAAGTCACTGTATTGACCTGCCCAAGATTTATTGAACTGGAGATAATCCAGAGAGCTCAATCAAAAAGAACTAAGTAGGGGCGCCTGGGTGGCGCAGTCGGTTAAGCGTCCGACTTCAGCCAGGTCATGATCTTGCGGTCCGTGAGTTCGAGCCCCGCATCGGGCTCTGGCCTGATGGCTCAGAGCCTGGAGCCTGTTTCCGATTCTGTGTCTCCCTCTCTCTCTGCCCCTTGCCCGTTCATGCTCTGTCTCTCTCTCTCCCAAAAATAAATAAAACATTGAAAAAAAAAAAAAAGAACTAAGTAATAACAACAAACTCCAAAGACTACTAAAAACTTATGTATAAGTCATACCTAGCTTAGTTCAGTAAAGATGGAATATGCTAGATTAGTTACAACTTTTAGAAGAAACAAGGGAGTCAAGAAATTAACCAAAGTAAATTTTATGCAGTTTACAAGCTGGAGTCCAAATTTAAGAAGACAAACAAAAATCCCCCCCAAAAACAGAGATTTGATTTACCTCTACCAAGAAAGTGTAGTATGAGTCCTTGAGCCAATAGCATCTGGCCAGTTCTTAATGTACAGCCCCAACCACAGTCTGTTGTCAAAGCCGAGCCTTCTATTTGAGGAAATTCTTCCCTGTAGGTCAGCCATATTCTTGAAATGAAATCTTTACGAAATTCTTCTACATTTCCCGCAATTACATGATCTTCTATTGTACATCCTGATCTTGCAGGTAACAGTTTATTTTCATCTACAAAATAAAAATATATAGTCTAAATATATGCAAAGGAAAATCAGTAATGATATTATGTTCCCTTACTGTCCATAAGATAGGAAGTATATTATAATTTTTCCAATACTTTTTTTTTCAATTTAAATGAAGATAAATGTTATTCTGCCTAATCAGGCTATTATGAAAATCAAATGAGAATGGATGCTGAAATGTCTTGTACACTCTAGAACTAGCTAATATAAAGTATCATCAGTAATATTGTTGTTAATAATAATACCCTATATTCTGAATATAATCAACTCTTTTATGAGGGGATAATATTAAAATACCTTTTCTTTTTGCCTCATTTGGCTCAGGATGTAGATATTAGTGCTCTCTAAAATGAGATTTGCAAATAAAATATCATGATTTGTCAATATGTAAAATGAATATAATCACATAAGCTGGTTCTTAAAATCAAATAAAATGTGCACACTGTATTTATTGCCATGAATATTTATACTCAAATTATAAAATCAAAACTAAGAAGCTAAAGAGTAAGAATATAAAATTGCTAAATATACAGTTATCCTTTCATGTTGAAATACAATTTTTAAAAACTGCTGCCACCCACATATGTCATTTTAAAAGGCCTTTTCAAATTGATTGTCTGTAATACAATTTCTATGTGAGGGGCAGCTAGGTGGCTCAGTTGGTTAAGCGTCTGACTCTTGATTTCAGCTCAGGTCATGATCTCACAGTTTGTGAGATCAAGCCCCGCATTGGGATTCTCTCTCTCTTCCTCCTCTTTCTGTCCCTATCCTGCTCATGCACGCACTCTCTCTCTCTCTCAAAATAAATAAATAAGCTTAAAAAAAGACCAAAACAGAACTTCTATGTGAAAACTACAGTTACTGTTTGCCCAATAATCTACAAAACACTAGTGCTCCAAATGAACTGACATTCCTTGATTACTCTCTCAAAATGAACTGACATTCCTTGATTACTCCTAGAGAGTATATTTAGTCATGTTTACAACCTCAACATGTAGCACACTACATAACACAAGTAAATCCTAATAAATGTTGCTTGGTTTGGGTTGGACAGGTGGATAGATAAATCTGCCTAAACTCTCAATTCCAAGGAGTTCAATTTCCAATGCCCTTCTGCAGGATATTAAAGCAATTTTATCATGCTTTTTTCATTATCCTTGCTCACCTATCCCTCTTTAAACTCATTCTGAAAAAATTACAATCACCTAAACTTCATAATATTCAGATTAATGGTGCTAAGTTGTGGCATACAGTTTCAGTGACAATAAAAAGAATGACTGACAAGCCCCCAATATCAATGAATTTCTCTCAATATTTGAGTTTGAAGTTAATTACAAATAAAAATGCATGGAAATTGAACATGGCACTACAAATATGTCCAAACTTTCTACTTTAAATAAAAAAATTTTTTTACGTTTTTTTATTTACTTACAAAAGGAGACAGAGACCGCGGGAGCAGGGGAGGGGCAGAGAGAGAAGGAGAGAGAGAAAATCCCAAGCAGTCTCCGGCGCTGCCCCCACAGAGCCCGACTAGGGGCTCAAACCCACAAACCATGAGTCTGAAATCAATAGTTAGATGCTGAACCAGCTGAACCACCTAGGTGCCCCCAAAAGTTCTACTTTAGAGACATTCAAATTTGTCTGAAATTTGACACAATAGTACATAACTCATACATCATCCTGAGGCTTGCCAAACATAATTCCTAATCTCCTACCTTGATGAAGTAATTAATTCTTTATTCTTTTAAGATCTAGTCTAGGGCCACGTGGGTGGCTCAGTGGGTTAAGCATCTGACTGTTGATTTCTACTCAGGTCATGATCTCATGGTTCATAAGATCAAACCCACATCAGGCCCTGCGCAGTCAGCGCAGAGACTGCTTAGGATTCTCTCTCCCTCTTTTTCTGCCCTTCTCCCACATGTGTTCACTTTCTCTCTCTCTCTCAAAATAAATATTTTTAAAAACCTAGTCTCTAAAATTACTCTAAATTTACTCTAAATTTAAAATTTACTCAGAATATTATTGGAAAATTGCTAGTACTAACTGAACTTTATTGTCCTGTTGACTTTCCACTATAATAATACTACCTCTGCTATTCCACTTTCTGACTTTTCACAATCTTTTTTTAATGTTTGTCTATTTTGAGAGAGAGAGCACATGCACAAGCAGGGGAGGGGCAGTGAGAGAGGGAGAGAGAGAATCCCAGCAGGCTCCACACTGTCAGTGCAGTGCCCAACTTGGGGCTCAACCCTGCAGATCTGAGCTGAAATCTAGAGTCAGCTGCTCAACTGACTGAGCCACCCCAGCGCCCCTCTTTTCTTAATTTTCTTAATTAATTATATCTATAATATTTATCTATATCTTACCCTTTTCCAAATTTCAGGTATATTACAGGAGAAGGAATATTTTATCTTATGCACCACTGAATCTTCAGCACCTAGTACAGAGTTCAGTCCATAGCAGATGTTCAATAAACATTTGTCAGGTGAATGTAAGATAAATGGAGCCAAAGGAAGAAGGTTTTGTTTTGTTTTGCTTTGCTTTGCTTTTGTTTTCTATGATGCTCTGGAGACACATGAGATCAGAGCTCTATGAACAAAGTCTCAAAGAACCACAACAAAAAAATGAAACGAAAGCTGATAAAAGAAATAGAAGAAAACTGCTAGTAACATTGAGGGTTCAGTCAAGGCTGACTATCACAATTAAACAAGCTAATATGAGAATCATAAGTAAAAAAAATTGTGAATTGAATCCTCAAAGACTACAGTTCTTGTAATTATCAGATATGGGATAAAGTAAGTAAATATTTAAAGGTCAAATTGCTGGGTCCTAAAATGTATATATTTTCAATTTTTCTAAGTACTATCAAATTTCTCATAAGAGGTTGTAAATTTAAATATTTATCATAGAGAAGTCCTCTGCATGTGTGAACACATGTATAAGGATGTTTAATGTAGCTTTACTGAAATAAAAAGTTGGAAACAACTTAAGTATTCATTAATAGGGGATGTGATGAACAAGATTATTAATTTACTCCACAAATATTTATTGAGAGACTTATTATGCACCAGGCACTGGAGTTAACACTGAAAGTATGAGAGGCACAGTCCTTACTCTCAAGGAGCTTACAGTTCAGCAGATGAGAAACATTAAACAAAAGTATAAAAGTTGTTAATCCCATTATGATATTTGTGGTGAAGCAGAAATACAGGCTGCTATAAAACTACAGAAGTAGACCAAATTAGAAAGGTTGCTAATGGATGCATTTCAAAATAGCTTAAACAATAAGGGGATGTATTACCATACACAAACAGAAGTCCTATGTAGGGATGGCTCTAGGTTGGTAAATGACAGATATGACAGAATCCAATAGAAGAAAAATTTTTCTTCTTTGTATTCTTTCTTTTTTTTTTTAATGTTTGTTTATTTTTGAAACAGAAAGAGAGCAGAGGATGGAGAAAGAGAGAGGGGAACAGAGGATCCAAAGCGGGCTCCATGTTGACAGTAGAGAGCCAGATGCAGGGCTCGAACTCACAAACCATGAGATCATGTCCTGAGCCAAAGTTGGATGCTTAGGTCTGTATTATTTATTACAAATAGTGAATTTTTATTGTTTTAATAATTTTATATTAAATATTCTTTTGAAATTATGAGTTGTGCATTTACAGCATTTTTGTTTTTGTTTTTGTTTTTGTTTTTTGAGAGAGAGAGAGTGCAAGCAGGGGAAAGCGGGAAGGGCAGAGAGAGAGGGACAGAGGATCTGAAGCAGGCTCTGCACTGACTACAGCCAGCCTGATATAGGACTTGAACTCTCAAACCACAAGATCATGACCTGAGTCGAAGTCAGACACTCAACCAACTGAGCCACCCAGCCCCTGTGAATACCCTTTTAAGGAGGATAACAAAATTGTACTCAACAAGAAAAATAAATTATGAGTAATTTTTTATTTATTTACTTAATTTTTAATTCAAATATAATTAATATATGATGTTCTATTAGTCTCAGGTATATAATATAATGACTCAACAATTGTATACATTACTCAGTGTTCATCACAATAAGTGTATTCTTAATCTCCTTCACCTATTTCACCCAACTCCCCCCTCCCCACCCACCTCCCTTCTGGAAACCATCAGTTTGTTCTCTGTATTTAATTCTGGTTTTTTTGGTCTCTTTTTTACTTTGTTCATTTGTTTTGTTTTCTTAATTTCCACATATGAGTGAACTCATATGGTATTTGAGTAATTTTTAATCTGTTTGCTTCTTCCCAATGTTAGCCCTTTTATGCCAAAAACAAAACCCCATTATCTCAGTGTCCCTGATGATTTTATATTTCCTGTTTCTGACCCTTTTGAAAATGGAATCAAGATTAAAAACTTCTCAAGGCACCTGGGTGGCTCAGTCAGTTAAGTGTTCGACTTCGACTCAGGTCATGATCTTGCAGTTCATGAGCTCGAGCCGTGTCGGGCTCTGTGCTGGCAGAGCCTGGAGCCTGCTTCGGATTCTGTGTCTCCCTCTCTGTCTACCCGTTACCTGCTCACCCTCTGTCTCTCTCTCAAAAATAAATAAACATTAAAAAAAATTTTTTTTTTAAAGAGTGCTGTGAGGACTCAATGAGTTAAGCATGTGAACTACTTGAAATACTACCTGGCACATTATAAATACTCAATAAATGTTAGCTGTTATCATTACAAGACATTTACAAGGCTTTAGAAAATTGCTGATAAATGAGATGCCAAAATAAGTCAACCAAAAATAAAAGCCCTGATAATGACATATTCTCACACACATTCTTTCCTTCTCTGTCTTACACACACACACACATACACACACGCACACACATACTCCTACACACAAAACCAAGCACAGACATATAGTAGAAAAAAAGCCAGGAGTAAAGTGAGACACAGTCTTGGTTTAAATTACAGCTGTGCCATTTAATACCTGTGTGACATTGGACAAATTATTTAACTTCTCTAAGCTCCTGTTTCATACTCATAAGATACTTGAATCAAACTTGTAGGCTTGCTGTGAGAATTAAAGAATTAAAGGCACTTCACAAAGAGCTTAGCATGATGCCTAACACAAAGAAGGCATTCATTAAGTGGCATAAATTGTTAAAAGAAAATATATAATTATTAAAAGGACGGGCATATGTAGAAACTCAAAAACATCAAAATAAGTCAATAATTTCAGAAATTAGAACATCCTTAAGAATTGGAAAATCTGGAAGCACCTGGGTGGCTCAGTTGATTAAGGATCTGACTTCAGTTCAGGTCATGATCTCATAGTTCATGGGTCTGAGCCCTGCATTGGGCTTTGTGCTGACAGCTCAGAGCCGAGAGCCTGCTACAGATTCTGTGTCTCCCTCTCTCTCTGCCCCTCCCCTGCTCACACTCTGTGTCTCCATCAAAAATGAATAAATGTTAAAAAAAAATTTTTTTTTAAAGAATTCAAAAATCTGGGGCACCTGGGGCAATGGTTAAGGCTCCATCTCTTGATTTCAGCTCAGGTCATGATCTCACAGTTCATGGGATAGAGCCTCATATCTGGCTCTGCACTGACAGAGCAGAGCCTGCTTGGGATTCTCTCTCTCTTCTCTCTCTCTGCCCCTCCCCCAATCATGCTCACTCTCTCTCAAAATAAATAAACTTAAAAAAAAAAAAAGAATTGGAAAATCTACCATTTTCAGGTTAACCAAGGTGATACTTTAAATTATTTGCATACACTTCTTTTTCTCAATCTTTTTCATTTAACTTATTTATTTAAATTCAAGTTAGTCAGTATAGTATTGGTTTCAGGAGTAGAACCCAGTGATTCATCACTTACATATAACAACCAGTGCTCATCCCAACAAGTGCCCTCTTTAATGCCCAGCACCCGTTTGCCCATTCCCTTACCCACTTCCCCTCCAGCAACCCTCAGTTTGTTCTCTGCATTTAAGAGTCTCTTATGGTTTGCCTCCCTCTCTGTTTTTATCTTGTTTTTCCTTCCCTTCCCCTATGTTCATCTGTTTTGTTTCTTAAATTCCACATATGAGTGAATTCATACAGTATTTGTCTTTCTCTGACCGCCTTATTTCGTTTAGCATTAATATACTCTAGTTCCATCCATGTTGTTACAAATGGCAAAATTTCATTCTTTTTGACTGCCAGATAGTATTCCACAGTGTATATATACCATCTTCTTTATTCATTCATCAGTTGATGGACATTTGGGCCCTTTCTATACTTTGGCTATTGTTGATAGTGCTGCTATAAACATTAGGGTGCATGTGCCCCTTCGAATCAGCATTTTTGTATCCTTTGGATAAATACCTAGTAAATTGCTGGGTCATAGGGTAGTTCTATTTTTAATTTTTGGAGAAACCTCCATACTGTTTTCCAGAGTGGCTGTACCAGTTTGCATTCCCACCAGCAGTGCAAAAGTGTTCCCCTTTCTCTGCATCCTTGCCAACATCTGTGGTTTCCTGAGTTGTTCATTTTAACCATTCTGACAGGTGTGAGGTGGTATCTTATTGTGGTTTTGATTTGTATTTGCCTGATGATGAGTGATACTGAGCATCTTTTCATGTGTTTGCTAGCCATCTGGATGTCTTCTTTGGAAAAATGTCCATTCATATTAGCATATACTTTAAAGTTATCATCAGAAAACTTGATAAAAAATATTATGATATCAATTCAAATAATATTTAACACTCATAAGTCTAAAACTGTGAGGGATATAACAAAAGGGGTCATGATTCTCATCCTCAAAGAGTTTACTAGAAACCCAAACCATATGGCAGTACATTATGTGTTACATAAAATACAGGTTCTTAAAAGAAATATGCCAAAACAGAGGCATAAAAAGTAGAATGGTCAATTGGTTAAGGGTCTGACTCTTGATTTCAGCTCAGATCATGATCTCGTAATTCATAAGTTCAAGCCCCACATGAGACTCTGTGCTGACAGTGTGGAACCTCCTTGGTATCCTGTCTCTCTTCTCTCTCTGCCCCTTCCTTACTCACTCTCTGTCAAAAATAAATAAAACATTAAGAAAAAAAGTTGGGGCACTGGGGTGGCTTAGTCTGTTAGGCATCTGACTTCAGCTCTAGTCGTGATCTCATGGTTCGTGGGTTCGAGCCCTGCATCGGGCTATGTGCTGACAGCTCAGAACCCAGAATCTGCTTTGGATTCTGTGTCTCCCTCCCACTCTGCCCCTCCCCTACTCGTTCTCTCTCGTTCTCTCTCTCTCTCTCTCTCAAAAATAAGTAAACATTAAAGTTTTTTTAAAAATTATTAAGATGATATAGGGCACCTGGGTGGCTCAGTTGGTTAAGCATCCAACTCTTGATTTCGGCTCAGGTCATAATCTCACAGTTCATGGGATCAAGCTCTATGCTGACATCGGGCTCCATGATGACAGCACAGATCCTGCTTGGGATTCTCCCTCCCTCTCTCTCTGCTTTTTCTCGCCCTTGCACACATACATGCACACTTAATAATTTTTAAGTGTACATACAGTTCAGTGATTTTAAATACATTCACAATGTTGTGCTAATAAAATTACCACCATTTATCTCCAGAAATCTTCATCTCTCTTTCTCAAAATAAATAAATAAATATAAAAAAATTATTAAGAAGGTAAATTCTGTTACTATTTTACCACAATAAAAAAGGAGTAAAAAACAAACAAAAAAAATATGCCAAAAGTAGATTGATCTGGAAATAAAACAATGAAAACTGTTACACAATGAAGGAATACAAAGATTTTTAAATGGGTTACAAATTTAGCGCTTACCTTCATATTTAAAATGGTAACATTTTCCAAGCAACAATACAGGGGAATTTCTACTAAAATATGTCTTTGTTTTCAACACCCAACCTAAACAAGAAAAGAGAAAAACAGTTTTGCAATGAAAGGATTTCAGGCTAAAAGTGTAGCATTTTATTTTATTTTATTTCAAATCATCAATTCTAAACTATGAACATGCAGTTTTTTGCAAGAATAGCAAAATATATGGACAATGAACTGAAAATACAGGTCATTTATGCTACCTTCAAATACAGTTAAGTATTTTAAACACATTCCATCATGTAAAGAACATGAGAAAGAAAAGAACTTAATTTTAATTTATTTTCAAACAGGTCACAATGTTCTTTTTTCCCCCACAATGATCTTATGGTATAAAACTTAAAAGGTACAAATTCTGGAGACACCTCAGTGGCTTAGTTGGTTGAGTGTCCAACTCTTGACTTTGGCTCAGGTCGTGATCTCAGGGCTGTGGGATCAAGCCCCACATCAGGCTCCACGCTGAGTGTGGAGCCTGCCTGGGACTCTCTCTCTTTCTCCCTCTGCCCCTTTCCCCTATGCGCACTCTCTTTTCTCTCAATTACAAATTAAAGATTACAAAAAAATAAAATAAAATAACAGTATAGGAGTGCCTTAGGTGGCTTAGTCAGTTGAGCATCTGACTTCAGCTCAGGTCATGATCTTGCAGTTCATGAGTTCGAGGCTGCTTAGGGCTCACTGCTGTCAGTGCAGAGCCTGCTTGGGATCCTCTTTCCCCCTCTCTCTCTCTCTCTGACCCTCCTCACTTGTGCGCACATGCACGCTCTCTCTCTCTCAAAAATAAATGAATATTTTTAAAAAAACAAAAGTGGGGCGCCTGGGTGGCGCAGTCGGTTAAGCGTCCGACTTCAGCCAGGTCACGATCTCGCGGTCCGTGAGTTCGAGCCCCGCGTCGGGCTCTGGGCTGATGGCTCGGAGCCTGGAGCCTGTTTCCGATTCTGTGTCTCCCTCTCTCTCTGCCCCTCACCCGTTCATGCTCTGTCTCTCTCTGTCCCAAAAATAAAAAAAAAAAAAAAAAAAAAAAACAAAAGTTACTTTAAAAAAAAAACAGTACAAATTCTACTCCAGTTTCTCTGACATTAACTTCTTTTTCCCACATGCAACAAATGTTACCAATTTCTTGTCTTTCCTTCCATTTTAGATAATTAAAATATTTAAAGTAATTGAGTATTCCAATGAAGTAATTTACGGAAAAGGTAACACAGTCCACTACTGCTTGTGATAAATGTGAATCCCTGAAGTTTCCTAGGTAAATGTATAACCCCATCATTTCAGCCACCTGAGGATGTCTGAAAATAGTGAATAGAGCTTTCAGAGATCCTCATTTCTGTTTCCACCTCCAAATCCCCAATTCCCAACTATAGTTGCAAATTCTTTAAGTTTTATTCCTGCGAAACTATAGCATCTATCCTCTTGGTTTTTTATGATGCCATTAATAGTTCTTAATTTCCTGAGAAAAACACTTGCCCATTGTATTCCTGAGTATTCCTAAGTATATGAAATTCCTGACTGCTAAGGATAGACTTAAAAGCAGCTCCTAACATGCAAGAGCATATAAACAGAAAGAATCTGAAATTGGGAGCCAACAGACTTAGGTCTACTCTTAAGTAGACTATCTGCCATTTATATTGAAAAGTTTTTAGAAAATGTAAAATAAGTGACTTTTTACAAAAGTGCTCCCCAAAGTACTTTAATACAAATGAATACAAAACAGAAATAGAAATATGTATTCATAACAAAGATGATGCAAGTATTTGAATTTGCTAGAGAAAAGAAAGAATCGCAAATAAATATATGAATCGGGTTTTCCTTTACTTGGATTGCTGCAGTACTCTCCAAAACGGTTTCTGTGTCATCAGTTTTTCCTCATTCTAGCATATGCCACATGTCACTGCCAAATTAATCTCCCCGTGGCTCAGCTTTGAATAGGTAACTCTTCTGCTCAAAAACCATCCTCAGTGACTCATTACTTAACAGATTTATTATGAACTTCTCAGTGATACTAAAGACATTCCAAAATATGATACAAATTATGTTTACAGTCATCTTTTCCACTACTTTTCACCTATACTCAAAGTGGGCTTTGCTGTTTGGCTCATACTATCCCATGACAAAAATATCCTCCCCAATATGAGCCTATCTACTTCTTACAGCTCGTGTGTGTGTGCGTGCATGTGTGTGTGTGTGTGTGTGTGTGTGTGTGCGCGCGTGTGTGTGTGTGTGTGTTTGCAGAGCGAATGAGTGTGAGCCAGGGAGGAGCAGAGGGAGGAAGGGAAGAGAATCTTAAGCAGGCTTCACACCCTCCTGTGTGCACTTCTAAGCCAGTTTTTCTTTTTCCCACCTGGCTCTGATGCTTTTCTCTGAACTCCAGTGGGAAAATGGTATTTACTGATCCTATTCTATACCAGGAACTAGGCTAGGCACCTTACAAACATTATCTCTTAGAATTGTTAGTACTGTACCAGAATGATTCTAACTCCCAAATAGTAATAACCCCCTCCCCCTCTAAAGACAGTATTTCTAAACTAAATTCTAAGAACTTCACAAAAAAAACTTCAAATAAAAGGAAACAATCTTCAAGGAGGAACTTCTCTTTCTCCCTATGCTCTAGCCTCTGCCTACCCCCTCTTACCATTCACCAATCCTTCCTCAAGAAAAGAGAAGTTATGAATCTGATTCTTAAGAGCCTGGGGCATTGCAAGGATCCACATTTTACTTGAGCACAGATTTACAGTGCTTTAAAGCTCAACCATGACTCATATGGTGCATACTCTCTCACTCTTACACTTCCTGTGCAAATCCTGGCAGGACTTAACCCTCATAATAGACTGACTTATTTTAATACTCCATGATGCTAGGTACATAAGAAAGCTCAGGACTTCTCATAAGGCCCAGCCATTTTCCTCTCTTTTTCCACAGGCATGTCAAAGCTGAATTAGGCCAGTATGCCAAATGACTAGTCTATAGAATATTTTTTTTCTTTTAATTATTTGGTTTTAGTTGACCAGTTGTCATTTTATCTTTATAAAAGTATTGTAAGAAACACAACTACCTCTACCCTAGCTTGTTGATGCTGAACCAGGATACCATGGCACACAGACAAAAAATGAAGGATATAAAATCCATAGAGACATGGGATAACAGAGCCTGGAGTATAGGAAGGAGCCATGAATAAGAGTATATTAATAAGTTCTTCTTATCCATATTGAAAAATATATATTCACCAGAATTCTTCATACTGAAGAATATATTCTTATTTTGTATCTTAATCTCCCCTACTGTTTACCTTTAAGTCTCAGTTTATAGCAGAGGGAGGTGGGACAGAGACAAATGTCATTATGATTTCAAATGAAAACTAATTAAATAAAACTAAGTAAGTTAAGAAAAGTAAGTAAATTTGGCAAACAAGCCATTAAATAAATTGAAACAGGGCAGTGACTGTCTGTGAGGGGTGAGCATTGACCAGAAGGAAGCTTGAAGAAACTTTCTGGGGTGAAGGAAATTTTTTTTTCTTTTAATATAATTTATTGTCAAGTTAGCTAACATACAGTGTATACAGTGTGCTCTTGGTTTCAGGGGTAGATTCCCATGATTCATCACTTAAATACAATACCCAGTGCTCATCATAACAAGTGCCCTCCTTAATGCCCATCACCCATTCAGCCCATCCCTCCACCCACTTCCCCTCCAGCAACCTTCAGTTTGTTCTGTGTATTTAAGAGTCTCTTATGGTTTACCTCCCTCTCTGTTTTTATCTTATGAAACAACTTTTTTCTTATATCACACAGTTCTGTGGATTGACTGGGCTCAACCGAGCAGTTCTCCTGCTAAGTCTAACGTAGTGGAAATCAGATGGAGAGGCTCAACTGAGACACTGAATTGGCTGATGCTTTCTCTCTTAGATCATCTCAGGGCCTTTCTTCATCATGTGGTCTCTCCGTGTGATTTTCTCCAGCAGAGTACCTAAAGTGGTGACATAACAGTTCAGAGCTCCAAATCAGAGCAAGCAGAAGTTGCCTCTTAATGGCCAGGCCTAGAATTGACACAGCCTCATTTCCTCTCATTCTATTGGTTAATATGAGGCACAGGCCAGCCCAGATTCAATGAGAAAAGAGACAACACAAGATATGATTAAAGATCCTTACTAAGGACAATCTTTGGAGAATAGCAATCATAAACAGAATGTTACAAAAAACCTATAGTCCATTAAGTCAGCTACCTGAAAACCACAAAGCTTTAAAAGATCCAAACAAGCCAAAGAATGTAGAAATAACAGATGATAATTATTTTGGGGAGGATCTGAAACACCCAGAAGAAGGATGGTTTACATATTAACCATTTTTAATAAGGAAGTCAAGTTTACACACCTCATGAAGTCAGGTAAATAAAAGGAGAGAGGGGAGAAGAAAGCAAAAATTAAGCAGTTTTTCAAGAAAGTAAGGTCCAGAGTCTTTTAAATCTTAAGTGCTATGCCATTTCTAGTTCCATCTTCATCATTTCATAATATTGACATTGAAAAAAATAATCCTAAATTATGTTCACTATATTCAGAGAAGAGCAAGACTGAGGAACAGGGAGGCTGGATTTGAATACCACCAGTTTCATAACTTATTACCTAGATATGTGACCACAAATATGTTAATCTCAGTTTTCTAATTAAAAAAAAAATCTCAGGAAGATATCCATCTCAGAAAGATATGAGATTTAAATAAGGTACAAAAATCATCTACAAAATGCTGGGGAACCTGGGTGGCTCAGTCTGTTAAGCCTCTGTCTTCAGCTCAGGTCATGATCTTGCAGTTCATGGGTTCGAGCCCTGTGTTGGGCTCTGTGCTGACACTTGAGCCTGGACCTGCTTCAGATTCTGTCTCCCTCTTTCTGCCCCTCCCCCACTCATGGTCTGTCTCTCTCAAAAATAAATAAACATTTAAAAAAATTTTTTTTAAATGCTAGTAAATGCTCAATCAATCTTAGTCCTTCCTGCACCACCCATACTACACAAACTCTAAGCAAGGAAAATACAGAAAACATTTTAGAGAGATTTTCAACCAATAAAATCAAACAAAAATACTAGTCCATAACTTGAAGCTATCTAGAACACTTAGTCACCTTAAACCATCTGTTCTTCAGAGATTAGAAATTACCATAATTTTATGATGGCCACTTAAGTATCTAGATAAGGAAAACAACACATATGTAAATAATAGTTTAACAATTCCTAGGATACTGATAAACTGGGTTATTCTAGGAGCACCTAGGTCTTAAGCTTAAGACTTTGGCTCAGGTCATGAGCTCATGATTCTTGAATTCAAGCCCCACATCAGGTTCTACACTGACAGCACTCAGAGCCTGCTTCAGATTCTCTGCCTCCTTCTTCCTCTGCCACTCCCCTGCTCACACTCTCTCTCTCTCTCTCTGTCTCTCTCAAAAATAAATAAATAAACATTTAAAAATAAAAGTGATTTGTATTTAAAAAAATAGTAAAATAAAAATGGGTTATCTAGTGCCTGTATGACAATTTTCAACTTACAAATGAAATCTTCATCACATAACCTATTCACCAAATTAAATGGCTTAAAAAGAACATAAGCCTCTATTTGCAGATGACATGATCTTTACATACAGAAAATCCAAAAGAATCACAAAAAAAAACTATTAGAGCTAATAAAGTAGAACATCAAGCTTACAAGACACAAGATAAAATTACAAAAAGCAACTGTATTTCTATATACTGGCAACAAATAAACTTAAAGAAAGAAAACAATTCACTTTAAAATAGCATCAAAAAGAATAAAATACTTAGGAATAACTTTAACAAAAAAGGAAATAAATACTTTCCTAAATACTTAGGAAAAACTTTAACAAGCTTTATAAGTAGAAAACGACAAAACATGATTGAAACAAAAAAATTACAAACCTAAATATAAGGAAACATATCCCATGTCCATGGATTGGAAAGTTTAATATGGCAATACTGTACAAGTGATCTACAGATTCACTAAAATCTCTATCAAAATCCCAACTGGATTCTTGCAGAAATTGTTAAGATGATAAAAAATTCATCCAAAATAGCCAAAATAATCTTGGAAAAGAAGAACAGAGTTGAAGGAATCACACTTTCCAATTTTGTAATTTTACAAAAAGCTAAAGTAATTAAGAGAGTGTTGCACTGGCACACAGACGGATGTGTACATACATGGAATTGAACTGAAAGTCCATAAATAAACCTTTACATCTGTGGTCAACTGATTTAGACAAGGGAATCAAGACCATTCAATGGAGAAAGAACAGTCTTTTCAAAAAATGGTGCTGGGACAACTAGATAGACACATACAAAAATGAAGTTGGACTTCTACCTCACATCGCATGCAAAAATTAACTCAAAATGGATCAAAGACCTAAATATAAAAGCTAAATTAATAAAATTCTTGGGGTTCCTGGGTGGCTCAGTCAGGTAAGCGTCTGACCTTTGATTGTGGCTCAGGTAATGATCCCAGGATCCCTCATCAGGCTCCACACTTAGTGTGGAGCTTAAGATTCTCTCTCTCTCCCTCTGCCCCTCTCCCCAACTCATGCTCGCTTTCTCTCTCTTCCTAGAAAAAGGTTTTTTTAATTAAAAAAATAAAACTCTTAAGAAACACAGGTATAAATCTTCATGATTCTGATTTACACAACGGTTTCTCTAATTTGATATCACAAGCACAAACAACCAAAGAAAAAATAAGTCAACTGGATTTCATCAAAATTTGAAGGTTTTGTGCTCTAGTGGACACTATCAAGAAAGTAAAAAGACAACACCAAAATGGGAGAAAGTATTTGTAAATCATATATTTGCTAAGGGATTTCTATCTAGAACATATAAAGAACTCATAAAGCTCAAAAATAAAAAGACAAATAACCCAATTAAAAAATACACAAAGGATTTAAATAGATATTTCTCCAAAGAATATATACAAATAGTAAGTATATGGAAGGTTGCTTAATATCATTATTCATCAAGGAAATGCAAATCAAACTCACTGAGATACTTCGTACCCACTGGAATGGCTCCAATAAAAAAGATGGACAATAAAAAGTGCTGTTGACGATGTGGAGAAATTCAAACCCTCAAACATTGCTGATAGGAATGTAAAATGGTACAGCCACCTTAGAAAACAGCTTGGTACTTTTTCAAAAAGTTAAAATTAGAGTTAATGTATTATCCAGCAATTCTACTTTTAGGTATATACCCAAGAGAACTGAACGCATATGTTCACACAAAAACTTTTACACAATGCTCATAGCAGCAATATTCATATTAGCCAAAAATTCAAAAACAACCCAAATGTCCATCAAATAATAAATGGGTAAAGAAAATGTAGTATGGCCATACAATTAAATATTATTCAGTCATATAAAGGAATGAAGTACTGATACATACATGCTACAATATGGATGAATTTTGAAAACATTATGCTAAGCGAAAGGAGTCAGACAGAAAAGGCCACAAGTTGCATAATGCCATTTATATGAAATGTCCAGAACAGTCAAATCCATAGAGACAGTAAATAGACTGGTGATTGCCAGGGGCTAGAGAAGAGGTGGGGAGGAACAAGGAGTAGATGCTAATCGGTACAGGGTTGCATTTTGGGGTGATAAAGGTGTTCTGGAATTAGCTAGTGATGATGTTGTACAATCTTATACTAAAAACTACTGAATCGGGGCGCCTGGGTGGCGCAGTCGGTTAAGCGTCCGACTTCAGCCAGGTCACGATCTCGCGGTCCGTGAGTTCGAGCCCCGCGTCAGGCTCTGGGCTGATGGCTCAGAGCCTGGAGCCTGTTTCCGATTCTGTGTCTCCCTCTCTCTCTGCCCCTCCCCCATTCATGCTCTGTCTCTCTCTGTCCCCAAAATAAATAAACATTAAAAAAAAAAATTTTTAAAATAAAAAAAAAAACTACTGAATCATAAAAGGATGATTTTTTTAGTATATTATATCTCAATTTTTAAAAAATCAGTGCTCATAGTCTTCAAAATGCAATGTTTTATTATCAAGTTGTAACTGTCTAACATGGCCTTTAGCTGGCCATGCTTTCCAGTGAGCAGGAGCCAACTGTCCATTGTGTTTTACCTGAATTTGCATTATTATTTTTTTAATTTTATTTTTGTGTTTTCTTCTTTTTTTTAAATTTACATCCAAGTTAGTTAGCATATAGTGCAACAATGATTTCAGGAGTAGATTCCTTAGTGCCCCTTACCCATTTAGCCCATTCCCGCCCCCCCACAACCCCTCCAGTAACCCTCAGTTTGTTCTCCATATTTATGAGTCTCTTATGTTTTGTACTCCTCCCTATTTTTATATTATTTTTGTTTCCCTTCCCTCATGTTCATCTGTTTTGTCTCTTAAAGTCCTCATATGAGTGAAGTCATATGATACTTGTCTTTCTCTGACTGACTAATTTCACTTAGCATAATACCCTCCAGTTCCATCCACATAGTTGCAAATAGCAAGATTTCATTCTTTTTGATTGCCGAGGAATACTCCATTGTATATAAATATCACATCTTCTTTATTCATTCATCCATCGATGGACATCTGGGATCTTTCCATACTTTGGCTATTGTTGATAGTGCTGCTATAAACATTGGGGTGCATGTGTCCCTTTGAAATAGCACACCTATATCCCTTGGATAAATACCTAGTAGTACAATTGCTGGGTCATAGGGTAGTTCTATTTTTAGCTTTTTGAGGAACCTCCATATTGTTTTTTCAGAATGGGTGCACCAGCTTGCATTCCCACAACAATGCAAAAGAGATCCTCTTTCCCCACATCCTTGCCAACATCTGTTGTTGCAATGTGGACATTGTTGCAATGTTGTTGCAAAGAGTGGACATCCCTGTCTTGTTTCTGACCTTAGGGGGAAAGCTCTCAGTTTTTCCCCATTGAGGATGATATTAGAGTTGGGTCGTTCATATATGGCTTTTATGATCTCGAGGTACGATCCTTCTATCCCTACTTTCTTGAGGGTTTTTATCAAGAAAGGATGCTGTATTTTGTCAAATGCCTTCTCTGCATCTATTGAGAGGATCATATGGTTCTTGTCCTTTCTTTTATTGATGTGATGAATCAAATTTATTGTGGATATTGAACCAGCCCTGCATCCCAGGTATAAATCCCACTTGCTCGTGGTGAATAATTTTTTTAATGTATTGTTGGATCCAGTTGGCTAATATCTTGTTGAGGATTTTTGCATCTATGTTCATCAGGGAAATTGGTATAATTCTCCTTTTTAGTGGGGTCTCTGTCTGGTTTTGGAATCAAGGTAATGCTGGCTTCATAGAAAGAGTTTGGAAGTTTTCCTTCCATTTCTATTTTTTGGAACAACTTCAAGAGAATAGGTGTTAACTCTTCCTTAAATGTTTGGTAGAATTCCCCTGGAAAGCCATCTGGCCCTGGACATTTGTTTTTTGGCAGATTTTTGATTACTAATTCGACTTCCTTACTGGTTATGTGTCTGTTCAAATTTTCTGTTTCATCCTGTTTCAGTTTTGGTAGTGTATATGTTTCTAGGAATTTATCCATTTCTTCCAGATTGCCCATTTTATTGGCATATAATTGCTCATAATATTTTTTTATTATTGTTTTTATTTCTGCTGTTTTGGTTGTGATCTCTCCCCTTTCATTCTTGATTTTATTTATTTGGGTCCTTGCCTTTTTCTTTTTGATCAAACTGGCTAGTGGTTTATCAATTTTGTTAATTCTTTCAAAGAACCATCTTCTGGTTTCATTGATCTGTTCTACTGTTTTTTTAGTTTTGATAGCATTAATTTCTGCTCTAATCTTTATTATTTCCTGTCTTCTGCTGCTTTGGGGTTTTATTTGCTGTTCTTTTTCCAGCTCTTTAAGGCATAAGGTTAGGTTGTGTATCTGAGATCTTTCTTCCCTCTTTAGGAAGGCCTGGATTGCTATATACTTTCCTCTTATGACTGCCTTAGCTGCGGTCCAGAGGTTTTGGGTTGTGGTGTTATCATTTTCATTGGCTTCCATATACTTTTTAATTTCCTCTTTAACTTCTTGGTTAGCTCATTCATTCTTTAGTAGGATGTTCTTCAGTCTCCAAGTATTTGTTACCTTTCCAAATTTTTTCTTTCGAGTTTCATAGTGTTGTGTTCTGAAAATATGCAGTGTATGATCTCGATTTTTTTGTACTTCCTGAGGACTGATTTGTGTCCCAGTATGTGGTCTATTCTGGAGAACATTCCATGTGCACTGGAGAAGAATGTATATTCTGCTGCTTTAGGATGAAATGTTCTGAATATATCTGTTAAGTCCATCTGGTCCAGAGTGTCATTCAAAGCCATTGTTTCCTTGATTTTTTGATTAGATGATCTGTCCACTGCTGTGAGTAGGGTGTTGGAAGTCTCCTATTATGGTATTACTATCAATGAGTTTCTTTATGTTTGTGATTCATTGATTTATATATTTGGGTGTTCCCACATTTGGCACATAAATATTTACAATTGTTAGGTCTTCTTGGTGGATAGACCCCTTAATTATGATATAATGCCCTTCTGCATCTCTTGATACAGTCTTTATTTTAAAGTCTAGACTGTCTGATATAAGTATGGCTACTCCAGCTTTCTTTTGTTGACCATTAGCATGATAGATGGTTCTCCATCCCCTTACTTTCAATCTGAAGGTGTCTTTAGGTCTAAAGTGGGTCTCTTAAACAGCATAGAGATGCATCTTGTTTTCTTATTCATTCTGTTACCTATGTCTTTTGATTGGAGCATTGAGTCCATTGACGTTTAGAATGAGTACTGAAAGATATGAATTTATTGCCATTATGTTGCTTGTAGAGTTGGAGTTTCTGGTCCTTTCTAATCTTTGTTGCTTTTGGTATTTATTTATATTTTCATCTTTTCTCCCCTCAGAGAGTCCCCCTTAAAATTTCTTGCAGGGCTGGTTTAGTGGTCACAAACTCCTGTAATTTTTGTTTGTCTGGGAAACTTTTTAATCTCTCCTTCTATTTTGAATGACAGCCTTGCTGGATAAAGAATTCTTGGCTGCATAGTTTTCTGATTCAGCACATTGAATATATCCTGCCACTCCTTTCTGGCCTGCCAAGTTTCTGTGGATAGGTCTGCTGCAAACCTGATCTGTCTTCCCTTGGAAGTTAAGGACTTTTTTTTCCCTTGCTACTTTCAGGATTCTCTCCTTGCCTGAGTATTTTGTGAATTTGGCTATGATATGCCTTGTTGATGGTCGGTTTTTGTTGAATCTAATGGGAGTCTTCTGCGCTTCCTGGATTTTGATGTCTGTGTCTTTCCCCAGGTTAGGAAAGTTGTCCGCTATGATTTGCTCACATAACCCTTCTACCCCTATTTCTCTCTTCCTCTTCTGGGACCCCTGATTCTGATGTTGTTCTTTTTTTTTTTTTTTTTTTAACTAAAACAGTTGACAATTTTATTTTCACATTTCATGATACAAATGGAAATTACTTTTTTTTTTTTTTTTGTCCCACTACTCCCTTGCAAAAACTATTCTCTATTTGATAGGAAGGGGGAGCAAGTCTTCCTTGTCATGCTGTTAGAAAACACCCAGAGTCACAGCACCATGATCTCCTGGTGAAGTAGAACAAGTAATATAAAATGGATATAAAGAGGTTCCTGTCTCTCCTTATCTGTCTGGTCGAGTCATTCCTGGCCAAGTGGGTACCATCATGGGACGGGTGGGAGGTCTCATCATTGGGGGCCCAGGCATCATTGGCATGTGGCCTCCCATAGGCGGCCTCATTCCAGGAGCAGGTCCCACTGTCATCATCCCAGGAGGAGGAGGGCCCATCATTGGCATCATGGGAGGGCCCCCCATATGGGATGCTGGCATCATACCAGGGCGAGGACCCGGGAGACTAGGGGGAGATGGAATCATCGCCCCTGCAGGAGGAGGAGCAGAGAATGGAGTAGGAGGAATCTTTCCTTGCTGAAATGCAGCAGTTGTTTTGTCGATCAGGCTCTGGGCTTGCTCTTCCATCCATTTCTGATAGTAGTCTTTCACATTCTCTTTGTGTTTCCTACCACTGCAGTGTGTCTTTCTCACTGATGGAGAGTCATGGGTGAGGTATGTGTTGCAGTAGTCACAATAAAACTTAGGCATGTTGCTTTGCAGACTGTTGGCCACTCCATGATGTTGTTCCTTTTTAATGAGTCACTGATTTCTCTAATTCTTAAATCGTGCTCTTTTGCCTTAATCTCCCTCTTTTTTTCTGCTTCATTATTCTCCATAAGTTTGTCCTCTCTATCACTGATTCTCTGTTCTGCCTCATCCATCCTTGCTGCCATGGCATCCATTCGTGATTGCAGCTAAGTTATAGCATTTTTTATTTAATCCTGACTAGTTTTTACTTCTTTTATCTCCGCAGAAAGGGGTTCTAATCTATTTTCAACTCCAGCTAGTATTCTTATTATTGTGATTCTAAATTCTGTTTCAGACATCTCCCTTGTATCTGTGTTGGTTAAGTCCCTGGCTATCGTTTCTTCCCGCTCTTTCTTTTGGGGTGAATTCCTTCATTTCATCATTTTGAAGGGAGAAAAGGAATTAATGAAGTAGAAAAAAATTAAAATTAAAAAAAATTAAAATTAAAAAATATTAAAATTAAAAAGAGACACACCAAAAAAATCGAATAAATGATGCTAGATCCTAGGTGTGTTTTGGTCTGGGTGTTGAAAGTGGCTTCATAGATTAGAGAAAAAAGGAGGGAGGGAAGAAAAAAAAAAGCAAATTGTTTGAAAATTTTAAAAACTGGGTACACTGAAGTAGAGTAAAATGAAATGATGGAAGTAAAATAGAATTTGAAAAAATTTACACAAAAGTAAAGAATATAGTAGAAAAAATTAAATAAAAACATTTGTAATAAAAATTAAAAATAAAAATGAATTTTTTCTTTCTGTATTCAAGAAAAAGAAAAGAAACCAAAAAGAGAAAAAAGAAAAAATATCATTTGAAAATTTGAAAAAGTGAATACACTGAAGTAGACTAAAATAAAATGATGGAAGTAAAATAGAATTTGAAAAAATTTACACAAAAGTAAAAAAACAGGAAAAGAATTTAAAGAAAAATATTTTTAATAAAAATTGAAAATAAAAATGATTTTTTTCTTTCTGTATTCAAGAAAAAGAAATGAAAAAGAGAAGAAAAAAATTTTTTAAAAAAGAAAATTGAATAGTTGGACATGCTGACTGAAATACGACTGAAATTACTTCATTTTCCCCTAGAAGTTTATTTCCATAAACTAAGCAGGCAGTGAGACTTGTGTTCTTGAAGAGCGAGGTTGGCCCAGTTGGGCGGGGCTTAGTGTAACAGCTCTGTTCTCCACTAGATGGCGTTGCTAGCCTACTGGGGTGGATTGTTGTGGCGTTTGCAGGTGCATATGTGCATGCATGGGAGCAATGAAAGTGGCGTCAGGCAGCTACCCAGTCTCTAGTATAGGAATTGTTCTCCCTGATCAACAATCACACACCCCTCCTTTGTCTTCAGCTTTTGTCCACTCCCCGCTTTTATACAATCCATGACCAAACCCCAGGTAGTACCTCTCTCCCGAGTTTTGTCTCAGATGTGGCTGTTTTCCCTGGCCCCTTAATTCTGAGGGACTGCAGCTTTAACCCGTTCCACCCCTCTGCGGAGGGTCTCACCGAGCAATGGTCAGGTGCCAGCTGCGCCCAGGAATGTTCACGGGACCGTGCTGCTGCTGATGCCCAGAGACTGCAGCCAGGTGCCAGCCCGCCCCAGAAAAAGTTCGTGAGATAGTGTAGCAGCAGCATTTCAGGGATTATGGAAAATCACAATACATCTGGCACCAGTCTTCACCCTTAACGACCTTGTTCCATCACCAGTGAATGTGGCCATTCTCTGGGGTCTGCTGGGACCAGGTGACCTCACAGCCTCCACCAAATGTCCTTCTAGCAATGGAACCACTTCTCCCAGTGTGGCCTGAGAACCTCCTGGACCCCACTCTGCTCCTGGGGATTTGCCTTTCCCACCAGAGCCACCACCAGGTATTGAGCTGTGGAGTTTCAGACTCTGCGCTCCCGTTTACAGTCTTAATGGAGTTTAAACCCTCCCCTTTCTCCTTTCTCCTTTCTCCCTTTTCAGTTTAGTCCCTGCAGCTGTTTCCAATTTTCACTTTCCAGCTGCTTTTGGGGAGGCGTGCTTTTCCTGTATTCTCCCCTACCCCCCCCCACCAGCTCCATCCTCTCTCCCCAAGCAAAAGTGGCTCCCTGCCCTCCGTGGCTTCTCTCTCCCCCAGTTCACCTCTCCGCGCCATGTACCCGCTGAATTCTGTGGTTCAGGTTGTGCAGATTGTTGTGTTAATCCTCAGATCAGTTTTCTAGGTGTGCAGGATGGTTTAGTGTTCGTCTGGTTGTATTTCATGGACGCGAGATACACAAAAAACTTCCATGCTGTTCTGCCATCTTGGCTCCCCTACCTGAATCTGCATTATAAAGGGAGTTTTTTAAATGTTATCATTCCTATTTTATGGATCTGAACTTCTTCCTGGTTGAAGCTGGTTCTGCTGAGTATTTCTCCATCTTTGAAAGCTTCTTCTTCTCCAAATTGTTTCTAGTCCAAGGTGGGCTTTAAAATCACCATATGATCCTTAATGGCTTTGTTCACAAACCCAAGGTTAAACACAAGGGTCTGAGAGAAATTCATAGGTATTGGTGTGTGAACATATCTGCTTGGTGTGTTCAATGGTTTATTTTGCTTGCTTCCTAGTTTATACATACAGTTGCCTAAAACTGAGTCTGAAAACCTGAGGTATTATCATCACCTAAATAAATTCTTTTTGCTTCTGAATGTTTAAAGGAAAAAGGACCACACAGTATGCCTAAGTTTCTAGGCAATGTTTATGAAGATATTTGGCTCTTTCTTCCGAATATGTTCTTATATACATTCCTTACAGAAATATTTCATTCAAGAGAACCTCAACCAATTTTCAATGACTTTATAAGGGAGATGATATACATCTTCAAATATTTCTTTGGATTTATATAATTTTTAAATCATGACACTTACTATATTTCATGTTGTTCCAAGCAGATATAAATTTAGTTTTTAGCTTGTCAACTTCATCTGTTCCTGTGGCCTCCATATTCAAATTCTAAAGAAAAAGCCATCACTTGATTGCATTCTTCTGTAAAGTTTAATCTTTTGACTAAAAGAAAAAAATTAAAGAAATATCAGTAATGAATATATATCATATGGTGCAATACCTGCTAAAGTTACTTAACTGATCATATACAACTTGAACTACAAATGAGCAAACCAGTTTCTCATTTTCCATAACAGAATACAATATATTCTATAAATATTTTAATTACAGAAACATTTAATACCAAATATACAATAAAAATTATCATACAAAACCAAACAATAATTTCCTCCAGGTGCTCACAATTAAGAACAATAAATTAGCTTAGTAAAACAACTCAGCTTTGGTGCTTGTGAGACTATTCAACTTGTTTTATTTATTATAGAGAAGGTGGTTTTAAATCTTGTAAGAAATGACAGCTATCTTCAGAATGGAGGCTTTAAGTCACCATTCTAATTAAGTCACTACTTTCATATAAAACCGAATTGTTTTGTTTTTTAAGGCATTTCCTACATTTCCTTCCTATCTCAATACTGCAGCATTTAAAACAATAGCTTAAATTTACAACGGAAAATGTTTTCTTACTTTAAAATAAGAATAAATGTACCTTGTAAGTACTTGCTTTATAACTGACTTGAGGGAAAGGTGAGATGTGTGATATAATCTGAAAAAGGAACAAATTATACTTTAACATGCTTGTGCTTATTTACAATAATTCACAGGTTTACTTTTCAAGAAAACAATGCTGCACAGAACAGTGCTCTTTTAGGGTAATAAATATCTCCTCAAAAGTATTGATACATTTATTTCTCTAACAGTAGATGTTCCATTTTATAACATGTACTAAAAGCTACTCATTATACAGTGGAGTCAGGAGAAAGCATGGTCCATTGGAAAAATTTTAAAAGCCAATGTGACTAGACATGGATAGTCCAGAAAAGGCACTTGAGATGTAGCCAAAGGTTTGACATGGGCTAGAGCACACAGGGCCTTGTAGACCATGTTAAGAATGTTGTTCTTTATCCAAAGAAAAACTGGTTTCAAACAGAAATATCAGAATCTGATTCTATGGGCTTGATTCTAAGACCAGCACAAAGAATAGACTGAAAAGGGACAAGAGTACAGAATTAGAGTTTCCTAGGATTGTACAGGACTAGGAAAGAGATGATAATAGCCTGGGCTGGAACAGTAAAGAGGGAGGGAAACAGACATATAAGGAAATATGTCACAACTTCAATGTCTTGGCAATTAAATGAATATAGAAGGCAAGAAAAACAGACATGCCAACAGATATACCCATGTTCCTGGCTTGTGAAACTAAATAAATGGTGATAATCATTGAAATAGGGAACATTAGAAAGGATCTGGCTAGAGGAGGAAGATCACAAATTTGATTTATATGTAGTTTGAGATGCCTCTGAGAGATACATGATTCTCTATCAAACATTTATTTAATTATTCAATAAATTATTGCCAGGTACTGTTTAAGGCAGTGCAGATACAGCTTAGGACTAAAGCAGTGAAATACTTCCTCTCATGGAGCTTACATTCGAACTATATTCTAGAGAGGCCAACTAGGCAGCTGGATATATAGATCAGGAGCTTAGAGAGTGAGAGCTATTAATTTGAGCATTGCTGATGTATAAATGAAAAGTAGAGCTACAAACACGTTCCTCAAGGACTTTGCCATGATTATGTTTACACTCTCAGCCTTGAGAATGATATTTAAGGCTCCTCAAGAAATTATGTCTGCCCTCTTTCTTAGCTTCCTCTCTTGCCATTCCTTCACATGTACCATATACTGAAGCCATTTTTAATATTAATATGAAAGCTTTCTATTGGACATGCTATCTGATACTTCACACCTTTCATGTGCTGTTCCCTTCACCTAGAATGTCTTCCTGCTCACTCTCATTTTTTGACTACCTTATTATCTTGAGTCCCTAAGACCCAGCTTAAGTTTCACCTCCTCTTATAAGACTTGTAAGATTTCTCCCCACTTCCGTATCTCAAATTAGATGGGTCCCTGCTCTTAGCTCCTACAGGATCCTATGTCTTCCTCTATCACAGGACTCATCATACTGAATTGTTATTACTTCTTACCTCTTCCACTAGATGGTCAACTTTCTGAGTATCCGTAAGCTCTGCCTGGCATGTGACTGGTTCTCAAAATGTTTATTAAATGAATCAGTGTACTGATAAATTAATAAATATAGGTATATCAGTAGTAGCACTTCTACAAGCTGTAAACCTCTGTCAATTGAACATTTTTTCACTAACAACTAGAATATAGAAAAGGAAAGAAAAATTTTCCTTCAGAAAGTTGCATAATTTAACAAAATTTGGAAAAGCAAGAAGAAAGGTTTATAAAATGTGCATCCACATGATGGAATGCATATCCATTAAAAATGTCTTCAGAAAGTTTGTGAAAATGGAGAAACACTGAAGAATCTAAAACTTTATGCATCATACGGTACTGGCTGGGGAAGGGACAGGGGAAGAGTTAGAAAGAAGCACATCAAAAATTGACAAGTTTCTCTGGATGTAAAATTGTGTGTGGATGGTTATTTATTTATTTATTTATTTATTTATTTATTTAGAGTGGAGGAGGGGCAGAGAGAAGGCTCCAAACTGTGAGACCATGACCTTATCCAAAATCAAGGGTCAGACACTTAGGGTGCCTGGGTGGTTCAGTCATTAAGCATCTGACTTTGGCTCAAGTCATGATCTCAAGGTTCATGAGTTCAAGTCCCACTTAGGGTGAGCTCATGCCCCAAGCCTGTGAACACAAGCCCTGCTTTGGGTAAAAACAGTCCCTATTCGGATGAGCCCTGCTTCTCTCTCTCCCTCTCTTTTTTTTAAAATTTTTTAATGTTTGTTTATTTTTGAAGGAGAAAGAGACACGGTGTGAGTGCGAGTGGGGCAGAGAGAGAGGGAGACACAGAATCTGAAGCAGGCTCCAGTCTCTGAGCTGTCAGCACAGAGCCCGATGCAGAGCTCAAACTCATTAGCTGTGAGATCATGACCTGAGCCAAAGTTGGACGCTTAACTGACTGAGCCACCCAGGTGCCCCTATCTCTCTCCCCCTCCCCCCTCCCCGTCTCTCTCTCTCTGTCCCTTGTGGGATTCTTTCTCTCTCTGCCCCTCACTCCCTTGCACTCTCTCCCTCCCTCTCTCTCAAAAAAAAAAAAAAATAAAATAAACCAAAAATAAAAGAGACACTTAACCGACTGAGCCACCCAAGCAAGCACTCCTCTATGTGGTTATTTTTATGCCACTATTGTCCACCTTTTCAAATCATATACAAAGAACATATGTAATTTTTAGAATTTAAAATTTTTATTGTTAAAAAGCCACCAACCATGAATCTTCTAAATTCAAATGTTTAAAATAAGATAACGTACATACATGTATTTTCTTTCTAAGTCAGAAAGAAAGTAGACCATGGGGAAGACTTTGGTTCAAATAGTTCACAACACTGGTTACCAGGGATACTCTGGATAGTCTTTGGCAAGAATGTAAAATTAATGCCTTAAAGTGGGTGGGGGGAACATGAAGACAAAGTGAGACATTTTGTATGAGGTAAGTCTGTATCTTAGATAATCACTCCTAAATAAATTAGTAATAAATAAATAGCCAAGGTAAGATGCTGTGACAGATTCAGAAATTAATGAGAAATTTTCAAACCTAAAGGAACTTAGAGCAGAATAAATTGTGAAGTTGTTCTTTTATTATTTTTCCTCAAAATTCCTGCTACTATAGATTATTCACTCAGAATAACTATACCCCCAAATGTGAAACATTTGAAACATTTTTGGAACATATCATGACTTATCCTATAAGAATACTTTTATTGTCACCATACAGAGGGTAGATGAGAATAATTAAGTTATTATTATAAGGTCAAACTCGTTAAGCTGTTGCTGGTTTAATAATTTGGTATACAGATGACCCTTGAACAATATACAATGCAGGGGCTGGGTGCTGACCCCTGTTTAGTAGAAATCCATGTATAATTTTTTACTCCCCCAAAATGTAACTACTAATAGCCTACTGTCAACCAAAAGCCTTACCAATAACATAAACAGTTGAATTAATACACACTTTGTATGTCACATGCACTATATACTATATTCTTACATAAAGCTAGAAAAAAATGTTAATAAAAAATCAAAGAGAAAATAAATATATAATACTGTACTGTATTTACCAAAAAAAAAAAAATGTATAAGTGGACCTATGCCTTTCAAACCTGTATTGTTCAAGAGTCAATGGTAGTTACTTTCATGTAACTAAAATTGAATTCCAATCTTCTATAAAGACAGAAACCCACTTTATATCCATAAAAAAAATTAAATGGATGTTTCTAAGAATACTAACTTTAGAGCAGAGAAGATTTTGGAAGATGATCCCTTGAACCATATTGGAAAGTAGTATAAATCAAAATGCTATAAAAAGGGAATAACCAGATCTGACTCCAAAGGCAAAGACAACAAAAACAAACAACTGGGACTACATCAAACTATAAAGCTTTTGTACAGTGAAGGAAACCATCAACCAAAATGTTAAGACAACCTACTGAATGGGGGCACCTGGGTGGCTCAGTCAGTTAAGCATCCGACCTTGGCTCAGGTCATGATATCTCATGGTTTGCAGGTTTAAGCCCCACGTTGCGCTCTGTGCTGACAACTCAGAGCCTGGAGCCTGCTTCGGGTTCTGTGTCTCCCTCTCTCTCTGCCCTTCCCCTGATCATGCTCTGTCCCTGTCTGTCTTAAAAATAAATAGACATTAAAAAAAATTGTTTTTAAAAAGACAACCTAGGGGCGCCTGGGTGGCTCGGTCGGTTAAGCGTCCGACTTCGGCTCAGGTCATGATCTCACGGTCCATGGGTTCAAGCCCCGCATCGGGCTCTGTGCTGACAGCTCAGAGCCTGGAGCCTGTTTCGGATTCTGTGTCTCCCTCTCTCTGTGACCCTCCCCCATTCATGCTCTGTCTCTCTCTGTCTCAAAAATAAATAAACGTTAAAAAAAAAAAATTAAAAAAAAAAGACAACCTACTGAATGGGAGAAAATATTTGCAAATCATATATCCAATAAAGGGTATATATCAAAAATATATTAAAAACTCATACAACTTAATAACAAAATATCAAACAATTGGATTAAAAACATGTAAAGGGTCGGAATGGACATTTTTCCAAAGAAGACACACAGATGGCTAACAAGCACATGAACATCACTCATCATCAAAAAAATGCAAATCAAAACCACAATGAGATATCACCTCATTCCTGTCAAAATGGCTATTATCAAAAAGACAAGAAATAGCAAGTGTTGGTGAGTACATGGAGAAAAGGGACCCTTGTGCATTGCTGGTGGGAATGTAAACTGGTTCAGCCACTTTGGAAAACAGTATACGGGTTCACCAAAACATTAAAAAAAAGAAATACCATATGATTCAACAATTCCATTTCTGAGTATCCAAGGAAAACTAAAATACTAACTGAAGATATATACACCTGTATGCTCGCTGCAGAATTATTTAGAATAGCCAAGATACAAAAGCAACGTAAGTGTCCATCAATGGATGAATGGATAAAGAAGTCACACACACACACACACACACACACACACACACACACACACACACTGGAATACTATTCAACCATAAAAAAGGAAAATCTTGCCATTTGCAACATCGATGGACCTTGTGGGTATTTTGCAAAGTGAAATAACTTAGAGAAAGACGCAATCAGTATGATTGCACTTACATGTGGAATCTAAACAAACAAACAAACAAACAAACAAAACAAAACTCAGAGAGAAAACAGTAGTTGCCAAAGAGTAGGAGGTGTGGGTGTAAGCAAAATGAGTGAGGGGGATTAAGAATTATAAACTTCCAGTTACAAAATAAATATCCAATGGGGATATAATGAACAGCATTCGTGGCTATAGTCAATAATATGGTATTGTATACTTGAAAGTTGCTAAGAGTAAATCTTAAAAGTTCTCATCATAAGAAAAACAAATTTGTAACTTTGTATGGTGACAGACAACTAGCCTTATGGTGGTGATTATTTTCCAAAGTATTAAATCAATGTTGTACAACCTGAAACTATATATGTCAATATTTCAATTAGTAAAAATGGAATATTCAAAGACCTCCTATAAGTCAATAACAAAATGAGTAGAATAATACACAAAAGACTTGAACAGGAACTTTCTATTTATAAATGGATGACACTTATGATTTTATAAGTGGATGACCAAATGGTCAATATGCCTAAGAAAGGTCTTTAAAAAGGAAAACATGTATTGAAAACAGAATGAGATTGTGTTACAAACACACCAGATTGGCTAAATCTTAAAAAGTCAGTAAACTACAAGTGTTAGAGAGATGTATAAGGAACTCATACACTACTGGTGTGGTTAAAAATTAATGAAACCACTTTGCAAAAATGTTTGGCAATATCTATTAAAGCTGAACATACTCATAGCCTCTGACCCAGAAACTGCACTTCTAGGAATATACCAAACAGAAATGCATACATGTATTCAATAAAGCGTATGTGTAAACCTGTTCATAACAGTATTCTTCTTTTTTTTTCATATTTCTATTTAAATTCTAGTTAGTTAATAGCAGTACTATTCTTAATAGCTCCAAGCTACAACTCAAATGTCCATCAACTGTGAAATGGATGTATTGTGGTATATATTTTTTTCAGTAGGTAAAAAATACTCTCAAAAGACAGAGTCTCATGAGCAGGGGAGGGACAGAGAGACAGGGAGACATAGGATCCAAAGCAGGCTCTGTGCTGACAGCAAAGAGCCCCAATGCAGGGCTTGAACTTATGAACCATGAGATCATGACCTAAACTGACACTTAACCAACTGAGCCACCCAGATGCCCCAAAGGTACATTTTTTACATGGAATGTTATATAGCATTGAGAATGAATGAGCTACAACTATATCAACAATGTGAATAAATCTTGCAAACATAATACTGAGCTAAAGAAGCCAAACAACACACACACACACACACACACACACACACATGAATCCCTTTCTAAAAGTTCAAAAATAGGCATAACTAATCTATGATATTAGAAGTCAGATTCGAGATTACCTTCAGAAAAGGGGAAAGAGGAAGGAGTGACCAAGAGGAGACACAAGGGTAAGTTTTGGGGTGCTAATGTTCTATTAAAATCTTTATGGTGAAATTACAGGTATGATCACTTTGTGATAACAGAGCTATCCATTCATTATTATTTATTATTTGTGTATTTTTCTAACTTTCTTAAAAGTTTATTTATTTTGAGAGAGAGAGAGAAAGAGAGGGAGAGCGTGAGCAAGGGAAGGGCAGAGAGACAGAGAGAGAATCCCAAGCAAGCTCCACACTGACAGCACAGAGCCTGACATGGGCTCAAACTCACAACCATGAGATCATGACCTGAGCCAAAATCAAGAGTTGGATGCTTAACCGACTAAGCCACCCAGGCACCCCTGTGCACTTTTCTGTATGTATATTATACTTCAGTAAAAATGTCTATTAAACAATTACTTTGCCAACGTGGAACAGATGGCTTTTCTTTGCCTTCAGAGGGGAGTCCTGAGAAGAGTACACCAAATACAGTAGTCCAGCCTAGAATGCAAAATCTGAATCTAGCATGGGGAAACATCACTCTAACCCCAGATGAGGAACAATGTATTTCAAAAGGGGAGGGAGAATTATATTCTTCAAAAATGTCAGTGTCGTGTGAGACAAAGAAAGGCTTGGAATCTCTCCACATCAAAGGAGATGAAAGAAACACAAAAGCTAAATGTAATACCTGCTTCTGAGAAAAGGAATAAAATTATAAAAGGTATTAGATTGACAGATCTAACTAGATGACAGTAGTATTTTTATGAAATCTACAATAAAATATTTAGACATAAATGGTCACAATGAATACAACTTATTCTCAAATGGTTCCGAAAAATAATTTCATATGTATGTATGCATGTATGTATGTATACATATGTATGTGTGTGTGTATATATATATATATAAAAGATTAATCTGGGTAAAGGATTTTAGTTGTGTTTTATGTACTATTATTATTCTTGCATATTTTCTCTAAGTTTAAAGTTACATCTAAATAAAAAGATTTTAAAATTTTTAAAAAAGGGAATAACCAAAAATTCCAAATAAGGAGAGGATTTGCCTTACTGACTATTAAAACACATTACAAAACTAGAGTAATTTGGGCACCTGGGTGGCTCATTTAGTTAAGCATCTGACTTCAGCTCAAGCATAATCTCAGTTTGTGCGTTCGAGCCCCACATCAGGCTCTGTGTTGACAGCTCAGAGCTTGGAGCCCGCTTCGGAGTCTGTGTCTCCCTCTCTCTGTCCCTCCCCCGCTTGTGCACGATCTCTCTCTCTCTCTCTCAAAAATAAACAAACATTTAAAAAAACTAGAGTAATTAAAGTTTAGTAAAAGTTAAATTTATTATTATTAGCAAAGGATGACACTGAATAAAACATAATAGGGAGAAAAGAAATAACATAGGAAATATTTCACATCATTGAAAAAATGGCTAATTTGCTAAACAGTGCTAGAGTAATAAGCTGGCTGGTTTAATAAAGCTACCTCACAGATTATGAATTCTAGACAAGTTAAAGAATTGAACACAAATGCACACACGTGGCACATGTGCTTATACGCCAGAGAAGTGTTAATTAAAATTTCTTAAACAATCTTGAAGAAACGGACTTTCTAAGCCTGGTATACAAAACTAGGAATCAGAAAGGAAACTGTAATCACATAAAAATGAAAATTTCAATATAGGAAGAAGAAAAAGAACTTTAGGTAAAATTACAATTCATCAATTAGGAAAAACTTCAATATCTATTACATAGAAAAAGGATGAATGTTTCTAATACACAAAGAGCTATAAATCAATAAGGGGAAAAAACACACCCCCCCCCAAAAATCCAGGCATTCCAAAGAAAAAGGCCAATAAACACAGAAAAATATTTTCAAACTTACTAAATCTAAGTAATGCACATTAAAGGAGTTTCGTATTTTTTTCATCATCATAAGAGATTAAATTGGTGAGTCTGAAGAAACAAGCATTTTACATAATTATTTCTCAAATAATAAAGTCCATGAGGGCAAAGAATGTGTCTTCTTCACTACTATATCCTTATAGCTAGCACACTGGTGTGCTAATAGACACAAACATCTGCTGATGACTAAATTATGGTATATGCATATTATGATATAGATCTGTATTTATTATGATAAAAAGATATTCAGGGAGCATCAAAATATGTGAGGCAAAACTGATAAAATTGTAAGAAGAAACAGATGAATCCTCTATTACGGTTACAGACTTTAACATCCCTCTAACAGAAATACAGGTCCAGCAGGCAAAAAATCAGTAAAGACAGTGTTGAATTAAATAGCACCATCAGTGGCACCTGAGTGGCTCAGTCAGTTAAGCCTCAGACTTTGGCTCAGGTCATGATCTCACGGTTCACAAGTCTGAGCCCCACATCGGGCTCTATGCTGTCAGCATGGAGCCCACTTCGGATCCTCTGTTCCCCTCTCTCTCTGCCCCACCTCCGCTTGCTCTCTCTCTCTCTCTCTCTCTCAAAAATATATAAACATTTTAAAAACAAGTAAGTAAATAGACCATTAATCAACTGGACATAATTGACAGACTACTTCACCCAACAAAAATAGATTACACATTATTCTCAAGTTCACATGGAATATTCACCAAGAATGACCAGATTCTGGGCCATAAAACACCTCTTAACAAATTTAAAAGAATAGAAACCATACATTTGTTCTCACCACAATGGAGTTAAACTAGAAATCAGTAACAGAAAGTTGGCTGCAAAATCTCCAAATACTTGGAGATTAAACAAAACACTTCTAAATAACACAAGGCCAAATAAGAAACATCAAGAGAAATTAAGAAATGTTTTTAACTAGGGGCGCCTGGGTGGCGCAGTCGGTTAAGCGTCCGACTTCAGCCAGGTCACGATCTCGCGCTCCGTGAGTTCGAGCCCCGCGTCGGGCTCTGGGCTGATGGCTCAGAGCCTGGAGCCTGTTTCCGATTCTGTGTCTCCCTCTCTCTCTGCCCCTCCCCCGTTCATGCTCTGTCTCTCTCTGTCCCAAAAATAAATAAACGTTGAAAAAAAAAAAGAAATGTTTTTAACTAAATGAAAATGAGAATACAACTTAAAATTTGTGATATGCCGCAAAATTCCCTTAAAATTTACAGGAAATTAATAGCATTGAGAATGCATATATTAGAAAAGAAGAAAGATCTAAAAACAATAACCTAAGCCTCCACCTTAGGAAATCAGAAAAAGAAGAGCATATTAAGTCTAAAGTAAGCAGAAAAAAAAGAAATAATAAAAATTAAGGCAGAAAGAAAGAAATCAGTAGAGAAAAGCAACAAAACCAAAGCTGATTCTTTGAAAAGATCAATAAAATCTACAAGCCTACAGCCAGGCTAGCTAAGAAAAAAAGAGAGAGAGAGAGAGAGAGAGAGAGAAAACACACAAATTACTAACATCAGAAATGAAACAGGGGACATCACCACAGATCCCATGGCCATTAAAAGGACAATAAAGGAACATTATGAACAGTTCTATGCTCACAAATTTGATAACCTAGATGAAATGAAGCAATTCCTTCAAAGACAGTTTGCCAAAATTCACACAAGTAGACAATTTACATAGGTCTATATCCATTAGAAAAATATGAATCAACAATTAATAATCTTCCAAAAAAAAAAATCAGGCTCAGATGGTTTCACTGTTGAATTCTACCAAATATTTGTACCAATTCTCTCCAATCTCTCCCAGTAGAAGCAGAGAAAATACTTCCTAATTCATTCTATGAGGTCAGCATTACCCTAATACCAAAATTGGACAAAGACATTATTGGTACTGGCAAAAGAATAGACAAATAGATCAATGGAACAGAATAGAGAGCCCACAAATAGACCAACATAAATACAGTCAACTGGTCTTTGACAAAGGAGTAAAGGCAATACAATGGAGCAAAGACAGTCTTTTCAATAAATGGTCCTGGAACAATTGGACATACACATGCAAAAAAAAAAAAAAAAAAAAAAGAACTAGACAAGACCATACACCTTCTACAAAAATTAACTCAAAATGGACTGTAGACCTAAATGTGAAACACAAAACTATAAAAATCCTAGAAGATGACATGGAAGAAAACCTAAATGACCTTCAGTATGGCAATGACTTTTTAGACATAGCACCAAAGGCACAAACCCTTAAAAAAAAATAACTGGTAAACTGGACTTCATTAAAATTAAAAACTTCTCAGGGCACCTGGGTGGGTCAATCAGTTAAGCATCTGACTTCTACTCAGGTCATGACCTTGTGGTTTGTGAGTTCAAGCCCCACATCAGGCTGTGTCCTGACAGCTCAGAGCTTGGAGCCTGCTTTGGATTCTGTGTCTCCCTCTCTCTCTGCCTCTCTCTCTCTCTATCTCTCTATCTCTCTCTCAAAAATAAATATTAATTTTTTTTTATTTAAAACTTCTCTGTGAAAGACAATGTCAAGAGAATGAAAAGACAAGCCACAGACTGGGAGAAAATATTTGGAAAACACACATCTGATAAAGGTGTGCTATGTAAAATATACAAAGATGTTTAAAACTCAATAAGAAAATGAACAACCTAATTTTAAAATGGCCCAAAGACCTAAACAGATTCACCTCACCAAAGATGGAAAATAAGCATATGAATATATTCTCCACATACGCTATCCGGGAAATCAAATTAAAACAATGAGATACCACTACATAACTATTAAAATGGCCAAAATCCAAAACACTGATAACACTAAATGCTGGCAAGGATGTCAAGCAATATGTACTCTCATTCATTGCTGATGGGTATGCAAAATGTTACAGCTACTTTGGAAGACAGTTTGGCAGCTCCTTACAAAACTAAACATACTCTTAGCATATGATTTAGCAGTGGTGCTCTTTGGTATTTACCCAAAATGAAATGAAAACAATCCACACAAAAACCTGCACCCAGATGTTTATAGCAGTTTTATTGGAACTTGGAAGCAACCAAGATCTCCTTCAGTATGTGAACAGATAAACTATAATACATTCAGACAAAAGAATGTTACCCAGGCACCTAAATGAACTATCAAGCCATAAAAAGATATGAAAGAAAACTAAATGTATATTACTAAGTGAAAGAAGCCAATCTTAAGAGGCCACTGTATGTCAAACTGTACATTCCGGAAAGGGCAGAACTACAGAAACAGTAGGAGCACCTGGGTGGCTCAGTTGGTTTAGCATCTAACTCTTGATATCGGCTCAGGTCTTGATCTCCCAGATCATGAGATGGAGTCCCACCACATTGGGCTCCATGCTGAGTGTGGAGCCTAGTTGGGATTCTCTCTCTCTCTCTCTCTCTCTCTCTCTCTCTCTCTCTCTCTCTCTCTCCGTCTGTCTCTCTCTCTCTGCCCTTCCCTCACTCTCATGCCCTCTCTCTTACACACTCTCAAAATAAATATTTTTTAAAAATGTTTTAAAAACTACAGAAGCAGTAAAAATATATGTGTTTGTGAGGGATTGGGGCTGTAGGCGTAAAGATGAATAGGCAGAACCCAGAGGATTTTTAGGCAACTGTTTTTAGATTTTTAGAAACTATTCTCTAGAGGGGCGCCTGGGTGGCGCAGTCGGTTAAGCGTCCGACTTCAGCCAGGTCACGATCTCGCGGTCCGGGAGTTCGAGCCCCGCGTCAGGCTCTGGGCTGATGGCTCGGAGCCTGGAGCCTGTTTCCGATTCTGTGTCTCCCTCTCTCTCTGCCCCTCCCCTGTTCATGCTCTGTCTCTCTCTGTCCCAAAAATAAAAATAAACGTTGAAAAAAAAAAATTAAAAAAAAAAAAAAAGAAACTATTCTCTAGAATACTACAGTTGTAGATACATGTTATTATACATTTATCCAAACCCACACAATGTACACTAAAAGTGAACCCTAATATATAAACTATGGACCTGGAGTGATAATGATATGTGACTGTAGGTTTGACTGTAATAAATGTACCACTCTGGTGCAGGATGTTGGTTGGGGGTGGGGGGGTTGTGGTTCTGTGTTTTGTGGGACAGGAGGTAATGTAAGAACTCTGCTCAATTTTGCTATGAACCTAAAAAGTTAAAGTTTACTAAATTTATATAGAGTGAGGTAAAGGAAGAGAGAATAGTATAAATACAATTTACACATCTATATGCGTATTATATATGTATATAGAATTGCACACACCACAAAATATAGAAAAACAATGTCTAGAAGTCCACACTAAATGTAGAACTCTCTAAGAGATGAAATGTCATATTTTCTTAATTTTTTGTACTTTATTATTCAAACTGTTTATATTGAACCCATTTTAAATTAACAAAATATTCAAAAAATGCTCCCATTAAAAATTGAATACAGAACATTACAAATGTGCCTGAAATTGCTTGACTAAGAAGTCTACAAAGAAGACATTCCATTACAAAATTCCTAAGCAGACTGTAAGAAAGATAAAATGCTGACAGAGTGCTTTTTCCTTTTTAAGATAAACAATTTTATTTTTCCAGTTCTTAAAGACATCACACTCAGCTATTTAGTCACGTAGAAAACTTAACTTCCTCAATATAATTCCCTATGGCAATTTTGGCTGAATAAAATGAATTAGAGGAAATCCCTAGTTAATTCATAATTTTTGTTTCTCTTTAAAATAATAGTGAGATTTGGAAAGAGGAAAAGGAATAAATTAATAACTGAGTCCATTCAGTCTATTAAAATGTCTTTTTTACACCTGTGTGAGATAAGCCAAGGAAAGGCAAGACAAACAGTACTTTTAGTTTAACTAAAATGAGCAAAAAAATAAATAAATAAAACCACAATGAACTTTGACAGCAGTCTCATTGCAAAATTCTAAACTATCCTCACCCACAAATTCCCTTTCCAAAAACTTTCCTAATTTTTAAAAAAAAATTAAAAATTAATTAAAATTCATTCTATCAGGTATAAAGGGATGATTTACTCATTATCTATATTTCAATCTCTTCTGTTATCTAAAATACCTGGTTTCACTGCTGCAGTGATCAAAACAATATGCCAAAATTCTTGTTTATTTTATGTAGTGTTGTCAGAGCCTCAGTCTGGAAAACCATCAAAATAACACTGTTCCCAATTTCCACTTTGAAGAAGGGATTTATACTTATTTCTTGAAGTTTAGAGAAATAAGTAACTTTTTTCAAGTAGACTTTATTAATGCATACAATAAATCTTACCATCCATCATTCCCATATTTCTGTTCACTACTTACATTCTGACAAATCCATTTTAATTAAAAAATAGCAGTAAAGAAGAGAAAATTCTATTTTATTTTATCTTAGTAAACATAAAGCTATCAGATGAGGTTTATTCCTAAACTTTACTGTTAATTATGTGAAAAGCAGAGTGAAGACTAAGCAGAGTTCTTTTGGAAAGCAGAGCTACAACCCTTGATATGAAAATCATCGATTGAGACCCAGATGTCATTTTTAGAGAGTCACTTTTCTAACCATAACCATGCATTAAGACAGTCGATAAATTATAAACTGATAAATGTAAAGGGTACTCAAATCAATGCCCTTGAAGGGCAGATGAAGGTAATCAGCCTCTCTCATATGGCAATAGACAGAATATTTTATCCACTGAGAATTTAAAGCCAAGTAAAAGCTCCTGACAGAACTTCAGGAACTGATTCTACAGAATATATCTCAGTCACATAGTACAACCGACAAAAACACTGCAGATTTACTGGATTTGCGTATGCTTGGGCATCTTCCCCAAACGGTATTCTGCAGCAAAATGAAATATAGATATTGATTTAGAATTTTTATGTGCTTTTAGCTATACCATCAAATAAAATGAACTGTGAGGTCCATTCTAAGTTTTCATCTACTGTAACCTTTTCTACCTGCTTGCACTTTTAGTAACAAATTATTAATCCCTTGTCTGACCTTGAATGTCTCTCAATATGTTGGTCTGTCATCTCTGCTCTCTTATTGCCCTCCATCTCAGTTCTTTGCAGAAACATCAATTACTGTATCCATTTCTATTCCCTCTTTTCCTATATTTGCCAATCTTCTATCTTCCTACACTGAACTTGGTAGTCTAACAATGTTGTTTGTAAACCTAGCATGTTTATTTCTCTTAAAAAGTCACCAATATGAAGAAAGGGCGAACACTGGTAATATTTATTTGGATTGTCCCCTTTCAGAGCTAAGGGTTAGGCAAAGTAGATGATAGTAAGAGATAAGGATAAAAAAGACTGAGAAAAGGAACAGATATATAATAAGGGCAGGACTCACATATTAAGAAACTGGCTTTTAAAAGAAGGATGAAAGGGGCACCTGGGTGGCTCAGTCAACTGAGCATCTGACTTCGGCTCAGGTCATGAGTTCGAGCCCTGCATTAAGCTCTCTGCTGTCAGCACAGAGCCCATTTTAGATCCTCTGTCACCCTCTCACTCTGCCCTTCCCCTGCTCACAGGCTCGTGCTCTCTCCCTTTCTCTCTCAAAAATAGTAAAAAAAAAAAAAAAAAAACAACCCATTTTTAATAAGATAGTTTTGCCTCAAGGATACATCTTACAAACATTCTTTCGACTCCGCAGGATCACACCCTCCTGGTAAAAACACTACATGAATGCACAGCTACTTTACAATGTACAGCTACTTTACAATGATAACGCAAATAAAAGGTACTACTTATGCATTCTTCTCTTAAATCTAAAAATTACAAAGAAGACACTAAGTACTGAGCATTCATTTACCCTCAAATGTGGCCTTGCTATCAAGTTCCTACAGGCAAAAGCCTCCATTTGTGCAGTACATGTTCAGACTGTAAAGTCGTCATCATAACAATCTAAACAGGATATAAGGAGTTTAAATGACCTCAATCATTTACTTGAAAATTATAGTAAGAAGTATTAATGATATTTGGCCTGCCTTAAGTATTCCTTGGCTCTTCTTGATCTTATCTCTAAGATCATATAATACTTCATCTTGATCTTATCTCTAAGAAACATAAAATACTTACTATAATTTGATAAATAAATTTTAATAATATCACATAACCTCTGGGGTCTGTAAGTCTGGGGTAACTATGAATGGTTGGAGCCTCCATACTTCAAAATACAACTTTGCAAGCGGTTAAATATGTAGTCTGCATATAAGAAGCAACATACAGGGTCAAATCATTTAATCGACAAAATTAACCTAACCTCTACAAGTATGGAAGGATTTCAGAATCTCAGGATTCAAAGGGAATTTACCAAGTATCTAGTAACCAGAGAGTAGTAATATTAATAACAGTTCTTAACCATTTTTTCCCACATAATGCACTCCAATCTATCAGTAATCTCTCCTAACCTACAGTGTGCAATGAAAGAAAATGTGTGAATTTCAAAAATTAAAAAAACAAAACAAAACACTCCCACCCACCGGAATCTAACCTGCTGTCTGGTTCAAACTCACTCACTAATCATTAATCATATTCAACCACCTATATAGCAGTGAGATCTCCTTTACAACATCCTAGCCAAGTGCATTCACCCAGCTTCTAGGGAACACCTCCAAAACAGGGCGCTCAGTACTTAATGAGCTTTAAGTACTGAGCTATAAATTTAAAAGCCTGATAGTGTTTTAAACTATTTTTCTTTACTAAGATAACTATTCTAGAGTACCCATATAACTATATTATTCCAGCTCATTTTATAAATTCTTTTAATGTTTGTTTATATTTGAGAGAGAGAGAGTGTGTGTGCATGAGCCGGGGAGGGGCAGAGAGAGAGGGAGACAGAATCTGAAGCAGGCTCCAGGCTCTGGACTGTCAGCACAGAGCCTGACATGGAGCTCGAACTAATGAGCCATGAGATCATGACCTGAGGTGAAGGCGGACACTTAACCCACTGAGCCACCCAGGCGCCCCATTCCAGCTCATTTTAAACAACTTCACTTATCTGAAAGACATATGGAACCGAAAGTCTGTATCCTTTTAATTTCTACCAACTGATCCTGGTTGGGCCTTCTGAAACTAATCTGTCTTACATTTGATAACCCATCATATAAAGACCTCCCATACCCTCCCACCTACCTCCCAGCTGCATCATCTCTTTTCCACATTAAATATTCTCAATTTTTTCAATTAGTCAGAAGACTGCTATATGAGTGTTAATGAGGGCCTCAGTCAGAATACTGGTAAGGGGATAAGAAATGAGATATAAGCAACAAGGTGAGATGGTAGAACTACCAACATCATACAAATATATGAATGTTTATATACGTACATACAAGAAACACTAAAGTGACTCTGAGATATCAGGTCTGATGTCTAGGAGGATAATAATGCCATTAACAGAAACAGTTAACCCAATAGGAGAAGGCTAAAGGGGAAGATGGGAAATTCAATTTCAGACACAGTGATTTTGAGGTTTAACATGTAAATATGGATAAGACCTTTTCCAAGTCCATTAGTTTACTTCTACTACAAAAAGGTGCATCCATATTATTGAGACTAATAATTATACCTCACTTAAACACAAAATATCACATTAATTCATTCATCAAGTATTTGGTTACTTTCATAAGGAACCATGGGAGATACAATGAGCCATGAAACCCAGTTCCTGACCCCATTAAACTTACATTCTAATATGAAAGATGTTTGTAACTAACCAGAAATCAAGACAGAACATGGTATGTCTCACAGTAGAAATATAAAATGTTATAATTATTCAGAGAAATATTTTCCCCCTTTCCATTGAGAATATTCACATATGAAAAAAATCACACACAGTCACAACTGGGACTCTTCAAATACAAAGACCAAGGACACACAAATAACATAAATCTTACTATTCTGGGTATAAATGAGGATAACACTAGCCATATTTCTTAGGAATGTGTTAAAGTACCCTCAACAATTATGTCTATTGTTAAAGATTAATGCTTGAATTGTATCATCACTCAAAAGAAGAGCATTGTTTAAAATGTTCACAAACACAATTGTTTTGGCTTATAAATGGAATTGTTTGATGTCATTTTCTCATCATTCCTAATTTTAAACAATAGTGTATCAATTTGAAAATAGAGCTACAAGTTTACAGCCTTACAAAGATAAAAACTGCATATTTTCTACCTGATATAACTATTCTGGAGTTCCCTATAACTATATATTATTGATAAAGTTTTAAATTATTATGGCTACTTTAGTCATTTTACTAGATAACTTACAGAGTCTACAAAAAATTAGTTTAGTAAGACCTTTATATTTTAAATTGAAAACATAATCACAGAAAAAATAATTCAAATGACTTGGAACATATAATTTGACTATACATCTTTAGTGGAATATAGTCTAAGGACATAAAATGGCAAAGAAATCTTTAAGTGGTAAATCTGTTGTTGGAGAGTATCAGTATAGTAATTCCAAAACTAACTTAAATGTTTTATAGGATAGATGGGTAAATATATTAATACAGTTTTGAATCGGAATTCTCCCTGTAGGAAAAGGGAGATACAAATATGAACTGACAGAAGGTGAAGATAAACTCTGTGGTTCTGAATCCGAATTGAAAGCATCCTATAAATTCATGATTTCTTTTAAAAAATGTGTGTGTGTGTGTGTGTGTGTGTGCGCATGTGTGTCCATTTATTTAAAGAGCCTAAAAGCAGTGATACTCCAGTAGCAGTGAGTGTATTCAATGCCCAAATCTTGGTTTCTGAGTACTGTTTTCCAATAAATTGAACCAGGACTCCATTGCAAAATGGCTAACTCCAGGTCTTAAGCAAGGAATATACAAGGTGAGCCTGGAACATCTTTTGTACAAAAAATTAAGAATATGCCCAAATACCAACATGGACATATGCAAAGGCCATAGGAACTGGCTTGAAGGGACTAATCAGATTTGAGATAATTTAATCATCAAAAAAAGAATAACAGTGAGGCACCTGACTGGCTCAGTCGGTAGAGCATGTGACTCTTGATCCGGGTCATGAGTTCAAGCTCCACATTGGGCATGGAGCCTACTTTAAAAAAAGGAGAAAAAGGGGGGAGGGGGGACACTTGGGTGGCTCAGTCAGTTGAGCATCCAACTCTTCATTTTGGCACAGATCACGATCTCATAGTTCATGGGTTTAAGCCCCTCATTGGGCTTTGTGCTGGCCTCTGTGCTGACAGCTCAGAGCCTGGAGCCTATTTCGGATTCTGTCTCTCCCTCTCTCTCTCTGTCCCTCCCCCTCTTGCACTCTATCTCTCTCTCAAAAATATAAACATTAAGAAAAAAAATTTTAATCAAAAAATCTACGAAACAAAATAGCCTAGAGTCTTCAAAAATAGCAGTCTTGAGGGTCGCCTGGGTGGCTTAGTCGGTTAAGCATCTGACTTCAGCTCAGGTCATGAACTCGTAGCTCATGAGTTCAAGTCCTGTGCTGGGCTCTGTGCTGACGACAGCTCAGAGCCTGGAGCCAGCTTTGGATTCTCCCTCTCTCTGTTCCTCCCCCACTCATACTCTGTCACTCTCTCTCAAAAATAAATAAATATTTTTTAAAAGAAATTTTTTTAATTAAAAAAAATGTCGGTCTTAAAAGACAAAAAAAAAACAACACAACAGGAAGGAGGAAGAATAAAACAAACATGACAACTAAGAAAATTCATAATCTCTGGTTGGATTCAGTATGTTTTTTAAGCTATAAGGGAGATTACTGATAAACATTTGGATAAATTCAAATTTTTTAATATGGCCTATACATTAAATAATATCAATCAGGGTTAAATTACTTGGGTGTGCCCACAGCATTATAGCTATGTAGGAAAATGTCCTAATTCATACGAGATGTATGGCGAAGAATTTAGGAGTGAAGTGTCATGATGTCTCCAACCTCAGTTTCCAATGGTTCAGCATGAAAAAAAAAAAAAGCATGCATGTGTGTGTATTTAGAGAGAGAGAAAACAAATGAGGTATAATGTTAACAACTAGTGAATCTAAGTAAAAGATGTGCAGATATTTGCTGTATTATTCTTTTAGCTTTTTTTATAGGTTTGAAACTTTCAAAAGAAAAAAGTTGGAAGAAAAAGTAGGGTGGAAATTAAATTTATTTTCATGTAGCTGATCAGGCTATATTAAGTCTAACTACTTACTCATCCTATCCATAAGTGCTAAAATCAAGTATGAAGTTCAGAAAGGTTTGGCTAAAAATAAAAGTACTAATTCTAACAAATAATAAGTAATTACAAACCAAGCCACCATCAGTTTCCTATGATAGCTGTAGACTAAACATAATCTCTGACGAAAATTCTTAAAAGATGACATGTGGTAAGTCATCTAGGACAATTATAAATTAGCAGAACTATGCTAAGTAATATTTATTCCAAGTCCAAATATGACTAGCCAAACAAATTTTTTCTCCAATTGGGATCTATTAGTTACAAGGATCTCTAAAATTAAAATGTTAATACAGATATACAGATAATTTCAGACCATATATCTCTAATAAAAATAAACACAAACTCTGTATCAGTAATTTTGTTAACCTATGCATATATTATATATCATTTAATCCTTTTAACAACTCTGTAACACAGATACTATTATTATCCTCATCTTACAGATTAAGAGGAAAAAAGGCTTGGAAGACTAAATAACTACTACAAGGTTATACTGCTAGTAAATAGCAAAACACATCTTGAATCCAGGCAGTCTGACTCCAGAGCCCATGCTCTTTGCTCTTCTACTGCTTTACTATGAAATGTAAAATTTTAAAAATAAACTGTACTAATTCAAAATTTATGAAAAATTACACAAAGGAGCCATTTCAAGGAAAAATCAAAAGCATGCCTTTCTTCCCAAATACACATTTAAATTTACATATACACTAACTGAATGAAAAAGCTAGAATTTAACCAGAAGCCCAATGTATTGCCAAATCCCACGTGAAAATAAAGATCATATATAACTGTACTCAGTTACCTATTCATATATATGGCTGAATATGTTACATATAAATTCAAAACGAATACCAACATGCTTTCATCTAGAACTTTATCCCTGCTCTCAAGAAAAAAAAAACAACTGAAAAAATTTATTTCAGGTACATCATTCCTCAAATATACTTAATTAAAACAATGACATAAAAGAAAAAAAAAGAATAAGCAATTAACCTTGAAAACTAATGCCCCCATAAAAAATATTAACAAATAAACCATGTCCCTCCAAACCTGGTCATCTTACAGTGTTCCCTTAGTGAACTATCCCACTATCCATCCAGTTACATAAGCCAAAAACCTAGTGGTGGCAGCACCTTCCTCTTCCTCTTTCCTCATGTCCAATCCATCACCTAGTTCCACCTCCTAAATATCTCTAAATCCATCACTTCTATCTTCACCACCATCTGGCCCAAGATATAATCATCTCCAATCTGGCCTCTTCCCATCCACACTGCTGTCCTTCTCGTAAACAGTTTTTCCTCTGTATAACATCAAGTCCTCTCTTATAGCACTTACAATAGCTGGAACTTTAAATATCTTTGAACATTTGATTTATGTCTGCCTCCCCTGTTACACAGTAAGTTCTATGACGGTAGTTCTGTGATAAAGCTCGCCATTTCATCATTGTGATCGAGAAGAGTGCCCAGTTAATAAATAAATGCTAAATAACTGAATGCATGTCAAAGATTGCAAGTTTATTTATAATAATAAATGGGGGAAATGGTTATAAGGTCCACCAACCATTATAAGGAGTATTTTATTTCATCATTTCTAGATCACACATTTTCACATTTTAACTCTGAAAATGAATACAACTTATAGTTGACGATCTTTGTTTAATTGGCAATATTTTCTTCTTTCATAGTGATTCATAAACAAAGGTGTTATCTTGGAATTTTTTCTAAAACCTCATGATTTGATGAAATAAGTAAATAAATCTACAACATACCTGGGTCCAATCAGTTCAAACTTGGTAATGTAGCCTCCCTTCTCCTTTGGCCACCACCCTACTCCCAATATTTAATAATTAACAGAACCTACTGGTTCTTTCATCAACAGCTATCAAATGCATTCCTGTCTTCCAGTCCCACTATAATAACAGTAGATCTATCTAATCCCTCTTTGCTTCATATCTGAACTCTTGTCATAGCTTCATTCACTTAAACATTTGCTTCAAATTCAACCAATACTGTGCACTTGTGTGTGCAAGTTACTGAAAAGCAGTCCAGTTATCTGTCCCTCCCTCTCCTCTGTCTCCCCTACAATTCAGAATTTTATTATTTTTATGCCTCAAGCTAAAATCACTTTTCTTCACGTTTCTACCTACCAATTCTATATACGCTATTTTAGTTCTAGATTAAATCCCATCTTCTTCATTAAATCTTTCCTAGTTAATCTCTCTTTTCAACTTTAACATTCTAAAATACATAAAATCTAATGCATATTGGCTATATTTGCTCCTTCTTGAAGGCAAGGTTTACATGCCATACATTCTGCTATAGTGTAAGCTCCCCAAGAGCTTACTTTTGTCTCTTTTGTTCACTGTTATATCTCCAGCACCTAGAAGATTATCTGGTACATAACAGCTGCTTCAATAAATACTTACTGAATTAATGCTCCTTATATATTCCAGGGTAGAGAATACATCTTGGCAGCTGTGGTTGAGTGGGAAGAGTCAAAATGAACTGGACTAAATGACTTGAACTCTTTGAGGTTCAGTTTCTCAATCTGCTAAATGTAAATAATACTCAGCAGCTCACGAAGTTGTTATATTGATTAAGTGCAGTAATGCTTTAATAGCATCTACTACCGAGCTGAGAACAACAGGATGTTCTCAATAAATGTGTTGATGATTTTGTCATGATCGCTAAATAGTAAGACATATTCAGTGAATGCCTACTAAATCAATAAAATCTCAAGAAGAATATAAAGTTTGAGTAATGTCTAGCCCCTTAACATTTATCTAATCAAGAATTCTATGAGTGAATTACATCTGAAATATTATATATTTAGCTCCAAATTGTAAGCATGGCTGAAACCATTTCTGATTAGGAATAATTCCCATTTGACAGGGTACAAGTATTAATATTTTACTGACATATACAGATTGTATTTAAATGCTTAAAGAAGAACAAAAGTTTTACTGTTAGGATTTCCATAGTGCAATAATCAGAATAGAAGAAAAGCTGCAGACTTATTTGAGCTACACAGTCCCCATAAAGCCAGGAAGTACAAAAATTTGTCTACAAAACATTAATGAATAGTATACAATGCTGTTTTACCAGATTTATCAAAATATATAAAAATACACCATAAACAATTACAACAAATAAACTTTTCAACATATTTGCATTCTATTTTACAGAAAGAATATCAGTTAAGTAGTTTTTAAACTTTTTTTTACTAAACTATACAATTCCTTATACTGACTACTTATTAACTTTAAACAATTCCCCAAATTTTACAGAGAATTAATTTATAATTGAATATAATATCAGATTACTAGACCAATTAGAAACGCTTAGAATTAGAATCTTCCTTGTTCAGCAAACAGGCTTTATTAATTTGTAAGTTGGAACATACATAGACTTTACCTTTCAAAGCTTTTCCAATCCCTCTGGGTACTTTCAATGACTCATAATCTAATTACAAATCACAAGCAAGCAAGAAGGAACGACCACTCCGTTGTGTCCATTAACTGACACAAAATCATTGCAAATTCCAGTAGGGACACATATTCTGAGTAGGAATAGAGGGGAAAAAATCCCACCTAAGTAATTCAGATACAAAAAGCTGTAGGACAAAGTATTCTACTTTAACTGTAAGGTAGCATCAAACCTCTTGGAAAATAACACAAAATGAAAATGTTAGCCAAAAAATGTTAAGAAATATAAACTCAATAAGCAGTCATGCTGAGATGACCACTGAAATCTCTCACATTCACCAGTCATCATAAGAATGTATTCGAACCTCCAGCCTATGAAGCTCTTAGACGTAGATGAAAGTGTTAGAGTTGAGGGTGACTAAGAACCAAATAGAGTGAACGTTAATTTCTGGAGGGAAAGGCATTAAGATATTCAGGCGAGTGTTAAGGTCTGCAGCAGTAACGAAGGCCAAAAAGGAGATAAGGTGTTAGGAATGATAAGATTGAGATCTTGAGAATCTAATATTTTTTTCATGCCTTTTCTTTTTTAATGGAAACAAGTTAAACGGATGTGATAGCTTAGTGGACAAGAGGTCGTATCTGGAATACCTAAAAAAAAAGCCACAAGGAGAGGGGGGAACAAGCAGCCCACAGGAAGGCTTACGGTTAGTTAGGTTTGGAGCCCGGGTAGGGCAAGAGGTCAGAAGGCAAATTACACTAAAAAGTAGATGAGGGAGGTGCCAACACCCTCAGAGAGCGTAAACGGTTGGTCACAGGATCTCCACTGAAGGTGGGTCCCCCCAAAACCCGGTCATTTGGGTACCAGAGACGCTAAGTCCCAACCTTCTCCTGACTCCGCTAGGCTCAAGTCGCCCCTCACCGAAACAGAACTGGAAAGGTGTAAAAAATGTGCAAGAGCCACCAACCCGGGAAGTGTTCCAGCTCTAGCAGCAGCCGCCCCAAAAGCAGCCCTCACACACGCAGACGCTCCGACCTCAGCGCCGCAGCCACAGGCATCCCGAGCTTCCCGGCCACCGTAGTAAGAGGAAAGGCCTCCCTTTCGAACCCAGTATGTCAGCCACTTCCGGGGCATTAAATCCTTTTGATTGGCCGTAGCAATATCAACCGCCCACAGGCCCATGACCCACTCACTTCATCCATCCCTTTTCCCCCGCTCTTTGCCATCCCAGCCCCTAGGTCACCAATACGGCAAGCGCAGAGCCAAGGGAAAGTATGTGTCTGTAAGCAGTGTCTCTAATAGACAAGTCACATTGTGTCTGCTTTGAGTTCCCGCTGAACAATTGGACTTCAACTCCCAGCATGCAACGCCACACCACGCCTCCTCCTTCGGCGCGGAACTACAAGACCCAATATGCACTGCGCCCCTCTTTTTTTTTTTTTTTTTTTTTTTTTTTTTTTCCGTTTTCACCTGACACCCGGAGATCCCAGATGTGTTTTCAGAGGAGTCACTCAATTTCTTGTAATAATGTAGACCTTCCTACCAAGCCTCACTTTGATAAAGATACATATATTCCTTTCTATCCTGTTGTGAAGGTTGTCTAAGCCAAGCTGTAGTTGAGACTGATAGACAAAAAGTTATAAAATATTAAGGAATGTGTGCGCTGATTTTCCACATTCCTTTTATTTTTCAAGGATTGAAACACAGGACGGTATAAAGGCTTTTTATGAGATGGAAATTTTTATCCATACTCATAAGGAGTATGAGGGAAATACTAAAGTATTGCAAAGTGTAATCCTAGGTCGTTTTGCAGTGCTGAAAGATTGCGTTGGAACAAGGTCTGCCAGGCATGCTTCTGAATTGCATAGGAAATTATAGTAGGACCTGGGAGTAAAAAATTAACAGTCTGTATTACCGGACTATGTACCTACAAGGGAAAAGAAACCTTTCAGATTGAAGAGTTGAAAGTTAAAAATTAAATTTTAAAATGTTTTTCACTTTTGGGGTGGTTGGGTGGCTCAGTCGTTTGAGGTCAGGTCCTGAGCTCACTGTTCATGAGTTCGAGCCCCACATCTTTGCTGACAGCGCAGAGCCCTCTTTGGATCCTCTGTCCCCCTCTCTCTGTGCCCCTCTCCTCCTTTTACTCTCTCAAAAATAAACATTTTTTTAGTGTTTTTCACTTTTTTAACATATTAATGGTTTGGATTATTTTCATTCTTACAAAAACAGATAACTGGAACTATTTATTTTCTGTTATGTGGTAGGGCAACCAAGTGACCAATTACACAAGATCATAAATGTAACATTTATTAGATTTAACAAACTGACTTATCTTGCCTCATTAGTCTGTGATTCCATATTTTAAAATACAGAACTTTGTTTTGATTTCTTAGGACAGATAGCATGCATTGAACAGGCTGTCTGTATGCCTTTTTGTTACTTTCATAAAGATTTGGATTACCAAGAATGAATGTATTTTATTTTTTATATTTTGCACTAATAGGCCATGAGAAACAATGCTTGAATCCTTAAACTATGTGGTAATTTTACAAAATAAAATTGACATATACCATTAACATTGGTTTTCTGTGGATTTACAGCAAAACAGATTTTAATTGGTTGGAAAAATGGAGTAGAATACTTACCATTTTTATAACCTCACATAGAAGTCACAGAGGGTAATTGTATTCTGTAACACAGACATGGCACCCACTACCATACAAACTGCTTCCCAACTCCAGTGTGCTAAATTATGCAGCACTAGCAAGTAAATATTTAAAATCTATGATCACAGAAAACAATCTGCTTTCCATACTCATGCACCAAAACAATATGAATGCAATGAGAGAAACATTTCCATTGGAATGATTAGAGGTAATGATAAACTATAATTAGGTTATCTGTTATTCATAACTGTTTGCAGTAAATACAAAATTGCATCCACTTATTAAAGATGTTATTAAGGAAGCTTTTAAAATATGCTAAATAATTGATATACATATCCTAAAGCAGTTTCAATGATCAATTGTGTAAATGAACGTGGAAAAAAGTTTAAAGAGTACATAATTTATGTAACAGACTGCAGGTTTTTAAAAGAGATTCTTGCAGCTGCAGTACTCAGCAATGTCCTCATTTTAAAAAATTTTTTAATGTTTATTCATTGTTGAGAGAGACAGACAGACAGACAGACAGAACAGGAGTAGGGAAGGGGCAGACAGTGAGCAGGACACAGAATCTGAAGCAGGCTCTAGGCTCTGAGCTGTCAGCACAGAGCCTGATGCAGGGCTCAAACCCACGAACTGTGATATCCTGACCTGAGCTGAAGTCAGACCCCTAACCGACTGAGCCACCCAGGCACCCCTCCCTTCTCATTTTTAACTGTGTCTTTGACTTTCCAATTCAGCCAATTGCCAAGCACACAAAAATCAAAACCATACAAGATATTCGTCTGAGTTCAACAAATACACAGTGAGTACTGCTAGGGACAAAACACTCTGCTTAGCCACTAAAGTCTATTTCTGAAGCACAGGAAAGATTTAAAAGGGAAATGAAAATAAGATAAGAGAGCTTTATCAGAATGGAAAGTGGGAAGTAAAATATGTGTAACGTTGTCTTCTAAACATCACTTATGCATTCAGTTAATCATAACTCTGCAAGAGCTAATACACATTCTAAAAGGCAGGAGCCACATCTTAAACATCTGTGTCCCTCTTAGCTCTAACACAGTACTTTGTTCAGAGTAACTTACTCTCCATAAGTGTTGTGGGAGTTCACTGTGATATCTGAGGCCCTGAAACTCCCTCTCTATTCATACTGTGTAGTTTTAATATAAGATATTTTTAACATCTGAGTTTCATTTTCTTCATTAGTAATTCAGATTGTATAATAAGTATTAAAACCATAATATTTGATTAATCAGAATGGTACACTCAAAAATCATGAAAGAGCATTTACTGCTGTGTATGGGTATATATAACAACATTTATCTTAAGTGTCAAGACCTTTATAAAATGTCATCATATCCCAGGCATATACTGTCCTTTGAAAGTATACCAGCCATTCTAGTAGCATTGACTGTGATACAACTCCAGGTTTTTGTTAGTGAACTTTTAATCCTTAACTTCTACCAAGTATACTTCTTTATCCATCTCCCTCCTGGACCCAAGTAAAGATGAAAGTTCTGTTTAATAAGTAAATGTGTAACATAAATCCCTGATCAAGGATATTATCTTTAGATAAAATGAACTCAGCCCTTAATGAGACAAATAACTTGTAGGCCTCTAAAAGCTAAAAAATTATTTTGAGGATAACTTAAAACCTTTTCTCCTTCCCAAATGACCTTATTTCTGTCACTTCTCCCACGTCTTCAACCTCTCTTTCTTCACTGCCCAGTTTACCTCAACCTACAAACATGCACAGAATCCCCATAATTTTGAAAACAACTTCAGTGAACTCAGCTTCCCTCCTAAATGCAATATTATTCCATCTTCCTATTCCTTTCATAACCACATTCAGCAAGTGCTGCAAAATAAACCTTCATTTTAAAATGCAGCTCAGGATCTATATTCACAGGTTATACCTACTAAATACCCAGCACTTTGGAAATATGAAGAGAATTCAGATAGAAAATTATGGTCCATGATACAGTGTGATAAACATTATGATAGAGGTATGAACAAGGTATTAAGAGAATAAGGATTGTCAGTTACTCTCAATTCGAGGGACCCTAGATGAGAAATTCCTGAGATAAATGATAAAAATAATTAACCAGAAAAATCTATACACTGAAACCTATAGAAAGCTTATGAAAGAAATTGAAGAAGACACAAAAAATGGAAAAAGATTCCATGCTCCTGGATAAAAAGAACAAATATTGTTAAAATGTCCATACTACCCAAAGCAAGCTACATATTCAGTGCAATCCCTATCAAAATAACACCAGCAGTCTTCACAGAGCTAGAACCAACTGTCCTAAAATTTGTATGGAACCAGAAAAGACCCTGAATAGCCAAAGCAATCTTGAAAAAGAAAACCAAAGCAGGAGGCATCACAATCCCAGACATCAAGCTTTATTACAAAGCTGTAATCATCAAGACAGTATGGTAGTAGTACAAAAACAGACACTCAGATCAATGGAACAGAATAGAGACCCCAGAATGGACCCACAACTGTATGGCCAACTAATCTTTGACAAAGCAGGAAAGAATATCCAATGGAATAAAGACAGCCTCTTCAGCAAGTGGTGCTGGGAAAACTGGACAATGACATGCAGAAAAATGAACCTAGATCACTTTCTTACACTATATACAAAATAAACTCAAAATGGATGAAAGACCTAAACATAAGGCAGGAAACCATCAAAATCCTTGAGGAGAAAGCAGGCAAAAACCTCTTTGACCTTCACTGCAGCAACTTCTTACTCAACACATCTCAACACCCAAAAACCAAACATCCAGTGAAGAAATGGGCAAAAGACATGAATAGATACTTCTCTAAAGAAGACATCCAGATGGCCAACCGACACGTGAAAAAATGCTCAATATCACTCATCATCAGGGAAATACAAATCAAAACCACAGTGAGATACCACCTCACACCTGTCAGAATGGCTAACATTAACAACTCAGGCAACAATAGATGTTGGCGAGGATGTGGAGAAAGAGGATCTCTTTTGCACTGCTGGTGGGAATGCAAATTGGTGAAGTCATTCTGGAAAACCGTATGCAGGTTCCTCAAAAAATTAAAAATAGAAATACCCTAGAACCCAGCAATTGCACTAGTAGGCATTTATCCAAGGGATACAGGTATGCTGTTTCAAAGGGGCATATGCACCCAATGTTTATAGCAACACTATCGATGATAGCCAAAGTATGGAAAGAACCCAAATGTCCATCGATGGATGAACGGATAAAGAAGATGTGATATATATGCACAATGGAGTATTACTCGGCAATCAAAAAGAATGAAATCTTGCCATTTGCAACTACGTGGATGGAACTGGAGGGTATTATGCTAAGTGAAATTAGTGTCAGAGAAAGACAAATATCATATGACTTCACTCATATGAGGACTTTAAGAGACAAAACAGATGAACATAAGGGAAGGGAAACAAAAATAATATAGAAACAGGGAGGGGTAAAAAACATAAGAGACTCATAAATATGGAGAACAAACTGAGGGTTGCTGGAGGGGTTGTGGGAGGGGGTATGGGCTAAATTGGTAAGGGGTATTAAGGAATCTACTCCTGAAATCATTGTTACACTGTATGCTAACTAACTTGGATGTATATTTTAAAAAATAAATTTAAAAAAATTAACCAGCTGCAGAAGAGGGAGGCTCAACCAATGTAGAATAACATAAATTCATTATAGTTGGAACACGAGAGGGAGGGAATGGTCCAATACAAGACTGGAAAGACAGACGGGGGCTATTTCCTTAAAAGGGTCTTGTGTACTGTGATAAGAATCTTGGAGTTTAACCTGGTTATATAGGTAACCATGTAGGGAATGACATTTTAGGCTGCTGGTTGTGGTATTACAGGGAATGATTTGGGCTGGAAATAACAGGAGATTGTTTTCATGATTCAGTTTAAAAAATGGGAAGTCTGAAATAAATAGTGATAAGGAAAGAGCAAAAAGAATTGGTCAGAGATATTAGGATAATAGAATCAAGAAGAGGTGTGAAGAGGAGAAGGAATCAAGAAAGATTTCTAAGTTTCTGGTTTTCCGATTTTCCAGATGTTGAATTAGGAATGCTTAGGGCGCCTGGCTGGCTCAGTCCGAAGAGCATACTACTCTCGATCTCAGGATTGTGAGTTCAAGCCCTGCATTGGGTGTAGAGATTACTTAAAAATAAAATCTCAAGGGGCACCTGGGTGGCCCAGTCAGTTGAGCATCTGAGATCTCAGCTCAGGTCTTGATCTCAGGGCAGTAAGTTTAAGGCCTGTGTTGGGCTCCACACTGGGCATGAAGCCTACTTAAAAAATAAAAAAATAAATAGGGGCGCCTGGGCGGTTCAGTCGGTTGAGCGTCCAGCTTCAGCTCAGGTCATGATCTCACAGTCCGTGAGTTCGAGCCCCGCATCGGGCTCTGTGCTGACAGCTTAGAGCCTGGAGCCTGCTTCGAATTCTGTGTCTCCCTCTCTCTCTGCTCCTCCGCCGCTCATACTCTGTCTCTCTGTCTCTCTCTCCTTCAAAGATAAATTGAAAAAAAATTTTTTAAATAAATAAATTAATTAAAAATACGGGCACCTGGGTGGCTCAGTTGGTTGAGCATCCTGATCTAGATTTCAGCTCAGGTCATCATCTCACGGTTAGTGAGTTGGAGTCCCACATCGGGCTGTGTGCTAACAGTGTGGAGCCTGCTTGGGATTCTCTCTCTCTCCTTCTCTCTGCCCTTCTCCCACTTGCACTGTCTCTCTCTCTCTCTCAAAATATAAATAAATAAATAAATAAATAAATAAATAAATAAATAAAATCTTTAAAAAAAAAAAAAGGAATGCTTAAGAGTTGTCAGATGGCTATGTCCAGGAGACAGTTAGATATGAAGTTTAAGAGGAAGATTTGAGCTGAATATATATACCTTTAGGAGTGATTAACTTTAAATAACAATTGAAAAAAAAAAACAAAAAACATGGGCATGGATAAGATTGTGAGCTAGGTAGATAGAGATGTAATCTCCTAGCCAGAAGTGAGGTAGGGTAGAGAATGGTGTATACAAATGTCTCGAAATTCTTCAGGGAATAGGATTTTTACATAAGAGCAGAGGATTACAGAATAAGGAGAAAGCTGAATTAATCTCTGGACCTGGTGTGCATGAATAAGTGAGAACAAAAAGACCAAAAAAAAAAAAAAAAAACCAACCCACATAAATTCAAGAAAGTTTCAGGGAGACCGAATTCAGAGAAAAGTCAGCATTCATTAAAACCAGGATGTGAAATAAGAATTCTATGAGGAGAACTAGGTTTTAGCAAATTAGAGCATGAAAGAAGGAATGGAAAGATTTCAGAGGGAGAAAAGTAGAGGATTGGGCTAGGGGAAAGGAAGCACAGCTGAGAACACAAAAAGGAAGATGATGACCAAGGATGACAGGAATATGAGGTATGTTCACCATCCTCAAAGTTTCGAAACAGAAATTCTATATAAATCTGAGATTCACTTTAACCTGTGTGTGTCACTTTCACTGCTCTTGGCAGTGGAGAGTATAACTGACTTGCTTACACTTACATCCTTCTTTTATTTTTTTTTAATATGAAATCCATTGTCAATTTGGTTTCCATACAACGCCCAGTGCTCATCCCAACAGGTGCCCTCCTCAATGCCCGTCACCCACTTTCCCCTCCCCACCACCCCCCATCAACCCTCAGTTTATTCTCAGTATTTAAGAGTGTCTTATGGTTTGCCTCCTTCCCTCTCTATAACTCCCCCCTGGTCTTCTGTTTTCCTCCCCCCTGGTCTTTTTCCTCCCCCCTGGTCTTCTGTTGAGTTTCTCAGGATCCACATATGAGTGAAAACATATGGTATCTGTCTTTCTCTGTATGACTTATTTCACTTAAAATAACATTCTCCAGTTCCATCCATGTTGCTACAAAAGGCTAGATTTCATTCTTTCTCATTGCCAAGTAGTATTCCATTGTGTATATAAACCACAACTTCTTTATCTATTCGTCAGTTGATGGACATTTAGGCTCTTTCCATAATTTGGCTATTGTTGAGAGTGCTGCTATAAACATTGGGGTACAAGTGCCCCTATGCCTCAGCACTCCTGTATCCCTTGGGTAAATTCCTAGCAGTGCTATTGCTGGATTATAGGGTAGATCTATTTTTAATTTTTTGAGGAACCTCCACACTGTTTTCCTGAGCGGCTGCACCAGTTCGCATTCCCACCAATAGTGCAAGAGGGTTCCCGTTTCTCCACATCCTCGCCAGCATCTATAGTCTCCTGATTTGTTCATTTTGGCCACTCTGACTGGCGTGAGGTGATATCTGAGTGTGGTTTTGATTTGTATTTCCCTGATGAGGAGTGACGTTGAGCATCTTTTCATGTGCCTGTTGGCCATCTGTACATCTGACATCCTTCTTTTTTTTTTTAATTTTTTTTAACGTTTATTTATTTTTGAGACACAGAGAGACAGAGCATGAACAGGGGAGGGTCAGAGAAAGAGGGAGACACAGAATCTGAAACAGGCTCCAGGCTCTGAGCAGTCAGCACAGAGCCCGATACGGGGCTTGAACTCACGGACCGTGAGATTGTGACCTGAGCTGAAGTCGGACACTTAGCCGACTGAGCCACCCAGGCGCCCCGACATCCTTCTTTTATAATGGAACCCACCATCCTCCTTACAGCCCAGAGCTTCTGGGGAGTTCTACTCCCTCCTCAAACCCTACAAGACATAAATTATGATTTGCCTAAAGTTTAGACCCGAATTAAACATTGTGGCCCATTTCTCTTGGTTTAGGCATGAATATGTGACGCAATTCCAGGCAATGAGATGTGAGGGAAGATTTGCTAGAGAGCTTCTGGGGAAAGTTTTTTTTCTCTCTAACAAAAAGCAGTTCATGCTGTACACCCTGGTCATAGCAGTATTATTCACAATAGCTAAAAGATGGAAGCAGCCCAAGTGTTCATACACAGGTGAATGAATAAGCAAAATGTATATAGATACAATGCAATATTATTCAGCCTTTAAAAGTATGAAATTGAGGGGTGCCTGTGTGGCTCAGTCAGTTAAGCATCTGACTTCAGCTCAGGTCATGATCTCTCTGTGAGTTCAAGCCCCTCATCGGGCTCTGTGCTCAGAGCCTGGAACCTGCTTCAGATGCTGTCTCCCTCTCTCTCTGTCCCTCCCCACTCATGCTCTGTCTCTGTCTCTCTCAAAGATAAATACACATTTTTTTAATTAAAAAAATAAGTAAATTGGACTTCATCAAAATTAAAACCTTTCATGCATCAAAGGACTCTCTGAAGAAAGTGAAAAGACAGTCCACAGGATGGAAAAAATATTTGCAAGTCATATATCTGATAAAGTTCTAGTATCCAGAATATGTAAAGAATTTACAGATCAGGAATAAAAAGACAACAACCCAGTTAAAAGATAGGCGAAGAAATTGAGTAGATACTTCTCCAAAGGATATGTACAGGTAGTCAATAAGCACATGAAAAGATGTTCAACATCACTAATCATATTTTATGCTAATTAAAATGTATTTTTATGTCTAGACCTACATATATAGATATATATACATATACACACACACTTAAGAGTAATAAAAAATGTTTCAAATTACAAAATGCTAAATAGCCACTGTGTTAATTATGTATTCTGTATTAAAAATTACCCATTTCTTGGTGGTTTTAAAGAACAATAGTTATGGGCGCCTGGGTGGCGCAGTCGCTTAAGCGTCCAACTTCAGCCAGGTCACGATCTCGCAGTCCGTGAGTTCGAGCCCCGCGTCGGGCTCTGGGCTGATGGCTCAGAGCCTGGAGCCTGTTTCCGATTCTGTGTCTCCCTCTCTCTCTGCCCCTCCCCCGTTCATGCTCTGTCTCTCTCTGTCCCAAAAATAAATAAACGTTGAAAAAAAAAATTTAAAGAACAACAGTTATTATTTCACAATTTGGGGGGATTAGTAATCTGGGCATAATTTAGCTGGGTTCTCTGCTTCCTGATGTCCATCAAGGTTGTAATCAAGGTGATGGTCAAGGTCTCTGGACCCATCTGAAGGCATGACTGGGGAAGAATGTGCCTCCAAGTTCATTTCAGTGGTTGTTGACAGGATTCAGTTCTTTGTTGGACTAAGGGCCTTAGTTCCTCACTGGCTATTAGTCATAGTCACTCTCATTTCTTTGCCAGAAAGCATCTTGTTTCTTCAAAACATGTGAGCCAAGAAGCACTAGAGAGTTTGCTAGCAAAATAGAAGTCATAGTCTTTTTTTTTTCTTTTTCTTTTTTTTTAATTTGAGATCGAGAGTGTGTGTGAGCAGGGGAGAGGGGCAGAGAGAGAGAGAGAATCTTTTTTTTAATTAATTAATTTATTTTGAGAGAGAGAGAGAGCACCAAAGGGAGATGGACAGAGAGAAAGAGAATGCCAAGCAAGCTCTCCACTGTCAGTGCTGAGCCTGATGCAGGGCTTGATGCAGGGCTCAGTCCCATAAATTGTGAGATCATGACCTGAGCCGAAATCCAGAGTCAGACACTTAACCAACTGAGCCACCGCGGAAGTCATACAGGTAGCATCTCATCACTGTTGTTGTATTCTACGTGTTAGAAGCAATCCACTCCATCTAGCCCACACTCAAGGAGAGACGATTACAAAAGGGCATACACACAAGGAAGCAGGGATCATTGGAGGCCATTTTAAAAACACCTACCATCATAGGGGTGCCTGGGTGGCTCAGTCAGTTAAGTGTCTGACTTCGGGTCAGGTCATGATCTCTTGGTTTGTGAGTTTGAGCCCCACATTGGGCTCTGTGCTGACAGCTGGATCCTGGAGCCTGCTTCGGATTCTGTGTCTGCCCCTCTCATGCTCTGTCTCTGCCCCTCAATAATAAATAAACGTTAAAAAATTTTTTTTAAATAAAAAATAAAAATACCTTCCATAGTCACCTTATACAATTGTTGCAAATATCATGCTAATTCTTAAGTACCTTGGAACCACAAAATGCAATAGGAACTGAAGCAAGGAAGTGAATGACTAGCTTTATGGTGAAATGGTTCTTTGCTATTCAAGAATCTATTGCAAAAAAAAAAAAAAAACCTATTGCATTCATGCTTTCTGAGAGAAAGTATTTAACAAGTTAATTGTCTTTTTTTTTTCTTACCTAAGCATTTACCACTCACATACCCTGAGACAGTGTTTATCTTTGATGTTGCCACCAGCAAAGTTCAAAACCATTACAGCATTTTAACACTGTTGCATTATATAGGGCAAAGGATGTGAGAATCATTTCCTTGGGGCCTAAACAATATTAGTCATGAGAACAAATATTATGGGTAAGAGATCCTTCTAAGTTAGTGCTGAGAACCAGTTAAAGAATGATAAAGACACTTTTGTGTATTTAGTATGGTTTTTGTGGGTACATTATATATGCAGCCCTCTAAGGCTTGGGGACATAGAACAATGATTCCTCTTGCCTGGGGCTAGTTGCATAACTGATGTGTTTAAGGTACCTGGAACCTCTTAGGCAGTAAATATTATACTCTTTGCCTTCTCTAACATTACTCAACTTTTAGATGATTTGAGCTCTGGTCAGTATGACCTCAAAATTCACATTTTTCTTTCTCCTTTTTATTCTTTCCATTCTTATGAAAATTAACTATTTTTCCAATTATTTTTTTTAAAAAACCTATGCTCTTCTTTCTACCTTACACTGCTTTCCAGGAAGACAGCAAGTTAAATACTGTTCATAAACATTATTTCTGTTAGTTTAAATTTTAGCCTGACCCAATTTCAGATTCTTCTGAATTTAAATATAGCCTCTGTCAGAGAGTCTGGGTGGCTCAGTCAGTTGAGCATCTGACTCTTGATTTTGGCCTGGGTCATGATCCCACAGTTCGTAGGATCGAGCTCTGCATCGGGCTCTGCACTGACAGCATGGAGTCTCCTTGGGATTCTATGTCTTTCTCTGCCCTCCCCCCCACCCCGATTTATCTCTCTTTCAAAATAAATAAACACTTAATAAATAAATAAGTATATAAAGCCTCTCTCTCTCTTTCTATCTCCCCTCCCTCCCTCTCTCTCTTTCTCCATCTCTATCTCTGTTAACAGAAAATCGTTAACTTTTTTGGCTGCTAGGACACTGAGAATTCAGCGAACCTGGAGAAAGAGGAAAGAGTGTAATACTTACAGTTTGTCGCTTGAACCAAAATCCAGGTCTCAAACTTTGAACTGGGGGAAGATTCAAATAATAATGTTTATGAATAGTTCATAATAACATGGAAATGTGCTTCATGTACTAATGGCAAGTGAAAAAAAAGATGGCTAAAAAATTATGTTGGTAAAATAATCACAACTCTTACAAACAAACAAATGAAAAACAACACTTAGAAGAAAAATATCAAGAAATGCAGGTAAAAATATCAACAGTAGTTGCCTTTAGATGATGAAATTTTAAATGATGTTTTATCTTCCTGCTGCATTTACAAATGATTTACAACCTGTATTTTATTTTATAAATATAAAGGGATTACTAACTTAATAATAAGTTGATATTAATATTAAACCTTGGTATCACAAAAGCTGTAGTTTATATTAAACTATATATATAGAGAGAGACACACACACACTTTTTTTTTTCAAGAGAGAGGGCACAAGTGAGCAAGGGGAAGAAGAGAGAGAGAGAATCCCACGAGGAACAGAGAGAGAAAGAGAGAGAGAGCGAGAGAAAGAAGCGGGGCTCCCTCGGGGCTTGTGTTTTTACCGAAAGCGGGGCTCGTGCTCACCCAAAGCTGGGCTCAAGCTCATTTGATGTAGGACTTGAACTCACCAACTATGATACCATGACCTCAGCCAAAGTCGGATGCTTAACAACTGGGCCACCCAGGTGCCCTTAGACAGATATATCTTAGAGTAAAAAGGCAACCACAATGGGGCACCTGAGTGGCTCATTAGGTTAAGTGTCTGACTCTTGACTTCGGCTCAGGTCATGATCTCACAGTTTCTGAGTTCAAGCCCAGCGTTGGGCTCTGAGCTGGCAGGGTGGAGCCTGCTTGAGATTTTCTCTCTCTGCCCCTCCCCCATTTGTGCTGTCTCGGTCTCTCTCGATGATAAATAAATAAACTTAAAAAAAAAAAAAAAAGGCTGCCACAAGAGAACACCTCCTGATATTTATTCTTTTTGACTTCTCTACAGAAACACAGAAGCTAGGAAGGATCATATTTATTAAGTCCCAGTGCTTAGTTGAAAATTATTATTTACTTAAATTCACGAAGTTTGTACTATTGAGTGACAAATGCCAGTTTCAAAATAAATCTACTCTAGTTTTGAAAATGTTTAATCTTGGGGCGCCTGGGTGGCGCAGTCGGTTAAGCGTCCGACTTCAGCCAGGTCATGATCTCCCGGTCCGTGAGTTCGAGCCCCGCGTCGGGCTCTGGGCTGACGGCTCAGAGCCTGGAGCCTGTTTCCGATTCTGTGTCTCCCTCTCTCTCTGCCCCTCCCCCGTTCATGCTCTGTCTCTCTCTGTCCCAAAAATAAATAAACGTTGAAAAAAAAAAATTAAAAAAAAAAAAAAAGAAAATGTTTAATCTTTGAGTCATGACTAAATATTGAGTTGGCCAGGTGCCTATGTGAACATGACATTTTCTTGCTGTTGAGGAGCTTGAAATCTACTGAGGGAGACAAACATATACACGATGAATTATAAAACAAAGCAGAGTGTGAACAAGACTTTAAATAAAGACACAAAGTCTTACTGTGACATACAAGAGGAGTAAATTCCTCAGAATAAATTCCATCTTGGTGGGGCACCTGAGTGGCTCAATTGGTTAAGCATCTGACTTCAGCTCAGGTCATGAACTAGAGGTTCATGAGTTTGAGCCCCGCATCGGGCTCCTTGCTGACAGCTCAGAACCTGGAGCCTGTTTTGGATTCTATGTCTCCCTCTCTCTCTGTTCCTCCCCTGCTCATACTCTGTCTCTCTCTCTTTCAAAAATAAATAAAGATTAAAAAACTTTTTTTTTAAATTCCATCTTGGAATAGAAGGTAATTTGGGCTGGGCTAAATATATATGTGCATGTGTGTGTGCACATATACATATACAAGCACTTTTGTATATATGTGTATACATATACATACATGTGTAGGCACATGTATATTCTGATTTTTAAAATAACCTAAGTCTTTGATAAAAATTCAGGCATTGAGGAAATATATAATACAATCAAGATAATGAACCCTAAGAATATGATATATAATCTTTAACTTTTTATGAATATATTAACATAAAATATTACAAACTTTTGTTAATTTAATGAATCTGTATGCATTGCCTACAATGTGCTAGGCACTATTTTAGGGGCTTGGGTTATATCGGTGAACAAAAACAGTGATTCCTCTTCTCAAAGAGGTTATATTTTAGTCGGTTAAGACAGAATATACAACAAATAAAATAGGGGCGCCTGGTTGGCTCAGTAGAAAAAGCATGCAACTCTTGATCTTAAGGTTGTGCGTTCAAACCCCACACTGGGTGTAGAAATTACTAAAACAAATAATAAACTTTAAAAAAATTAAAAATAGGGGTGTCCGGGTGACTCAGTCAGTTGAGCGTCTGACTCTGGCTCAGGTCATGCATGATCTTGCAGTTCATGGGTTGGAGACCCGTAATTGCGGCTGTCAGCACAGAGCCCACTTCTGATCTTCTGTCCTCCCCTCTCCCTGCCCCTCCCCCACTGGTTCTCTCTCTCAAGATAAACTTAAAAAAAAAATAATAAATAAATAATAAAATAAGTGAATTATGTAGAATGCTAGAAAGTGATAAGTCCTTTGGAGATGGAGGGAGGAAGAAAAATAGAGGACGGGAAGGAGGCTCAAGAGTCCTGAGGTGTGGATTACAATTTTAAATATGACACTCAGGGTAGACGTCATTTCGAAGGCGACATGTGAATGAAAACTTAAGGGAGATGAAGGATAAAGGCAAGCCGATCTGAGGGAAGAGCATTCTGGTCACAGGAGACAGGCTGTGCATAAAACCTTAAGGTGGGAATGTGCCTTACCGTGCACTTTTCTTGTCAGAAAGGTCTGTAAGTATTTGGGAGCTGACAAGCTCACCATGGCAGATACTAACTAGTTCTCCTGCATTCTAATTTTCACTTAAAATCTCAAATTTTATTATCAGCAAAAAATACTGCATAGTTTTCCTTGAAGTAAGTAACAGGTTCACTTCATTCGTTTTTGAAAAAAATTCTGTCAGATGCCAAAGTCTGAATAAACATAGTTTGCCACTTACTTTTTCATGTAGAAAGGGCATTTCAGGAAAAAATTGTGTAGTTTACCTGGAATTCAAATAATTATAGACTTTTGCCCTCCAGAAGTGTGAAATAACAGATTTCTGTTCTTTAAACCACTAAATTTGTGGTACTTTATTATGGCAGCCCTAGCAAGCTAATACAGCATGCAACAATTTATGAATTAGGTATATATTTCTTTTATTACTAATTCAAACATCGCCAGCTCATCAACAGGATGCCCAAACATGTACAATAGTAAATTCAATCATCTGTGATATTTGGATGACATTCAGTTACATAAAACCATAAATTTAAGCAAATTTTTCAGTTTGTTGTTATAAAAGCATTTTTTTTTTTTTTTGGCAAGGTAGGATGAAAGAACATGAAATTTTAGCTCTTACATTTAGGTCTCTCTCTCTCTCTCTCTCTCTCTCTCTCTCTCTCTTTTTTTACGTTTAGGTTTTTGATCCATTTTGATTTCCTTTTGGTAAATGATAGAAGATAAAGCTTCAGGAGCACTTGGGTGGCTCAGTCAGTTAAGCGTCCAGCTCTTGATTTTGTCTCAGTCATGACCTCACGGTCTGAAGGATGGAGCCCCACTTCAGGCTCTGCACTGTCAGCTCAGACAGTGCCAAGCCTGCTTGGGATCCTCACTCTCTCCTGCCTCTCCCCTGCTCACATACTCTCTCTGTGTCTCTCAAAATAAATAAATAGACTTTAAAAAATAAAAATAAAAAAAAAAAGTAAAACTTCATTCTTTTGTATGTGGATTTCCAGTTGTCCTAACGCCTTTTGTTGAAAGGACTATTCCTTAACCATTAAATTGCATTGACATTCCTGTTGAGAATCAATTACCCAAAACTATATAGGAGTATTTCTGGATTTTAATCTTCAAACCCAACATGAGGTTCGAACCCACAACCCAGAGATCAAGAGTCAAAAGCTCCACCAACTGAGCCAGCCAGGCGCCTCTCTATTCTTTTGATATATATGCCTATCCTTATGCTAGTGCCACACTTTCATTACCGTAACATTGCATTAAGTTTTGAAATTGGGAAATGTGAGTCCTCCAATTTTGTTCTTCTTTTTCAAAATTGTTTTGGCTAGTGTGGGTCACTTGCATTTCCTTAAGAATTTTAGGACCATCTTGTCAATTTCTGCAAAAAAAAAAAAAAGTCAGAATTTTTATAGGAATTGCACCAGATCTGTAGCTTAATTTCAGGAGTCTCTCAATAAGTTATACCAGTGCTGATCACATAATATGAACTCAACAAATTTTTGAATCATATTATAGTTAAGAGTATAGACTGTACAGCCAAATTATTTGAGTCCTAATCCAAGTGTTGACACTTATTAGCTGCTTGACTTTTGGGCAGGCACTAACATCTTTGTGCTCAGTTTTCTCATCTGTGAGATGAGAATATAATAGCACCTACTTTATAAGATTGTTGTGAGGATTATAAGAATTACTATAAAGAAAGTACATGGACCAGTGCTGGACATACATTGTCTGCTATTACTATATTCACTTTACTAAATAAACATCATCTACCCTGTCATCATCATTCTTAGTGTAATAGCCAAATTGGCTAAATTTCAAAGAATAACTTCTATATGGGTATCTGTGTTTCAAGTTATAACTATTATCCTCCTTCATACAAAGTATAGCATGAGATTAACTTTATCCAGAAAGTTGATCATAGTATTATTTATGGAAGTATATTCGGCATAAAAGCCTAACGAATTAAACAGATTTCAGTGAGCTGCCAGTAGATGGCTCTCTTAATTTGCTGTTTTATTCTCAGTGCTTCCCCCCCCCCCCCCCCCCCAGTGGAGTCAAAACCATCAAAAAACCTCGGTAACAGGGTAGATAGAAATGGTTCCCCAGAAACTATCTAATTCATCTGTCTATTTTCTAGAAGGACTTAAAATCTACAATTGTAAATTCATTTGCAGAGGTCTCTCTTCGGAGGATAGTTGTGAGGGTTTGTTGTTGTTTAATGAATAACACCTAAGGGAACACTTTGGGTAATGTTTTAGTCAGGAACAAGAATGTTGATTATTTTTTACCTGTCATGATAGATGGATGAACATAATTTATTTTAAAAATTTTTCTTGGATTTACCCAAGGGATACAGGAGTACTGATGCATAGGGGCACTTGTACCCCAATGTTTATAGCAGCACTCTCAACAATAGCCAAATTATGGAAAGAGACTAAATGTCCAGCAACTGATGAATGGATAAAAAATTTGTGGTTTATATACACAATGGAGTACTACGTGGCAATGAGAAAGAATGAAATATGGCCCTTTGTAGCCACGTGGATGGAACTGGAGAGTGTGATGCTAAGTGAAATAAGCCATACAGAGAAAGACAGATACCATATAGTTTCACTCTTATGTGGATCCTGAGAAACTTAACAGAAACCCATGGGGGAGGGGAAGGAAAAAAAAAAAAGAGGTTAGAGTGGGAGAGAGCCAAAGCATAAGAGACTCTTAAAAACTGAGAACAAACTGAAGGTTGATGGTGGATGGGAGGGAGGGGAGGGTGGGTGATGGGTAATGAGGAGTGCACCTTTTGGGATGAGCACTGGGTGTTGTATGGAAACCAATTTGACAATAAACTTCATATATTGAAAAAAAATAAAATAAAATTTTTCTTGGAATGAACTTCTAACTTTTCTTGGAAAGCTAAGTGATGACTTATAAATATCCATCTTTTAATATATCAGTTGCTTAAGATCTTTCAATTTCAATGGCATTTTACCTTTCTTTTATTATACTGTGATTTATTGGCATTTATTAGTTTTGTTATTAGTTCCTCAAGTGATATTTGTTGCTATGAAAAATATATCCAGATATTCACCAGTTAAACCTTATAACATATAGAGTTTATAGCCCTATCTACTGCCTCTGCAAAGTTCTAGAATGTATTTCCTCAGATTATGTTTCTAAATTCTTAAATACACCTATGCTCCACAGTTCCATCCCATCCCAGGCTATCTGGGGAGAGGGGGAGGTTGGGGGGGGGAAGCCCAGTCTCTTCACTGCTTTCGCAAAAGACCCACTTGCACAGAAGCACTTGATGAAGATGTGCAGAATCCTGAAGAGAAGTCACAGGGCAGGGCTCTTGGTCTTTAATCAGAACAGTCTTTTGATTTTACTTTATATTTCATCCTCTTCTCTCCATTTCTTCCTGTATAACCAGAATTTAAAAATATATTCAACCCTGTTATTCATAGAACGGATCTGCCAAATGTCAGATCTTCTCAAGTTCCTCAGACTCAACTGATCCCATGGGTAGCTCTAAAGCTGAGATGGCCCTTCAGTTATGTCTTGAATCAAGGCAAGAGCCTAGGCCTTGGAACCCCTCATTGATCAGTCTGGGAGCAAGTTGCTCCCAGGGAATAGGTATAACCTTGATTGAGGTGCCTCTTTTTGTCTAAGGGCAATTCCCAGAGAGAGACTCAGCTTTGAGCTATTAGCAGCCAACACTCCCAAAAGCTGGTGGAGGGAAATCAGTGCTTTCATCCTAAAGGTGGCATCTGGGCACCACAGAATCTACTTCAGAGTCCATCTTCAGAAAAAGAAAATGAGGCCTAAACAGTAAGAAATAAATCCAGAGGGGTACCTGAGTGGTTCCATCTGTTAAGCGTCAGACCTTGGCTTAGGTCATGGTCTTGTGGTTCATGAGTTCGAGCCCTGCGTCAGGCTCTGTGCTGACAGCTCAGAGCCTGGAGCTGCTTTGGATTCTATGTGTCCATCTTTCTGCCCCCACCGCCCCCCCCACCTCTCGAAAATAAATAAAAATAAAAAATTAAAAAAAAAGAAATCTAGAAAGAAATAGAGAGACCCAATAATATTATTTGAGTCACTTAGCCTAGCTCTATCCCTGGAATTCCTAGTTACAAGAGTCAATAGATTCCACTTTCTGCTTAGGCCATTTGATATTGGGTTTCTGTCACCTGCAACTGAAAGACCCTGACTAATAATACCATATGTTTAAAGAAAGAAATAATCACTAATTTCTTCTTTCGGCACATGTCACAATGTTATATTATAATTTGTTTACACATTATCTTTCTAATTAGACTATAAATTTCTTATAGGATCACATTTTTATTTATCCTATCTCTAGCATCTATAGCAGTGCATAAATGAAGGAGATAGTGAATAAATATTTGTTGAATTAATGAATAAGATAATGCCAAAATGATAGACAACGCACAAGCACAGACATGGATGAGTTCACAGAGATCCTTAAGGAAAGTGTAGCCAAAAGTTTACTTGAGGGGCACCTGGGTGGCTCAGTTGGTTAAGCGTCCGACTTCAACTCAGGTCATGATCTCACAGTCTGTGGGTTTGAGCCCTGTGTTGGACTCTGTGCTGACAGCTCAGAGCCTGGAGCCTGCTTCAGATTCTATGTCTCCCTCTCTCCCTGCCCCTCCCTGCCTCATGCTCTGTCTCTCTCAGTCTCTGAAAAATGAATAAACTTTAAAAAATTAAAAAAAAAAAGTTTACTTGAGGGGCACCTGGCTGGCACAGTCAGAAGAGCATATGCCTGTTTTTTGGTTGTTTTTTTTTTTTTTTTTTTAGTTTATTTATTTATTTTGAGAGAGGCAAAGAAGGCATGAACAGAGGAGGGGCAGAGAGAGAAGGAGAAAGAGAATTCTAAGCAGGCTTTACGTAGTCAGTACACAGCCTGAGGAGGGGCTGGAACCCATAGACCATGAAATCATGCCCTGAGTCATCATGAAACCAAGAGTCACATGCTCAACCAACTGAAACCACCCAGGCGCCCCAAGAGCATGTGACTCTTGATTACAACGTTGTGAGTTCAAGCCTCACATTGGGTGTAGAGATTACTAAAAAATAAATAAACCTTTTTTTTAAAAAGGTTACTTGGAAACAGTATTTGGCCTCTCTGATTTCAAATTTCCTCTCTTAGCTCTGTCTAAATTGGACTTTAGCTCAAAATATTCAGATTCTTTAATGTCAGGTAGCTTTAGGTTGATGTTTAAACTAAGTTTGGTAGAATGCTCATTCCTTCTTAAATTACACTTTCTTGCCTTCTCTATGATTCTGAACTCCAAGTTCATTCTTGGTCTATTGATTTGTTTACTCTGTATTTGGTCCCAGGCCCTGTGCTGGACTCTGGGGATATAGCAATGAGTATGAGAGAAAGCCATGCATTATCCAGGGAGTGTATATTCTTAAAAAGGAAGGCAGATTTTAAACAATTAGAAATGCAATGTGAATTACAAAAGACAGTTATAGGAGTGTGTAGCAACAGAGGATAACCTAAATTGTGAGATTAGGGAAATTATCCCTGATAAAATGACATTTCTACAGAAATCCGAAGGACAAATATAAATTAGCTTGCAGAAGCACCCAACAAACATTTTACTCTGTCTCATTGACCCAAAGTAATCAGTATGATCAGAGGAATAAGTGAATTCACTAATTCAGTGAGTGAATCAGTAGATTTACTAATTCAATAGAAATTCACTAAGCAGCTAAGCTAACCAGAATCCAGTTCTGGAACTGGAGGTGAGGTTAATCTCACCAAAATTATATGATTGAGAGTAAGTGACGAATTTTTCCCAAAAAAGGATTTTGGGTACAATTACAGAGAAGAAGTGGAAATGGATGCTGGGCAGTAAACATAAGCATTGTGTCACAAGGAGCAAGACTTGGTTCAGAAAGCCAGCTGGAAAACCTGTGCAGTAATCCAAGCGAGAGATGACTTAAATAAAGAGAAGCCAGTGAAGGTTGAGAGAATGGACAGGATTTGATAATCAATTTGCTGAGAGAATAATAATAAGTGGAAAGACTATTCAAAGATAACTCCAAGGGGCGCCTGGGTGGCTCAGTTGGTTAAGTGTTGGCCTTTGGTTTGGGGTCATGATCTCACAGTCTGTGGGTTCAAGCCCCACACCAGGCTCTGGGATGGTGATGCAGAGCCTCCTTGATTTTCTCTCTTTCTACTCCTCCTCCACTTGCATTGTCTCTCTCTCTCTTTCCCTCTCTCTTTCAAAATAAATAAACTTAAAAAAAAAAAAAGATGACTCCAAGATTAAACTATGTCTTGCCCAGCTGTGAAATAGTCTAGATGTTTTAAGAATTTCCTGACTGTGGCTCATGAATGAGAAATGATTTCCCCACCTTATCATAAAGTTCTTTTTGGATGTTTCCTAAACTAACCTTATAAATGTTTCCTTTACCCTTTAGAGTTCTGTTGTTCTTCTGAACTCTCATATGCTTTTCTCTATAGTGCATTACTTTTCTGAACCATATTCACCAATCGAAGGTTAAGCCTACTTCCACCTTAGCTTCTTTATGCGGTATAATAGGCAAGCTTCTGAACCCTTAATACTAACCATTGGCAAATGTGTTGAAGTTTGAAATTATTTCAGTTTTTCTAAATATAAAAAAATAGTACACCCAGAATTGCAGACATAAATTGTGATGGCTGCTCATCTGATGACTCTCCTGTGACTCTATTTTGTAAGGATTTCCAGATCTCTGGTTACAAATGTAAGGCATATGATCTGGATTGGGTCAGTTTAAGTTCCTCACTTCCCTAGCCACAGTGATTCATCCAAGGGATGGGCTTATCATTCCTTCCTAGAGATTTTTCAAACTGAAGCTAAGAAAAAGAGATTCACCTTTTTCTAAAATAACTAAGCTTGAAAGAATGCAGTTTCAGGTTGCTTTGCCTGTGCTCTCTTTGTGAATTCAGCTCATCTAAAGAAAGAAAAATTGACACAAGTGCAAAAAGATAGAGTCACAACATATTGAAAGAGACAGAGACAGAAACAGAGATAGAGAGACAGAGATTTCAAAAGCCAGTAGCGTTTATGTATCCCTAGATGCTGCCGTCCCTGGAGTCAGCACAAATTCTGACCTTTCGGTAGTTTGGTTATATGCTCTAGCAGGGATACCAAGTGCCGGTACATAACAGGCACTTGAAAAATGTTGAGATAGAGACTTTACTTTGGACCAAGATGGAATGAGAGGGGCCACATTCACCCTTCCTTCCAAAACAATTGAAAAAGCAGACAATATAATGAAAAAATGGTTTTATACACTGGACATCGGACAATACAGAACAGTATGATTTCAGGGCATCTGGGTGGCTCAGTTGGTAGAGTATACAACTCTTGATCTCAGGTCATTGGTTCAAGCCCCACGTTGGGGGCAGAGCTTACTTAAAACAAACAAACAAACAAAACAGTGGATTTCTAAGAGTGGGGGAAACAAAATGAACCCTATGAATACCCCCATTCACTGTCTGGGGAACGTTTCCATACTGCACTGCAAAGAGGGGGAACACTCTCTGAGTTGAGAAGATAAGAGCTAGGCTCATGTGGGGATGAAGCAGCTAGAGTTTTCAAAGTGGCATACTAGAGAGGGGATTGCTGTACAGAGAGTGCTCTGAAGATCTGCAGAAGGTCTGCCTCTATTGCTTAGCTGAGTATTGATCACAGTATGGATATAAGGAGCTAAGGTGGATAAAAAAAAATTATAGTTTTTTTTGAGCATATCTGTGTTCCAATTTGGAAATAAATGTATCCTTATAAATCCAATAACGAAATCTCTGATGTTATTTTTGATGTTTATTTATTTTGAGAGAGAGAACGTGAGAGCACAAGTAGGGGAGAGGTAGAGAGCGAGAAAGAGAGAGAATCCCAAGCAGGCTCTGAGCTGTCAGCACAAAGCCCAACACAGGGCTGGATCTCACAAACAGTGAGATCATGACCTGAGCTGAAACCAAGAGTTGGACACTTAACTGACTGAGACACCCAGGTGCCCCTCTAATTGTTTTTAAACAATTATTGAATGAACGTGTATCAGTAAATTCTTCCTTTTTCCTTAAGCTGGTTACGGTAAGATTTCTGTTGCTTGCAACCAAAGAATCTTCACTGATACACCTTATAATCCCACTTCCTAAAGTTTATCTTCAAGAAGTAACAAAGGATTCCAAAGATTTTGGTTATAAGAATGTCTATCAGGAGGGCCTGGGTGGCTCAGTCAGTAAAGCATCCAACTTCCGTTCAGGTCATGATCTCCAGGTTTGTGAGTTAGAGCCCTGCATCAGGCTCTGTGCTGACAGTTCAGAGCCTGGAGCCTACTTCAGAATCTGTGTCTCTCTCTCTCTCTGTCCCTTCCCCATGCGTGCTCTGTCTCTGTCTCTCTCTCTCTCTCTCTCAAAAATAAATAAACATTAAAAAAAAATAAAATGTGGGGCACCTGGGTGGCTCAGTTGGTTAAGCATCCGACTTCAGCTCAGCTCACGATCTCGCAGTCCGTGAGTTCGAGCCCCGCGTCAGGCTCTGGGCTGATGGCTCAGAGCCTGGAGCCTGCTTTCGATTCTGTGTCTCCCTCTCTCTCTGCCCCTCCCCCGTTCATGCTCTGTCTCTCTCTGTCTCAAAAATAAATAAACGTTAAAAAAAAATAAAAATGTGGAAAGATATGTCTTAAAATATTCATAATTCTTATCTCTGGCTGGTAGTTTCAGGTGGTTTTTATTCCTTATTTATTTATTTTTGTAATTTTTTTTTAACGTTTATTTATTTTTGAGACAAAGAGAGACAGAGCATGAACGGGGAGGGTCAGAGAGAGGGAGACACAGAATCTGAAACAGGCTCCAGGCTCTGAGCCATCAGCACAGAGCCCGACGCGGGGCTCGAACTCACGGACAGCGAGATCGTGACCCGAGCCGAAGTCGGCCGCTTAACCAACTGAGCCACCCAGGCGCCCCACTTTTTTTTTAAATATCTGTATTTTCTGATTATTCTACAACAAATTTGTTTCAACTATTTGTTTTTAATGCCTGTCTCCTTAGTTGACCCGAATTTCTGTTTTTTATTTAAAATTTACCTCTGAGTTCCAGTTTATTTGTAAAGCAAAGGAGATTGACACACTTTTAGCCAGTTAAATAATTAAGTCGTTTCCTGTTCAAATTACAAATTCTTCCTCTTTCCCCAACTCCTCTTCCAGAGCTCTAATGATTGCAGTTTTGCAACATAACAGCTATATAAAACGTACACATACTGCAGGTGCAATAAAAATTGTTCTATAGATGGTTGTTCTCTCACTGATATCCTAAGAGAGAGATGTCGTATAGTCAAAGGTATATGTTTAATAAAATGGGGCCAGAGAGGTTTTAAACTTCTACCAACATACACCGAAGCAGCTCAGTTATTAAAGCTTAGAAATGTTTCCCAGTGCCTGGCTGATCTAATGCTTTGGCAAATACAGAAAGTGACCTATGTCCCTAGGGGGAAACATATTACGCCTAATAATTTGATGTCCCAGATCTTCCAGAAAAGACCTGATTTCTTTCTTTCTTTTGTTTTTCCATAACAAAGGTCATTCCTTTACTGAATTTTAACTTTTATGTCTCTGGAAGATTTTTCCTATAAATGAATTCATGCATTTAAATAAAAAATCTTTTGCTAGATTACAAATCCCAGTAATTAATTTTTAAAAATCACCAGGGGCTCCTGGGTGACTCAGTTGGTTGAGCGTCCAACTCTTGATCTCAGCTTAGGTCGTGAGTTCATGGTTCATGAGTTGGAGCCCCACATCAGGCTCTGCACTGACAGCACAGAACCTGCTTGCAATTCTGTCTCTTCCTCTCTCTGCCCCTTGCCTGCTTGTTTTCTGTCTCTCAAAATAAATAAATAAACTTAAAAAAAAATCTCCATAGCATCAGGGTTGGAACAGTTGATCCTCAGGTAGGGTAATGTGGTATTGATGACCCCAGCAGGATCAGGGAGAGATATGAATGATGTAGATATTAAAAATCTAATTTGGCGTTCACACTTTGGTAACCATAAGAAACTACCACCATGAATTCCCAATTTGCACCCTAACTACTTCTGCCCTTGAATTCTAGTCCCAGATATAAAGCTAATTAGCTGTATAAAAAAGGCTCAGTCAATATCTTATTGCTTTCATATTCTTATCTCTCAAATAGAAGTTTAAAAAATGAACTATAAGCCTTGCTGAGTTGCTTTGAGGTTTAAATGAAATACTGAATGCACAAGTGATCTGAAAAGCACTATTTGTTTTTCCCAAGGAGTCCTTGATAAATCCTACTATAGATGTAAAGAAATAAGACACAAAGAAGTTGAGTTGCTTTGGTTGAAGAGGACGTGAAGGGCAGAAGCCCATCATACAAATTTAAAATATTACTCTCACTCCTTCCCATATTTGTTAGGGAAAAATTAGAATAACAATAATGAAAAAGAATAAAAATCACTAACAATTCCACCACATAGAGAACTGTTGATTATATTTTTCCAGACCTAAACAATATCTTCAAACACCTTGATCAGGTGATTAGTTAAACAGAATGAAATCTTTTCCCTTGCTTCCATGGGGCTAGGTAAGTGAAATTCTAGGCCGAGGGTCAAAGTAAGGAAGGCAGATTTCATCATCCAATTCAGGAGGCAATGAACACATGTCAGAGAGAGGAGACAAAAGCCAGAAGCTGCTGGATAACAAACCTGAACGAGGAGCCAGACTGAAGTAAACCTAGAGAGCTGTGGATAATAGCTGGAAACAGGACTAGATTTCCTTTAATTGGCTAGCAGCTATGAATTCTTCATTCCATCAGACTATAAAGAATCAGGGTTATCAACATAATTAAACTTAAGAATGTGACCATTTCATTAAACTTCCAAAACTGCCACTGAATTTTTGGTTAAAAGTTTTAGTCGCTATAAAAATGCTATTTTGAGGCACGCCTGGCTGGCTCAATTAGTGAGGCATGCAACTCTTGATCTCAGGGTTGTGAGTTCAAGCCCCACATTGGCTGCAGAGAGTTCTTAAAAATGAAATCTTTTTTAAAAATGTTATTTTGGGACACCCGGGTGGCTTAGTCGGTTAAGCGTCCAATTCTTGATCTCAGCTCAGGTCAAGTTCCAGCCCCGAGTCAGGCTGTGCCCTCTCTCTCTGCCCCTTTCTTGCTCCCATGCATGTGTGTGCATGCTCTCTCTCAAAATAAATAAATAAACATTACAAAAATGTTATTTTGAATATACTTTGAATCATAAGAGCAAAAGAAAGATAATTTTTTGTAAGTTTTTTCACTTAATTGAAATGATTTTCAAGTTTCTGCAAATACGGTAATTGCAAATTAAGGCATTAAGAGTTTATTGGTAAATAATGTATATATTCCCAATTCAAGAAATATAATAAATGAATGAGGTTAAAATAAACCTTTAAAGTTAAAAAAAAAAAAGTAAGATTAGGGTGAATATTTCCTGATACCTCCTGCCTTCTCCTACTTTCTTACAACTCCAGGGCAGGACAAGGAATATAACTTGAAAGAATTATGGTAATACCCAAATAAATTAAAGCTTTTCTATACCGGTTGTTGATAAACATTACATTATTTGATCTATTTTTCTCTCTTTACCAAATCTATAAAGAGATACTAAAATATTAAAACCATATATGATATTGATTATAGGGTTAAAACATTTGTCTAGAACCTTCCAACTTATGCATGCAAAAGTTCAAAACCTTTCTGAAACATTTGATTATTGTTCTACATCTTTCACTACCCTCCTGCACATTTTTAGCCATTATTTATTCTGGGAAGTCCTTCCTGACCTATACAGACTGTACTAAATGCCCTTGTATATGCTCTAAGCCCCTTTATGTATACTTCTATCATTTCTACTTACCACCTTGTGTTGAAATTATCTGCTTATAATTGTCCCTTTGGCTGAATTGTAAGTTTGTATGGAAATCCTCTACTAACCCAAAGGAGACTGAGTACTCCTATTATAAGTGTCCACAATTCCCTCTAGTTTTCCTTTATAACACTTAAGGGTGTGATTATTTTTGTAACAAGGATGGTAATTACCACTGTCCAGTACTCCATAACTATTATGGTTGAAGCTTTCCCTTATACACTACTATCACTTTCTTCACTGGATTCTATTTACAAAAGATTATTTAAAAAAGAAAAAAAAAGTTGGGTGTTTCTTGGTTTTTTATTTAAAACAAGAGTTTGGGGCACCTGGGTGGCGCAGTTGGTTAAGCGTCCGACTTCAGCCAGGTCACGATCTCGCGGTCGGGGAGTTCGAGCCCCACGTCAGGCTCTGGGCTGATGGCTCGGAGCCTGGAGCCTGTTTCCGATTCTGTGTCTCCCTCTCTCTCTGCCCCTCCCCCGTTCATGCTCTGTCTCTCTCTGTCCCAAAAATAAATAAAAAAAAAAACGTTGAAAAAAAATAAAACAAGAGTTTATTTTCGTACAGGCCTTTAAAAGTCAAATACTACTATTATACTTACAATGAAAAAAGCACTACATCGTTCCTCCTTCTCTACTCCCAATTCCTACTTCTCAAATGCAACATTTTCCCCATTATGTTAGCTGAAAATTATTTTTTTAAAAAATGTTTGTTTTTTACTTTGAGAGAGAGAGAGGGAGCACGTAAGCAGAGGAGGGGCAGAGAAACAGGGAGAAAGAATCCCAAACGGGCTTCAGGCTCTCAGTGCAGAGCTTAATGCAGGGCTCAGTCCCACGACTGTAAGATCATGACCTGAGCCGAAATCAAGAGTCTGATGCTTAACCAAATGAGCCCCCCGGGGGGACCCACTGAAAATTCTTCTGGTACTTGCTTCCATATTCCTACATGACATCCGTGATTACTGCTATTTTGAGTTTGCTTAGTTTCATATCTTTTGGCTTTCTACTACAGGAGATGAAGATTAGAATTTCTTACAATACTGCCCACCCCATGCCACATCACACACACTTTACACACACTTTTTTCCTCCTTTGTTTCACCCCATATGATGACATTATAACTTTTGGTTACCTCAACATGATCATTGCAATATACGATGATTATACTTCTCTTGTACAATGTCTTTTTTTCTGGAATTAATAACTGTCTTTATTGTTTTCTCAGTTTTCTATGTTCATAGAACTGTTTCATCCTCAAGCATTCCTCAAGAATTATAAATTTCCGGGGCGCCTGGGTGGCTCAGTCGGTTGAGCATCCAACTTCGGCTCAGGTCATGATCTGGAGGTGTGTGGGTTCCAGCCCTGCATTGGGCCCTGTGCTGACAGCTCAGGGCCTGGAGACTGCTTCGGATTCTGTGTCTCCCTCTTTCTGCCCCTCCCCTGGTCGTGCCCTCTTTCTCTCTCTCTCTCAAATAAATAAACATTAAAAAAAAAAGAATTATAAATTTCCTCTCATAATGTTCAGATACATCAGGTTTTTATTTATTTTATTTATTTTTTAAAGTTTATTTATTTATTTTGAGAGAGAGAGCATGCAGGGGAGGAACAGAGAGAGGGAGAGAGAGAATACCAAGCAGGCTCTGCATTATCAGCACAGGGCCCAATTTAGGGCTCAATCTCACCAACTGAGACATCATAACCTGAGTGGAGATCAAGAGTCAGATGCTTAACTGACTGAGCCATCCAGGGCCCCCTACATCAGGTTTTAAAAAAAAAAATTATTTATCTCATGGCAACATCCCTCATGAAGCCCTGTGCTCTCCTGCCCCAACATGAACAGATTGTTCTCTAGAAATGTCTAAATATGGCTCTAGGATCTCCATGCTTATCCTAAGGATTCTCTTCTTCTCCCTGTCTTAGATCTACTATTTTTTGGATACTGTATCTTTCTTCTTTGTTTTGCTTCCTTGCTTTGTGGAGCACATTTTCCAGTAATTCCTGGAAAAAGATACATGTTAGGTACAATCTTTAAGAATGTAAGCATCTGGGGGCATCTGAATGGCTCAGTTGGTTGACTGTCAGACTCTTGGTTTCAACTTGGGTCATATTTTCATAGTTCATGGTTCAAGCCCTGTGTTGGGCTCCATGCTGGCAGCACAGAACCTGCTTGGGATTCTCCCTCCCTCTCTCTCTCTGACCCTCCACACCTCTCCAAATAAATAAACTTTAAATATATATATATATATATATATATATATATACACACACACACGCAAAGATAACAAATGCTCAAAACTCATAACTTCCTATTTTAGTGAATTTTGCTATTATTTAGGTTTTTGAAGTTATTTCCATTTATCCTATGTATATGGTGGAAATAATACATAATCTCTTTCCAATGCCATATTTAGGGAAGTCATATTAGTGGCTTAAAAATAGTAATAGTGGCAGTATTTATATCACAGAAATAAGAAAATGATACAATAAGGGATTGATATTGCTCTTTTCCTTATCTAGACTTAAGAAAGTGATAAAGAAAAATATTAATAATACAAATTAAAATGAAAAGTGTGTTTTGTCTGTAGCAGTTAGATTGTGAATAGCACAAAACAATTGAGTATGTATTCTTCCAATATTCAAAAATTATTATCTCATTTGAGAAGAAATCACTCAGTCATTGATGTCTAACATTCTTCTTCCTTTTCACTTCATCTTAATCTTTTTTTAAAATTTTTTTAACGTTTATTCATTTTTGAGAGACAGAGAGAGACAGAGCATGAGCAGGGAAGGGGCAGAGAGAGGGAGACACAGAATCTGAAGCAGGCTCCAGGCTCTGAGCTCTCAGCACAGAGCTGATGCAGGGCTCGAACTCATGGATTGTGAGATCACTACCTGAACCAAAGTCGAATGCTTAACTGACTGAGCCACCCAGGCGCCCCATCACTTCATCTTAATCTTTAACTTAAAATATCAACCAACATTCTGGTGGAACTACTCATTTGTCATCTACAACCATAAGTCTGAAAAAATCAACAGAATCATTCAGTAAGACTTAATTGGCTATAATGACTTCACAATAAGGTGTATATTATTATTTATACCTTCTGGCCACACATTCTTCATCTTAATAAAATTTAACACACTTTTTAAATTTATTTTTTAGAGAGCTAGTTTTTTTTTTTTAACTTTTTTAAATGTTTATTTATTTTTGAGAGATAGAGCACACGCAGGGGGTGGGGGCAGAAAGAGAGGGAAACACAAAATCCAAAGCAGGCTCCAGGCTCCAGAGCCTGACCGAGCAGAGTGGGGAGCGGCGGAGCGAGAAGGGTTTGGGGAGGTCGGACGCTCAACTGACTTAGCCACCCACGCGCCCCTAGAGGGCTAGCTCTTAAACATGTATTAATGTATCACTGTCTATAACTTTCCCTATACTATAAATTCCATCAGTGCAATAACTTTCTCTTTGATTCCCCAGACCTTACAAGGTTTCTATTACCTAGTAGGTACTCCATAAACATTTATTGAATGAATGGATGAAAGGTCAAGAATCTTGCCTTATTCATTTTTATATCCAAGAAGTAGCACAGTGCCTGACACAGGTCACATCCTGAAAAAAAAAATGTTGCTGACCTGAACTGAACTTGAGTCATATTCTCCTAATTCTGAAAACAGTCCCAGGGCAATCTAACATATCAAGAAAAAGAGTGAGATGGTTTATTTTTTCAGGCACAAGGCTTGTTTTCATAGTTGCTTTGTAAGTTAAGTCACTTGCTGCAGTAAGTCCAGGATAAAAGCCAGATCTCCTGATTCCCGAAACAGTGCCCTATTCATTAGGTTCCCTATTTCTCAGGAGCACCAGTATTTTCTGACACTAATGTTGGACAGGAGAGCTGATTACTTGCTTTGTGGATACAAGATTTTTACTTAAGATAAATGACAGTAAACAGAGCCAGGAGAAATCAGATAACGATGTCTACCATTTAATGAGTACACGCTACGCTCATTGTAAAGCTCTGCTTTAAATCTAGTAGCTGGCTTCTGTCAATAACACTATATGGTAGGAATTATCTTTACATTCCAAATGAAGACACTGAGTTTCAGAGAGGTTTGTGAGCCCGTCTAAAGATCACAGCTGCTCAGTAGCAATACTGGGATTTAAAACAGTTTTGTCTTAAGATAAATCCCAGTATATTTTAATTGGACGATGTTTCTTAAGCATCAACTGTTTGTACCCCATTGTTCTGTACCACTTCCAGGATTTGCATGCCAATCATATTATCACTTATTTCGTATTTTTCTTGGAGCTTTTTTGTTTAGCCTCATCTGAAATAATAGTATCCATGAAATGATGGGTTAATATCTTGTCATACTTTTCTAATACATATTAACATGAATACATAAGTATTAAAATAAAACATTTTCCTGCTTACCATCTCAAATGCCCTTGGGTACTGTCAGAGATACATATACTTCCTTGAGGGAAGCATTGAGGATTTAACTTGTACTTGGGTAGGAGCAAGGGTGATGGTCATATTTTTTGCTTTCCGTTACGCTCTTGAAATAAAAAGAAATAAATCAATCTGTTTCACTGGAAGGGAGGGGGAGGACCCTGACTCATACTTCCTTGAGCAATTTTCCCATTGCACAAAACAAGCTTTACAAAAGCTTGTTCCAGGGTCACTGAAACCTTCCAGGCCACTGAATTGGAATTAAACTTGGCAAAGATTACTAAATGCCACCAGTGTTAGACAATTGAAGGTTTCTGCAGCAAAAACAGAATTCAAGAAAAATAAAACCAAATTGTTGGAAAGCACCTACAGTGACAGTCACGCAGGATTCAAAAATCTAAGAAAAGCTTCTTGGCATTTTGCTGCCCCAGCTGGAGTTGATAGAATTGTTTCTATTCTTTCCTGTAAGTAAGTTGGAGGAGGAAGTAGTTGGATTGTCTTTCTTGGCTTTTGAGTGGGAGGAATAATACAGAATTATCAGAGATAATGGCAAAAGGAAAAAGGGGAAAAAATATTTGAACTGCTGAAAAACTAAATTCATATCTCTGTGGAAGAACCCAGGTTTGGTGGTAGATAATTTGTTATGTTGTCCAATGCATTTCAAAGAAAAAAAATTATAAGCATCAGAAACTAGAGCAGCCAAGACCACAGTGGTAAATAGTACAGATTTTTTTTTAAGAGCTTGTGAAATATGAATGTCTACCTTTGATTCAGTTTTAATCCGTCTCCTTTATAGTGCCTGCAAATCCCTCCAGAATCTGGTTTCTAACACATACTCAATCTTCTCCTTACCTCAAACATATTTGGGTCCTATACCTGTGCCTTAACTGAGTACAGGCCCAGAGTCACTGGCAGGAGGGTTTCACCTACATCTGGACTTTAAGTAGACCAGGACTTACAGATCTTAATACTGTGTCTCTTTTATTTCTTTTTTTTTTTTTTCCTGTTATTTCGTAAAAAGAAAATCCCCTGTGGAATTTAGAGCCAGGAAGAATGCTGCTTTGTTTTTTGTTTTTGTTTTGAGGAAACAGAGTCTTTCACAATAATGAGAACTTCACGATTAAGTGTTTTCATCTTGCCCTGATGGTGTGGCTAGCAACGTAAATGACAGATTAAATAATTTCCAGTTGCTCTAGAATCTTCACAAAAGAATGAGATGTTACTTTCCCTTCATTTCTGGGGGAAAGTATGGGGAAAGGAGAATAGATGGGTAGCCAGGACTTTGTGTTCTATTTGGTAAGTTCTAGGCTTCCTTCACCTCATTAAGAAAACACTGTTTTTGGATACTTGTTGAGTTGGCCTAAAAGAGGAGAACTTCCAGTATTAAGAGAGAAGGGGCCCAGGGCATCTGGGTGGCTTAGTCAGTTGAGCATCAGACTCTTGATTTCAGCTTAGGTTATGATCTCACAGTTCGGGGTTTAAGGCCGTGTCAGGCTCCACACTGATAGCACAGAGTCTGCTCTGTGAGAGAGGGTCCTCTCCCTCTCTCTTTTGCCCCTCTCCTGCTTGTGCTCTCTGTCTCTCTCAAAATAAACAAATAAACTTTAAGCAGCCCTTCATGCTGCTTCCTCACAGTGGCCTGGAAGGATCAGGAATGTTGATGAGTGTGGCTTTGAGCTCTAAGCTATAATCTTCCGTATAGTGAAGATTCCAGTTGCCAAATTTGGCAGAGGGAGTAGATGCTATTTTCAGCAGAGGCAGCCACTTTGAATAAGTGTATAGATGGACAATGTGTGTTTCAAATCGACGGATTGAGGACTCTACACACCTCTCCTCCACATCAGTTTTCCTAAGTTATATAAGCCTTGGGTTCTTTGATAAAGAATGAGGTAGGGCCCTCTAAAAATAACTATGATTGAATTACCAACCCTGATAGATAAGAGCCCAAAGGATTTAATTTAATTGAGAAAAATAATGAAATGTGATATTTCTTACACTTTAGTTTTATTAGTTATCTATTGCTGTGTAACGACATTACCGTAACCTGAGTGGCTTAAAATATCACTCATTTGTTAAAGTCTTGAAACATTGTTCACTTATTAGCTTGTAGTGTCTCTGGGTTATGAATCCAGAATGGCTTAGTTTAGTCCTCTGCTTCAGGGTCTCTCACAAGACTGCAGTCAGGTGTCAGCCAGGGCTGGGCTGGGCTTTCATCTGGGGTTCGACTGGGGAAAGATCTTCCAAGTTCACATCACTGTTGGTAGCATTCAGCTCCTTGCAAGCTGTTGGACTGGGGGCCTCAGTCCCTGTGCTGTTGAGGAGAGGCTGTCCTCAGTTCCTTGCCACATGGGTCTTTCTATAAGGTGACTTACTTCATGGAAGCCAATAAGTGAGAGATTCGATAGAAAGAATCTGCTAGCAAGATCAAAGTTACAGTCTTATGGAATGCAATGACAGAGGTTACACCGCCTCACCTTTGCCATATTCCATTGACAAAAAGCAAGTCACAGGTCCTGCCTATGCTCAAGGAGAAGGATTTACACAAGGGCACAAACACCATGAAGTGAGGATAATTTGGGGCCATCTTTGTGTCTATAACATAAATTATAGAACAATTTTATACTTGTTAACACTAAGATGTTCATGGAAAATTTGTGATTTAAGCACAGTTATTTACATTTACCCCAAGGGTTGTCATATTAGCATTCTTCTTTTTCCTAGTCTTTATTTTCTTCTTTTATATATAATTCACTACTTTACTACATGTGCCTTTAAAAAACTTTCTCAAATATTTTGTGGAAAGGGGCATATATAAATAAACATACTTAACATACTAAAATAGGGTAATATAGGGGCGCCTGGGTGGCTCAGTCGGTTGAGCATCCGACTTCCGCTCAGGTCACGATCTCGCGGTCCGTGAGTTCGAGCCCCGCGTCGGGCTCTGTGCTGACAGCTCAGAGCCTGGAGCCTGCTTCCGATTCTGTGTCTCCCTCTCTCTCTGCCTCTCCCCCGTTCATGCTCTGTGTCTCTCTGTCTCAAAAATAAATAAATGTTAAAATAGGGTAATATAGACTAACTATCCCTCAAAATTCATATGTTGAAACCTAAACTCAAATGTGATAGTATTTGGAGTTTGGGCCTTTGGGAGGTGTTAAATCATGAGGACAGAGCCTTCAGGAATGGGATTAGTCGCCTTACAAAAGACACTCAGAGACTTCCTCATCCCTTCTGCATGTGAGAACTCAGAGAGAAGACAGCTAGCTGTCTATGAACCAGGAAGCAGCTCTCATTAGACACTGAATCTCCCAGTGCCTTGACCTTGGACTTCCCAGCCTCAAGAACTTTGAGAAATAAGTGTTTGTTGTTTGAGCTACACACTCGATGGTATTTTTGTTTTAGCAGCCCAAATAGACCAGGACACATACTAAATATAAAAGTAGCCATTTTGGGGGGCTTCTGGGTGACTCAGTCAGTTAAGTGGCCAACTTCCGCTCAGGTCATGATCTCATGGTTTGTGGGTTCAAGCCCCACATCAGGCTCTGTGCTGACAGCTCAGAGCCTAGAGCTTGCTTCAGATTCTGTGTTTCCCTCTTCCTCTGCCCCTCCCCTGCTTGCACTCTGTCTCTCTCTCTCTCTCTCTCAAAAATAAATAATAAACATTAAAAAAAATTTTTTTAAGTAGCCATTTTGGGGTTGCCTGAGTGGCTCAGTCGGTGAAGCATCTGACACTTGATTTCAGTTCGGTTCGTGGTCCCAGGGTCATGGGATCAAGCCCCTCATCAGGCTCCACACTAAGCATAGAGCCTGCTTTAGATTCTCTCTCTCTCCTCTGCCCCTCTCCCCTGCCCATGCTCTCTCTGTAAAATTTAAGAAAAAAACAGAAGTAACCACTTTATTAAAAGGGGAGGTAGGTCCTAAAATACATAATATTTTAAAATTACTAAAATGAGGAAATTTTTTCATAAAATAGATATGAAAAACTTTTCAACTTCATTCATATTAAGAGAAAGGCATATTAAAACCCACTGTTACACAAATTTCTATAGGTCAGACTGGCAAAAATGTGAAGAGTGTTGATGATGCTTGTGGGAGAAACAGATAAGAAACAAACTTAAATCACAATGTTAGATGTTGATAGGTGCTAGGAAGAAAATTAAAGTAGAAAAAAGAGAGCAATAGTGTTGCTATTTTCTATAGATTGGTCAAGACGGTGCGTCTGAAAAGGAGAGACATTTGGGCAGACATTGGAATGAAGTGAAGAAGTGGACCTTCCAGGATCGACAGAAATATGCAATTTCAAAAGCTCAGAAATGGGAACAGGTTTGCAAAGTTTGAGGAACTGGAAGAAAGCCAGGGCGGCTGAAGCACAGTGAGCAAGGAGGAGAGTGATGGACAACGAAGTTGCAGGGGTAGCCAGGGGTCAGACTGGGTCAGGCTCTGTAGACTATGGTAAAAACTTTCTGTTTCACTCTGTGAGCCGAGGTCATTTGGGGGTTGAGATCAGGAAAGTGATATTGTAGGACTGAAGTTTTAAAACAATCACTGTGGTTGCTAAGGGGAGTGGGTGAAGGGTAGGAACTGGGCAACAGTGGAAACAGAAACCAGTGAAAAGACTTGGTTCCTATTATGCATGTGAAACAGAACTCTTGATTCCCAAGCCCATCCCCCACTCTTACCCCACTATTCCCCATTCTTTCCCATTTCAGTAATGGCACTGCTATCCTCCAAGTTGATCATTTCTTTTCCCAAATCTCTTACATCTGCTTTGATCCATAAGTTCCTCTGATGGTATCTTAAAAAAAACGCCAATATCCATATGCTCTTTCCATGTACACTGTCACTCTCGGTTCCACGTATTTTCATCTCTCATCTGGACAGCCATATCCTCTCTGCCTCTGCTTTCAGCCTCTACAATCTATTCTTCACATGCAGCCAGAATGATATTTGGAAAATATAAATCAGATCATGACACTTGTCAGCTTGAAACCTTAAGGGTTTCTTTTAGCATTCAGAATAATATCTGCACTCCCTATCAGTCCTTTTCATGAGCTGGTTTAAGGCTACATCTCCAATTCATTTTGTGCATATGGTGGGCAGAATTTTGGCCCCCATGATCTCCATCCCCTGGTATTATTCCTATGATTATGTTATGTTGTAAGGTAAAGGGGAGATTACCTGAGCCTGTACAAGCAGAGGCAGAAGCAGCAGTCAGAGAAATTCTATACGTGAGAAAGACTTGACTCACCTTTCTTGGCTTTGAAGATGGAGGAAGCCATGAGCCAAGGAGTGCAGGCAGTTTCTAAAAGCTGAGAGTAGCCACCCCCCCACCCCCCACCCCCCAGCCAACAGCCAAGTTGATAGGGACCCCAGTCCTATAGTCCTGCAACTGCCAGGAACTGAACTCTGCCAATAACCTGCATGGATGTGAAAGTGAATTCTCCTCCAGAACCTCCGTAGAAGAGTCCGGTTTGGCCAACACTTTGATTTCAGCCTCGTGAGACTCAGCAGAGAGTGTAGGAGAGACCCCCCCCCCCCGCCCCCCAGGCTTCTAACCTACAGAAGCTAGAGCTAATAAATGGACGTTGAATTTGTTGTAATTTGTCACACGGCAATAGGAAACTAATAGAGTTCAACTTTCTCTCTTGCTCACCATGTTTTACCACACAGGCCACATTTTTCTTCAAATGTGCTAAGCTTCTTCCTGCTGTAGGATCTTTACATTTAGATTTCCCTGCTCCTGAAATACTCTAATCATGACATGCTCCTTCTCGTACTTTGGGGTGACAACTTAATCGCCATAATTTCGGTGAGTCCTTCACTATCTTAAGCAGCACTTGGCCCATTTATTGTCCTATATCACTATTTTCTTCATAGTACTAGCTTAGTATGCACTTGCTATGGGGCATACACAGATCTAAGCACTTCACATGGATTCATTCATTTATTTAATTCATTTAGTTCATTTAATCTCCCCAATGTAGAGGCCACATTTAGGTAGACAGTCTTGAGCAATGGAAGGCAGAAAGGGCCCACGGTGACTACCTGGCTGAATACAGACAGGTCCATTAGGCAACCCACCTCAAAAGACCCATAGGCCCTAAGTGACCAATGGGCTACTTACAACCAGGCACAGTTACCAAAAAAAGGGAGAATTCCATATGCTATCATACTTCCTCATCTTCCCCCTTTACAAACAGCCCCCACTGGGGTGCCTGGGTGCCTCAGTTGGTTAAGCATCCAACTCTTTTTTTTTTTTTTAATTTTTTTTTTCAACGTTTATTTATTTTTGGGACAGAGAGAGACAGAGCATGAACGGGGGAGGGGCAGAGAGAGAGGGAGACACAGAATCGGAAACAGGCTCGAGGCTCTGAGCCATCAGCCCAGAGCCCGACGCGGGGCTCGAACTCACGGACCGCGAGATCGTGACCTGGCTGAAGTCGGACACTCAACCGACTGCGCCACCCAGGCGCCCGAACTCTTGATTTCAGTTCAGGTCACCTACCCACCAAACCATGAGATCAGCCCCGAGTCGTAGCCTGCTTGGGATTCTGTCTCTCCCCCTCCCCTGCTCGTGTGTGGGGTGTGTGTGTGTGTGTGCACACGTGTGCACACATTCTCTCTCTCTCAATATAAGTAAATAAACTTAGAAATTTTTTAAATAAAAATAAAATAAGTAAAATTAAAAAAATTTAAAAAACAGCCCCACCCACTGCCTCATTGCCAACAGCGAATCCCCTGCTGTCCTGTCCACCAATCGCTTGCAGTGTTTTCAATAAACTTGTTCAACATCTCTTGTTCTGCCTCTGGTGAGTTCTTTTACTTCCTGCACCACCAGTTCCCACCCCATCATTGCCCCACATTTGAGGGCCCCTCCAACTGATTGGTAGACATCCTATTTAGACAACACACCCAATAACCCCATTAGGTTATGAAGTAGATACTATTCCTATCCCCATTTACAAATGAAGAAATGGAAACACAGAGACTGAGTAATTTGCCAAGGTCACATAGGTCGTAAATAGCAGAGCCAATATTTGAACTCAGGCAGACTAATCCCAGAGTCCACACACTTAAAACTGTATTTCCTCTACAGTATTTATCACATTCTAAAATCATCTCATTTTGGGGGCACCTGGGTAGCTCAGTCGGTTCAGTGTCCAACTCTTGATTTTGGGTCAGCTCATCTCATGGTTGTGAGATAGAGCCCCATGTTGGGCTCTGTGCTGGGCCTAGAACATGCTTGAGATTCTTTCTCTCCCTCTCTCCCTGCCTCTATCCCACTTCAACTCACACTCTTTCTCTCCCTCTGAAAATAAATAAACATTTAAAAAAAAGATAAAGTCATCTCTTTTTTTGTTTACTTATTTATTGTTTCTCTTTCCTTCTACACTCCCGCCTAGCATGTAAGCATCTCAAAAGTAGGGATCTTATTTGTCCTGTTCACATAGTACCTGCTGAAGAGTGGCAGAACATACCACCCCAGAATAAGCCACTTATTTTGAACTGAAGGCAATTGACAGGAAGCAGATATAAGGAAAACTCTTTGGGGTGCCTGGGTAGCTCAATTGGTTAAGCATCTGACTCCATCTCAGCTCAGGTCTTGATCTCAGGGTCAAGAGTTCAAACCCCATGTTGGGCCCCTGAGCTAGCCTGCTAAAAAATACAAAACAAAAAACTCTTTGTCCTCCCCTTATTTGCATAAAAGTCAGACCTAAATTTGTAAAGTTATTTCCCCTCCTTTCTTTGCCTGGCAGGACAAAAGTTAATCATGGGAGAAAACTCTAGATCTGTATTAGCCCAGAGGAATCCATATAAAAAACTCTACTAAGTAGCCCTTACCTTCCATTAGTTCCCCCATATGTTTGCCTTTCCACAGTTTGCCACAAAATTGAAATTCAAAGCCTTTTTCCTTTGTCTTGTCACTTCTCTAAAATTTTATTTATCTTTTGTTAAGATGCTAGATAAGCCCAAGTTCTAAACATCTCTTTAAGTTGCTCATCTCTGAGTGTTCCCACATATGCACAATTCACGTGTTAATAAACTTCTGCTTGTTTTTCTTCTGTTAATCTGTCTTTTGGCATTCTAATTTATAGAGCCCCAGTCAATGAACCTAAGATAGATAGAGAGAAAAAGATTTTCCTCCCCGCTCACTGTTCACCAAATATTTTGAAAAATGAATGAGTCATTATTTCCATTTTTCAGATGAGGAAAGTGATACCAGAGAAGTTAAGTAACTTCTGCAAAGAGACACAGTACATAATAGAGCCAAGATTTATACCCAGTTCTGACTAATTTCAATTCTGTGCCCTTAGCTCCTATTGCCTTCTTCATTAAAAAAAATAATAATAGTGGGATGCCTGGGTGGCTCAGTTGGCTAAGCATCTGACTCTTGATTTCAGCTCAGGTCGTGATCTCACAGTTTTGTGAGTTCGAGCCCAGTGTCTGGCTCTGGGTTGATGGAGTGGAGCCTGCTTGAGATTCTCCTTCTTTTTCTGCCCTTCCCCTGCTCGCACTCTCTGTCTCTCTCAAAATAAATAAATAAACTTAAAAAAAAAGAGTGATGTTGTCTCAGAGTATGTATACAGTTTTCTTCAACTAGCAAAATGATCCATCGTAAATGGTTTCCTGGAAAATATTTTGACATTGTGGAAGCTCATCCTTGCTGTCATCTCACTTTGTTTTGTGCTGTTTTCCCTCTGAGGAGCTTCTCTGGCACTTCTCTGTGAAGCGTATTCTTGGTTGGAGAAGTCTTTCTAGATGCCCCCTCAACTGCCTCTGCCTCTGTCCTTGTGTCCCCCACACACCAATTTACTTTGCCTCTGAGGGGTTAATGTTCCCTGCCCACAAAATGTAATAGCTGTTTTCCTTTCCCTTTCTTCCCACGCTAGTTTCTCCCTGGTCTATAAAAGTGGCCCTTCCCACCTCTGAATACCTTAATTACAGTGTATTTTAGAGAAAACTCTCTGCCCCTCTGAAGTCTTCCCTTCCTCCAGGCAGACCTCTGGTGGCTATATTCACATTTTACTATAGATAATTATCACTGTTTGAGGTCTCACAGCTGACCCCATTGACTCAAAACAACACAGAAAGCCAAGATTCTGACCTGCAAAACATTTCCTCAATAGCTTGACATGAAACAAAGACAATCACACTGAGGCATTTGACCCAGGCTGCACGAGTCCATGGAAGTTAATTGTTTGGTGATTTCCTGTACTTGAGGCACAAATGCTTCCTTTTTCAACAATAGACTCACTAAAGCCTCAGTCAGTGCAATGAAATTAGAGACTAAAAGGGCAGCCTATATTCAGATAACACTCAGTGGTAATTTAGGCTATGAGGTTTGCAGGATTGAAAGGCATTTAGAAAGGAACTACAGGCCCTCCCAGTATAAGGATTCTTGATTATAGTTCTGAGTATTTCTGGAGGAGCTCTGGCCCTCCTACCAAGGACCTTCATTTTATTGCATCCCTTGGAGTTCAGAGTCTCTTTCTTGCAAAAGGAGAGAAAGGTGGATGTGGGTAGTATGCAAGTATAAGCTGTTGAGGAGACCAAACTCCTAAGCATAACATAGGAGACACTTCATGAACTGGATTTTGACTACCCAAACATCTCTTTCTTCTTCCTCTACCTGACAAAGATGCTCTCTTTGACCAACCTTTATTCAGATTCCTCTAAGCTCTCTTCTCAACTAGGCTTTGACCTTGGGCTTCAGCATCCACTTTTGTTGGGCTCACATGGCCCAGTTTTAGCAAGAATCCTGCTAAGTCAGTTTAGAGGGAATCCCCTACCCTAGATATCTGATCACTGTTGATATCTGGTCAAATTTGCCACCCCCCACCACCTCCCAGGTGTTACCTGATCATTCTGGCCTACTTTCAGCAAGAACCCTATTAGGTCACTTTAGCAAGATGATTCTACCCTCTTAGTAATTTTCCATCTACTGACTGACATCCCCACCCCTCACCCCATTCTTGTCTATAAATCCCCACTTTTATGTTCTACTTTTTTAAAGTTTATTTATTTATTCTGAGGCAGAGAGAGAGAGAGAGAGAATGCATGTAAACCAGCAGGATAAGGGCAGAGAGAGAGAGAGGGATACTGAGAATCCCAAGCAGGATCCGTTCTGTCAGTGCAGTGTCCGACCTAGGGCTTGACCTCAAGAACCAGGAGATCATGACCTGAGCCAAAATCAAGAAGAGTTGGACGCTTAACCAACTGAGCCACCCAGGTGCCCCTCTTTCTATTCTAACTTGAGCCCAATTCTATACTAAGGTCTCTTTTCTCCTATTGTAATAGTTCCTAAGTAAAATATGTTTTTACCAGTTTAACTACTGTCCAGCTCTTGTTTTTGTTTGACACACTCTCATAGTGATACTGTGTTCCTGTCACACTGAATTATTTATTAATTACTTCTTAGAACATTTCTAGCTTTTCCACACCTCCCTGCCTCTCCACTTCCCTAGGAATGTCTTTTTTCACTTCTCTGCCAGGTCAACTCTAGTCATTCTTAAAGACCCAGTTTACATCATTAATTAGCCAGGTCTCCTCCTTCCCATTTCTAAAATCACTACTAGCACAGCTCAGGCCCTCAAAATTTCTTGGCTGGATGACTGCCAACAATCTATATTCTCCTGGTCTCCAGTATTGCACCCCTTCAAATCTGTCTTTCATCTACCAGCCAGAGTTTATTTAAAATACTAATTTGATCAGCTTATCTCTTGCTTGAATTCTTTTTTTTTAATTAAAAAAGTGATTCTTATTCTATCTTTAACGAGCGAGGTATGTGCTGAGAAATATCAATATCACGGTTGGTATAGAAAGCTGCAGACTTTCGATTTCTCCAATGTGCTCCATCCTCCCAGTCCAGAGTATCCCAGACTCCTCTAGTGCAGACCAGGCTCTCTAAATTGGTATACCTCTGTCCTGCATGCCACCTGCTCCTCTTTCCATGAGGAAGAAGAGGAAGAGAAGGATAGGAGGGCCTAGGAGAAGCTGCAGCAGAAGAGTACAAAGAAAGGAAAGAGGAGGAGGGGGAAAGTATGTTGAGAGGAGAAAATGCTGGAGAGAGAATATAGGCAAAAGCCCATTAGGAAAAGGAGCATCACACTTACTTTTTTAACTACCTCTTCTCTTCTTGACTTTCCTCTCCCTATAAAACATCCAACAGTACTGAGGATTTTCCCAGTTGCAAAGTCTTCCAAAACATACTTCTTTGCAAATATGAAGGTTCTCCTATAAACACTAACTTACACACGGACGATCCAAATAGAAGTGAGATTTGGGGAAGTATATTCAGTTATCTAATAAATATTTTTTGAGACCATTTATGTGCCAGGCACTAAGCTAGGAAGCAGTGCTGAAAAAGACAGATAAAGGCCTTTGGGAACTTTCATTAGCACTGAGCTCATTTATACCCTCATCTTTCATAATCGGTTAAAATAAATGTCCTCTCTTAAAATCATAGCAGTGATAAAATATGAGATTAAAGTATCTATCCCAAGGTTACATACAGGTAGGTGCTTAGTATAATTGCTTTGTAATGATAAAGTGATGATACTATTAAAACTCTAAGTAGAATCAGGGTAATGTCTTGAACTTCATAAGGCAAAGGAAAAAATAAATTTTTATCAAGAATACTAGAAAGAGCTGTAAATCAAACAATGGGGGCCTTCTAGGTAGACAAATAGATGTATTTAACCTGTGAGTATGCTATCAGTGTTGTTGAAGGTACTTCTTTCCTTCTTCCGATGTGTCTTCCACTTGACAGGAACCCATTGGTGTATATATTAGTATAATGCTTCTGATTTTCTGCCAACTCTGCACTCATTCCACCTGGAGGGTGACGTTGGAAAAAAGAAATTGGGCATGGACAGCTCAGCTTCTTCTTGGAATATAGCTGAAAAGAGGAGCATGTGTGATCTCTCTGCTCCTCCGGGGACAGGCCCTGTCCATGCTGGGGGTAGAGGAGGCGTCTTGCCGGTTTCTACACTGCCTGCAACTGCAATTCTGGATTCTGTATTAGGAAGCCCACCTGCTCAGACATCAGCCCTTCCAACCTAACCTTGATCTGTAATAAAGGTGATTTTTTCTCTGCAAACAGACTATTTATTTATTTTATTTATTTGCAAACAGACTTTTTAGTGCAAATCAGGTTAGACTCTTCCTTTTGTCTCTCAGTGCTTTCATGGTTTATACCATTCTTAAACAAAACCTACCCAACAGCTACAACACAAATAAAACTAGAATTAAAGAATGAAAACCAAAACAATTCTTTTGTGCTGATAAGTGGAAACAATGTGTTTTTGCAAAGCCCTAATGAGCAGTTTGTAGATTTTAAGAACTCCTTGCTTCAGCATTCTATTATGGAAAGTTCATACAAGGAGCCAGTCTGAGCAGAGATGGGAGTTCTTTTGGACTGGAGTGTTCACCTACAATGGAAGCCATGAGAACACATCAAGTGCATCATGTAAATGGCTGAAAATATGGATCTGGTCAATCCAAACAATCAGGAATTCCTTAATTACTGCATGGTTTGAGTTTTGGCACTGACACAATAACATCAAGTGATTTGTTTTTCTACTCTTAAGAAGGATTGCCTAAATAAAATGCTCTCCCATTGGCTCTTAGGGAATTAAGTTTTCAGACTGCTCTGTCCCTTGCATTTGTGCAAAACTGATTTTTTTTTTAAGTGGGCTTCATGCCCAGCGTGGAGCCCAGTGCAGGGCTTCTACTAATGATCCTAAGATCAAGAAGTGCATAGGGATCAAGAGTCAGACACTAACCAACTGAACTACCTAGGTGCCACTGAATTCTTTATTTCCCCACTAACTCTCTTCTTTTGTGCTCTTACTCAGTAAAGGTTACTCACCATCATCCACCCAGGTACCCAAGTCAGAAACCTGGGTATCATTTCTGGCATCATCCTGTCTCTTGCCTTCCACAGCCAATCTGAGTCAACTCTACCTCCTAATTACCTCTCAGACTGGTCCACTTCTTCTCATTTTCACTGCCACTACCTTAGTTCAGGTCCTTTTCTTTTTTATTGGAATATATTTGACACATAATATTGTATAAATGTAAGGTGTACAACATGTTTTTAATACATTTATATATTGTGATATGATTGCCATTGTAGCAATAATTAGCACCTCTATCCTACTACATAATTTTCTTTTTAGTAGCTAGAAAAATGAAGTTCTAGTCTTTTGGCAAGTTTGATGATTATAAAACAATACTATTGTTTATATTCATTGTACTGTGCATTAATTATATCCCTGGGGCTTATTTACTACTTATTGTACTATTAAATGATAAATAACTATATACCCTTAAACAACATCTGTCCTGTCCCCTCACCCCCCATCCTCTGTTAATCACTTTACTCTCTGTTTTTACATATTTGGCTTTCTAAAATTCCACATATAAGTGATATCATAGAGTACTTGTCTTTCTCTGACTTATTTCACTTAGCATAATGTGCTCAAATTCCATCAATGTTGTTGCAAATGACAAAATGTCCATATTTCGCATGGTTGGATAATATTCCATTGTAAATGTTTATTGCATTTTCTTCATCTATACATCTATCAGTGGACATTTAAGTTGTTTCCATATCTTGGCTATTGTAAATAATGCTACAATGAACACGGTGGTTCAGACATCTCTTCGAGTTAGTGTTTTCATTTTCTTTGGATAAATACCCAGAAGTGAAATGGTAGTTCTATTTTTAATTTTTTGAGGAACTCCATACTGTTTTTCATAGTGTCTGCAGCACTTTACATTCCCACCAACAGTGCACAAGGGTTCCCCTTTCTCCACATCGTCACCAACACTTGTTGTCGCTTGTCTTCTTGATTATAGCCATTCTAACAGTTGTGAGATAATATCTCAGTGTGGTTTCAAACTGTGCTCCCCTGATTATTAGTGACGCTGAGTGTCTTTTCCTGTACCTGTTGGACATTTGGATGACTTATTTGGAAAAATGTCCATTTTCCAAATGTCTCTGAGAGAGAGAGAGAGAGAGAGAGCACGAAACAGAGTGTGAGTGGGGGAGGGGCAGAGAAAGAGAGAGACAGAATCTAAAGCAGGCTCTAGGCTCCAAGCTGCCAGCACAGAGCCTGACGCAGGGCTTGAACCCACAAACTATGAGATCACTACCCGAGCGAAGTCAGATGCTGAACCGACGGAGCCACCCAGGCACCCCTCTTCTACCCATTTTTTTTTTCAACGTTTTTATTTATTTTTGGGACAGAGAGAGACAGAGCATGAACGGGGGAGGGACAGAGAGAGGGAGACACAGAATCGGAAACAGGCTCCAGGCTCTGAGCCATCAGCCCAGAGCCTGACGCGGGGCTCGAACTCACGGACCGTGAGATCGTGACCTGGCTGAAGTCGGACGCTTAACCGACTGCGCCACCCAGGCGCCCCTACCCATTTTTTAATTGGGTTGTCTTTTTGTTACTAGGTTGTCTGAGTTCTTTATGTATTTTGGATATTAACTGCTTATCCATTATACGGCTTACAAAAATTTTCTCACATTCTTTAGGTTGCCTTTTCATTTTGTTAATTGTTTCTTTTGCTATACAAAAGGAGGTAGCCCCATTTGTTGACTGTTGCTTTTTGCTTTTTGTGCTTTTGGTGTCATATCCAAAAAACCATTGCCAAAAGCAATGTCAAGAAGGTTCTTCCCTACATTTTCTGCTAGGAGTTTTATAGTATCTGGTCTTATGTTTCAGTCCTTGATTCATTTTGAGTTAATTTTGTGAGTGCTGTGAACTACGGTTCCAATTTCATTGCTGTGTATAGGCTTATCTAGTTTTCCCTACACCATTTGTTGAAGCAACTATCTTTTCCTCATTGGCTACCTTGTCAAATATTAGTTGACCCTATAAGCAAGGGTTTAATTCTGGGCTCTCTATTCTGTTCCATTGGGCTATGTGTCCATTTTTGTGCCAGTACCATACTGTTTTTATTACTGTACCTTCATCGTAGAGTTTAAAACCAAGAAGTGTGATATGTCCAGCTTTGTTCTTTTTCCTCAGGATTGCTTTGGCTATTCTGGGTCTTTTGTGGTTTCATACACATTTTAGGATTTTTTTTTCTTCATTTCTATGAAGAATGCCATTGGTATTTTGATGGTGATTGTGTTGAATCTACAGATGGTTTGGGGTCCTTTATATTTCTTACTTAGCATGATAGAAACTGCGTGTTGTTTCCTGGAAAATTTATTCTCCCCTTTATTTATGGTAAGGTAATAAGCCCCTGTTTTTCAACTGGGCACATGGCCTCACAGAATAAGAACTGCATTTCTTAATTATCCTTGCATTAGGCAATGGTCAAGTGTCTAAATTCTGACTAATGGGATATGCGCTGATATGATGTGGAAATTCCAGGTCATACACTTAATTTTTCTGTATCTCAGGTTGTAATGCATATGTGGTAAAGGTGAACCATATCTAACTCGTAGAGATGAGGGCAACAACTGAGAATGCATGGCGTGGAACTGCTGCTCAACCAGCTCTGGGTTGCTTATGCCCAGACTAAGTGAGTAAAAAACTTTAATATCATGCACACTGCTTTTGGGGCACCTGGGTAGCATCTGACTCTTGATTTTTGGCTCAGGTCATGATTCCAGAGTCGTGAGATTGAGCCCTGCATGGGGCTCTAAGCATGGAGCCTGCTTAAGATTCTCTCTCTCTCTCAAAAAGAAAGGAAAAAAAAAAGATTCTCCCTCTCCCTCTGCCCTTCCCCCACTGGCCACTCACTCATGTGCACACTCTCTCTCTCTCTCTCTCTCTCTCTCAAAATAAATAAACAAACAAATAAATAAGCAAATAAGTAAATAGAATCATGCATACTGCTTTTATTTGGGTTTCTATTACAGTAACCATATCTATAGAGTAATACCTTAGATTAACACAACCTTTTGATTAGTCTTTCTGTCCCCACTTTTAACTTCTCTTCAATCTGTTTTCTTCATTAAAGTTGGAGTAATCATTGTAGAATTCACATTTGATCAGATTATTCCCTTTCCTCCACTTTCCATGCCATTCTTTCAGTGTGTACTTTATAGTCCTCAGCCTAGCATACCAAACCCTTCATGAACCAGCCTCTGCTTTATCTCTCCAGCCTCACTTCTTATCATTCCCTACCTTGTATGCCAAGCTCAAATCACATAGAAACATTTGCAGTTTCATAGAATAAGCGAAGCTTTCATACCTCAGTGCATAAACATACTGTTTATTCTGCCTGGAACACTTATTCCACATACTCACTAGTTTCTCTGTCTGGCTAGTTTCTCCTTGCCCTTTAGGATCAGGTCACCTCTTCCTGGAAGCCTTTCTTGCCCACCCAAGAATTGGGTATGGTCCTCTCTTATGTATTCCTAAAGTATTCTGTGCATACTTTTGTCAAAGAATTTCCTGTTTACTTGTCTGCTTCCCTCCCCACCACTCCCCTATCAACTTCCTGGAGAGCAAGGGTTATGTTCTCATTAATAGTGTATCACTATGCCCAGGCACAAACCTTGGCACAGAGCAGCACTCAAAAGATACTTATTCAGTGAGCGAATAGGTCAATGAATGAATGGAACCATGGAGTCATGAAAATAATATTTGAATGGAATATAGAGACCTGAGTTTTGTATCTCGTTATGACACTCCTTGTATGGTTTTAGTTGAAATCATTTCATTCCACTTCAGCTGAGCCAGATAAATTCTCAGGTTCCTTCCAGGTCTATGATTTACAAACACATTATATAGGGAAAAGTAACAGTATGCAAATGTATAGAGCTGACAACCATAACCAGCTGCCTAAATTATTCTTGTAATAAAAAATGTACTTTGAAGAAACATGCCAAATAAAAGCCAACTTTTATAGCCATATTTAAGTGCTTTCTACTTACAGATTTTAAGCTATTTTTGTAGAATCAATTATTTTCATGAAATCTTTTTTTTTTAATTTTTTTTAACGTTTATTTATTTTTGAGACAGAGAGAGACAGAGCATGAACGGGGGAGGAGCAGAGAGAGAGGGAGACACAGAATCGGAAGCAGGCTCCAGGCTCCGAACCATCAGCCCAGAGCCCGACGTGGGGCTCGAACTCACAGACTGTGAGATCGTGACCTGAGCTGAAGTCGGACGCTTAACCGACTGAGCCACCCAGGTGCCCCTCATGAAATCTTTCAAAAATATCTGTCATAATCTCTGTTTGAGAAGTAGAGAATATTACATTTACTGATACTAGGGGGTGGCTGTCTAGCTCAATTGGAAGAGCATGTGACCCGTGATCTCGGGATCATGAGTTGGAACCCATTGTTGGATGTAGAGATTACTTAAACAAGTAAATCTTTAAAAAAATAAATCCAGTGATATTAGGTAATTTATTAAAAAGCCCGCAGCAGAGACAGAAGCAAAGTCAGAATCTGATTCAGAATTGTCTTGATAGGATACCCACCTATTGTAAAACAAACCAGTATTATTCTGAAGCTAAACCAGTAAAGAAAGCAATGAACTTTAAAACAAATTGCAGGTAGGTGAAAATAGCAAATACCAGAACTAAGGTTTGAGATAACATTCTACTTTTTGAATCATATGATTATGGGGTTTGGCAGCATTTTTAAGGGGGGGTTATCATTTACTCTTCCCCTACCATTAAGCAAAGCTACTCCTAGTAGTGCCCAAACAGAGCAAGTTATGCAATTCTTTAAAATGTTTTGAAAAAGACTATTCTACAACTTTTTCATACTTGTCCCTGCGTCACATCATGCTGATAACAAAGAATTTTTATTTGCCTTAACACTCATCTAGTTTCATCACTTGTGTTCTATAGCTGAAGAAAATGAGGCCCCAAATGGTTATAATGTGGTCAAAGTCACATAGTAAGATTATGGCAGAACAGGAACTAATCTCCAGTCTTTCTGATTTCCAGCCCCCTGCTCCAACTGTATCAAGTGTGGCTGTGACTTTCAGCACCTTCCCCATTTCACTCTCTGTGTCTCTTGGTAAAATTTTAATATACTCCCTGGCTCCCCAGCTAAGGCCTATCTCTTAGTTTCCTAGTTGTGGTAGGCAGGATTCTAAGATGGCCTTCCAAATCCCTGCCTCTGGTGTACACGTTCTGTATAAGCCCACCACCCCGAAATGTTGGGCAGGACCTATGGATACAATGAGGTAGTTGCCCCTTTGACAGGTTACATAATATGACAAATGTATGATGATGGTCACCTTTGGTTATGTAATGATAGGAAACAAACATACCAGCATCACAGGGTTATATTTAGTAAGAAAATGGAATGCTATTGGAATGTAACTCCCTCAATTTCTCTTATTTCTACCTCTCTGCTACATGGTTTTCTATCCTTTTCTTTCCTCCTGAGGGAGCAGATGAAAGATACCTCTCTCTCTAAATGTTATTAAAAGTGTCTCTCAGGGGTGGCTTGGTGGCTCAGTTGGTTAAGCATCTGACTCTTGATCTCAGTTCAGGTCTTGATCTCAGTGTTGTGAGTTCAAGCCCTGTGTTGAGCTCCACGCTGGGTGTGCAGCCTACTTAAAAAACAATAGTGTCTCTCATATTGCCGATTTTTCTCTCTCCTTGTAGTCATTCCCCACAACCAGCAAACCTGTAGGGTTTCCTATTCAGCATAACCTTTCTTTTTTTTTTTTTTAATATTTTATTTTTAAGTAATCTCTACATCCAACATGGGGTTTGAACTTACAACCTTGAGATCAAGAGTCATATGTTCCGCCCACTGAGCCAGCCAGGTGCCCCATCCCCCAGCATAACCTTTCCATGACTGCAACCCTTTTTAACTTTGGTGTTTCTTCTTCCTTTCTGTGTGTCACGTGTCAGACTTGCTTGTTCCAGATCTACCCTACTGTTCCTAAAGAACACTGGGCTGGGCTGGGCCCCGATCCAGAACAAATAACCAGCAGGTTTCAGATCCTAGCTCACTGAAGTGAAATTAGAATGACACAGTAGGGCACCACAGACATTGGTTCTGACCTGGCCCTTGATCCAACATTTCCTCTGTTTGGTTTCTTTTCTTAACCTGGCTGCTTAAACCTTCCAGTCTAGCTACATGATAGACTCATTCTCTGAGCTTTCAACTCTTTCTTTTTTCTCTAATCAGCAGGCTGTCTTCTCCCTTCTGACATCATGCTAATTTGAGACTTTTTTCTTTTCTTTTTTTCCAACTTAAGAAGAATGATGCAACGAACCCCCATGTCCCTATCACCGAGCTTCAAAAATTACCAACATAAGCCCATGTTATATTATGATTTTGTGTGTGTGTGTTTTGTTTATAACATTAAATCTACCATCTTAACCATTATTAAAAAATTTTTTTTTTTTACCATCTTAACCATTTTTAAGTGTAAAGTTTGTTGGTGTTAAATATATTCACATCGTTGTGCAACAGACCCCTGGAACTTTCTCATCTTTTATTTTTTTTAAGCTCATTTATTTATTTTGAGAGAGAGAGAGAGAGAGCGAGAGAGAGCGAGCGATCAGGAGCAGGGACGGGCAGAGACAGAATCCTAAGCAGGCTTCACAGTGACAGCTCAGATGCGGGGTTTGAATCCACAAACCATGAGATCATTACCTGAGCCGAAACGAAGAGTCAGACGTTCAATCGATTGAACCACCCAGGCGCCCCTGGAACTTTTTCATCTTTTAATATTGACACTCTGTATTCACTAACATTAATCATATTGAATTATTTTTAAAGCAAATCCCAGACCTTATATCATTTCATTCATAAACGCTCCAGTATGTATTTTCAAGGAATAAAGGACTCTCTTTCTCTCTTTTTTGTACGACCACAAAACTTTTATCACACTTTTTTTTAATTAAAAAAAATTTTTTTAATGTTTATTTATTTTTTAGAGAGAGAGAAAGAGACAGTGCTAGCAGAGAAGGGGCAGAGAGAGAGAAAAGGAACCACAGAATCGGAGGCAGGCTCCAGGCTCTGAGCTGTCAGCACAAAGCCCAACACAGAGTTTGAAATTGTGAACCACAAGATCATGATCTGAGCCAAAGTCGGAAGCTTAACCAACTGAGCCACCCAGGTGCCCTAAAACCTTTATCACACTTAAATCAAGGTTTCAACAGGAAACAATTGACACATTCAAAATAAGATAAAGTTAGGAGGGTTTATTTAAAGGTTGTTTGTATAGGGGAACCACAAGTATGGTGCAGTAACCTAGAATAAGTGGCTAAATTGGTACTACCTACAGGGCCATAGGGATAAGGGCAGGGAGTGGTTACCAGAATCTAAGAGTCTATAGAGTTGGGCTGCTCTGGGAGAAAAAAATAATTGTCCAAGAGACACAGTAAGAGGTGATCTTGTAAGGAGGGATGCAAGGGAATAATACCCTGATATGACTCTCCTCCCTCCCTGTTTGTCTTATCATCATTTCTCATTGGTCAAGTACATCTAATAGTTAAAGGCATGGGTGCTCTGCCAATATAGTCCATACAGGATCACCCTTCTGGAGCACAGAACAGGGTAGGGAGTGGATCTGGAGGAACAAATGGGAGATATCCAGAAAATAATAATTCTTGGGGTGCCTGGATGGCTTAGTCGATTGAGCAACCGACTGTTGGTTTCAGCTCTGGTCATAATCTCATGGTTAGTGGGTTTGAGCCCCAAGTCTGCTTGGGATTCTCTCTCTCTCTCTCTCTCTCTGTCTCTGCCCCTCCCCTGCTTGGGCTGTCTCTGTCTCTCTCAAAATAAATAAATAAAACTTAAAAAAAAGAAAGAAAATAATAATTCTTAATGTCGTTTAATTCCCAGCCAGTGATTGGAATTTGTTGTCTCCTCATGTCTTTTATTTTACTGTTAGTTTATTTTCTTTAACTCCCCAAATGTTTCTCCGCACATTGTATTTGGGTTGGAACGTGTGACAGTTAATTTTATGTGTCAATTTCACTGGGCCAGATGGTGCCCAGATATTTGATCAAACACTCTTCTGGATGTTTCTGGATGGGTTTAATGTTTAAATCAATAGACTGAGTAAAACAGATTTCCCTTCCTTACATGGGTGGGCCTCACCCTATCAGTTTAAGGCCTGAATAGAACAAAAGGCTGACTTACCCTCTGAATAAGAGAGAATTCCTTCTGTTGAATGGTCTTTGACTTGGAATAGAAGTAGTTTCCTACTTTCAGACAACTCAAAATGAAATATTGGCTCTTTTGTATCTTGAATTTGCAGCCCTTCAGAATGGAACTATACCATCAGCTTTCTTGGTTCTGAGGCCTTCTGACTTAGACTGGAACTACATCATTGGCTCTCCTGGGTCTGCAGTTTGCCAATTGTGCATCTTGGGATGTGTCAGTCTCTATAACGTATGAACAAATTCTTTATAATAAATCTCTCTCCCTCTCCTATTCTGTTTTTGTGGAGAATTGTGACCAATATAGTATGCTTCTTAAGTCTATTTTAGTCCATTTTTCTAAAAGTTTATTTATTTATTTAAGTAATCTCTACACCCAGCATGGGGCTCAAACCCATGACCTCAAGATGAAGAGTCACATGCCCTTCTGAGTGAGCCAGATTGGTGTCCCTTATTCCATTTTTTAATGACAGCTCTATTGAGGTATGTGATATAATAAGAAATATATATTTGGGCTTTGTCCCTGGTTCCTAACACAGTGTTTCTAAAATCCTTGGAATTTTCTTTTTCTTTTTTCTTTTTAAGTAGCCTTCATGCCCAGCCCAGAGTCCAATGCAGGGCTTGGACTCACAACCCTGAGATCAAGACCTGAGCTAAGAGTCGACATTTGGGATGCCTCGGGTGGCTCAGTCGGTTAAACGTCTTACTTCAGCTCAGGTCATGAATCTCCTGAGTTTGAGCCCTGAGACAGGCTGTGTGCTGACAGCTCAGAGCCTGGAGCCTGTTTTAGATTGTGTCTCCCTCTCTCTCTGCCCCTCCCCCACTCATGCTTTGTCTCTCTGTCTCAAAAATAAATAAACATTAAAAAAAGAAAGTTGGGGCGCCTGGGTGGTTCAGTCGGTTAAGCATCTGACTTCTGCTCAGGTCATGATCTCAAGTGGTTTGTGGATTCGAGCCCTGCATCAGGCTCTGTGCTGAGACAGCTGAGAGCCTGGAGCCTACTTCAGATTTTGTGTCTCCCTCTCTCTCTCTCTTTCTCTCTCTCTCTCTGCCTTTTCTCCACTCGTGCTCTGTCTCTGTCTCTCAAAAATAAATAAACGTTAAAAATTAAAAAAAAAAAGAAGTCATATACTTAACTGACTGAGCCACCCGGTAGCCCTAAAATCTTCAGAATTTTCTGAGTGATAGAGGTAATAGGAGAATCTTTTGTTATTCATAAAAAGCTGCGTTCAATCAGGTCTGAGTTTATGCTAATGAGGTGACTCTGTGGGCCCCTAGATGACTACTGCTTGGGACTTGTTTCTAGAGGAACCAACCAGGTGTGTAGAGGGTTGGAACTTTTAGGCCCACCCATAGACCTCTGGGAAGGGGAGGGGCTGGATATTGAATTTAGTTAACAACAGCCAATGATTTAATCAACCATGCCTACGTAATGGAACATCCATAAAAAGCCCCACGTGATGGGATTTGGAGAGCTTTTGAGTTGACAGAAACATTCATGTATTAGGAGACTAGTGCACCCCAACTCCACAAAAAACTCCTGTGACGAGACTCTTCTGGACCTTGTCCTAAGTACCTCTTCATTTAGCTGTTTATTTGTATCCTTTATAATAACTAATGATAGTAAGTAAAGTGTCTTCTTGAGCTTTGTGAGTAATTCTAGCAAATTACTGAACTTGGGGAGGATGTTGTACGAACACTAAATTTATAGCTGGTTGGTTAGAGGTGCAGGTGGCAGTCTGTGATTTGCAACTGGCATCTGAGGTGGGGACTGTCTTGTGGGATTGCGCCCATAACCTGTGGGGTCTCTGCAAACTCTGGGTAGTGTCAGAATTTAAATGAACTGTAAGACACGCAGCTGGTATCTGGAGAGTTGGAGAATTGGTTGGTGTGGGGGAAAAACACCATACATTTGGTGTCAGAGCATTGTGAGTAAAAACAGTTCAAGATATAGTTCACATTTCATACAACTCACCCATTTAAAGTGTATAATTTATAACTTTTAGGATACTCACAGGTTGTACAACCATGACAATTAATATTAGAACATTTTCATCATCTTCCAAAGAAGCCTTATACTCATTAGCATACTCATTATGCTTATACTCATTTCCCATTCTCCTTTTCTCTCTGCCCCTGAAAACTACTAATCTACTTTCTGTCTCCATGGATTTGGACATTTATTGACATTCATATAAATGGAATCATACAACTTGTGGCCTTTGTGTCTGGCTCCTTTCACTTAGCATAATGTTTTCAAGGTCCATCCAAGCTGTAGCCTGTATCAGTACTTTATTTCTTCTTATTGCCAAATAATATTCCATTAAATGGATGCATGACATTTTATCCATTCATTGGTTGATAGGCATTTGGGTTGTTTCCATTTTTTGACTATTATGAATAATGCTGCTATAATATTCATGTGCAAGTTTTGCATAGACATAGTCTTCATTTCTCTTGGGTATATACCCAGGAATTGAATTGTTGGGGTTTCCTGGGTGTCTCAGACGATTAAGCATCTGACTCTTAATTTCAGCTCAGGTCATGATCTCATGGTTTATGAGATTGAGCTGTGTCTGGCTCTGTGCTGACAGTGCAGAGCCTTTTTGGAATTCTGTCTCCCTCCCTCTATGCCCCTCCACAGCTTGTGCTCTCTCTCTCTCTCAAAATAAATAAATAAACTGGGTCACATGGTAATTCTACGTTTAACATTTTGAGGACCTGCTGGACTGTTTTCTAAAATGGCTGAACCATTTTATATTCCCACCAGCAGTATATGAAGGTGCCAATTTCTCCATATCCTCATCAACACTTATTAATATCTGCCCCCTTTTGATTCTAATCATCTTAAAGGATTGAAGTGGTATTTCACTGTGGTTTTTTTTTTTAATATGAAATTTATTGTCAAATTGGTTTCCATACAACACCCAGTGCTCATCCCAACAGGTGCCCTCCTCAATGCCCATCTCCCACTTTCCCCTCCCTCCCACCTCCGTTAACCCTTTATTCTCAGTTTTTAAGAGTCTCTTATGGTTTGCCTCCCTCCCTCTCTTTTTTTTTCCCCCTTCCCCTCCCCCATGGTCTTCTGTTAAGTTTCTCAGGATCCACATATGAGTGAAAACATATGGTATCTGTCTTTCTCTGTATGACTTATTTCACTTAGCATAACACTCTCCAGTTCCATCCACGTTGCTACAAAGGGCCATATTTCTTTCTTTCTCATTGCCAAGTAGTATTCCATTGTGTATATAAACCACAATTTCTTTATCCATTCATCAGTTGCTGGACATTTAGGCTCTTTCCATAATTTGGCTATTGTTGAGAGTGCTGCTATAAACATTGGGGTACAAGTGCCCCTATGCCTCAGCACTCCTGTATCCCTTGGGTAAATTCCTAGCAGTGCTATTGCTGGATTATAGGGTAGATCTATTTTTAATTTTTTCAGGAACCTCCACACTGTTTTCCAGAGCGGCTGCACCAGTTTGCATTCTGTAGTTTTGATTTGCATTTCCCTGATGTCCAATGATGTTGAACATCTTTTTATATGTGTATTGGCCATTTGCATGTTTTTTTTGAGAAATGTCTATTGAAACTGTCCATTTTAAAACCAAATTCTCATTTTATTATTGACTTATAAGTTATTGATATTTTCTAGATATAAATTTCTTTAATTTTTTTTAATGTTTATATTTGAGAGAGAGAAAGAGACAGAACGTGAGCAGGGGAGGGGCAGAAAGAGAGGGAGACACAGAATCTGAAGTAGGCTCCAGGCTCTGAGCCGTCAGTACAGAGCCCGAAGCAGGGCTCTAACTCACGAACTATGAAATCATGACTTGAACTGTGGTATCATGACCTGAGCTGAAGTCGATGCTTAACCCACTGAGCCACTCAGGCGCCCCTAGATATAAATTTCTTATTAGATAAATGATTTGCAAAAGTTTTCTCCCATTCTTTAGCTTGCTTTTTCACTTTCTTGGTTGTGTCTTTTGATGTATACAAGTTTTTAATTTTGGTGATGTCGAAGTTACCTTTTGTTGCTTGTATTTTTATTATATTTTTAATCTTTTTTTTTAAGTCCTTGTCATTTATTTGTTGAAGAAACTAGGTCATTATAACCTATATAATTTACCATATTCTTAGTTTTGCTAAGTGTAACCCTTGCGTGTTGCTGAACATGTTCCTCCATCCCCAACATTTTCTGTAAACTGATAATTATATCTAGAGGTTTGATCAGATTTGAATTAAAATTTCCAGAAGGAATATTTCATAGGAGGTACAGTATCTATCCTAAATATCTTCTCTTTACATCACATGAGGAGGAATAAAATGGCTGGTTGACTGTGTGTGTGTGTGTGTGTGTGTGTGTGTGTGTGTGTTAAGATTGATCAGTAAGTTGTGTTCTTATCAACCTGACCCAGCCATTTAAAATTCCCCAACAGGTTCTTTTTATATGACTTATCACCTATAATCTTTGGGTCAGTCCTGTCCAATAGAACTTTCTATACTGATGGAAATGTTCTATCTGCACATTGTCCAGTATGGTAGCCTCTAACCACATGTGGCTATTGAATACTTGAAATATGTCTAATACAAGTGAAAAATGAATTTTAAAACTTAGTTAACTTAAATTTAAATGGTCATATGTGGCAAGTGGTTACTGTAATAAACAGTACAAGTGTAGATTTGTCATTTCACCAGAGTCTGCATTACTTCTGCATATTAGCTCACATTTTTCTAAGAGAAGAACTTTCCTATATCAAATATGATTACCTTGAAATACAGGATTAATTGTCCCTTTTGCTAGGTATTAAGAGAGAGTGAGTAACAGAAGACAAAGCAGACAGAAGTATCCATAGCCTGGACTTTGTACCCAACTCCTAGGCTTCAGTTTGGGGCTGAGGTAAATCCAAGTGGCATGCCTCAGTTCTCCTTTCCTCTAGGGTACACTCATTTGGCCTTCCTAGAACCTTCTAAGAGGGACTCCCATTTATTTATTTATTTATTAAAAAAATTTTTTTTTCAACGTTTATTTATTTTTTGGGGGCCAGAGAGAGACAGAGCATGAACGGGGGAGGGGCAGAGAGAGAGGGAGACACAGAATCGGATACAGGCTCCAGGCTCTGAGCCATCAGCCCAGACCCGACGCGGGGCTCGAATTCACGGACCGCGAGATCGTGACCGGGCTGAAGTCGGATGCTCAACCGACTGCGCCACCCAGGCGCCCCGAGGGACTCCCATTTAAATCTCACTGCATGAGTCCAGTGCTGCTTCAAAAAAGTCCAAATCTTAGAAAGGGAACCACTCCCTATACCCCTCAAAATCCCCACAGAGAACACATTCTGTCTGCAAAGCCAGAACTTTATCCCTCCTGACAAAAACAAAAACAACAAAAACCAAAAACACCAAACCAAAACCTAAAAAACTTTGCCTCCCTGTACTGTGGCCTTAGAATCTTGACCTTGCTACAACCATAAGCCTTTTTAGTGCTTTATTAAAGGGGGAAAGTTAAGCTCAGTATCAGTTGGAAGGTGAAGGTAATATATAATTACACAACTCCCCCCCCCCCCCCCCCGTTTTTCCTGCCATCTTCCTAAGTCTTCTGTTTGAAGGACTTTAGAACAGTATGTATATTTAATGAGAAAACTGCCCTGAGGCATTCTTACCTAAAAGTCACTATTTTTAGGCTACTCTGCTAAATTAGTCCTAGCCCTTGATCTGTAGTTTATTTGTAAGTACCTTCCCATTAGTGGGGAATTGGGGTTCTGAATTCCAGTAAATGGCAGGGCCACTGATACTTCCAGGGTTCACTCAGGCTTTCCAGTTCTAATAGGGTTAAACTCCATCCAGTTTTTACCACCTCATGTTAAATGAACATCTTGGTGATAATCTAGGCTTCACTTGATGCTGAAAACTGATGCTAATCCAGAATTTATATGGAACTTCCTGAAATTTTCATCTAGCACTTAAACGTACTGTTTACTCCCTTATCTTTTCAGCCAGACTCTAAATTCTTTGAGGACACAGTGTCTTATTTACCATTGTCTCTCCAGGGCCTAGTGGTATTAGCTGACTAAATGAAGGCTTGTATTAGGTGAAGACTCTTCAGTTGCTAATGACAGAACACCCAACTCAAATTAGCTTATGCAAAAGCCAAACCAAAACAAACCCCAGCACATTATTAGTTCATGTAACTGCAAAGTTCAAGCTTCAAGTAATGTTGTAAGGAGCTCATCTTTTTTCCACTGTTACTCTCTTCTCTGCTGTGTTTGGCTTCATTCTCAGGCAGTTCTTCTGTAGATGGGAGGCACCTGGTACAGCAAATGCAATTTTTAGTTCTGATTGAGCCCCAATGTCTTGGTTTGATTCATGTGCCTATTCCTAAACCAGTCCCAGAAGCCAGGGGAGTGCACTGCTCTGCTTGGTCAGACTTAGGCCACATGTTCATCCTTGAAACTGGTGGTGAGGGAATCAGCTCCACGTAAGTATGATGGATTGAAACTGGTGTGTGTGTGTGTGTGTGTGTGTGTGTGTGTGTATGCGTGTGTGTGTATGTGCAGGGATAATATGGGGAGTATGGATGCTGATAAGCTAAAGCGATTCCATTCTCACTCCCTTTGTTAGGCTCCATGCACTACCCTGGATTTGGACCCTTGTGGCACATGGATATCTGCCCACACTGGACTTGCCTGTGACTGCCAGCTCTTCCCCAGAGGTGGGGGCCACCACTCTAGCTTGGAGTATTTCCCAGACTTTGTCTACCCAGCTTACAGCTTGGTCCTGTTTGTCCTCTTCTTGCTCTAAATGTTCCCAGCAAACTGCACAGTGCATGCAATGTCCTTTCAGACACTTTGGCAACTAGTGAGTCATATATACAAAGAACCATTCAAATGCAGACTGTGGTCAGTTCTCTAAGAGAGTAGTGAAAAGATGTTTGGAGAGCAGAGATAAAGGCATACAACATCTGGCTGGGAGCATGAGAGCAGACAAACGCTTCAGGGACTATCAAGCACCCAAGACAAGTTTAAGTGTAAGTTGAATGATGGTAATAACAGTGATAATAAAACAGCAGCGAGTACATATAGTACTTACCATATGTCAGGCCCTCCTCTAAGAATTTTATATGACTTAACTCAAGGAATCTGCACAATACTCTTTCAAATAGGTACAATTATTCCCCCCATTTGAGACTCAAGTTTAAGGAACTTGCCCAAGGTCACATAGTAAGAAAGTGACAGAATATAACTGGGTCCCTATCATGCAGTGTCTTAAAGGCCAGGATACTGTGTTAGACTTGACTTACAGTTCTTTGAGTAGGTGTTTCATCCTTCCCCATGGAACCAAACTTCCTGAGAACAGGACTGAGTCTAGTTCAGCTCTGTCTTCTCTAGAATGTCTAGGTAGGCTATACATTTAAATAGAAGCTACACAAAAATCCTCTTTGAACAGACTATTTTTACTGGAACGTGCATTGTTACACAAAAATGAAGTCTTCCACAGTGGTTAGAGCACTGAACAGGAAGTTATGGATCTGACTAACTGAGGCTCTCACCCCCTGACTCGTGTGTGACTGGGCAAATGGCTCTATGCTACAGATTTTCCAACTGTAAGAGAGGAAAGCAAGTATCCAACATACCTCAGAGGGACACAGACAGAATAGAATAAAAAAAACACACATAAATCCTTGCAATACTTAAGAGTAAAGGTACCACGAGAAACCAAGATATTTTTCTTAGTTTCACGATAACATCAGTAATCAGCAAATATGCAATAGGATCCAAACATTCTAGACACTATGGGATCACAACAGAGTAAGACATGATTTCTGCTAGTCCTTGTTTTATAGGATTTAACAGGCAAGATCATTTTGAGTGGTAAACAGAGATTATTTAATAGAACGTCAAAATGGTAAAGTACATTAGAGTTCATATGGTCCAACATTTGTAAGTAGAAAAAGAGATCCAAAAGGGGAAGTAAGTCTCAGGAAGAGTATTGTTAACAGAGAAACACTTATCTTCAAAGAAAAGGCCTGGAGTCTGGGTTTGAACATCTTAGTTGAAGAGGTTCCCATCTGTGTGACCTGGGGCTAGACTCTTAGCTTCTCTGGAATAATTTCCTTCTGTCTAAAATGTTGATAAAACTTACTTTAAGGGGCTGTTGTGACGATTAAGTTAAGATCATGCATGTAAAACTTGAACCTGTGCCTTGCTAAGCATCACAAGTCAACTATTATTATTGTTACCTCTGTAGGAGAAAGATCTTTTTTGGCTCTCTTTCTACAAGAAAAACTGTTCTTTCTCTGGTGAGACCCCATTCACAAGGTCGAAGTAGGACAGAAAGTGCTTTCAACTGCTCGGAGATGGGCGCTGAGGAGCAAGAACCCAGCCATCCTGGGCGGCAGAGCACAGCCCCCCTCGGCAAAACCCATCTTCCATTTCCTCTCCTTCCTTTTCGGGAAAACCAAGCTCCCCCCACGCGTTCTGTAATCTTCTTTTCCTGCCTCACCAAGTCGCTGGCCCCTCTCTGGCTGCTCTGTGTGTTCTCTCGGTCGTGCGGGCCCCGCAGCAGCGAGGCGGCCGGGACTGGCGTGTCGCTCCCTCCACGCCCCATTCTTCCCTCTGGTTCCAACCGGCCGCAGCTGCGTTCTGAAGCCCGGGCTCCCGCGGGCATTGACGCGCTGGGGGAGGAGCGGTTTCTTGCTGCGCGCCTCTCAGGAGCATTACGGCAGGGCTCGTTCCCGGCTCTCCGGCCGCCAGCCCCAGCCTCCCCGGTCCGGAGCTGGGACTGGCGGAGGCCGCGAGGGAGGGAGCGTGAGCGAGGAGGCACGCGCCCGCCCGTCCGCGCCCAGACCGCCGCCGCCGCCGCCGCCGCCGCCTTAGCAGCCATGGCCGAGCGCCGCGCCTTTGCCCAGAAGATCAGCAGGTAAATCTCAGGCGCGGGGCGCGCCGCCTCAGCGGGAGGAAGAGTCGGGAGTCCTCCCGGGCCCGGCCTAGGAGACGGGTGGGTGTGGCGACGCGGGCGCGGGGATCCGGCGGCCTGGTCCGCGGCTGGGCGGAGGGGGGTCGCGGCTGTCGCGGGCGCCGCCGAGGCCTCGCGCCGCCCTCCAACCCGGGCTCTCAGCCCGCACCCGCCGCCGATCCTCGCCTCGGGGCGCGGGGAGCCCCGCACGCCGGCGCGCCCGCCTCTGCCAGCTCCTCGGCGGCCCGGGCCTGGAGTTTCGCGGCGGCTTACTGCAGGGCGGGTGGGGGAGCTCGCCGGCCGGCCGATCAGCGCTCCCCAAATTCTTTGTGTCCCCACCCCCGAGCTGCCTGGGGCCGCCGCGGCGTCTAACTCCCCCTCTCTCCCCGCCCACCCCCTTTTGCCCCCAGGAGGGTGCGGGGGTCCGCCCTCTTCTCCACCCCAACAAAAGGTTCCGTGCGCGGCGGGCTCGGGGCCGGTGGGAGGCCGCCCCTTCTTACGCCTCCCACCCTTCCGGAGAAATCTGACAGGATTCCTCTTTGCAAACTAGGGACAATTCAAAGTGGGCTTGTGCACCCAGAATCTAAAACGTATAGGCAAAATGAAAAGTTGAGAGCTTGTGGTCTGCACCTCGGCTGTGCAGCTGCCGAATCTTGGGCGAATTGTAGGCTGAAGCTTGATCTTAGTAGCATGTGAATTTAAATGTGTGCCTGTTTCTCATGGCACCAGACGAAGATGGATGATAGGCAGTGTTCTTTTTACACTGGCCGTTTGGCTCATATTTTAGGAGTCTGGAAGTAAGCATGTGATCATGGTTGAGGTTTCCGAACCTTTTACCAGCCTGTGGCGGGTAGGATGCCAGAACCAAAAATTGAAATACGGCGGGGGATTTTAATATCTGTAGAATTTCATTGTGAAATATACTAATGTGTAAAACACTAGACAGTGTTGGTTTTATTATGATGTCCCAAGAAAAGAAAGAAACATTCGAATGCATTACTTTTTTTGACAATTTTATTTCTGTGGTTCTGGATCTTTTTAGTTTGCTGATCTTAACGATTTTTGGACCGACCAGACAGGTCTTTTCTTAACTGCCTGAACTTCCATAGGGTTATTCTGTTTTGGCACGTTTTTCATTTAAAACTAACATCTTTTTGATTTAAGCTTTGTGCGTAATTCTTTTCTTTTGCGCTTTAAGACACATTTCATTTTAAGAGGCAAAATAAAAAGTGTGTAAGAACATGTGCTCTGGTGTCGGACTATTATGCCATGGGTTCAAATCCTGACTTACATTCTAACTTGGCACTGTAATCAAATTGTTTAAGCTCTTTTAAGTTACAGTTTTGGCATCTGGAAAATGGGTACAGTAACAGTACCCAGCTCATAGCACTGTGAATATTAAGTGGCATACTTTGTGTAAAGTGTTTAGCATGGTGCATGGCCTTTAGTAACTATCATTGAACACTGAACAATAATTAGTATATCCTTACAGTTAATAGGAAATTATTACTTTTGTTCTTTTTAATTTTTTTGTGAAATAACTGGGTCTTGTTTGTGAAGGCAATATCACTAAAAATGTATTGCTTGACATATATGCTTAGTATTCATTTCTCTTTAATAGAACCAAGTTTCGCCGAGAATATTTATTGATCAGGAAATGGCGCACTAGGGAGTTAGATATGAAATATATACAATATCTGTTCTCCATTCATGGAGTTTGTGCTGAGATGAGAGGACAAAATACAAGAAAAAAAGGAAGTTTCACAAAACAACAAAAATTCGAATTAACGTAGCCTTGTAGAGTTGTCACATTAAGTAAGGCAGTGGAAATGAGACATGCATTGATTGGAGAGATACTTAGGTGATTGGTTATAAATTGGGTACAGAAGATGAGGATGACTGACGAGTCTGGGATGACATACAAGTTTCTGACTTGGGCAGTCAGGTGGATGATGGAGGCAGTCATTGAGGTAAGGGAGTACAAGAGGAAGATGGGATTTGAGGGTGGGAAACAAGATGGGAAGAGATGATGATTCAGTTTTGGACCTACTGATTTTGAGGTGCTCATGGAGCATTTAAGGAGAGATATTTATTAGGTTGTTGGTGATGTTGAAGATGCAGGAGATTGGGCTAGATGTCTAGATTTGGGAATCAGCAAATACATTGTAATTGAAGCCAGAGGAGTAGATGAGATAGTATTGGAGGAATGTGCAGATTAATTTGAAGGGAAGACTGAGGACAGAACTGTTATAGATGATGAATTATTATCTGCTTATTGTGACTGAAAGGTACTTTCATTCTTGTTACTAAATATGGTCAAATAACACTTCCGAATAAATTCTTGTTCTGTTGATTAGTTTCCTACTAGAGGAAGTATATATAGCACATACTCTGGAGATAACCTTCCTAGGTTTGACATCCCAGCACTGGCCTGCATTGAATAAACTTGGGCAAGTTACTTCACCTTACTTCTTCATTTTCCCTATCTATAAACTGGGGATAATAGTAGGACCTACCTTATAGGGTTGTTGTAAGAATTAAATAAATCAGGGGCGCCTGGGTGACTCAAGTCGGTTGAGTGTCCGACTTCAGCTCAGGTCATGATCTCTCAGTTCATGAGTTCGAGCTCTGCGTCGGGCTCTGTGCTGACAGCTCAGAGCCTGCAGCCTGCTTCGGATTCTGCGTCTCCCTCTATCTCTGCCCCTTCCCTGCTCATGCTCTGTCTCTCTCTTGTCTCTCAAAAATGAATAAACGTTAAAAAAAAAAAAGAATTAAACAGGTCAGTAACTGTACGGTGCTTAGAACACAGCTTTCTACACAATAAGTGCCCAGCATCAATTATTTTTTATTATTATAATATTCATAATGTGATGTTGGACCTTTTCTTGGGTATGATAAGTCATTTTGTGATGTGCATATATGAAATTTGTTGCTCTGTGAAAGGCCTGTTGCTATTCGAAGCCTTCTTTTTCTTCTGTTTAAAGCTTTAGGATTGTTCCAAAGTCTTTACTTTAAAAAGAATTATACTGATTTCTTTTCTGGTTCAGTCATTTCCTAACCCTTTGCATTTAGTGCTGTTATTTCTTGAGGCTGTGATTTTGTGATTTCTGAAAGCTCTTATTCTTTATCACTGATTGTACTACTTTACTCAGCTCATTATAGAAAAGCAGCATGTATATTTTGTTCATATCAATTATTGCCTCTTGTCTGTTCTCCCTGCTTTTGGAGGACAAGGCATATACATTGTTCATTACTCCCCTTATAATCACCCCCTAGCATATAATTTTGTGGAACGTTGACTGTAGATTAATGATCTAGGCTTTTGTTTGGATTATTTTATTCTGTTACTTGATACTCAGCAGTAATAATGAACATTTGGATATACTTAAAGCACTTATTACTATATTCTCATCTTTATTACCCAGAGAAGGGGAAAGAACATAGTGAAGAACATAGCAGGTCAGTCACATTGTACAGGTTCAAATTCTGAATATACCACAGAATAGCTATGTAATTCTGGGCAGTTGATCTAACTTCCTTGTCTTGGTTTTCTTTCCAGTAAAATGGGGATAAAAGCCTCCATGGGGTTATCATGAAGATTAAATGAGTTAATACATACAAAACACTTAGAACTGTAACTGAAACATTATAAGCATTAAAAAATGTTAGCTGCTCAGGGCGCCTGGGTGGCTCAGTCGGTTAAGCGTCCGACTTCAGCTCAGGTCACGATCTCATGGTCCGTGAGTTCGAGCCCCGCGTCGGGCTCTGGGCTGATGATGGCCCAGAGCCTGGAGCCTGCTTCCGATTCTGTGTCTCCCTCTCTCTCTGACCCTCCCCCGTTCATGCTCTGCCTCTCTCTGTCTCAAAAATAAATAAATGTTAAAAAAAAAAAAAATGTTAGCTGCTGCTATTGTTATTCCTATATCATTTACAGTTATTATGATTCCCATAATCCAGACAAAGAATTGAGGCCTACATAGCATGAAATTATTTGCCTGAATTGGGATTCAAACCCTAATCCTCTGATTTCAGATTACATTTTTTTTAATTGACTATTTTCTTTCTGCAAAATGTTTTCTATGATACTTCCAGATTTTCATACAGTGCTACAGTTAGCATCCCCAAAGTTACCCTTACCTAGTTCATCTTTCCTTTGCTAATTTGTTATCATTTTGCTGCCTAAGAAGCAGACTTTGAAAGGCTTTCATCAGATCTTTATTTTTGAGGAAAATCCTATAGGAGTAGTATTTCCTGGATATAGGCTTATTTATAACCTCATTTTTTTTGGTTTGTTTTTTGTTTTGAATCTGTTCATAACTTTGGCTGTATAGGCCCAATCTTTCAGTCTACTTTGTTCAGTTCATTCTCACAGTCCTGATCAAAGAAATTCTTTCCACATAATACCAACTACTTCAGTGCTGCCTTTTTTTATCACTTTGGACACGTATACCTCCCTGGCCTTTTGTTGTACTCATCTTACAAAATCTTAATGCTGAATGTCTAACCTCTTTCTTTTTTTAAATATATATTTTTTTAATGTTTATTTTTTGAGAGACAGAGCATGAGTGGGGGAGGGGCAGAGAGCGAGGGAGACACAGAATCCTAAGCAGGCTCCAGGCTCTGAGCTGTCAGCACAGAGCCCCATGTGGGACTCAAACCCAGGAACCGTAAGATCATGACCTAAACCGAAGTTGGACATGTAACCGTAACTGACCGAGCCATCCAAGCACCTCTCAGTGTCTAACCTCTTTCTTGCCCCTTAGTTGCATATTAGTGTTAGAGGCAGAGCAGAACAGTGCAGAGTTGATCTTTTATTAATGAATGTCTTCTCATTTGAAATGAGGTTTACTCTAAATCCTTTCTCTTATTAATGTCTGTATCCCTACCCCCATCTCTTGCTGAAAAGTTCAAGACCACCTAACATGAGTCTGTTATAACCTTACTGTTCCTATATGTCATTAAACCATCTTTCTTATGAGTTTGAAGGTGTGCCTTCCCTAAAGTTTACCTAGTGTTTTGTCCTTTGAACCCCACACTTGCCACCTCTCTCAGAATCTTTAAAAAAATTTTTTTTAATGTTTATTCATTTTTGAGAGACAGAGACCGAATGCGAGTGGGGGAGGGGCGCGCGCGGACGCGGGCGCGCGCACCCACCCACACCCACACCCACACCCACACCCACACCCACACACACACACACAATGGAAGCAGGCTCCAGGTTTTGAGCTGTCAGCACAGAGCCCTATGCAGGGCTCGAACTCACGAACCACAAGATTGTGACCTGAGCTGAAGTTGAACACTTAACCAACTGAGCCACCAAAGCACCCCTCTCTCAGAATCTTGCTCTCATAATTTTTTCCTTTCCTTTCTATGATCTTCCGTCTGTTTCTTTTCATATATGTTTCCCTTAAACCGTAAGACTTATTACGCTTTTCTCATAAAACGAAGAAACATTGAATCTTCTGGCATTTCTAGCTGCCAACCAGTCATTCCTTTTTTCTGGTCACATTTCTCACATGTATGTGGTACAGTCACAGCCCCTTCCTGCTTGTTCTCATTGGCCCGTGGGCCATATTACTGTGCTTCCCCTGGTACTTTTACGTGTACTGGAATTAGAGAACGCTTGAGGATTAGGGGTCTTTGACTTTTTTCTTCATCACTGATTTCATGACCTCTTGTTTTTTGAGTTTGTCTTTGTAATTTTTCTGCCCCCCCCCTTCAATTCCCCACATTCCCCCTTTCCCCCTACTTTATACTGCTTTTCAGAGCTCTTTGATGGCTGGTCTGTGTCTTTTTATCTCTAGAGTTGAACACAGAATCTTGTGTAAACTGGACATGTAAGAAGTGTTTCAGTGAATGTCGCTCTGCCACCTTGGAGCATCTTTCATTACCTCACTTCCTGATGACTTCAGTGGGGCTAGAGCTGATCTAATCTCTTACCTCCCGTAATTCAAATGTGTTGCAAATGAAGTCTCCCTAAAATACAGCTTTTATCATGGCATTCTTTTGTTCAAGAATATAGAGTGGGTTGTTAAAGTGTTAAACCCAAACTCTTGCCTGCATTTTATCTTATTAAAAAAATTTTTTTAATCTTTATTTATTTTTGATAGAGAGACAGAGCGTGAACAGGGGAGGGGCAGAGAGAGAGGGAGACACAGAATCTGAAGCAGGCTCCAGGCTCTGAGCTGTCAGCACAGAGCCTGATGTGAGATTCAAACTCACACCCACGGACCGTGAGATCATTACCTGAGCTGAAGTCAGCTGCTTAACCAACTGAGCCACCCAGGTGCCCCTCTTGCCTGAATTTTAAAGTCATCTATAATCTGGTCCTTCTCTTGTTGACTTACTCTCTAGTTTACTTGTACCCCCCACAAATGCTCTGCTCAATCCCATCTCTGTTAACTGTTCTGTTGTTTTTTCTTTCTGATATATCCTTTCTCTTCTCAATCTTACACTTTCCTGCAGACCACTCCCATTCATTATCCTTACTTTTGGGATGACCATTTCCTCGCTTTTCTTTATTCTTTCCACCTGTGAATGCATTTCTTTCTTTCTTTTTTTTTAAGTTTATTTTTATTTATTTTGAGAGAGAGATAGAGAGCAAGCAGGGGGAAGGGCAGAGAGAAGGAGACAGAATCCTAAGCAGGCTCTGCGCTGTCACTGCAGAGTCCTATGTGGGGCTTTAACTCATGAACTGTGAGATCATATCCTGAGCTGAAATCAAGAGTCGGATGCTTAACTGACTGAGCCACCCAGATGCCCCCTATAAATGCATTTCTAAACAATATATTTTTTTCTGTTTTTGAATACATTTGAATACAATCATATTGTATATTGTCTTTTTTTGTGATGCTTCTTTTGTTCAAATTCTGTGAGATTAATTTATGTTATAGATAGTTGGAGTTCATTTTTATTGTTTTATATTATTTCATTTTATAGATATACCACAGTTTTTCATTCTACAGTAGATGGGCATTTGGATTGTTTCCTGTTTGTGGCTATTACAAACAATGTTCCGGGGGCGCCTGGGTAGCTCAGTCATTTGGGCTTCTGACTTGGGACTCAGGTCCTGATCTCGCAGTTCATGAGTTCGAGCCTGGCGTTAGGCTCTGTGCTGACAGCTCAGAGCCTTGAGCCTGCTTCGGATTCTGTGTTTCCCTCTCTCTCTGTCCCTCCCTGCTCACCCTCTCTCTCTCTCTCAGAAATAAATAAAACATTTAAAAACAAACAATGTTCCTGTGAACATTCCTATACATGTATTTTGGTATGCATGTGCATGAGTTTCTCTAGGGTATATATTCAGGTATGGGATTGCTGGTCCTTAAGTATTTTTTATTGCTTGTTTTAGCAGTTTTATTCATCATTAAGTTTATCTGGTAATGCCAAACTGTTTTCAAAGATACCTGAAGAAATACACACTCCCACAACAGTGTTATTTTACATAGTTGCCATCACTTGGTTCTGCCAACTTTCTCATTTTACCAGTCTGGTGGATGCATGCATGATGCTGTCTTACTGTAAAAGTTTAATTTGTATTTGCTTGATTACTAATGAGATTGAGCTCTGTTTTGTATGCGTAGTGACTATTTGAATTTACTCTTTTGTAAATTGCCTATTTGAATTTTTTGCCATTCTCCCCCTTTGTTTTTTCCCTTTGTATTATTCTTTTTCTTATTGATTTGTGTGAGTACTTTGTACATATTCAATGTATTAACCCACTTATTGATTATATGTTTTGCAAATATCTTTTCCCACCCTGTGGTTTTTAAGAATTCTTTTTATGGAGGGGCATCTTGGTGACTCAGTGAGTTGAGCATTTGACTCTTGATTTTTGCTCTGGTCATGATCCCAGGGTCATGGGATTGAGCCCCACATTGGACTCCAGGTTGAATGTGGAAGCTGCTTAAGAGTCTCTTTCTCTGGGCACTTGGGTGGCTCAGTTGGTTGAGCGCCCAACTTTGGCTCAGGTAATATCTCTGGGTTCATGAGTTCAGGCCCTACATCGGGCTCACTGCTATTAGTGCAGAGCCCACTTCAGAGCCTCTGTCCCCCTCTCTCTTTGCCCCATCCCCACTTGCACTCTTTCTCTCTCTCTCAAAAATAAATGAAAACATTAAAAAAAAAGTGTCTCTTTCTCTCTCTCTCTCTACCCTTCTCCCTTGCTCTGTCTTGTGCATGCTCTCTCTCTCAAGAAATTATTTTTATGGAGTCTTTTGAAAACTAAGTTCTCAGTTTTAATATAATTGATCAGTTTATCTCTCTCTCTCTCTCTCTTTTCTAATGGTTAGTACTTTTGAGGTCTTCTTTAAGAAATATTTTATTACCTTGTGGGTGGCTCAGTCAGCTAAATGTCTGATTCTTGGTTGGTTTCCACTTAAGTCATCTTACAGTTGTGGGATCGAGCCTAGGGTAGTGCTCTGTGCTGACAACATGAAGCCTGCTTGGGATTCTCTCTCTCTCTCTCTCTCTCTTCCTCTCTCCTCCCCTGCTCGCTCACTCTCTCTCAAGATAAATAATAAACTTAAAAAAAAAGAAATATTTTATAAACCTGTGGTCATTATGATATTCATGTATATTATCATAAACCTTCTAGTTGACTCCTTTATATTTAGGTTTATATTCCACCTGGACTTGATATGTGTATAAGAATTTTAATTTTTTTCCAAATAGATTATCCTTTCCCTATTGACCTGCCCTGCCACTTCTATAATAGATTGTGTCATTTGTGGGTCTTTGTCTGGGTTCTCTATTTTGTTTTTTTGGGCTGGTTATACATATTTTCACCAATTATAAATACTCTTAATTATAATAAGGCTTAGAATTTGGTAGAATAACTCCCCCCACCATTTAAAAAAGTGTCTTGCTTTCCCCTAGTCCTTTGAATTGCCTTGTATATTTTAGAATCCACCAAAAAACAAACAAAAATCCCCAAGTCCTATTAGAATTTGATTGGGATTACATTGAATCTAAACATCAATTTGACAGAGAAATGACGTCCTTATAATACTGAGTTTCCAATCCCTGACTATGGTGTATCTCTTCATTTATTTAGGTCTTCCTTATATCATACAACAAAATTTTATAATTTTCTCTGTAAGGTTTTTGCATATCTTTTGTTAGATTTATTTCTAAGTATATAACCATTTTGTATCTAGCTACATACCTTGTTAAACTCATGTTAACTCTAAAAATGTATCTGTGACTTTTGTATTTTCTGTATAGACAGCCATATCATCTGGAAATTATGAATTTTTGTTTTTTCCTTTCCAAACCTTATAGCTGATTTGCTTTTTTGTCTTGCTCTATAGATGGTTATCTTGCATTACTATGTAGATTATTACCCTTTCTATTTAACATTGTATTCATACTGAGTGTCCTCATTTTGTTTATGATCTCAGAGGGAGGGGAGCTTTCTATGTTTCACTTAATAGTAAGCCTAATGGTTGCTGTAGGTTTTTTTGTAGATACTCTTAATCTGAGTTCCCTAGAAAACTGAGACCGATACAAGGATTAAGGTTGAGGGTTTATCTGGGAGGCATAATCCCAGGGATCCTGAGAAAAGGGAAGTGAGGCAGAGATGGGAAACAATGTCAGGTGATACCTTATCTCATTGGCCTCTGCTTCACAAAGGACTGGAGAGACATTGTTTGGCAGGTGTGCTTGCTTGGTCACACAGGGTATCTTTGGACAGAGGAACAGTTTCTCACATCAGTAGATGGGAGTCTAGAAGAAGAAATTTATCTCCCTGCTCTTCTCTTGCATCCTGTTTTCCGTTAGTCAATTCAATCTCCTCAGAGAGTGAACTCCCCTTCACTTCTGGGTTGCGTCATTTTGACCCCTTTGGCAACCAGTGTAGATGTGTCGCTAATTTTTCAGTGGCTTTTTACAGAGGAGACATTTTGGTTGCATTTGACAGAATCTCCAGTCAGATTAATTTGCATATAACTGAGTATGTCAGGTCCAGGGATACAGATGATATCAGCAGCCTCTCATCTTCGCATCTTTGATAGATTTTCCGCTGAATGGTTACAATGATTGTTGACAGCCCTAGGCTCAAATCCTACCATTTAGTTTTGGCAGAAAACATTCAGGAACTCAATTATTGGTCTGGCTTGTATCACATGTCCTTCCTTGAACAGATTACTGTGTTTAGGGATATAGGGGTTGCTGGCCATTCCTGGTCACCTGTTCACCTCAGCTTGGAGGAGAGAGGTGATGGTGTCAGCCCCACCCAATCCTAAGTAAGGAGTTCCTTACCAAAAAGAAGAGGTTCCTAACCAAAAGAAGGAGGAGGGTTAGAGTGCTGGTCACACCAAAACAACTGATATTCCTTCAAATTGGTCATTGTAACTTGTTGAGATCACTAAAATTATCTAAACATAAAGCAATATAGTCAATTGTGCTACCTGCTAAAATTTAAATGTAACTGGTAAATACAAAAATCTAAAGAAAAGCGTTGTAGCCTGATGCAGCCGTGGATCCCTGTTCCTTAAAACTTTAAGTTTAGCTCTGACTTTAATGCCAATCCCTAGCCCTCACAAGGAGGTCTGCTTCGATTTTGTGTTTTGGACTTCCCTTGCCTCTTTCTGCATCTGCACTCCTGCATCTCATTTGTCCTCTGACACCAAAAACTGCAATCATATCAGCCATTTAATGATTTTCATAAACTTTGCTGAAGATACAGGGATTGTGGGAAGGAGCTGAAGGGTGCAAGACTTTCTTACAGACTCTACTCTTCCTCTTCTTTTTCCTCCCTTTATCATTGTTTCTCTGACTGGGAAGCAATTTCTTCCTCTTACCTTCACAGAGCAATTCTAGTCATTCCTAGGCTCTGTTTTTTTTTAGTTTATTTATTTATTTTGGAAGAGAGAGAGAGACAGAGAGAGCGCAAGTGGGGAAGGGGCAGAGAGAGGGAGAGAGAATACCAGGCAGGCTCCTTACTGTCAGTGCAGAGCCTGATGTGGGTCTAGAACTCACAAACCATGAGATCATGACCTGAGCTGAAGTCGGCTGCTCAACTGACTGAGCCATCCAGGTACCCCGGCTCTTTCTTTCTTTTTCTTTCTTTCTTTCTTTCTTTCTTTCTTTCTTTCTTTCTTTCTTTCTCTCTCTCTCTCTCTCTCTCTCTCTCTTTCTCTTAATGTTTATTTATATTTAAGAGAGAGAGAGCGCAAGCAATGGTGGGGCAGAGAGAGAGGGAGACACAGAATCTGTGTGGTATACTTTACATACCATAAATTAATTCACTTTAAGTGTACCATTCAGTGATTTTTAGTAAATTGATAGAGTTATGAGAAACCATCACCCACAATCTACTTTCAGAGCATTTCCATCACCCCCTAAAACCCCTTGTGCCCATTTACTTCCTATTCCCATTCCAAGTCCCAGGCAACCACTAACCCATTTTCTGCCTGCCTCTCTCTCTAGATTTGCTTTTCCTCTACATATGTAGCTCTTTGTGCCTGGTTTCCTTCACTTAGCATAATATTTTCATGATTCAGCATGTATGAGTACTTCATTCCCTTTTATAGTTGAATAATCCATTATATGTCTGTCATACATTTTGTTTACCTTTTCATCAGTTGATGGACGTTTAGCTTGTTTCTACCTTTTGGCGATGGTGAATAGTGCTTGTGCAAACATTCATGTACGAGCTTCTTTTGAACACCTATTGTCCATTCTTGTGAGTATGTTCCTAGGAATGGAATTTCTGGGTCATCTGGTATTTTATGTTTAATTTTTAAGGACTGCCAAACTCTCCCATAGCAACTGCACCATTTTACATTTTCGTTAGCAATATGTGAGGGTTCAGATTTTTCCACATCCTGGCTAACACTGGTGTTTTCTTTTTGATTGTAGGCATTCTAATGAGTGTGAAGTGGCGTTTCATTGTGGTTTTGATTTGCATTTCCCTAATGATTTTGTGATGTTTTCTTGTGCTTATTGGCCATTCACATATCTTCTTTGGTGAAATATCTATTCCTGTCTTTTTCTCATTTTTAATTTGGTTATTTAATCTTGTTTTTGAATTGTAGGAGTTTTTTTATATGTTCAGAATACAAGTCTTTTATTAGGTACATGATTTACAAATATTTTCTCCCTGTCTGCTTAGTTTCTTATTTTCTAAATGGTGAATTTTGAAGCAGAGATATTAAATTTTGATGAAGTCCAATGCATCAAATTTTTTTTTTCTTATTATAGATCATGATTTTGGTGTCAGTCTCTAAGACTCTCCTTAATTCATGGTCAAGATTTCCTTCTCTCTTCTGCAAGTTTTTATAGTTTCAGCTCTTACTTTAGGTTTATGATCCATTTGCATTAATTTTTGTGCATGGTGTGAGATAAGGGTCTAAATTCATCTTTTGTGTGTGAATGTTCTTTTGCAACACTGTTTGTTGCAAAGACTATTTTTTGTCTCATTGAATTGCCTTGGTACCTTTTTCAAAAATCAGTTGACCGTAAATGTGGTTATTTCTTGACATTCAGTTCTGTTTCATTGATCTGTATGTCTGTTCTTAGACTAGTACCAGTGTTCTGAATAGTATTACTTTATAGTAAATTTTGAAATCCAGAAGTGTGAGTCCTCCAACTTTTTACTTCTTTTTCAGAATTGTATTACTCATTCTGGACTTTTTGCATTTCCATAAACATTTCAGGATCAACATCAGTATAAAGTTTGCCAATTTCTGCAAAAATCCTTTTGGGATTTTGATAGGGATTATGCTGAATCTGTAAATTAGTTTGGGGAGAATTTCCATTTGAACCATATTGAGTCTTCAGATCCACAAACAGACTGTGTCTTCATTTATTTAGGTATTATTTGATTTCTCTCAGCAAAGTTTTAAAGTTTTCAGTATGTAAGTCTTGTCCTTCTTTTGCTAAATCTGTTTCTAAGTATTGCTTCTGATGTTACCATGATGGAATTAAAAACTTGTTTTTGGTTTGTTCATTGTAGTATATCGGGATACAATTGATTTTTGAATATTGAACTTGTATCCTCTGACTTTGCTGAACTCGTTAGTTCTAGTAGTGTTTTTTTGTTTGTTTTTTTTTTTGTGGGTTTTTTGTTGTTGTTGTTTAATTTTGGGATAGAGATATAGCATGAGTGGGGAACGGGCAGAGAGAGAGAGGGAGAGAGAATTCCAAGCAGACTCCTCCCTGTCAGCTCAGAGCCCAGTGTGGGGCTCGAACTCACAAACTGTGAGATCATGACCTGAGCCAAGATTAAGAATCCAATGCCCAACTGACTGAACCACCCAGGCGCCCCATTTCTAGTAGTTTTTTTGCGAGTTCCTTAGATTTTCTGCATATAGGATTATGTTGGCTGTGAGTAAAGAGTTTTATTTCTTCCTTTTCAATATGAACGCCCTTGATTTGTTTCTGTCTCTTTCTTTCCTTCCCCTGCTACACTGGCTAGAACCTCTAGTACAATGTTGAATAGTGAGAGCAGATACCCTTGCTTTCTCCCCAGTCTAAGGAGGAAAGCATTCAGACTTTCACCATTAAGTATGATACTATTTGTAGGCAGATGGTGTAGAAAAGGGAAGAAGAAAAGATTTGAGAAGTATTTAAGAGCATGAATAGGTCTTAGCAACTAATTGTATACAGGATATAGTTTATATATTTGTGGGAGATTCTGGCTTTATTTTTATGAAGTAGGGTGGAATTGAAGATACATTTATCTCCTTTTGGGAAGATTGACTTTTTACAGTAGAGGTTATCTCCCCCCCCACCTCAGTTTTTTTTTAGTTGCCAATTTCAGATCAGCGTTAATTTTTTCAAATGGTAATTTTTTAAATTCTTTTTGTGTGTAGTTATAAGCTGGTATGTTCTATGAGGTAGGCAACAATGTTATCACCATGTTTTTAGTTGAGGAAATTGAGTTATGGTGGAATATTCTAGATCAGAGTGATGGAGACATCCATGTCCCTTTCAAACAGTGCTTTCTAAATCTTTGACTTATATGCTATTCCAAAATTGTGTCAGATGGGATACATGAGTCATAGACATCTTTTTTTCCTTATCCTCCCCCAAAAAGGAACTATGTCTTAAATGTTAAGTGTATTATATAGAAGGATTTCTGTTCTTTGGTTTTAACAAATCAATCTCTATCTGTTTTTGTTTTCTTAGACCTTTAGTGGTTACTGGTCCACTGTGAACCTAAATTCCCGAAGAGTTCAACACAGGCTAACTGATAAGTGACAGGGCCTCAGACAGGAGTTTTATTTGGCCAGCCATGAAAGATAGGAAGCAGATCATAACAGTGGTGGTGGTTGTAATTACAGTGCTCCTATTAATATGTTAGTGTATACACTAGACATTTTCACTGAGTATCTTTAGCTGACCTCATAGGCTAGGTTTTTGAGACTAGAGAACTCATTAATATGAACTGCAGCTAGAATCGTCGACTTTTGGAAACTTACTTTCAAGGAAATAGGCCTTAGGAGCTTTGTGGATCTGAATACAAACCCTGCCTCTCTACCTTTAATAAGCTTGGGAAGTTCCTTTATTTTTGACGTTTATCTAAAAATATCTGTTTTTTTCTGACTATAAAATAATATATGGTGCTGCAGAAAATTTGGAAATACAAAAGGCCCAAAAGAGAAAATAAGGATCATTCATAATTTTAGATTTAGACAAAAATCTCTAATGGAGCTTGGATTCCAGTGATAATCTTTGCAAAAACTAGAAATAGCCTAAATGTTTACCAATAGAGACTGCTGGCTAAATATGTTCTGGTTTACCCATATCTTGACCTCTGTAGCAGATAAAAATTAGGAGAGCAGTGTTTAAGAGTGGGGCTCCATGTTCAGATCTTGGTTTTATTCCTTATTAGTTATGTGACCTTAACCTCTTGATGCTTAAGTATCCTGATATAATGCCTACTTCATAGAGTTTTTCTGAGGATTAAATGAGGTATAACAAATCTAACCCTTTACACAGTATCTGGCACACAAGTTGTAAATGCTTGATAACTAGTGTTAGACCATTACTAATTTTATGTGCTGATATGGAAAGATTCCCAAGATATATTGTGTATAATATAAGGTATCAAAAAAGGTTTTTTATTGTACGATGTCATATGTGGACATTAAAAAGTAGATGCATCTTTTTTTTTTTTTTCTTGTAAAGTTTATGTATTTATTTGAGAGAGAGAGAGAAAGAGAGCGTGCAGGGGAGGGGCAGAGACAGAATCCCAAGCAAGTTCTGCGCTATCAGCAGGGAGCCCAGTGTGGTACTCAAACTCATGCACCTTGAGATCATGACCTGAGCTGATAGCAAGAGTCAGACGATTAACTGACTGAGCCACCCAGGCGCCCCGTCACATCTTTTTCTTGAAGGATACCTGATAAAATATTAAGTGGTTACATTTGGGGAATAGAACTGGGGATTGGAGATGGTAGAGAGATGTACCTTTTGTTTTTATCTCTTTGTGAAATTTGAATTTTTTAATGCCAGGTACATACTCCTTTTGTTTACTGTCTTTTTTTTTTTTTAAATTTTTTTTTGTCTTTAGTTGGAGATAGTATTTTTTTTAACGTTTATTTATTTTTTTGAGACAGAGAGAGACAGAGCATGAACGGGGGAGGGTCAGAGAGAGAGGGAGACACAGAATTCGAAACAGGCTCCAGGCTCTGAGCTGTCAGCACAGAGCCTGACGCGGGGCTCGAACCCAAGGACCGTGAGATCATGACCTGAGCCGAAGTCGGCCGCTTAACCGACTGAGCCACCCAGGCGCCCCTGTTTTCTGTCTTAAAAGATGTCTTTCTGGGCCGCCTGGCTGGCTCAGTCAGTAGAGTATGTGACTCTTCATCTCAGGGTCATGAGTTCAAGACCCACTTTGGGTGGGTGTGGAACCTACTTCAAAAGATGCCTTCTTTTATAGAGTTGTTTCTTTTTTTTTCTCTCCAGGTTGGAAAATCGTATTTCCTCTGCTTCTCATAGTAACTTTATTTACGTAATTGTAGGGTTTGAACATAGTTCTGGAACCAGACCTTTGCAGATATGCTAAAGACATATTAGAGACTATTTTGAGATAAGTGAAAATATCATATATCTTGTTTAAAAAGAAGAGTTTCACATGGAATAGAACATTGTGTTTCCGTGTTTCGCTTAGCAAATGGGACAATAATGATGTCAGCAAGGTTCTTAAAGAAAAGGTTATATATTTAGAATTCTTCTGTGGATTCAGATTTCACCCCCCTGTCCCCCAGCAAATATTTACCTGTTTGGCAGTAATAGATAAAAAGTCATAATTCCTTGTCCTTTCCCAATCAATTAAAAACCAACCATACTTACAAATTAGTCTTCTCTAAAAGGTATTTGGAAGTTTCATAAACTGAGTAGTCTCAAAATTCATTCTTACTCCCTATCTCCTTTTCTCTGTTTGTACTCTTATACCCATGTCTCCATTTCTCTCTTTCTCTCTCCATTGTCTCAAATATGAGGTTGTAAAGATTAATAGGATATAGTCCCTGTCTTCAAGAAGCTCACATCTGTTGTTCCATTCTAGCATTCTTACCTAACTACTTTCCTGTGGGGAAAGAACTATGAAAATTTCTCTCTATTCCCATTTTTTCACCTCAGCTTAAACATTTATTAAGTACTTAGGATATGCCAGGCACTCTGCTAGAGGGTGCAAAGGTAAATGAAGTCCCACCTTTTACTGCTTGGTTTCTTGCAAGGAGATTGGTAAATAGATTTCAAAACAATTTGATAGATGCTATGTCTGCGATATTGTTTGGTTATCACAAGGAGATAGTTTTTGATAGAAAAGTGCCACCAGACAGAATTAAAGAATATACATTTTCTTTAATGGCAGAAATTAACATGCTTTGAGACATTTGTACAAAATAAGAGCCAGAATAGCATACTCCAATCAGAAGTAAAGTTTTCTTGTCCTCCCTAATTCCTCAAGAAATTGCAAAGGTGCCTCTGAAGAGTGAGAATGTGCCAAGCCTGAGAAGCCAAGTTCTCAAATCCTTCACTGTACCTTTTTTTCTTCAACCATACTTTTATATTGGAGGGTTGCATTAGTATTCCAGAAGAACCTGCCTTGCAATTTATGTGCTTCTATCAAAGAGAATGTTTACAAACCTTTGGGCTTTCCTACTCTTGAAATCAAACGTTGTCAGCAAGGCCAGGTTCTTAGTCCATGGTGAAAAGCAGTGTGGCTGGTCTGCTGCCTGTCTGAATTAGCCTCCTGGAAACTGTTTCCTTGAATGTATATGGATGAACACAGAGTACTTGGAAAGGACAGAGGAGGAGTATCTAATCTGAGTGGAACAGAACAGAAATAATCAGGCAGGGCTTTATAGAGAACATGATATGCTTCTCGAAGGGTATTTGCCTCATCTGTACTCCATAGTTAGTTAGTTTTGTCCATTAGGGTAGATTGATAATAACTGAAGAGTTTAAAGCTAAATTGCTGACATCATTTGTATCTTTGAAATATAGGGACATTTCTTGGATTACTATAATAATACTGTTACACACATTAAAAAAACAATAATTCTTCATTGTGTTATACCTTGTCCATATTCACATTTCTCATTATCCCCAACAATGTGTTTTGTAGCTAGTTTGTTCAAATCAGGATCCAGTTAGGAACCATTCATTACATTTAGTTTTATCTCTCAGTCTTTTTTTCTTCTTTTAAGTAGACTTTACTTTTTTCATATGATGTCTTTTTTATGCTAAACGTTACTCTGTCTTTCGATACTCATCATGCTAATTTGTTGAAGAGACTTGTGGTACAGAATGACCTGCCTTCTGGTTTTTGTCTGATTGCTTCCTTTGGCACTAGTTTGTTTTAGTGTTCTCTGTATTTCCTGTAAACTGGGTGTTAGATGTATAGGTTTGATTTAATTCAGGTTAAACATTTTTTTGGCACAGATACTTAGGAGGTAACACAATGTTGCATTTCTTTAATCTATTGTTTTCTTTTTTTTTCTAGTAAATTTTGATTTATCCAATGTGACTGCTATTCCTAAAAAAGCCTTTATTTGCAGGAGGTAGGCAGTGGCATTGGATGGTAACGAATATTAAAAAAAATTACAAGTAGAAAAATATCACCGTGCATTATATCTAAGGTAAATGCTTTGTGTTACTTGATATGTGTGTATATATACACACACATTATACACGTTTGTATTTGTATGTACAGAGACACATATATACACAAACACATCGACACATACAGACATGATAGATTGCATATATACTGGATTGTGATGTAAGCCTTATTTTGTACTCTGGGTCCCATTCAGAAAAGTTTGACAATCATTAGAGAAACTGACTCATTGTTTGTGAGCTATGCTGTATCTCTGCACCCCTTGGAGTGAGAACAGCTTATCAAGGTAAATTCCTATACCAAAGGTATAGACCACTATTTACTGTTCCACATATTGGGGAAACCATGTGTGATAATACAAATGAACCAACGGCTGTCATCAACCAAACTACATATTATGTATTGTTAAAAGTTCTTAAACATACTCCTTTGAGTTTCCTAATTCATTTCAGGAAGGATTTAGTCCACTCCATCTTTATGTTGCTACTTGCAAACACTTTTGCTTTGCTAGTTCTTATAGTAGATCTTCATACATTTGTGGAAAGAAGTCCTCTTCAGATTTTGTTCTGCCTAGGTAAACCATTTCCCACCTGATGTCTCCATTTCTTGTCTGTGCTTTAGATAGATGGGCCACACGTGGCCATCCAAGTACCCTGGAAGGGTTTGGAGGCTCGTAGACCTTTGTACTCTTCCTCCCCTTAACGTTCTTCATATGGAGTGGTCAGAAAGTAGCTCCTATGTTCCATAGAGTGTCAGGGGCTTATAATTAAAGAGAAGGAAGCCTTCAGTGATTAATATGGGAAATCCCTTAGCATTTCCACAGTCTGTTGATACCAATGAGTGTCTTGGGCTTTTCATCCAGCAGGAAATGGTGGACATCATTTTTTCCACATTAAGTGCTTCAAGCATGTCATACTGCAGAAATCCATTTGTATTTGTCTCTATCTCAGACTGTGGCTTAAAGAAATCATCCTGAGATATGATCCTGCAGTTTGGGAGATGTTTCTTAGCCAGTGTTATCTTCCTGCCATTTGTCATACCACTAATTCCAATGACAAATGTTTTCATAATTACTTTTGAAAATCACGTCTTCCTAAAGTTTCCAGGTGCCAGTTTGAGTCCTCCCAGGCAAAGCGGCAGAAATGCTGGCCAGGTGCATACCTGTCACTGACCCACCGCAACCCCCAAAGATTGCTAACTGTGAGGCTCACGGCCCCTCTTTCCACATCCTTACCGGGTCAGAGGTGGCCTAGATCTAATCGATTGTTTTTTTTATTTTGCTCTTCATTGTCGTTAATGCCAACTATACACAGTGGTACAACTATGATTCAACCCGTCAGTCACCAATCTTGGGTTTGGATAGTCATAACACTGGAGTATCTATCAGCTGCTCTTTTCCATTTTCTTTTGGGGATTTTTAGCTAGTCCTTTTTTGCCTTGTCTCTGATGTATTCTCTTACCTGATATATTGCCTGGTGTATCCTTCTACCCTTCCCTTCTTCTCTGACTTTTATGTTATGTATAAACAGTGCCAGTTCCAAGAGATCTTATTTTCTTCTTTGACATAGAACATTGTGGCTCTTTTTTGTGACTTTATAGGAAAAGCTCAACTAAACTCTTTTTTATTTTTGTCTAAACTCTCCTTACTCCTCTTTTTTGTTAAATTGTATTTATTTGTTTTTAGATTTATTTTATTTTTTAAGTAAGCTCTACGTGGGACTTGAACTTAGAACCCTGAGATCAAGAGAGGTTAAGGTCTACCAGACTCCCCTCTCCTTACTCATCTTTACTAAGGTTTTACTTCTGATCCCATGAAGAATGACTAGAGATGAGAGAAGCCCAGATTGGTCATTCTGGAAATCATACTCAGATGGGGCATCTGAAAGTGGGAGGAGATTAGAAGAAAGATTAAATGCAACATAATTTCCTTCAGGATGTGAGTCCTTGTTGGTTATTTCCAATATCCTATGGTGAATGACCTTAGTGAGTGCTTTCTCTTGTGAAAATTATAATGCCTGTTGACATAATGAGGGAGCTTGTGGAAATGGAGAGAATTGATAAGAAGGCAAATAGGTCAAGTATTCCATCATGTTCTTTTGGGTGGGGAAGACGGTATTCTCTCATAAGTTAGGAGCATGAGTACCTATGGAATTTTTGATTTATTCTTTCCACTTTGCAGTTAATATTAATAGCTTATTAGAAGTAAAAAAGGCTTCCCTGTATTTCCCTGCTATAGAGCTATCACTAGGAGTAGGAAAAATAATTATTGGAAAAAGCAATCTACAGTAGTCTCCCATTATCCACAGTTTTACTTTCCGTTGTCAACCTCAGAGAGCAGAGGATTCTCCTTCTGACCATCCAGCATGTCTCATTTTAGTAGTAGCCTAATGTCACGTTGTAGTGCCTACAGCATTCACCTCACTTCGTCTCATTATGTAGGCATTTATCATTTCACATCACAAGAAAAAAGAATACAGTACAATACGATATTTTGAGAGAACACATTTATATAACTTTTATTACAGTATATTGTTTAATTGCTCTATTTTATTAGTTATTGTTAATCTCTTTGCCTCACTTCTAAAAAAATTATTTAAATTCAAGTTAGTTAACATACAGTGTAGTACTTACATATAACACCCATTGCTCATCCCAACAAGTGCCCTCCTTAATACTCATCATTTGTAAATTAAACTTTTTCATAGGTAAGTATGTATAGGAAAAAACATATAGATAGGGTTCAGTATAATCCAGAGTTTCAGGCATCCACTGGGGGTCTCAGAACTATTCCCTATGGGTAAGTAAGGACTCTTTTATGATAAAGGACTTTAACTGATATAGGAACTATATTTATTCAGCATTTTTTTTGTCTTGAATACTTCGGGCCATAGTGTGGTTAAGAGATTTTATTTCTTGGGAAAATTTTCTCAGTACCATTCCATGAAATCTTTTCATGCAGAGGGTATCAGTATGAATACATCCCTTGTTTGGGCAATATTTTTATTGCTATCATAGCCCATATGGAAATGGTTTTTATTTTCAAGTTACTACTAATTTTGTTTTTGGGGGAAATTTTGTCATATAGAAATAAGACAAATATTTGTAGCATGAGGATTATCTTTTGTTGTATGTCTCTTTTAATAAAGAAAAGATCATCTCTTTTTGAGGAAACCATATTTCACTTAAGTTTCACTGCTTAACATCTTCTGAAAACAGGATATGTCTTCCACTTAATTGATGGTATGGTGGTTAATTGGCAATTTTTTTTTTTTCTTAGCTGTACATGAAGTAGTAGCAGGTCTTAACAACTAATGACATCCTGTGTTTGATAAAATTCAGATTACTCATGGTTTAGCCCCAGAAACAGTGAGGTAGTGCTGAGATTGGTAGACCAAGTTGAACAGCTCTGAGGAAGGGAGACACAGAATATTTGTTCTATGTTGCCCTACGAAAAACTTTTTCATATTCTCATCTAAGTCTTAAAAGAATCAGGAGATTTTAAGGCCTTTAAACTAAACACAATAGGGGCGCCTGGGTGGCGCAGTCGGTTAAGCGTCCGACTTCAGCCAGGTCACGATCTCGCGGTCCGTGAGTTCGAGCCCCGCATCAGGCTCTGGGCTGATGGCTCAGAGCCTGGAGCCTGTTTCCGATTCTGTGTCTCCCTCTCTCTCTGCCCCTCCCCCGTTCATGCTCTGTCTCTCTCTGTCCCAAAAATAAACGTTGAAAAAAAAAATTAAAAAAAATAAAAATAAAAATAAACTAAACACAGTAGTGAGCACCCATAATATAGGCTTCATTAAGAGGACTAAAGGAAATTCTAAACTGAAATGAACTTTCTTGTCTTCTCACATCTGGTGGAAAGTACAGAGAATTCCCTTCTATATTTCCCCAGCAAGTTTCCCTTGTTATTAACATCCTGAGTTAGTGTGGTACATTTGTTTTAATTGATGAGCCAATATGGATACATTATTATTAACTACAGTCCTTAGATTACGTTGGGTTTACTCTTTGTGTTGTACATTCTGCAGGTTTTAACAGATGTATAAGGAATCTATCTACCATTGTAGAATCATACAGAATAGTTTTGCTGCCCTAAAAATTCCCTATGCACTATTTATTTGTCTCTTCCTTTTCCTCCCCATTCCAACATGGGCAACCCCTATGTTTTTTAATGTCTCCATAGTTTTGCCTTCTCAAGAATGTCACATAGTTGAAGTCCTACAGTAAGTAGACTTTTCAGACTGGATTGTTTCACTTGCAGTATTCTTTTAAGGTTCTTCCATGTCTTTTGTCACTTGATATCCTATTTCTTCTTGTTGTTGAATAATATTGCATTGTATGGATGTACCACACTTTGTATATCCATTTACCTACTGAAGGATAAACTTCTAGGTTCCAGCAGTTATGAATAACGAATTAGTTTTTTATAACACACAAAAATGTTCTTTTTTTAAATTTTTTTTTTTCAACGTTTATTTATTTTTGGCACAGAGAGAGACAGAGCATGAACGGGGGAGGGGCAGAGAGAGAGGGAGACACAGAATCGGAAACAGGCTCCAGGCTCTGAGCCATCAGCCCAGAGCCTGACGCGGGGCTCGAACTCACGGACCGCGAGATCGTGACCTGGCTGAAGTCGGACGCTTAACCGACTGCGCCACCCAGGCGCCCCAGAACACACAAAAATGTTCTAAAGTACCTCAGATCACTGAGGTAATTCAGTATCTTGAGATTGAAAGAAAAACTTTTTCACCTTTGTATGAAAAGTTTCTAATTGAGTAGTAGGCTCAAAACAGTGCTTGACAAATGTGTGGAATGATTGAATATGAAAAAAGGAAAGGGGTATGGAAGAGAAGAAAGAGGGGAAGATTGTATCATAAATTTGGATAATTTTTGGAAAATGAGATTTTGTAGAAATTCAGCTGGAAATTTGAACGCGGACCAAGATGCAAAGGGCTCTGAATTCAGAGCATGAGAACACTGCAGGACGCAAGTATCATCAAGCTGGCCCAGAAACCAGGTCATTAGACCTGTTTCAGCTGATTTGCAGTAAAATGGTAGGAGAAAGTAGGGTTTAGATTTTGGAAAAGAGTAAAAAAAAAAAAAAAGCAAAACCCAGAAGGCTAGTTTTGTAAAATAAGGAAGTGGCCAGTTGGTGATCGTAGTGTAGAAGTTAGATAGTGACTACAGAAAGTTAATTGCACAAAATCTATGGATAGTGGTGTTTATTTTATGTTGTGTTATAATTCCTTTTTTGGGGGGTTATAATTTCTATTTAATAAAAATGTTACTAATGCGGGGATGTTATTTATTGGATTTGGGACTCACTGAATATTTTGCTTTATAGTTTTGGAAAATGTAAGGAAAATGGGAGACTAATGAGGTATAAAGTCATTTGAATTTCTTTTTTCTTTTTTTAATATTTATTTATTTTTGAGAGAGAGAGAGAGAGAATGAGCAGGGGAGGAGCAGAGAGAAAGGGAGACACAGAATCCGAAGCAGGCTCCAGGCTCTGAGGTGTCAGCACAGAGCCCGACCTGGAGCTTGAACCCACGCAATGTGAGATCATGACCTGAGCTGAAGTCAGCTGCTTAACTAACTGAGCCACCCAGGTGCCCCAAAAGTCATTTGAATTTCTAAAATATTTCTGTTTCAGAAATGCTATTTCAGTAAATTTGAAATACTAGTATGCCCCCAAGGGTCACTAACCAGCTTGAAATTGTGGAACTTTTAAACTCTAATCCTAATTCAAATAAAGATTCATCTGTTGTATTATGGTAATTCTTTTGTGATTTACTTCATTTGTCAAAAAGTTCAGTAATATTGTATATTTCATAGGGCTAACCAGTCACCTGTTTTGAGTGCCATATGCTAAATATTTTAGGGAAAACAATGGTGAATTAAACACTGCCTCTTTTTATATAGAGTGTATATAAAATGTGGAAAAAATAACTAGGAAGGAGGAAAATGCATTAGATTATAAATGAAAGTCTTTCAACGTTTATTTTTTATTTTTGGGACAGAGAGAGACAGAGCATGAACGGGGGAGGGGCAGAGAGAGAGGGAGACACAGAATCGGAAACAGGCTCCAGGCTCTGAGCCATCAGCCCAGAGCCCGACGCGGGGCTCGAACTCACGGACCGCGAGATCGTGACCTGGCTGAAGTCAGACGCTTAACCGACTGCGCCACCCAGGTGCCCCTAAATGAAAGTCTTAATGAAAGGTGGAATTATTTTTGTTTGGGGTGAGCTATCATAAGTTTGTATACAGTTCCTGTCATTTAGGTTTTACCCTTAAAACTAGTTAAGAATTGAATTTGTGGATACAGGACAGAAACAACATTGTGGAAAACAATTTATGTTCACTGACAAGAATTTAGGAAAGGACATGCAAGGCTGGAACCAGGTGATTAGGGTCAGATCGTGGAAAGCCATTAATGCCATAGTATTAAGGTGATTTTTTGTTACTTAAGTAAAAATAGGGAATAGTTTTCTGGGGCATGAATGAAGAGCTAACAATATTAGATAGGAAAGAAGAGTTTTTTTCTTCCTAATTCTTTGTTTATAAAATATTTTAGAATTTTATATCTTTAAGATATGCACATTTTAATATATATATCTTATTATAGTTTCTTGCTCTGTCGTAAGCCAAAATATGTTCCCTGAAATGCCATATACAAAAAAAACCTTCTGTAAGTTGGCTTTCACTTTTGTGTCCTACATCAGCATAAAGATGTTGTACTGTAATTATAGGCAGTATTTACTGAAATATCTTACAAATTTATGACCCTATTGATACTCTGAGATTTTGTTGGTTTTTAAATGGATATTTAATATACTTAGTTTCTTACCATTTTAAACTAAGTTGTTTTCTTTTTAATTTTTTTATATGTTTATTTCTTTTTGAGGGAGAGAGAGACAGACAGTTGGAATGCAAGCAGGCAAGGGGCAGAGAGAGAGGGAGACACAAAATCTGAAGCAGACTCCAGGCTCTGAGCTGTCAGCACAGAGCCCTATGCGGGACTCGAACTCATGAACCACAAGATTATGACCTGAACTGAAGTTGGACGCTTAACCGACTGAGCCACCCAGGCTCCCCGGTTGTTTCTTTTTAAAATAATATATTTGCTTTCTTTGTTGTAGAACTGTGGCTGCTGAAGTCAGGAAGCAGATCTCTGGACAATACAGTGGTTCTCCCCAACTGCTCAAAAACCTCAACATTGTTGGTAATATATCCCATCATACCACAGTAAGTAGCATATTTAAAATATGGGATGTTACTGGTGTGTTACTGACGAGGCCATGACAAAATAGTGGAAAGACAAGACCAATGGATTTTGGGTTCCATCATTAGTCTCATAAACTTACTTGTTGCTACCCCTGTCTTTCCTGAAATTTGAGTTGGAGAATAATGTTAGGAGGTGTGATACAGGTGTTGATTTCTGAGTCAACTTTGAAACTTTACATTCAGGATTTATCAACTCTGGAACTTTATAGGTAAGACTTCCCAGATCCAAGTTGATTCATTACAGGAACCTTTAGGAATCTGTTCTAGAAATAGTTACTGAAGGCAGCATTAGATAAATATGTGGATTTGTAGTATTGTATGTCCCCTTTAATAGAAGGGAATATACAATTATTGAATCATTGCCTTAACCAGGTGCTATGTCAGAGACATAAACATGTTTTTTTTCTTTTTTTAAAGTTTTATTTATTTATTTTGAGGGTGAAAGGGGGAGAGGGGCAGGGAGAGAGGGAGAAAGAGAATCCCAAGCAGTCTCTATGCTGTCAGTATAGAGCCTGATGGCCTCCGTCTCACAAACTGAGATCATGACCTGAGCCAGAATCAATAGTTGGATGCTTAACCCACTGAGCCACCCAGGTGGCCCTAAACGTGGGTTTTCTTATTAAGGAAACTGGCATGAGGATAATCAATTTTGATAAAAAATGGATACTTATTAGAGTAAGAATATAAATTAAAACTATGCCTCTATTTGTCAAAAATTAAAAAAGTAGTTAAGAGTGACTTTTGGGGGCACCTGGGTGGCTCAGTCGGTTGAGCGTCTGACTTCGGCTCAGGTCATGACCTCACAGTTCGCGAGTTTGAGCCCCGCATCGGGCTCTGTGCTGACAGCTCAGAGCCTGGAGCCTGCTTTGGATTCTGTGTCTCCCTCTCTTTCTGCCCCTCTCCCGCTTATGCTCTCTCTCTCTCTCTCTCTCTCTCTCTCTCTATCTCTCTCTGTCAAAAATAAATAAACATCAAAAAAAATTTTGGGGGTGCCTGAGTGGCTCAGTCGGTTAAGCGTCGGACTTCAGCTCAGGTCGTGATCTCACAGTCTGTGAGTTTGAGCCCCTCATAAGGCTCTGTGCTGACAGCTCAGAGCCTGCAGCCTGTTTCAGATTCTGTGTCTCTCTCTCTGCCCTTCCCCTGCTCATGCTCTGTCTCTCTCTGTCTCAAAAATAAATAAAAACATTAAAAAAAAAAAAGTGACTTTGGTGGAATTATGTATTTACACTTATTTTTTTAAAGTTTATTTATTTTTGGAAGAGAGTGCGTGCATGCGTGTTCAAGCAGGGCAGGGGCAGAGAGAGAGAGGGAGACAGGATCCAAAGCATGCTCTGCGCTGACAGCAGAGCCCTATGCGGGACTGGAACTCAAAACTGTGAGATCGTGACCTGACCTGACCTGACCTGAAGTCAGAGCCTTAACCGACTGAGCCACCCAGGTGCCCTATTAACACTTCATTTAGGTACTAAACGGTACCAATTATTGAAAAAAGATGGTATGACAGAATATAACAGTTTGATTGCCTTGTAATGACAGGTTTATAATGTTTGTGTTTTTAAAAGTTTTAAAGATGAAATTTAATAACAGTTACATGCTGTTTGGAGAAACTTTAGAATATATGGATTTCTGGGTGATTTCAATGTACATGGAGGTGATTCTTTTAATACCCTCTCAGAATCTTGAACTCCTTTTCTGTACTGATAACCTATGTCTCGTATCATACCTCAGCTACTCACTTCCATAGTCATACCTTAGATTTGGTCATTATAAATAATTTTAACCCCTTTGTAATCTCAGTTTTATGCTTCTTACTCTCTGGCTACTACGTCTTATCTTTCTTGCTCTCTTGTTTTAGTATCCTGACTCCCAGCTGTCTTTCACCCCCACCAGAATCTAGAATCCATGATTCTACTAACTTTTTCCTGCCCCTCACCTTTCAATGTTTTCTTTTCTTTCCTTACCAAACTTAAATTATTTGTTGATCGTCATAATTACTCTCTTGCATATACATACCCTTGAGTTCCTTAACTGTCATCAGCACACCCAGAAGTGCTTTTCAAATCCAGCTCTCTGCTTGTTTCATACCTGCACTTAGCTGAGTGTGGCTCGAGAAAACACAATCCCATTGACTGGTCTCAGTTTATGACCACTCACTTACGTTGGCTTTAATATTTCCAGGCAAATAGTATATTTTCCTAGTCCATTCATTCTCCTACTGTTTTAGTTGACTTATTTCATGCCTCCTTCTCTTAACCCCTAATTGCTGATTCCCATTTTCACTCCTAGGATGACTTGGCTTCATATTGCACTTGTGAAAATTGAAACAGTCAGAAAAGAACTTCCACATACTCCTACCAGCATTTGTGTTCACCGATTGTCATCTGTACCCATGTAGTCTACCTGTTTATTTGTTACTCTAGATGAACCAGTAGTGAACAAGTGGAGGGATTAGTTAATCCCTACTTCTCTGTTATTCAAATACAGTACTTTAAGAATTCTCTCTTCTCTTTTATCACCTTTGCTCTTTATTTTCCTGATCATTCCCATCAGTATACAAACACACTATTATTTCTCCCATGAAAAAAAATCCTGCTTTTTTGCCCTACATTTCTACCTGTCCCCAGCCTCCAGTATATCTTTGCTCTTCTTTGCAACACAGTTCCTTCAAAGGGTTGTCAGAGCTTGATGACTGCAATTTTTCTTCTTGCATTCTCACTGGTAAAGTACTTTTTTTTTTTTTTTTTTAATTTTTTTTTTTTTTTTCAACGTTTATTTATTTTTGGGACAGAGAGAGACAGAGCATGAACGGGGGAGGGGCAGAGAGAGAGGGAGACACAGAATCGGAAACAGGCTCCAGGCTCCGAGCCATCAGCCCAGAGCCCGACGCGGGGCTCGAACTCACGGACCGCGAGATCGTGACCTGGCTGAAGTCGGACGCGTAACCGACTGCGCCACCCAGGCGCCCCATTAAAGTACTTTTTTAAACTATGAGAATCTTTAAACCTACACAGAAATAGACTAGTGTAGAGATTGTTATTTTCTTACTTAACCACAATGCTGTTATCACACTTAACAAAATTAACAGTAATTCCTTGGTATCATCTTATATACAGTACATGCTAGATTTCTTTGATTATCTCATAAATATCTTCATAGTTGGTTTATTCAAATGGAGATCCAAATAAAATTTATAGATGGGATTTAGTCTTAGATCACTTGTGTTAAAACCAAACCAAAAACAAACAAAGCATTTTCTCCCTCCCCCAACTACTACTACTACTACTTCTTCTCCTCCTCCTCCTCCTCCTTCTCCTTCTTCTTCTTCTTCTTCTTTAACTTTTTAATTTTTATTTATTTATTTTTTTGAGAGTGAGAAAGAGAGAGAGCAAAGTGGGGAGGGTCAGAGAGAGAGGTAGAGAGAAATCCCAAGCAGGCTCTGGAGTGTCAGTGTAGAGCCTTTTGTGGGACTCGAACTCATGAACTGTGAGATGTTGACCTCAGCCAAAACGAAGAGTCAGATCCTTAACTGACTGAGACACTCAGCGCCCCTGCCTCCCCCAGCTTCTAACTTTGTTTGATTTTATGCCATTGACTTGTTGAGAAAATCAAATTAGTTGTCTTATAGAATTGCCTGCCTTTTGGATTTTATGTTTGCTTTTTTGTAGACTTGTTTCTGTATCATTTCCTGTAACTGATTAGATTCTGGTTCAACCTTTTTGAAATTTCTTCCCTTATAGACTCATTCTTCTATCTTCTGTATTTCTTATAACTGTTTAGATTCTGTTTTTTTTAACAGCCTTATTGAGTTTTAATTCACATACCAAACAATTCACCCATTTAATTGACAAAATCAGTGGATTTAATATGTTCACAGAAATGTGCAACAGTCTCCACAGTCAATTCAGAACATTTTCATCACCTCAAAAAGAAACTCTTCAGCTTATCACCCTTGTGATAACCCAGTTTTTCCTTTCAGTTCTGTTAGTTTTTGTTTCACATAATTTATAGTTATTTAGTACATACACCTTTAAGATTGCTGTGTCTTCATGTTGGATCATAGCTATTATCATCAGATAATGTCCTCCCCCCCTTTTTAAAGTTTATTTATTTATTTTGAGAAAGAGAGAAAGAGAGTGTGCACAAGGAAGGGAGGGTCAGAGAGAGAGAGAGGGAGAGGGAGAGAAAGAATCCCAAGCAGGCTCTGTGCTCCATTCTGCAAACTGTGAGATCATGACCTGAGCTGAGATCAAGAGACACTCAACTGACTGGGCTACCCAGGCACACTGGTAATGGCCCTTTTTATATACTACTTTGCTTTGCTTTGAAGTCTACTTAACTGATGCTAATACAGTGACTTCTGCTTTCTTTTGATTAATGTCTGTATGGTATATTTTTTTCCATTCCCCTATTTTAACTTCCTTATATTGTCTTATTTGAAGTGAATATTTTGTACACCACACAGGTGGGTCATATTTTAAAATTCATTCTGTCATTCTCTTTTGATTGGTGTATGTAGATCATTTACATTTAATGTTATTATTCTGCTAGGGCTTTAGTCTGCCATTTTAACTTTTGTTTGTTCTCTCTGTTTTTTGTTTTTCTGTTTTTTTTTAATCTTCCTGTGGGTTACCTGAACATTTTTTATAATTCCATTTTGATTTATCTATAGTGTTATTGATTGCATATCTTTGTATAGCCTTTTTAATGGTTGCTTAAGATATTATATGCACATAATTTAATCACAAAACTGGTATTGACATTTTACCAATTTAGGTGAAGTCTAGAAATTTTATGTACCTTTCCATCCCTTTACCTTTATTGTACTATATGTAGACCTCCTTAGATAAGCAATAAGAGGAAGAAGTGCCTTGTAAGAGGAAGAAGTGCCTTGTTATTACTGCATATGAGTAGTCCCTATGTGGTCTCCACTGACACTGTGGGGGTGGAAGGCTCATACCTCCCAGGAGGTATGAAAATCTTAGTTCCCTCCTCTGATTTCTGTGATACCGTGCTTGGTGAGGAGTGTTGGATGCCTTGTTACAGCTTTGTGAGGGTGAAGTCTAGCTTTCCACTTGGCCTTGCTTGTGTAGATAGGGTGGGTCCACAGTTTTTCACATTGTGTTTGGCTGCAGTAGAGTGATTATTGTCTAAAACTTTTCTATTTTGCTTTGTTGCCCCTTTCTTGGTCCTTTGGCTGGGAAGAACAGGATTTTGTTGGGGCTTCCGCTAACCCCAGCTTGCATCATCTTTTTTGGTGTTTCTGGTTTGTGAGCTTTTCTAGCTACAATTCTGGAGTACATAAGGCAAAAAGAAATTTTAGGTAACCCACTGTTGTGCCATTCCTTGCATTCCAAGATCCCTGCTGATTTGCCTTTTTCTCTACCTTTTAGAGTCTTGAAAAAAATGTTTATTTTAGAAAGAGAAAAAGAGACAGACAGACAGGGTGTGAGCAGGGGAGGAGAAAAAAGTGAGAGGGAGACACAGAAGCTGAAGCAGGCTCCCGGCTCTGAGCTGTCAGCACAGAGTCTAATGTGGGGCTCGAACCCGCGAACCATGAGATCATGACCTGAGCTGAAGTCAGAAGCTTTTAACCAACTGAGCCACTCAGGGGCCCCATACAGTCTTTTTTTTTTTTCAGTTTATTTATTCCGAGATAGAGACTGTGCATGAATAGGGGAGGGGCAGAGAGAGAGGGAAAGGAGAGAATCCCAAGCAGGCTCCGCACTGCCAGCACAGAGACCAACACTGGGCTCAAACTCATGAAACGGTGAGATTATGACCTGAGCCGAAACCAGGAGTCGGACGTGTAACTGACTGAGCCAGCCAGCTGCCCTTGGAGTCTTCTGATGTTTATTTTATATAGACTGTCCAGGGTTTGTAGTTTTAATTAGTGGGAAGAATAGGGAAAAATATGTCTACTCCATCTGCCAGGAAGTGGAAGTGTGTCTTTTGTGACTTTGAGTGTTTAACACTTTTTTATGTGCTAACTGGCCATTCCTCTATCTTCCTTTGTGAATGTCTTATCAGCTTTTCTCCCCCATTTGAGAGGTGGTTTGTTCTGTTATTATTGAGATGTAGGATTTTTTTTTTTATACTAAAAAAAAATTTTTTTTAATGTTTATTTATTTTTGAGAGAGAGAGAGAGAGACAGAGCATGAACAGGGGAGGGTCAGAGAGAGAGGGAGATACAGAATCCGAAGCAGTCTCCAGGCTCCGATCTGTTAGCACAGAGCCCGACATGGGGCCGAACTCACAAACTGTGAGATCATGACCTGAGCCGAAGTCGGAAGCTCAACCAACTGAGCCACCCAGGCGCCCCGAGATGTAGGACTTCTTCATATATTCTAGACACCAATCTCTTGTTAAATATGTTTTGTGAATATTTTCTCTCAGTGGGGCTTGTCTGTTCATTTTCTTAACTGTCTTTAGATATATCAGATTTTTCTTTTATGATTATTTCTATGTCATGTCTAAGAAACTTTTGCTTACTCCCAAATCATGAAGATGTTCTCCTGTGTTTCCTTATAGCAGTTTTATGGTTATAGTATTTATATTTATGTCTATGATCCATCTCAGTTTGAATATATTGTGATGTAAAGATGGAGATTCATTCCCCCCAATATAGATATCCAGTTTTTTCAGCAATTTGGTTGAAAAATATTCCATTTCCCTATTGAATTGCTTCTTTCCCTGTATTAAGAACACCATGATAGTATATTATGTACTTGAGAGAATAGGTAAGATAGGATGCTTATGAGAGAAAACCCATGAATTTAAGAACTTGAAGACCCCCCCCCCCCGCTTTTTTTAAGTAGACTCCATGCTCAACGTGGGGCTTGAACTCACAACCCTGAGATTGAGAGTTGCCTGCTCTACCAACTGAGCCAGCTAGGCACCCCTTGAAGACGCATTTTAAAATTTTGCTCTGTCATTTGTGGCTCCTTTATTTTCAGGAGTTTGACTTCTTTGAGTACAAATGCCTTTATTTGTAGAATTGAAATACTGATTATCTCTAGCTTACAGGGTTTAGGAGAGTTTGAATGAAAACACATGTCATATAATAATAGCTACTGTCTTTGAGTGTTTATGATATGCTAGTTATTTATTGTTTTACTTAACTGTCTTTAAAATGTTGCTTTACCTGTTGCTAGTTGTTCAGTCCAAAGCAGCATAGATTAATGCACCTCTATTTAGTAACATATACCTGCAAGTCTCAGTGTTTTTATCCAGTTGAACATCCTGTGAAATTACATGTTCATATTTTCATTGTTCTACAACTGCACATTTGTTATATAATTCTTCATGGTTTTGCTTGAAAATTTTTTCTTGTGTCAGATAGGAAATAGAGTATCTTATTAAAAAGTATAATTTCATTGTGGCTAAGGAATTCCGAAAATATTCTATTATTGCTAATAGATACTTTTACTATTAGTTTCCTGTGGCTGCTGGAACAAATTACCACAAACTGTGTGGCTTAAAACAACAGAAATTTATTCTCTCACAGTACTGGAGTCCAGATCCTGATATCAGTGGGAAGAAATCAAGGTTTTGGTGAAGTTATATACACTCCCTTCAGAGGCTTCCTTCAGAATCAGTTCCTTGCCTCATTCAGATTTTGGTGGCTGCTTGAGGCCATATCACTTCTGTCTAAGGCCAGAATCTTCAAATTTCTCTTTGCTGTGTCTTCATATGGCTTTCTCCTCTGTGTGGTCCAAATAGCCTCTGTCTTCATATGAAGATATATATGATTGCACTTAGGACCCACTCATATTATCCCCAGAATAATATCCCCATTTTAAGATCCTTAATCATATCTTCAGATACCCTTTTATTTGTATTTATTTTTTATTTTTTGTCATCTAAGGTCCATGGGTTGGGATGTGGAGATCTTTGGAGGACCATTTTCAGCCTACCACAGACTGGTTTATGTAGTTTTACTAGAATAATTAACAATAACAACCAATAAGGTAAAAGCGCTGCTTAGAAACTTAGCAATGACAATTTCAAAGATATAAAAAACAAAAAAAGAATCCTTCTGAAGAGCGTTTTGTCACTGTATTCTAAAACTGTTAATTATCTTTACCAATTTTATGTGAGGGGAATGGGCAAAATCTAAGCCAGAAGATTGTAGTATGACCCAAAGAATAAACAAGTAGAAGGCGGCCAACACTTTGTGGTTTCTTTAGTGCATCTGGCTGAACTTCTGCTGACATTTTATTTTATCCTTTTTTTTTTTTTTATGTTTATTTTTGAGAAACAGAGCATGAGTGAGGGAGGGGCAGAGTGAGAGGGGGACAGAGGATCTGAAGCAGGCTCTGCACGGACAGTGGCAAGCCCCATGCTGGGGTCAAACTTACCAACCGTGAGATCGTGACCTGAGCTGAAGTCAGATGCTCAACTGACTGAGCTACCCAAGTACCCCTTATTATATTTTTAAAAATGTTTATTTATTTATTTTGAGAGAGACACAGTGTGTGTGTATGCATGCACGTGTGTGATTGGGGGAGGGGCAGAGAGAGCGAGCCCAAACGGGCTCCGAGCTGTCAGCACAGAGTCCATTATGGGGCTCGATCTCAGAAACTGTGAGTTCATGACCTGAGCTGAAAACAAGAGTCTGGTGCTTAATAGACTGAGCCACCCAGGTGCCCCTCTGCTGACATTTTAGAAGTAACGTTTAGAAATGACTACAAAAATGTGTATTTTTTAAAATAATAAATTTCTTTTGCTTAAAGTGTAAAATTTTCACATCCACCTCTTCTTTTCTACTCACCTCTCACACCCATCCCTCTTTATAAAATAGGTGCCCCTTACTGAAGCAGTGGATCCGGTGGATTTGGAAGAATACCTCATTACTCATCCTTTAGCTGTGGATTCTGGGCCTTTAAGGGATTTGATTGAATTCCCTCCAGATGACATTGAAGTTGTTTATAGTCCTAGGGACTGTAGAACCCTTGTTTCAGCTGTACCTGAAGAAAGGTAAGGAGACATTTATCTATTTTTGATTTTAGTGTAACTGGAAAGATTACCTTTCTTGATTTTACTTGGGTCATATTTCTTGTGGTGGTGGTGTTTCCTATTATATGACCATGAACTGCAGCAACCAAATTCACAGACATCAATGCTTTCCTTACTAAATTACTAACGTATTTTCTTTTTTGAAATAGTGAAATGGATCCACATGTTAGAGATTGTATAAGAAGTTATACAGAAGACTGGGCAATTGTGATCAGAAAGTAAGTCATATATTTATTATAACATTAAAAAATACTGAGTAGGATGTATAAATGTATTAAGGTAGATTAATAATAATTATGAGACCTGGAGCACCTGGGTGGCTTAGTTGGTTGAGCTTCTGACTTCAGCTCAGGTCATAATCTCCTGGTTCATGAATTCAAGCCCCACATTGGGCTTGCTGCTGTCAATGCAGAGCCCTCTTCAGACCCTCCTCTGTCCCTCTCCCACTTGCTCTCTCTCAAACATAAATAAAACTTAAAAAAAAAAAATTATGAGACCTGAAAATTCATTTGAAAAAACAGTTGAAGAAGCAAGAAGAACCTTTTGTTTATAGATATGTTCTGCTTAGGAGTTCTGCAGTTACGGCTGCTTACTTCACTTACTTTCCTTGTAAAACAATATGTTTGTCAGTAGTATTTCTGTATTATCATAGGTCATTAATAACTAATAATACATAATTATAATAACTTATAGTCTAATTCTTTTGGGAATTCATGGGTAGGTATTGATGAATAATTTGTATTTCTCAAAAAGAATCCAGTTTATTGAAACTTAAATAGTTAAGTTAAATTGAATAGCCTGTTTTCTAGATCAAGCTGTTTGAAAGGCCTCTACCCTTTATTAACTAACTAAATATTTATAGATCCTTGACTTGTACGTCTAATCAGGTAAATATTTTTAAAAAATAATGTTTTGTTCTCCCACAAAATTTATTTTTCTAATGGATGGTATTTGAGATATCAAATCAGATTAAGAAATAAAAGTTTCCTTTGCTAATTTTAATTTGCATAATTAAAAGTCTTCATACTGAAAATTCTTAGCCTTATTTTATTTTTCTAAAGGAAATATAATGACTGAAGTAGTGGAGAGTTCTGTTATGACATAGTTTTCAAAAATGAAGTTATCTGTGCTAACTTGTACTAGCAACAGTGATGTATCCTTTGCTTATTGTTTTGTCCTTATGGCTGCTGTCTTATTTCACTGGGTTTAATATTATGTTAAGCATCACTTGGGGATACTGCTGACATGCTTTTTAGTTTTAGTGTGACCTAATAAAAGCCAGTCTGTTACCCTTTATAAAGAAGAGCTGTTTTTATGAACTTACAATTTTGATAAGGATTTCAATAACTAGATTTATTAGTGAATAAAACTGTTTCTCTGTCAAATAACTCAAAAATCTTTACTTCTATGCATGTATCTTGAAAACTTCTAATCAGAAATCTTAATATAATATAAACATTAATCTCAGAATCATGGAGTCTGCTACTTAACTCCCATCATGGGGTGCTGACCTTGGTTTAGACAAAGAGGTAAGGTAGTTAACATTTTTGGGTACTTACTATGTGTAGGGCATTTTATTGGGCACTTTATCTCAGTTAAGTTTCCTACAGATAAGATTGTTGAGGCTCAGAGCAGTTAAGTAACGTCTTTGAGGTCCCACAACCAGAAAATAGGATAGCCAAGATTAGAAGCTAGGAGCATCAGATTCTAATGCTTACATTTTTTCTGTTACATCAGATATTATTTATTATTGGCGGTATAGTAAATGGCAAAGGGGGTACTTTTATTGGACTACAAGTTTTAAAGTATCGCTGAAAGATAGAAGATAGGTGTGATTGGAACATAAGAGGAAACCATAATGCAGAATAATCTAAGGAGAAGATATATGAAGAAGCCTTGGTAGCACTTTAAGCTCAGAAACAGTGAATTGAGGCAATGGAAGGGAGACCTCGGGTAACTGTTTGACATTCGGTTACTTTGAAATCCCCTGTACCCTGTTTATACAGGAGTGGCTGCTGCAGAGGTATCTGCCTCATTTTTAGAGCATCTATTATGGGTCTTGAGCTGTTAATATAGTGGCCAGGGTGGGCATGCCATGGAAGAAGAAGGAACCCTTCATACCCGGAAAAGTAGATACTGGCAGATTCTGCCTGGCAGCATGATTTGCTTCTTCTCCACAACCACCGGATATGGGGTGAGCGAGGCAGATACAGTATTTCCAGACAGATATGGGGTTATAAATTTAAAAATGAACACAGAACCCAAAATTGCCAACTATTTGATGAAGATCAGCATGCTTCAAAAGAATTATCAAACTACAAATAACAGAACTAACAATTGAAAGTTGGCAATAGAGCGGCGCCTGGGTGGCTCAGTCAGTTGAATGTCCACCCTCAGCTCAGGTCATGATCTCACGGCTCGTAAGTGTGAGCCCTGCGCCGGGCTCTGTGCTGACAGCTCAGAGCCTGGTGCCTGCTTTGGATTCTGTGTCCATCTCTCTGCTCCTCCCCTGCTCATGCACTGTCTTTCTTTCTCTCTCTCAAATATAAATAAACATTAAAACATATATATATCCTCAAGGAGACATGAAAGGATATGGTAATCGTGTAAAAATCAACTAGTTATCTTTGGAAATTAATATTTTATTCAGCGAAAACATATAAAAAACTCAGCAGATGGTCTTATTGGCAAAGTGGACATCATGACCAAAGGGTGGAATAGTAAGCCAAAAGGTATGGTGGAGGTAACTCTTATGGAGAAAAAAAACGTAGGGTGAGGGGGATGGGGAGAGCCAAGAAGAGGGGCTGAATTTCCTACTTTGTAGAACTAATCAGAAGAGACCTTACTAATAAGGTGAATTTGAGCCAAGACCTGAAGGGAGTAAGGAAGTGAGCCCTTTGGATTTCAGGAATGTATTAGGCAGAGGGGAGAACAGCATATGCAAAGGCTCCATACTGGAAGCATGCTAGGGGTGTTCAAAGAATAGCAAAGAGGTCAATGTGACTGGAATAGAATAAATGAGGGAGAGAATGCTGAGATATGAGGTCATAACAATGGTGGTGTGTGTATGGGGTTGGATGGGTAATCCTGTAGAGTCTTATCATAGCAGCCAGCCGGAGGTCAGAGTGTTAATTTATAAGAGTATTGATTGGGGCACCTGGGTGGCTCAGCTAGTTAAGCATCTGACTCTTAGTTTCGGCTCAGGTCATGATCTCATAGTTCATGAGTTCCAGCCCTGTGTTGTGCTCTGCGTTGACAGCATAGAGCTTGCTTGGGATTCTCTCTCTCTCTCTCTCTCTCTCTCTCTCTCTCAAAATAAATAAATAAACTTAAAAAAAAGAAGCTTTAAGAAAAAAGAGTATTGATCATGAATCATGTCATTCTCAGCTCTTTTGAATTTTATACTGCCAGTTAATTTTTTAGGACATAAAGGAGGCAGAATGCAACACATTTCTTTTATTAGAGCAGCTTAGACATGCAACTTCACAAATTAAGGCACTTTAAAAATTTCATGAAAGAGTAAAACATCTGCTTTTGAGTAATACCTTTTATGTTATTACACTGAATATCGTTATTTTAGTTCTTCCAGAGGAAAATGCTGTCTTTTATTTTGTGATTATGCAGTGATGTGATCGTGTGGCTGCTATTTTAATATCTTTAACAACAAGACACAATATGAATGATTCGTATCAAGTGTGATTCCTTACTATTTCATAAATTCACTGGTGGCAAGAACCATATCATCCTCTGGTAATCATAATTGTTTTTGCTCCAATTAAAATTTCCCCCAGTTGGGCTATATGAAGTGTGGAACAGTAATTGCTCTTGGATCTTGGTGTCTGTTGAATGCTCTTGGATATTGGGTTTTTAGGCAAGAAGGTTACATTAATTTCAGAGTTATTCTAAGTCTGCACGTATTGTTACGTAATATATGTATGCAGTGGTGGAGATCTTGCTGTTTTTCATTTTAAAAGTCTGCAGCCTTAGGGGTACCCGGGTGGCTCAGTCAGTTGAGCATCCAGCTTCAGCTCAGGTCATGATCTCCCTGTTCCTGAATTTGAGCCTGTGTCAGCTCAGAGCCTAGAGCCTGTTTCAAATTCTTTGTCTCCCTCTCTCTCTCTGACCTTCCCCCACTTGCTCTCTGTCTCTCACTCTCTCAAAAATAAAAATAAACATTAAAAAAATTTTTTTTAAAGTCTGCAGTTTTAGCTTGTTTAAGATCATTTATACATAATGAGATATAGGAACTTTTTTGGCTATTTGAAATTTTAAGATTCAGTGCTTTATATTTTTCTGCCTTTAAAAAATTTACATTGTTATGAATGTAATACATATTTTCTACTCTCTCATTTTATTCTTTAACCTGGTTTCTCATTCTTTCTTTTTACTGAAAAGAAAAAAGTTCTCTGAATTGAAAGTACAACTCTGAATTGAAAGTACAGCTTAAGTTATATATACATGGTTCCCATGGAAAGAAGGAGAATATAATTTACTTCTGGAATCTCATTATCTGTTCTCTAGTTGAAATAAAGGAACTGTGAATGGAAGTCTTCCTGATTGATCACTCTAGTTAAATGTTTGACACAATCAAAACTGCTGGGATGTATCCTTATTAATGTAAAGAAGTAATACAGAGAACAGTGGGCTTATTACATCGTGATGAAAATGAAAAATTTCCAAAAACTGATATGTATTTAACTATTTTATTTTGAATAGATATCATAAACTGGGAACAGGATTTAATCCTAATACATTAGATAAACAGAAAGAAAGGCAAAAAGGTTTGCCAAAACAGGTCTTTGAATCTGATGAAGCTCCAGATGGCAACAACTACCAGGATGAGCAAGTAATACTTTTATTTTTAAATTATTACAAGAAATTATTTTAAAGTAGTTTATTTTTTAATTTCTTAATTAATATATTTAATGTTTTGCACGGCAGGATGATCTTAAAAGACGTTCAATGTCAATAGATGATACACCGAGGGGTAGCTGGGCCTGCAGTATTTTTGACTTGAAAAATTCGCTTCCTGATGCTCTGCTTCCTAATTTACTTGATCGAACACCCAATGAAGAAATAGACCGTCAGAATGATGACCAAAGGAAATCAAACCGTCACAAGGAACTCTTTGCTCTGCACCCATCACCAGATGAGGTATAGATGTTTATATATAAAGAAGCAGATGATTATTAAGATAGATATTTTGGGAATATCACATAAAGTATTCTAATAATATAGGGAATAAAACAACTGAAACATAGGTATAACTTTTAGTAAATGAAATATATATGTTATGCTTAATATATAACAATATAATTTCTATGAATTGAACACATTTAGGATCTAATGAGTTCTCTTTGAGGGTAAATTGGTCCTTATTTTCTCTGCTCAGTTGTGAAGACTAAAAGTATTAGATTAATAAAATAAGTTTTTAGAAAATTATAAAGGGTTGACATATGATAAGAATGTTCATTTTAGTATTGCTTGTCAATTTGTAGGAAGAGCCAATAGAACGACTTAGTGTTCCTGATGTGCCCAAAGAGCATTTTGGTCAAAGACTTCTTGTAAAATGTTTATCACTCAAGTGAGTATTTATTTTGTTTACTGTATAGCTTTTATTTTTCAAATAACATTTTGAGTATTAGTATAACAAAATCCTAGCAGATTTTATGCTTGTATTTGTGTCCTTTTGAGAAGTATTGTTCTTCTGTACGTAATTTTAAATGCTACTAAGCATTAAAACTATTGTATGAAGGTAAGCTTTAAGAACATTTTTGGCTCACAGGTGAAGATGACTTTTTGTCACAGCTATATAATTAGTCTTAAAACTTGAACAAAAATTTGCTGAATTTCTTGTGTTTACCAGACACTGTACTTGGCTTGGGGAATATAAAGGCAAAGTATCTTTTCCCTTAAAGACTTGATTATACAAGCCTACATGGTAGGCTTTGTGGGTGTTTTGAAGATTCTGAGTTTATATATTTTTCTTTATGTAAAAAAGTTAAATGACTTCTGATCTAACGTCATCGAAGTGATAATGTCCTGAATTTATATTCTTCACAAAGTGCTTTATTTTATTTTAATTTCTCTATTTTAACTCATCTTGTCTTCAGTGTAATTCTATAAGATATATATTATTTTCTTCATTTTACAAATGAGGAAATCAAGATTCAAAAGCATTAGCAGAAGTGAACTGACTGGCATGCTCACTGTTTTGCACCCAGTAACTGAAAAAAAAAAAACAAAACACCTCGATGCTGTTTTCATTGTATCATGTTAATATTATGGTTAATTACCAGTTCTGACTTAAGAAAAAGGAAGTTTTAATACGTAGAACTTTCTAAAAGGAGCAACTCATAGGGACAGACCACTTCTGTGTCTGGATAACTTAGGCAGTTTTCTTCCTTTGAAAGCTAAGGCATTATGTATTTAGTTAGATTTATCTAGAAAGTTGTTAGAGCTTTAGTGCATTGAGTCTTTTGAATATCATATTCTTTTTTTGTTTTTTTATTTGCTCTTTTTGACAGCTTTCTTATGATATAATTTAAATATAAAATTCACCCTTTTAAAGTCAGTGGTTTATTTGTTTTTATTTACTTTAAAAATTTTAATTCCAATATAGTTAACATACAGTATTATATTATCTTCTGGTGTACAATATAGTGATTCAGCAGTTTTGTATATTATTTATTGCTCATCATGATAAGTGTACAGTTAACCCCTTCTCCTATTTCACCCATCCTCCTTCCCTACCCACCTCCCCTCTGGTAACTATCTGTTTGTCCTCTGTAGTTAACAGTTTGGTTTCTGGTTTTTTGTTTGTTTTTGTTTTTTTTTTTTTTAATTCCACAGATGAGTGAAATCATATGGATTTTCTCTTTCACTGATTGAGTTATTTCACTTAGGATTATATTCTCTCTGTTCCTTTCTTCTCTTGCTCACTTCTTTCATGATTTGCTAGCTTTCTTTTTTTTTTTTTAATTTTTTTTTTTTAACGTTTATTTATTTTTGAGACAGAGAGAGACAGAGCATGAACAGGGGAGGGGCAGAGAGAGAGGGAGACACAGAATCTGAAACAGGCTCCAGGCTCTGAGCTGTCAGCACAGAGCCTGACGCGGGGCTCGAACTCACGGACCATGAGATCATGACCTGAGCTGAAGTCGGACGCTTAACCTACCAAGCCACCCAGGCGCCCCTGCTAGCTTTCTTTAGTGATATACTTGGATCCCTAGCTCTTTATTTTTTGCATATCTGTTACTGGGTTTTGATTTGTGGTTACAATTAAGTTTGTGTATAACATCTTATGACTAAGCAGTCTATATTAAGTTGCTTGAGTTTGAACCCATTCTTTACCACCCCCCCACCTATGTTTATAAAAGGTATCCTACTTTACATCTTTTTATTTTGTGGATCCTTGACTGAGTTTTACAGATATATTTAAATTTGCTGCTTTTGTGCTTCCTACTTTTCTTATTCCTGCTTATGGTCTTTCCTCTCAAAGAATCCCCTTTAAAATTTCTTGTAGGGCTGGTTTAGTGGTCATGAATTCCTTTAACTGTTATTTGTCTGGGAACCTCTTTACTCTCATTCTGTTCTAATGATAGCTGGATAAAGTGTTCTTGGCTGCAGGTTTTTTTCTTTCAGCACTTTGAATATATCTTGCCATTCCCTTTGGCTTGCAAAGTTTCTGCTGAACAATCAGCTGGTAGCCTTATGGAGTTTTCCTTGTATGTGTGTAACTTTTCTTTTGCTGCTTTTAAAATTCTCTGCTTTATCGCTGCTTTTTGCCATTTTAATTACAATGTGTCTGGTGTGGACCTCCTTGGGTTGATTTTGTTGGGGGCTCTCTGTGCTTCCTCAATCTGGATTTCTCTTTCCTTCCCCAGATTTGGGAAGTTTTCAGCTATTATTTTTTCAAATAAATTTTCTGCCCCTGTTCCTTTCTCTTCTTCTGGGATTCCTGTAATGCAGATGTTATTATGCTAGATGGTGCTGCTGAGTTCCTTAAGTCTGTCTTCATTTTTTATTTTGTTTCCCTCTCTCCTCTTCAGCTTGATTGCTTTCCATTTCTCATTCCTCTAATCCTCTAATCCAGGTCACTAATCCTTTCCTCTGTTTCCTCTAGTCTCCTATTTATTCCATCTTTTTAGTTTTAGTTACTGAGTTCTTCATCTCTGATTGGTTCTTTTGTATGTTTTCTATCTCTTTGTTATGGGTCTCACTGAGGTCCTCCATTTTTCTCAAGTTCTGTGAGTATCTTTATGACCATTCCTTTAAATTCTCTGTCAGGCATATGACTTATTTCAGTTTCGTTTAGCTCTCTTTTGTCCTGTTTCTTTCATTTGTGACAAATTCCTCTGTCTCCTCATTTTGTCTAACTCTATGTGTCTGTTTTTGTGTGTTAGGAAAGTTGGCTATGTCTCCTGCTCTTTCAAGTAGTGGCCTTAAGAAGAGGTCTTGTAATGCCCTGCAGTGTAGTATCCCCTGTTCACCAGATCCTGGGTGATTGAGGAGGTCTCCTGTGTGTCATTCAGGTGTCCTGTCAGGGCTAAGCGGCTTTTGCCTTTAGTTTGTCATCTTTGATGGTTCTCTTTGCCTCTTGTGGACAGGATTTTGTCCCTTTGTTGTTAGTGGGTGAATCTAAGGTCGCCTTGGGCTTAAGTTGAGTCAGACCAGGTATTTGCCAGAAATGTAGCAGCACCAAACTGCCGGACACCTTCCATGTTGTCTCCTGAGAAGCTTTCATTGGTGGACAAGGCCTGCAGTCAGACCAGCTGTCTGCCCCAAGCCCCCTGCTGGGGCCACAGGGGGACTGGTATGTTTGGTTATTTTTCTCTCTTCCCAGGGTAGGAGTCGCTTTATAGTAGTGTTGGCTCCTATCAGGGCTGCTTGCACACTGTCAGGCTTGTGGCACCGCTTTGGACGGGTTCTGCCAAGGGATATTGCAGGGGGCAGGTCTGCAGGAGAATGCAGAGGCATGGTGTGCTCTTAGCAGTTTAGGTGCAGGTGTTGGCAGTATGCTGGTTCCTGCAGATATTTAGGTTGGGGCATCAGGGAGGGAAAAGGCACCCACCAGCTCCTTTGCTCCTGGAGAAGTCTCTCAATGATCCCTGCCCCTCCAGCAATGTTCTGAGATTAGTAAACAAATCTTCCTCCTGAATACACCAGGAATTTTTCAAGGTGATACTTCTGTGCTGTAAAATCTGAGGGACTGTTTGTTGTGCTGTCTCATTAAGGGTGGGAACTCAGTTTCATTTTGCCCTCCTGGCTGATTTTTAAAATTCGAGGTGTTTAGCCTCACTGTAAGAACTCACAAAATTTGGCCTCTCTGATTTAAAAAAAAAAAAAATTAAAAAAAATTTTATTTTGAGAGAGAGAGAGAGAGAATGAGCAGGGGAGAGGCAGAGAGAGAAGGAGACACAGAATCTGAAGCAGGCTCCAGGCTCTGAGCTGTCAGCATAGAGCCCGACACAGGGTTTGAACTCACGAACCATGAGATAACCTGAGCTAAAGTCGGATGCTTAACTGACTGAGCCACCCAGGCACCCCTGGCCTCTCTGATTTTCAAAGTCACATGTTATTAGTCTGCCCCTCTGGGTTCCCTGTGCCGGGGTGCTTAGTGAGAGTCTCATTTTGTTTCTGCATTTACTGTTTCCTTCCCTCCTGTGGATGGTCCTATGGGTTCATTTAGCTCCTCACCTGCTCTTCCTCCTTCCTTTGATGTGGCCTCTTCTCTACATTTAGCTGTGGAGAGTCTGTTCTGCCAGTCTTTGGGTTGGGTTATTTACACTTATGTGGGTGTTATCTATGGGAAGAGGTGAGCTTAGGGTCTTCCTACTCCACCATCTTCCGTGGAAGTCTAACATCAGTGGTTTTTAGTAAATTCAGAGTTGTACAACTATTGCTGTGACTAATTCTGGAACATATTCATCACCCCAGAGAGAAACTTCATACCTGTATTAGTTTGTTCCAACTACCATAATAAAATACCATAGACTGGGTAGCTTAAACAACAGAAATTTATTTTCTCATAGTGCTGGAGAGTGGAAGTTGAAGTTCAAGGTGTTGGTAGGATTGGTTTCTGATGAGAATTCTCTTCCTGGCTTGTAGATGGCCATCTTCTTCTTGTTCCCCGATATGACCTTTTCTTTGTTCCTGCATGAAGAGAGAAAGTTCTCTGGTGTTTCTTTTTCTTTTTATAAAGACACCAGTCTTTTTGGCTTAGGGTCTCACCCTAATTTTGTTAGTAGTGTGTTTTGGTAGGCCTTGGAGTGATCAAAAATTGCTTTTTTGGAGCGCCGGTGTGGCTCAGTCGGTTAAGCACCTGACTCTTGATTTTAGTTCAGGTCCTGATCTTGCAACTTGTGAGATCAAGTCCTATGTCGGGCTCTCCACTGACAGCGCAGAGCCTCCTTGGGATTCTCTCTCTCCCGCTGTCTTTATCCCTCTCCTGCTCTCTCAAAAGAAATAAGTATTTTAAGAAATTGCCTTTTTAAAAAGTGTTTTTTGAATTCTCAACATTTCAAATAAATGAGCACTTAACAGTGGGGAAAAAAGCAACCTTTTTTGCAGCTTGGTGCACTTGCATTGAGTATCTGGTGCTCAAATAGTATTTCTTGACAAACTCAAGCACGTGTATGTTTGGTTGCCTGGGAGTAGCATAGTATGCGTTTTTTAAGTTTTCATACTGAATGTATGAGAGGTATACATTTAAAAACAGAAAAGAAAAAAAAATACAACCATGGCAGTCCCTTTGTATAATGGAAGAGCCTTTTGAAACATTAAAGAAAAAAATGAAATGATGTATCTCATTTAAAATATTCTTGTCATGCATTAGTAGCTTTTCTTAATGTGAAGCACACTTGTTGTTTCCTCAAGACTTTTAACCTTTGTTCATCATACTAACAATAGGGATCTTTAAATACTGTCCAAGAATATCATAGAGAAAGTTATTATGCATGAATTTTATGGTGCTAAATTACAAAATAGGGTACTCGTTTTCTGGATAAGCAGTTAACATTTCTCTTATCTTTGATCCATTTTTGCTTATTTTATCTGAATCTAAAATTTATATGAAAATGCAAAGGGCTGAAAGGAGGCAGGGAAGTTTTGAAGCAGTTTACAAAACAATAGGTATTAATACTTAGTATAAAGCTACAGTAAGCTAATTACCTAAGACGGAAGCTAATGAAGACAATATAGCACTGACATACAATTAGAAAATTAGTCCAATGGACTAGGGCTAAAAAATAGACCTATGTGTGTATTTTTGATTTACAATTACAGTGGCACTACAGTAGCCCCCCTCTTCTCCATGTATTCAGTTACCAGTGGTCAACTGCTGTCCAGGCGCAGATGATGATCCTTCTGACTTATCAGAAGATCAGTAATAGCATAACTCTATGTCACAATGTCTGTGTTATTTACCTCAGTTGATTTCATACGTAGACATTTTATCAGGTCATATCATTGTAAGGAAAAGGAGGATTAATATAATACAGTAAAGTATTTTGAGAGAGAGAGAGAGAGACTGCATTCACATATCTTTTATTAAAGTATGTTGTTATAGTTGTTCTGTTTTGTCATTAGTTATTGTTGTTAATCTCTTACTGTGCCTAAAGTATAAATTAAACTTTATCACAGGTAGCGTATGCATTGGAAAAAACATTGTATATATGGGTTTCAGTACTGTCTACAAGGTTTCAGGCATCCATGGGAGGTGTTAGAACATATTTTTTGCAGATAAGGGGAGACAACTATATAGACAGTTGGGAAAGGTAATCTTTTCAATAACTTGGCAGAACAGTTGGATATCTGTGTCTCTCTGTTTCTCTATCTTTCTCTGTCATACAGAGGGAGAAGATGTTTTCAATACATTCACTTGACAAAGCATCTGTATACAGAATGCATAAAGAAGTATAAATAGATGAGGAAAATGCCAAACAAAAAATAGAAAGATGGTCCAAAAGAGAGTGTCTGTGTGGTCATAAATAGATGAAGATGCATATTAAAAGTCCAGTGTGATAACAGATACCCACTGAAGTTGCAGAATCAGAAAGAGTGACAGTAACAAGTGTTAGAGAGTTTGTACAGTAGGCTTTGTAGAGGTTGAGCCTTGTAGACAGTATCACCAAAATTTCTATTCTTTTGGCTTCTGGGTTGGGTTCTGCTAAGAGAGACATCAGCAGAAGTCAGAGGATGGAAGAGAGTGAAATCAGTGGTATTTACTTATATCCTTTTACTCATTCCCTGCTAGGTCATGTTGATTGGTTGCCTTCTCCTCCAAAAGCCAGTGTTTCTGTGAAAGCCCCTTGTATACCTGTTCTTTCTCAGTTTTGGTTTACCACTTCTAAGGTCTCCTTTAGGTCAAGGATTGGTAATGACTCCCTGCGATTGTTGTCTCCAGAGAATTGTACTCTCTCTAGTTGTTTTCCTAAATCTTATCGGAATCTTTGTGAATCCCCCTTCATTCAACTCAACCAAATGCGACTGTGTGTTATCTCCTGTAAAGACTTTGATACTCTCATGACAAAAAAAAAAAAAAATGAACAATGTAGAACAGGGTTTTTATAACCTTGGCACTATTGACATTTTTGTCTGGATAATTCTTTGTTGTCAGAGGCTCTCCTGTACAATGCAGAATGTTTAGCCACAGCCCTGGCCTCTCTACTCACTAAATATCAGTAATATTCCTGCAGTAATGATAACTTAAAATGCTTCCAGACATTGCCAAATGTCCTATTGGGGGAAAATCATCCTTTATTGAGGATCACTGCTCTAGAGTTTTAGTTAACCTCATGTTACATATTATTCCCTTTTTAAAAATATTTTTAATTAATTCATTTATTTTGAGAGAGAGAGAGAGAGAGAGAGAGCTAGAGCGTGCAGTCGTGGGGAGGGACAGAAAGAGATAGAGAATCCCAAACAGGCTCCATGCTCAGTGTGGAGCTCAACATGGGGTTTGACCTCACAACTGTGAGATCATGACCTGAGTTGAAATGAAGGGTTGGGTATTTGACTGAGTACCCAGGTGCCCCACATATTATTTTATTCAGCAAATAGTTACTAAGTGTTTACCGTATGTAAGTCAAGTTCTTGGAAATGAAAATAGACATCTTGATTTAAGCATACAGTTATAAAATACATTTTTACATATTCATATAATGAAAATTTGTATTTGAGAATTAAAAAGCATGGTTAGATTAATATTTATAACAGGAAAATATACCCATAAAATATGAAGCTGAGAAAGCAGACTACTAAATATACAGTGACACACTTCATTTAAAAAAAAAATCCAGTTGGGGCACCTGGGTGATCCAGTCAGTCAGGCGTCCGACTTCAGCTCGGGTCATGATCTCAAAGTTTGTGGGTTTAAGCCCTGAGCCACGTGTTGGGTTCTGTGCTGACAGCTCAGAGCCTGGAGCCTGCTTTGGATTCTGTGTCTCCCTCTCTCTCTGCTCCTTTCCCACTCACACTCTGTCTCTTTCTCTCAAAAGTAAATGAATGTTAAAAAATAAATCCATTTACCAAGTGCAATTATACATAGACAAAAGTCTAGACGGATAGGCACTGAAACTGTTAATTTTGGTTCTCTCCATGTGGTGGAATTTTGTATGCTCCTGTTTTTCTCTGAAATTTTGAATGTGTTTTCTTAGTTTTTCACATTGAATATATGAAATTACCTAATGGAAGTAGTGGTTGATTTAGACTGAAAGATATACTTGCAAAAGTGTTTCAGAAGGAGGGGTAGCATAGATGGTATAGCACAGATGTAGAAATGTTAAACTAATTGCTTTTTTTCTTAAAGGTTTGAGATTGAAATTGAACCTATTTTTGCAAGTTTGGCTTTATATGATGTCAAGGAAAAGAAAAAGGTAAGATTATATGATTTGAACATAGTCTTTTGTCACATTCCTAGGTTTCAGAAACTTGTTTTCAAGTTGTTTTATAAGTAATAATTTTTTGAGAATTGTTAAACATGATTATTTATTTATTTTTATTAAAGTTTATTTATCGAGAGAGAGAGAGAGAGAGAGAGAGAGAGAGAGAGAGAATGAGCAGAGGAGAGGCCAGAGGGAAAGGGAGAGAGAGAGAATCCCAAGTAGGCTCTGTGCTGACAGCAGAAAGCCCAACTTGGGGCTTGAACTCATGAACTCTGAGATCATGACCTGAGCTAAAACCAAGAGCCAGATGCTTAACTTACTACCCATACAGTCGCCCCTAAATATGGATCTTTTCAAAAGAAAATAGAAATTTAATTTATTAAGACTTGTTAAACACATTTTCTTACTATAAAATAGTTTAGTTGATACCTAGTTTTTATTTAATGGAAAGAATTCCAAAAGCAAATAGCAGAAGCAACTTTCTTTAAAATTAAGAAAAAGTTAGTACAAGAAAGCATTTTAGGCAAATAATGTATAAAGGATTAGAATCATTATAAAGTTTTGTTGATGTGATTTAAAAATTCACACTAGCTAAAAAGATCATTTATATATGCTTGAAGTCTTTTATCTTAAATACTGCTTTAGTTTTACCATTGTATCTTTATTACACTTAGGAGTCTTTCAGAGGGCTATCTCATGCAGCATTTTTTAAATAATGTTTATTTTTTGAGAGGGAAAGAGAGAGAGAGAAAGAAAGAGGGCACAAATAGCGTAGGGGCAGAGAGAGAGGGACTCAGAGAATCTGAAGGAGACTCCGTGCTGTCAGTGCAAAGCCTGAGGTGGGGCTTGAAGCCATGAACTGTGAGATCATGATCTGAGCCAAAATTGGATGCTCAAGTGACCAAGCCACCCAGGAGCCCCTCATACAGGATTTCTTAATATTCTAAGCTTAATGTGTGGTAGAAACTAACTACTTTCAGTGACTTCTACTGTCAACATATTATAGATTTCTGCTGTGGAACTCTGCCCCAGCAACTTGTATTTGCTAAATCAAATTCGCTAAAATATTATTTGTATAATTCTTTTAATTCTCAATTTGAGGTAATTCATCTCAATAATTTCTTTGTGTACTTTATTACAGGTTACATTTCTAATCAAAAGAGCTTGGGATAGAGTTCTTTAGAATATATTTCTTGTATATTTCTCAGATAGTTTTGTATATTTCTTTTTGCTTTCATTTAGACATATAAAGATTGGTCAATGAAATATATGATATACAGTATGTTAGTGTAATGTTGTAATATCTGTAATATCTTAAGACTGAGTATGCTTGATATTTGCAAAATGTACAGATTTTAAAATTTAATATGTGAATTTTTGGGTTTTTTTTTAGATTTCAGAAAACTTTTATTTTGACCTTAATTCTGAGCAGATGAAAGGATTATTACGTCCCCATGTACCACCTGCTGCCATTACCACTTTGGCAAGATCAGCTATTTTTTCTATCACTTATCCTTCCCAAGATGTTTTTCTTGTAATAAAGGTAAGAGTAATGTTAAATAAATTAGTTTGTTTGTGTAGTGTCTGTATATTTGTCTCCCTATTAATATCACAAGGTTTTTAAGGGTAAGGATTTTATCTTCATGTATTTTTTTTGTCTTAAAACTTCTTAACACAATACTGGATGTAGACTGTAGTCTACCTAAAAAAAACTACCTAAGTTTTTTTCTTTTTTTTTTGAGTGGGAACTCTATTAGGGTTCTCCAGAGAAACAGATCAGTAGGCTGGAAATACACACACATGTATGTACACACATACAGGTAGAGATTGACTGATTTTAAGGAATTGGCTTGTGTGATTGTGGGGGCTGGCAAATTTGAAATGTGTAGGGGGTTGGCAGGCTGGAATTCAGGTAAGAGTTGGTATTGTAGTCTTGAGTCTGAATTGGGCAGCAGACTGGAGACTCAGGCAGGGTTTCTGTGTTGCAGTCTTGAAAATTACTTCTTTGGGAAATTTCCATCTTTGGTCTCAAGGCCTTCACCTGATTGGATGAGGCACACTCACATTGTGGAGAGGGTAGTCTGCCTTACTCTACTGATTTAAATGCTGATCACCACTAAAAAATACCTTTACAGCAACATCTAGGTAGGTTTGATCAAATAACTGGGCATTATAGCCTACCCAAGTTGGCATATAAAATTAAGTATCATAGCTTTATTATGATGTTATCACTCAGTTTCTAAATTATATAAATACTAATATCTAAATCATTGAGGTCACGGAATATTATGATTTGACTGTCCTCCAATTAAGAATAAGGATTACAAACATAGGGAAGAATAAAAAACGAGGCCAACTGTAAAGCAGACTCTTAACTATAGAGAACATACTAAGGGTTGCTGGAGGGGAGTTGGACTGAGGGATGGGTTAAATGGGTGACAGGTATTAAGAAGGGCAGTTACTGTGATAAGCACGGGGTGTTTTATATAAGTGATGAATCTCTAAATTCCACTCCTGAAGCTAATATTATCCTATGTATTATCCTATATCCTATGTATCCTGACATTTAAATTAAAAATTTGAAATAAACAAAGCAAAATAAACACGAAAACTGAATAAGGATTATGAATTCTAAAATCTGAATATTATGAAGCTGCTTAGCTTAAGTTGAGGAATAATTTACTACAACTTGACCTTGACTTGAAAGAAGCTTAAAATATATTCATTAATCATTTTATCTTTACTTATATAAAATTATAAAAAGTAATGAATTTTACAATAAGGTTATAAAGTGGATTGTCATGGAATGAATCCTGTTTACCCACAGGAATAATGTCCTAATTCGTCGACACATTCCCATTGAATTCAGCTTAAAATAGATCTTAGCTACAATGAATCCTACAAGCACAGATTTAGCAGCAGTGGTCTTCAGAAACTCAGAATAAAGTTCTAAATATTAATACAGTTGAGAAATACTGTATATACAAGTACCTTTACATGGGAAAATAGTACATTTTCATAAAAATAGAACATATTTAAGGAAACGAGATGAAAAGATACAGCTGATGGTTCGAATATTGACTGCATGAAAATGAGATTATTTAGTGACAAGATTTGGTTGAGAGTGAACAGTTTAGATAGGATTAAGGATAAGAAACATTGTAAATGTTCAATATGAGTAAATAGGGAGATAAATCAATGTACATTTATATGATGGGATACTATGGCAAATAAAACCACTATTTGGAAGAAATTTTTTTTTTTTTAATGTTTATTTATTTTTGAGACAGAGAGAGACAGAGCATGAACGGGGGAGGGTCAGAGAGAGGGAGACACAGAATCCGAAACAGGCTCCAGGCTCTGAGCTGTCAGCACAGAGCCCGACGCGGGGCTCGAACTCACGGACCGCGAGATCATGACCTGAGCCGAAGTCGGCCGCTTAACCGACTGAGCCACCCAGGCGCCCCTGGAAGAAATTTTAATGATATAGAAACGCATGTGTGATATAACATTCAGTGAAAAATAAGTCTGGCACAAAACTCTCTATGGAATGATCTCAATTGTGTAGAATATATATGTACATAAAAATATGTATATACGTAGAAAATGACTTCCCTGTAATTTCAAAAAAATGAACAAGTTAAAATATTATTAAAAATTTAAAGGAGATGTATTTGGGAGGTTTTGCTAAATCACTTGTGGTGCAGCAGGATGTTTTTGTTTCTTGAGAGGAAAAATGCCATTGATCTGTGTATTGGTGAGCTCCTGCTATTCAAGAACAGAAAGAGAAAATCCCAGTGGCATGCAACAACAAACGTTTGTTTAGGTCATGCATCCAAGTTGTCTGGTGGTCAGTTGATGTAGGTTGTACTCTCCTCGAGGTGGCTGTGCTTCTGAAACCGTCTTTTGGTTGGTTGGGGCTCATTTGATTCAGCTGGAGCTGTACTTCTTTTTGTATTGCTTTTCTAGCAGGCTAGCTTGGTTTATTCTCATGGTAATTGCAGAAATGCCAAAGAGCAGACCCCCCTGCACAGGCACTTTTCAAACCCTTGGTTGCATCACACAGGCTAACATTGTATTGGCCAAGACAAATCATATGACAGAACACAAAAGCAAGAAGTTAGGATATATACTTGGCGTCTTTATTCAGAGGAATTCCAGTGTCAGGTAGCAGTGAGGGGGGTAAAGGAAGAGTGAAGAATTGGGGCTATTAAGTGCAATCTATCACTGTCTGAGATACGGGAATTCTGGCTCAGCCAGGATTAGGTCTTCCTTGCTCATTTTTGTGTCCTGTTTATTAGCATACTTTCTGGTAAATAGGTGAAGGGGTAATATCATTGTGTTTGGATTATTGTTTATGGAAGACTGACATTTTAGAGAACAAAAACAAAGCTCTTTGAAAGAAACCCACAAATAGATGAAGAAAAACGTGGGTTACAATAAGGTAATGATAACAAAATAAGCTTAATTTAATTTAATTTTCTATTGAGGTGTGACATAATTACAGAAAATACACAAAAGTCATAAATACATGATTTAATGAATTATCCCCAAATAAATGCATTATGTTACCACCCACCCATGTTAAGAAACAAAATGTTACCAGAATCCCAGAAACTGCCCATGTACCATTCACCGCTCCTTTTTTTTTTCCCTCAAAATTTTTGCTTGTTTTTGAACACTATGTTAATAGGATCCAACATTATATATATTTTGTGACTTGCTGCATGATTGTGTGATTATACTGCTGTATGCAACAGTTTTAAATTCATTTACATTGCTGGAACTCCTGGGTGGCTCAGTTGGTTAAGCGTCCGACTTCAGCTCAGGTAATGATCTCAAAGTTCATGGGTTTGAACCCCATGTCAGGCTCTGTGCTGACAGCTTGGAGACTGCAGCCTGCTTCAGATTCTGTATCTCCTTCTGTCTCTGTCTCTCCCGTGCTCATGCTCTGTCTGTCTCTCTCAGAAATAAATAAACATTAAAAGATAATAAAAATAAAATTCATTTACATTGTTGTTTAGTATTGTATGAATATATCATAATTCATTTTACTGATGATAGACATTTTGGTTAATTTTGTGGTTTTTATCAGAAATTCTGTAAATATTTGCATTCCATGAGGATAGACATATGCATACATTTGTATTTAGTTTATTCTTGGGAGTAGAATTGCTAAGTCACAGAATATTTGTATGTCAGATTTGGTAGATGCTATCAAATAAATGTTTTCAGTCTCTGTGATAGTTGCATTCCCACCAGCAGTGAATAAGAGTTTCAGCTAGTCATACTTGATATTTATCAGTTTTTTTAAAATTTGAAGTATAAAATATGTACAATGAGATATTTACAAATCTGGAGTAAACAGCTTGGTGAATTCTTCCATGTGTATTTGCCTGTGTAATCACTCTTGAGCTCAAGTCATAGAATATTTCCATTGCATTATTACTCTGGAGGGTTCTTGTGTTTCTCTTTCTAGTGACTACCCCTGCCCTTCTAGATAACTAGTATTCTAACTTCTGTCACCATTGTTAGCTTTTCTTCTTCTTGAAGTTCATATGAAAGGAATCATAACAATGAGTCTTCTGTGCCTGGCTTCTTTCACTCAATATAATGACTGTGAGAGTCCTCCATAGGAGGAGAGCCACCCAGGTGCCCCTAGAGCCTTTTTTGGTTCCACTGGTCTATTTGTCTTTTCTTGGTACCACTACTATACTGTTTTCATTATTGTAGCTTTATAATAAGTGGTGTATTTTTTTTCCAGCTTGACTTTTTACATTTTTGTGTAAATTTTTACTTGTCAGTCTCTTCAACCCCTCAGTATAGGTATGCTCTCTTTCTCTCAAGAAATAATGTACTGAGATGTTGACTGGCATTGCATTAAATATATAGATCAATTTGAGAAAGTTGACATCTTTAAACTATTGTTTTTCAGTCAATGAACATGATATATTCCTTCATGTTTTTAGGTCTTTTCCTCTCATATATTCTTGGTGATTTGATATTTTTGATTATATTATAAATGGTATCACTTAACATTTTTCATTTTAAATTATATACAAAATTTCATTTGTCACTGGTATATAGAAATTGTTTTCTTTGTAAGCTTTGTTTACAATTAGCAATATGCACAGGGTGTCCATCTTTATTAATTTTTACATGCTGAACTTATGTACATCTAGATCAAGATGTAGAATATTAGCAAATGGCCTTCTTTGTGCCCTTTCCTACTATACTGACTTTTACCGTATCTTGGCCTCTTTTGAAACTTCATAGGAAAGGAATCGTATAGTATAAATTCTTGTCTCTGGTATTCTAAAGAATTATGTTAAGATTCATCTAGGCTTTTTGTGTGTAGCAGTAGTTGTTTTTAATCCTATATAATATTCTGTTATATGAATATATCACTGTTTTTCCATTCTCATTGTTGGACATTGGGTTTATTTCTACAACCGGTTTCCCTACATGGATATTCCAATTTTTACTCTTTTCAACAGTTTTTGAGAATATCAGCTGCTCCATTTCCTTCTTAACACTTGCTATCATCAGATTTTATTGTATTTGACATTTAAATTTTATTAATTTTGTTTTATATTCTGGTTTGTAATTTATTTCTGATATGTTTGTTATGTTATATCAATTTTTTTAAGAGTTTATTTATTTATTTTTTTTCAACGTTTATTTATTTTTGGGACAGAGAGAGACAGAGCATGAACGGGGGAGGGGCAGAGAGAGAGGGAGACACAGAATCGGAAACAGGCTCCAGGCTCCGAGCCATCAGCCCAGAGCCTGACGCGGGGCTCGAACTCCCGGACCGCGAGATCGTGACCTGGCTGAAGTCGGACGCTTAACCGACTGCGCCACCCAGGCGCCCCAAGAGTTTATTTTTAAGTAATATCCACATCCACTATGGGGCTTGAACACACAACCCCAGGTCCAAGAGTTCCATGCTCCACTGACCTAGGCAATCAAGCGCCCCTCAATTTTAGTCTATATTCTGTGATGACTAAGAATGTTGAGTGATTTATTGGCTGTTTGGATATTCTGTTTTATAAAGTACTTATTCAAATAGCTCATTTTTAACTTGTTTGTAAGTGATTTTTAATATAAAAAACATGAATTTTAAGTGTATGTAGGATACATATGTTTCACGTGAACAAATATATACACTTGTGTAATCCTATCCATTTTATTGGATTATTTTTATTTTATTTTATTTGTAAGAGTTTTTTGTCCTCCACTTGCTAATTTGAAGTATCAACTTTATATGTGCTAAATTCCTACAAGGAATTATCACAATTCCTACAAATCAGGTATGCTTGATTTGGTTTCTGGACTTTCACCCTATTTTATTTACGTTTCTTTTCTTTTTGAAAATATTAAGTTATATAGGGTTAATGTGAGACATTAAATTAGAAGTGGAGAAAAAAATTAGAAGTAGAAACTGTTGCATTGGTCACTCAATACTGTTTTGTGAGTTTTTTTTTTACTTTTTTATTTTATTTATTTATTTATTTATTTATTTTTTAGTGTTTACTTACCTATGTTGAGAGAGAATGTGTGCACAAGCAAGGCAGGGGCAGAGACAGAGAAAGAATCCCAAGTAGGCTCCACACTGTCAGTGCAGAGCCTAAAGTAGGGCTTAATCTCACAAACTGTGAGATCATGACCTAAGCCGAAATCAAGAGTTGGACACTCAACCAATTGAGCAATTTTTAAAAAATTGTTAATTCTGTACATTGATATTATATTAGATGACTTTATCTCCTCTTATCAGATTTTGCCAACCACCAGTTTGCTCTCTTTCTATGAATTTGACCTCATATACTTCATATGAATGGAATCATAGAGTATTTGGTTTTTGTTTTTGTGTGTGACTGGCTTATTTTACTTAGTATAATGTCTTCAAGGTTCATCAAGGTTGTAGCTTGTTTTAGGATTTCTCCCTTTTAAAGGCTGAATAATACTCCATTGTATAATATTTAATATATATATGTTTGTCCACTCATCTCTTTTTTTTTCAGTTTGTCATAACCTATTTACCTAACTTTATTTTTTTATTATTTTTTTAAATATGAAATTTATTGTCAAATTGGTTTCCATACAACACCCAGTGCTCATCCCAAAAAGTGCCCTCCTCAGTGCCCATCACCCACTTTCCCTTCCCTCCCACCCCCCATCAACACTCAGTTTATTATCAGTATTTAAGAGTCTCTTATGGTTTGCCTCCTTCCCTCTCTGTAACTCCCCACCCCCCTTTTCCTCCGCCCTGGTCTTCCGTTGAGTTTCTCAGGATCCACATATGAGTGAAAACATATGGTATCTGTCTTTCTCTGTATTACCTATTTCACTTAGCATAACACTCTCCAGTTCCATCCACGTTGCTACAAAAGGCCAGATTTCACTCTCATTGCCAAGTAGCATTCCATTGTGTATATAAACCACAATTTCTTTATCCATTCATCAGCTGATGGACATTTAGGCTCTTTCCATAATTTGGCTATTGTTGAAAGTGCTGCTTATAAACATTGGGGTACAAGTGCCCCTATGCCTCAGCACTCCTGTATCCCTTGGGTAAATTCCTAGCAGTGCTATTGCTGGATTATAAGGTAGATCTATTTTTAATTTTTTGAGGAACCTCCACACTGTTTTCCAGAACGGCTGCACCAGTACGCATTCCCACCAACAGTGCAAGAGGGTTCCCGTTTCTCCACATCCTCTCCAGCATCTATAGTCTCCTGATTTGTTCATTTGAGCTACTCTGACTGGCGTGAGGTGATATCTGAGTGTGGTTTTGATTTGTATTTGCCTGATGAGGAGTGATGTTGAGCATCTTTTCGTGTGTCTGTTAGCCATCTGGACGTCTTCTTTGGAAAAGTGTCTATTCATGTTTTCTGCCCATTTCTTCACTGGATTATTTGTTTTTCGGGTCCACACATCTCTTGATAGACATTTGGGTCGCTTCTGCCTTTTGGCTTTGTGAATAGTGCTGCTATGAACATGAGTGTACAAATAATGGTTTACATTTTGCTTTTGATTCTATTGGATATATACTTAAAAATAGATTTTCTGTATTGTGTGGTAATTCTATTTTTAATTTTTTGAGGACCCTCTGTATAGTTTTCCATAATGGATGTACCATTTTCATAATCACCAATAGTGCACATGAGTTCCAGTTTTTCTGTATCCTTGCCAATGCTTGTTATTTTTTGTTTTATTGATTGTAGCCATCTTGATGGCTATCAAGTGACAATCTCATTGTATTTTGATTTGCATTTACCTTATGATTAGTTGTGTAGAGGATCTTTTCATATCCTGTTAGCCATTTTTGTATCTTCTTTGGAAAAATGTCTATTCAAGTCCTTTGCCATTTAAAAATCAGATTAAAGTAAAACCTTGGATTGTAATTTGTTCTGTGAGTGTTCCGCAAGACAAACATTTCTAATAAATTTTAACTTGATAAATGAGCAATGTCTTGCAATATGAGTTGTACATGATGCTGAACGTCACATGATCACAGCTGAGCCAGTGGTTCTTGAAATTTGCTTTGATATCTGAGTGCTTTGGATTACAAGCATATTTCCAGAACAAATTATGCTTGCAAACCAAGGCTTACTGTATTTATTTTGTTGTTGAGTTGTAGAACTTAAAAAAATTATTCTGGATATTAACTCCTTATTAGATACATTATTTGTATATATTTTTTTATTTGTTGCCTTTTCACCCTGATTATGTCTGTGATGCACAAAGTTTTAATGTGGCCCAATTTCTGTATTTTGCTTTTGTTACCTGTATTTTTCTGCATCAAATCCAAGAAAACATTGCCATATCCAGTGTCATGAAGATTTTTTTCTGTTAAGAGTTATATAATTTTAGGTCCACATTTAGGTCTTTGATCCATTTTGTGTTAATTTTTGTATATGATAGAGAGTAAAGACTTTATTCTTTTGCATTTGTATATATGATTTAATAAAAAAATTTTTTTTTATTTTTTTGAATGTTTCTATTTATTTTTGAGACAGAGAGAGACAGAGCATGAGCAGGGGAGGGGCAGAAAGAGAGGGGGACACAGAATCTGAAACAGGCTCCAGGCTCTGAGCTGTCAGCACAGAGCCCGACGTGGGCTTGAACTCACGGACCGCGAGATCATGACCTGAGCTGAAGTCGGATGCTTAACCGACTGAGCCACCCAGGCACCCCCAAGAAAAATTTTTTTTAATGTTTATTTTTGAAAGAGAGAGAGAGTCAGAGCACGAGTAGGGGAGGGACAGAGAGAGAGGGAGACATGGAATCTGATGCAGGCTCCAGGTTCTGAGCTGTCAGCGCAGAGCCTAATGCGCAGCTTGAAGTCATGAGCCATGAGACCTTAACCTGAACCGGAGTCAGACACTTAACCGACTGAGCCACCCAGGTGCCCCATGGATACATGGTCTTTTAAACACCATTAATTCTTTTGCATTTGGGTATATGGTTTTTTAAACACCATTTGTTGAAAAGACTGTCCTTTCCCCATTGAATGGCCTTGGCAGTCTTGTTAAAAATCATTTAGCCTGGGGCTCCTGGGTGGCTCAGTTGGTTAAGCATCCAACTCTTGATTTCACCTCAGGTCATGATCTCATGGTCGTGAGATTGAGCCCCTCATTGGGCTCCACACTGAGCATGGACCTGCTTAAGATTTTCTCTCTCTTTCTCTGGTGGCCCCTACCCTATGCACACTGACTCTCTCTCTCAAAATAACTAAATAAATATTAACAAAATATTATTTAACCACATATATGAGGGTTTATTTCTGGACTGTATTCTGTTCCATTCATCTATATGTATGTCTTTATGCCAGTATCATATATATATTTTTTATTACTGTAGCTTTGTATTGTTTTGAAGTCTGGAAGTATGAGAATTACAACTCTGTTCCTTTTTTAAAGGTTTATTTTGATTGTTCAGGGTTCTTTGAAATTTCACATGAATGTTATGGTGAATTTTATTATGTCTACAAAAAAAATCTTTGAGATTTTCATAGGAATTGCATTAAATCTGTAGATTGCTTTGCATAGAATTGGCCTCTTAAGATCAATTTAGTCTTCCAGTTCATGACTATAGGATATCTTTCCATTTGTTTGTGTCTTCTTTAATTTTTTTTTTTTGTTTTTACCAATGTTCTATGGTTTTCAGATTATATATCATTCACCCTTTTGGTTAAGTTAATTTCTCAGTATATGTTTCCTTGCTATCTAGAAGAAGAGTGCTTTGATGAAACTTTTGTAAGCTGAAATTTTATAAAGTGACAAAGCAATTAACATTAATTTATATGGAAAAATATTTGAATGTTCTTAGACCCAAAAAATAACTCTCTCAGTCTTTCATGATGCCTTTGGACATATCTTGCCAACAGATGCACAAAATAAATTGAGATAAAGGACAGATGCTCGTAGACACAGTGCAGAACTATGGTGGTTTGATGCTGAGATACTGAGTTGTAATTCCCAGGGAAGGAGCTTGGCAGTGCCACTGTTGTTGCCCCGGGTGTGTGCTGCCTGTATTTGCAAAGCATGTGCTGAATGTTATTTTTACTTTCCCCTTTTTTTGTAAAAGTGAAAATCCTCTTCAGATTTCTTTCAGTTAGCAAAAACAGGTAGTAATGTAGGTCTTTGTAAGATCAAAGTAGCATAATGTTAGCTTTCTAAAAGTGGGGAATACCTTTATTTTTTTTCTTTTTGATATTATTGTAAGTGAAATTGTGTTTTTAATTTTCTTACAGATTTTTCATTATTAGTATTTAGAAATATAATTGATTTTTGCATATTGATTTTGTATCTGCAACTATGCTGAATTTATTTATTAGTTCTAACCATTGTGTGTGTGTGTGTGTGTGTGTGTGTGTGTACTATAAAGGTTTTCTGAACAAAAGGTCATGTCTGCAAACACATAATTTTACTCTTTCCTTTCAAATTTGGACTCATTTTTTTTTCTTTTTCTTGCCTTATTGCTTTGGCTCAGACTTCCAGTACTTTTTTGAATAGAATTGGTAAAAGTGAGCATCCTTATCTTGTTCCTAATGTTAGAGGAAAAACTTCCAGCCTTTCACCATTGAATATGATGTTAGCTGTGGTGTTTTCACATATGGTCTTTATTATGTTGAGGTAGTTTTCTTGTATTCTTAGTTTGTTGAATGTTCCTAGCATGAAAGGGTGCTGAATTTTGCCCAGTTATTTTTCTGTATCAATTGAGATGATCATGTGTTTTTTTTTTTTCCTGTCATTCTGTTATTGTGGTGTATTACCTTGATTGATTTTTTTTTATGTTAAACCATCCTCACATTCCAGTCTGATTACTTTTTTTTTTTAAGCTTAATTAGTCTTTACTGTTTTATTTTTTGACAGTTAGAAAAAGTCCTACAGCAAGGTGACATCGGAGAGTGTGCAGAACCATATATGATTTTTAAAGAAGCAGATGCCACAAAGGTAGAGTATCATGCCTCTCATTTTTCCCACCTGTATAGTCATATAGTCCCTCCCAATGCTCCCCCAGTCCCTGAACCCAACACTAAATAACCTCTCATTTCCCAAGTTATTATTTGGGAGAATTATGAAGCATATTAAAGAATTTAACTACTAGTTCATTATTTTTTATTGGACTACCTGCTTTCTTACTTTCTTCTTTTTTTGTCACTTAGCTTTTTTCATATGCTGTGTTATTCTTTAAAATCTCCCTTACCCCCAAACTAAGTGACTCCTGACTTTTTTTTCCTTGGAGAGAACTAAGTTAATTTCATTTCATTCCTAAGTATTAAAATTTTCAAAAATAGTGATTTTTCATAAAATAGTGATATTGGTAATAAAAGGTTTTTTTTAAAGTTCATTTATTTTGAGAGAGAGAGTGAGAAAGCACTTGCACATGAGCGTGGGAGGGGCAGAGAGAGAGAGGGAGAAAGAGAATCCCAAGCAGATTCTGAGCTGTCAGCCTGGAACCTGATGCAGGGCTTGATCCTATGAACCATAAGATCATGACCTGAGCTGAAATCATGAGTCAGAAGCTTACCCGAATGAGCTGCCCAGGTGCCCCATATAGTATAATTTTTTATAGTAAGATAGCAGTACTCTGGGGCTTTGTCTAGCTGCTGATAATTAAGGAATGCCACTGATAATTAAGGAATATGGTAAAAACAGAAAATACTATCTCCCTTTTGCTATCAGATGACTAATTTTTAGAATTTGGGTACACCTATAAAGCAAAAGCAATTGATATAAAGTTGGTACCAAATTTCAGATACCCTGAGTTAGCTACAAGAATAACAGATGATTGAATACATGATTTAATAGTTGAAACATCCAGGAGTATGCTTGAGGAATACTCGATAAGTTACCAAAATCTAGAATATGTTTTGTTTTCTATTTTTGTGAAATTTGGAACAGTAACTGAGCCTTTTCTGCTGATATAGGTAGAACTGAGTACATGATACTCTTCTCTGATCTCTGGCTTGCTGGTTGAAATTAGGGTTCAAGTATTCTATAACCTTTCCCCGGGTTGTCATTTTTTAAATTTGGTGTTGTGTGGAGCTCATAATTACAATAGCAGCTTATTACATGCCTACATAAGCTGATAGAATCAAGTATACTTGATATCTAGGCTTTTAAAGCAATCACCTATTTTGGAGGTATAATATATATAGCAATAAACAGCGCTAACATTTAGTTATCTGTCCATCTTATCCCAGGCCTGACTCTCAAGGTAGGGCTCTATTGTTAGTGTATATATACCTTGACAACATCCTGTATGGAAAGAGTATGTAAGATATTTGGTGTAGATTTTTACTTTTGGACCATTAGTTGGCTATTGCAGGTTACCTTAGTGTTTGTTTCAGGGATAGCCTAAAAGTTGGGCCAGCTTCAGGATGTCTTCCAGATAGGCACATACTGTTTGGACCATCAGTCTGTTTCTAAGGTTTAGTCTTTTTGCAGTATTTTTTTTTGTTTGCTTCTTTTATTACAGTTCTGGTCTTACATGTTGTTAGCCTATTTGTACCCCCAATCCCACTTTACCTCACTCCTTCTCTTGCCATAAGTTAAGGATTATTTCAAAATGGCTCAACTGCTCCCATCTTTTTAGAGTAGTACAATTTAGTAAGTTTAACCTAGAATATTTTGTAGGTAGCAGTTGCTGACTTGAACATGGTTATGTTTCTTTTCATAAAATAGTACTTGTAATACATACACATGTTTGACACTTGCTCTACGTTCTTTCCTACCAAAATGAGATAATCACAAAAATAAATTTGAAAGACTTACTCTACACATACATTTATAGAATGGGTTAAAATTATTCAGTGGTTAAGATAATACAGTGTTAATTGATCTCTGAAAGGTATAGATTATTCTTTCATCTTTGTTGAGAATTGAGAATTCCTAAGCTTTCTTTTTATATACAATGGAGTAGTCTTTGATTCATTTCTTTCGAGCATAATCATATAATGTATTAAGTTTTGTTTTGCAGAATAAGGAAAAATTGGAGAAGCTGAAAAGTCAAGCTGATCAGTTTTGTCAAAGACTTGGGAAATATCGCATGCCTTTTGCGTGGACTGCAATCCATTTAATGAATATTGTTAGCAGTGCGGGGAGTTTGGAAAGAGATTCTACAGAGGTGGAAATAAGCACTGGAGGTAAGAGTGTTTTATATAAAATATTTCTAAATGTTTAATTTTTCTTTTTTTTATATAGGCTTGTTTTATTTATAGACTTTACAGTGTTGTGAGGCATAAAAGGGTTTTCTTTTTTTCCTTTTTTTCCCCACAGCTTTATTGAGATGCAATTCCTATACTATACAATTCACCCATTTAAAGTGTATAATTTATTGTTTTTTTTTTTGATATATTCACAAGGTTCTGCAACCATCACCACAGTCTTAATTTTGGAACACTTTTGTATTCATTAGTAACCCTCCATTCTCCCCCAATCCACAAACCCAATCCTAAACAACCTCTGATCTCCTTATAAGGTCTGTATAGATTTGCCTATGCTGGACATTTCATATCAATAGAATTATACAATATACAGTCTTTTGTGACAAGCTTCTTTCCCTTAGTATAATGTTTTATTTTTTTATTATTATTTTTTAATGTTTTATTTATTTTTGAGAGAGAGAGAGAGAGACAGAGTGCGAGTGGGGGAGGGGCAGAGAGAGGGAGACACAGAATCTAAAGCATACTCTAGGCTCTGAGCCATCAACACAGAACCCGACATGGGGCTCAAACCCATGAACCAGGAGATCATGACCTGAGCCAAAGTTGGACACTTAACTAAGTGCCCCAGGCGCCCCTCACTTAGCATAATGTTTTAAAAGTTCATCCATGTTGTAGCATGTATCACTATTTAATTTCTTTTTATTGCCAAATAATAGTCCATTGTGTGGATATACCACATTTTATTTATCCATTCATCAGTTGATGGACCTTTGAGTCGTTTAAACTTTTTGTTTAGTATGAATAATGCTGCAGTTAATGTTCAGGAACAAGCTTTTGTATGGGCATGTTTTCATTTTTTTGGACATATACTAGAAATTGTTGGATCTTAGTGACAATTCTATATTTCACCTTTTGAAGAACTATCAGGTTGTTTTCCAGTGTTGCTGCACCATTTAAAATTCTTCTAGTAGTGTGTGAAGGTTACAATTTCTCCATATCTTTGCGAACACTTTTATTATTTGGCCCTTTGATTACAGCCATCCTAGTGTAGGCAAAGAGGTTTGTCATTGTGGTTTAGGATTTGCTTTTCCTTGATATTTAATGATCTTGAGTATAATTTTATGTGCACTGGTTATGTGTATACTTTCTTTGAAGAAATATGTAGTCATGTCTTTTGCTCATTTTTTTAATGTCTTTTTTGTTTTTGTTTTATCTAGTGGATGCTCATTTTTTATGTGGCTTTTTAATATTCTTTTTTTTGAAGTTTATTAAAAAATTTTTTTTTAACATTCATTTATTTTTGAGAGAGAGAGAGGCAAAGTGTGAGCAGGGGAGAGGCAGAGAGAGAAGGAGACACAGAATCTGAAGCAGGCTTCAGGCTCTGAGCTGTCAGCATAGAGCCTGATGTGGGGCTCACACTCACAAACCATGAGATCATGACCTGACTGAGCCACCCAAACACCCCTAAGTTTATTTATTTTGAGAGAGAGAGAGAGAGAGAGAGAGAGAGCGCGCGCACGCATGCGCAAGCTGGGGAAGATCAGAGAGAGAATCCCAAGCAGTCTCTATGCTGTCATTACAGAGTCCCATGAGGGGCTTGAACTCATGCACTGTGAGAACATGCCCTGAGCCAAAATCAGGAGTCAGATGCATAAGTGACTGAGCCACTCAGGTGTCCCGCTTTTTTATACTCTTGTCTTTGAATTTAAGAGTTCTTTATGTATTCTGGATACAAATCTTTTATCTTTTTTTCTTATTATTTTTTTCTTATTATTTTTAATTTACATTAAAAATATAAATTAAGTTAGTTAACATATAGTGCAATAATGATTTCAAGAATAGAATTTAGTGATTTATCACTTACATATAACACCCAGTGCTCATCTCAGCAAGTGTTCTCCTTAATGCCCCTTGCCCAACAAATCTTTTATCTAATACAGGATTTGCAAATATTTTCTCCCAGTCTGTGGGTTTTTTTTTTTCCTCTTTTAATGCTGGTGTTTGTAGCATAGAAATTAAAAAAAATTTTTTTTTTCACGTTTGTTTATTTTTGAGAGATAGAGACAGAGCATGAACAGGGGAGAGGCAGAGAGAGAAGGAGACACAGAATCCAAAGCAGCCTCCAGCTGCTGAGCCGTCAGCACAGGGCCCGATGCAGGGCTCAAATCCATGGGACCGTGAGATCATGACCTGAGCTGAAGTCAGACACTCAACTGACTGAGCCACCCTGGTGCCCCTGTAGCATAGAAATTTTAAATTCATTTTCTCTGTTCTTTTGTTGCTTGTGCTTTTGGAGTCCTATCTAAGAAAGCATTACCTAACTCAAGATCAGAAAGATCTGTTTGTATGTTTTTGTCTAAGAGGTCTATAGGTATAGCTCTTACATTTAGGTATAATCCATTTTGGGTTACTTTTTTTTTTACATGGTGAGAGGTAGGGGTCCAATATTATTCTTTTATTGTAGCTATTGAGTTGTCCCAACACCTATTTGCTAGGAAGACTATTCTTTCTCCAGCAAATGGTCTTGTCATTCTTGTTGGAAATTAGTTCACGGGACATCTGGGTGGCTCAGTTGGTTAAGCATTTGACTTTGGCTCAGTTCATGGTCTCACTGTTTGTGAGTTCAAGCCTCGTGTAGGGCTCTGTGCTGACAGCTGAGATCCGGTAGCCTGCTTCAGATTCTGTGTCTCCCTCTCTCTCTGCCCGTCCCCGGTTGGCTCTCTGTCTCTCTTTTAAAAATAAATAAATATTTAAAAAGAAAGAAAGAAAGAAAGAAAGAAAGAAAGAAAGAAAGAAAGAAAGAAAGAAAGAAAGAAAGAAAGAAAGAAAATTGGTTTATGATAGATGTATGGGTTTAATTTTGGACTCAATTCTATTCCATTGATTTATATGCTAAGCCCATGGTAGTACTATTCTGTGTTCATTTTTTTGGCTTTGCAGTAAGTTTTGAAATTGGGAAGAGTGGTCCTCCAACTCTACAACTTTATTATCTTATTTACAGATTTGTGTGTGTGTGTGCCTATTTTGGGCCCTTGTAGTTTTATTTTTGAGAGAGACAGAGACAGAGCGCAAGCAGGGGAGGGGCAGAGAGAGAGGGAGACACAGAATCCAAAGCAGGCTCCAGGCTCTGAGCTGTCAGCACAGAGCCCAACGTGGGCCTCAACCCATGAATCTTGAGATCTGCTTAACCGACTGAGCCACCCAGGCGCCCTTGGGCCCTTGTAGTTTAATATGTAGTTTAGAATCAGCTGTAAATTTCTGCACAAAGGTAGCTGGAATTTTGATAGACATTACATTAAATCTATAAATCATTTTGGGGAGTGTTGCCCTCTTAACAATATTAAATCTCCCAATCCATGGAATGTTTTTCCATATATTGAGATCTTAACATTTTTTTCAATGTTTTATAGTTTTCAGTGTACAAGTCTTTGCCTTTCTCCTGTTAAATGCATACCCAATTGTTTTATTGTTTTTATGATATTTTTAATGGAATTGTTTTCTTAATTTCAGTTTTAGAATGTTCATTTCTTGTGTATATAATATTGACTTGAGTATTGATTATGTGCTTTGAAACCATTTGAACATGTTTATTAATTGCAGTGTTTTTTTTTTCCTCTTTTGGATCCTTTAACATTTTCTATATACAAGATATTGCCCTCTGCAAATAATAGAAGGTTTACTGTTTCTTTTTCAATCTGGATGACTTCTTTTTCTTTTCTAACAATCTTAACTAGAACCTTCTATACTATATTAAATAGAAGTGGCAGGAGTGTTCCTGCCCTTGGGGGTCAATGCATTCAGTTCCTGACCTTGGGGGGGAGATGCATTCAGTCTTTTATAATCAAGTATGATGTCTACTGTAGGTTTTTCATAAATGTAGTTTAGTAGATTGATGAAATTCCCATCCATTCCTAACTCTTTGAGTATTTTTATCATCAAAAGATGTTGGATTTTGTCAAATGCATTTTTTGCTTTTGAATTGACTTGTATGGTGTTTGTCCTGTATTCTTTTAGTAGGGTGTATTGCATTAATAGACTGGATTTTAGAGGTTAAACTAATCTTACATTTCTCGGAGAATTCCTACTTGGTCATGGCATATAATTTTTTTGTAGATGTTAGAATATGTTTCCCAATATTTTGTTTAGTATTTTTCTTCTATATTCATAAGGGATATTGGTCTGTAGTTTTTCTTTCTTGTGAAATAAATCTCTGTCTGGTTTTGGTATCAGAGTAACACTGGCCTCAGAATGAGTTGTGAATTATTCCTTTTTTTTATAAATTTTATTTTGGAGGAGTTTGTGAAGGATTGGTATTTGTTTTTTTTTAAAAATCGGAAGAATTCACTAGTGAAGCCATCTTGGCTTGGTCTTTTTGTGATAAGTTTTTTCATTACTAATTAGATCTTTCTGCTTGTTTTAGATCTTTTCATATTTTCTGTTTCATCTTAAATCAGTTTCAGTACTGTGTTTCTAGAAATTTGTTCATTTTGTATAAATTGTCTAATTTTTGACCTATAGTTATTCAAAATATTGTAATATAATTCCTTTTCTAAGAGCTGTAGTGACGTCTACTCATTCATTCCTGATGTTAGTAATTTGAGATGTTGTATTTTTTAACCGCCCACTTAGCAAAGTTTTTAAAATTTACTTTTTGAAGAACCAGTTTTTGGCTTCATTCTTATGTTTGTAGTTTCTATTTCTTTTATTGTCATCCAGCTGTTGTCTTTGAGTCCTTTCTCGTGCTTGCTTTGGGTTTAGTTTTCTCTTTTTCTACTTTATAAAAATGAAAGGTTAAGTTACTTATTTGAGAACTTTTCTTTTTTATTTATAGTCATTTATGGCTATAAATTTTCCTCTGAGTGCGGGTTTAATGATATGCCATATGTTTTGGGATATTGTGTTTTCATTTTCATGTATCTTAAGTATTTTCTAATTTTCTTTGTTATTTCCTTTAACCCACTGGTTTTTCGAGAATCGAGAGTATGTTTAACTTCCACATGTTTATGAATTTCCCATATACTTTTCTGTTACTGATTTATAATTTAATTTCACTGTTCTTGGGAAACATTTTATATGATTTCAGTCCTTTTGAATTTATTTTATTTTGTTTTATAGCTTAATCTATGTTGGAGAATGCCCTGTGTGTGCTAGAGAAGAACACATATTCTACTTTTGCTTAGTGACATGTATTAGTTTGTTTATGGTTTTAAGTCTTCAGTTTCCTTGTTGATCTGTAGCATAGTTGTTCAGTTGTTGTTGTTGTTTTCCAGTTGGTTTTGAATAATAAGGGTATCTTGCAAGGACTTTGAATGAATGTTATCTTAAAATGCTGTTTCAAATTCAAGTGCTAAGACTGAGGGACCATTAGATGGTAACTAAAATTTTCATTGTGTGAATATTTCCTATTAAATGCATAGTTTCTCTGTAGCTGCATGTTATAGCTCATCTTTGGTCATGTGCATAGTCTGTGTGGTAGAAACTTATTTTCCACTGGAGAAGTTTTAAAAGAACCAGGAGATTTAGGTATGGTGCTTCCTTACCGATCTCTCCAGAAATGAAATTCTTTACTACAATCAATATGTCGGGTAGATAATTTTCAACTTGAATGAATTTTTTTCCTGTGTTTGGAAAGCTGCTTTTAAAACAATTTAAATATTATGAAAATGAATACCAGACTTTTCTTTTCCCTTGGTAGAACGAAAAGGGTCTTGGTCAGAGAGGAGGAATTCTAGCATTGTTGGCAGACGATCACTCGAAAGGACAACAAGTGGAGATGATGCTTGTAACTTGACCAGCTTTCGACCTGCTACTCTCACAGTGACGAATTTTTTTAAGCAGGTATTGTTCTGTCATGTAGGAATTCTATGGGGATATTTGTACATAATATTATTTTGGTTTCAGAAAAATTAGAATTGTACATTTTTGCATGTAGTACATGTACATGTAATAATTGTGATTTCTAGAAATTAAAAAAAAAGTTTTAAGAGCAAAAAGTATAAGAATAAAATAATATTGTATCTGCTGTTGTATAATTATATTTAACTGTTAGCACTAATAATGCATCAACATCAATCCTCCACATTTATATCCTATTTCTTAAATGTAATGTTTTAACTTTTAAACATTTATGGTTTATGAATTTTCTTAGTCATTGAGTGGTTGTATCTCTCTTCCCTACCCAAGTTTTATTTTGGTTGAAGCTACCACATCTATAGTATATGGAATAGGACTTTCAGGCCTTACTAGTATATTTTTCTGCTAAAATGTAGTCAACATTATTTGTTTAGGTGAGTTTATAGGTCCAAGAAGTTCTTGATAAAAGACACTTTATTCTTTGCAAATATATTCTCTGTGCTTCAAATTATGAATCAAACCAGTAGTTTTCAAATGCTGATCATGATCTGTTAACAGTAATGGAAATTTAATAGGTAATACCCAGCTTAAAACAAATGAACAAATTCAGGAGAATAGAAAAATAATAGTGCATTGCACATAGTGAAGTTAAATATTGGTTCAGTGAGCTTTTTTCCTCTTGCTTTTTGTATGAGTGCATACATGTATGCATGTACATACTGGATTTTGATATAAAATGGATTGGTACCATGTCTATATTTTGGAACAGATGACTGGGAAATGCTAAGTATTCTTTTAGAATTCCTTCATTTGAGGTCTTATTCTTAATAAGAGGAGGAAATCCTGGCCTATAATATCTAATAACTTGAAAGAGGACAAGGATTTAGGAAAGGATGTGCCATGGATTGAAAGACAGCAATCTGCTTGAAGCTCCTTTCACAGTTTGATATCAATAGCATTTATAGACAGCTGCTCGGTGAGATTCATATGGAGAGTAAAGCAGGTGAGAAGTGTCTGAAGTGGTGAGGGTCTTTTTATTATGGACAGTAGTATGAGGAAGAGTCTAGAAAAGGTCACAGTGTTAAGCTGGATGAAGTGATAGGCCAAATAAAGCTATGGACAGTAGATTTACCTGATACAGTGACACAGCCTTGCAGCTATGCCATTTTTTTCTCTTTCTATTTCCTTAACTGCTGCATCACTTCTGCACTATTTCTATAGCTCTTTTTCCATTTCTTCAGCCTACTTTATTATTGAACTGGTATTGTAACCTTAAATCAACAAGTCATTCATCTACCCACCTACCTATTGATCCAACAAATAGTTTTTGAATGTTCAGCATGTACTGAATATTAATCCACTTACCTACCTATTGATTTAGCAAATATATTTTGAGCATTCACCATGTAGTGGACACTGTGTTGGAGACTGGTAACTAGAAACTAGCGCAAAGTGATCGTGAAAACTTAAAATGAATGATTGTTGGAAATATCAGCAATGGAGAGCATTTATATTTGACTTTGTATGGTCTATTTGTTAAAAATTATTAGCATCTATAATTCTTATAAGTATTTTTAAATAGCTAGGATACTGTGCATTAGGCAAATGCAAATTAAGGAAAAAGCAGACATTACAATTTTAGTAAAGTAGAATTCATGGTACGAATTTCTCCTAAATGAGATACAGAAGGCAGTTCTTTTAAATTGATGAGAGATTACTATCTGTGATTGGGATATAGTAATTAGGAGTGCTTCTGTACAGATTTGAAGTTGTTAAGCAAAATTATTAAAAATACATAGAGATATAAAAACAAAATTAAGCCCACACATTAGTTTCAGGAACATGTTTTATTTGTTGATGAGTATATATAAGTTGGAGTACATAGTGGTAAAATATGCTGTGTGGAAGTGGAGGGTGTCAGCTAGGCTCATTCACATTTGGAAATTGAGACTGACTTTTGGTAGGAAGACTGAAATGACTCAGACGTCTTCCATGTGTCTCAACTTCTCTTCTCATCCTGTAGCAGGCTGGCTTGGTCATGTTCTCATAGCAGTGGCAGAATTTCAAGAAGGGGCAGGCTCACTTGTACAGATGTTTTTCAGATCTCTGTATCACATTTGCTTATTGGCCCAAAGAAAGTCACATGGCCCACCCAAGAGGAGGGAATTATGCCTCACCCCAACAAATGTCATGGAAACAGGGAGTAAAGATTGGAGGCCAATAATATAATCAATTTAACAGGTTAAGTAGACAGAAATAATTAAGTAGAGATAATCTGAATGTACTATCAATAAGGACCACTTAAAAAGTTATGTTAATACTGTATTCAAAAAGAGAGTATACTGTTTTAGCAACTGATGGAACATTTACAACAATTAGGCCACAGAAAAAATCCTCTTAAAATGAAATTCTCTAATCATAACTCAGTAAAACTAAAAGCTATTTATAAAAGTATTAACAAAAATCTTGAACCACTTAGAAATAAAAAAAAAAAAAAAATCACCTTCCTAGGGGCTCCTGGGTGGCCTAGTTGATTGAGTGCCTGACTTTGGTTCATGTCATGATCTTGCAGTTCATGAGTTTGAGCCTCGCATTGGGCTTGTTGCTGTCAGCTCCAGAGCCTGCTTTAGATTATCTGTCCCCCTCTCTCTGCCCCTCCCCTGCTTGTGCTCTCTCAAAAGGAAATATTAAAAAAAAAAAAAAATCACTTTTCTAAATAGTGGGATAAAAGAAGATCAGTTCTGTACCATGTTTAGAATATAATAGTGAACAAATGGAATCTGTCTCAAGGTGAGGTCACAGTAATAAAGTAGTGTTAAATATGTTCATTACCGCATAAGTATATGAACTCTGCACTAAAAACAAAAAGATATCAAGTGCAGGAGGTTTGGATTAATAAAATCTAAAGACCTACTCTTGAATAAAAGAATGAAATAAATTCTTACCTATTTTTTTTTTCAACGTTTTTATTTATTTTTGGGACAGAGAGAGACAGAGCATGAATTGGGGAGGGGCAGAGAGAGAGGGAGACACAGAATCGGAAACAGGCTCCAGGCTCCGAGCCATCAGCCCAGAGCCTGACGCGGGGCTCGAACTCACGGACCGCGAGATCGTGACCTGGCTGAAGTCGGACGCTTAACCGACTGCGCCACCCAGGCGCCCCTCTTACCTATTTTAATTGCAAGAAAAAATATATGAAATAGAAAATTTTGTATTAATTAGGTACGGTTTGGTTATTTGTTGGTTTGCTTGTCTCTTTTCCCATTGATTGAGGTTGTTTCATAGTTTTCACTCTGGTCTTAATATCAGAATAATTATTCTTCTCTTTAAGAGTAGTTTATGTAAACAAATGAATAAACACACAAAAAGCAGAATTACACCTATAAATACAGAGAACAAACTGATAGTTGCCAGAAGGGTGTGAGGTGGAGGGATGGGCAAAATGGGTGAAAGGGAGAGGGAGATGCAGGCTTCCAGTTATGGAATGAATGAAGTCATGGGAATAAAAGCAAAAATAAAATTTTTTAAGTACTTGCAGTCAGAAAAAAAAGTAGCTTTTTGTTACTTTTTTCTTTTTCCAGTTTAGTGAATGCTGTATATTTTGCATTTGAGAAATGTGGTAGTATAAAATTGAAAAGACAGAAATTCAAGTGCAATGACTTTTTAAGACTGTCGTTTATGTATGTTTCTTTTCTGTCTATATATTTTGTTTAACTTTTTTTTTTAATATTTATTTTTGGGAGAGGAAGAGAGAGAGCAAGCATGAGTGGGGGAGGGGCAGAGAGAGAGGGAGATGGAGAATCCGAAAGAGGCTCCAGGCTCTGAGCTGTCAGCACAGCCCGACACAGGGCTGAAACTCACGAACTGTGAGATTATGACCTGAGCTGAAATCGGATGCTTAATCGACTGAGCCACCCAGATGCCCCTTTTCTGTCTATATCCTTATTTTTCTTTTTTCCATTTCATCTCCCTCTAACTTCTATTGATTTTATTTATTTTAGAGTGTCTTGTAATACTTTATAGACATAAATAATGGGCTATAAGTAAATATTTAAATTTAAGGTACAGATAATAGTATCATAACTCAATAAAATTTGAAAGCATAAAAGGAAGGAAATCAGTATGGTATTTGTTTTTAATCATAATTATATTAATTTAATCTTTTCATTCTGACTAAATGGACAGAAGAGGGTAAGAATATTAACAGGCACTATGCATTTTTTTTTCAATCTACTCTATTTGTTTTCTCAAATGCTTTTTCCTCAGGAAGGAGACCGCTTAAGTGATGAAGATCTGTACAAATTTCTTGCTGATATGAGAAGGCCATCTTCTGTTTTACGGCGACTAAGACCTATTACAGGTATTTTAAAATTTTGAGTAGACATCATTACAACCCTTTCATCCCTAATATGTCATATTTTTAGTAATTATGTATTTCTTTTTTCACTTATCTGATCCATGTGTCTTTCTTTGCCCAATGCCTGTCAGTCTTCTTCATTTCATTATTCTGCCTTTGTGGTCTTAACAGTTTATATGCAAGATTCAGTACTTTTGATAATTTGAGTACTGACTTGAGAATGATGAGTAATTTTGTGGCTTACAATTATTCTTTAGGTGAAAAAATGTACATAGGATGGTAAATATTCTGAAGCAGATTGATACTATGGTCAGAACAAACCATTACAGAGTAAAACTGTTTTGTTTGTTGTTTTAGAGTAAAGAAGTTTAAATTAAATCACTTAACCTTCAAAATGTTGGCATGATCCTATGCTAGATCCTTTTCTGTTTTGTTTTCTTTTGCTTCTTTTTTTTCCTTCTCACTCATTTATTCATTCAGTAGGCATTTATTATTTTACATGTACTATGTCTGTATCAGTAATTAGTAAGTTTGAGACTTCGTAAAATGAAATAATTTAGAGGTCTGAGATAACAGTGATTTTGATTTCTTTCCAGACTTCTTGCAAAAAGAGGACCTAAATCCTTCCAACAACATTTTTAATATGAAGTTTTATTTGTTTATGTTGTTTTTATAATATATTTTTATACCCAGCTCAGCTGAAGATAGACATTTCTCCTGCACCTGAAAATCCCCACTATTGCCTAACTCCAGAGCTGCTTCAGGTGAAGCTTTACCCAGACAGTAGAGTTAGACCTACCAGAGAAATTTTGGAGTTTCCTGCCAGGGATGTCTATGTTCCAAACACTACTTACAGGTAACACATTTTAATTTTGGAGATTTCTTTTTTTTTTTTTAAGATTAAAAGAAATGTTTATTTATTTATTTTGGGGGGGAGAGAGAGAGAGCTAGTGCACGTGTGAGTGTGAAGAGGGGCACTACACCTGTAGTGTGGAGCCCACTTGGGGCTCGATCTCAGGAACCATGAGATCATGACCTGAGCCGAAATCACGAGTTAGATGCTTAACTGACTGAGCTATCCAGGCACCCCTTAAGATTTTTTATTGTTATCATGACTTGACATTTAAAGTAATGTCTACACCCAACACGGGGCTTGAATTTATAATCCCGAGATCAAGAGTTGCATGTTCTATTGACTGAGCTAGCCAGGCACCCCTGATTTTGGAGATTTCTGAAATCAGATACTGTACAGTCTATTTTTAAAGTAGAACTAGAATAAACTTTCCAAAAATCTTTGGTAGCTTTACTTATTCAATTTCTTATCACATAATTTTATTAATAGCTGAAATTTATTAAGCTTATACTATGTGCCAGGTCACATGTTAATTATCTTACATATGTTATCTTATTTAATCCTCACAGCCTGAGGTGTAGGTATTGCATTCATTTTAGTAATGAGTAAAGGGATGGAGAGGTTAAGTATACTTCACTGTGGTAGAGCTAGCATTGGAATTGTAAGCTGTTAGGTTAAAACATTAGAACTCCCAGTTACTATATTTCTGCAGATGTTCTTTTTTTCTTTTTTTTAGTTTAATAAAGTTTTATTTTCTAAAATGTACAGTTGGTAGGATCTGTTCATGCATCTTCACCAGCAGCTGGGGCATCTGCACCCTTGGTGTTTCTGGTATAAATTACTGGAGCTCTGTCCTTTGAAACCAGCTTAAAAAGTCCTTTACTAAGGAGCCCTGAAGGGCTGCCCTGGCAGTGTCCCAGAGACAGCAGCTGGAGTTACAAGCTGATAGTTGGGAACTTCCTTATAGAGTTTGTCATACGTCGCTTTGTCAACAAGACTAGGTTATTGAACTTGTTCTGAATTTTGCCTTCGGACCAGTTCTTCTTTTTGGCCTTGACCCCAGATTTGTTCCCTAAGTCCTTCTTTTTTGGCTGACTTTCCAGCATCTTTCTTCTTCTCATCCTTGGGTGGCATTGCAAAGCTCAGAGAGCAGAGCCACCCCTGCAGTCTCACTAAGATGTCGGACAAAAAGCCCTCAACTATTCTTATTGGCAGAATCTAGTATTACACAGGAATCAAATATATGTGCCTGCACTGTGGTTTAACCAATAATCAACAATGTTTACTGATGTACTGCTCAGAATACTTGACATGAGATTGTTGGGTAGGCTTTATAGGCTGACCACTCTATAACACTAAGAGTTCATGACTTGACATTGGGATATCCAACAGGGCAGCTCAGACATAGGATTCCAACCCAGACTTCCCCATCACAGCATATTTCACCACCTAGTTGCCCAGTTTCTGACGCCCAAAGTTTTGAAATCAAAATGATTTCTTTCTTTTTCTTTTTCTTTATTTATTTTGAGAGAGAGAGAGAGTGCAAACAGGGGATGGGCAGAAAGAGAGAGAGAATCCCAAGCAGGCTCTGTACTGCCAGTGCAGAGCTCGACATGGGGCTCAAACTCACGAACCGTGAGATGACCTGAGCCGAAATCAGAAGTCCGGTGCTTGACTGACTGAGCCACCCAGTCTTTGTCTTAGTCCTCACATTTACTCTTCAAACAAGTTTTATAAGTTCTGCTTTCAAAATGTATCCCAAATCTTACCTTCTCCACTTTTAAAACTCTAGGCAGGTCACCATCTAGATCAACATGGTCATATAGAAATATAATGGGAATTGCATTTGTAATTAAAAATTTTATAGTTCCCACATTAAAAAAAACAAAAAGAAACAAGTGAAATTAATTTTAATCATGTTATTTAACCTAATATATCTAAAATATTATCATTTCAACATATAATAAATGTAAAAAGCTGTTGAGATATTTTACTTTTTTTCTTTCCTACAAAAAGTCTTCAAAATTGGGTGTGTATTTTATACTCTAAGCACATTCAGTTTCAGATAAGCCACATTTCGGATGCTCAGTTGCTTCCTGGAGGCTAGAGGCTTAGCATATTGGTCAGCTGCTCATCTCAGATTTTTCTGTACCTTTCTTTTTTTTTAATTAAAAAAATTTTTTTATTAATGTTTTATTTCATTTTTTGAGAGACAGAGAGACACAGAGCACAAGTAGGGGAGGGACAGAGAGGGAGACACAGAATCCAAGGCAGGCTCTAGGCTCTGAGCTGTCAGCACAGAGCCTGATGAGAGGTTCAAACCCAATGACCCAGGTGCCCCAGATTTTTCTGTACCTTTCTAATTTGATCATCTGCCTTCCACCCTGCCTAAATCAATTTTCAACGTTATAGCTAGAGATTTTTTTTTTTTTAAGATTTTATTTTTAAGTAATCGCTGTGCCCAACATGGGGCTTGACCTCATGACCCTGAGATCAAGAGTCACACGCTTTATTGACTGAGCCAGCCAGGCGCCCCTAGCCAGAGAAATTTTAATTATTATCAATTAGATTACTCATTCCTCAACATAAAACCTTCCAGTTACTTCCATTACAAGCAGAAAAATGCTTTTTTTGTAATACTCTATAAAATTCTACATGTTCTATCCCCTGCCTGTCTCTAACTTCATATCCTACTCTGCTTTGCTCATGTCGCTTTAACGTCAATGGTCTTTTTACTGTCCTTTAACAAACAAAATTCCAGTCTGCATAAGGCTTTTCCATTTGTTCTTCTCTTTGCTTAACATGTTTTACCTCAGATCTTCATGTGGTTTGATTCCTTATTCAGATGTATATGTGTTGAAAGGTCACTGTCTAGAGAGGCTCACTTTCTTCACCCTCAGTAAAAAGATCTACTGCTTTTCTCCTCTAGTTCGCCACCCTTTGTATTTGTCGTTTTCTGCCGTTACATTATATAGTTATGTGATTGGGTTTTTTTTTTTTCTTTTGTCTTTTTCTTTAGAATGTAATTACTGTTGGGGCGCCTGGGTGGCGCAGTCGGTTAAGCGTCCGACTTCAGCCAGGTCACGATCTCACGGTCCGTGAGTTCGAGCCCCGCGTCGGGCTCTGGGCTGATGGCTCAGAGCCTGGAGCCTGTTTCCGATTCTGTGTCTCCCTCTCTCTGCCCCTCCCCCGTTCATGCTCTGTCTCTCTCTGTCCCAGAAATAAATAAACGTGGAAAAAAAAAAATTAAAAAAGAATGTAATTACTGTTAAGAGGGACTTGTCTATTCCCTTTATCACTTTTTTTTTTTTTAAGTAGGCTCCACACCCAAGGTGGGGCTTGAACTCAGGACCCTGAGATCAAGTCACATGCTCTACTGACTGAGCCAGCAAGGAGCTCCTTTCCTTTATCACTTTATCTCCAGCATCTAGAATAGTGTGCTAGCACACAGGAAGCACACAGTAAATATTGATTCGATTAGTTAAAAAATAAGGAACTGTGTAGTGTTATGAGAGTGGCATTTACAGTCATAGAGATACGGGTGTGATTTCTGACTCCAGTTTGCACTATTTGGTGACTTTAGATAAGTTAATTTATTGGCCACTCAGTTATCTTATTTAAAAAATGGGAGATAATAATAATATCTGGCTTCTCTTGTGAGGGTACAGAGTACAAAACACTACATGTAATTGACACTTAGTGTGAGTAAAATTTCTGGAAGATAGGCTAAAGAAAATATATATTGTTTTTAAGAGAGACAAGGTAACATGGAATTATTCTTCTATAAATTGTGATTTAAGTATTTACAAGGACATGGAATAAAGGAGAAATTATATAATCTAAAGTGTGTCTGAAACCATTTTGAGGTTATCAGCTGTACGTCTTATCTAGTACAGGTATCTTATCTAGAGCATCCCTAACTTGTGTTTATCTGTTTTGCTTCTGCTTGGAAATTGGGGACATTGAGTGGTCTTTTTTTTTCATCTTCCTAGTTTTGTTATTTGCATATTTAACTATTTTAAAATGATTTTATGACTATACTTAAACTTTATAAGTACTGTAGGCTTAAAATTAAAAACGGAGGTCTTTCATCTCATTTTTACCAGCTTTTCCCTACCTTGATGTCTAATTTTCAGTATGTCAATCACTGGCAACTCTTTTTGCTCTTTCTTTTGTTTTTTTATTTCTTGTTTCTAAGTAACACATCCATGCTACTATTTCTTGACTCTTGTTCAATTTTAAATATCTATTGACTGTTGCAGAAGATGAAGATTTAACTCTTATATTTTCCTTCCTAGAAATATATATGCTTGCATAAATCCAGGAAAAAATACATACACTTGTCATCTCTCCCATGTATAGTTATATCCCAGTTTTTCATTAAATTAATGTTATTTTTTTTATGTTTGTGATTCTTATGTAACAATTTTAGCAGCTTAGCCATGTAGATTACTATGATTCTATTCCTGCATTTGTTTTGTATAGCTTTTTATTTTCTTGGAATAGCTACATTATTTAGTTTTCCCTACTTTTCAGTGTGTTGTCACTAAAATTCTCTGTAAAGCTTCTTGCAGTACAGTAGAATGCATCAGATAGTCCGTTCCCCTGGGAACTAAATTGTAAGTGCAGCAGAGGGACTTTCCTAGGCTCGCTAGACTCAGTGCAATTGTCATATTGGAGCCTGTTGACCATTATGCTGGAAATTTGCTTTACATTTCTTTTGCGATGGAGTCCTTATATCCCATATATTTTTCTTTCTTGTTTTACTTATTTTACTGTGAGCCTTCAGTATCTTCCTGAAATAGGATGTATAGGAGTAAATTCTCTAAGAGTTTTATATCTGACGATATGTTTATCTTACCTTTACTCCAGAATTACTAATTTTGCTGGATACAGTATTCTAAGGTTTAAATTATTTTCAGTCAAGATTTTGAAAACAGGACACAACTGTCTTCTGACTTTAAGTGAAGCATTTGAGTGGTCCAGTATACTTCTGACTGCTAATCTTTGGTTGGTATCTTTTCCTTTCAAGGCTTTTTTGAGTTGTTTTCTTTATCCCTGGTGTTTTGAACTTTCATGTGATGTACTGATATGATAACATTTATTTAGTACTTTATAGTATGTAATTGTTTTCATTTAAATTAATTTATTCAGTGTCAGAGGAATCTTAAAATTCCAAAGGAATCTTTTAATTCTGGCTGTATTTATTTTTCTCCACAATAAGGCTGAGATTAAGAAATTTATCTGGACTTGAACCCAGGTCTTATTTTCTATGTTATTCATCCTTTGGGAGGTAGTACATCTAACATTTATACTTATTGACAATATGAATAAAGCTAAAATTTCTTATTGCTAGATAATTGTTATATTTTTATTAAAGCAGGTAGAACACTTTTATTTACCTTATTATTTGCCCCAAAATGTACATCATTATTTATCCTTGTTTAATAATTTTTTAATGCCTTACTTTTTTTTAAGTTTATTTTGAGAGCGTAAGAGTGGGGGAGGGGCCGAAAGAGAGTAAGAAAGAGAATCCCAAGCAGGCTCCACACTGTCAGTGCAGAGCGCGACGTGGGCTTGAATTTACGCATCACAAGAACATGACCTGAGCCCAAATTGAGTTGAATGCTTAACTGACTTAGCCACCCAGGCGCCCCTTAACGCCTTATATTTGAGCTGAGTATAACAGTTGATAGGAATGGCATCCTCGAGTATTATATCTAAGAAGTAATGGAAACAAGGGCCAAAATAGAAAATCTAGACGTGTTTCAGGATTTGAATGGGAGCTGGGTAGAGAACCTGTATCAAGTGAGTACACATCTCACTAAATAAGAAAGCATATTGTTTCCTCTTAAGTATGTATCCAGTTTTAATATATCAGGTACTCCTCCTGGAGAAGAAGGATAAGTTAATACACCAAAAGGTTTAAGTGTAAATTTAATAAATTATAAGTTACTGTGGTTTAGCTGTATGAGTTTTTGGAAATTAAGTAAACATGTATTAGAAGCTGTTTCAGGTAACTTGTTTATTTGTATTTGATTTTGGTTTTTATGACTGAATGCCTTACCATTTGAAGTGTTTAGCATCAGTAAAGATAATTGATTGTTCAAAACTATAATTATTTTCTATTCTGGCAGTAAACTTTTCAAGTGTAAGAATGCATTCATAGCTAATTAACTTGACAGTGATCTTGAGATATCTTTTAACATATCTCAGTGGCTTTAGCTTGCACTGTATCTAAATATTCAATTAATTAAAGAGCTGATAGTCATCCCAGGCATTAACGATTCATCAAATGTGTAAAGAAGAACTGTTCTCTCATGAGCAGTTATTCCCGGAAATAGTAGAATCAGCTAAACTTATCAATAAGTTTAGGTTTATTCCTATTAAACATTTAATGAAAACAGCTACTGTTTTAGGTTCTAAAATTTTTCATCAAAATAAATTAGTTTCAGGTTAGAATTTTTTTTTAAGTTTATTTGTGTTAGAGAGAGAGATTGCGAGCATGAGCAGGGGAGGAGCAGAGAGAAAGGGAGAGAATCCCAAGCAGGCTCTGCACTGTCAGCTCACAAACTGTGAAATCATGACCTGAGCCAAAATCAAAAGTGGGATGCTTAACCCACTGAGTTGCCTAGGCGCCCTGTTTCACGTTAGAATTTTATATAATCTTTTTTCATCTTATGTGCAGCCTTTAAGGATCTCATGTAAAAAACTTTAATTCATTAACATACTTTGGTAAATTGTGATACAGGATGTCAAGTTTGCTAACTTTCTTAGCGTGCAGAAGTGATCATTAAGTGCTCTGTTAGTAGTAGGTTACCCATGAAAGCTGTTGAAGCAAGAAAGATGCATTATTTTGTTTAAGAAAGAGATTAATAATTTTCTGCTATAAGGGTGTCTTCAAAGAAGTAAATAAAGCTAGGCACACGAGAATATAGAAGCAGAATTATGGTTTCTATACTTTGTTGATATTTTTCCTCCTGTTACTTTTTTGCCAAAAAATCTTTGATGTTAAAAATGAATAATTGTAAATTTGACTGTATGCAGTTGTTTTTTTTTTTTATAAAATCAATCTCCAAGATATATAAGGAAATAATAGTTTCAGTGTTACTTGAAATGCATATTTCATGAAAAAGTGGGAAATGGGTTCCTGTAACCAATATTTTGCAACCATATTTTCTTTTTAGGAATTATCTTAAACTGGAGATTGACTGGTTTTTCTTATTTCTCTTTTTTTTTTTTTACATAGGGATAATAAAAGTACCTATATTATAGAAATTTGTGAGGACTAAATAAGGTAATACATATAAAGGTTTTTGTAAAGTGCCTGGCACATATTAAATGCTCCATTAAAGAGGTGCCTGGGTGGCTTAGTTGGTTAAGCATCTGACTCTTGATTTTGGCACAGGTCATGATTTCACGGTTGGTGAGGTTGAGCCCCACATTGGGCTCTGTGCTGACAGCGCCTGCTTGGGATACTCTCTCTCCCTCTCTGTCTGCCCCTCTCCTGCTCATTGCTCTGTCTCTCTCTCTCTCTCTCTTTCTCTCAAAATAAGTAAACTTAAAAAAAAATGCTTGATAAAAGTTAAGTCATTATTATTATCATTGGCTGTATTAAATTACATTTATCCAAGTATTACACAACTCGAGAGAGAATAGTTTGAAGGCATAAGGATACTGGGCTTTGGGGGGTATAATTAGATAAGAGGATGATTTAAGAATAAGAAGGGAGGTTATCCCAAGCAAGAAAGTAGCTTGCTTTGTATTATTACTTGAGCCTTATATGCTCATGTAACCTGAACATCAAATCATATAGGTTGCTTATTGTACTTAATACTGTTAAAAAATTTGAGTGTCATGACAGTTAAAATTTTTAGGAATTTGTAGTTTGTTTAAAAAAAACTTTATCATATCTAGAAAATCTAGCATAGAAATAATTCTAGAATTACAAAAGGAGATGTATGAAACCTCAGCAGATACCAGCTAACATATAGATATCGTAAAAAATTTGCATAAGTTTCCATAAATATTTGCTGACTACATTGTTGCTGGATCATAATAATATTCTAGCTCAGTTTGAATTCTTTTTAACCTTTTAAGGTATGTTTCACAGGAGGCCGTAATTTGGGGTAATACACACTAGTGGTTATTATACAAATCTATAGGTGTACATTTTCCCAGTGAATAATGTTCAAAAAAGAAAGAAAAGTTGGCATTAGTTTATATACCATCATTATCTCATTAACTGTGCTTAGCAACCTGCATAGAAACAGTATGTTTATCTCTGTTTTATAGATGACAAAGCTGACATTCCAGAGGGCTCTCATATTTGTAACCAAAAAAAAAAAAAAAACAAACCCAGAAATTTAAGCATTATTAATGTGAGTTTTAAGATATTTACACATTATATTTATTTTTTAGTATAAAACTTGAGTGTATTTTAAAGGGTCTCATGAGGTAAAAAAGATTTTAAAAAATTATCGTCTGAATAGAGGGAGAATGAATGGATGTGATTGAAACAAACATTTGGCTGAGGTGAGAGAACATAGGTTAAAAAGAGGTATATTCTGAAAATGACAGATTTCCTATTATTGAACACCTTTTGCTTCTGATTTTTATGGTTATTATCAGACAATGTAGAAAAAGCTGTCTGAAAGGATATATATGTAAAAAATATATTTTTTAGTTTAATTTGTTACTTATTTTTTTCAAAATATGTTTTTAAAAAAAAATTTTTTTTTTTTAACGTTTATTTATTTTTGAGACAGAGAGAGACAGAGCATGCAGGGGAGGGTCAGAGAGAGAGGGAGACACAGAATCTGAAACGGGCTCCAGGCTCTGAGCTGTCAGCCCAGAGCCCGACGCGGGGCTCGAACTCACGGACCGTGAGATCATGACCTGAGCCGAAGTCGGCCGCTTAACCGACTGAGCCACCCAAGGAGCCCCTCAAAATATGTTTTGAAGAAATTGTTGAGATTTCTCAAAGATACTTAAAAAAATCTGTTATTAAGCCATACCTAAAATTAGAGATTTTTGTATTTAAATAAGTTTTTTTTCCCCCCTACACATTAGTTGTTCACTTCTTCTTGTACAGTGTTAATCCAGGAAGGGCCTGGTCTTTTCAAACCCTCTATAGGGTTAAATGAGGGTATATAGGTATATGGCAGTTTTTAGCTAATGTCATGTATTTCTTATTGTGCCAAATGGAGGTTATTTACAGCAAATGCTTACTTTATCAAGGAAATACTTATGCTATCACAATATCACAGAAAAATACTAGTCCAGTTGTCACATTAAGATAATCAAATAATACCAGTGGGAAAAATGTTTTTTATTGAGTATCTGAAATCATTTTAAAGTTAGATACTGGATTATGTGTAATGTTACTCATGTTCCAAATTTGTGCTTGAGCTCCACTGTTGCATTTGAGTTATAAAGATCAAAGTATATCTAATTGAGCAAATGCTTGTGTGTTTGATTTTTAAGAGCTATGTCACAGAGCACACGCTATTCTTGGCAAGGTTGTTAGAATTGGCCTCTTTCCTAACAATAGCCTTAGTTGTAATCACCTACTGAACTTTCATATCTTTGTTTTTTTTTCTAAGTTTTAGAAAGACTGTATCTAGCAAATATTGTGTTACTAAGAATATAAGAATGAATGCAGTGGTTCATACCCGGTAACAATCAGTATAAGAAACAAAATGAAAGGATGCCATTCATTTTGATTTGGACCTTGGTTAGCAGTTAGGAATATGCCCCATACAACTCTTAATAATCGTTTGTAAACCTATAGGTTTACTAATCTGAATATAGTCTTTAAAAAATTTTTTTTAATGTTTATTTATTTTTGAGAGAGAGTATGAGACGTGGACAGAGAGAGAGGGAGACACAGAATCTGAAGCAGGCTCCAGACTCCAAGCCATCGGCACAGAACCCAACCTGGGGCTTGAACCCATGAACTGCGAGATCATGACCTGAGCTGAAGTCAGATGTTCAACCAACTGAGCCACCCAGGCGCTCCCATAGTCATTTTAAAAAATATTTTATTTATTTATTTTTTTTTGAGAAAGAGAGAGAGAGACTGGGGGAGGGGCAGGGTGGGGGGAACAGAGGATCCAAAGCTGGCTCTGCAATGACAGCAGAGAGCCAGACGTTGGGCTTGATTCCACAAATCATGAGTTCATGACCAGAACCAAAGTCGGACACTCCACTGAGCCATCCAGGTGCCCCACTAACCTAAATATAGTCTTGACCTTTTTATAATGGGAAATTACAAACATACACAAAAGTAAATAGAATAGGGGTGCCTGGGTGGCCCAGTCATTTAAATGTCTGACTCTTGGTTTTGGCTCAGGTCATGATCTCTGTAGTTCATGGGTTGGAGCCCCTTGTTGGTCTCTGTGCTGACAGAGCAGAGCCTGCTTGGGATTCTGTCTCTCTCTCTCTCTCTCTCTCTCTCTCTCTCTCTCTCTCTGCCCTTCCCTGGCTTCCTTTCTCTCTCTCTCTCTGTCTCTGTCTCGCTCTCTCTCTCTCTCTCAAAAATAATAAATAAGTAGAACAGTACAATTAACCTCCATTATCATTCTTGTTTTATGTATTACCTGTTCCCTTTTTCCCTATAGTAGTTTATTTTTAAAAAAAATTTTTTATTTATTTTGTGGGAGAGAGAGAGTGAGCATGCACACACACGAATGGGGGAGGGGCAGAGAGAGAAGGAGAGAGAGAGAATCCCAAGCAGGCTTTGCATTGTCAGTACACAGCCCAAGAAAAGGCTCAAACTACAAACTGTGAGATCATGACCTGAGCCGAAACTGAGAGATGTTTAACCAACTTAGCCACCTAGGAGGCACTACTGTAGTTCTATAAAAACAAAGTCTAGTCATGGTATCATTTTACCTGTCCATCCTTCAGTATTTTTTCTGTTAAGTAGTTTAATAAGCTTATTACATACTGATTGAATTTTTTCTCTAATGTTTTGTTTCTAGAAACAGATTGGCCACCACTCAAAATGTATATATTCATACTATGACCCATGTAATTCATGTTTCTTGAACTAGGTTATATGACAGTAGATCTTGCTTAAATTTGTGGTTCTTAAAATTTTTTTTATCATGGTACTCTTTGGCAGTCTTTTGAATCCTATGACTCTCTTTTTTGGAATAATGTTTTTACGTGCATAAAATAAAATAGAATAACAAAAGAAATTAATTACATTGAATTATAATTATCAAGATATTAAAGTTCTGACATGTTTCTTTCCTAATGAGTTAAATATCTAGCCACATGTCTAAAAACTACTATATTTTCTAAGCAGTAATAAGCATGTGACAATATTCTGAGATACCTGTACTGGTTGTGATATAAAAATATGTACCAGTTCTGTTAATAACAAAGTCTCAGGTATAGTTAATACTGGTGTGGTTAGTTTCCTACATTCATTATTTAAGGAAATGCAAATTTCAGTGACAATGAAGGAGTATTTTACTCCCCATTCAAGTTTATGGCCCCTGCTTTAGAGTATTGGTTTTTATATTGATTTTTAGTTTTCATGGATGTCTCAAGCTATTGCTAGTACTCTACTCTTCCAGTTTTGCACTAGATATACCACTCTTGCTTTTATTCTATCTTGATTGGTCCTAGTTTATTTTAATACAAAGGCTTATGAGTTGAGAGCTCTGTTTTCTACCATTTTAACATAGCCACCCAAGATTTTTTAGTTAAGGGCTTGCATTTGAATGTGAAGAGTGTTATCTCAGACTGCCAGGGAAGGAATAAAGTTCCAGAACAGTAGCAGAGCAGAGTAGGAGAGCAGTTTTGTTCTCTTGTCCTGAGAATTAGCGTATTTTCAGTTAGGAAAAATTTGTACAGATTCCTTACTTATAGCGATATGGAGTGATATCCAAGATCTAGTTTTTATAAGTATATACCTTGTTTTGTTTTGTTTTGTTTTACAATTACAGAATCATTTTTTTTCTTCAATATATGAAATTTATTGTCATATATACATTGTTTAGTTCATAAAATCATTCAAATACCATATTTTACTTGAGGTTTACAACAACCCTGTGGGGTACATTTGGCAACATTATTATTATTCTCATATGTGGAATGTGGAGACTGAGGCTTTGTTGTTTATATGAAAATACGTACAGCTTTACATCTTTAAGGTTGTAGATTGTTGCTCTTTGAGATATACCTAATCATTTTGTTGGATGTATGATTGTTCCAGGGTTAAACATATGAATTTAGAAAAACATTTTTGTTTGAGATGGCATCCTTGATTTTATGTTTTCTAAAATGTCATTGAAACCTGATTTTATAAAGGCATACTATGGGAGATTGTTAATCCTGCTTTCATGACCTTGAACTCAACATTTCACACCAGTTGAGTAATTTTGTCCTAGCTGATTTGCCTTGAGAACACTTGGACTTTGATAAGAGGGCCAACTGTTTGGTCATTTTGTTTTTAAATTTTTTTTTCTTTTTGCCTTAAATTATTTTTAATTTTTTTTAACGTTTATGTATTTTATTTTTGAGACAGAGAGAGACAGAGCATGAACAAGGGAGGAGCAGAGAGAGAGGGAGACACAGAATCTGAAACGGGCTCCAGGCTCTGAGCTGTCAGCACAGAGCCCGACACGGGGCTCGAACTCACGGACTGTGAGATCATGACCTGAACCGAAGTCGGATGCTTAACCGACCAAGCCACTCAGGCGCCCCACCTTAAATTATTTTTAATTATAATGTTTCTTGTTTTCAGTTTTCAAAACTGTTGTGTTGGATGATCACTCAACATCACAAACACAAACACGGTGATTATGGTTGTTTATGATGGAAAAAATCACAATGAAATTTGACTATCCTATAATAGAAGGTCAAATATGTAACAATCCATATTTGGAATAGTTTTTATAAAGAAGACAAATACTAGGAATTCAGTAAGTACTAGTTAATGCATACAGTTTTGATTAATTTATGAGCTAATTGATTTCCATGAGTTATGCTATTAGGAGGAAAAGATATAAGCATGAGAACATGCTGCTTCTAGGATAATGGGGAGGAAACAGATTATACAACAGTAGGTAACTCTGAAATGAGTAATGTGTATACTTGCTCTTAGTAAAATTCACACTGGCTCAGAGTGAACTCTTGGTATAGAAATTTGGCAGTGATTTACTAAAATTAAGTAGATTGACCATCTTTTTTGATGCTCTTGGAGATTTTATTACTATTTTTGCATGATTCTTTTTTATCATTTGCCACATGTACTTTTCTGTCTTTTCTTGATTTGCTAAATGCCAGTTGAGGGGTACAGACAGTAATGCTGTAAATATTGAGGGAGGAGCCTCGATTTACTAAGATATTTGTAAAGGAAGTGAGATCATCTGGATCTTGAAGTAGGACCTACCCAAGCAGATAGTCATATAGAGGCATTCTAAATAAATGGAGTGGCATTAGGAAATGCACTTTTAGGAAATAGGCAGTGTTAAAAAGTAGATAATTTTGATTAGTGCAGAGGGTTTGTGTTGGGCAAGAAATGCTTGAAGAGATAATTTGGGGTCAGATTGTAGAAACTCTTGAATACGTGGAAGAGATTGGGATTTTGTTCTGTAGGTTTATGCCCTTTGAATTGGGGTATACATTCTTGCTATATGAGATCTGCAAGACCACAGGATAAACATGACATATCTTCCAGGAATATAACTTTTTAGAAGATTTTGGGAAAAAATAACTTTTTTTTTAATATGGAGATGATTTATAGAGTAGAATACACAATTCACATGCAATTTTAAGATAAATTGTAAGATTTAAGGTAAAATCCTAGTAAGATTCTAAAATTTGTGTTTATATAAAGCCATTTTCATCCCAGCACTGTAAGGAAATGCTTTCATTATCCTCAAGCTGTTAAACTCTTTTAATAGACAAGTTTGAACATCATAGGTCAAAGTAGGATGCAGCCATTGTAAATTTGTTTTAGGAAAATTGAAGGAAGATAGACAAACTTAGGAGACTATTTAGATAATTTAAAACTCAGGGTAAAAGTGGGTCTTGGTGGGCTTTGGGCAGTAGACATGGGAAGAAATGGTATCATATTAACAGACCTTTCAAAGGAAGATTGTATTCCATTTAGTGGCTTCAGATACAGGAGAGGTCATTTACAAAGTAGAAAGACAGAGATGTCTTCCAGGTTTTAAGCTTGGATGACTGGAAGCATGATACTACCATTAGTGAATATGCAGAAGTAAGGAGGAGTGTGATAAGGTAGAAAGGAAGGACCAGCAGGGGCAGGAAGGCTTTAATGACTTTTGATATGTTGAATTTGAGGAGATTATAGGGTATCAAAAGGAGGAATGGCAAACAGGCAATGTAAGAAGGGGAACCAGAGAGAGATCTGGGAATAATATGTAAATTTGGGAACTTTACTCATTGAAAATAGAGGAGTCCATGAGAGTAAATAGACTTTCTGAGGATCAGAGTAGAAGAGATGATTGAAGAGTGTGCATTGGCCCGAATATATCACTTACTAGGAGGGAATAGGGCTATAAAAATGCATCCAGGCTAAGGATAATCCTGAGAGTGTAATAGTAGTGTGGAAGTGAAATGAAAGTGAAGTTTGGAAGAAGAACATTGTTTATTAGTAAGTAGCAGAGAGATCCAAGAGAATGTGGACTGAGGAAAGGCCATTTGATTAGACAATTGTGAGTTAGTGGTGTAATTAGAATACTTGGCAAAGTAGTGAGGACATGATTTGTGAATCATAAAAAAAAAAAATTCTTTCTCTTCCAGAATTATCTCTCCACTGAGCATATTTTATATGCAGAAAAAAACTTAGTACTCCTAAAAGAAACGAAATGAAACTTACTGTGTAAGAATTGTAAAAAAAAAAAAAAAAAAAAAAAAAGGACGAATAGAAGAAGCAATTGATATATTAAATAATGCATTATTTTATATTTGAAAGCCTCCAATTTTTTTGTGAAAAAAAGTCATTTTGGCATTCTGGCTCCAAAGTCAATTTTGACAGTTCGGCTGCGGTTTTAAAAACTAAAACCTATTCTTGCCTTTGTTCTTTTGTACTCTTTGGGAACAAAATATTTATGTATGAACCACATAGATCATACGTGTTTACATGTGACATGTTATACATATATGACATGTAGAGAAAAATACATAATGCCAAATATTTATTGACTAAGGTAAGTCACTATGTAACTTGGGCATTTTATTCTTTAAAAACTGTATTTAATTCAAAATTTTATTTCCATTTGCTAGTTTCTTTAAAAACCTTATTTAGAAATAAATACTGACAAGTGATATTCTGGTCAGAAGATTGGCATCTTGTAATCCTTGAGGATTAGAATTTAAATGATTTAAATTAGAAATAGCATAATCATACTTCTATTACGTGTCACTAAAAAAACTACAAGAATTTAAATTTCTATATATTAAGGGATGAGTCTTTATTGAATTTGAAAATGTACATACACATCTGTCAGGCTATTTAAACATTCAACAACTTGTTATGATTTTTAGTTCTATATGACAACCTACACAAACGTATTAGACTCATACTGTGCCCAGGGAGAATAACTTATTAAACTTTAACTTGATGCTGCAAATACATTCTTTCTCATTACATTCTGACAAGATCCCTTTAAGTTGTTTTCACATCATTAAGTGTTAAAACATATAAAATGTATGTAGTATATACATAAGTCAACAAATATGTTACGATACAGTGATACCTGATATTAAAGTCAATATGACCTAATAATCATGATCTACTGCATTTAAGACAGTTAATCTACTTCAATATAGTATTATATCCTGCTTCATTTGACTTCCTAAATAAAGCATACCAAACATTTGTTTCAGATTTTGTTGTAGCAAAATGAAACATCAGTTTCAAAATTAGTATTACAGATTTTCATGTGTACTCTGAACTGACTGAATTTTAATTTTTAAATTAATAATATTACAGAATCTAGGAACTATACAATTATCAGTCTTTTATGTTTATTCAAGTTCAGAATTTTGGCAAGAAAATTTTTTTAACTGAGGAAGTTGTAAAATTAGCTTACATGATGACTTTTAAAATAAAAGTCCTTGTAAGTTTTTATTTTAAAAAAATTACTTAAAAATTCACCCATTGGTTAAAATTTGGATTGTGACTATATAAAACTGATACTCATATCACAAAATATATGTATAAATGATATAAGAATTTTGATTGGGAAAGATAAATGGTGTTCTTTGAGGTGATTTGATGGTATGTTTACTTTCAAGTTGATAGTGGCTTTAAAATCAAGAGTCTATTTCTGAATCCTTGTGTTAGGGATTTAATATCAGATTATTAAACCACAGTAATTTCAGATGAATTTAATGTTTGATTTGTTGGCTCTTTAATTTGTCTCAGTTCATTCAGAGCTTTCTGAATCTGTTGGATGGATCAACATTTTAGTTGATTTGATAGAGTACAACCTTCCATTTTGAGACTTCCAATATATTCCTCTTCTCCTCTCTGGCTTAGTTTTTGCTCTTGGCTTGTTATATTTACCATTCAGGTTGTTTTCCCCACATACATCGTGACACCACCAGCCTCCTAAAGAAGATAGATATGGAATTTAATGAATACAAACTCGAGTTACTGTTAATGCATTTCCCTATGAGTACATCTTCATTTCTTACAATATGACAATATTGTATGCCTTATGCATGTATCCCAATTTTAAATAATCTGTGTAAGTCTCATGTATGCCACCCAAAATAAAATATCTTAGGCTATTTATAAAACATTATTATAAAATAAATTCTTATAAAATAAAATACCTAGGTAAAATACCTAGTTGAACCATAATCCAGTTAATACTTATGTTAAAACATTTTTACCTATAGTCAAAATGTTTATATGGGATTCAGTTTTTAAAGAGTTGACATTGTAGATATTAGCTAATACTTTGGGAAGACATTCTGTAGATATGAAAATGAATTATTGATGTTAGGAAAAAGATACCTGAATAACTTTCTGGACAGTTGACATGTCCTTTTGCTTTATGATCCCAAGTAGAAAATGCCAAATCTTTGTGTTCCGGGAGTGCGTTGGGGACATTGCCAGTAATCTCAACTAGGTGTATTGTATAGTTGGTTTCATGATCTCCCAAGTGAAAGGAATATTCGATATAATGCTTGTTGTCTTTCCAGTCTTCTAGTTCAATTCGTAAAACGTAATTAGATTTTTTTACTATGGAATATATCTTCTCTAGACCCAACCAAAATTCTCCTGAAAAGAAAGTGAAAATCTGTGGGTTGTTACCTGCAGATTAGGCACGAACAGTTTTTGTGGTTTTTTTTTAGTGTTTTTTATTGGTGCAAATCAATGAATTGTTTTAGCCTTGAATCCCTTGGTTATTTTAGAGTCTCTTAAAATATTTCTTTTTAAAACAATTTTATTGAATATAGTGAAATGTACAAAAAATATAAAAAATATTATTAATAGGCCTGCCTAAAGTTTGATTAGCCTTTCTAAAATGCATATTGTGAGATGTATTTCTTGGATGAAATATATTAGGCAATTGTAGATATTTTAGATCTGGTCATTGGTAAAATATTATCTCATTTCTGGGTCCTTATGTGTACTGGCTTTGCTGTCAAGAATTTATTAATACCCATATACTATCAAAAGTTTTGTTAAGGATTTCTACTATTATATCCAGTATTACTTGGATAGTAGTGTCATTTTCTTCAAATATAGTCTTGGCCTTTGATATTTGCTTGATATACGTTTTCTTTGTAGAAAAATAAGGGAATAGAATTTTATAGACATTTTAAGTTAAAAAACAATTCTTAATAACTTCTGTATAATTTTAAAAATTATTTTTCTTTGAAATTAAAAGCATAACAAATATAGACACTTTTGAATTATCACAGTCTTCTGTTAAAATATTTAAGGAAAAAAGACAAACTGTTTTATTGCTATTGAATTAGAAGACAATTTTAAGGATTACAAGTACAAATGGCTTACTTTCTTATAGAAGTAAATGAATACTCTGGACTTAACAGTCAGCCTTTTATTTTGGGGTTACAAATCATCATTCTTAGAAGATTAGTTAGGGATTTAACTAGTAGTTTGAATACAAAATTTCTTAAATGGTCAAATAGTACTGAATGTTAAGTCAAAATTTGATATCATAATGGATGTTTTCCACTTTATATATGAGTGCTTACATTTGTGAATTTTTATAATGTGCCTTTTTGGGTTTAAAACCATTTTTGTTATGCTTATTTTATTATATTTTGTGATCAAAATATAGTAATTTGTATTAACTAATTTCCTTTAAATCACACATTCTATAGTATACATTTATAATATTTAAACAATTAAGATTTAAACATTTAGTACTGTACATCTGGCAGTTTCCTTGTTCCTTTCACCTTCCAAATAATTAATATCTAAAATGTTAAAAAAAGAAAGTAGAGTGACCTGTGATAAGGATGGTTTTCTTCAGAGCTCATTCAAATATAGCATTTACCACTTATCAGAGCACATAGCACTTAATAATAATTGTCTTTAATAATTATAGTTATGATAATTAGAAGCCATCCGATTAAATTGAGATACATATACTTAAGAGCAGACATGAAATTATGGTAAGCATAATTCAAACAGTCGCTTGTAATAAGTATAGATTACTGACAGATGTGTAATTATGTGTTCTATGAAGTTCTGTGAAGCCTGGGACTATTCCTCATTCATTGTTGCGTTCCTAATGCCCAATCCATAATAGCTTCTCAGTAAATATATTTTTTAAGTGTTTTTATTTGTTTTTGAGAGAGAGAGAGTGTGAGCAGGAGAGGGGCAGAAAGATAAAGGGGGGTAGAGAATCCAAAGCGGGCTCTGCGCTGACAGCAAGACCAATGCGGGGCTTGAACTGATGAACCATGAGATTATGACCTGAGCCAAAGTCAGATGCTCAACTGACTGAGCTACCCAGGCACCCCAATAGTTTTTACAAATGAATGAATGAAGTCACCTTACCGTCAAGCCTCCCAAAACCATATCTGTAGTTTTCCCAAGTTTCATTGAAGTTTTGTGATCCATCTATTCGGTGTTGAATCACTGTCCATGAACTACCTGAATATAATGAACGTAATTGTGTACTTTAGTAGATTGATGCTGACAGATGCAACAAAATACTGTTTTCTTGTTTTGGTTTTAATTGGTAGCACTGTAATATAGTTATTAATGTTGCTATGGTGGTACCATTTTATTATTTATTATGGTACCAAGAAGTTAAGTAAAGGGCAAATAATGAATTTGTCTTAATAAACTTATTAACAATAGTATTTCAGATTACTTTATGGAAAATAATTGAATAAGTGCATGAGTGAATATGAAACTAAACAAAGCAAATATAAGTACTAGAGCTATATAACTACTCATGTTGCTTATATTTCATTTTATATTCACAACAAAGATGACAAGATTGAGTTTTACTTAATAGGCAGTGAGTAACCTGAGCTAATTGTAGTCCATTTTCTCTTCAGGCTGGTTTTACCTGATTTAACATCACAGTAGACATTAAAAGCTTGAGAGTTGCTGGGTCTAATGGAGTAGATGCCACTTGTATGTTCACCTCTGTTATAAATGGTGGTACAGTTAGCAGGAATGTCTAGAATCAAGAAAGTTTATTACATAAGATACAGTAATAGGAATTGTATCTTTAGAGCTTGGGCTTTTACTTGACATTTTATGGAATTGTGGTGAATGTAGCCCTTAGCCTTTTTCAGTAATGTATTACCAAGAAAGTACTTTATGCTAAAGCAGATTTATTAGACGACATGTTATACAAATACTATTAAAATATTCATTATCAAACTGATTTTTAAAAAATTTTTTTCTTAATGTTTATTTTTGAGAGAGAGAACACAAGCCAGAGAGGGACAGAGAGAGAGGGAGACATAGAATCTGAAGCAGGCTCCAGGCTCCAAGCTGTAAGCATAGAGCCCCATGCAGGGCTCGAACTCATGAACTGTGAGATCTTGATCACAGCTGAAGTCAGACCCTTAACTGAGTGAGCCACCCAGGTGCCCCTCAAACTGATTTCTTTTTAAGAAAAGTGACAAAATGAGAATTTTAGACACATATTTTGTTAGATAAAGGAAGGATATAAATTTATTTTATATCCTTTTTTGAGAGTGACAGAGAGACAGAGCGAAGCGGGGAAGGGACAGACAGAGAGGGAGACACAGAATCCTAGCAGGCTTGAGGCTCTGAGCTGTCAGCACAGAGCCCGATGCGGGGCTCAAACTCAGGAGCAATAAAATCATGACTTGAGAGGAAGTCAGACGCTTAACCAACTGAGCCACCCAGGCTCCCCAGGAAGGATATAAATATAATACTACATAAGACATTATTACAGTGTTTGGTGTATAGCACATAGTCAACAGGTGGAAAGAGTGAGCATACATGAAGGAAACTTACAGAGACCTTTTGTGTATGTGTATGAATTACATAAAAGTAAGTGTATTTTGAAAGTATTATTGTTTTGTTAAAGTATCGTCACGAATGGAGACTTTGTTCTCCTGTCTTTGTGTTTTTCTTATGAAAATTTTCAAGGAAACAGGAAGGTAGAAACATTAGAGAGAACTTCATAGTCTTTCCACCTGTATTCAGGAATTGTTAACCTTTTGCCATTTTTGCTTTATAAACATACATATATACAAACATGTATTTTGCTGTACTATTTGAAATTTGCAAACATCATGACCCTTAGCCACTTAAATATTTTGACATGTATCTCTTAAACATGAAATTATTTTATTGCATGACTATAATACTATTATTACATCTAAGAAATTTTAAAATAATGTCATATTATCTAATATCAAGTCTACAACTATATTTTCCTGATTGTCTTAAAAATGTGTTTTATAGGGTTAAAAGAGCTGCCAGGATCCAATTAAGGTTGACACATTGTATTTGGTAGATTTGTCTCTTTACTCTCGTTTAGTTTAGAACAGGTCCCAAGAATAGCAATTATTTTTTATGGGAATGTCTAAGATAGGAAAAGAATTTGATGATAATACCTTCAAGAAGGAAACCTAACAAATTAACTTACCATCATGTTCTACAATTTTTGTTTCATTCAAGTGAAGAAAAGGGGTAGTTCTTGGTGCCCTTGGTTTAGAAGAAAGAGAATTTTCTGTGGATTCTTGAACACCAGTTCTTCTTAGCTGATGGAAGAATATAAAAATGGTATGGAATATACAGTTAGGGGAATCTGAGGGAGGATATTAAGATTACAATTTATATACATCTTTAAGTTCATAATATGTTATTGCTCTTGATGTTAAGAGGGATAAACAATGCTGTACAGATTATATAGATGACTTGTTCTCAAAATATGTAATCAGGCACATTGTTTAATGGGTTTAAAAAACTAGGGAGAGCAAAGCACAAACCAGAAATTAGTCAAAAAACAGCAAGACCAAAGGTAGAGACTTTGCTTAGCATATTTTAACATGTTCTGTTTATTTACATGAATAGAATATATATGCTATTCAGTAGTAGGCAGATTTTAAGCTTTAATAATTCTCAGTTGTAGGCCTTATTGATTGATTCTCAGACCTGCCTAAAGACCTAGCACATAATTTGAATAAGGCTTCTTCTATCCTTCCTTCCTTCCTTCCTTCCTTCCTTCCTTCCTTCCTTCCTTCCTTCTTCTTTTTTCAAGTTTATTTATTTCTGAGGGGGGAGGGGCAGAGAGAGAGAGGAGGCAGAGGATTGAAGTAGGCTCTGAGCTGACAGCAGAGAGCCCGATGCGGGGCTCGAACTCACGAACCGTGAGGCCATGACCTGAGCCAAAGTCAGACACTTAACCAACTGAGCCACCCAGGCACCCTGAACAAGGCTGCTTTCTTAATAGTTTTTTTGGAATGTAAATATATCTGTAGAGGTGACAGATTGGCAGCTTTATTTGCTTACTTTCAATACATTCAACATTTCATTGTTAGTTTTAGCAATAACAATTTACTTTTATGTAAAGTGTGCTGGGTTTGCAATTTATTGACTGAAAGCTTTTCTTATTGTTGCCCTGAGAAAAACAGAATATGTAATACCTTATTAGTGTTTTTTGATATCAGCATTTTTTAGGACGTAATTCATAAGGATCTGTTGCAAAGTTCATTTGTTGGGTATTAACCTTTTTTCCCTGAGTAACTGTGTGATGTTAAAGTCACTTAACATAGAGTTTTAGACTCTTATTTTAAATTTGAGGAAGTTGGATCAGATGATCTAAGGCTTCTTCCAACTCAGATATTCATTGTTTTGAATTCTTCATACATTTTATTATTAGGATGTATGTAATTTGATAATAGTGACATTTTGTTTCTGTGAGTAGGCTCATTTAACTGTTATAAAAGATATAAGAAAAAAGAAATAAGAAAAATAATGTAATGAAGAAATTATGGAAATCAAAACTAGTTGTTGGCAACAAACCCTTTTGGATAGTTAGGAAAAATAATAAAATAACTTAGTAAATTATGTCTCATAATTAGCAAAAATAACCTGAAATTATGAGTTATAAAATTACTGAAACATATAATGATGTTTGTTTAGTGGAAATTGTTTTATAATTCTTGGCAACTATTTGTTTTTACAAGTTTCTCGAAGTTTGTATTAGTTTTAGAACCCTCTTGAGTGCCTGTTCCATAGCATTACTAATTAATATTTTCGAACTGTGGTATTCCATATTGAAATGTGTAGGTTCTCACATAGCTTTATTCAAGACAGGTATCTCCCTCACCTAGCCAGCTGTTTACATTGTAGATTAATTATATTGTTGGGTATTGAACTTTAATTATCAGGCACACAGTTTCTAATACTATTAATAATAGCATGCTTTTGTTGACTTCTTTGTGTTAAATATGACATTAAATTTACTCAACATATTTATTGAGTTCCTACTATGTCTCAGACAATATTCTATATTTTGGGGCATCAGCTATGAAAAAATGAAGAAAATCCCTGTTCTCATGGAGTTTACATTCTCGTGAGGGGACAGACAAATAACTAAAAAATATATATATTGCATGAAATAGAGCTACATGTAAAGGAAAAAAGGAGAGTAATGAAGGAGGTAGCAGGTTTTTAAGTATGGGCTTAGGGATTATAATTTTTGATTAAGTGACTTGGGAAGGCTTCACTGAGAATTTTACATTTGAGAAAGACCTAAAGGAAATGAGAGTGGGCCATGCAGATACCAGGGAGAAGAGCATTCCAGATATGGGGAGCATGGGCAAAAGCCCTGAGACAGCAGCATGTTCGATGTGTTTGAATAACGGGGAAGAGTACCCCAGTATGACTAGAGTAGTGGAGATGAAGTCAGAGAGATGAGTCATCGGGGGTCTTGTGGCCACTGGAAGTGAGATGGGAAGCTACTGTGTGGTTTTAAACAAAGAGAGATGTGATCCAATTTTAACTTTTGATAGAATCATGTTAGTGGCTCTATTGGAGGTATACTTTACATAAATTAATTCTTTTTTTTTTTCTCACAACACTCCTATAAGATAGGTTCTTTTATTTTCTTCATAGAATAAGTGAAGAAACTGAGAGACAGAGGAGTTAGGTCACACCAAAGTTTTAGAGCCCAGATTCAAACCGAGGTAGTTTATGAGCTTTAGAGTCTCCAATCTTAACGATCATGCTGATGTGATGGGTTTACTCACTATCCCAACTAGAAGTTTTAAAAATAAATTTAGGGCTTAATGTTCCCATAAACCTAGATTTTATGTAAAAGATTGGACGAGCCATTAAAATATTGACTTACCTGGTTTTCTATTTCTTTTATTTGACTATGCTGTTGATTTAATTGTCTGTATTGTTCCTCCACGGTCTGGAGAAGGTCTTTGATGCTGTTATCTTGCTGTTCTACAAAATTCTGGACATAGATTGTAGGGTGGTTAGAAGTTTATTTCTTCTGTCTTTTTTCTTTGCTTTTTTGTTAAGTGAGTCTTTTTTGTTTTTTGTAACTATTACAATCTAAATTTTTAAAACTAATAGTGGATTAGATAATTGAATATTGGCAACCATTTTCTCTTGTATGCTTCAAATCCTTTTGTTTTTACGATTTAAAATGTACTATCTCTAAAACCTGGTTTCCTGAACTTTAAAGTAGTTCAGTTAAATGAAAAAAAAAACCCATAGTATTTTAATAGGAATTAATCTTTACCCTTTACTTACTACTTTTATCCATTTTATTTATTTATTTGTTTGTTTATTTATTTATTTATACTTTTATCCATTTTCAATATGGGAGGATAGTTTCAAATTATCTTCCTCTAACCTTTTACCTGCCTCTAGTAATTAGCAATATTGTAATAATTTAGTGTTCTAAAATTTTATTAATTGATTTATAATTTTCATCTGAAATAAGTGTAGAATCATAAAAAACAACTTGAAATTATAACAGGAAATTTTATTTCCTAGAAGCTTTTTTTCCTTGAGAAAAGTATAGTATTTCAATGATTCAACAAAGTAGCATGTCTTAAAACATTTTTAAAAAAGATCCATATTGAAAACATAATCATGAACCCTCTTTGATTTCTACTTACTTTAAGTGAAGTTATTTCTGGGTGTTCCTGGATTTCAGGTTGATTTTTAGTTAAACTGGTTAATTGCTTCTCCAAATATTTCACTTTTTGTTGAAGTAGATTTTTTTCTTCTAGGAGGCTTTCAAGTTTTGAGGTGAGTTCAAGTGACATATTCTTTACTTCTTCATTCTTGACTTGTAGTTTGGATGTAGTTCTTCTAAGTTCCTTTTCTTCTTCTTTGATTTCATTGGTTTGCAGTGATAGGTCATAAAAAGACTGATCAAATATGTTGAGTTTTTGAAATATGTCATTAATTTGGCCCTTAGTCTTATGGACAAAGTCTTTAAGACCATGTCCTAACTGAAGGAGGCCATTGGCTAAAATTTTTACATCATCTAACATAGCAAATCTTGATTTTGGCTCTGGAGACATAGAATCATATGATGAATAGTCTTGGTCAATTTTGGAAGAAATAACTAGAGGAACAATAAAAAGAAAGAGCTTAATCGTGTGCATTTTTATCGTAATTATTCAACTAATTTTCTCCTGTAGGCAGACCTAGACTTCTAAACTCTATATATACCACTATTCGCCACACTGCAAACAGTAAGGTTGGCAGGTGAATATAGTTAATCATTAAGCTGTGTAAACTTGTACGAATGTAACCTTCTATATTGAGTTAGATCAGTGCTAAATGAAATCAAAGAAATGAGCAATTAACCTTCATTTTAAATTGTTACTGTATTTAATTCTGCAGTATTATAAACTTCAGTTTCAGGGTTGTGAGAGCTACCTTTTTTAAATGCTTATTTTAATTTACCATGATTTTTAAAAGAGATTTACAATTAAACTCTTTTGACTGGTAAATTAACATTAAGGTTGAGGAAGATTAGCGAATTAAGGATGTGTTTTCCAAATTGTATTTTAGTTATTTTGGAAACAGCAACCTATTCCCAGAAATGGTTTCTCTCTGAAGCTTTCCTCCACTGCTTCAGGTGGTATTAAGGGCTCTCAATGCAGCATTCCTGTGATACTCTGTATAAGCTAACATGATTATACATTCCTTATTATTTGTCACTGTAATTGTTAGTATGTCTTTTGCTTCAGAATATCTTTCCTAACCATATTTTTATATTATCATAAAATCTCATACATTAAAAGGCATTTCACTCCCTTTTTGTGTTATATAAAGCTGTGTCTATGTTCTAACTTCTTTTCCATGTGCCCACTGAAAGACCAATAGATTAGGTGATCTTGTACAGTCAAGCCAGAATTATATACTTCCAGTGTCAGAAACAATTTGCTTGTTGTAAGTTTTTCTGAATTTTGTGAGATTGGTAACAATTTTGATAACATAAATTTAACAAAACCAACAAATTAATAGTGTGTTCAAAAACAAATGTTCTACTGTGCTTCTAACATAGTATTAAAAGGAAAAATATCAAATCCCTTGTTTAATTATTACTGATTAGCCTTCTTGAGTGCTCATTGAGAACTTTTTGAGAAGATAATAAATCCTTTAAACATGCCTTATTTTGGATGCCTGGGTGGCTTGGTCAGTTAAACGTCCGACTCTTGATTGCAGTTCAGGTCTTGATCTCGGGGTTGTGAGTTCAAGCCCTGCATTGGGCTCTGTGCTGGGTGTGAAGCCAACTTAAAAAACAATGCATTATCTTGACAAATGAATATAGTAAAATAAGAGTGTGGGCTCTGGAATCAGACTGTCATCCATATCCGAGACCCAGCTCTAACTTTCTGGTCTTGGGCAAGTTATGCAACCTCCCCATACCTCAGTCTTCTCATCTGTAAATTGAGATAGTTATTGTATGTACTTAAATAGGGTTATGAGAATTAAAAGAAATGATAGGTGTAGAGCACTTAGAACAGTGTCTGGCAAATAGGAAGCACTCAAAGTGTTAGTTATTGTATCACATGAATGATCTTTGAACCAGTGTATGTGTGTGTAATCAGGACTGAGAGAAATTTTTAAATAAAGTTAATAGCTTTTTTGTAAAGGAAAAAGTTTTAACATAATGTACTTACACGGTTTAAATAGTAAATTGTCAAGCAAAACTTTACAACATGAACCATTTCCAAATTTCTATTCTTAGCAATGCCTCTTCCTGGTATAAAATAAAGACCATTTCCTTTGACGATTTAGGATTAAGGGCTTTTAGATTTAAGAGCTACAGTCAAGTAGTTTACCACAGTGGTTGAGAGTATGATTCTGGAGAGAAGCTGGCTGACTAGGAATCTGGCTCTGCCGTTCTTCAGCTCTGTGACTGTTGGTCAAATTACTTAGCTTTTCTGTACCTGTATTTTCTCAGCTGTCAAGTGAAGATAATACCTACTTACAGGGTTGTATAAAGATTAAGAATTAGGGGCGCCTGGGTGGCTCAGTCGGTTAAGCGTCTGACTTCAGCTCAGGTCACGATCTCGCGGTCCGCGAGTTCGAGCCCTGCGTCAGGCTCTGGGCTGATGGCTCAGAGCCTGGAGCCTGCTTCTGATTCTGTGTCTCCCTCTCTCTCTGCCCCTCCCCCATTCATGCTGTGTCTCTCTCTGTCTCAAAAATAAATAAACATTAAAAAAAAATTAAAAAAAAATAAAAATAAAAAAAGATTAAGAATTAAAAATTTTAAAGCACAGAACATTATCTGGTGTATAGTAAATAATCCTAATATTATATATTAGTTATTTTTGGTAATTAGAAATAATCAATGCATTTATGCCCATAGAGTAATGTTTTATTGGTGAATATTGTTTAATCTCATGTTAAGATGACATGAGTTGAAAAATTTTGCTAGAATCTATGTTCTCTGCATTTAGTCCCTTGGTAGGTACAAGGAATTACATCTTTTGTTGAGCCTTTGTATGGTTTAAGTGTCTGATACAGAACCATATACATTTTTTATTAAGTTTATTTTTTTTTTTAATTTTTTTTTTTCAACGTTTATTTATTTTTGGGACAGAGAGAGACAGAGCACGAACGGGGGAGGGGCAAAGAGAGAGGGAGACACAGAACCGGAAACAGGCTCCAGGCTCTGAGCCATCAGCCCAGAGCCCGACGCGGGGCTCGAACTCACGGACCGCGAGATCGTGACCTGGCTGAAGTCGGACGCTCAACCGACTGCGCCACCCAGGCGGCCCAAGTTTATTTATTTTGAGAGAGAATGAGAGAGAACACATGCAAATGGGGGAGAGTCAGACAGAGGGAGAGAGAATCCCAAGGAGGCTTAGTACTCTCAGTGCAGAGCCTGACACGGGGCTCTAGCCCACGAACCGTGATATGACCAGAGCCAAAATCAAGAGTTGGACGCTCAATTGATGGAGCCACCCATGCGCCCCTAAATATTTCTATTTGTAAGAGAAATAAAGAATCCAAGTAAATAAAAATATGCAAATACTTCCGCTAATAAAGAAGAACAACAAAAAAAATTTCTTAGTCTTCATTTTCATCTTACCTTCACCACTGTTAAATGTTATGGAATTATGAAAGTGCATATAGAACTACTGAAGAAACTTGAATTTTTTCTTTCCTTTTTAAAGGAAAAAGTTAGTGTTGTGATCATTGGTCATGAAGGGCATATTTCGAAACTCCTCTTAACTAAACTGTCTACTTTTCTGGCTTAACACTATCGACCCTGATGTTTTATCCACCTTCTAGTTGGGAAATTGAGATGGGCCAGCTTCTCATCTCTTTTGCACTATAAGCTGTTTATGGGCAAGATCTATATCGTTTTTTAATTTGTATCCCTTATAGTACTTTATTTAGTACAATGCCTTACATATTTGAGAAACAATATAAATATATGGGATGAAAAAGAGAATGATAGGGCCTTAAGATGGGAGTTTCCAAGCACAACATTTGCATATAGTAGATGCTCAACCATTTTTGACATAGGAGGTACTTTTTAGAGAAAAGAATTCGAAAAGATTTTTGAGTTTGTCCCTTCTAGTACATGAAAGTAGCTGGACACTCTTACCGTAGGAAGGAATTTCCTTCCATTTTGGTTACTGTATTAGAATATTAACACGTTTTGCACAATTTATATAATTCCTTTACATGTAACACAGCTGATTAAAGGCAGTCATCACATATTCTTGGTTTATAGTATATCGTCCCTGGGTAGAAATATCTGGATAATTTTCTTTTCTTATAGTAGTTTGACATATTATTGAATATACATAAAGTAAATAACTTGCCTATTTATGAGCTGTGGAAGAGTGTCAGCATGGGAAGTGTAACGGAAATAGCAATTTTATAAGTGATTTTCCATTGGCCTTTTCATGCCTCCGGTCTGAGTACACATTTTACATCTACCTTTTCATCCACCTCCTGTCTGAGTACACATTGTCAAAGGCAGAATCTAATCTTTGCTTGAATTTGTGCCTATTTAAATAGAACCCTAATCAAATATAACCAGTAATGTTATGAAAGTTAAAATGATTTCTGCCAAGTAAGAAACTAAAAATCGGACTCTAATCTAAGGATTTCTAGTTTCTAAGAACTAATATACAAAACTTTAGCTACATGGCATTTTAGGACATTTAGAAGTCTTGTTTAAGCTTCAAGCAAAGCAAAGTCCTTTATCCTCCCCCGGTTGTGCAATCTTCCAGAGATGTGACTTCCAAATAAAACACAAGGCATTGGGATCTTCTGAATGTAATCCTTTTAATTTCTTCCTTTACAAAATGTGATCATTTGTTTTTGAATTAATGTTTGGTAGGAAGATTCTGAAAGTAATAGCTTGAGAAAAACACATGTATAAATAGAAATATTTATATTAGCCAAGGTGAAGAATACTGCCAGATTAATACATTGGCTTCCCTTTCCTCTCTTTGTCCAGAACAGGCACTATTCAATGGAAATATAGTATGAGTTATATACATAAAAGAAGTGAACAGAAACAAGTGAAATTCATTTTAATAGTGTATTTAATCCAGTATATAAAAAATTATTTCAATATGTGATCCATATAAAAACATTAATTAGATATTTTATATTCTTTTTTCTTAATAAGTCTTTCAAATCTGGTATTTTTATGTACTTTGAGCATATTTCAGTTAGAATAGGCACACATCAAGTGCTTAGTAGTCTCGTTAGACTATTTTATTGGACGGTGCAGATCCAGAAGATGAGTGACCTTTGAAGAAATCATTTCATTTATCTTACTTTTTTTCTCCCATGTTCATTATTGATAAATGTTAAATTTTTATGCTGAAAGTACCTATTGTGGAAATCCAGGTATTTCTGAAACTTGTAAACAATAAAAATCCTGACTCTTCACTATTAACATTTTGGGCTCTGTCATACTAGATCCCTTAGATGAGTAGCTATATATAATTTTTTTTTTTAACACAAATGGGATTGTGTTGTATATAATCCATGCCATATATAGGGGTGCCTGGACGGCTCACTGGGTTAAGCTTCCGACTTCAGCTAAGGTCATGTTCTCACAGTTCTTGAGTTAAAGCCCTGTATTGGGATCTGCACTGACAGCTCAGAGCCCACTTTGGATCCTCTCTCTCTCTCTCTCTCTCTCTCTCTCTCTCTCTCTCTCTCTCTCTCTCTTCCCTCCCTTGCTCAATCTCTCTCTCTCCCACGAAAATAAATATTAAAAAAAAAAATTGGTTCAAGACCTTCATATTTTAAAATTTATTTTCCTGAGTGCCTGTAGATTGATGTATCCTTTTTAATGGTTGCATAATCATTTATTTATATGGATGTACCATAATTTAAGTCTTCCCCTATTAATGATCATTTAAGTTGTTTCCAGTTTTCTAATTGCAAACAATACTCACAGAAATGTCTTCCTGTGTGTGTATAAATGTTTTTAAACAACAAGGTCGTGGTGTTGAATTTCACATTATGATTTCTCATGTCAGATGATCCTTCAAAAGAGTTGCACCAATTTACATCTCTGCCAAGAGTAATGAGAGTTGCTCTTTTCCCATGAATTTTTATCAATGCTTTGAATGAGAAAAACAAAAGATATCAGTAAATCTAATAGGTAAAAAACATCTGGTGTATTTTGCTGGCCATCTATTTTGCTCTTTTTGTGAATTACCTGAGTATTATATAAGTCCCCTCTCCCCATATTCCTCCCCCCCTTTTTTGTTTGTCTCTTTCTGACTAATTGTAGGAATTATTTACATATTTTGGATAGTCCTTATCTTATGTGTAGTGAATAGTGTTTTTCCAGTTTGTCATTTGTCTTCCACCTATGGGTATTGATACCACCTTTTCTGCAAAGGCTTTAAAATTTGTCTTTTATGTTTGTGGCTCATGCTCAGAAATGCCTTCTCACCTATAAAATGTGGTCTCTTTAAAGCTTTTCTAGTACTTGTTGGCTTTATTTTTATTATTTAAACCTTTGATTATTCTAGAATTTATTTTGAGGAGGAGTGAAATATGAATTCATCTTTTTTCCCTAAATGGCTAGGTGCTATCTCCACACTTTTCATTAGTCTGCCTTCTCACTGCTGATTTGAAATTCTTCTGAAGAAGTATTATAAGTGCAAGGTAAAGACTTACTAGTTATATGTGGGAATTTATTAGTGGAATTAATAGTCAAATGGAAAAGAATCTGGATTCAGTTGTATGCTTTTTATCTTTGGAAACACGTTCAATTTAAAACTGTCTTTTATTGGAAATCAAACATAGCTTATAGGTTATGTTTAATTAATTTCCATTTAATCTGGAATCCAAACTCCCTGAAGTATTAAGTAACTAAATATTTATGTGCATTCTGTATCATTCATTCATTCATTCATTCATTCAATATGAGGCACTGTTTTAGGCACTGGGAATATAGCAGTTAACCAGATAGATACAGTTCTTGCCCTGATTGAGTTTGGACTCTATTAAAGGAGATATATAAACAAGAAAAAATATATAAATGTATAAGATATTTTAGGATTGTTTTAAGCAGATTGTTTAAGAGTTGTAAATAGAATAACAAAGTGATGTGATGGCAGGGGAGGGTAAAGGTGAGGTTTTCTGAGACTTTAAAGATGGGAAAAGGCCAATCATGGCCATGTCCACAAAGCTAAAACAGTAGTAATGATAATGTAGAGATTCTGAGGGGTGGGGGGAAGCATAGTGTGTTTTGCTTTTCTGTGTGTTCTGCTTGTTTATCCTACTTACAAATTTTTCATTGAAACTTGTTGGCAGATTCTTTAGTCTCAGGTCCTCTTGTGGGCTTCAGTGATATTCTATGTTCATAGCACTTACACTACATTATAATTATTTGCTTGTCTGATTCTCCCTTTAGACTGTAGTTCTGTGAAGTCAGTAACTTTGTCTTTTATCTCTATATTCTTAGTATCTAGCACACTGCATACTCAGCAAATGTTTGCTACAATGAGGAATTACAAGCATAATTAAGGGCAATCTGTTATGTGCTTTGGATCCTGTTCTCTCCTATCATTTCAGGAATCTTTACTTTTTTGTTCTAATGTATGCAGACTCTGTCTCACCTGGATTCTTCTCATTAGTATTTAATCAAACTCAAACCTTTCCAATCTTTTTTTTAATTAAAAAATTTTTTTAATATTAAATATAATTTATTGACAAATTGGTTTCCATACAACACCCAGTGCTCATGCCAACAGGTGCCCTCCTCAATGCCCATCATCCACTTTCCCCTCCCCACCACCCCCCATCAGCCCTCAGTTTATTCTCAGTATTTAAGAGTCTCTTATGGTTTGCCTCCTTCCTTCTCTGTAACTTTTTTCCCCCGCTTCCCCTCCCCCATGGACTTCTGTTAAGTTTTTCAGGATCCACATAAGAGTGAAAACATATGGTATCTGTCTTTCTCTGCCTGACTTATTTCACTTAGCACAACACTCTCCAGTTCTATCCACGTTGCTACAAATGGCCAGATTTAATTCTTTCTCATTGCCAAATAGTATTCCATTGTATATATAAACCACATCTTCTTTATCCATTCGTCAGTTGATTAACATTTAGGCTCTTTCCATAATTTGGCTGTTGTTAAAAGTGCTGCTGTAAACATTGGGCCCTCTCTCTTTTCTGAGAAGCCTGGCCATGGGTTTATCAATTTTGTTTATTTTTTCGAAAAACCAACTCTTGGTTTCATTGCTCTGGTCTACTGGTTTTTTGGATTCTATATTGTTATTTTTGCCCTGATCTTCATTATTTCTCTTCTTCTGCTGGGTTTGGGGTGTCTTTGCTGTTCTGCTTCTAGTTCCTTTAGGTGTGCTATTAGATTTTGTATTTGGGATTTTTCTTGTTTCTTGAGATAGGCCTGGATTGCAATGTATTTTTCTCTCAGGACTGCCTTCACTGCATCCCAAAACATTTGGATTGTTGTATTTTCATTTTCATTTGTTTCCATATATTTTTTAATTTCTTCTCTAATTGCCTGGTTGACCCATTCATTCTTTAGTAGGATGTTCTTTAACCTCCATGCTTTTGGATATTTTCCAGACTTTTTCCTGTGGTTGATTTCAAGTTTCATAGCATTGTGATCTGAAAGTGTGCATGGTATCATCTCAGTTCTTTTATACTTATTAAGGGCTGTTTTGTGACCCAGTATGTGATCTATCTTGGAGAATGTTCCATGTGCACTCAAGAAGAAAGTATATTCTGTTGCTTTGGGATGCAGAGTTCTAAATATATCTGTCAAGTCCATCTGGTCCAATGTATCATTCAGGGCCCTTGTTTCTTTATTGATTCTCTGTCTAGATGCCCTTTCCATCGCTGTAAGTGGAGTATTAAAGTAATTACCACCTTCTTATCAATAAGGTTGCTTATGTTTGTGATTAATTGTTTTATATATTTGGGGGCTCCTGTATTCGGTGCATAGACATTTATAATTGTTAGCTCTTCCTGATGGATAGACCCAATAATTATTATATAATGCCCTTCTTCATCTCGTGTTATGGCCTTTCATTTAAAGTCTAGTTTGTCTGATATAAGTGTGGCTGCTCCAGCTTTCTTTTGACTTCCAGCAGCATGATAGATAGTTCTCCATCCCCTTACTTTCAATCTGAAGGTGTCGTCAGGTCTAAAATGAGTCTCTTGTAGATAGCAAATAGATGGGTCTTGTTTTTTAATCCATTCCGATACCCTGTGTCTTTTGATTGGAGCATTTAGTCCATTTACATTCAGTGTTATTATTGAAAGATATAGGTTTAGAGTTGTTGTGATATCTGTAGGTTTCATGCTTGTAGTGATGTCTCTGGTACTTTGTGGTCCTTGCAACATTTCACTCAACCCTCCTTAGGATCTCTTGTGGGGTGGTTTAGTGGTGATTAATTCCTTCAGTTTTTGTTTGTTTGGGAAAACCTTTATGTCTCCTTCTATTCTGAATGACAGACTTTCTGGATAAAGGGTTCTTGGCTGCATATTTTTCCTGTTCATCACATTGAAGATTTCTTGCCATTCCTTTCTGGCCTGCCAAGTTTCAGTAGATAGATCCGTCACTAGTCTTATCGGTCTCCCTTTATATGTTAGAGCATGTTTATCCCTAGCTTCTTTCAGAATTTTCTCTTTATCCTTGTATTTTGCCAGTTTCACTATGACATGTCGTGCAGAAGATCAATTCAAGTTATGTCTGAAGGGAGTTCTCTGTGCCTGTTGATTTCAATGCCTGTTTCCTTCCCCAGATCGGGGAAGTTCTCAGCTATGATTTGTTCAAGTACACCTTCAGCCCCTTTCTCTCTCTCTTCTTCTGGAATTCCTGTGATACAGATATTGTTCCATTTGATTGCATCACTTAGTTCTCTAATTCTCCCCTCGTACTCCTGGATTTTTTTAAATCTTTTTCTCAGCTTCCTCTTTTTCCATAATTTTATCTTCTAATTCACCTATTCTCTCCTCTGCCTCTTCAGTCCGTGCTATGTCCGCCTCCATTTTATTTTGCACCTCATTTATAGCATTTTTTAATTCATCACGACTATTTTTTAGTCCCTTGACCTCTGTAGTAATAGATTCTCTCCTATTCTCTATGCTTTTTTCAAGCTCAGCAATTAATTTTATGACTATCATTATAAATTCTAGTGCAGTTATATTGCTTAAATCGGTTTTGATCAATTTGTTAGTTGTTGCTACTTCCTGGAATTTCTTTTGAGGATAATGCTTCCGTTTCGTCATTTTGGCTAGTTTTCTGTCCCTTATGCGTTTTGAAAGTTTGTTGTGTGCTCTGCACCTGTGAGCACTGCTCTGTTAAAGGAGGGTCATACACTGTTCAGGGCCTGGCCCTTCAGGAGGTGTTTTTTCAGAGATTGTTACTTGTTCTCTGTTGTTGTGACTTTGGTTATTTTATTACCCTACTCGTAGTGATATTTTGGACCCTCCACCAGGTGTGCTTTGATTTGTTTCTTGGAGTAGCCCTGTAAAGGAAAACAGATAGACAAACAGGAGACAAAAACATGGAAACACACAAATAAATAACACAAACAAACAAATGAACAAAAACAGAAAACTAAAGGCTAAAAACAAAAACCCCAAAACACCGATTACAAGTAAAGAAGAGGGTGGAGGCGGTGCTGTTTGAAGAGCATATACAAAGAGAGAAATGACAGGAGCGGGGTGGGGGGCAGGGAGGGGGGAGAAAAATAAACATTGACTAGGCAGAGAGACTAAAAGACTCAATCCATAGAGAGAACAGAAAACAAAGACGGAGGCGGGAAAAACGAAAGGAGGATAAAGTTACCCAGACATAGAAACTATATGGCTTAATTGTTCCAGAGAGAGAGAAAGGAGTGTAAAGAAGGAGGTGTAGAATATGTATCAAGACAATGGATTAAATATGTCTGTTTAGACAGACCAATAACCAGAGTAACCAGCCTACGGGAGGGAAGAGATAAGGAGGAGAAATGGGAGTTGGGGGGAGAATATATCTATATTTCCAGAATTGACCTAGAGCTCATCCAGGCAATGCTGCTGCACTTGTCTGGAGGAGCTGTCCTTAGGGTCTGCCCCGCTCTGGTACATAGGCAGTTACCCAGTGCGAAGGGCCGTGGTTTGGTGCAGTCTGGACCCACCTCCACTATGGGCCCAGGGAGTGATCCCTGAAGCCCCACCTTGGTGGTGGTGGTTGGTGGTAGGGGAAATGGTGACCCCGCAGTCTCTTCTCCACGGAGCCGGACCCGGTGGACTCTGAGTCATCCTCACTGTGCCGCAGGCGCAGACGGGGTGGTCCGTCTCTCTCCTACCCCTCCCCTGACACTGTGCTTGTCTAGGATTCAAAGTCCTGCTCCAGGCGCTCTGGCACTGGGGAAGCTCCTCTCAGCGCGGCCGGATATGTGGCCCTGGCTGGCTTTGTCTGTGCCGCTGCACTTCAGGGAGGACCGCCTTCTGCGGACTGTGCAGTCGACCTCGCCGCCGATCCCCGGGGGTGGCCGACGCAGGCAGACTTAGGCAGGCTTTGTCTTTTTCCACAACACTCCAGGGAGGGGCCACTTTGTCCTACCGTAGACAGTTCCGCCGACCTCACCACGTAGCCCCCAAGGTGGTGGATGCAGGCAGGGCTTTGTCTTTTCCTACAGCACTCCAGGGAAAGGGCTGCCTTCTCCTGCAGACTGCGCCCTCGGCCCAGCCACTGAGCTGGGGGTGGGGGGACGGCGGGTGACAGACGCAAGCAGGCTTTGTACTATTGCGCAGCCCTCTAGGCAGGGAACCACTTTCTCCAACTGCAGACTGTGCCCCTGACTTACCACCACACCCAGGGCTGGCTTCCCTCCTCCCCAGGTGCGTGAACTGGGAGCCGGTCCCAGTGTGAAGAAAGCTCTGCAGTTGGAGATAGGATCCCTCTCAGGCTCAGTCCGAAGTCTTTCTCCTGTCCAGATATTGTCCTACACTTCCCTAGCTGCTCTTTCTCTTCCCTTTGTTTCTTCGCAGAAGGGGGTCCCTCCCCCTCCGTGCCCGCATGGCTTTTTTATTTCCACCCCCGTTCGCAATCACTCACTTATCTTTTCTCCAGTTTTCCCATTTTCTTCCTGGTAGACTCAGTCTCTTTTTTTTCTCAAACCTTTCCAATCTTAAAAAGCTTACAAAATGCTCATATTCTGTCTTCAACTGTTGCATGATCTTTCTCTCTTTTACAGCTACACTTTTCAGAGTTTCACTTACTTCATTTTCTTAACAACTTGCTCTTGAACCTACTTTTATCTGTTTCCAGCCTGATATTATCAGTGACTTTCATGTTGCTAGTCCAGTTGACCTTTTTTGATTCTTAACTCATTTGGCCCCTGAGTAGTGTTGACACTTAACTGTTTAATTCTTCTTATGCTGTTTTCCCTTGGCTTCCATGTCATTGCACTCTCATGGTTTTTTTCCCTACTTCTCTGTAGGTGCCTTCTCGGTCTTGGTAGGCTTATCCTCTTCTGGATAGCCATAGAAAACTGGAGTTCCTTAAGACTCCAGTTTTTGAATAATATGCATAAGTAATTAAGTGATATTCTAATTCTTTCATAATTGATGTCCTTCAAAATGATTCTCAGTGTTACAAGATAAAAGATTAAATAAAATCTTATAATAAAATTAAATAAATAGTCTTAAATTGGAATTTGAAGTATCAGTATGAACTCAGAATGTATTTCACGTTAAAAGCATTTCCCCCTCACCCTTTCTACTTAAATGGCCTAGAAACAATGACTAACTCACAATGAATGCCCAGACTGTGGCTTGGAAAAACATTTCTCATGCAGAGAACCAAAGCTCCTTGGAGAAGTGGTTGATTCTGGGTCTGAGGAGAAATGATAGAAGACCTTGGAACATCTTGCTATAACAGATAGCAAGAAGGCATCAAAGACTACTATGACTGACTCACAAGGACGCAGGAGCCAGTTTGAGTTGGCTTTTTCCTTTGTTAAAGAGAGAACAATTTGAACATCAATAAAGATAATACCTGCAGTGTACTGAAACCCATTCATATGTTTGGTCCCTGAGTTTATAAGTGATGCTAAAAAAAAAAAAAAAAAAACGAATGAATTTCTCTTAGAGGATTGTAATGCACCTACTGCTTATTTTGAAAACTGGAAAATAATGGAAAAGAGTCCAGCATTTATTCCTCTCTATAATATATAATGGTTCACTGGCTAAGCAAATAATAGATGAGGATAATTGCTCTTCATAGAGATATTCCAGCTATTAAATAAAGACTGAGAGGGTATTATCTTTTGGCAGCCCTTAATGGAGCTAATGGATTTAGGCATTGATCACCATCTACTAACTGCACAAAAAGAGATATTTTCCTCCTGATAGGACACGGTACTATTTATGGAATGATCTTACCAAAAAAAACCTCAGGCCTAAATATAACCAAGGCTCTTGATCCAACTCTGAATTTATAGAAAACAAGAATATGTTAAATGTCACTACAGGGATACAAACAAATTCTAGCCTCAAGAAAAATTTACACAAAAATAATCCCATTTCTTCAACAACTATATTGTGAAGGCAGAAGATGGAAAGACTTCCCCACAGTCAACCAAGTATCTCTTCCTCTCATAACTTCTGCATAACTTTTCTCACAACACAACATTATTGTGAAGTGGTCTGTTTATAGGCATTTCTGTCCCATTAGATTATATGTTCCTCAAGACCAGGGAATGGCCTCTTAATTTTCCTTTATTTCCCTTGCATGTAACTTGGTACTGATGTTGTGTGCAGAATCAGTAAATAAGTATTTCCTGTGCAGATTTTATTTGGTGACTTCAGTGGTTAGTAATAGTCAGTCATCTTTGATCTTTAATTCTTTTGATTAAGAAACTGACAAATCATCGTAACATTTCCACATTTGTCTTTTATACTTTTGACTGTTCAGAGAATAACTGACTCTTCTCCATGTTTTTAGTGACTTTAAGATTGTAGACTTTTTGTTACATACACTTATTCTCCCCCCATGGAAATTGTTTTTTCTAATTATAAAAGTCATGTGTTCTCACCAGTTCAAACAAAATAGAAAAGTACAAAAAAGAAACTAGAGCCTTCACTGTTAACCAGAAGTATCTTTTTATCTATTTCTTTCTCTCCTCCCTCCTTTCTTTCCCCTCACCCCACCAACTTTCCTCTTGCTGGACTGACCCCCCTGTGTCAATGTAATGACCTTCTTTGTCTCTTATTATAGTTTTTATTTCAGAGTCCATTTTGTTGATATAACTTTGTTTTGGTTTCATTTTCATGAAATCTCTTTTTCCCTTTTTTTACTTTCAGTTTGTGTGTGTCCTTACACCTGAAGTGAGCCTCTTTAGGCAGCATGTAGATGTGTCTTGTTTTTTTTTGTTTTTAACCCATTCAGCCACTCTGTCTTTTGACTGGAAAATTTAGTCCATTTACATTTAAAGTAAGTATTGATAAGTATGTACTTACTGCCATTTTATTGTTTTCCAGTTGTTTTGTAGTTTGTCACTCTCCCTTTCTTGCTTCCTTCCTTTGTGGTTTGATGAATTTCTTTAATGGTTTGCTTAGGTTTCTTTACCTTTTGTGTATTCACAATAGGTTTTTGCTTTGTGGTTACCATGATGCTTGCACATAACAACTTGTATCTAGAACAGTGTATTTTAAGTCAATAACAACTTAAGTTTGATCCAGTTTTAAAGTTCTTCATTTTTACTCCCTTCTCCCATGTTTTATATTTTTGATGTCATATTTTATGTCTTTTTATCTTGTGTATTCCTTAATTAAATATTGTAATTATTTTTACTGCTTTTGTCTTTTAACCTTCATACTAGCTTTATAAGTGATTAATCTGCTACCTTTACTATATATTTACCTTTCCAGTGAGATTTATTCTTTCATGTTTTCTTGTTAATAATTAGCACTTTTTCTTTTCAGCTTAAAGAGATTCTTTACTATTTCTTGTAAAGGCCAGCTCCTTTAGCTTTTTCTTGTCTGGAAGATTGTCTCTACTTTGCTTCTGAATGGTAACTTTACTGGCTAGAGTGTCCTTGGATGGAGGTGTTTTCTTTCAGCACTTTGAATATATCATGCCATTCCCTTCTGGCTTGCAAAGTTTCTGGGCTTGCAAAGTTTCTGCTGAACAATATGCTGATAGTCTTATTTGGGTTCTCTTGTGTGTAACAAATTGTTTTTCTTCTCCTACTTTTAGGATTCTCTCCTTTTTAACTTTTAACATTTTAATTATAATGTGTCTTGGTGTGAGTCTTTTGGGGTTCATCTTTTTTTGGAACTCTCTGGGCTTCCTGGATCTGGATGTCTATTTCCTTCCCAAGGTTAGGGGAGTTTTCAACTATTATTTCTTCACAATTTTCCGTAAGTAGGATATGCCACTATACATCCTGCTATGGAACCTGCGTTTTTCTTTATCCAGCATGCTGGGTATCTCTTTCTACATCAATAAATATTGCTGCACATTGTCATTTTGGAGACTCCATAGGATTCCTTCTTATTAATGTATATTAATATAATTAACTAGAATAGTACTCATGCATATTATATTTCTTTATAATTATTTGTAATTATTCTCTACTACAAAAAATGTTGTAGTGAATTTTTTTTAACACATCCATTTATACATGTGTGTAATTCTGTCCTTAGACTAGAGGCAGGTTTGTTAGGTCAAAGGTTGCGTTCATTTAGAATTTCTATATTGCCCTACCACATTCCAGAAAATTTTGACGTGTTTTCATTGCTCCAGCAGTTGATTAGCAGGACTTTATTATACTTGAAGTCTTGTTCATCATATCTCAGTACTAGTCTTCAGGTAAAGTAAATCTTGTTCTATTTCTTTTTATTTGTTTAGCCCTCTCTTTTGGTGTCTTTTCTTGAATTATTTATCTTCTGTGTGGCAGAAGCAGGGACTGGACATGAAGTAAAATAAATACAGAGTAATATGTGATTATTTCATAGCAACTGTGACACCTAGCGTATTGTCCATACATGTTTTTGAACAAATAATGTGGAATGTTATCTCTCTTATGTCCTTGATCATATATATACAGAAGCCCTGCCTATAAATGTTATCCTTTTTATATCTGCTTGCAGGAGCTAACATAATACATTATTAACTTCTTAATAATGATTCAGTCCTCATTCATTTCCCAGAAGTCTCTTGCAGAGGAAAGAACATGTGTTTTGAAGTCTGACCTATATTCTGATTTCAGCTTTGCTGCTTACTTAGTTGTGTGTGAACCTCACTTAAGTTTTCTGGGCCTCATTTCATCTGCAAAATTGGGGTATATTTGATTGCTATCTATTTGAATGATTGCCGTAAGAATTAAATGAAACATTGTATGTGAAAATATATGGTGGCTAGCATATATTAATAATGAAGTATTTGTTCCATCTCTTTCTTTTGTGGCCTGCAGTGATACATAGTGTTTTTAGATATATATTTACTATCGTGCATACTATTGCCTTTACAGAAATCTTCTCTACATATACCCTCAGAGTCTCAACTTTGCCAATCGTCAGGGTTCTGCAAGAAATATAACAGTGAAAGTACAGTTCATGTATGGGGAGGATCCAAGCAATGCTATGCCGGTAAGAAGTGTTCTTTACTTTTCCTCTTGTTCATGTATGGTTCAAATAGACATTGTTTTTGTTTTTGTTTTACTTGATTGGCAGCTCTAAACTGGAAATTAATGATCTTGTAAACCAAATTTCTAACTGCATTACTTCCTGTAACAGATAGTATGAGTTTCCTTGAAGTCTTTTTTTTCCCGTTTTTATTTAAATTCTAGTTAGTTAATATATAGTGTCATATTAGTTCATATTAGTTTCCTGTGGACAATATAGTGATTCAACACTTCCGTATTGAAGTCTTAAATATTGAGGACTTAGTACATACTAGTCCCTCCCAGAGATACAAAGATGAATAAGACTTGTAATCTAAAGGATATGGGATAAACACATAAAATTCTAAAATAGTGACTTTCAAGAGGATCAGAACAGAATCACCTAGGTAACTCTAACAAAGCGCAGATATGTTTTTTCTGCTCTTGTCATCTGTGATTCTGATTCTTCTCCTTGAGAATGAGAGGCCAAAGGAAGTAGAAAGTGATGGGTAGTATATGAGGTTGTGGTATAGGTTGAAATGCTCCCCAGGTGATTCTAATATGTATGATTCTTCCCATCTTTGTTAAGAAACTCTGGTAATAGTGCATATTACACTTACCTAGGGAGCTTTTAAAAATACCAGTGCTCAGACTGAATTTTACTTCAATTAAATTATAGTGTCTGGGGGTGGAAACTAGTCATATATCAGTATTTTTAAATCTCCCTAAGGGGATTACATTTTGCAGCTAATATTGAGAACCAAGGTATATGCTAAGTATTAGAAGATGGCTGTAGGGATTCAAAGGCAGAAGTGTACAGAGGTAGGAGAGAATGTCTTGCTGAGGTAATAGGCAGGTATCACCTGGAGGAGGTATATCTGAACTAAAACCAGAGATAGTTAAAATGTAGATGGCGTTGGGTCTTAGATAGCTGGGGAAGGAAAGCAACTCAAGTTGGAGAATGTCCTTCCACAGAGGTACAGTGGCGAGTTGCCAGTGAGCCAGAGCAGTGTAAGAGAAGTCAGAAATAGTAGATTGAGGCCAGACTGGAGAGATTCCTGACTGCCCAAATTATCATTTAGGATTTGTAGAACACTACTCAATGCAAGTTCCATGAAAGTAGATTTTAAGCTCAACTGAAGTTAGTAACATATGGAATAGAAGCATACCTGTCACTATAGATGTTCAACCTCTGAGAACCCTAATGGAATGAAAATGAGCTTACGAATAGGTGCATTGTTAACAGTTTTATTTTAGCCTTCTCTGCCAGTCATTAAATCGCATTCCTCTGATTTTCTACTTACTAGGAAAGCTGTATATTTTCTCTTTTCCCATTGCCTCAGTTTTATCAGCATGTATAGATCTTGACAGCAGCGAGCACAAATTATGCATCTTTATATTCTTCTATGGCTGCTATTTCAGATCTTTGCATATAATACATGGTGAATAAGTATTTGCTAATAAATGTAGAATTTACGTCTGAGGTTTGGAGTTAGCATTTCATATTCTTTACTAGTTCTTTATTCCTGCTGAAAGAATGAATATACTATCACAGTTGATGAAAAGGTACTGGATTGTGAAAATAGATGCTTTGTTATATGTGAATTACCATATGAATTGAGCTTATGACAAATGTAGTATATGTAAGATAATCTGTTTCTGTTGATTGCCTAACAAACTCTTCCTTGTCTTAGCACATATATGGCCTCTGTGGAGTCCCAGCTGCATCCAGCCACAATGACAGTTAGACCACTCCCTCTTTTGGTGCTACCATAGCATCTTCTCATTTCTTTTATGGGCCTTATCACTTTAAGATTATATGTTTATTTCTTTATCTTGTCTACCAGATTGTGAGCTCCTTGAGGGCAGGGACCATGTCTTACTCATATCTATATCTTGATGCCTGCCAAAGTGCCTGTCACAGAATTGATGCACAGTCCATGTTGATGAATGGTTAAAAATACATGTCACAAGGTCAGAAAAGGAACACTTTCTACTTTATGTCATTCATGTTATGAAAGTAAATGAGTTACTTTGTGAAAAATGGGATCTTCTCAGTGGCCGGGGTGGGGGATGGAGAGGATACTGTGTTCCTTTCACTTGTGTATTATTAGTCATATGCAAATATAATGCTTTTATCTTTATCCTAGTGACTGGTTGAAAGTATAGAAACATAGACACATTGTCTTTGCTTAATTCTTTAAAAAAATAAGGACTACTCAAATGGATCCTAAGATAATTTTTGGGTCATATAATGTTGGTGTGATAAAATCATAAAATTCAAATTCTGGCATTGGAACAACATTTTATAAAAACATGGCAACGTATTCTTGGAAATTGGTGAAATTAGACTTCTCTAGGACAGTCATAGTCATTACACTTTTACACAGCCTTAAAATGAAAGGACCTGTGTGAATAAAAGGATCTTTTGTGTCACAAAAAGAAACACAAATAATCTATTAAAAAGTTCTTTTTATTTGCGGATGGTTCCAATTAATTCTTCTGTATAAGATGTAAAATTTGAGTTATTTTACCAGTTGTATTGATGCAAGTGCGATGATATGTCCATGTACTTATTTCTGCATGTGTAGAGATGTCTGGCCAGACATAAGAGGTTAATTTATGGGTAGGTAGCGTTGCAAATCTGTCTCACATAGGAATGATAAGCCATGTATCTTATCAGCTGCCCTAATTAACTGTAGTATTGCTATTAGAACGCCAGAGGCAGATATACAAGACTGAATTACTTTACCTTTAAACCTTCTCCAAAAGTAGTATTTTTTTTTAATGTGGTGGATTTTTTATTTTTAAGACATATATATAAGAACATAAGAATGGCGCTCCTCCTTCTTAATAGGGTAGCTTGTAAGGAGTACTGGAAGCAAAGGATACATAGCTTCACCTAAAATAGGATTTTAAAATATCATTTATAAATTTATATTTGGCTTACAGAATGATTACTGTTTTAGTGGAAAAGCCACCAATTTTATAGTAGATACATGCTACTATTCTAAGACCATATTTCTTATATAAATTCCAAATGATATGCTACACCCAGATTTTAAAATGAATTTTTCACCTTCTTTAAGAAAAAGGAAATATAATGGGTAGAAATTTTTTGAATGTTTGAATGTCAGATGGTTCTATAGTTGAAAAGAAATTTACGGCTAAGCAATTGAATTTATTAATGAACGTCAGTAGGCACATTGTTCTTCATTGGGCTGATTTTGCCCATTGTTCTCCAGTAGTTATTAAATCAGACAAATTCTTACATAAATATGAACATCCAGCATTTATTACAACAAAGTTTCAACGTGCTGTTATTTGTTACAGGTAATCTTTGGTAAATCTAGCTGTTCAGAATTTTCAAAGGAAGCCTATACAGCCGTAGTATATCATAACAGGTACTGAATTCAAATATTTCTTTCAAAGTTACTCCCTTCTCAGTGGCATTTTAAGCACTCACGTTAGTGTGTTTACCAAATGCTTTGCTGCACTGAATGTGCAAATTCAAGACAGCTGACATCAGAGTTATAATTTTCTGCCTGTAGATGCATATTCTCTATAAACATCAAATTTAGACTTTATATACAAAAGGTCTTTCATATCAAATTCTCTGACCCTTTCATTTTTATTATATTGTTATTGATTATCATTGTAGCCTCTGGTCCTTTGGACTTTCCCTGTTATTTTCCCCTTGACACTTTGTAGTTTTACTTAACTCTTTACTAAGCTTATAACCATTAGTTAAATTGGTGGTATTCTCAACATCTAATAATACTTTGATTTAGTGCCCTTCCATTTTACTTCTTTGAGAAATTCTTAACTTTGGATAACTTTTAATCTCTGCTTTCTTTTCTTTTCTCTTTTTTTTTCTTTTCTTCCCTTTTCTTTTCCTTCTCTTCTCTTCTCTTCTCTTCTCTTCTCTTCTCTTCTCTTCTCTTCTCTTCTCTTCTCTTCTCTTCTCTTCTCTTCTCTGTTTTTGTTTTGATTACTGAATGCTGTTAGAGAAAAATCACAAAATTGTACCGATCAGCACTATCACAAATTGGCGTTATTTTATCTGTATGATGGGACTGCAGTAATTCATTTTACTTTATTTTCTTTTTGGCCCCACCATTCTTTGGTATTCTTCTTGTCATCGCTTTTTTTACCCTCTGTCATTTGGCAGGAGATATTTTAAGCCTTTCTTCTTCTTTCTCTAGCTCCTACTTATTCTGTTTGCTTACTCTTAGCGTTCCTACTTTATTAAGTGGTTTGAGACCATCCAACTTGAGAACCATCCACTTGTCTACCCTTCACCTCTGATTATCTCTGCATGGATCTGCCTTTCTTTCTGGCTCAAGGGCAGTCAGAGCTGGTACCTGGCTCAGTGTGAGTCTTTCATCTCTGCTTTCTACCAGTCTCATTCTTCCTCTTCCAGAGTGCGAATCCATCAGTTAACCCTTCTCTTGTACCATCAGTCCCCACTTCCCTGGCTCCATCTGTTACTGTCAAAAAGAAACTTAAGTCTCCTATACTTAAAACAAAAACCTCTCTTCAGTGTTGTTGTGTAGCATGGTTTTTCCTTGCCCTCTTTAAAACTTTATTGTTTCTCACCCTTTGTGACCCGCTCTCACTTTCCTCCCATCTCTTTGGACAGTTTATTTTTCTGTAGTAATTATTCTAATCTTTCTTTCTTTCTTTCTTTCTTTCTTTCTTTCTTTCTTTCTTTCTTTCTTTCCTTCCTTCCTTCCTTCCTTCCTTCCTTCCTTCCTTCCTTTTTTTTTGAGAATAGATATTCCATACAAAACACTACAGTTTCACTCTTGACCCTCTTTTTCTACACTATACTCTCCATAAATAACCTTATATGTGTTTCTCAGAGTTACTTACATTCATTGAAAATGTTACTGCTTTTATCTTTATGTGGATTGTTTCGCAACTTTTTATTTTTAGTCATAACCTTCTTTCGGAGGTGCAGACATATATTTTTAGTAGCCTAGTAAGCATGTTCTTTTGCCTGCCTTCTCAATTTCCATGTATTTATCCCCGATTCTCTTCTGGACCCTATCTCTGTCTGATTATTTTTATTAACGGTACCATAATTCTTTTGACTCAAAATTTAAAACATCCTTGCTTTCCTTCTTCTTTTCTCTAATATCCAATCATCTTTTACATCTTGATGATTTTCTTTTTGCCTTATTGCTAAAGTATCCTGTTTCTGGGCTTTTCTTGGATCCCTTTTTCTATCATAATACTGATTCCCTCTATTAATTCAACTCTTACTTGTTCTTTAAGGCCCACATCATAGATCTCTTCCTAAATACAATTCCCTGATCCAAAACTTGAAGTAATCTGTTCAGCTCTGTTCTTGAAGCACTTAATCTTATATGCTATATGCTGTATACCAGGGGTTGACAAACATTTTCTGCGAAGGGCCCAGTAGTTTTGTTTTAGGCCTTGTGGGCCATACGGTCTCTGTTGCAATTACTGAACCCCGCTGTTGTAGTGCAAAAAGAACCATAGACAATAAGTGAAGTTGCAAATGAATGGGCATGGCTGTCTTCCAATAACATTTTATTTATGGATGCTGAAATTTGAATTTCATGTAATATTTCAAGTGAAATGTTATTCTTTTGATTTTTTTAACTACTTAAAAATATAAAAATCATTCTTAGTCTGTAGGGCTATACAAAACCATTCAGTGGACTGGATTTGACCTGTAGCCATAATTTGCCAACCCCTGCTTTATAGCATTGCTATTGATATATGTGTGTCTTATTTATATTTCTACTAAATTATATATTTTTGAGGGTAATTATTTTTTCATATCTTTAAAACCACCACAGAAATAACACAATACTTAACATAAAGGTGAACAGTTAAAACGTACTTGTTGATGAATAACTCACAGATGATTAATTTTCCATAAAAGCCTTCACATAGTATGATTTCAGAAAAGAAATGAATACTCAGTACTAGGAATGATATTGATGAAGAAGGTAATAATTTCTTAAAGTATCTCAGTTTATAGCTAGATCTTTATTTTTGTTGCTCTCAGTATTCGTGGAATTAAAATGACAATACTCTCTAACACTGTGAGGAAATTCAACTTTCTCATGATTTAGTGGTGATTAGCGAGGTCAATAATAAGATACATAGCATCTTTTATTCACCAAAATCATCAAATTCTCAGATGGCTACCATTACTTATCTTTCTTGGGGGTATTAAAATTTTCATTAACCTAATATTTCTGTGATCAGAACTACACTTTTAGTGTTTTTGAGACTTACTTGAAATGGAAGGATATTAGACTTATTAGCATGGGGGGGAACCCTAATTGGTGGGAAAGCTTTCACTTTTAATTAGTTGGAGCCATATGGTTTGGATATATTTTCTTTGAATATAACTGAGAGATACTAGCTGAATATGGAAGGTTGGGATGCTAAGATTCTGTCCCTTTTAAATCATAAATCATAAATAGCAGCAATGCTTTTTTATAAAAATGCTCCTAGGGACCACTCTCAATGGATATTAAGATGAAAATGCCATTGGTTAAGTCAAATATGATATTCATTGTATTTGTGTAGTGGCTGGGAGCACTTCTAAACTGTGAGACAAATGCAATTTATAGGTGTTCCCTGATTTTTCTTTATTTTTTTTCCTTTTTTCTGAGCAGTTAATACATTAGTCTATGTTTTGTTAACATCTGTTTCTTTAGCAATGGAATAATTGATATAAGATATTCCATAGAGAGCCCAGCTTGATACTAAGCTGTCTAGAGCTACTTGTTTTTTTTCTTTTTTGCAAAAAGATAATACAAATTAATCTTTAATATGAAGTCACTCCTATCATAGAAAAATGTTTTTTTATGGTATGGTTTTAAAATACATACTTACAAAAACTCCTGTTACTTTTCTATGTAATGCATATCAGAATATAGAAGGCCTTGCCCTAGTCTCCTCATTTATACAGTTTCCCATCTAATGAAGATCTCGGCATCAAGGTGGTGATTATTAATGAATTTTCAAATCATAGGATCACTCAGCCCATTAATAAAAATGAGACGAGAAATTTCAGAAACAGAGACAACTCCCTCAACTGGAAGTAGGAGTTAGTTACGTACAGTTTGGGAATAGAGAAAAATATTTTGTACTGGAAGAAAAATTGAGCATGAATCGTGAAATTAATTTAAAAATTACTCAAATATACAAATGCAGTAATTATTTATTTTGAACAAATTACTGACTATTGATCTGTTTTTTGTTTTTTTTTTTTTTGTATGAAGGTCTCCTGATTTTCATGAAGAAATCAAGGTTAAACTCCCTGCTACTTTAACTGACCATCATCATTTGCTTTTTACTTTTTATCATGTTAGTTGTCAGCAAAAACAAAATACTCCTCTTGAAACTCCTGTTGGATATACAGTAAGTATATCTTTGTTTAATATTTAGCTTTTCAGTCTTAAAAGTAGTTTGAATACTTGAGATGTAATTGGTGTTCATTATTGTTGAGTATTCCCTATTTGATTCCCCATATTGGTTAGGAAGAGTCATCGTAATAAGAAAATACTCATTAATGCAATTAATTAACATGTGTAAACACTTAGGTGTTGGTCCTGATTATTATGTGTTTATCAAACAGTACAGTATAAATATATTAATTTTAGGGTTCTTCAGAAGAGAATGGTTTCAGTGTAAAATGATTAAAAGAGACCCTTAGCTATTAAAGCTCTTGGCTTTCATTAAAAGCAATTAAAACTCTTGAGTATTATTTGAAAATCATTATGATTGAATTGCAAACGTAAACCTGAGGTGAAGGATATCATGATGTGCTATCACAAAATGTCAGAAAAATCATGCTGCTACCCAAAAGAGAAAAATTAACAATTGACTCATTTTTTTTGTCTATGAAATAGATTTTGCTAAATGTAACCAAATAAATTCATGCTTTTTAGTTTTGTTGTCAGCATTCATATTCAACCAAACCTTTCCCTGTATACATTGACACTATTACCGCCATGTGTAATGGATTGACTTTGCGGCCTTTTTCTACTCCAGCTTTTTCTTGGATAGTAAGGACCTCTTTTGGCTTAAATATTGCATAGTTAGTTAGTAATAATGTTTTGGGAATACTCCTTAATAAAAATATTGTCAGGGAAGCTTTTCTTTAGAGGAATCATGAAACCTATTATTACTTAATTAAATCCCCTTGGTGTTTGGCGGTGTGAGACAAATTTGGCTCATTCCAAATTCTTAAAACAGATTTTCCAAGTACTTACTTTTGTAACAAATGTATTTAACTTAATATTGTTTCCTTTTTAATTAAAAGTGGATACCAATGCTTCAGAATGGACGATTAAAGACTGGGCAGTTTTGCCTACCAGTTTCACTGGAAAAACCACCACAAGCTTATTCTGTACTATCTCCTGAGGTCAGTATCTCTTATGGTGAAACTCTCCAGATGCAGTGAATGAGTTTTTTGCAGAAGTGTTTTTCTCAAACAAGACTTTGCTGTTCTATCTAGAAGTATGTAGATAATGAAGTAATAATATTATTTTGTACTAGAGTTAAAATTACTCTATAGAATACTTAGAAGCTTTTAAAATAAGTATATTGATTTTAAAACCAAAATAATATGTGAAATATTAACTTAAAGAAAAGGCAAATTTGGAGAATTTTCATAACGTAACATAAGCTTTAAATAAGAACATTTCACTGAAAGTCTGGAGGAAAAAGAACAAACCAATTAATTTTTTAGAATCTTTTTGTAATTAATCATGTATGTGAAAAAAAGTTTTTAAAAATCATGTATGTGAAGATAAAGTAGCTACAAACTTGTAATACAAGAACCATTAGTAACTGTGATGATGACATATGTGACTTAAACAAAAACATTGGAAAAATCTCAATCAAGAATCAGTAGCCACTACTCAAAAACCAAAGTGCTTTTTGGGAGAACTGTTACATGATGATTATTAATATGAGTGCCTTGAATGTAACTGTTGGTATAGATTAGTCTGAAATATGTCTTGGGAATGTTCTCCTGGTAGCATTTATTTTCAGAATAGAACTCAAAAAGTATTCATAGGGGCGCCTGGGTGGCTTAGTCAGTTAAGCATCTGAACTTCAGCTCAGGTCATGATCTTATAGTTCGTGAGTTTGAGCCCCTCATAGGGCTCTGTGCTGACAGCTCAGAGCCTGGAGCCTGTTTCAGATTCTGTGTCTCCCTCTCTCTCTGCCCCTCCCCAACTCATGCTCTGTCTCTGTCTCTGTCAAAAAATAAATAAAAACATTAAAAAAAAAAAAAACCAAGTATTCACAAATACATTTGTATTGTTTTTGTTTAAAACACACACACACACACACACACACACACACACACACACACACACAAAGACAACAGAAGGCTACTGCTCCGATCTCCTTTCTTACTATTCCTTGTCACTGACTCTGCCCCAGACAGAGAGCACAGTGCCTTGACTGTTCCTTCTATATGAAGAGCACATTCCCATTTCTGGCCCTTTGCACTTCCCTGTGCTGGTGGTGGTGTCCCATCTCCAGGCCAGCTTCTTCATTTCATCCAGACATCCACTCAAATCCCACCTCTTCAGAGAAGGCGTCTCTGATCACTTTGTTTCAAATTGCAGCATCCAGCACTTTTTTATCCCTTTACTTTGATATGTCTTCATAATACTTATCATTGACTTTATACTTCTTATATCTTTATTTATTGTCTACAGAGTATAAATTCCAGGAAGTTAGGGACTTTGTCTTTCTTGTGCATTGCTGTATCTTCAAGTACTTAGAATAGTGCTTGGCTCATGATGGGCAGTCAATAAGTATTTTATTTTTTAATGTTCATTCATTTTTTTTTTTTTCAACGTTTATTTATTTTTGGGACAGAGAGAGACAGAGCATGAACGGGGGAGGGGCAGAGAGAGAGGGAGACACAGAATCGGAAACAGGCTCCAGGCTCTGAGCCATCAGCCCAGAGCCCGACGCGGGGCTCGAACTCACGGACCGCGAGATCGTGACCTGGCTGAAGTCGGACGCTTAACCGACTGCGCCACCCAGGCGCCCCTGTTCATTCATTTTTGAGAGAGAGAGAGAGAGAGAGAGAGAGGCAGAGAGGCAGGCAGAACATGAGCAGGGAGGGGCAGAGACAGAGGGAGACACAGAATCTGAAGCAAGCAGCCTCCAGACTCTGAGCTGTCAGCACAGAGCCCAACTCAGGGCTCAAACTCACAGACTGTGAGATCATGACCTGAGCCAAAGTCAGTTGCTTAACTGACTGAGCCACCCAAGCTCCCCAGTCAATAAGTATTTTTTAGATGAATGGATAAAGACAGTAGGAAAGAAATATGACTCCTTCCTTCCTCCTTGCCTTTCATCCCCTGCCAAATCTTTCATTCGATTTTCCAGGAACACATTTCCTCAGTAAAATAAGGTAGTCTTCTGCCAGGGGTAGCATTATGTATTTCAAAAGGAAATATTTTAAAAGAAAATTGATTTTATGGAAATTATGCACTTATTCTTACTTGATTTGCAAATACGAGGTCAACTTTCTAAAGGGAGATTGATGATTTTCTTCTAGCTACTATGCTGTGTATGCTCATATATAACATAAAGAATATGGTCATGGTTTGGATTTAACGATAGACGTATAGCTGATTGATATATGATTAAGTGATCAAAACTTTTGTATTTTTTAATTACAGCATTAAAAGAACAGTATAGGGGCACCTGGGTGGCTCACTCGGTTAAGCGTCCAACTCTAGATTTCGGCTTAGGTCATGATCTCATGGTTTCATGTGTTTGAGCCCCGTGTGGACTCTGAGCTGACAGCATGGAGCCTGCTTCAGATTCTCCCTCTTTTCTCTGCCCCTTCCCTGCTCACAGTGTCTCTGTCTCTCTCAAAATAAATAATCTTAAAAACAATTATAAAAACAAAAACAGTATATATTCTTAGCTTTATTATTACATTTAAAGAACAGTATAGGGGCGCCTGGGTGGCTCAGTTGGTTAAGCGTCCGACTTCGGCTCAGGTCATGATCTCACGGTCCGTGGGTTCGAGCCCCCACATCAGGTTCTGTGCTGACAGCTCAGAGCCTGGAGCCCGTTTCAGATTCTGTGTCTCCCTCTTTCTCTGCCATTCCCCTGTTCATGCTCGGTCTCTCTCTGTCTCAAAAATAAATAAACATTAAAAAAATTAAAAAAAAAAGAACAGTATATATTGTTAGTTTTAGTGTTGAATTTAAACCAAGTGAGAGATCATTATTCAAACATTCAGCTTTTACAATCTTGCCATTTGAAACTACATGGATGGAACTAGAGGGTATTATGCTAAGCGAAATTAGTCAGAGAAAGACAAATATCATATGACTTCACTCATATGAGGACTTTAATACACAGAGGACTTGGAACACAAGGGAAGGGAAGCAAAAATAATATCAAAACAGGGAGGGGACAAAACATAAGAGACTCTTAAACATGGAGAACAGAGGGTTACTGGAGAGGGGGATGGGCTAAATGGGTAAGGGTCATTAAGGAATCTAGTTCTGAAATCATTGCTGGAGTATAGCTAACTAACTTGGATGTAAATTTAAAAATAAAATAAATAAAAATAAAAAATAATTATACATAAAATAAACAAACATTCAGCTTTTACAGATCATTGCTTCATGCAATTTTGTATCTACTTTCCTGGTTATGGTGGAGCTCTCTTTGATTCAGAAGGTCAGAGACCTTCCCAATATGTATTAACTTCAACTGGTTTTTGGGCCTTAGAATGTGAAGCTTGCCATCTAAGTTTACATAGTAATAAACAAATTTCTGTAACCAGCACACTATTACTTTATGATACTTGTCTCGATCATTTTCAATCATAAGGGATCATTTTCTTTTTAAAATTGGGTGAAAAGGAAGGTAAACCTTTGTGTGGCTTTGTTTCATATCATTTGGGTTTTAACCTGTTTTCCCCTTTGAATTTTCATGTTTTTTTCACTCTGAATCTGTAAGCGTTCTTCTCTGGCAGGACCACTGACTGCCTTTTATGTGAACAGTATTCCTAGAGTGATGTAGTATACAACTTGCACAAAAATCACAATGCTCTTGACTCCTGCTGTTAGTTGATGAATCCTAAATCTGCATCTCTGCTCATCCATTTTTATTTGTCTAGTAAGTTAAAACGCTTATTGATACCTTTGCCAGGATATCTCAAACATAAAATGTCCAAAATTGCACTCATTTTTGTTGAATACTGTAGGAATCATGTTGAGAGAAAAGCCTAATCAATGAATGTGTTTCAACAGTGTTTGTTAATGGTATTCTGGAGAATTTACCTCAGTTTGGTGTCATCAGGTTTCAGGATCAGTGTTTATTGAGGTCTAGATAACAAATTCATGCTTATAAAATTCATCGATTGATGCATGGGCATGCATGGCAATCTGTCACCAGATTTTTCTGTCCATGGGACTGTCGTACTCATCCTGGGGCACTCATTATAATCACCTGGACTTTTAAGACTTGGTTGAGGGGAACCTGGGTGGCTTAGTCGGTTGAGCATCTGACTCTTGATTTCAGCTTAAGTCATGATCTCATGGTCTTGAAATCAAGCCCCTCGTGGGGCTCCGTGCTGGCCCTGGAGCCTGTTTGAGATTCTCTTTCTCGCTCTCCCTGTGCCCTTCCCTCTCTCCCTCTCTCTCTCTCTCTCTCTCTCAAAAAAAAAAAAAAAAAAAAAAGAAAAAAAAGGTTTATTTGATTATTTTTGCCTGAAATATGTCACAATGAAACAATAAACATACCCTTTAAAAATCTCATGAATTATATGTCTGAGTATTTAACTTACAAATATATTTGTGTAGGTATGCAAAGATCAACATAAGGGATGTTTTAAAACTCAGCAGTGTTTACACATATATGTGTAGTTAGGCTTTTCAATTTATTGGTTTTTTATTTAATAAAATAATAAACACTCATGAATCTACTACCTAATCCAGAGCTAGAACAGTGATAATAATTCACATCATTTATGTGCTTGTCCCCTATTCCACATAAGAATAACCTGTAATTATAAAAATACTAGTCTTTAAAAAAACTGTGGTAAAATACACATAAAAAGTTACCATTTTAACCATTTTTTTTAAAAGTGCATTCATGTTGTTTTGAAAACTAGCCTCTATTTCTTTTTTTTTAAGTTTATTTATTTGTTTTGAGAGAGAAAGAGAGCACATGCTGGGGAGGGGCAGAGAGAGGGAGGGACCGAATCCCAAGCAGGCCCCTGCACCATCATTGCAGAGTCCTGTGCGGGGCTTGAAATTATAAACTGTGAAATTATAAACCTGAGCCAAGCTCAAGAGTTGAACACTTAACTGACTGTGCCACCCAGGCACCCCTGAAAACTGGCCTCTTAAAAACTTTTTTTTGAGAGAGAGAGAGTGAGAGAGTGCAAGTACACAAGTGGAGGAGGGGCAGAGGGAGAGGAAGAGAGAGAATCTCAAGCAGGCTCCTTGCCCAGCTTAGAGCCCAGTGCGGGCTTGAACTCCCAAACCGTGAGATCATGACCTGAGCCAAAATCAAGAGTCAGACGCTTAACTGACTGAATCACCCAGGCACCCCTTAAAACTGCTTTTAAAAAAATGTTTACTTATTTATTTTGAGAGAGAGTGCATGTGAGCATTGGAGGGGCAGAGAGAGAGGTAGAGAGAGAGAGAGAGAGAGAGAGTCAGTCCCAAGCAGGCTCCATACTCAGTGCAGAGCCTAACACAGGGCTCAGTCCCAAGGCCGTGAGTGAGATCATGACCTGACCTGAAATCAAGAATCAGACACTTAACTGACTGAGCTGCCTAGGCACCCCTTAAACCTACTTTATAACTGAGGTATATGTGTATTTAGAGAATACGTTTTACTTTGCTTATATTTTGAATTTAATGAAAAGGTTATTATGCTGTATAGAATCCTCTGGAACTTGCTTTTTTCATTCAGCATGATATTGCCAAGCTTTAGTGTTTCTTTATGATCATATATGATGTTTATATATTTTGCTGGCATTTCACTGTACTTAGAATATAATCTAGATTTGTATTCCATGACCTCCAAATCTCTGAATGATCTGAGCTTTTCTGTCTCTTTAACATCATCTTCTACCATCACTGAGCCCCTTCTTCTGTACTTATACCTTCTTCCAAATATTTTCCTGCTTCTAGGCCTTTGAATTTTCTCTTTCGTCTTCCTGAATTTCACATGGCTGGATTCTCTTCATTATCTGAATTTTATATAAAATAGCACTTCCTCAGAGAGGTCTGACTCCATGAATTTCCAGCCCTTTCCTCCACCACACTGTTGATACACTCCATCATTTTTAATACAATTTTGTTTACTTAATACTTACCACTATCTGAAATTACCTTATTTATTTCCTTATTTTTCTCTATAAGAAATGGTGGGTAAGCTCCCTGAAAGCAGACATGTTTACAATGGAACTCTAGGACCCAGAAAACTGTGTAGAGACTTCAGTAAATATGTGTTGTTTGAATTCAGTATAAAAAAGTTGCAGGATTGTTGTTATTAGCAAAAACTAAAAAATGGAAATTTTGTTGAGACCAAAGTTTCCCGAAGTGATTAGTCATTTGGCAGTGATGAATATCTGCCGTATTCTTTCCCCCACAGAAACATTGGCCATTTCTTTGAATCTTCCTCATCCCACTCCCCCACAGGGGTAGGACAGGCATTTCACTGGCATGTGGAGAGAGAGGGCTCTGGGCTGTGAAATACAAACCCATTTGCCAGATCCAGCCATAGTCACTCCCATTCCAAAGCCTGAGTGCCATTTTGCAGTGAACCACCACCGACATGCAGTAAAGGATATAACCTAGCAAACTTTTATTTTTTTACTTTTTAAAAAAAAAATTTTTTTTAATGCTTATTTATTTTTGAGAGACAGAGAGACAGAGCATGAGCAGGGGAGGGGCAGAGAGAGAGGGAGACACAGAATCCCAAGCAGGCTCCAGGCTCTGAGCTGTCAGCACAGCCCGACGCGGGGCTCAAACCCACAAACCGCGAGACCACAACCTGAGCCGAAGCCGGACGCTTAACCGACTGAGCCACCCAGGCGCCCCCCCTAGCAAACTTTTAAAAAAGTATTTTTAATATCTCATTTGCCCGAGTTCCCTGGGTATCTCTAACCTAGGTTAGAGATTGACTAAATCTGTGACATCCTGAGTAACTCATTAGTTTTAACTACATTAGTTGAATGCGCTTGATACATCTGTGTCCTCATTTTTACAAAGAGCACACCAGGTTGTATCAGGCATTGTCAGGACATGACATGTCAGCAGAGATGTATTTAACTATTAACATGGAGGTAGATAGTGTATGACTGTGTAATATTTTTAATAAATATGTTTCTTTCTGAAAAGGAAAAAAATTATAGGACTATTGGTATCAGCAAAAATGAAAGTTACATGGATCACCGAAGAGTTTAGTATCTTTTTTGAGAGTGGGGGCCAGAAGGAGAGGAAGAGAGAGAATCTTAAGCAGGCCCACAACCAGTGCAGAACCTGACTTAGGGCTTGATCCCATGAATGTGAGATCATAATCTGAGCTGAAATCAAGAGTCAGATGTTCAACCAACTGAGCCACCCAGGTGCCCCAAGAGTTTAATATTTAATTAAATTTTTGTACATCCATACAATGGCGCAGTAGTTAAGAAGAGTAATATGGATTTCAATATCCCAATAGGATGTTTATAATACAAATGTAAAAACAAACAGTATAATGACAACCAAACTCACACATCAGATACACATCAGTAATTGTGCGGGAAATAATTTGGAAAATACATATCAAGTTTACCAAGGTTAACTTTCAAAGGGGTAAGGGATTGTGGAAGTTTTTATTGTTGTTTTAAATTTCATATACTTTTGAAAGGTAATATATAGTTATTTTCAAGATTTCACTCTGGCCTCACCATTTATTAGTTGTGTAACCTCAGATAAGTTTCTTAATCTCTCTGTTATGGACTGAATTATGTCTCCCCATTCCCCACCTCATCTTCCCACTGCAAACCCCAAATTCATATGTAACCCCCAAATTCATATACAACCCAATGTGATAGGTTTTGTAGATGAGACCGATGGGAGGTAATTAGGTTTAGATGAGTTTTAGATGAGGTCATGAGGGTGGGCCTCATGATTAGTGCCTTAAAAAGAAGAGACATCAGAATACTCTTTCTTTTGGCTATGTGAGGACACAGTGAGAAGGTGGCCGTCTGGAAGCTTGGAAGGGGTTTTCACCAGAAACTGACCATGTTGCACCTTGATTTTGGGCTTCTAGTCTCCAGATTGTGAGAAAATAACTGTTGTTTTAGCCACACCAATGTATGATCTTTTGTTATGGCAGACTGAGCCGACTAAATATTCTCTGTGCCTGAATTTTCTCATCTGTAAGTTGAGAATAATTAATGCTTATAATAAAGGGCTATGTTGATGATAGTCTGTAGAACATTTAGAATGGTGCCACATCAAAAGTGTTAAAGCAGTGTTTGCTACTATTATGGGATTCCTATTTGCTGCACTGCTTGTAAGAGTTTTAAGACAGCAGTTCTTACTTCACATGCATCAAAATCACCTGGAGAGTTTGTTGTAACACCAACTGTTAAACCTTACCCCACAGAGTTTCTGATGCAGGAGGTCTGGGTTGGCGCTTGATTATTTACATTTCTGACAAGTGCCCAGGTAATATTCATGCTGTTCATGCTCAGATCAGACTTTAAGAACCACTATTTTTAAAGCAGTATGTGTTCACATTTTATTTGTGTATTCTATGTTTTTAAGCTGAAAGCAAATGTTTTGGGTTGAAAGAGCTAGTACTGGGGCGCCTGGGTGGCGCAGTCGGTTGGGCGTCCGACTTCAGCCAGGTCACGATCTCGCGGTCCGGGAGTTCGAGCCCCGTGTCAGGCTCTGGGCTGATGGCTCAGAGCCTGGAGCCTGTTTCCCTCTGTGTCTCCCTCTCTCTCTGCCCCTCCCCCGTTCATGCTCTGTCTCTCTCTGTCCCAAAAATAAATAAACGTTGAAAAAAAAATTAAAAAAAAAAAGAAAGAGCTAGTACTAATTTTTGGCTTTGAGCAGTTCCAGTTTACCTTACCATCTTTCTTTGACAAAAGTTCCAAAACCTGTGTTACTTACATCAGTAGAGACATTGCATTTCTTACCTACATAATGTTGAATTTTGTAAGAGGACTGATTTTAATTGGTTTTCGTTTCTACACATGGTAAAAAAAAAATGCAACCATGGGGAAGAATCTCTAAAACATTTTTTCCCCTAAGACTTTCCATTTTTGGTCATTTATTTCAAAGATATTTGTAATTCCTTGTTACAGCTTTTTATTTTCTAATGATGACTGCTTTAACATCCTTGTCAAATCTGTCCAGCCTGTGTCATCTTAGTGTTTGTTGATTGCCTTTTCTCATTTGAGATTTTTCTGGTTCTTGGTATGATGCAAGGTTTTTTATTCTAACCTGGATATCTTGGGTATTATTGTGATCTCAGATCTTATTTAAGCCTTCTGTTTTAGCAGTAGGGGGAGGCGCTATTGCCACATTCATGCCACAGGTAAAAGTCCACATTCCTCACTTTGCAGTGGGTTGAGGATGCTTATTGGATAGAGGTAGGATTTCAGGTTCCCCACTAGACCTGCGCAGATACCTCTCTATGCGAGGAGGAAGGGCACCTTGGTACTGCTCCTTCCTTGCTTGGATTCCACTGACACCCATTTGGAGGTGGTACTTGTTACCACCGGACTGAGACCGGGCTTTCCATCTCCATCTTTTCTAATACCACCCAATGTGTTAGGGGAATCTGGGCACCTCATTACAGTCAGCCGAGGGTGGACGGACACCTGAGCTCTCTACTCAGCCTGTGGCGGCGGAGGGCGGGGTTGGGGGCCATGGGGCTGCAACTTGTTTCCCTGTGTTTGGCCAGAGTAGGGCAATTATTGGCTTTGATTAGAGAGAGCAGGCTCTTTTTGAAGCTTGTTTTTCTCTGCTTCTTTCGGCATTTCCGGGTTGCCATCTTCTCTAGGGGCTAGTCCAGGATCTGTGAAGCAATAATAAAACCAAGGAAACACTACTTTCTATTTCCTCACATCCTGAGGTCACTAGCCATTTGCATTATCTCCACCTTTCAGTGTTTTGTGTATCATGTTCAGGGTTTTTAGCCGTACTTAGCAGGAGGAATAGAAGTAATGTACTGACTGTCTTTTTGAAAATACTTTTTATGATCTAATTTAAATTAACATTCCTAGCAATTTACATCAAAAGAAAAGTTTTCTATTCCTTACAACAGAATTTTGTTGCTGTAAATATTTTACAGCTCCATTAAAACAAAATAGTCGTTTTCATAAGAAAAAACCAGAATATTACAAACCATTAAAATATTGTAGATATGAATTTATTGACATGAAAAGCGAAACACAATGTGATATTTGAAAAATAGGTTTAAAATAATGTTTTATATTCTATATTATGCATTATATATTGTACATATTTATGCAAAGGTAGGGTGTATATAAATATATGCACAGAGGAAGATTTAGAATGATATAAAAGGATATATCTTTGGGAAGATAGCATTTTGAGTGCATATTTTCTGCTTTTTTGCTCCTTGAGTCTTTTAATTCTCTTGTAGAAAACATAATTTTGTAATAAGAACAAAATGTAAGTTTTACATTTATTTACAGTGCGTAAAAATATATTTCTGTGATTTTTTTTTTTTCTCATTGAGATGTTACAATTTTTGTTTTCAGAATATCTTATCAACTTAAGTATCTGTGATCATTAAATTTAATATCTTACAGGTTCCTCTACCTGGCATGAAATGGGTAGATAATCACAAAGGTGTTTTTAATGTGGAAGTTGTTGCTGTTTCATCTATCCATACACAAGTAAGTTTTAATAATTTATATGATCAATTTTCACTTGAAGAATATATTATCTAGTACTTAAGTCAGTTTTAGTACAGTTATCTGTTGTAAGAATTATGGGACTATATATCAGGAATGTATAGATTTAGAAGTTAACTTTTTAAAGGAATCAACAAAATGTCATTTAATATCAACACAAGCAAAATTTTTGCTTTTCAAAATGTCATCAACTTCATTTTGAACAATTAAGTGACTTTTTTTTGTTAAGTTTCTGGTGTGTTGCAGAATTAGAGTTGAAAAACCATCATCCAACTCATTTTATTCCTCATAGACTCAGATAATTTAAGAGAAAGAGTTCTTAGGGATCATTTGCTCCATATTCCTCACTATAGATCTGAAATATACCAGGCTTTTCTCAAAGTCTGGTATGTTTACTCTTTCTCTAGCTGGAATACTTTGCTCCTGACATGCACTTCTTTTCAACAAGGCTTCTGCTTACCTTAGGCCTTTTCTGGAGACTTTTAAACATAGCAGCCCCATCATTCCATATCGTCTTAACCTGCACTTGCTACTGCTTCTGGCTCTTACCTGTACTCTCTTGCACTTTTGCTTTCTTTCCTGTGTGTGTGTGTGTGTGGTACGTGTGTATGTATGTATACATACTTATGCATTTATTTATTGTTTCTTTCCCCGTTAGGCTGTAAGCTCCATAAAGTTGCGGATGTTGTTACCTGTCAAGGAAAGAAACTTTCCTTCAAAGACCTTACAGTATAATAGGGGAAAATGTAAAAATAATTACAGTACAATAAAATTTATGACTGTGTTAGATATATGAACGAAATCCTTTCAAGAGGAGAGTTGTCTGTTCTGCTGGGAACTGAGATACTGTGTTGATAAGTAGGCATTTACCATACAGAGAGAGAGTGGGCTACTCAGTTGATAAAAAGCATGTGCAAAGAGATAGTAGTTTATTCAAGGACAGGCAAGTAATCTGGTGTGAATGTAATTTATAGTGCATGGGAAATCGTGATAGATGAGAATAGAAGACTAGGCTAGTTACAGATTGTGAAGGACTTTTAATGCTATAGAGTTGAGGGTCTAGGTAGATGGTGATTTCTAACCTAAATAGGAAACATCAGAGAAGTAAATTTGGTAGCATGCTAAGAGAGATTTGGGAGATAATCAAGATGCTTCTGGAGCTATAGTGAATTTATTTTTGAGCCTGTTGAGTTTGAAGTGCCTATGTACTTCAGATAAAAATATCCCAAGGCAGTTGTAATTAAGTTCGAGTTTAGCATTGGAGGTGACAGAATAAATGTGATAGCTGAAACTATACTGGTGAGTGTTTTTCCAGGGAGAAAATGTAAGAGTGAGAAGAGGCAAGTGTTGAAAATGGAATCCAACTTGAAAAGGGAGGGGGTGGTACATGGGGATTTCCAAGGCCACTTTCAAGTTTGGTGATTTTCTAGCAGAACTCACAGGACCCAGCATACAGCCATATTCATAGCTATGATTTATTTTAGTGAAAGATACAAAATAAAATCAGCTAAGGGAAAAGAGGTCAAGTTCAGCGGAAACAAAGCACAAGCTTCCAAGAGTCCTTTCCCAGTGGTCACATAGGGTGAGTTGAAACAGCACATTTGAAATGTATACCAGGGAAGCTCATTCATTAGAGACTTAGTTCCCAGGGTTTTTACTGTAGGCTTGTAACATAGGCACCCGCTGGCTATCACATACCAGAATTCTTGATTACCATAAGGAAAACACATTTTCAGCATAAACCATATTGTCTGCCCAAACAATTTAGTTATGGTGAGCCATCATCCCCTAACAGTTGGAACTATCTTGAAATCCAAGTTCTGAGATGCCAGCCAAGAGCCAACTGTGTAAGCTGTCCTTTCAAATTGTAGCAGTCTTAACCTTGCTAGTGAACTCTTTTCTGCAGTGAAATTGGGAAAAATAAGACAGAGCATTTCTATATTAAGTTTTAAAACAACAACAAAAAACAGTAGTAGATAGGTTTTATTTAGCAATATACAGGTAGAACCCAGTAAAAGAATGGCTCCAGGAGAATTTTTCCTTTTCTGATACTGGATATGTTCTATGTTTCCTATAGTCCTTACTCTTTTGATAATGATTAAGATTCGTGTTCTAGTATACTGTTGAAATATATTCTTTCCCTTAATAGTATCCTAGTAAGTATAAAAATACAGTATTTTTCATATTTTTTAAAGTCCTATAATCATTACTAGTTTTCTCCTTTTAGAGTTGATAGCGTATTTATCTTTAACTCCTACTTTTGTTTTTTGGAGGCAGATACATGTGTTGTCTTAAGTGACAAAGAAGGATTTTAGGCAAAATATATAGATGATTTAGAATCTATAGAATGTAGGGGAAGATAAAATGGAAGTATCTACTTTGTGGCATTCGGCATTCACAGTCCTGATGACTAATACTCAAGATTTTATAAATTTTTGTAATTCTGTAAGTTTCATCATGTATTATCTTTTTTAAAGGATCAATTGAAGACAATAATGTTTCTTATGTTGTTTTAAAAAAAAAAAATGTCTATTTTTGAGAGAGCAGAGATGAGCAGGGGAGGGACAGAGAGAGGGGGAGACAGATAATCCCAAACAGCCTGCATGCTTTCAGCGCAGAGCTCAATGCAGGGCTTAAACTCATGAACTGTGAAATCATGACCCAAAACTGAGAGTTGGAAGCTTGACTGACTGAGCCACCCAGGTGCCCTTCTTAGGATGTTTTCATACTTTTTTTTTTCAATACATGAAGTTTATTGTCAAATTGGTTTCCATACAACAGCCAGTGCTCATCCCAAAAGGTGCCCTCCTCAATACCCATCACCCACCCTCCCCTCCCTCCCACCCCCCATCAACCCTCAGTTTGTTCTCAGTTTTTAAGAGTCTCTTGGGGCGCCTGGGTGGTGCAGTCGGTTAAGCGTCCGACTTCAGCCAGGTCACGATCTCGCGGTCCGTGAGTTCGAGCCCCGCGTCAGGCTCTGGGCTGATGGCTCAGAGCCTGGAGCCTGTTTCCGATTCTGTGTCTCCCTCTCTCTCTGCCCCTCCCCCGTTCATGCTCTGTCTCTCTCTGTCCCAAAAATAAATAAACGTTGAAAAAAAAAATTAAAAAAAAAAAAAAGAGTCTCTTATGCTTTGGCTCTCTCCCACTCTAACCTCTTTTTTTTTTTTTCCTTCCCCTCCCCCATGGTCTTCTGTTAAGTTTCTCAGGATCCACCTAAGAGTGAAAACATATGGTATCTGTCTTTCTCTGTATGGCTTATTTCACTTAGCATAACACTCTCCAGTTCGGATGTTTTCATACTTTGCTTATAGCTATGTGAAATGTACTGGAGAAATATATAGTTAGAACTCAGTAATTTTTTATTTAAAACATACATATCAAAATAGAACAATATTAGAACTATAAATGTGAATGAAGATTTTCGGCATTACTGTCTTCAAATTTATTTTCATTGTTAACTAAGTAAAAGTCTTCCAGAGTTCCCACAGACTTTTGCTCACATCTCTTGGTCAGAACTGTACACATGGTTATGACGAGGCATAAAGCAGCTGAGAGAGCAAGCGCCTACCCTGGGACTGGGCACATGATTACTTTAAATAAGACTGCAGTTCTGTTAGTGTAGAAGGAGGTTAAATAATAGCAGTCAGGATTTAGTCAGGAGATGGAAGCTACCATTAATTTGAATGGGGACAATTTATATATAAATAATTGTTACCTGGGTTACAGGTGATTCATTTCTAATGGGGTAAAAGAAAATTCTGTGATTGTAATGGAGATAGCAGTTGTAGAAAGTGATAAGGAAGGAACTTAGAAACCTGGAGGAGGATCCTGAAGGCTGAGAATCAGACCCCTGAGGAGGGAACACTACTGCTGCAGGAACACATTGCCTGCCTTGCTGTGGTGTGGAGGGCACCTGCTGAGGAGCAAAATGAGCCAAATTGGCTGTTGTGAATGCTGCTGCCATGTCCCTCACCTCTGAGCCCCAGCATTCACATCTGCTAGCCGCTGTCAGGAAACAAACTGGTGGAAGGAAGGCTGTTTCCTGCACCCTGTATTGTCAGAGCCAGACCACAGGCCAGCTGGCAAAGGAGAAACACAGTTTGAAGGGTCTAGCTCCACTGTTACAAAACGTGGCAAAGATGGTGGGTTTAGATGGAGCTGAGAGATAATAAATTAATAATGGACACAGGCCATGCACTAACAGAGCTGCACAATAATTAAGTTCTAAAACAATTAGGCAGATTCACATTGGGGGAAAAACTACTTAATTCATATCAGAGTTCTTGAGTACTCAGTAGCATTCGAAATGGCCACTTTACAATGATAAATGAGAACAGAGGTAGTGTTTAATTGGAAACAATGTCCATATATACTTGTGTACTTTTTGTATTACTGATTAATATGAGCTATTTTATTTTAGTGGTCCAAAGTTTGGGGAATATCCAGTTATAGTGCTTTTGTTCATTCTTTGTTTTAGGATCCTTATCTTGACAAGTTTTTTGCTCTGGTTAATGCTCTGGACGAACACATGTTCCCAGTCCGAATTGGAGACATGCGAATCATGGAAAATAACTTAGAAAATGAACTGAAGAGCAGTATTTCAGCACTGAATTCATCTCAGTTGGAACCAGTGGTCCGATTTCTTCATCTTCTGCTTGATAAACTGATACTTTTAGTTGTTAGACCTCCTGTCATTGCTGGCCAAATAGGTAATTGACTTATGTTTGGGGAATTATGAAATTTATAATTGTACATTTCTAACTTTTGCAGAAATAGAACATGATTTACTGTTGTTATCTGTAATGACTGTGTTTGATTTGGGGGAGGAAAAGATGGGGTGTTATTGTTTCTCATGCCAGAAAAGAGCTTTCTTTTTGTTTCCATAAAATGTGCCATATACACCTCAACTCAGATTATGGAAACAAATTCATTTATTTATTCATTCAGCAAATATTAAGCATTTACTATGTGCCAGATGCTGATAGGTTGTATCCAAGGCTTATTATTTCCTGATTTTAAGGATCTCACAGACCAGTTTGGAAAACAGGCAACTAGATAAATGATTTTGCATTTTACATGATATGTGCTCTATGTAGCCTACATTTTGACTCATTTGCTATCTTCTATTTAAAAATGGCTTTTTTCATCAACTCAAAATCTCTATATTCTCATTTTCTTCTGTGTTGTTTTGGAATTAGAGGTACTCCTGTTTCCCACTCTTTTTCCAAGAGTTATTCCTCTGCTTGTGCTAAGAGCTTCCACCCAAATCCTGCAGAGTAGTTGAGCTTGTAAGAAATTTCAGCTAACGGGTTATAAAAATTTTGTGTTAACTGGTTGCACAACGGAGAGGAATGTTCAGCAACTTGGGATTTTTTATCTTAGGGCAGACTTGTCAGTAGAGGTGATTCTTGGGTCAAACATTTTAAAGATGAGTAGGAGTCTGACAGTTAAATAACTAGTCCAGGGAGATGAAATAGTATGTGCATGGTATACAGGCAAATAAACTGGGAAATTTGGGGGGAATTGTAAGTAGTCACAAATTGGAGGGTTGGTGATTGGAAATGATATTGGTGGTGAGAGAGAGGAGATGGGCTCTTCCATGATGACACTTAGGGAACCGGGACTATTATTCTATAAGAAATCAATAGCTTTTGAAAGGTCTGGTCTTAATTAGGGAAGTAATGTGACCCAGTTTGACTGTCACAAAGATGAGTGTGCTGCATGGAGATGGGTTCAAAGTGGGAAATCTGGAGACAGGAAGACAAATTAGGAATCTTACAGAATTTCATACAAAAAACTCTGAACTCCTGCCAAAAAACAGGTGACAGTGAGATGAAGAAGAGGGGTAGGTCAAGAAATACTGAAGAGCAATTGTACAGAGTACTGTCAAAGGAGTCGTTCAAGATTTTAAGAAAAAAAATTAGCATCGTTCATTTTTGTAGATTATGTAAGTAATGTAATAATGATGGCACTAGTAACAAACATTTGCCCAGCACTAGTTATATGTCAGCAGTTGTACTGTGTGCTTTATTTATATTAATGTATGCATTCCTCACAACTCTGTGTCTAGGCATTAGTACCACTATTGTACAAATGAGTAGAGTGATGAGCACAACGCTTGAAAATTTGCTAAGGATTCAAATCCAGGCAACTGACTCCAGAGTCCCAGTCTTATCTACTAAAGAAGTGTCCACTGGTGAAATTGACAAGAATAGTTGTAGTCAAATAGTGGAAGTGGAGACCAGATTACAGAGAATTAAGTTGTGCATTGTACATGATGAAAGGAATATAAGAGAGGCACCTGGGTGGCGCAGTCGGTTAAGCGTCCGACTTCAGCCAGGTCACGATCTCGCGGTCCGTGAGTTCAAGCCCCGCGTCGGGCTCTGGGCTGATGGCTCAGAGCCTGGAGCCTGTTTCCGATTCTGTGTCTCCCTCTCTCTCTGCCCCTCCCCCGTTCATGCTCTGTCTCTCTCTGTCCCAAAAATAAATAAACGTTGAAAAAAAAAATTAAAAAAAAAAAAAAGAAAGGAATATAAGAGTATACACTGCTCTTCAAAGAAATTCAGTTAGAAGAGGAACCAGGGTTGATTACAGCATAAAGATGGAGAAGTTTGAGCATGTTTATGTGCTTTGTGAAACTAGTGGAGTGCAGAGAAAAATAAGATATAGAGGTGCTAAAAGGTTTAATTAATGAAGCAAGTCTGTAGGACACAAGTGAAGGTGGAGAGATCATTCTTCTGTATAGGAGAGGAGCACTATTTCTTTTGGAAGGGAAATAAAAATGGTTTCAGATTTGGGTAATAAAAAGTTGAGGACTTGATAAATTTGTACTGTGAGATAAAAAAAACAAAACAAAACACAAAACAAAAAAAACCGCAAGATTTCCTGAGAAGGGAGGAAAGTGAACCTGAGTTTTGAGAAGGATTCTGATGGTTTGGAATAGCTACTGTGAGGAAAAGGAAAAGGAATTAAGTAGAACACAGGTAAAATTTCTATAGCCCACTTAGGCCTCTGTGTCTCTAGTTCCTTTTCTAGTTCCATATATATATATATATATATATATATATATATATATATATATATATATATTTTAGTTCCTAAATGACCACTTTACTGGATTATTCCACGTTTAGGAAAACTTAGGCCTCATTTCTGTTCATAATTTCCTGTCTTGATTAAATAAATCCTAGATTCTGAGGCTTCATTGCTCAAAATGGCTGTTTGTTTTATCCATTTATTCAGTGTGCTACCAGAATTTTCCAACTTTTGCAAAATTCTTGTTACTTACTAACTTGAATGACTGGGTAGGTATTGCTTAGCCTGGTATTTAAAATGCTATACAGTCTTACCTCAACTTTTTTTCTAGCCACCTAGTCCTTCTACTGACTCACTCATGTCAGTCAAATAGCTAATTCACTATTCTCTTATGATTTGAAGTTGTTATTTTTAATAATCCACTTTCATTGTTAATTTTTTAAAAACAAAAGTAACATCTGCTCATTGTATGTTAATTTAGGTTTTCAGAGTCCCCTTTAAAACCAGAAGTGACTTTTCGAAGGTGATACACAAGATAGAATTTTTTTTCTTATGTGCTTTGTATTATTTTACAAAATAATTTCTGTTGGTTGATGTTTCTTTTTTTTGGACTAGGCAAACCGATCCAGTGTTCATGTTAAATTAGTAAAATTAGTGTTTTAAAATCTTTAGAAAAGGAATTTTGCTTCAGCTAATAAATACATCATTAAAATCAACATCAAATATCATCTTTATCCTCTTACTGTGTATAATCACTATACTTAACACATACAGAGATGACAAAACCTTGATCTTTTTGGAATTTGCAGTTTAAAAAAGTTAACACAAAAATATTTTCCTCCTTCTTAAAAGTTAATCTAGGTCAAGCATCTTTTGAAGCCATGGCATCAATTATTAATCGGCTTCACAAAAACTTAGAAGGAAATCATGACCAGCATGGCAGGAACAGCCTTCTCGCATCATACATCTATTATGTTTTTCGCCTACCGAATACTTATCCTAATTCCCCATCACCAGGTATTTTATTCTTTTTATTTGAAACTGTCTTGCATAGATTGTATGTTCATGGCAAGTCTGAAATAATCCAGTAGTCATAGTGGGATGCATTCATTCAACAGTAGACATTTATTGAGTGCTTGCTAAGTGGCATGGACTATGCTAGGTGCTGGAGTTAAATGGATAACTAGCTTACATATTCAGGCATCATTATTTATACAGCTTCCTTTAATTTGAATGAGAGCTTGGTTGACTTAATTCTTGGAAATGAATCTTGAAAATTAGTTCTGTTTCTCTGGAAGCATTTTATCCTTCTCTGTTATGGTAAGATAAATGGACTGTTATTTTGTCATCTGGAATGCTGGACACTGAAGAAGAAATGGGATGGTGTAGTAGTACCCTGATAATCATGTGAAACCTACAATAATATAAAAGATTATTCCCTAGAAAAGTCCTGATCTCTTCATGGCAAATAAAATATATAGCCTTTCTGAATATCAGGACCCAAAGTGGTTACTTGCTTTTTGTATGACATTGGTGGTGGTGGTGGTGGGGGGGGGGTGATGAATGTTGTAGTTTGAATAACTCTTTAGTTCAGTTAGTTAATGATTGTGTTGTGCATACCTTTCAACCTGCTCACATCTTTGTATGAGTCCTCATTCATCACTAATGATAATGATAAGTGCCCTTTTCCAGCTATTGGCAATATTAACATTAATAATGGTGATAAATAATTATGACATTCATTATGAAAACTAGGCATAATAGTAATCTGACTCTAAGTTTTACCTCATTTTATTTCTTAATTGCAAAAAGAGAAATAATTGACTCATTCTGGGTTGTAATTTCATATCTTGATTTTGAAAATTCTAGTACTTGAGGCTCTGAATGTATATTGTGGACTGTATATAGTGCTTCTTCATTTATGCTTTCATTCAGTACACTATTAGAATTCCACAGATTTTGCAAAACATCTTTTTTACATACTGACCTGAAAGACTGTGTAAATTAATTAGTTGACAGGTATGTGTCATTTGCATACATGACACTCGGAAGGATTTCTTTAGGAAAATGGAGATCAATTATGGATACAATTGTGGGGTATTTTTATGTTCATAGAACATGGTTGATTTTAGACTAAGAGGAATTCTTGCTTTTATAACTTGGGCTCTTAGAATTATCTGGAGTATATATCTATGTCTGTATATCATAAAGATGCCATTTTGTTACAGTTCAAATTCTTGTTGATGAAGACAGAGAAATAAAACATAGTCTTGTTGGGCACCTGGGTGGCTCAGTCAGTTAAGGTTGTGACTTCAGCTCAGGTCATGATCTCACAGCTCATGAGTTCAAGCCCCACATTTGGCTCTGTGCTGACAGCTCAGAGCCTGGATCCTACTTCAGATTCTGTGTTTCCTCCCTCTCTCTCTGCCCCTCCCCTGCTCATATTCTGTCTGTCTGTCTCTCTCTCTCTCAAAAATAAATAAATATTTAAAAAAATAGTCTCATTTAAGAAATGTTGACAGTAAATTGGCTGTTCCTCTAGGACTGTGTATCAAGGACAGAGTAGGAGAGGTGGGAAAAAGGAAGAGCCATTAGCTGAAAAATTTGGGGTCCTAGATACCCTTATATTTAAAGTGAAAATAATACATGTGTATGTGTGTGTTTTCTATTCTTGCTGCTCATTGTACAAGTAATACATAGTCAGAAACATTGACACGATCACGATTTTATCATTGTGTATGGTTTTGTCCACTGCTATAAAAGTTTCTTTGTGTAGCTATCATTAAGTTTTGAGTTTTTTTAATTTATAGTATTTTTCATTTAGAAATAAAAGCAGTTCATGATTTTTATGGATTTTTGTAAAGTAGCAGAGATTTTTTTCAGGTCCTTTCCTGACTGATTTTCTTTAATTATGTGCTGTTTTATATACAACTCTAGGTCCTGGGGGTTTGGGAGGATCAGTGCATTATGCCACAATGGCTCGATCTGCTGTGAGACCTGCAAGCCTTAATTTAAATCGTTCTCGGAGCCTTAGTAATAGTAATCCAGACATATCTGGGACGCCCACGTCACCAGATGATGAAGTACGGTCAATCATCGGCAGTAAGGTAAACTGAAGATAGTCATCTGTACATTTTTGATTTTCGGTTTATGAACAAGTGAGCAATGTCTAATTTTAATTTATCCTTATTTTAAAATGTATTTGGGTTAGTAATAGGCAAGAAATTGTATCTTTCTGTTCTATCACTATCCACACTGAGTGTTTCATGTTTCTATTAAATAAGCTTGCTATTACAAACTGGTTTTTACATTCTGCTCAAGAAAATCTGCCAAGTTCAGAAATTTGTCCAGGATGACCAGTCTGTGTAACTTACCTTTGTCTGTGTGATACTCCATCCTGTGAAAAATGACTAGATTAATTTCCTGTAGAATTAAAAGATACTTATGTGACTGCTGTGTAGAGGGACACGACATCATTGATTTAAACTATGGACCCCCATCCCTTCTCTGAAAAATATCAAGAACATTGATTAGGCTTAATTGGTAATATAGCTACCTTTCACATGGAAAACTCTATAGAAAATTCACCAGGACACAAAAAATATGATTTATTTAATGCTGGTTAATGGTTATTTCAGGTAACAAGGGAGAGGCCAGCTAGTTTAACATCCAGCTATATTATATTTACAGCATCTTTATTGAGCCCCCTTAAAAAAAATTAAGGAATAATTATTACCTTTTTATAGGAAAAGTACACGAATAACTCAGTTTAAACAAGCTGGCAAAAAGAATGGTAAGACTGAGGCCAATAAATCATGGTATGTTGTGTTTTGACCAAACCATTCAAACATATATACCATTGTTGTGGAATCATAGCCAACTTCTCTTTGGCACTTTTAGCCTGTTAACTAGGATCTGAGGAAGAATTAATGAATATGTTCTACAGTCTGTGTTTAACCCCTAGCCTGAACTGTAATAGATCTTTGTGGTTTTTTTTTTTTTAACAGTCTGGGTTTTTTTATGTGAAGTATTTGAACATTGATCAGAAACATCAGAAATACTCATATCTTTTCATACAGCTATAGAAATTTTACATTCAGAAGCTTCCAATGAACTTCAGCATTGTTCATTTAAAGTAACAACTAATTTTTAAAGTAATTGCTCACAGATCAAGAATATATTTTGTAGCCTTATATTTTAAATGATAAACGTGGATTTCAATAACTTAAAGATCCATGTAGATGTTACTCTCTAATTAGACAACTTTGATTTTTTGTGAACTGCCCAAGAGAGTGATGTGCAGAAGTATTTACATGGGATTCTGAAGGCAGAGTAACCTGAGGAGTATAGCAATTGTAAATGAGAAGGCTCCCCAACAACCCCCTGCATATAAAATTTCCACCTTTAGAAAAAGAACTGATTTTTTATCCTTGTATTCATTCTTGATCATATCTCAATGTCATAGAGGTAGTACTTAGCATTATTTATATACAACTCTAGGTCCTGGGGTAAAGAGTAGTGTAAGAGTTATGGAAAGTAAAGAGTTATGGAAATGAAAAAGACCATTTTCCTCAGGGTTCTATTTTTAAAATGCCTCTTAATTTCTGTTAAGATTTGCATTATGCCTCACCTAGCATGATTCTAGAGTTTTCCTTTATATGATGTATTTGATTGATTATAATCTCAAGATTTAGAATAAACTTCTACATGTATTGGGATGATTATTTGCCTTTTTTCCAGTAGTTCATAAAATGAGACATAATGACATAAACATCTGATGATCTGTAGTGTAAATATAATGATGTATATATATAAACTTCTAAGAAAGCCATCATAAGATGAGAATTTGTCTTATGACAACACAACCTCATCCTACTCAAGTTTTATTTAAATAGATTTCATGTTTTCTTTCTTTTTTTTTTTTGCTGGAAAATTTTCTGATAGTTACTTTATTTTGGACTATCATTTTACTCATAATTGCTAATGATAATGGTGTATAGTTTTATCTCCTTATTAAAATTGAAAGGAATCTGAAGTTTATTTATAACTACTATTTATTTATTCTGACTTCATTGGCCTTTCCAATCAAGAAACTCTTTTTTGAATAATTTGGTCTTTCCACCCTGCCTCAGCCATGGTCATGTCCTAGATGTTGTCATTACTAATAACTTTAACCTTCATAATCTCGATTTCATGCATCTTGTTCTTTAACTGTTTGCTCCCGTTTTTCTCTCTAATACCCCAATTCCAACAAGTTCTTATTTCTCTGCAAACTCCCATCACTTGATCTGATGACCTTTTACTGTGTGTGCCTCAATCCCTTAGTATTCTTTCTTCCAAATTAGCTTGCTTAAATTCCATGACCAATCATTATAGTTATCCCTATTATAGTCAAACCTCAATTGCCTTATCCTTCTGTTATTTCATTGTACTTGCTTAGCCAAACCTCCAGCCATAGTTGAACTCAGTCATCTGTCTGTGCCATGTCAGCACTTGTGCCAGTGAACATGACTTGAGAAGTGTCGTGATGACTGCTCTCATTTGAATTTAAAAGCCATGGACCTCCACAGAGCACTCAGTGCTGTCAGGCAATGACACTGTATTTCTGTATTCCATTTACTTTCCCACTCTCCCCAGAAAAAGGTTTCATGCCTTCTTCCCTTACCTGCCCACCAGTCCTCCTTCTCACTTTATCTCCTACCTCACTGAGAAAATTGAAGCCATCAAAAGAATACTTTTATAGACTTTTAAACCACATCTACCCACCTACTGCCATCTACGACTACCCACTACTTAATATAGTATTCTACTGTAGATGGACTGTCCAGTTTTGTGGATCCATTTGTAAACAAGCTCCTGTCCCCTCTTGCTTATTGGAATCCTCACTACAGCAATTGTCTCATCTCTGTACTACATCATCATTTGCTCCCTATCTGCTAAAACATCCCATCCACATGCAAGCATGCTAGTATTTATCCCATTTTTATTTATCCCAAAATCTCTCTAGTATTTCAACTGCTAGCTTCCTCACTATTTCTCCGCTACCTTTTGTAGTAGAATTCTTTGAAAAAGTTTCCCTAATTCAGTCAGGTATTGCTCCCATCTTCCATGCAAACTGCCCTTGTTTATGTCACCAGAGCTCTCCATGTTGCCAAATCTAGTGGTTAATTTTCAGCGCTCGGCTTACTTGACCTTATAGCAGATTTGAACATAGTCACGTTCTTTCCTCCTTAGTTTATGTACTTGCCTTTCAGGCTCTGCACTCTTCTTAGTTTTCCTTTTACTTTACTGGTTATACCTTTTCAGTCTCTGTGGATTCTTCTTTCCCTGATTTCTTAATCTGCAAGTGCCCCAGGCCTCTTTCCTTATTTCTCTTGTCTTTTCTCTTTTCTCTCTATACTCACTTGCTTGATGTTACCAAGTTCCATAGTTTTAAATACCACTATGTGCTAATGACTCCCAAAATTATATTTCCAGTACAAACCTCTCTCTGAAATTGTAAACTTAGCTGCCTTTCTGAAATCTTTTTATTCAGATTTGGATATATGCTAAAGGTGGAATCACTGCTCGCTCCCTTTACTGCTACCATTGGTCTGAACTACTACCGTCTCTTTCTCAATTAATGTAATAACCTGAAAGATGGTTTTCCTACTTCCAACCTACACTCTCTTCACAACATAGCAAACAGAATGCTGCTTTAAAAACCTAAGTCATAGGGGTGCTTGGGGGCCTCAGTTGGTTGAGCATCTGACTTTTGATTTCAGTTCAGGTCATGATCCCACAGAATCGAGCCCCATGTTGGGCTCCGTGTTGAGCATGGAGCCTGGTTGAGATTCTCTCTCTCTCTCTCTCTCTCTCTCTCTCTCTCTCTCTCTCTCTCTCTAATCGTGCCCCATGTTGGGCTCCGTGTTGAGCATGGAGCCTGGTTGAGATTCTCTCTCTCTCTCTCTCTCTCTCTCTCTCTCTCCCTCTCTCTCCCTCTCTCTCCCTGTCTCCCTCTCTCCTTCTCTCCCTCTCTCCCCCTCCCTCTCTCTCCCTCTCTTCCCCTCTGCCCTTCTCCCCCATTCATGTGCACTTTCTAAAATAAAATAAAAAAAAACTTTTCTTAAGGTAGTAAATGTTATGAGACAAAGAAACAGAATAAGGGGATCAAAAGCCCCCAGGACAAGACTGAAGAGAAAGAAGGACTGGTTATACATTTAAATAAGGTGGTCAAACCCTGGGATCATGACCTGAGCTGAAATCAAAAATTGAATGGTCAACCAAATGAGCCACCCAGGAGCCCCACATTTACTACCTTTTAATGTGGCATATAAATTAGTTATTATGTTTGTTTACCTTTATCAGAGTATAAGCTCCATGAGGTCGGGCATAGTTGTTGAGTAGTGTATCCTAAGCACCCATAATGGCCAGGATGTTGAAGATGTGTGATAGATATTCAATAAATGAATATTAGTAAGCATAGAGATCTATTACAAGAATAACTTCCTTCTTTAAAAGTTATGTTTTTGTTTGCTTTCTTGCTGTCAGCATTAATTATATATTTAATTACCTTAAAAGATTTGGCTTTATGAAAGTTTGTTTTCATAATTTATTCTTTAATGTAAAATGCAGAACTCCTAAAATTCAAGAATACTTAGTAGGATTTTATTACTCTAGTGACTGTAAAATGAGATTTGCGAGATTTTCTTCATAATTATCTTACCAAAGCTGATCTCTTTGCCCTAGCAATACTCTTTTAATGTTCAATTATGTAAATATATTATTATAACAACTGTCAGTTTTATTGCTTTTAATCAAATGCCAGTGCAATTTATGTAGTTAAATAGTTTCTTTGTAATGTGTCATCCCCTATTTTTAAATTTATTTTTAAATACTGAGAGCTTATTATGTGGGCACTATGCTGAGAACTTGTGGGTACCAAGCCAAATCTTTGTATTCTAACAAGAATGTTGATGTCCTGTCAAATACAGTATGAGCCTTGCTCAAGGAAGGAGGCTGTCTGTACTTACGGGACAAAATACTGTTACAGAGATTCGACAAAAAAAAAACCCCACTTTCATGCACATGTGCACACATTTGGTTAATCTGTTCTATATTAGTTGAAGATTAGTAAACATAGTTATGACAGTAGTAAATGTATGTGATGAATTTGTTTACCTAAGGGTGGTTTGATATAATTCTTAGCTTTATAACAAATTATGGTAATTATTTGCTTTAGAAAACAATTGGTCACAGGTTTTCTTTGAATAGTTAGCTTTGACTTGATGTAATTATAACTGTTCAGTCTCAATATTGTGAATATAATATACAGTTAATGGCACAAAGAGATTTATTATTTATGCTCACATTATTGATTAGCCTGTGACTTAGTTTTAAAGGAAATTAAGGAATTGAAAAGTGAATTTAAGAGTATGGAAAAATTATTGGTATTGTGGAAATTTATGGTAGAGTGAAGAGCACAGTTGTAATTTTGCAAAAATCAGATACTTATGTATTAATTTTATAACATGAGTAGTGGTTGTAAAAATTATAAATGGCAGAAAGAACTTTATACAGTGGAGAAACCTAACTTGGGAGTCTGGTGAAAACTTTAGTTTTAACATATTTGAAAAACATTTGCTGGTTTGCTTTTATTTGAAATAACATAGGGTTATGAGAAGGTAGGTAATTTATTTTAAATGTGATTACATAATGTTACTAGTATTTGAATATTGTCTTTTACTTTGCTGGGAAGCATTTAAAAAAACATGTAGAAAGTTTTTGTTAGAACTGTTTCTTTTTAGGGCACGTGGGTGGCTCAGTTGGTTAAGTGTCTGACTTTGGCTTAGGTCATCATCTTGCAGTTTGTGAGTTCAAGCCCCACTTTGGGCTGTCACTGCAGAGCCTGCTTCAGATCCTCTGTCCCCTTTTCTCTCTTCCCCTCCCAGGTTCATGCTCTTTTTTTCTCTCTCAAAAATAAACATCAAAAACAAAACTATTTCTTTTTAAGTTTATTTTGAGAGAGAGAGCAAGTATGCATGCACACACTTATAAGCGGAGGAGGGGCAGAGAGACAGAGGAGAGAGAGAATCCCAAGTAGGCTCCATGCTCTGCTCTGGCCTGACAGGGGGTTCAGTCTCACCTCTGTGAGATCATGACCTGAGCTGAAATCAAGAGTCAGATTCTTAACCTACTGAGCCACCCAGGCACGCCTGCTAGATCTATTTTTTGAGAGTTTTCTATATTTACTTCCATATTTATTCTTTTTTTTTTTTTAGGTTTATTTATTTATTTTGAGAGAGTGAAGGAGAGAGCACGTGTGTGTTGGGAAGGGCAGACAGAGAAAGAGAGAGAGAGAGAGAGAGAGAGAGAGAGAGAGAGAATATCCCAAGCAGGCTCTGTGCTGCCCCTTGGCTTAAACTCATGACCCGTGAGATCATGACCTGAGCTGAGATCAAGTGCCGGTCACTTAACTGACTGAGCCACCCAGGCATCCTTTAGTTCCATTTTTTAATTTGATCTTTGCAATATGAGGGAGACTATCATTATTCTTTTTTATTGCAAACAAACTGAAAAAGAGATTAGGTAATTTACCTTAGATTTTACAGTTAGTAAGCAGTTGAACTTGGATTTCAACTTCACTCATCTTACACATTCAGTATAAAAAATGAGTGGAAATGGGTGATTATTATATCATTTCCGTCAGTCTCTATTTTTAGAACAATAGGGCACATATTCTCCCTAAAACCTAAGCTCTTGAGAGTTAGTTTGTCTTCCCTCCCTCACTCTCCCTAATCCTCATTCCCTCCCATAATACTGATACATGGGCTTCAATCCCAGAGATTCTTATTTGTTTAGACATAAGGCCCTGCACATTTTTGTTGTTGACCTTCCCAGGTGATATAAATGTCTACACAGTTGATTATTATTGTTACTACTCTTGTTTTTCTTTTACCTTTCCTTTGGTGCTTTCTGGTTTGGGTCCATACTGACACCCTATTTTTTGTCTCCTTGTATTGGGCTGTCTTCTTTATTCTTACTCCAAGAGTCCTCTTAAAAAAATCCCTTACAACTGGCTCTAGTTCTTTTAGCAGATTCCAGGCTACAGCCCGGGTTGCTGAATCAGGTTTTCTGGGGTTGGGGCCCAGAATCTGAATGTTACAAAACTTCCCAGTGATTGTAATGATCAGTCAGGCTTAAGACATTAAAACATCCCTTCACCTGGGATCATAACTTCTTTGAGAGAAGAACAGATGTACTTCTCTTCTGGCCATACACATTAGTAGCATGTTAACTTCAATGATAGTAATGATGAAGATATAATTCCTGTAGATAGTACCATCATAATGCTTTTCTTTATAATATTTATATAAAATAGTAGCCCATTATGTTTCATTTTAACAGTCACTGTAAAACTGAGCGCAACTCCAAATCCACCATCATTTTTAGGGAGGAGCAAATATTAGTCATCCTATTTATTTTCTTAATTTTTTCCTTAATTTTCTTGCTTGGTTTCTCCTATTGGTCCCTAAAAGAAAGTGAAAGAGGAAGCAGGGTCGAATAGAATTATGGAATATCAGTGCACAGAAGTTTCAATCATGACAAAATGAAAGTAAAGTCTTTTAGACAAGAATGATTTTCTTCTTACATTTTTTTTCCTTTTAAATCCTAGTTGGTTCAGAGGAAATAGTCTGTTGCTAATTTGTGCCATCTTTAAAGAGAGTTTGGGGGGATGGTACTATGGGAACTTTAGTTGGTTCTCTAAGGTGATCCCTTTACATAAAGAGAAATTATCTTTAAATGCTATACTTAATATTTGTGATTTAAAAACAAACTTAATATTTGTGATTTAAAAGCCACCTGGGTGGCTCAGTTGGATAAGCATCTGACGTTGGCCTGGGTCATGATCTCATGGTTTGTGGGTTTGAGCCCCACGTTGGGCTCTGTGCTGACAGCTCAGAGCCTGGATCCTGCTTCTGATTCTGTGTCTCTCTCTCTCTCTCTCTCTCTCTGCTCATCTCCTGCTTGTATTCTGTCACTCTTTCTCTCTCTCAAAATTGAATAAACATTAAAAAAATTAAAAAAAAACATTATGTAATGAATGTAATTTTGGTGAACTAATACTTCTAGGTGCCTAAGAATTTTGGTTGCTTTAACAGTACTAATTAAAAATATGTTTGCATTGGAAAGTCTGGATTTCTTTAGGAATAATTTATAGCATGCCACATGTAATATTTCTTTCCTTTCCAACTGCTTTCTATTATATGCTTAGGGTTTAGATCGCTCCAATTCCTGGGTTAACACTGGTGGTCCAAAAGCTGCCCCATGGGGATCCAACCCCAGTCCAAGTGCAGAGTCAACACAGGTGGTGTTTATATTAGAGGTTTCTTTATTGGCTGCTGATGTTTCCCTTTAGAACGTTACTTTTTAGTACATACTATGATTTCAGTGGCTTGCTTTTTAATCATTAAAAAGTGTGTATTTTTGTTTACTTAGCACATTTTCCCACTACTATGCATGAATACCACCAATTGTACCAGTAATGCTCTCCTTTCCTACTTCCTGTCTTCTTTCCCTTCCCTCCTTGTATACCCTATCAGTATTTCAGTGCCTGCTGCTTATGCAATCAATGGCTTTATAACAGTTTCTACTTTAGGGCTAGTACATCTTTAGTAGGAATTAAAAAAAAAAAAAATTGGTATGGAAAAAACCTGACAGTTTTCCATTGGCTTTTGGTTTAAAGTGTAGCTGTTGTATCATTTTCATTCAGCATTTACTATCTTGTCTTTTTTTTTTTTTTCATAATTACTGACTGGAAATATTGGTAACAAACTGAAATTAAATCTGAACGGTATATAATCCCATGCTGTAAGATTTAGTACCAGAACCAAACTGAATTTTAATTTATATTGTGTTGCAAAGTATGAAATTTATTTCTAGATTAATTGAACTAGGATTTGCTTACTTAAGTCAAGTTGCTTGATAGCTACTATTGCATGATACCTCAAAATATACTTCTCATTTGTGTGTTGGCTTTGGAGGAAAATGCTCTTGTTCTGGAAGAATGTAATTCCATGGTTAATATCGACAGTGTTTTATATTTGAAGTATATGACAAAACCGAATAGTAGGTTTTGATCCTACTGGAAAGTGGGAGAAACCATTCTAATCTTTTAATTTTCTTTATTGAATATAAAATTCTTGATTTTTTGATCTGAGACCAGTGAGAAGTATGTTTTTACTTTTTGCTTTCTCTTACTAGATGTGTGCATGTGTATAGATCACAGAGATAAAAGTTTCATTCTTTGCAGCACTCTGAATTTATATAGTGGTTAAAATACTCTTTTTACTAAAAATATATAGAAGCCATTTTGATACTTCTAACCTACTGTCATTAAAGCAGCTTAAAATGGTGAAAATTAGATGAACAATAAAACAGTTGTTGAAAACACAGTTAAATGATTTTAAAAACTGTATGTAATCCTTAAGCTGCAAAGTCATCCATAGCAGACTTTAATGTTATCTCGTCATTCATCCACCTTCACTCCATAGGCTATGGATCGAAGTTGTAATCGTATGTCTTCGCACACAGAGACGTCAAGTTTCTTACAAACATTAACGGGACGCTTACCAACTAAAAAGGTAGATTCATATGAAGACAATCCATATAGGGGGAAAATTCCAACAGTTAAATAGATGTAAGATTTCTTTAAGTAAACCAGTATGTTATAATAATTGCATTTAAATTATTTGTTTAAAAATACCTTTCAGCAAGCTCTGCTTGTCTGATGCCTTTTTTGGGCATACCACTTCAGTGTATGCTCTTTTATGCTATTATAATGTTTATATCTTTGGGATTGACTGTTTGAAATCAAATTTGATCATCAAATTTTAGTACCAAAAAAATGTATCAACTCTGAATTCTGTTTCTGTAACTGCTTCTGTTTTGTGTTTTAAATTTCCAGGGAAAGGAAGATGAGTTAGAAAAATTATCACTCTTAGTAAGATATGTTGATTTGCTTCCCTTATGCACAGTTTTGTTAGTCCTTTTTCATATTGATATACACTATTTTGCAAATGCTTTGTATGCATATCCATTATAAGGCAGGAGATTTCTATGTTTATAAAAAGACTTCAAATACCTGAAAACTTGAAAATTAATGGCTTACATCAAAAGTTAAAATTTTTAAAGGTATTTCCTAAATTGTACCAGCAAAGTTCATGAATGTATTTGCATATGTTGAAATATGTATTTAAGGCACAGACAAGATAGTATTTGTAACTGTGAGTTTTTGGTCTAGTTTCTGTTTGCAGGTACAATTTAGGAGGCTATTTTCCCACCTGTCCTTTTAAAATTACATTTTACTGCAAGATAACATGTAATTTTTTCAGCTGTTCAACATGCCACTGTCTTACATGTATAAACAGCCGTTTCGTTAATGGGTGTCCTCACTGCATCATTGAATGGTTCACATGCCTTATTTTGCTTACTCCCATTATATCTTCATTTGTAATTGCATTATTATTTGGTTTGTGTTATCAGCAGATATGACTTTGATAATAACTTTGGATTTACTTCTGGATAGCTTTTTCATGAGGAGCTGGCTTTGCAGTGGGTGGTTTGCAGTGGCAGCGTTCGGGAGTCAGCTTTGCAACAAGCCTGGTTCTTTTTTGAGTTAATGGTGAGCAACCTACACACACTTTTAATATTGTTTTCCTTAGTTAACAACTTTGTGCTAGCTCATTATTTTCTCCTAAAAATCTTTTTCTAATGCCATCACATGATTTGACGTGTGTGTCCAAGACAAAATTACGTGTGTTACATCTCTAAATAAACACTGTGGACACTCGGCACAATTGAGGTGGACTTAGGAACCTCTCGTTAACCACTTTTCTAGAGATGGCTGCAGAAGCAGCTATCTTTTTAAAGGAAACGTGGTACATTGTTCTTTAGTCTGAATGTGGCTACTGTATGATGGCGGTATTGTAGACTTCATCCCAAACAGATAAAAAGAGCTTTATAAGGTACTCACTGCTTTTATGGTTAAAAAGCTCTTAGGGAAATGCCAGTTACAGCCAAGAAAAAAGAAAAAAAAGCCCACAACGCTTGTCACTCAATTCAATAAATGGTATTAAAAACAAACAAATTAATATCTTAATAAATATTTGCACACACATAAACACATATATACACAAAAGCAATAAAAATTTACCGAGTGCATACAGTGTGGTGGCACCGCCCCTGTGAGCTGCGTGTTACCCAGGCACAGAGAGATTAAGTAACTTATTGAAGTTGATGTAGCTTCTAGATAGCAGAACTGTGATTCAAACTCAGGTGTTCAGGCCCTAGGGATCTTCCTGTTCAGCCTCTAGAAAGCTGAAGTCCTTGAAATTTTTCCTTGCAAAAGAGAAATGTGTACAAAAATAAGAAAACAAAACAACAAAAGAATGGAAGAAACAAAAGGAGTTTTCAGAGTATATCATAGGATCATTCTCAGCATTGAATGTTGCCTATATTAGGGATAAGAAGACATTTTTTCTTAAAGATTTACTAATCTACAAAAGAAAATAAGTCAGGGACCCTATGTAAGTGATAGGCAGCTAATTTTGTAATTCTTGTGCTTTTAGTATAAGATCACATTGAAATTTTGACTTATTTTTTGAGTCTTATATGTATGTTCAAATTCTTTAAAATAGTCAAAAGGCTGCAGTTTAAGTCTTGGCTGTGCTTTTTACTAATTGTTGAAACTTGGCTTCAATTTCCCTGAATTCTCTATTACTGTTATCACATTGTTGTGTTAAGAATTGATATCCAGAAGCATTTTGTACACATAAATCACTTTGTTAATTTTGATCTAATATCTTAATATTCATATTGAGTCATCAGTAATTCATGTACCCTCACCCTATGTTACTCTATGCTAGAGGCTGAAGACACTGCAGTGAAGTCAATGTGTTTAGGCTGTTAGAGCTGCAGTTTGCGGGATATGGAATGTCAAAATGTTGAGTGGTGGAAAGATTTCATTTAAAACAATTTTAAAGAGTGAAATTTTTTTCTGTTGATGTTCATAATTCTTTTCCTGTTGATAGCCAGGAGAATTTTACAGAGGTGATGCAGTGATTGACTTGTACAGTGTGTCATATTTCTTGGGAGCATACAAAATATTGCAGGGAAATTTTCAAAATACTTGAGGAGCTAAAAGTATTTCGGCTATCTGTTAAATCACTCAGCAATTTGAAAAAATAGCCCTAATGTGATTAGCTGTTAATTACATCCATAAGAAATTAAACTAATGGCTTATTTATTTTTTCAGGTAAAGAGCATGGTGCACCATTTATACTTTAATGATAAACTTGATGCACCAAGGAAAAGTCGTTTTCCAGAACGATTCATGGATGACATTGCTGCTCTTGTCAGCACAATTGCTAGTGATATAGTTTCACGATTTCAGAAGGTAATGATAACTTTTTTTTAAATTGAATCTCTTTCAAGCTCACATTAAACTATCATACTTTTATTTGTTTTTGCTTTTTATTCTGTTTTCCAGGACACAGAAATGGTTGAGAGACTCAACACAAGCCTTGCATTCTTTCTCAACGATCTGCTGTCTGTTATGGATAGAGGATTTGTCTTTAGCCTTATTAAGACCTGCTACAAACAGGTAATGTGTAGTTAGTAATAATTAACAATTAAATACTGTGTTTGTTGTTTCTAGGGTTGCAGCTAAGAGATCTTCAAGAATACATTCATATACTGATGTTTTTATTTTATTTTATTTTATTTTTTAATTTTTTTTTCAACGTTTTTTATTTATTTTTGGGACAGAGAGAGACAGAGCATGAACGGGGGAGGGGCAGAGAGAGAGGGAGACACAGAATCAGAAACAGGCTCCAGGCTCCGAGCCATCAGCCCAGAGCCTGACGCGGGGCTCGAACTCACGGACCGCGAGATCGTGACCTGGCTGAAGTCGGACACCTAACCGACTATGCCACCCAGGCGCCCCTACTGATGTTTTTAAAAAGCAGTGTATTTTTGTTAGTAAGAAAAAAGTAAATTTCATTTGTTTTATAAGGCTACAGGACAATGGCAAGCTGGTACCTGTGCAGCTGACTTTTTCTTGGGTTATACTGGCCCACTCATGACTCTTCGATTCCCATTCTGAAACAGATCATCAAGTCAGTGGTCTAAATGTAAAGCATCCCCCAAGATGCCATGCAAGAGTAGCAGTTATACTGAATGAACAGCCACGTGAACTTTTTTGTGTATTTACTGGGTGATTTTTAAAGCAGCTTCATTTTGCTTTGTATTCCTTCTAATGTAGACCTAGACATTGTAGAGCTTAGAATCATGGACAGATGTTTACCCAAATCCCCAGTGTCATTCGTTATGTTGTTTTTACTAAACTAAAAACATCATAGGAGTGCCTGGGTGGCTCAGTAGGTTAAGTGTCTGACTTTGGGTCAGGTCATGATCTCATGGTTTGTGAATTCAAGTCCCGTGTCAGGCTCTGTGCTGACAGCATGGAGCCTGGAACCTGCCTCGGATTCTTTGTCTCTCTCTCTCTCTCTCTCTCTTTCTCTTTCTCTCTCTCTCTCTCTCTCTCTCTCTGTCCTTACCCCGCTCACATTCTGTCTCTCTCTCAAAAATTAATAAATGTTAAAAAAAAAAAAAAGCATCGTGGAACTTTTCCCTGAAAAACTGACTTTAGTTTAAAATTTTTATCAACTGATTAATGAAATGTGCCTTTTGGAAAACATTAGTTATTGGTCCTGACAGGCCATTTGGGTAAGTGAGCTATATAATCATCCTAGAATTACCTTTTAAAGGAAATTTAAAAATATATAGCTCTCTGGGTACTATCCCAGCATTATTGAGTACTTTGAGTCCTGGGGGTGGGGAGTGTGGGACATAGTGTGTGTGTAACATTTCCCAGCTGGTCCACAGTCTCATTTCTGAGAACTACTTCTTTAGAAATGCTATTTGGCAGTCTAATGTTTAGAATCTTAAAGCTCTGTTCTATTGGATGCGTTTATGGTATGTTTCTTTTAATAGAGAAGTTAAAACTACATTTGGGCACTGACCCACTTCCAAATATTTGTAATAATATGTATTATTGGGGGGGGGGCACCTGGGTGGCTCACTCAGTTAAGTGTTGTTTTAAAAGACACTGCCGGGGCACCTGGGTGGCTCAGTCAGTTGAGCATCTGACTTCAGCTCAGGTCATGACCTCGCGGCTCGTGGATTCAAGCCCTGCATTGGACTCTGTGCTGACAGCTCAGAGCCTGGAGCCTGCTTTGGATTCTGTGTCTCTTCTCTCTCTCTGCACCTCCCCCACTCACACTCTGTCTGTCTCTCAAAAATAAATAAACATTAAAAAAAATTTTAATACGTATTATTTTTACTTTCCCCCCCCAAACTTCATGTTCTGTTGCTCCTCAAATCTGTTGTTATTCTTCAAGCATTGACATCCTATATTTGCCAGACATTGAGCCAGACCCTAGGATGCCAGAGCTCCTAAGTCAGTGTATATATGTCTCCTGAGAGTAGCTTATGGTGTAGCTGGGTATACAGACAAATAGGTAATCATCAATATACAGTAACACAAGGTGCTAATTATCCAAAGAATGTATCATTTCTTTCATGGAGCTATTTTGGTGGTAGGCTTTTGCTTCATAAAGTGCATCTTTGAGAAGTGGAAATATTAATGCTGTATTGGAAATATAAAGAATGTGGCTTCTGGCCTAGTCAGTGGATTTATAAATCTTAATAGATCTTGTAGTTCCAAAGTTTTTATTCTAGCAGTAACTCTGGAAAAAGCTGATAATGTTTAAACCACAAAATCCAAAAACTGTCCACTGAATACTGTTCTTTAATTCCTTAATCTGTCATTCTGATGCTGGCTTAGAGGAATGTTATATTCAATTGGTGTTCTTTTGTTTATATAATGCTTACAAGGTATCTTCAAAGCTTTATTCATTACCAAATCCAAGTGTCCTCGTGTCCTTGAGACTGGATTTTCTGCGAATTGTCTGCAGCCATGAGCACTATGTTACATTAAACTTGCCCTGCAGCCTGCTTACTCCACCTGCATCACCATCACCTTCTGTTTCTTCTGCAACATCTCAGGTATGCAGAGTGTCTGAAAAAAAATTTTTAAAGCCCATGTTTGTAAGAAAGCATTCTAAACACTGGAAAAAATTATAAGTAACACTATGAATAATAGGTATGTGATAGGCTCCATACTGAATGCTTTAAAAGTATTGATCATTTGCCCTTTAGAGCAATTCTAGGAGGTAAGTTCTGTTATTCTCATTTTACATATGAAACACATTTTACGTTGGAAATACAGAAAGGTCATTAAATTACCCAAGGCCGAACGGTAATAAGTGGCAAAGCTAGGCTTTGAATCAAGGCACAGGTAGACTTTATTCTAGAGCCCAAGTTCTTATCTAGTATGTTGTACTCTTCTTAGAGATTTATACACATCCATGTGAGTGAATTCACTTATATAAGCCTTTTAGATATTTTCACAAGATGGGTTTTCTTGAAGCAGATGCAAGGTTGTCTTGAGCTTGGGATGGAAGATGTTAAATAGGGATCAATACCTGTGAAAGGAAAAAAAGTGAAGCATAATTTAGCAAAGAAAGAAGTCAAACTGCAGTGCAGTCCTGGGAAAGTCCTGCCTACTTCTCTTGTACCTAGGTAACCCAAAGGAAACCAGATGGATGTTCATAGGGTTTTATTGGGTACAACTGACTTCAACAGCTAGTAGTTTCTCTCAAAGCAAAAAAAGGTTGTTGTAGCAATTATTATGTATCTTATTATACAGATGGAGATTAAAGGATTTTGTGGCTTTAGTATCAGAGAAGCCTGGTTCAATCTCAGATGTTTGATAGAAAAAAAATTTTAACTTTATTTACATTGGAAAATATCAGAGAGCACCCACAACTTTTCATTTTACCTTTATGAAAAGTCTTAGGGATTGGCCTATTTTCACATACTCTTTTACCTGGCTAGCATACACTTCTTCCTAGAATGAATAAGGCTAGTGTTTCGCTTTCTTCCCACATCCTCTGCCAAAGATGTGGCCACACAGTGAAGAACAAATTAATCGTAAGTACTGTTCCTAAAACCTGTAATGAAACACAGTTGTTTATACCTAACTCCCCCCTTGAACATCTCATTCAGCCAAGAAATTAATAGAATGTCTTCCATTATCTTGTTCCCTACTTTCTTATCTACATATATTTTTCAGATTCTAATGGGTGACAGAGACCTCACTGTTTCTGGGGTAGGGGTAGGCAAGAATAATTTTTTATACTTACTAGCAAGATGATTTCTCTATAGAGAAATCTGAAACCTTTTGTTCTGAAAAATATCACATGGATGATCTTGAATGTGGATTAGAGGGAGATGAGATTGTAAACACTCTTGCCTTGAACTGTGTCTTGGAGGGATGCTATTTGCAGTATTAAAAATCTTTTAAAAACTCAATAATACGTCATTTGGATTAAGTTACTTTTTTCTCCTTCAGGTATGATACTGAAACATTAAGTGGCTAAAAGAATAAAGGGGAAAAAAAAACAGTTGGAAAAGTTTCAGTATGAGAAAAGGGAAATTGAAAATAATTAAAAGTGTTTTTTTTCATCATAGTCTCCTGTACGAAAAATAGGAGCAGTTACTTTTTCCAGCGCGAATAATAGTAATGTAAAATAAACTACCCTACACAAAGTGTATCTCATATTGAGATAATGCTCGTACTGCATTTGTTGTAATGTTCTGTCTGTAGGATGTTCTGTTGCACAGCTATTATTGTTTTGTCCTACCTCACTCCCAAACAGAGTTCTGGATTTTCCACAAACGTACAAGACCAGAAGATTGCAAATATGTTTGAATTGTCTGTGCCTTTTCGCCAACAGCATTATTTGGCAGGACTTGTGTTAACAGAGCTGGCTGTCATTTTAGACCCTGATGCTGAAGGGTAAGTAGACTAGTTTTTGCCTTGTAGAATATCAGTTTGATTTTGGATAATGGGACAGAAGTATCACACCGATACTTCTAAGAATCAAAAGAATACTCTGCACCACTCGTAATCTACTTCTGTGTTTACTAAGTTCCATACCCATGTTATTTTTGCATTTCATTGATTTTAAGAAAGCCATTTTTTCATACTTTATCAATCTCCGAATTTGAGGTTTGTCTTGAACTCAGTGGCGTATTGTGGTTTATTTGGTAGCATTTCCCCCCCTTCTTAATGGTTATACAAAATATTTGTGCATATTAGTGGGTTAACTCATAGATTTATTGGTATATACAGTAGACACATTTCAATTGAAGAAAATGGTCTGGTTTTCTATTTGATTCCTTGTACAGAAAATGTGTCATTTGCCATCATACTATATAGCATTTTATTTCAAACTTTGTCCTATAAACAAATGTCTTTAGGTTTTAAGAACTTCCAAAGTTGTGTACACTTCTGTAGAATTTTTGGAAATTGATACAGTAAGGAAAGGGCATATTGTCTGGTGATTTGAATTTATAGAAATAGCTTGAGTATTATGGTGCAGCTTCCCTATAGGGTATTTCTATCTTAATAGTTATTGTTAAAAATTTCCATGATCATTATTCCTTTGGATAATAATTCCTTTTTTATCCTCATAATAGGGTCTTTAGGAGTTTTTTTTCTTAATTCTTATTTAAATTCCAGTTAACATACACTGTAATATTAGTTTCAGGTGTACAATACAGTGATTCAACACTTGATACAGCACCCAGTGTTCATCACAACAAGTGCACTCTTTAATCCCTATCACCTCTTCCACCCCTCCCCACACACATCCCCTCTCTGGTAACCATCAGTTTGTTGTACAGAGTTAAGAGGCTGGGTTTTTTTTGTTTATCTTTTTATCTTTATTTGTTTTGTTTCATAAATTCCACCTATGTGTGAAATTGTATGTTATTTGTCTTTCTTTGACTTACATCGTGTAGTTTTTTTTTTTTTAAGTTTATTTTTGAGAGAGAGAGCATGAGCAGAGGAGGGACAGAGAGAGAGAGAAAGAGAGGGAGGGAGAGAGAGAATCCATGGGGCTTAAACTAACAAACCATGAGTTCATGACCTGAGCCAAAATCAAGTGTTGGATGTTTAACCTGAGCAACCCAGGCACCCCTCACTTAGCTTAATACCCTCCAGATCCAGCCATGTTGTTGCAAATGGCAAGATTTCATTCTTTTTTATGGCTAATATGCCATTGTGTGTGTGTGTGTGTGTGTGTGTGTGTGTGTCATCTTATTTTTTTTCTTCTCAAAAATATATATTTTTTCAATATATACACACACACACGTGTATGTATACATATGTATATACGTATACGTATGCATATATATATATATATTCTATATCTTCTTTATCTGTTAATGGATGATTGCTTCGATATCTTGGCTATTGTGAATAGTGCTGCAATAAACACAGAGGTGTATATCTTTTTGAATTAGTGTTTTCATATTCTTTGGGTAAAATCCAGACTTTTTTTTCTTTTCTTTTCTTTTCTTTTCTTTTCTTTTCTTTTCTTCTCTTCTCTTCTCTTCTCTTCTCTTCTCTTCTCTTTTTTTTTTTTTGAGAGAGAGAGAGAGAGAGAGAGAGAGAGAGAGAGAGTGTGTATGGAGGGGCAGAGGGAAAGGAAAAGAGAGAATTTCAAGCAGGCTTCACTCCCAGTGCAGAGCCTGACACAGGGCTCGATGTCATGACTGTGTGATGACCTCAGCCAAAATCAAGAGCTGGATACTTAACTGACTGAGCCACCCAGGCACCCCAAATCCAAACTTTTAATAATGGTCCTCAAAGTCCTATTTACCTGGCTTTTGTGTACTTCTGCCACTGTCTTCCCTACCCACATCCTAAAATCTAGCCATCCCGGTCTTTCTTTCTGTTTCTTTAATGTGCCAAAGTCATTCACACCTTAGGGTATTTGCACTTGGTTCTTTTCTCTGCCTGAAGCAGTGCTCACATTACTCTATGACTGTCATGTACCCATTTGCTCTTTGTGATTCTTCAGGTCTCCACTCAAATAGCATCTTCTCAGGCTTTCACTAACCATCCAGGCAAAATTAGAGCCACATCACCTTGCCACAATCATTCTTAAACATGTAGCCCTCTTTTATTTTCTACAAAACACTTATATGAAATTTGCTGCTTAATTTCGGTCTTCTCCCGTTAGAGTGTGATTTCATGAGTGCATGCACTTGATCTTTCTTTTTCACTACCATCCTTCCAATGCCTTAGAATTGTGTCTAGTACAAAGTGGATGAATACATATGCATAAATAGATATTAATTCAATGAATGAGTGACTAAGAGACTTAGATCCCATCTCTAAATTTTATATTCTTTAATGGTATATAGATAAAATACAGCATACACTGTCTTAGATCCTTGAGAGGAATGCTTTTTTACTTCATTTGCTTACTAATGAAAATAATTTTTTGAGTGGCAATAATATGTTTTAAAACCAAAGAGTTGCTCCCTAGAAACTTTCATTATAGTTAGAAAATCAAGACTGTGAAACCATACACTATGATTAAATGCTAATTTTGTAGCATAGACATAGTTCTATAGAACATGAATACCTTTACTACTGCATTTGTGACACTGAATTATTTTCGTGTCTGTGTTTGTTGCTATTCAAACTCTTTAAAAACAGGGACCATGTCTTACCCTAACACGTAGAATAGGATGTTGTAGGTCCTGCATAAACATATATTTAATAGTTGCATATGATTAAGTAATGTAGACATATGGAAAAGCTTCATGAAGATGAGTGGGTTATAGGTGGGTTGAAGTCGGTCTGGTAGCTGCAGACAGCTAAGGAATATGCACCCCGGTTTGGCAGTCATCACTGGTAATGAAAAAATTCACAAGGGAGAACATAAAAAGCAAATGACCAGAATCTGAGATTTGGATGAAATGAGAGAGAGTATGAGGAAGGTTTGGAACTATTTGGAGAAAATATTGAGAAGAAAAAAGATAAGATGACAGTGTCGAGTAGATAACTGGAGAATAAAATCTGAGATATGTCATTTAGATGTGTTTCTGGACAGTGTTTAAAACTACACTTTCTGAATAAAAATCTGGAAAGAAGAAAAATCTCCAGCTTGATTTCATATATAGCAATGTAAAGTGGCAGATAAGATTAAGGACTCTGGAGTAAGACTACCTGGTTTCCAATCCCAGCTTTGAAATTGGCTGTGTGATCTAAAAAGTGATAAAAGATAGTATATACTGCAGAAGGCAGTGTGCAAGATAGTGTGCTAATAAGTATGTTACATAAACTACGCAGCTTAATTCTCACAGCTGCCTTATGAGGTGGGTAATTACCCTCATAAGTAGGGAAACAAGTTAAATATCTAAAAAATTATTTAGCTATTAAATGATAAAGCTATTACAGTACCATGTGTAAACATTCAAACTGTTAGTTTCAAAAAAAAGGGATAGGGGGCTTATATATTTAAATTTAATTTAAATTTTAAATATTTAAATTTAATTTAATTTTGTTTAATAAAAGCATACATTTATTTAAATAATTAAAAATCAAATAAATTTTCTAAATTTATTTAAAAATTCCATTTACTAGGAAGTAAGCACATGCTATGGACTGTATATTCAGGAAGTTTATTACTGGGGAAATTATTATAGTAGTTTATTGCGAAGGGATACTATATAAGCTAGAAGAAACTAGTTTTAAGTAAATTTGTATTTTCAACATAGGAAAGTCTCATTTGAAAGAAAGAAGGGAAGAGTTTATGAGGGGGGCATTGAAGCTGTTGAAGAAACATGTGGTTCATTGAACATAATGCAGAAATTTCCTTTTGAGAGAAGATACAACTTTTTCTGAGACAGAAGGAATGATGGAGATACAAAGGTGCAGATGTGTTAAAAGATCTGGCCAGAGCAAATTCGGAATGGTTTTTCTTTACTAAAAGACAGAAGTTGGAGGTATAGTCTTATCCTCATACTGATGGTGATAGGCTGCAGGGGGGGAGAATGAGATGTGACACCACTGCCAGGTGTTGCCTTAAGAGTGCCTATGGAAGTTGGCCGAATGTTTAATTAGAATAGTTGGCATAGTCAAAGCACCTTTAACATAAAAAGAGGCAAAAAAAAAAAAAAAAAAAAAAAAAGTGATGATGAGTATTTAGCCCAGTTGAAACTGAAGGGATCGGGAAGGTGCAGGGCCTGAATGAGGTAGAATGAGCAAGGAAGTTGACTTTCAAAAGAGACATCAAAGGCAACTCTTGAGCCTATGGACTGCATAATCCATTAAGTAGAGGATTTTTCTATTAGAAAAAGGAAATAAAAGTTTAGTTTTGGTAAATGTAAACTTTTGGTAAAAGATCTAATTTGAAATAAAATTTGAAACTACTTATGATTTACTTTTTGTTTTTTGTTTTAAAATATAACCAGACTGTTCATATTCAATATGAGTATGCACTAATAAGGAGATAATGTAAAAACACTCAGATTTACTCCTCAGTGAATTTGTTTAGCATTTCTTTTTTCCCTCTATCCTTACTTTATACAGACATTTGTTAATTTTATGAGAAATGTTTTATAGAAAGACATGCAAATATATGGCAAAGTTTAAGTTAAAATTAACTCAGTACCATGACTTACTATTTGCTTTAACGATATTTACTAATCTGTGTGACCTTACTGCTGCTGCTTCTTCTTCATCTTCTTTTTAAAATAGACTGTTTGGATTGCACAAGAAAGTCATCAATATGGTACACAATTTACTATCCAGTCACGACTCAGACCCACGGTACTCTGACCCCCAGATAAAGGCTAGGGTGGCCATGTTGTATCTACCTCTGATTGGCATTATCATGGAAACTGTTCCTCAGCTGTATGACTTTACAGGTACTTAGTATATTTAAAACAAATTTTTAAAGAAAATCTCAGTGTTTAAAAATATTAGAAATAGCTCGAGGATAAAGATCTTAATTTAGGGAAAGAATTATAAGAAAATGTACACTGACATAAGTAAACTATAAATATTTAACCATATATAACCATAATAACTTTTGATTATGTGAGAGAATTCACTGCAAACTTTTCTTAACTGGTTCTTAAGATGAATTTTAATGATATAAGACATTTCTGTACCTACCTATTAGAAAATAGGATTTTTGGTATGAGACTATACTGTTCATCTGAAGAAAATATGTAAGAAAACTTGACAGGTGTCTACTACCTTCAGTCACAATTTTATTCATATATAAGACTGAAATTAATATTCCCCTGAATATCAAGAATTATGTTTATCATTAATACTGGGCTTATAAGTTGAAGTTCCGTTGCTTTTTAAAACCTAGAACTCACAAAATTTTATTGCTCTTGCTTTCCATATTTAGAATTTATTTGCCCTAAAGGAAATACTGTAGTTTGCATTTAAATTAACATTTAACCTGATAAAGTGCTTCCAGTTCAATAAAATAAAAACAAACATTTACTAAGTACCTAATACATATTAAGAACTTCAACAGAGCTGGTGATACAGAGATAACCAACTCCGTGCCTTTATGGGACTGGTTCTTGAGTGTTCAACCAGTATTTTGATCGCTAAAATGGGCTTCTTTTATTTGAAGGCAGAAATGTTTATATTATTATATCTTCTTTTACTAGCAAGTTAAAGTTCTCTACAAAACTACACATTATTGTTGTAGGAATGGGTTAATGTTTAAAATATTGTCTAAAATAAGTAAATCTAATGATAAATACTACATCTTAACAGGTTTTTCCTTTAAAGGGTAATGGAGAATAGGAAAGGAAATTGCATGCTCAGTAACCATTAATTAACCTAAATGGAATTTTATTTATTTATTTTGGGATGATTTTTCCAGAAACTCACAATCAAAGAGGAAGACCAATTTGTATAGCCACTGATGACTATGAAAGTGAGAGCGGAAGCATGATAAGCCAGACAGTTGCCATGGCAATTGCAGGAACATCAGTCCCTCAGCTAACCAGGCCCGGCAGTTTCCTCCTCACATCATCGGTAAGAACAACCCTCCTGCAGAAGTTTTTTCCTGGAAAGACAGATACTTACAAGGATATCCTCTTAAATAACAGGTTATTGTATTAACTGATGCAAAAGTACTGTGAGTTTTATTTGTGGAAACATTAAGGTTCTGCTTATCTTATACTAAGTTGTTTTAAAAATTATTAATACCTCAAGGTTTATGGTATAGAGCTGTGTATTCTGTCATTCAAAATTTGAAAGTTGCCTTATTGTATATAGCCTATTTTCTTTCTTTTCTTTCTTTCTTTTTTAATGTTTGTTTATTTTTGAGAGAGAGGCAGAGCGTGAGCAGGAGCGAGGCAGAGAGAGAGGGAGACACAGAATCTGAGGCAGGCTCCAGTCTCTGAGTGGTCAGCACACAGCCTGACACAGGGCTTGAACTCATGAACCACGAGATCATGACCTGAGCCAAGGTCAGACGCTTAACCGACTGATCCACCCAGGCGCCCCTATTTTCAAAATCCATTTTATTCTTTATCAACCCTAAGAAATATTCTCACTGTTTAGCAATTGAAAATATTTTTTTTAATCTGTTAAAATTTATCCTGTTTCATGTTTAAGAAAATTGATAGGTTCTCTGCCCCTGTAATTTCCCCCCTTAAGGAACAAAGGATATGGGAGCAGAGAGGAAACAAACAGTAGACCAAGATCAAGTTCTTAAAGTTTCAAATGACGTTCTTTCAGAAAAATGCAATAATACTTATCAAAGCTAGCCTGTTGACTTAGTTTTATTGAGATAATTTATGTATCAAAAGATTCATCCATTTTAACTGTACAATTTCATGGTTTTTGATATATTTACAGATGCAGCCATCACTACAATCTAAGTTTAGAATATTTCCCCATAAAGAACCCTGAGGCCTGTTCTGTAGCCACTCCCTGTTTCCTCTCAGCCCTAGGCAGCACCTAGTCTACTTTATATCTATCTAGATTTGCCTATTCTGGACATTTCATGTAAATGGAATTACATACTGTGATCTTCTATGTCTAGCTTTGTTACTAAACATAATATTTTTGTGATTCAGCCATGTTGTAATGTATATCAGCACTTCCTTTTTTTTAATTGCCAAATAATACTACTCTTTTGTATTGATATACCAGATTTTCATCCATTTATCAGTCGATGATCATTTGGATCCTTTTCTCTTTTTGACTGTTAGGAATGATGCTACTGTGAACATTTGTATACATGTCTTTGTGTACACATATGTTTTTGTTTCTGTTAGGTAGATATCTAGAAGTGGATTTGTTGGGTCATCTGGTATCTCTGTGTTTAACATTTTTGGAAACTTCGGAATTTTCAAAGTGGCTGCACCATTTTACATTCTCACCAACAATAAATTAAGATTCCTGTTTCTCATATCCTCACCTACCTTTGCTATTATCTCTTTTTTTTATTATAACCACCTTGGTATAGAGTAGTATCTCACTGTGGTTTTGATTTGCATTTCCCTAATGTCTACTGATGTTGAGCATCTTCGTTTGCTTATTGAGACATCTTTTTCGTATGTCTTATTTAGAGAAAAGTTCATTCATATTCTTTGCCAGTTTAGTATTGTGTTACTTCCTTGTTATTGAGTTAAAAGGATTTTTTTTATATATTGAGTACAAATCCCTTATCAGATATGTGATTTGCAAATATTTTCTCCTGTTCTGTGGATTTTCTATTTGCTTTGTTGATTGTGTCGTTTGAAGTGCACAAGTTTTTAATTTTGATGAATTCAATTTATCAACTTTCTTTTATCCCTTGTACTTTATATATTATTTTGTATGTATAACATCAAAAGTACGTGTACAATTAAAGTATAACAATAAAAGAAACAATAATGTACCCACCACCCAACTTCAGAAATAGAACATTGCAAATTCCTTGGAAGTTCCCAGTCTGCCCTCAATCCAATCCCTCCTCTCAGAAGGACCACTGTGCACCATTTTGTTGACCATCCTTTTCACTTTTTAAAACTTTTCTTAGGTGAAATATACTATATATTAAAAATTACATGAATCATAAATGTACAAATTTACAAAACATTGTAAAATGAACACCTTTGTAACCACCTCTCAGGACAAAATATAGAACATTGGCTGCCTTTCAGCCAATTGGATTTTCTTCTCCACCACAGCTCTCCACCACGCCACCCTCTATTCTAACTAATTGCTTAATTTTGCTTATCGTTTTACTGTTCAAGTGGGCATCCCTAAATCCTGTAGTTTAATTTTATATTTTTATTATTCATCCATATTATAAAATGTAGCTATAATTTACTGATACGCATTTCTGTATGACATTCAATTGTCTGACTATATATAAAACTATTCACCTTTTTTTTAACTTATTTTATTCTTGGATGCATGAATGGTTTCTGATTTTGGGTTGTTTCAAATAGTAGTCCTATAGATTCCTTTACATGTATCCTGTATGTATATACTTTTATTCAGGATATTTCCTAGGAGTGGAATTTGCTGGGTTATAGAATCTATGTGTATCTTTATTACCAGTATACTTGGGTGTTTTCCAAAGGGTTTGTCTCAGTTTATATGTTACCTGTAGTATGAGAGTTCCCATTCCTTCACATGTTCATCAGCATTTAGACTTTTCAGACTTTAGAATTTTTGTCAATCTGTAATTTATAGTTGTATCCCATTTTAGCTTTTGTTTTCCTGAGGGTATGCACTTCTTCATATATATGTTGACAATTTGAATTTTCTCTTTTGAGGTGTCTAGAGTTTTTGCCCAGTTGCCATTTGGTTGTCTGCCGTTGTTTACCATTTGTATGAGTTTTATATGTTCTTGATCAAGCCCGTTATCAATTATAAGTGGCTCAAATACTTCCTTTTTTGTGGCTTGCTTTTATCACACACTGAACAGTGATTTGGTGATTAGAGTTTCTTATTTTAAAATACTTAAGTTTGTCAATCTTTTCCTGTACAGCTAGTGTTTTTTTGTATCTTTAAAATTTTTTCCTATTTCAAGATTATGAAGATATTCCCTATGTTATTTTTTTTAACCTGATGAGTTTTTTTTGTTGTTTTTTTTTTTGTTTTTTTTTAAGGAGAAAGAGTGAGCGGGGAGGGGCAGACAGAGAGGGAGAGAGAGGATCCCAAGCAGGCTCTGTGCTGTCCGCACAGAGACCACTGAGGGGCTCAAACTCACAAACCATGAGATTATGACCTGAGCCAAAATCAAGAGTCAGACGCTTTAATGGACTGAGCCACCCATGTGCCCCTCCCTATGTTTTAAATACTTTTTTGTTCTTTCATTTTAATCCTAAAATTTACCTGGAATTTTTTTATGAACAGTAGAATTTAGGGAGCCAGTTTCATTAATTTATTTATATTATACCAAATTCTCTCAACACCATTTATTAAAAGATTATTTTCCTTACTCCTTAGGAGTACTATCTATGTATGGTCTGTCATATAGAAAAAAATCCTCATGCAGGGCACTGTTGTGATGAGTACTGGGTGTTCTACGTAAGTGATGAATCACTAAATTCTACACCTGAAACTAATAATTAAACTATATATTAGGTAGCTGGAATTTAGATAAAAGCTTGGAAAAAAAAAGAAAAAAATCCTCATGCATATTAAAAAAAAATTTCTTGGCTAATTCTTGGCCCTTTGCATTTCTACATAAATTTTAGAATTAGCTCATGATGTTTCAGTAAAGTAAATAAAAACCGGTGAATCTGTGGGGATTTTGGTTAAGATTGTAATGATTCTGTGGGTTAATTTTGAGGACAATTGATACTTTTACACTACTGAATCTCCTAATCATTGAACATGAAAGGTCTACCTATTATTTACGCCTTCTTTAATGTCTATAAATATGTACACTTTTATACTTTTCACTAAAAGAGTCCTAGTACATTTTTTGTAGATGTGTTTTTTGGTCCCTGATATTTTTTTACTTTTATAATATTATAAAATTATATAATACATATAATTATATATAATCTTATAAATGTCATATTTTTCAAAAATTATTTTTTCCAACTGTTGATTACTTTCATGTGGAAATGGAATTGATTTTATACAGTGATGTTTATTTTTAGCAGAATTGCTAAACTAATAACATATGTATAGGCTTTTTTTCTACATACACAGTCCAGTCATCTATGAATAATGGCAGTTTGTTTCTTTCAAGTTTTTCTCATAACTTATTTTATTGGCTAAAACTTCCAGTACAGTTGTTGAATACAAGTGGTGATAACATCCTTAAAGGGGAAACTGGAACACTTCATTCTTAAACGTATGTGATGTAGTTTTTGGGGATTTTTTGTTTTGGATTTTTTTTTTTTTTTTTTAGCTATCCTCTATTACATTATGGACGTTCTCTTCTGTTCCTAGTTTGCTAAGAGTTTTGTTTTTAATTACAAGTAGTTGAATTTTAATCATGCTTTCTTTGCATCCACTGAGACACTCATGTTATTTTGCCTTTTTTGGTTTTTTTTTTAATGTTTATTTTTGAGAGAGACAGAACACAAGCAGAGAGGCAGAGAGACAGGGAGACACAAAATCCGAAGCAGGCTGTAGACTTCGAGCTGTCAGCACAGAGTCCAATGCAGGGCTCGAACCCACAAACCATGAGATCATGACCTGAACCGAAGTTGGACACTTAACCAACTGAGCCCCCCAGGCACCTGTTATTTTGCTTTTTAATCTTTTACTGAGGCCCCTTTCAATTGATTTTCTAGTATTAAACCTACCTTCAGTTCCTGAATTAAACCCAGCTTTTTTTCATGATTGTGTATTAATGGATTTTATGTGCTGTAATTTAAGATACGTGTATTTATGTTTGTCAGTAAAACTGCTTGTAATGTTTTTCTCATAATGTTCTTTACAAATTTTGGAATCACGGTTAGGTAAGCCAATTTAAATGAGCCAGGGAATTTGCCCTTTTATGCTGTCTGTAGAGACTTGTTTAAAATTGGAGTTATTTCTTCCTGGAGTATTTGGGGAAATTGTGGGTGAGGCCATCTGTACTTGGAGTTTTCTTTTTTGAAAGTTTAAAAAGTACTGATTTAATTTCTTTAATGACTCTAAGACTGTTGAAGTTTTCTATTTCCTTTTATACTGGTTTCTGTAAATTTTATTCTAATAGAAATTTATTAAAATCTATTGGCATACAAAATTCAAATATCTTCTATAATCTTTTTAGTGTCTATACCATCTGTAGTAAATATAAATGGTTTCATTTATGTGTCTGATTTTTTTGTACATTTGTCTTAAATCAGCCTCAGTAGAAATTTGTGTATATCTTTAGTCTTTATAAAGAACCAATTTGGGTTCTTTTGAATGTTTATCTTCATTATTTAACGTCTTCTACTTTTTTTGCATTTATAGTTTTCTTTCTCTCACTTCTTGGTGGATGTTTAACTTAATAATTTTCATCCTTTCTTCTTTAGTACATATTTTAAGCCTGTATATTTTCCTTTAATCATTGTTTTAGTTACATGCCACAGTTTATATGTAGCATTTTTATTATTCAGTTCAAAATATATCTGAAGTTCATTATGATTATTTTTGTTTTTTATACCCTAAGTTTTTGTTTTAAAATATCTAGTCATAGGAAAATTTCTCATAATCCTTTGTTTCTGATTTTGACCTGATTTCATCATCAGAGAACTTTGTGTAATTTTTCAGTTTGTTATATTTGTTACAGCTGGTTTCATGGTCTTGTATTTAGTCAGTTTTTGCAAATAGCTCATGTATTTGAAAGTGCATATTCTTTAGTGTATTTCAGTGTTCGGTATTTGTCCATTACACCTGTTATTTCAAATTTGTTAGTCTTCTTGTTTAAACCTTTGTTCTTTTTACTGAATTCTGTCTGCTTATTCTAATATCCCATTAAAATCATGGCTTTTTAATAACTTGTCATTTCCTAAGGATTCATTTCCTTTGAGGCCTTATTATGAAATACCTAATTTTAATTGTTAGTTTTTTGATGGATTGCACCTCTTATCAACATGAATTGTAAGACTTTTTATTTTGCCTTCAAGTCTATTTTGTATTGTATTAGTAGAAGATGTCTATCTTCTAAGATATATGTATGAGTTTTTCCATCCTTCTCCTTTCAACATTTTTTTCTTATGTTTTAAATGTTTGAAAATTATGTTTTACATATGTCTTTTATAATCAACATGTAGTTAGATTTTTGTCTTAAATTTTTAAAATCTAGTCTGTTCATTTTTGTCTTTCACTAGAGTTTTTAAAAGCCACTTAATTTAGGGGCACCTGGGTGGCTCAGTCAGTTAAGCATCCAACTTTGGCTCAGGTCATGATCTCGCTGTTCGTGAATTCGAGCACTGCATTGGGCTCTGTGCTGACAGCTCAGAGCCTGGAGCCTGCGTCAGATTCTGTGTCTCCCTCTCTCTATCCCTCCCCTGTTCTCTCTCTCTCTCTCAAAAATAAATAATAAAACATTAAAAAAATTTTTTAGGGTGCCTGGGTGGCTCAGTCGGTTAAGCATACAGCTTCGGCTGAGGTCATGATCTCATGTTCATGGGTTCGAGCCCCTCAATGGGCTCTGTGCTGACAGCTCAAAGCCTGGAGCCTGCTTCAGATTCTGTGTCTCCTCTCTCTTACTCTCCTCCATCCGAGCTCTCTCTCTCTCTCTCTCTCTCTCAAAACTAAACATTAAAAAATTTTTTTAATAAAATCCACTTAATTTGATATAACTAAATTTAATGTACTTAACATTCTTTAATTTTACTTCATATTGTCCCACCCCGTATGCCTTTTTGTCTCATTTATTGTTTTTTTTGATTATTTTTTTCCTTTCATTCATTTTCCTTGTTCTATTTTTTTCCTTTCTTCTACTTTAGAAGTTATACATTCTGTTTCTTTTTTTCATTGTATTACAAATCACTGTATACTTCCTTAAATTAAATTCCATCTCATTTAATCATTACCCTTACTTTCACATTGGTTAATAGAAGGATCTTAGAACAGGTTGATTCTTTACCTTTCTGCTTACTTAAATGCTATTTTCATGCGTTTTTAATAGTATATATCATTAAACTTCAAGAGACATTATTATTACTTGTATGGCTATATAAATTTAATTATCATTTAAATTTGCACATGTGTTCACCACTGTATTTGCTTTTTTCCCAAATTTGTGACCTTCCATAAGAAGTACTGTATCCTTTAGAATTTTCTGTGCTATGGTGATGAACTTTCTGTGTTTCTTTGAAAAATATCTTTATTTGACCTTCATTCTTAAGGTTTTTGTGTTTTGTGTTTTTTTGAAATAGCATCTGAGTATCCTGTTTTCTTTCAGCATGCTAAGGGCATTGTCTCCACTGTCTTCTCATTTCCATTACTGCTACTTTTTTTATTTTTAAAGTTCATTTGTTTATTTTGAGAGAGAGAAAGAATGTAAGTGGAGAGGGGCAGAGAGAGAGAGAATCCCAATCAGGCTCTGGGGAGCTGCATATGGGGCTCAAACTCCAGAATGGTGGAATCATGACCTGAGCCGAAGTCAAGAGTTGGTCACTTAACTGACTGCACCACCCAAACACACTTCAATTACTGCTTTAGCTGCGTCTTGGGCGCTTGGGTGGCTCAGTTGGTTAAGCATCTGACTCTTGATTTCAGCTCAGGTCGTAATCTCATGGTTTATGAGATTGAGCCCCACATAGAGCTGTGTGCTGACAGCACGAAGCCTGCTTGGAATTCTCTGTCTCCCTCTCCCTCTCTTTCTCTCTGTCTCTGTCTCTCTGTGTGTGCACCTCCCCAGCTCACTCTTTTTTTTTTTTTAATTTTTTTTTCAACGTTTATTTATTTTTGGGACAGAGAGAGACAGAGCATGAACGGGGGAGGGGCAGAGAGAGAGGGAGACACAGAATCGGAAACAGGCTCCAGGCTCTGAGCCATCAGCCCAGAGCCTGACGCGGGGCTCGAACTCACGGACCGCGAGATCGTGACCTGGCTGAAGTCGGACACTTAACCGACTGCGCCACCCAGGCGCCCCCCCAGCTCACTCTTAAGTACGTGTGCTCTGTCTCTCTCTCTCAAAAATAAGTAAATAAACTAAAAAAAAACCCATTCTCTCTCCCTCTGCCCTTTTCCTTACCCTGCTCATGTTTTCTCTCTCTTAAAAAAAAAAAAAAAAAAAAAGGTGTTGAACTATTGCTTCTTTAAAGATAATCTGTCTCTCCCGCCACCTCTTTTTTATGATATTATCCTTAGAATTGGTCTTCTGTGGTTTCATTCTGTTGCATCTAGTTTTGAATTTCTTTATGTTTGTTCTGCTTGGTATTTTTTTTTTTTTGGACTTCTTAAATGTGTAGTTCAGCATCTTCAGTTCTATGAAATTCTAGACTATTATCTGCCCAAATATGTCCTCTTCTTCATTCTGTCTCTCCTCTTTTTATATTCCAGTTAAGCTTATGTTAGTCCTCTTTATTGCATCCTCTGTGTCTCTTCTCTTCTTCTGTATAGTCCATCTTGTTGTTAACCTGTTCTTCACACTGGGTTGTTGTTGCTATCTTCCAGTTTACTAATTCTCTCCTTAATTCTACCTAATATTACTTTAAATCACTCCATTGAGTTCTTAATTTGGTTATTGTGTGATTTGGTTAAGTGAGTTTATGTAGGTGAATTCACTTATATGTGCAAGCATAGTGAACATAGATAAGTGTTTGATTTCTCTCTGGAGCCACCCTTTCTTCTGCATTTGAATCTCAGGCCTGCTACTTAGTGCAAAATACCTGTATAGAATACTTCTCGGTGTCTTAGTTTTCTTTGACTATAAGATGTGGTGAGTAATAATATTTATCTTTTTGGATGGGTGCAAGGGATAAATAAGTTATTATGCATAAAGTGTTCAGTACAGTGCCTAGCACAGAGTAAGCATCATAGAAGAGTCGACTGCTATCATTTTTATCATCTAGGATGGAGGGGAGAGTAAGGTAGTAGTTGAGATCATGACTCCAACAGTTAAGTATGTTAAACTTTCCTTTGTCTTTTCTTCTCAACATCCCTTCCAAGGCTTTCTTATTATTAGTTAGTATATTTACTTAACCAAAGCTTAGAATGTAGTATAATGGTAAGGAGTATAAGCTTTGGAGTCTGGTTAACCTGGACTAAAATCTTGGCTTAATCTCTAGCTTTTCATTTTCTTACGTTTAAACTAGAAATAACAGTGATTAATACTATCTCAGAAATCATTGTGAGAGTCAAATGAGAAATGATTAGCACAGTGTCTAGCACATCTCAAATGTTCTGTCATCATCATCACCGTTAATTGTCATCCTATATTCTTGTCTGTAAAACTAAGATGATACAACCTGCTTGGTAATACTGTTGGAGGACTAAATGAAATAATGTACAGAAAGAGCTTAGCATGATGATTAGAACAGAGTAAATATGGAATAAATGGTATTGTAGACAAGTTTTTATTCCTAATTTTTCATTTTTTTTTCATTTTTTTCATTTTCACATGCTGTATTACAAGTGCAGATTGAAGACTGAAGATAGCACCTTCACCTTATTTCTCTAAGTGAAGTGCTTTTTATTTATGTATGGTCTAAGACTCTTCCCTTTTGTCAGTGGCCCTTGAGAGGAATCCATGGTTCTTTAAGCCTGATAAACATTTTGTTATTACTGTTCTGCTCTATTCTTATACCACTTTATGGAGTCATTTGCTTTTTCTTTTACCATATTATATCAGACATGATGAACATAGATATCTTAGTTTTAATAGTGGATCTGTTATGTTTTTCCCTTGTTTCTTTCAGTGTTTATTGTCTACAGGAAACCCTACCATATAAATTAAAACAATCTTTCAATGCCAGAAAAAGTTATTAAGCTTCAGGACCTGAAGTTTAAGGCTCTATATGACTTATTCAAGTATTGTCTAAATCAAATGGTTCTTTTTAAATATTTGATTTTTTAAGCAATTTTTGTTTTATTATAGTTAGAAGAAAACAGTTGACAACCCCAGAAAAGAAATGGCCATTGATCAGTCTGTCTCATTCTACTGTTCTTTATTTTCAGAGTGGTAGGCAACACACTACCTTTTCAGCAGAATCGAGTCGGAGCCTTTTGATCTGTCTACTTTGGGTTCTCAAGAATGCAGATGAGACAGTTCTACAAAAGTGGTTCACAGATCTCTCAGTCCTACAGCTAAACCGGCTATTAGATTTGCTTTATCTCTGCGTATCTTGCTTTGAGTACAAAGTAAGTGATCACTATGCCATTGCAGAGAAAAATGAGAAAGAAAACATAATGTGGAAAAGGAAGAAGGAAATTTCCTCAATGGCTCTTCTTTGCTAATGTTTAAATTTTAGGGAAAGAAAGTGTTTGAAAGAATGAATAGTTTGACCTTTAAGAAATCAAAAGACATGAGAGCAAAGCTTGAAGAAGCTATTCTTGGGAGCATAGGTGCTAGGCAAGAAATGGTGCGCCGAAGCCGAGGACAGCTTGGTATGTACACATTATCTTCTCCTTCTGGTGAGAATTTTTTCAGTTTCTTTGAAATATTTATTACAGTGGTCATTGTTGCAAATCTTCAGTGATTCGACACTTTTTTTAAACAAGTGTTTTAAATGAAACTCTGAATTAACTTGAATAACCACATCTCTCTAGGGATTCAAGTTCGAGTCCTGAGTAGGGTGAACATATTTCCTGATTTGTTCTGGACAGTCTCAGTTTATTCCTGTTGTCCTTATGTGATTATGAATAGCATCCCTTATCTTTTAAAATAGATGTTTTAAAAGCAGTTTTAGGTCCATAGCAAAATCGAGCTAACAGTACAGAGATTCCCTGTATACTCCCTAGCACACAGGCATAGCCTTACCTATTATCAACATCCCTCAGCAGAGTGGTGTACTTGTTACAGCTGGTGAACCTGCACTGACACATCATTATCACCCAAAGTCCATAATTGACACTAGGATTCACTCTTAGTTTCATACTTGCTACATTGCATCACTTCTTACTCTTAAAATAAATTTCCTAGTTTGTACAATGAATTAAAATAGCCTGTATTTCAGGGAAAGATATTGTCCCTCAGCCTCAGGTATCAGGGAGAGAAACCAGTTAGTAGCATTTGAGGTCTGTTTCTACTCCCAGATACTGCTATCCTTTAGTCATATAACCTTGGCCAGGTCACTCCCATCTCCTCACTTTCCTTTTCCTTACCCGCTTTTGATTGTTTTGGGAATTTAGAAGGTAGTGTAACTAACTGATCTTTCATCATTGTAGTGACCCACGTGTGTTTAAACATTTCATAAATTCTGAAGTCACAAATAATGACGTTGCTGAGAGCTCCTTAGGGTCAGGGACATGGCCTAGTCACCTGTATACATGACATATGCTAATAGTTCAATGTATATTTGACTTAAAAGAGGAATGCACATTTACATGAATATTTTTAATGTTTTCTGATAAGCCATAAACATAGTGATCATTTATTCAAGTTAACTTAAATATCTTTTATATGCTATTTATGGTTGGAATTTCATAATAATACAGAATCTTTGCCTTTGGAATTAAGAGCACCGTTTGCTTTTTTTCCCCCACTTTAGTTGTATGCAATGTATAGTGTACTTACAGATTTATTATGTACAACAACCTTCTAAAAAAGAATGAAAATGAGGGACCCCTGGGTAGCTCAATCGGTTAAGTGCCTGACTTCGGCTCAGATCATGACCTCGCTGTTTGTGGGTTCGAGCCCCACTCTGGGCTGTGTGCTGACAGCTAGGAGCCTGGAGCCTGCTTTGGATTCTGTGTCTCCCTCCCTCTCCCCCTCTACCACCGTGTTCTGTCTCTCAAAAATGAATAAACATTTAAAAAATATATATGAAAATGAACTTTTATTTAGTTCATTTAATTATTACCAAAATCTAATGAAGATTATCTTCAACCTTTAAGTTAAAGAAAATAAAACTCACCAGAGGTAAATAACTTGCCTACGATCATAAACTAAGTGACAGAACCAGGCTCTTTTGACTTCCGATGTAGTGTTCTGTATATTCTACTGCACTTCTTTCTAAAGTTTCTTGTTGGAGAGAGTGGCACTGTTAGTAGTATGTTATGTTTTTAAACCTGTAGCCTTGGGACAGTCATCTTTGTTTGAATGTAGAAATTGAAATTCTATATGTAGAATCTAAAGGAAATAAATGAATAAACTCCTAGATACCTCTGTTAGTGGTGCCCTAGGTACGGGGGGAGAGGAGGGCAGAGAGGATGGAGGTGTCAAGAGGTACAAATGTCCAGTTATAAAATACTTAAGTACTGGGATGTAATGTATAGCATGGTGACTACAGTTTATACTATATTGTACATTTGAAAGTTACTAAGAGAGTAGGTTTTAAGTTCTCATCATAGGAAAATTATAATATGTGGTAATGGATATTGACTAGATTTAGAGTGGTGATCATTTCATAAATGTATACAGATATTGAATCATATTGTACACCTGAAACGAATATAATGACATACGTCTGTTGTATCTTAATTTTTAAAAAATTGAAGTTCTTAGAAAAATAAGACCTTTGCAATTCTTATTTGAATTTGGACACCCAAGTTATGTCACCCAATGATAGACATTGGGTGATAAGAGATGAGGGACAATTTCATGGGGGGAAGAAAGTTAATGATAAAAATGTAAATAGATCCCAGATATTTGTTTTGTTAACTGGGTAAATACAGGCATATCTTTTTTGTTTTCTTTTACCAAATTTTTTAAAGATAGAGGTTTCATAATAAAAAAAGAGGTGGGAAGAGAAGGAAAGTGAAGGGAAGGGAGAGAAAGCAGAAGACTTATCCAGACATGTCCTTTATTGTGTAGCATATTTGCTTCTCATTATTTTTTTTTTAAGTTTATTTATTTTGAGAGAGAGAGCACACGCACACAAGTGTGGGGAGGGGTAGAGAGGAGAGGAGAGAGTGAGAATTCCAGGCAGGCTCCATGCTGTCAACTCAGAGCCCAACTTGAGGCTCAATCCCACAACCCTAGGATCATGACCTAAGCCAAAATCAAGAGTTGGATGCTTAACCAACTGAGCCACCCAGGTGCCTCATTTCTCATTATTTTTAAAATTTCTACTTGGACTCTAAATTTTTACTTTCCTTTTTCTTTGCATTCTCCCAACCAATTTAAAATCTCAGGCTTTTCAAAAAGAAGCATTAGTTTTCTAGTTGCAAGTCTGAAGTCATGGCTAATTCCTTCCTTTAAGTGTAAATCTCTCCACAATTCTCAATACCTTCGTCACTTCTGCTGGATTTGTATGAACCAGTTCTGTCACTGCTGCCCCTTCTGGGAGCCCACAGCATTCTGTCTGCTTTCTATCCCAGAAGCCTTGTATGAAAGCCCTCTTCTTTCTCCTGTCCTGTCTTCTGTGGACCAAATAATAATTCCTAATTGTTTTAGGAATCCTTCTTACTTTGTTTCTATATTAAAGAAAAGCTTATTGAACTTCAGTATTGCCAGACACCTTGTCAACCCTAAACATAAAGGGGTGGACAAAATAGGCATAATCTCCATTCTTAAGTAGCTTATATTCTTGTGATGATAAGTGCTGTGGAGAGAACTAAAGCCAATTAAGAGGAAAGGAAGTGTTGGGGAGTTGGGGAAGACCTTTATGTGGAGGTGATGAATGATTGGTCAATGAAAATTTGTGGGAAGCACAGTCACATAAGAGGAACAACCACTATTACAGAGGTCCTAAATCAGGAGCATATATAGAAAACACACAAAATAAGTGTGGTGGCATAAGTAGGAGAGAGAGTGTGGTAGGAAATAAGGTCTTATAAGACCCACGTAGGGCCTAATAAGCCATGGTTTAGGTTCAGAGAAAACAGTGTTAGAAAGTTTGCTTATATAAAAGGGCATTTGGTTTTTTTATATATAATGCAGGTAATATATTTCTGCTATAACTGTTATAAAAAAGTGAAAAAAATTTTTGAGAGAGAGAGAGAGTCAGAGCGTGAGCAGAGGAGGGGCAGAGAGAGAGGGAGACACAGAATCTGAAGCAGGCTCCAGGCTCCAGACTGTCAGCACAGAACCTGATGTGGGTCTTGAACTCAAGAGCCATGAGATCATGACCTCAACCGAAGTTGGATGCTTAACTGACAGAGCCACCCGGGCGCCCCATAAAACATTTTTAATAAAAAGTACCATCGTTAGTTTTTGCGACCTGTAGTGAGGATAAAATGGCTGTGTATAAAGTTAACATTGTGCAGTATATCTTATATATTTGCAAATACACATATAGGTGGTCCAAATGAAACAGCACTTTAAAAATGGTTTTGAAATTTATTTGACAGAGAGAAGCCCATCTGGAAGTGCCTTTGGAAGTCAAGAAAATCTGAGGTGGAGAAAGGATATGACTCACTGGCGTCAAAACACTGAGAAGCTTGACAAGTAATATAACGTATTTTATGTTACTGATGGGCTTGTTGGATTTCAAATGCAGGAGGAAAATGGCTAATTTTATTGTTTTATATATATATTAGGTATTCAAATCTTAGACAACAAAATAGGTTTAATTTTTTTGATGTCTATTTGTTTTGAGAGAGCGCATGTGTGCGAGTGGGGGAAGGGCAGAGAGAGAGAGAGAGAGAGAGAGAGAGAGAGAGAGAGAGAGAGAATCCTAAGCAGGCTCTGTGCTGACAGCCTCAATCCCATGAACTGTGAGATCATGACCTGAGCCAGAATCGAGAGTCGGACACTTAACCAACTGAGACACCCAGGCGCCCAGTTATATTTAATGTTTAAATTTTAGATTAAAAAATATTTAGAGGAAGAATTTTTCATGTGGTATAGTAAAGCAAAATGTTACCCATTTTGTTTCCAACAACTGTCTCCAAAAATATGCCTTTGAAATACATTCTGCAACAGTTTTTTAATGTAATTTGGGAGTGCACTGAACTTCATATTTCAGGGATCCAAGAATTAGAAAGCTAATCTTTGTCCTCTTGGAGCTTAAAATATAATTAAGAGAAAGACAGAAACACTACAGGTCTTCTGTTTCTAGCATGGAGGTAAGCTAGGAACACTAATTGACCCCTACTGCCAAAAACAACTAAAAATGCACTTCCTGAGAGCTTGTACCTAATGAGCTGGACCTTCAGTGTAAGGGGCACCAAAAATAATCCCTTCTTACTGCCCATGTGACCTCAGGTAAAATTGCTTAGCTTGAAACTTGGCATTGAGTCAAGGGGCTGAAATTTTTGTCTTGAGAATTTGTAATTACAAGTTAGGCCTCCAGTAGCTTGACTGGCCCAATAAACTTTGAGAATATGATGACAAGCTCATTCAGGTTTGCCTAGTACTACACCCAGTGTTAGCACTGAATGTTCATCCCAGGGAATCCCTCAGTCCTGTCCTAAAGTAAACCAGGCTGCTCAGTCACGCTACCTGAGGACCATCTTCAGACCAGGCTTTCAAGGATTTTCACAGATAAACTTGCAGAAGTACACAGATAGTAACATCATAGACCATAGGAAACACTGCCTTATGCAAGCCAGTAGAGTGAGAAATCACAGACTTGCTACCATATAGATGAGAGTTTGGATTACCAGAAACTGTCGTAGTCTCTTCAGGCTGTAACAAAATAGAACACAGTGCATTGCTTATAAACAACAGCAATTTATTTCTGACAGTTTTGGAGGCTGGGAATTCCAAGATCATGGCACCTTCGGTTTGATGTCTAGTGAAGACCCTCATCAGGGTTACAGCAAAAATGCTGTCTTTGGTGGAAGAGCAAGCAGACTCCCTGGGCCTCTTTCATAAAGGCATTAATCTCCATTCATGAGGGCTCTGCCCTGATGACCTAATTACCTTCCAAAGACCCTACCTGCTAATACTATCACCTTGGGCATTAGATGTTTAACATGAATTTTGTGATGACACAAATACTCAGACTATAGCAGGTATTAAATACAATATAAATACTTAAAAATTCTTAAACTTTGAGTATGTCCACTTTTCTCTCCTCGTCTGTTCAAGTCCATTTCTTTATTTTTTCCAGGTGTGTTTTGTTTTTTAGAAATCACAAAGGATAGGGCTGCCAGGTGGCTCAGTCAGTCGAGCATCTGACTCTTGTCTTTGGCTCAGGTCTTGATCTCACGGTGTGTGAGTTCGAGCCCCAAGTAGGGCTCTGCATTGACAGCACAGAGCCTGCTTGGATTCTCTTTCCCTCTCTCTTTGCCCCTCCTCTGCTGGTGTGCACGTGTGCACTCGCTCTCTCTCTAAATAAATAAATAAACTTAAAAAAAAAAAAAAGAAATCACAAAGCAGTGAGATGCTATGATATTAGTATATTGCTTTCTTTTGCATTTGTATAATGTGTTTTCTCTGCATGTCTTGCTGCTGTGTTTTAAGGAAGCTTTTTTTTTTTTTTTTTGGTGTTTTCCTGATTCTTTTTGTTTAAACCATCATGTTATTGTCAGGTTTTTTCACAAAATCTTGCTGAAATTTTAAGTTTGAACATATATATATTTCCCAGTTTAATTCTAACTATGTTGTATTTTCTCCTTTAATTTATAAAATGTAAATTCATGAACTATTCTCCTAAGTGGTAGTAATAAAGATTCAGAGGTTTAAACATCCAGAAACTTTGAAAAGTTAACATTTAAAATGTTCTTGTTCTTCCACCTTGATTTATGTGTTTGTTTTGTCTATGTAGGTGTAATTGTTTCTATATCTATCTATCTATCTATCTGTCACTACTAAAATAAACGTCAATTTTACCCATAAATCATATGGAGCTATTCTTAATATTACTCTTTATATTTTTAATAAATACTAGTCTTTAAGAAAACCACTTTATTGCATCAGTTTGTTTTGTTTCTACTGAGTGATTCTGTCCAGAGTTTGGGGAAGAGTTAAATCACTTTCTGTATCAAAATTGCTGTATCAAAAATCTATAGCAAAATTTTTTTCTATTTTTGATAACAAAAATACTGAGAAATTACGTGACAATTTGGAAAAAAATAAGTACTTTTATCCTAAGTAAATATGTCGAAAATCCTTGAAGGAGTAAGATGAACACTAAATATTTTGAGTATTGCTTTACATGAAGCAGCCCTAAATACAAGCCCACATAGCACCACCTAGTGTCTGTGCCATTGAGAATAAAAAATAAGCTCCTGCGTTTGCCACATCTCTGAAAGCTAAACATTTGTTTTCAGTGGTATTGTAGAATTACAATGGGATGTGAAAATCTGTACTGACGTGGTTGACAAAATGTAGGGTAAAAGAAAACACTTATAATGTGTAAAATAATTGTCTTTTTATTCTCTTACAAGTTTTCTTTAAGGCAAATACTGACAAACGGTTCCAAGTTTTTTATTTCTACGTATCTTTAAGTCTTTTTTGAATTGTGGATCTATTGGCTCTTTTAAAAGGTAAATATACTTATAATATTTTGTATTAGATCAAGAGCAGAGATTGAGCATGAAGCACTGATTGATGGAAATCTGGCTACTGAAGCAAACCTAATCATTTTGGATACATTAGAGATTGTTGTCCAGGTAAGAACACAAACAAGAAGGATTTAAAGTATAGATTTAGTGAATTGGGGTTGTGCAAAAAACATTTATTGAGCCATAATTCATCTATTTTTAAAATTTATTTATTTTTAAATTGCAGACGGTTTCTGTAACAGAATCCAAAGAGAGCATCCTTGGTGGGGTGCTAAAAGTCCTACTGCATAGCATGGCCTGTAACCAAAGTGCAGTTTATCTACAACACTGTTTCGCTACACAGAGAGCCCTGGTTTCAAAGGTAGGTTATTTTTGTACCTTCAGTCTTGTCCAACTTGGCTTTCTTTCTTTATATTGTCTAAGATCGTTTAACACTCCTTGGTTAATATAGTAAAAATTTTAAGGTGTGCCTGGGTGGCTCAGTCGGTTGAGAATCCGACTTTGGCTCAGGTCATGATCTCACGGTTTGTGGATTCGTGCCCCGCATCAGGCTCTGTGCTGACAGCTTGGAGCCTGGAGCCTGCTTCAGATTCTGTGTCTCCCTCTCTCTCTGCTCCCCCCCTGCTCACATGCTGTCTCTCAAAAATAAATAAAGATTAAAAAATTGAAAAAAAATTTTAATAATAACCTAAGACCCATGATTCTTTTTTGCCTCTCTTCTACTAGTTGCCTCTTCAGTTCTCTCTTATTTGGAACATTTGTAACCCGTTTGGGGCTTAAAAAACAGTAGTTTTGGGGGCGCCTGAGTGGTTCAGTCAGTTAAGTGTCTGACTTCGGCTCAGGTCACGATCTCACAGTTTGTGAGTTCGAGCCCTGCGTCAGGCTCTCTGTTGGTGGCTCGGAGCCTGGAGCCTGCTTCGGGTTCTGTGTCTCCCTCTCTCTCTGCCCCTTCCCTGTTCATGCTCTTGTCTCACTCTCTCTCAAAAATAAACATTAAAAAAAAGTTTTGTTGTGGAGAAGAGCTTGAAATTAATAACTGATTTAAAATATGGGGCTTTCCTTGTTTTCTCTTAATCTCCTTCTGTCATTAACTTGATTTATTTAAGAATTTAAGGTATAAGTAGTCATTCCGTTGACATTAACTCACCCCGTGGATGAATAGGAGGTACTTCCATTTGTTCAACTACTTCAGATATTTATTTCCTTTGTTGGTTTTCTGAACGTAGGTATATTCTTAAATCTTGAAGGTATCTATTTCATCATAGTTATCTAATGTGGAATGCAGAGCTGTTAAAACTTGAACCAATGAAAATTACTTATAGCATTTTATAATAAAACATATTAATAGAATTATTACATGTTGGTTATGGTTACTATATTGTTTTATGCATAGTGTCTAATCTTACTCATATAGTCCCATAGTCCCGTGTAGATAATACCGTTAGGTCCATTTTATGGATGAGACATTGTCCAACATTACACTACTGGCTAATAAGTGACATATTCAGTATTCAATCCCAATCTGTCAATATTAGCCGATTAGCAAACATTGCTGAACTGTTTTTTAAAACTGGGCTATACTAACACATCTCTAGTTCAGGCTATGTTAATATATCTCTGGAACTTCTACTGCATCAGTTCAGTGTTGGTGTTTTTGTTTTTGTTTGTCTGTTTACAGTTCCCTGAACTCTTGTTTGAAGAAGAAACAGAGCAGTGTGCTGACTTATGCCTCCGGCTTCTCCGACACTGTAGCAGCAGCATTAGTACAATACGGTCACATGCCAGTGCCTCACTGTACCTACTTATGAGACAGAACTTTGAAATTGGTAATGTAAGTATTTATCTCTGGATTCATAATGAAATATAACTCCTGCAATGTCTGGTAAATGTGTTTTGGGGGGAGCATGGAATTTTTTTTTTTTTGAGACTAATCTTAGACTGTGTTGATATTTCTCATTGCGTGTATATCTTAAAAATCTGAATCTCCAATTTTGCTTCCTGCACTAAAGATAAAATATAGTAGTAAAAATTAGAATATAAATGTATCTTGAGCTTTTGGAAAATTTAATTATTATCATTAAGTAAAAAGAAAATACAGATAAAGAAAATTAAAATCAAAATCAAATCAAAATCTTGATTTGATATTTTATGACTATATACCAGTCTGAAGAATTCCATGTTTTTGTTAAAGTATTTTTTTTTTGATCATATATATTCATGTGTTGTATTTTTTTGCAATTTTGAATCAAATGTTTACATCATTTTTTTTTTTACTTATGTGCGTATTTTAGGCCCAGGATTGTCCTTGGAGCACTTTTTATTGGTATCTCATTGATTCTGATATACAGTTTTCCATATTCTTGTTTTGTAGGTATTTTGTAATTTGTACTTTAAAAAAAAATTTTTTTCCTCTTTATATTTGAGAGAGAGAGAGAGAGAGAAAGAGAACGAGCGCACTAGTGGGGGAGGATCAGAGAGAGAGGGAGACACAGAATCTGAAGCAGGCTCCAGGCTCTGAGCTGTCAGCACAGAGCCCCACGCAGGGCTCAAACCCACAAACCGCGAGTTCATGACCTGAGCTGAAGTCAGATGCTTAACTGACTGAGCCACCCAGGCCCCAGTTTGTACTTTTAACTGGAAGAGTTGACAGTCCTTTTTGTTACAAAGTTTGGATATTAATTATCAGTTTTATTGCAGTGTGATTATACAACGTAGATACTATGTCTCATTTTTTGTACTGTGGACATGAAATAAATGTTAAGCATTTAAAAAGAAAGATGTTCTTTATTTCAGAGTACTGAGTTAAATATACCATATTAGTTATATTATTCTATTTTTCTATACCCTTTTTTGGTTTTGGTCCACTTGGACTGAAGGAGATGATTTATAGCCTACACATAGTTTATTTCTCTTTTATTATCTCTATTATCTATTTAGTAAACTGATACTCATAACTGTTATATCTTTTGTTACTTTTTTTTTTTTTTGCTTTAATCCTCTCTTATTGGGCTAAATATTGTCCTTTAGTTGTTTACTCAAGATAGTTCTTGGGAATAGTATTTCTCACATTCTTGATTGTTTTGTGTTTTCTATATTTAAAGGACAGCAAAGACGGTTATGAAATTTTTTGCCTAAGACTGAATTTAAAAAAAGGGTGGTGGTGGGAAAGATCAGTAAAATGTACCAGATAAAGAACACTTAATAGAAAAAAAGAAAAAAAAAGATACTTGAATGTCATCATCTTCTGGCTTTACATATTGTTGTAGAGATATCTGAAGATGACCTGATACTTTCTTCCCTTTTAAATAACTTTTCCCCTCCCAGCTGCTCTAGGGACTCTTTCTTTAGATTTAAAATTAAATACCTTTTTTAGAATGGGTCTTGGTATTGACCAATGTTTGTTAATTTTCTCAGCCACATGATGTCTGCTTTCAATTTATTTCAGAATGTTTTCTTGAATGTAAAATAGAATATTTTCTTCCAGGGTTTAGGGTTTTTCCCAAACAGACATAAATTTGTTGGATCTGTTTTGCTTTACTTTTTGTCTATCATTTTTCTTTTCTTTTTTAATACTTCTAAAATTTCCAATTATTGTGGTTCCTTTTCTCAGAATTTCTCTGTCCTGTAATCCCTTATGTGCTCTCCATGACATCCTTTCTTTCTTTTACCAATTATAAGTTTAAATGTCTTTTATCTTTTTTTTTTTTTTAAGTATTGTGAGCTCACATGTAACCTCCTATTTTATGTCCTCTATGTCTGGTTTTTGTTTTTGCCTTGAGTTTCTTATTTATTCTGCCTTTTGTTTATTTCTGCTTTCCTTCCTAAAGTTCATATGTTTTTTATTTGAGAGAGAGAGAGAGTAAACGAGCACACATGCATGCGAGCAGGCAAGAGGGGCAGGTGGAGAAAGAATCTTAAGAAGGCATGGAGCTGATACCTTGACCCTGGGATCATGACCTGAGCCAAAACCAAGAGAGACTTGGATGCTCAACCAACTTAGCCAAGCATGCAACCCCATACTTTTTTTTTTTAAGTTTATTTATTTATTTTGAGAGAGAGAGAGAAAGAGAGAGAGTGCGTGCACGTGAGGGGAGGAGGGGTCAGAGAGAGGGAGGGGGGAAGAGAGAGACTCCCAAGCAGGCTCTGCACTGGTAGAGATGCAGAGCTCGAACACAAACCATGAGATCATGACCTGAGCCAAAGTCAAGAGTCAGACCCTTAACCGACTGAGCCACCCAGGAGCCCCTAATTCAATTCTAAGACATGGCTTTGTTTTTTTACTGTTTGTAGCATATTATTCTTAGCAAAACTCTGTTTTATGTCTTGTTTTAAGGTTTTAAAATAAGATTTTAATATGTATATTTTATTACTTTCTAAAAATGTTTTATAACTATTTGGAATGGTATTTTTTTTTTTTTTACTTTTTCATTTAGCAAGTAAAAAAAGTATAAACTTTTTTCTTTTAAGCTTTTCTGTATTAAATGCTGACCTGACAATTTCTCTGTTACAGAACTTTGCTAGGGTTAAAATGCAGGTAACCATGTCACTGTCTTCCTTGGTGGGCACATCTCAAAATTTTAATGAGGAATTCTTAAGACGTTCTCTAAAGACTATATTGACGTATGCTGAAGAAGATCTGGAATTGAGGGAAACAACATTTCCTGATCAGGTCAGAAACACTGCTTTCTAGATAATTAACTGAAATAGAATTATAAATAGACAGTTTCTAAATTGTTAAATCAAATTTTGTTTTTTAAAACCTGTATTTTTCTTTCAAGCCACGTATCCTAGGCCATAGATAGTGCTAAATCTTTTTGTTTCAATAAGCCATGCTTCCTTCTTGGAAAGGTTGATATCTTTGGTATGTAAGTCTGTGAATTCATAACAAATACAACAAATAGTAGACACCGTATAAATAAATAGGAAACTTTATGATGAAATATTATTCCTACTTATTAATGAAACAGTAATTTGCCTTAAAAAGTAAAGTTTTTACAACTACGTTTTGGTAGAATCAGAAACATAGAAGAGAATATCCTTTTGTGTTTTCCTCTTGAATCCTGTATATCCCTACATTTTAGTTCTAGTTCTAGTTCTACTTGTTTCCAGATGAGAAAACTGAAAGAAAAAAAAAAAAAAAACGAAACCCAGCCAGCTCAGGAATTAGTATAAAGTTTACTACCCTTTACTCACCATACCCCAGCATGCCCGCATTCTTTAGAACTCTATCAGTATCATATTATTTGTTTTGCAATCTTCAGATATTTATCTAAAATATCTTCCAAACTAATGTGGTGACTGTGAATAAATGATAATTAAAGAATGTTTTTTATAAAATTCTCTGCTTCAGGTTCAAGATTTGGTTTTCAATCTCCATATGATTCTTTCTGATACTGTTAAAATGAAGGAACACCAGGAAGATCCTGAAATGTTGATTGATCTAATGTACAGGTATCATTTGTTTGATTCATTTATACCTCGTATAATGGGTTTAAATTAGTTAAAGTTAAAAATAGAAATACCCTACAATCCAGCAATTGCACTAATAGGTATTTACCCAAAGGATACAAAAATACTAATTAGAAGGGCTACGTGCACCCCGATGTTTATAGCAGCATTATCAACAATAGCCAAATTGTGGAAATAGCCCAAATGTCCATTGACTGATGAATGAATGAAGATGTGGCATATATACACAATGGGATATTACTCAGCCATAAAAAGAACCACAAAAAGACTCTTAACTGTAGAGAATAAACTGATAGTTACTGGAGGAAGGATGAGCAGGGGGATGGGTTAAATGGGTGATGGGCATTAAGAGGGGTACTGGTTGTGATGAGCACTGGGTGTTGTATGTAAGTGATGAATCACTAAATTCTTTACCTGAAACTAATATTACACTGTATGGTAACTAACTGGGATTTAAATAAAAAATAAATTGGTAAAACATACAGAAAACATTGGATAAAAAAATAAACATACCAGAATTACTTAAGTCATTTTCTAATGGTAGATCAGATCCCCTGTGTCACTTCTCTGGGAACTATGCATAATTGTTTAGTATATTTATTGATTATCAAAAATGAGGATTTTTAAAAATAATTGATACATATTTAGCACCTTTGGATCACGTGCCCTAGATTTCATGCAGACACCCAAGACCCATATTTTAAATGTAAAAATCAGCCCTTTAGGAAGAAAATACAGTGTATTAATGTTCTAACATTAATTTTCCTGATTTTAAATATGGTTGTGCCTATAACATGATACTTGCAGGAGCACATTTTGAGAAATTTGTAATTCCTATTTATATCTTGAAAGATGCAAGTAAAACTTTGCCATACGACCCTCTCTTTTTACAGTTTTGGAGTCTTTTAAGACACAAATAAAACAAACGTTTTACTTAAAATAAATATGATGCAATGATACTATCTTATAGATCTTTTTTCTTGACGATGAAATTTCTTTATATTCCCCTAACGAACACGTAAATTCCCATAGCTTTCCCTTACTGATACCATGTCATTTTTTAGTCCCCCTACAAAAAAACATCTATTAACCATTGCATGGGCCCACAGTTACTTCTTTAAACATACTTAAAGACACTTTCATACCATTTGAAAACTTGTCTTAATAGGTTGTGTTCAATAACGGAAACCTCTCTAGGTAAACACTAAACAAGCAGTCTAAACTCTCTTCCAGCTTGGGAAACAAATGCTAACTGAAAAGAATTTATGTTCCAATTAGAATTGCCAAGGGCTACCAGACCTCTCCAGATCTGCGATTGACGTGGTTGCAGAACATGGCTGGCAAACACTCAGAACGCAGCAATCATGCTGAAGCTGCCCAGTGCCTTGTCCACTCCGCAGCCCTTGTTGCTGAGTATTTGAGCATGCTGGAGGACCGCAAATACCTTCCTGTGGGATGTGTAACATTTCAGGTAGGAATCTGCCAGGTTTACATTAAATCGAGGTATGTCCTTCATAGTTGTAACTTTTCTCACTGCTGTTAAGATTCACTCAGCTTGTAAGGACAGCATAAAGACTGAAGGTGATGTTTCACAAGATAAATTAACAGTTCTCTGTCACTGTCATGAATACATTTTTAAAGAGTATTCTGTGTTAGTTTTCTTTTCTCATTTTTTTTTTTTAACCTCTAAATATCAGTGCTAAGTAGATTTATTCTCTTTGCCTATACTGCTAGGGGCTTCATAGCATCTATGAAATATACCCAAAATGCTGAGAATCAGAATACAGTAGAAACTCTCAATTGGCTTTTACTTAAGACATCAGATAACCCAACATTCTCCAATACCTGTATAAAATGTGCAGATACCATGGCTCAGAGATGATAGTTTGCTCCCTACGAGGGTTACATACCTCTGACCTACTAGTTGAAATCTTTGCTTACCATAAGTCAGTTATGCTTTCTTTGCTTTTTTCAAAACCCGTTAATGCCAGATCTGGGAAATTACAAAATTTAATTACATGTTATGTCCTCTGGTGAAATCTGAACGAAGAAAGAAAGTCAGTCATTGTTTCTCTGAAAACTAAGTTAAATGTTTTGCAAAGACTTGATAAAAGTGAGTCTCCACAACAGTTGCTATTGAATTAATTTTGGACCAACTACAAAAGATTGGGGAGAAATCTCCTAGAAATCTAGGATAATTTGATAACCTTTTAAGTTTCAAGTTTTTACTCTGAAGAAACCAGAACTGGAAATTTTTTTTTTTTTTTTTAGAGAGAGAGGGAGAGTATGAGCTGGGGAGAGGGGCAGAGGGAAAGAGAGGGGGAGAGAAAGAGAGAATCTTAAACAGGTTCTACACTCAGCATGGCGCCCGGAGAGCAGGGCTTGATCCCACAACCTTGAGATCAGGACTTGAACCAAAATCGAGAGTCATATGCTCAACGGACCAAGACACTCAGGCACCCCCAGAACTGGAAATATTAAATGAAGATTGCGTTATTGCTGTCTAGTCAAGAGAGATTACATGAAAATCTGATCTGGAGACCCATACACAAAGAAAAGGCCTGAGATCGACTTCAAAAAAATGTCAGATGAGTCTATCTGCTGTAAATGTTTAGGTTAAAATATTTAAGGTAGTATGTATTATTTCTTTTTTGGAAATAATGGCTGATCCCAGTCTCATTGGGTAAGAGTTTTACCTGAGTTTTTTCATTAACTCAATGTTTGTTAAGCAAGCCAAAACACCATTTCATACTTGAATTTTCCTCTTGGGGAGTTTTGACAAGATCATTGAAGTTAAAAGTAAAGACCGTTTAAGTCTCTCGAGATGTCCTGTATCATATTGCTATTTTCCTTAGCCCATGATTTTTCATATTTTTCATTGTCACAGTTTTTATTAATGGAAAAGTTACCTGACAGTAATGGTACCATTTGATTGTCATCTCCAAAATAGAGAAAGATTCTGGAAATTTGTCTTTTATCTTTGCATTGACTACCCATCCCCTTTTTAAACCGAAGCTGCTATTTATATTTCATTTTCAGTTACTTCTTCACACACATCTTTCATGCTAAGAAATTCCATATCTAAAGCCATTTCAACTTTTTCCCCCAGAATATTTCCTCTAATGTTTTAGAAGAATCTGCAGTCTCAGATGACGTGGTATCTCCAGATGAAGAAGGTATCTGCTCTGGAAAGTACTTTACTGAGACAGGACTCGTGGGATTACTGGAACAAGCAGCTGCTTCTTTCTCTATGGTAGATGACTCCTGTTCATTCTCTTTCCCCAGATACATACCTCTGGATTACTAATGACATGTGTATTCTCTCTGCCTGTGACCCTGCTCTTCCTTTATGCTAGTTTTCTCCAAGTACCTTAAGAACTGAGAACAGATCTTATCTATAGATTCATCATTGCTTACTCCTTTTTATCTTAATTGTCATATTCTCCAGTATTTTTTGTTTGCTTATTTATGAACCATCACTTAATCTACAACAGATTTTTTTGGAGTTTATAAATCTTTTAGCACCAGACATTTTCTAATACCTTAAAATTAAAAAACAGAACAAAACAAAACCTCTGGATGATTTAAGTTCCTGTTCAAGTAGACTAACACGGCTGTAGCTATAGAGCTGGTCTGTTGAATGAAAGGAAGAATCTTCTTTTTAGTATGTCAGATGTTGCCCTGGTGCTCAGGAAAATTATAGCCACTCATCTCATGGGTTGCATAGGGACCCCTATTAGGTAGATGTTAGAGTCCTGGAGCTTACTTATCAGGAACTTTATGAACTATCTCCTAGTTCCCTTGCCTGACCTAATGTCCCATGCTATGTAACCCCAGTCCTTGTCCCTCCCTATCTTTATGTGAAGAATTGAAGCAGTTTTGTTAATCAAATCATTTTTTAACATTTATTTATTATTGAGAGACAGAGAGCATGAGCATGGAGGGGCAGAGAGAGGGGGAAACACAGAATCTGAAGGAGTCTCCAGGCTCTGAGCTGTTAGCACAGAGCCTGATGTGGGGCTAGACTCAAACCACAGATTGTGACCTGAGCTGAAGTCAGACGCTTAACCGACTGAGCCACCCAGGCACCCCTTAGATGGGATGATTATTAAAGAAGGGAAAGATAGTTAGCCAAATCCCTGCTTACTTTCTTTCATTAAAAAAAATTTTTTTTAACATTTATTTGAGAGAAGAGAGAGAGGGGGAGTGCAAATGGGAAAGGGCAGAGAGAGGGAGAGAGAGAGAGAATCCCAAGCAGGCCCTGCACTGTCAGCGCAGAGCCCAGTGTGGGGCTTGACCTCACGAACTGTGAGATCATGACCTGAGCCCAAATCAAGAGTCAGATGCTTAACTGACTGAGCCACCCAGGCGCCCCAGGACTTTTCTGACATTTCTGCTGAGTATTTAGTGTCCTAGCACCACAGATAAGGAGTCTTGAAGTTCATGTTGGGGGAAGAGGGAAACTTAACGTAATATGCAATGCTGCCCTTCTTCACCATTGTACTGCTATTGGAAATTGGTTATTCTCCTGGCCTTAACCCTAGCTTGCAATGTATTGGTTAAAGGCATCAATTTAGAAGGCATACAACCAGACTTCAAATCCTGCCTCTGCGACCTTAGTAGTTAAATCACTTCAGGCACAAATTACTCAACCTATCAATGATTCATTTTTCTCATCTATTTAAATGCATCTAAGAATAGTACCTATCACGTAGGAGTGTTGTTAGGATTAAATGAGTTAATATATGTAAACTGCTTATCACAATGTCTGGCTCCAAATAAGTATTACTGTTTGCCATTATCATCCTATTCATCATTATTGATGTTTAGAATGAGTTTACATAAATATAATTATTCAGAGACTCTAAGAATGTTAGGTGATTGACCATTTTAAAATTTCCTGTCTGAAAAATAAAATTTCCTGTGTGAGGCCCTCAACTGTTCTGATTGCTCCCCTGGATCCCTGCTCCTTGAGTTTCATTTTATGTGATCTGAACTAGCATGGAAAAAATGTTTTTTTGCTATTAATGGAATATTTTAATAAATACACACTCTGTGTTTGTGTGTATGTGTGTAATTTTAATAATTCACAGTAGTGCAGTGGCCTGTATTACAGAAGTTCTTTTGTAATGGCATATAATTATGAAATTCACTGTTTTTCAGTGAATCCGTTTAATCTTAATTATAATAATTACTGGGGCATTTTAGTTACACTGTATTTATTTCACTATTATAGTTATATGATTGCATAAATTCCTGTGAACTTTTACTGGAAAATATCAGAACCGTATGTTTATTTCCTTGGGAAAATATGTTTGCTAATTTGTGTGGTAATACGAATTCAGTGGCTCTTGGAAAACATCTCTTTCTTCCTTCACTACAGCCACCAATTCATTATTAAGGACAAGAAAACAGAATAGCAGTACAAACACATTTTGTCCATCACTTTGATTATAGGCAGAGCAACCCTTGGCCAGCCACTGGCTAACTGCCCCCTAGTGGAATAAAATCTGGTAGCTTAGAACCTTCTTACATTTTGTGAAAGATAACTGATATTTTCCCATCAGATATTTCCAGTAAGATTTCCTGTGCCAATTTAATATTTTAGAAATGTAAATAATTTTAGTTTGCCAGGAGGCCACAAGTTATCTGATATCTGTGACCAGTGTGATAATTAATAATTAGATTTCTTTTATTCCACTGCTCAGAATTCTGCAATAGTTTATATGCCTGTGTAAGTACCGACACATACACACTAGTGAAGTAATTACTGGGTAGATAGCAAAATATTCAATTTAACTTAAACAGAAATTTAAACTTAACATATGTTAAATACACACACACACACACACACACACACACACCATCCATCCATCCATCCATCCATCCATCCATCCATCCGTCTGGAGGAATCAATACGTTGTGCAAAATTCTTTTATTAAGAGTTAATAAAATTAAAGTAGTGTTAATTTTATGTCCTTTTGGGAAAGTGTCATTGGTATTGCCTTAGTAGAAATATTGTGAATTCATAAATTGTAATTATTTCATATCAATGTAACAGAAAACATATAACATTATTTTTATAGGCTGGCATGTATGAAGCAGTAAACGAGGTTTACAAAGTACTTATTCCTATTCATGAAGCTAATCGGGATGCAAAGAAACTATCCACAATTCATGGTAAACTTCAAGAAGCATTCAGCAAAATTGTTCATCAGGTAATGACTGCAATTTCTAGCTTCAGTGTAAATGGAGAAAACTGTCTAAAAGCATTAGTGTTGCTTTGTACTGATGTCAAACTAGATCCAATGAAATGACCATTTTAATCAGATTATAAATGAACAATGTCAAAATGATGGTTCATGGCCAGAGCAGCCTCATTAACAAAAAATGAATTTACTTAGAGTAGATAATGATCATCCTAAATTTTCTACACAGTTTTTTTCTTCACTTTTAAAAACTAATTAGTAGTTAGCAAATTTTTTTTAAATCATGAGTTCTTTTTGTTTCACAGTATGGGTTAAAATTATAAATATGATTTTTACATGGATTTCTTTTGCTGCCAAAAATTTTTATATGTAAGGTAGTTTTTTATTAAATGATATTAAAGTCTAATAAACTAATATTGTTAATGTTTTCAACTCAACGGTAACTGTTTTTCCTAGATGTTCCATTCAATCATCCTTTAATATATTTCTAACATGAAAATAGCATTTAGTGAAAATAATGAATAAAACGGTTATCTTATGTTTATTCGATTATAATAGTATGATTTTAGTACTTGTTTATAGTTCATGGAATCCACATATTATCACCAAAATTAAAATGAGCATAAGCTTGGTTTAAAAAATGAAGTCAACTATTAGCAATTGATTAACAAAAAATGAAACTAAAATCTGGGCTCTGTTAAAATACTCTGAAATATCTTATTGAGCCTCCTCCTTCCCCATTTTTCCATTCCCTTCTCTGGGCTACCTGTGCTGTTATCTGCTACTACCATCATCTAAGAAGGAAGGGGAGTATTGATATCTACTTTTGTATTCATTACTAGTCCTGCTGTACCCTCTGTCAGCTTGACCTCTTTCTTGCCATGAACTAAGCTATTCTAGATGAATTGATAGAATCTGAAAAACGTTAATCGTCTTAAAACAGGGCTGCTACACTGTTAAGCCACTATTTTATTATCACTACTAAAACATTGAAGTTGCAGGAGATTTATTAGGATTCATAATGGTAACAGGTGGGTCTTTTTATAGTCAGTTGTACATATACTGTCAAAGGAGCCTCATCCCAGCTTCTAGAGCTGTAAAGTGCAAATTACACGGCAGGTCTGGAACACCTGGAGCTGGTAGTTTGCAAGAAATTTTCATACATTTGTATCATAAGCATCTGAGCAAAATTGTGATTTCTGTTCCAGTTTACCCTGGGTAGTTCAGCAAAGCGCAACTCCCTGTAGTTAGAGATCTAATTCAGACACATTCATGAAACAAGCAGCTGTCTCTTTTTCACCAAAATGTGTACTTTCCCTTATTAGAGTTTTTAAAAGATGAAATTCTAACTACTAGGGTTTGAACAAGCAGTTTATAAAATTATCACAGATCTCAAGTGAAAGAATATGGTGTTTAAAATATCCTGCTGTCTTCTATTCGCGGAGAAGAATTTACGATATATGGTACCTTACACTGCTGAAGTTCCTTTTGGCCTTTTTTTGTTCTTTTGAAACAGTTTTTTTTATGACTTGCCCTTTTTTACTTTTTATTATACAGAGTACTGGCTGGGAGGTAGGTAATGTTTTAGTTAGTTAAAGACACTAATAGATTGATTTGATCAGATTTCTTATGCCAATGCTTTGCCCACATGTGCTAGCTGTGGGCATTCTGTTGCTATCTGCTATCAACTGAATTCATTAACCAAAGAAATTTTGTTAAAATACTGTTAAGTTATTTTAAGCAATTTATTAAGAGGTTGCAGGCAGTGCATGGAAATTCCTATGTTACACTAATGAGATTCTTTGGTAAATGAGCCACTTTGTCATCACTTTAGTTTGTTTTTATCCTTTGAAGCATTTTCTTTCATCAACATTTACACACAGATTTCTTTTTTTAACCATACTGTTTCACCTCATTTTACAGAGGTCGATTTATGTGTTATTGCTCAGAGGTGTAACTAAAAAATACCATATTTCATCTGATCAAAGACGCCATCAATTGTAAGACATACCATTATTTTATATGCCTTTAAGAAAGAAGAAAAAAACATATTAAAGCACAACAGCCATCAGTGGAAAGATGAGTGCTAACTACAGAGATATTAAAATGTGGGCCCCAAAAAACGTGCGTCTTAGAATTGATGAAATAATGTGTTGATTTGATCTGGAGTCACTTCACCTTGAGTAGAAGCAATACTGAGGAAGGAAATTCACTTTGTCATTTAAATTTTGTTGGCAGAAGGGATAAAGAGACTGAGAGAACATGAAATTTACTTTGACCTCCTGTACTGACAGTTTGATAATTCGTGTTTAATGAAGACTACATATGCTTCCTTTTATGTAGTAGGTAGGCTTGTGAAAAGTTCTATGTGAATCAGATTTTACCTGAAAAAAAGCCAGGAAGAATTTATTGCTGTTGTTTTAAATCTTTCTGGGAAGGAAAGAATTCTATAAACTGTGCCCTACTTTATGTTGACGAGGTAAAGCAAGGTATTAATCAGGTTTATTTTAAGCTAGGTATATTTGTACAGTTGTCTGCTTTGCCTCTCACTTTGAGGTCAGATTTATGTTGGTTCAACAGCGTAGGCTTTCTCTGGTTTTGTACTACAGTCCTTATTTGGGGACCCAAATAGAAAACCTTGAGAATAAACGTTACTGCTATGTTTCTTTCATTTCTGAGTTAGTCCCCACCTTTTGCTTTTCTTCAGATGAAGCCAGTACTTGTACATCTACCTTAATTCTCCAGATTAAATGCATATGATCTTATTAATATCTAATATATAATTCCTCATTTTTTGTGGCTCAGTGAAGAGATCTAGAAAGAGACTTGCCATGGTTAATCTGTGAGTGGTACAGTTCCTTAGGGATTTCCTAACATGAAATGAAATTAGCTGAAAAGTAGGCATGAGAAAAGACACATTGAAACCTCTGAGCAGTTTATTACTAGTCTGCTTGATGCTAAATCGACCCCTGAAAGGTATAATTTTCACTGGTTATGACATTAATACCATTCTGTCATCATGTTGATTGCATGGTAAAAGTCACACAGACTTTTTTTTGTTTGTTTATATTCTTGTCACTGCCTTTCACTGGACTTTTAGCTTTGTAGCTTCTAAAATTGTTGCACGTTTGTTTTTTGCTTTTTCCCTTGTAAAACTTAAATGGATGCTTGCATTTTAAAAATGTGTTTGCTACCATTTGCTGCTTATTTGTTTTGAAATTTCCCTAATTAAAATGCTTTCTGTTTTCTCTTCTCTCTTGCCCCTGGTTGCTGACCCTACTCCCTACTTTTACTATTGTCTATTGTGGTAAGTTCCTATCTTGTGAATATTTTTCTTTTTGACTCTGGGAAAACTTCAGTGATTTCATTTTTTTCTGAAAGCTATGTTTCCTAGCTAATATCCTAGTATTCTCAAAGAACTCTAACTGGTTTAATATCCAGTAAGGATGACTTATACATTGTAGAAAGGCTCTTTGAATTGGTAACTCACTACCTGACTTATAGCCCACTACCTAGGCTTATATATTAGTGTGTTTCATTTTTCATTATGCTGTTTGATTTGGTACAAATTATTTGAGTTGGCAAAGCTTTTGAGGGATGTGTGTGTGTATGTGTGTGTGCTCGCGCGTGTGCGTGTGTCTGTGTGTAAAAGAGAACTCTAAAACTTGACACTTAACAGTTTGGTAAAGTGTTTAATCATGCAAAATAACAAATCATGAACTCTTCATAAATCATGGTGGCTGTTATCTGCTCTGGCAGTTTCAGTACCTTAATGGCTACGTAGTATTCACTTTTTCCCAAGCCCATTTATTTTTCTTAAAATAATAGGAAATAAAATGTTTTTTTTTTTTAATTTTTTTTTTAACGTTTATTTATTTTTGAGACAGAGAGAGGCAGAGCATGAACGGGGGAGGGTCAGAGAGAGAGGGAAACACAGAATCGGAAGCAGGCTCCAGGCTCTGGGCCATCATCAACCCAGAGACTGACGCGGGGCTCGAACTCACGGACCGTGAGATCGTGACCTGAGCTGAAGTCGGACGCTTAACCGACTGAGCCACCCAGGCGCCCCAATAAAATGTTTTTTAATCATTTCTTTCTTATGACTACATTTTAAAAATATTTTTAGAAAAAGAAATACTGAATTTCTATATGGAAATTCTTATACTGATTTCATATTTTGTGTGTGTGTTTCATTTCTAAAAGATGTATTTATCCATATGTGCAACAGTGATCAATTTCAGAAGTAGATTAATGCAAGTTTGAATTTTTCAGAATAATCAATCCCCAAACATTGGTTATAGTCATATGACACTTTTCTCAATTTTTTTCTTTTTAATTTTTTAATGTTTATTTATTTTTGAGAGAGACACAGAGCATGAGCGGGGGAGGGGCAGAGAGAGAGGCAGACACAGAACCTGAAGCAGGCTTCAGGCTCTGAGCTGTCAAAACAGAGCCCAACGTGGGGCTCGAATGAACCCATGAACCATTAGATCATGACCTAAGCTGAGGTCGGACACTTAACCTACTGAGCCACCCAGGCACCCCTCAATTTTTTTTCTTAAAAGATAACATTTTTCTTTAAAGGGAATATCACCACCCTAGTAGGTATATCTTATATTCTCCAGAAAGGCTAGAGAAGGTGGGCTTATTAGCTTTGTGAAGCCAAACTCTTCCTGCTGGACCACTAAAGAAAAGTGGGGCACCCTAACTTTTGAGATTGAAGCACGGAAAAGGGCTATGTCTTACCTCTTGTCATTTGGCTGGATAGACATGAATATGAGGCAGTGTTAGGTTTTTATATGCTCAGAAATATTGGCTATAGTTCTGGTGCAGTGGTTTCTGTTGAATTTTTATATGCTTTATGCCATGCTAAAGCTAAGTGAGATAAATTAACTTATCTAAGCAAGTAAAGGTAGAGCAGAATTGGAAACTGCAATATAATGGAGGTGGGGGTAGTCTCTGAAAGAAGGGAATGAAGAAAATTCCAAGAGCATAGTCTTTACCTCTGGAATGTTAAGTCAGATATTAAGAAAGTTAAGGAAAACATAATAGGTAGGAAGAATCTTATCTTCAGGAGGAGATGCCTTTTGGGTAGTTAGTGACTCCCTGATAATTGGTACAGACCCATGACTGAGCACCTGACAGTGCTGTACTGCTGATTGTGTTCTGCCCTTATTCTACTCTTCAGGAGAAAAAGAAAGATATGGACAGCAAACATGTACTGTGTAGATGATATTAGATGTGATTTCTTTTTCCCGGACTGGCCATGTAATGGTAAAAACTGAACTTCTGATAAGAATTGTAGTAGGATATATCTTAGAATATGTTCAGTAGGTGAATCACCAACCTGGTTATCATATTAGAGTATGGAAGGAAGGAAATGCAAGCATGCAAAAACAACTATGGTAGAGGACAGTGTTGTAACATAGAGAAAGACAAACCATAGGATGGGAGGTATCCAGTAATTCTCAAAAGGCTTACTCAAGGAAATTGTCAAAAATTACCAAGGAAAACATAAGAGAAGTGGAAGATGGCTTAGAGATCATACTGATGTCCTAGTGTTTGTGTATCAGTATATAGGGCATAGGGATTTTTATAGCTTATTTTTTTAATGTTTTTATTTATTTTTGAGAGAGGGAGGTAAGTGCAAGCAGAGGAGGGGTGGAGAGAGAGGAGACACAGAATCTAAAGCAGGCTCCAGGCTCTGAGCTATCAGCACAGAGCCCAACATGGGGCTTGGACCCGCGAATGGTGAGATCATGACCTGAGCCGAAGTCAGACGCCCAGTCAACTGAGCCACCCAGTCGCCCCTGGGATTTTTATACCTTAATTAAGAACTTGGACTTAAGGTGTCAAATATATTGGTCTTTAACTCCCAGCTCCAACACTGAGTAACAGTGTGACCTTGGGCAAATTACTTTTCCTCCTCTATAAAATGAGAGTGAAAAAATGATACCTATCTCATAATTGTGATAAGAATTAACAATGATGGATGTAAAGGGGATAGCCAGTGTATAGCACATAGTAAGTCATTTAAAAACATTAGAGATTATTTTTATTGTTGTTACTATAACATCATCATCATCATCATCATCATCATCACCGCTACTTATGTTAACACATTTTGGCTAATGGAGTCTAAGAGGTGTTATGTTCCCAAGCTGACATCTATGGCTAAATAAACTGATAAAAAATGTTTGTGCTCTATAAGAGAAATAGATCTGGTAGACGAGGAGGGACAGAAATTACCACTGTATGAAATAGTGGTATGCTTTTCTGGAAATCAATTACCTTGAAGAAAGTGTAGCAGAAAACAGTTGCGTGAGGATAAAAGTTTTAGTAGTGATATTATTATAGAAGTACACAACCAACTCAATAGAATGTTCTTGCTAAATAAAGATAACAAAAGTAGAAAAGATTTGAAATCCATTTGTCATAAGACATCTCAGCCATTAGAGACATGGATAGATGAGTAGATGGATTTCCTTGTCTGGGACATGGTTTCATCCCATGAGATTGTCGAACCAATAAGTAGAACTGCCAAGGAAGAATTAAGTTGGAGTGTGGAAATGATAGGAATCTCAGAAAGAATTCATGGCCGTAAGGAAAAGTAATGCTAGAAAAAAGAGAGGCAAGGCGATAGGAAAGTGGAAAACCAGTGTCATCCTGTGGTCCAGAACTGAGGAGGAAATAAAATGAAGTGAGGTTTTTCCTGAGGAGGAAACTATATGTATAATTATGCTTTCATGAACATGTAGAGTCAATGGTTTTACACTAGGGAACTCTTTGTAAATTGAAGCTAAATTTCCTCAAACTCTTAGTCTTCCTTCTGCTGCTGTTCCCTCTCCAATGCCAGTGCACACACATTCATTCTCAGTTCCAGTAACTCCTTAGAGTTAACTCTGATCTACTCCATTCTACCTCTTGCACACTCCCCTTCAACTGCATTAGCCACCTTCCTGTTCCTCAAACATACTGGGTAGGCTTCTGCCTGGAATGCTTTTCCCCACAGGTCCACATAAATCACTCTCACACCTCCGTCACATCTTTGCTCACATGTCCCCTTTTGGTGAGACCCACCCTGACCACACTCTTTGTCTCTTCTGTTCACTGATTTCTCACAAACATCTAGAACAGTTTGCTGACATATAGTAGGCACTAAATAAATATGTGAATGGATGAGTGGTTTCCCTAACATTCTGTTTTGTGCCTTTCTACGACTTTTCTTTCTTTCTCTCTCTGCTTTCTCTCTCTTCTTTCCTTCCTTCCCACATCCACTTAGCCATTCTTTTGAGTTGTAGAACCCTGTGTGTCACCTCTTTTGAGATCTGACTCCAGCAGGATTAATCTTTCCTTTCTCAATACCACTTTTTATTACAGCACATGACCATTTTTACTGTAATTATTTTAGTATATCCTTTACTTTCTCGAGAGGCCAAGTCTTTTTATTTTTATTTTCATATTACTGAATATGAATAGTGTCTAACACATTATCAGCACTCAATACTTTTTTTCCTTGATCTGAATGTCAGTATGAGAAAATAAATAAGAAGTTTAAGCCTACTAACTAGTTACAAGCTGCATTAATAAAATTCAAGTGTATATGGAGGGAGTCAGCCCACTAATCCCTGCACTGATCAGATCACATCAGCAATATTGTGTCTATTTCTGGGATTCCACACGTTGAAAGGTGGCGTTGAAAACTGATAAAATGTAAACAGGATAGTAATTTCTATCATATAAAGATGATTGACAACTGGAAAGTTTAGCTAAGGGAAACAAGGCCTAATAGCAGTCTTCACATATTTAAAAAGCCACAATATTAAAAATTTGAAATAGTGGTTGAAGTTGGAAACCTCTGAGAGGAATAGAGCCAGAATAAGAAAACGTTAGTATTTGTGGTTTTTCTTTATTTAATTAATTTTTTAAATGTTTACTTATTTTTGAGAGGGAGAGGCAGCAAGCTAGGCAGGGGCAGAGAGAGAGGGAGACACAGAATCTGAAGCAGGCTCCAAGCTCTGAGCTGTCAGCACAGAGCCCAATGTGGGGCTCGAACTCATGAACAACGAGATCATGACCTGAGCCGAAGTTGGACGTGTAACCGACTGAGCCACCCAGGCGCCCCTAGTATTTGTGGTTTTTAAAAAGTAGTAATGTATATCTACACATGTGTATGACATTTTTGAAACCTATCACAAATCGTTGATTTTCTCAAATGCCATTTTCACTTTCCATGCAGTGCCTTCATTCCTTATGTCAAAATTTGCTGTTATATTATTTTATTGACTTATTGATGGTTTTAATCAGAATTTAATACCTTTTTGTATGCAGAGATTTAATTTGCTATAGAGCTTAATTTTTATGCCTATTAAATTTTGAAATAACTGAAAAAAATTTTATTTTTAAAATTTTTATTGCGGGAGAGAGAGAGAGAGAGAGAGAGTGGGGGAGGGGGACAGAGGGAGAGAGAGATGTGAGGCTTGATCCCACAACTCTGGGATCAGGACCTGACCCAAAAACAAGAATCGGATGCTCAACTGACAGAGCAACCCAGGCACCACCTGAAAAGAAACTTTAAATTAAAAGCCTCAAGTTTCTTTAGTGCCAAAGACATTTTTTTTCTTCAAAACTGTATTTCTTCTGGGTAAAAATGTGGGGATATTTTTAGTCACTGTACTTTTTTTTTTTTTTTTTTTGGTATTAAGGATCAGAGTTTTGCTTAATTTTCTGTTTAATTTGTGACTTATTTTACATATCCTTTTGCCTTCCAGTAAGAACTCAATATAGGAAAAATAAGTATAAGACAGATTAGGCTTAAAGAGAATTCAGAGGTTTCTGAATACTTATGTGTGGCTCTGTATATAGGCACTACCATAAAATCCTTCTGAAATATCGTTGTAAATAAACTGTAAAGACTGCATAGAAAGCTTCCAAATATTTTATCTTTATTGAAGGAATTTGTTTTCAAATGCACTGTGTAAGAGTTCAGATGATCTTAGTGTACTTGAATGTGTGGTTAATGCATGCAGTAGGTGGTTTGGGGACTTTAGAATAACCAACTCATGTCAAATTTTTCTCTTTTTATCTTTCATTCATGAATTTTTCCCCTTTGTATTCCATTTTTAGTTACTCTTCCACGTATAAATATTTTTATTGGCAGAGGGATTCCCCATTGTAAATTTTTTATGTCAGGGCTTCCTGATGGTCTTGACATTTACTGTCTCCTCTGTGCCAGGTGCTATATACCCGGCTTTTAACTTTCATGATCTCATTTATTACATTTGTAAAGGGATTATATATAAAGGTAAATGCTAACTAAAAATATCAGTGTTATTTTTAAATTTAACTTCATTTAGTATGCTGTAATTTCAGAATAATTAAGACACAGTTCATGGTATCCCAAGCATCTTTTCTTACAGTAAGGAAAATAATTTATCTCAGTTGCGTAGGGACTTAAAAACACAGACCAATTTGAGGTGGTCACTTGGTACAAACTGTGAAAAACCTATACCATATGTGAGTCACTTGATAAAAGTCCTAATTGCATAACGTTATTTGTTAGAAAAAATGAAAAAGAAAGATTATTTACTTCGTTTTAACTTCATTTGAGAAATAAAATATTGTAATTTTAAATTAAATATTTTTGCAGTTTTTGAGAATTTTATACCGTAGTAGCAATCTAAACATAATGTAAAAAACAAAAAAACTTTGTATTAAGGTTTCTTTGTTTTCCTACACCTAGGATGGTAAGCGGATGTTTGGCACCTATTTTCGTGTTGGTTTTTATGGAACCAAGTTCGGGGATTTGGATGAACAGGAATTTGTCTACAAGGAGCCTGCAATAACCAAACTTGCGGAGATCTCTCACAGATTGGAGGTGAATGCTGCAGTAGTTTATAAATGCCATCTTTAATTTGTATTTTCTATGATGAATAGACTGTCAGATCCAGATCTAATCATTTAATAAGCCAGATCATGCCAAACTACTCCTTTACAGAATAAAGATTTTTTGATAGGTACAGTAATATGCTTTCTAATCCTTCAAATCTTTTATGGCAACAGTAAAATAATATTAACTGCTTCTTTTTGAGGCTCTATTTTCACATCTGTCTTAGAAGGCCCTACACCCTTCAGAATTACTGTGATTTACAGAGAAATGTGTATAGTATTATCTGCACTTTGTAGAAAAAGACATAAGCAGTTACGTAGCAACTAATAATAGAATTGGAATTAGAACCTCAAGAAATTTCTGACCCAAGTGCATTATCTCTTTGGCCTGATTCCCAGGGAGATTCCTTTAGGACTTAAAAGCCTGAAATCACACCCTGAAAACACTTCTTAGAACCCCTTAACCTTCTTTTTCACTCCTTGTTCATTTTCACCAAGATGATAAATTTTCATATTAAGAGGTTTACCAATCTTCTCTGCTGTAGTTACTCTTTCCAACCTTTCTTTATTCTTTTTACTCAAAAGGCAGTCCAGGACTAGAAAGCACCGGCATCATCTAGGAGATTGTTTGAAATGTAGAATCTCAGACCCTACCCCAGACCTTCTGAACTCATTCATATGTGGAATTTAAGAAACAAAAAAGATGAAGATAGGGGAAGGGGGGGGGAAAGAGAGGTGGGGGGAGGCAAACCATAAGAGACATTAACTGTAGAGAACAAACTTAGAGTGGATGGGTGATGGTAGGGCACTTGTGGGGCGCTTGGGTGGCTCAGTAGGTTGAGCCATCCGACTTCAGGTCAGGCCATGATCTCGCGGTTTATGAGTTCGAGCCCCACATCGAGCTCTGTGCCGACAGCTCAGAACCTGCAGTCTGCTTCAGATTTTGTGTCTCCCTCTCTCTCTCTGCTCCTCCCCAACTTGTGCTCTATCTCTCTAAAGTAAATAATAAAACATTAAAAAAGGGGGGGGGGGGGCACTTGTGTTAAGCACCAGGTATTATATGTAAGTGATGAATCACTGAATTCTACTCCTGAAACCAATATTACCCTATATGTTAACTAATGAGAATTGAAATAAAAACTTGGAACAAAAGAAAAAAATTCATCATTTTTAACAAGATCCCTGGGTTATTTCTATTCACATAATAGTTGGAGAAGCGATGTTCTGGGGCTTGTTTTTATTCTCAGCTGATGTTAATTTCTTGACTGTTACATGCTTGTGTTCACCTTCCATAAATTGGCTTAAAGTGTGACTTTTTATTTTTTAAGAGCTAAATAAGTCTTGGGAAATGCTGACATGGTGTCTTCCAAATTTACTCAATCATAAAACTTATCTTTGAGGGAAGAGCAGGGGTTCTCCTTTGAAGATTCAGATTTAATTTTTCCTATTGAATATCTCCATCCATTGCCCATGCTGCTACTCAGTGTTAAATGGCAAAGTTACTACATTCTTGACTGGGCTGACTTTTCAAAATCTAAACCAGTATAAAACTTTCAACAGATCAATGCCTTTATTTGAAGATTCTGGAATATTAAATCATTCATAAAATGAATGCTGGTTCATTGACCCATATCTGTAAGAAGTCAGGCCACATCAAACTCAATAGTAAGATTCTATACATCAAAGATACTGAGTTTCTTTTGTTTCTGCTTTCTGTTCCCTTTTTGTTTTTCTTGAGGACCTCTTATGGAATCCAGTATTTTTATTGGAGAAAATTGTTATTTTATTTTGTGTTAAAGTGAGTGATGGGAATAAAATCAGATTAATAGGCTAAATATAATTTTTGTGAACCTAAATAATTATTTTGTAATTATTCGGATGGTTGTACAAGAACTTAGCCTCATTTTGGTCAGAAGTCTCCCTGAGAGGCTTTCTCTACTCTCTAATGTTAACTTCATGTAAAAGGTTTCTTTTTCTTTATTGTAGGGATTTTATGGAGAAAGATTTGGAGAGGATGTGGTTGAAGTAATCAAGGACTCTAATCCTGTAGACAAGTGTAAATTAGATCCTAACAAGGTATGGTTAATTAGACCAGAATGTACATACGTATATCTCTGAGACTGGTTTTGAGGGAGAAGGACTAAATGATGACTTAACAGTGAGAAAATGAAGGGCTTTTTTTCTTTCCTAGGCATACATTCAGATTACCTATGTGGAGCCATACTTTGACACATATGAGATGAAGGACAGAATCACCTATTTTGACAAAAATTATAATCTTCGCCGTTTCATGTACTGTACGCCCTTCACTTTAGATGGCCGTGCCCATGGGGAACTTCATGAACAATTCAAACGGAAGACCATTCTGACCACTTCTCATGCCTTTCCTTATATTAAAACAAGGGTCAATGTCACTCACAAGGAGGAGGTAAGTCCCCAAACAGGGAACTAGGATTAAAGAAACCAATACATTGGAGCCATGTGAGAACAGTGTGGATGTAGCATTATGTACTGCCCCTCATGTGTAAACGTACTAGAAGTTTACCCATTTTTGAGTCATTAATTTCAGCTTCTTTTCTTGGTCCCTAGTTTACCCTTGGTTTATGCTTTAAAAGGTTGGCTTTTTTTTTTTTTTTTTAAGGCATCCAAAGTTTGGAATTATGTTATTGGACAATAATTTATACTTAGTCTCCACTTTTTAAAAAATTGATTATATATAAAGCTCATTAAATAGTTTTCAGTCAGGACACTGACCTAATGTTATTTCATCCAGATCATCTTAACCCCAATTGAAGTTGCTATTGAAGATATGCAGAAAAAGACTCAGGAGTTGGCATTTGCAACACATCAGGATCCAGCGGACCCCAAAATGCTTCAGATGGTGCTCCAGGGGTCTGTAGGCACAACAGTGAATCAGGTTAGTGCTTTTTGCTAGTACTCTGTAAATTCCGTCATAAATGGAATTGGGAATGATGTCATGATTACATTTCACAGAGATCACAGGTAGGTGTCAGATCAGGCAGAAAAAGATTTGTGTTAGAAGTGGTTTGCAGAAGTCACAAAGGATAAATGAAGATAGACTGAAAAACAAAAATCTTTTTAGTATGATCTGTCACTAAGGTTTTCATGCCTCCTCCTGTACTGCCTGTATTTGTCTACCCATCTGTTCTCAAACATTCTATTAAGAAGGAATTGATTCACTTAAAATGGCCTTTCCTTTAAAATCTTGTACTAAATGAACGTGATCTAAAAAGGCCTCATTTTCAGAGCTACATACATACATGCGAATGCCTGCCCCCTTAGTACTCCCTGGTGTTTCTTCTCCACATCTCCTTCACAGTGAGTCATGAGCAGGAAATAAATAATGTGGATTCGCTTTGAAAGTTTTAATAACTATGTACGTATTATTGTTGTTTTGTCATATGCAGATTAGAAGCCATCCCCATTATCTCCTTGTGATGGGTTCATTCAGCTTCTCTTGCTGATGATTAGGGAATATTCCAGGGTAAGGTAAAATCCAGAAAGGCTTCAAGTAAGATTTCATATTATGTATCTTATATTTTAACCAAAAAGTGCCCTGTCAATACTGATACTGCCCTATCGATACCGATTTACTTCAATACTGAAGTAAATATTTTAACACTTTTACCCCTAAAAACATACATGATTTGGGGGTTTTACTTCCAAAAGGTAGAACAGTCACAAAAGGTCATCTCCAACAGCTGACTGCATCCAGGATAAATTATGGAATATAAAAAGTACAAAGCACAATGCTTCTATGAATACGATAGTCAGTCCTTGAACTCCTGTTTTCTTTGAAAAATGCACTAATTTAATTGCAGTACTTAAAAATATAAGATTTGGCATTAAGAGAAGCTGAAAATCAATTGCCAGAATCTATCTGTGAGAAGTTTTAATATAGGCATAGATGTACATGCATTAAGCTTAAGTGGAACCATCTCATTGCTAAGAAAAAATCATTTGGGTAAATTCTACCTCTGATTTTAGAGAAGACCAAAACACACTTGTTTTATGTTCTTATTTTACAGGGGCCTTTGGAAGTTGCCCAGGTTTTTCTATCTGAAATACCCAGTGATCCAAAACTCTTCAGACATCATAATAAACTACGACTGTGCTTCAAAGATTTTACTAAAAGGTACTCAAGACTTCCTACATAAAGATCCTCACATTTGAGAATGTCCAAACCACAGAATGGTATAAGGTCCTTAAGGGAAGGGACTATTCAAAAGAGAGAATCTAGGAAAGCATCTCACAGTGAGAAACAGTTTGTGCGTTCCTTCCTGTTCCTTCCGGGCCTCTACGTATCCCCTCCCTACGTATCCAATACTCTGTAATGCCATATTTTTTATTTTAAAGATTAGAAGAGCCCAGACTCAATTTTTTTTTTAACTTGAAACTGTTATAGACCATTTAACTATTTAACCTGAGAGTCATTATTTATGGTGAACCTTCAATGGGAAAGTTTTGGTTTCCCTTCACTCAGGAAACACAGAAGCAACAAACTTGGAAGCAAAAAATTTATGCTCAGATCTTGTCTTTGTAATCGTGTGTCCTATTCCAGGTCACTTAATCTCTATCATCTTTTATTTTCTAGTATATAAAGTAAGGATAATAATATCTGCTTGTGCAAGTTAAGTGAAATAATATATGGGTGTGTCGGGGTCCCCAAGACCACCCCCAGTTTTAACGATTTGCTAGGAGGACTGACAGGACTCAGCATATAGATGTAGTCATGGCTATGATTTGTTGCTGTGAGAAGGGACAAAGTAAAACCTTCAAAGGGAAAGCACAGTGAAGTCTTGGGGAATCCAGCTGTAGGCTCCACAATGCTCTCTTAGGGGATTTGCACAGGAGCTCCTGACGCCTCCAGCACTGAGCTGGGATAGCATGTGTGAAATGTTGTCTACCCAGGAAGCTCAGTAGAGACTCAGTGCCAAGACTGTTGCTGGGGGCTGGTCACATAGACACCTTCTCCCTGGTATCTACCAGAATTCCAGACTCACAGAATGAAAGCAGGTATTCAGCATAAGCCATAATGTTTGTGTAAATAGTTTAGGCACATTGAGCCGCTCTTATCTTCTGGGAATGATTACCTCCCAAAGTCCAAATTCCAAGACACTAACCAAGCGCCATCCTTGCAAACAGGCCTTCGAAGGATAGCAGTCTCCGGCCTACAGTTAACTCTTTTCTGCACAAATAATATTTGGCACATAATAAATAGGTGTTTAGTAAATATTAAATTTTGAAACAGTAGGAAAAACAGTCATTTATCAACTTGATACTGGTTCCTGCTTTACTAACACTGAAAGCAAAATAGAGAGAATGATTAATTTTACATGGTCATGCCAGGGAAGATTGCACACAGGAGTCGACATTTGATGTGGACCTTGGAAGGAAGAATATTAGTTTTCAGACAGATACAGGGAGAAAGCGTATACTAAATAGAAGAGAAAAAAAGAAAAACCAGCATGAGCAAAGTTCAGAGTCTCTTCAGAGAAAGGTGAATAGTTTAATGAAGCTGGAACCATAAAATCTGTGAAGAGAGGCAGTCGAATACTGGGTAAGTGGACTGGGATTAGATTGTAAGAGCCTAGTGTACCATTAAGTAAATGACTATCACCTAATAAAGTAGCATCAGAACCCAGTCTTTGACTCCCTGTTGTGCTTTCTCTTATCAAATCATTCATTGAACAGCTTTATCAGGGGTAGAGATAATTTTATATCAGTTTTCTCATCAGAAAATTATGAGGAATGCTAACATAATCAAGTATTTTAAGACGGAATTTCCCATGTTCTCATTGCAATAGCTATCATGAATTCCTATCAGTCTCTCCTGCCTGAACATGGTGAATATCTTTTAAAAGACTTCAAAAAGCTTCACTGGAAGTCTGAGATTCCATAATCTGATTAGTGGCCTAGACCCCTTCTAGGTTTGATTTTAGGAAGCAGCAGGAAACAGCTCCAAGTATATGAAGTAAATGAACTGTGGTAGTGAAAGAAGGAAATCTGCTTTATACCTGTAAAATTGACTAATAGCTGGCATTAGTTTTATTATTAGGAAAGTTTCAAATAACAACCAAAAACACCCTGCTATCTGTCAGCCAGATGGTCTTGGAACAATACGTACTTCTTTAGGTCATACACATTTAATTATAGACAGATATGGCTTTTCTTGCCGTTATTTGGAATTTTTACATGATTACATTCATATATATCCTCCTCTGTGCATATTGATGATAAGGTAATGAACTTTTGTAGTGCGCAGGTCTCCTTAAGTGTTACCAACTGTAGAGAAGGTTTTCTTCATTTTAAATGACAAAAAGGCAGAAACACCAAACAAACTATAAAATATAAATCTTATCAAGAAAATTATAGACTTTTTTATTATTTATTATTTTATTAAAGTCATGCTACCTTTTGTGTTACCTTTAATTTTTTATATCAGTATGCATATATATATATATATTTATAAAAATTCACTTACAACATACATAGAATTTTTTGTTTTTCAGTTAAAGTTAAAACTTTCTAATGGTTACTTTATTTCATCAAATGTTTGAATTTAAGTTGAATTTAAGCGTGATGTAGTTATCAAGTGTGTTGGATTTTTTAAAATATTTTTTATTATAGTCGACACAATGTTTCGTTAGTTTCAGGTATACAACATGGTGATTTCCTATACCTTATGCTGTGTTCTCTACAAGTGTAGCTACCGTCTGTCACCATACAATGCTGTTACAGTATCATTGACTATGTTCTCTATGCCATTCTCTGTGCCTTTTGTGCCTGTGGCATATTCATTCCGTATCTGGAAGCCTGTACCTCATACTCTCCTTCACCCGTTTTGCCCATCTTCCTACTGCACTTAGATCTGATTCTGCTCTTTTGTTGTTGTTGTTCATTTGTTTTTTAGATTCGACATGTAAGTGAAGTCATATCATTGTCTTTCTTTGTATGACTTATTTCACCTAGCATAATATCTCTGAGTCCATCCATGTTGTCACAGATGGCAAGATTACATGCTTTTCATGGCTGTGTAATGTTCCATTGTTTGTAAATACCATATCTTCCTTATCCATTCATCTATCAGTGGACACTTAGGTTGCTTCCATATCTTGGCTAATGTAAATAATGCTGCAATAAACATAGGGGTGTATATATCTTTTTAAATTAAATGTTTTCATTTACTTTGGGTAAATACCCAGTAGTGGGATTATTGGATCAAATGGTATTTCTGTTTTTAATTTTCTGAGGAGCCTCCATACTATTTTAAGCATGAAATGACTAAGCCAAAGTACACGAACATTTTTACGAGCCCTTAATACATCATGCATTGCAAAAAGTTTCTAAGTATCAAACAGTGCCAAGTATGCAAGTGTACTAATCTCAGCACACCTAGCTTTAAGTAATGCCATTTAGGTAGGGTATCTCTTGTTAATCAGTTTAAATGGTACTTTCGTTTGCATTCTTTTATTCCTAAAACCAGTGAACACTTTTGCATGTGTTTACTTCTTATATTTTGGGATTTATATTTTAAAACTAATTTTCATTAAATCTTAAATGGATTTAATATAATATTTATAACACTTGTTATTAAAGAACAGGGAGAAAAAAAAATCATGTTCCTACCCACCCTGCTTAAGAAATAACATTATCATTGCTTTGAGATCACCTCCTCATATGTTCTTTTCTGATAGCATCTCTACTTTCCTTTAGAGGTAACCACTGTCATGAATTTCATATTTATTATTTCCTTTATTGTCTTTATGGTTTCTCATAAATTAATGTATCCTTTAATAATACACTTTCATTTTGCATATTTTTATATAAATGGACAGTGAATATAATTTTTCTGTGACTTGCTGTTTTCAAAGTTTGTGAGATACACCTAAATTTACTTTATTTTTATATATTACATTGTGTGAATATACCACGATTTATTCATTTTTGTGTTGGTGTATATTTGGTAGTTACCTGTGTTTTTGTTTTGTTTTTGTTACAAAGAGTAATATTCAAATATCCTTCTTTTTCTGAATTGACAACAGATTTTCTAGGAGTTATATACCTAAGAGTAGTGTTGTTGGTTCATAGGTTCAACCTCAACCAGATAATGCCACTTTTTTCCAAAGTGTGTAAGCCATTACACATAAAGGAGCCAGAAAAAGAACAAAGCCCCAAACCAGCAGAAGGAAGGAAATAATAAAGATTAGAGCAGAGATAAATGATATAGAAACTAAAAAAAAAAAAACCAAAAAAACAACAACAAAAAAACAATAGAATAGTCAGGGAAAGCAGGAGCTAGTTCTTTGAAAAGATCAACAGAATTGATAAACTTCTAACCAGACTCATAGAGAGAGAGAGAGTGCACGTGCAGGAACTTAAATAAGCAAAATCACAAATGAAAGAGGATAAATAACAACCAACACCACAGAAGTATAAACAATACTTCTCTGCTCATGTGCTTTCTCTCTCTCTCAAAACAAAACAACAACAAAATTGCAGGAGAATACTACAAAAAATTATATGCCAACAAATTGGACAACATAGAAGAAATAAATTCCTAGAAACCTATAAACTACCAAAACTGAAGCAAGAAGAAATAGAAAATTTGAATAGACTGGTTACCAGCAACGAAATTGAATCCATAATCAAAAAACTCCCAACAAACAAAAGCCTAGGATTGGACAGCTTCACGGGCGAATTCTACCAAACATTTAATACCTATTCTTCTCAAACAATTCCAAAAACTAGAAGAGGAAGGAAAACTTCCAAATTCATTCTATGAGGCCAATATTACCCTGATACCAAATCCAGATAAAGACACCACAAAAAAAGAGAACTGCAAGCCAGTATCTCTGATGAACATAGATGCAAAAATCCTCAACAAAATACTAGCAAAATGAATCCAACAATATGTTTTAAAAAGTCATTCACTGCAATCAAGTGGGATTTATTCCTGGGGTGCAAAGTTGGCTCACTATTCACAAGTCAATCAACATGATACATCACATCAATAAGGAAAAGGATAAAAACCATATCATCATTTCATAGATGGCAGAGAGGGGTGCCTGGGAAGCTCAGCTGGTTAAGTATCCAACTTCAGCTCAGGTCATGAATTCGCATTTTGTGAGTTCGAGCCCCACATCAGGCTCTGTGCTGACAGTTCAGAGCCTGGAGCCTGTTTCAGATTCTGTATCTCCTTCTCACTCTGCCCCTCACCTGCTCTCTCTCTCTCTCTCAAAAAAAAAATAAATAAAAATAAACATTAACAAAATAAAAAAAAATAGATGGCAGAGAAAGTATTTAACAAAGTACAACATCCATTCATGATAAAAACTTTCTACAAGGTAGGTCTAGAGGGAATGAACATAACATAATAAAGGCCATATATGAAAAACCCACAGCATACATCATACTCAATGGGGATAAACTGGAGAGCTTTTCATCTAAGATCAGGAACAAGACAAGGATGTCCACTCTCTATTCAACATAGTACTGGAAGTCCTAGCCATAGCATTCTGACAACAGAAAGAAATAAAAGGCATCCAAATTGGCAAGGGAGAAGTAAATCTTTTACTATTTGCAGATGACATAATACTATATATAGAAAACCCTAAAGACTCCACCAAAAAACTACTAGAACTGATAATTCAGTAAAGTTGTAGGGTAAGAAATCAATGGACAGAAATCTCTTGCATTTTTATACATTAATAATGAAGCAGCAGAAAGAGAAATTGAGAAAGCCCATTCACAGTTGCACCCAAAATAATAAAATACTTAGGAATAAACCAAAGAGTTGAAAGACCTGTACTCTGAAAACTATAAAATACTGGGGCAGCTGGGTGTCTCTGTCCATTAAGTGTCCAACTCTTGATTTCAGCTCTGGTCTCAGTTCATGGGATCAAGCCCCTCATCAGGCTCTCCACCGGCAGCACGGGGCTTGCTTGGGATTCTCTCTCTCTTCCTTTCTGTCTGCCCCTCCCCTGCTTGTGTGTGCTGTCTCAAAATAAGCATTTTTTAAAAATCTGTAAAACAGTGATGAAAGAAATTGAAGATGACATAAAGAAATGGAAAGATGGAGTGCTCATGGATTGGAAGAACAAAATTGCTACCCAAAGCATTCTACAGATTTAATGCAATCTCTGTCAAAATACCAACGTTTTTCTTTCTTTTTTACGGTGTTTTTATTTAAGTAATCTCGGGGCGCCTGGGTGGCGCAGTCGGTTAAGCGTCCGACTTCAGCCAGGTCACGATCTCGCGGTCCGTGAGTTCGAGCCCCGCGTCAGGCTCTGGGCTGATGGCTCAGAGCCTGGAGCCTGTTTCCGATTCTGTGTCTCCCTCTCTCTCTGCCCCTCCCCCGTTCATGCTCTGTCTCTCTCTGTCCCAAAAATAAATAAACGTTGAAAAAAAAAAATTTATTTAAGTAATCTCTATACCCAGCATAGGGCGTGAACTCACAATCTCAAGATCAAGAGTTGCTCACTCTTCCAACTGAGCCAGCCAGGCGCCTTGCCAACAGCATTTTTTTTTATAAATTTTTTTTTTAACGTTTATTTATTTTTGAGACAGGGAGAGACAGAGCATGAACAGGGGAGGGTCAGAGAGAGGGAGACACAGAATCTGAAACAGGCTCCAGGCTCTGAGCTGTCAGCACAGAGCCCGACGCGGGGCTAGAACTCACGGACCGCGAGATCATGACCTGAGCCGAAGTCGGCCGCCTAACCGACTGAGCCACCCAGGCGCCCCAACCAACAGCATTTTCCTCAGAACTTTAGAACAAATAATTCTAAAATCTGTATGGAACCATGAAAGACCTGAAATAGTCAAAGCAATCTTGAAAAAGAAAAAACTGGAGGTATCACAATTCCAGACTTAAGTTATATTACAAAGCTCTAGTAATCAGAACAGAATGCGACTGGCACAAAAGTAAACAACATAGATCAACGGAACAGAATAGAAAACCCAGAATAAATTCACAATTATATGGTCAATTAATCTTTGACAAAGGAGGAAAGGATATGCAATGGGAAAGTCTCTTTAACAAATGATGTTGGGATAATTGGACAGCTACATGTGAAAGAATGAAACTAGACCACTTTTCACCATACACAAAAATAAACTCAAAATGGACTAAAGGCCTAAATGTGAGACCTGAAACCATATAAATCCTAGAAGAGAGTACAGGCAGTGATTTCTTTGACATCGGTCATGGCAGCATTTTTCTACATATGTCTCCTGAAGCAAGGGGAATAAAAGCAAAAGTAAGCTACTGGGACTACATTAAAATTAAAAGCTTCTGCACAGTGAAGGAGACAATCAACAAAAACTAATAGGCAACCTACGAATGGGAGAAGATATTTGCAAGTGACATATCTGATAAAGGGTTAGTATCTAAAATGTATAAAGAGCTAATAAAACTCAGTACCCCAAAAAACAAATCCAATTTAAAAATGGACAGAACACATAAACAGACATTTCACCAAAGAAGACCTCCAGATGGCCAACTGACACATGAAAAGATGTTGATCATCACTTACCATCAGGGAAATGCAAATCAAAACTACAATGAGGTATCACTTTACACCTTTCAGAATGGAAAAAAAAAAAAAAAGGCGTTGGCCATGATGTGGAAAAAAGGGAACTCTCGCACAATCTGGGACTACAAATTGGTGCAACCATTGTGGAAAACAGTATGGAGATTCCTCAAAAAATTAAAAGTAGAACTACCTTAAGGTCTAATAATTGCACTACTGGGTATTTACCCCGAAGATACAAAAACACTGATTCAAAGAGATACATTTTTATTGCAGCATTATTCACAATAGCCAAATTATGGAAGCGGCCCAAGTGTCCATCGATATAAGTGGATAAACAAGACATGGTGTATACATACAATGGAGTATTTTACAATGGAATAAAAAAGAAAGCTTGCCACTTACAACACAAATGGAGCTAGAGATATAATGCCGAGTGAAAATAAGTCAGAAAGACAAATACATGTGATTTCACTCATGTGGGATTTAAGGAACAAAACGAGCAAAAGGGAAAAAAAAGATAGGCAGACCAAAAATCAGACTCTTAATAATAAAGAACCAACTGATGGCTACCAGAGGGGAGGAGGATTAAACAGTACATTTACCATGATCAGCACTGAGTAATGTTTAGACTATGTCCAATCACTATGTTGTACACTTGAGACTAATAGAACACTGTATGTTAACTACACTGGAATTAAAATCAAAAACTTTTAACAACTTAAAAAATAAAAACAAAGTAAGCCAAAATTAAATCTCACCAGTAGCGTTTGAGCGTTCCTGTTGCTATATAACTTCACCGCTACTTACTGTCTGGCAGTTTGACTTTTACCAATTTAGTGTGAAATAATATGTGATTATGGATTAAATTTGCACTTCTCTTTTTCAAAGAGGTTGAATATCTTGTTGTGTGTTTGTTAGCCATTTCCCTTTCCTGTCTGTAAAGTTACATGTTCCATTTTCCTATTGGATTCTTTTCCTTACTGATTTCTGAGTATTTATATAATCTGGATATATAATATTTTATCATTTGTTAAGTATCACAAATATCTTCTCTGAATTTAGGGTTTAGCACCCCCTTTTTTAAAAAATAAACATTAGTTCTTAAATTTAATGTAGCTAAAGGATTCAGTCTTTTCCTTATGACTGTTGCTTGTTGTGTCTTAAGAAATTACGTTTCCACTGAGTCCATAGTATTCTGTATTAACTTCTAAAACCCAATTTAATGGGATCTCTAAAACTCAATATAGGTTAAACAAAGGGGAAGAAAGCAAAAAAGGCTTTTTACTTTTTAAAAAAAAATCCAGGGGCGCCTGGGTGGCGCAGTCGGTTAAGCGTCCGACTTCAGCCAGGTCACGATCTCGCGGTCCGTGAGTTCGAGCCCCGCGTCGGGCTCTGGGCTGATGGCTCAGAGCCTGGAGCCTGTTTCCGACTCTGTGTCTCCCTCTCTCTCTGCCCCTCCCCCGTTCATGCTCTGTCTCTCTCTGTCCCAAAAATAGATAAACGTTGAAAAAAAAAAAAAAAATCCACTTGCGGTTGAGTTTTGAGTATGGTTCATGGTGGGATTAGTTTGATTTTTGTCCATAATAATTGATAATTCTCAATACCACTTATTAAATATGGCATGAATTGGGGTCAGATTTCTTTTCCATATGGATACCTAGTTGACACAGCACCACTATTTCAAAGATTGCCCTTTCTCTCCTGCTTTGCGGTATTATCATAAATTAGGTGCTCATTTTGGTGTGCACTTTATTATCTTACACAGTTTTGTTTCTGTCTCCTTGAGCCAGTATCATGCTGTCTTAATTACTGCAGCTTTGCGATAAACTTTGATATCTGGCAGAGCAGTTTCTCTCATTTTTTGTTCAAGGACTATTTTTGGCTCTTTTCCTTTTGATGTAGATTAGAAAATCAAATTATTCCCACTACCACCCTCTCCCCCCAAACTAATAATCTGAGTCTGTAGATAAGTTGACAGAGTTGAACTTCTTTATTATAACCAGACTCTTTCCAGTCCATAAATATGATATAGTTCTCTTTTGTTTTCTTAATATTTTAATTTTCTGTAGAGGCCTTCTGTATCTTGTTTTATTTCTTGGTATTTCACACTTTTATGCTTTTGTGAATGGTATCGTTAGAATTATATTATGTTTGCTGGTATACAGAGTGCGGTTGAATTTTATAGTTTTACATGAGGATATTGCCAAACTCACTTGTTAATTCTAAAAAGAATCTTTTTTTCTCTTTTCACAGTAATGTTTAGGACCTCCAGTACTATGTTGAATAGTATCACTTTCCTGTTCCTGATCTAAAAGGAAAGAATGTTCACCATCGAGTATAGTGTTTTCTTCAGGTTTTTTTTTGTAGATACTTAGGTTAAAGAAGTTCCCACCTATTTGTTATGCTGCATTTTCATCATGACAAACTTAAAATTTTTATCAAAGGAGTGTAGGGAGCTCGGATGTGTGACATATTAGAAGAATAGTTCCCTGTTGTCTTGTTCAGGAGTTTTGCAGCTGTGTTTATGGGTGAGATTACACTTTTTCCTTTAGAGTCCCAATTAGGTTTTGATATCCCAGCCTTGAAACGGGAGTTGGAAACTCTTCTCAGAAATAACGTCTTTTCCCCCTCTCTACTGTAGAATAATTGTTACAGTGGAATTGTCTATCCTTAGGATGTTTAGTAGAATTTGCAGGTTGTTTTCTGTGTGGGCGGATTGTGAGTTGACTTTGAGTTTGTTCTGGGTTTGTTGTTTTTTTTTTGTTTTTTTTTTTTTTGAGTTTCTTAACTCTTCCCTTTTAGCTTTTTTTAAAAAAATATATAAGCATTTGAAGCTACACATTCTCCTCTGAAACATCACTTAGCTACAATTCTGCCAGTATTGATATGTGTACATTGTTTAACATCCTACTATATTGATATGTTAGGGTCCAGATACGTTTTCTTAAATATCTAAAATAAACTGGACAAAGGATTATTATCAAGAACTATTCATTTAAGAAAGTTATTTGAATATTGTCAAACCATGGTGCCAGAAGCCATTGTTGCTACATAAATGAGGGGGGTTGAATCCCTTAAAGAGCTTTTAGTCTAGCGGTGATGTGGAGAAAAATGACTTAAGATTTAACATTAAGAAATATATAATTTTCAATTAAATGAAAACTGAATGGTAGAGTTTAAAAGAACTCACGTTGATACTCCTAAAATCATTGTTGCACTGTATGCTAACTAATTTGGATGTAAATTAAAAAAATAAATAAAATGGTAAGAAAAAAAAAAAGAACTCTAGTTGATCATCTGTTCCCTGCCTTAAACCCAAAGCAAGAGAGGATATTTAATATTCAACTGAAAAACTGACCTCATCATGGCGAATATGTATAATAGCATCAAGCCCTCAAACTATGCCAGAAGAAATCTTTTGATAACACACTGTTTTTCCTAGGTGTGAGGATGCATTAAGAAAAAATAAGAGCTTAATTGGGCCAGATCAAAAGGAGTATCAAAGGGAACTGGAGAGAAACTATCATCGCCTTAAAGAGGCCTTACAGCCTCTGATAAACCGAAAGATCCCTCAGTTATACAAGGCAGTATTACCTGTCACCTGCCACAGGTATGCTTATTTATTTTCTATTATTTTGGATATCTTCAGGAAAATGAAATCTGCTTGAATTGTTTTAATAATAATGAATTAGTGTAACTTTATTACATGGTTTCAGATATTGTCTCTTGAGACCTAACAAGCTAAAGTAGCCTATTGTGAATAACCCTCATAATAGAAGTCAGTTCTGTAATTTGAGAATAATAAAGTTGTGTTAGGCACACATACTAACCAAGATACAACATCTAAGTCTGACCTCCTAAGACTATTTCTTTTAAAGTCCTGTTACACTTTGTTATTTTTATGGGAGAATTAAGTAGAATGTGCAGGAACTGGGTAATTAATTTTCCTCAGCCCTAACAGTAAATAGTATACAGTATGTTCTTCTAGGTTATATTAGAACTGGTGACCTGGGGCACCTGGGTGGCTCAGTTGGTTAAGCATCTGACTTCAGCTCAGGTCATGATCTCATGGTTCATGAGTTCGAGCCCCGTGTCAGGCTCTGTGCTGATAGTTCAGAGCCTGGAGCCTACTTCAGGTTCTGTCTCTGTCTCTGCCCTCACCCGCTCATGCTCGCTCGCTCTCTCTCTCTCTCTCTCTCTCTCTCTCAAAAATAAATTTAAAAAATTATCTTTAAAACAGGTGACCCCATGGAATATTGAGAGGGTATTTTTCTCCACAAATTGTGACAAATAATACCTACCTTTAAGAGGTTGTTAATGGAAATTAAATTTTAGGCATGTAGTGCTTTAACATTTTACTTTTTTAGCACCTGAATTCTGGACATGGCATGTTAACTGTCCTTGTTTTGCCTTTTGAAATCCAAATATACATACAACCATTGAATTATTGTGGCATCAGTACATGACCACCCTTTTCTTTGAACTGATAACAGTAAAGCTCTTAAACTGTACTTAATAAATTAATATCTGGAAGGCCTCTGAAGTTGCTTATGTGAAAACAATGTTTTGGTATAAATATATACAGCTAAGTCAAACTGGCTATTTGATCATCTGGGAATTTGTCCCTGTTCTTCAGTGATCTAATATATTTTTACATCTAGACCTCTGGAAAAAAAAAATCAAAGAATGTCTACTAAGTGCCTGCATGTCATGTCCCTGACATGGAGCATTGTTGTAGCTCTACAATAACAGAGGAAGACGGCGGGGGGGGGGGGGGGGGTGTCTTTTTAAAGTTTTTATTTATTTGAGAGAGAGAGAGAAAGAAAGCGTGGGAGGGCCGGGGAGGGGATGGGGGACAGAGGATCCAAAGCCGGCCTTCTTAAAATCCTATCTCTGGCAAAATATATTTTGCATCCACCATCTTATACTGATCTGTTTCCTCTTGAAATTCTTAGTGGGAAGCAACACCAGTCCCCTTTACTTTGTGCTCCCCCCAGCCCCCAGCCCCCATCTTTTTGGAATTGTTGCCTTCTTGTTGCCTCGACCCACGTCAACTATTCTTAAACTCCTCGGTGTAAGGTCCTGGGAAGAGGGTGCTGGGTCCCTCACATAGTCATGCCATTTGCTAAGGCTAGTCTTGATTTCTTCAGATCTGTAGCCCATTTCAGTGGAAACATTGTGTCCTTTCTATCTGAAGGAGCTTTCCCCTTCACACCATAATCCTGAGTTTTGCCTTCCTCTGCCATCTATTATGGTCAGTCCCCCAAGCTTTTTTAAATGTTTGCAGGCAGTTTTGCGGGGGTGGGGGGGACGCTTTTTGGGGATGCTGGTGTGGTGAGCAGTGTCTACCTTTCAAGACTGCTATTTTCCACAGAACCAAACAACCAAGCTTTGAGATTCAAAGCTGAACATGATCTTTTTGTACCTGCCCTCTTCTTTCATGGAGATCGTAAGCCTCAGGGTAAACCCTGATGGCAGGAAGGATAAACAAAAGAAACCAGTTTCAGATAAAATACATTAAGAGGTATTGAAGAATATTCTCTTCACTCTTAATTTCTTCAGAACTTAGAAAATAGCATTTCCATAGAACTTGAATTTATTTTGCTGATTAACAGAATCTGGAACATTATTGTGCAGTAGGCTTAAAAGATATTAAGATAGTGGTTCCCAAAGTGTGATCTAGAACACAAAGAAGGGGGTGGGTTCCTGAGATGCTTTGAGGTTCCTAAATCAAAACTAATTTCATATTAGTAACAAATACTTTTTTCACTCTCATTCTTTCATGAGTATAGTGGAGTTTTCCAGAGACTACATGCAATGTGATATTGTAAAAGATTGAATGCAGAAGCAGATATGAAAATCTAGCCTTTTAATAAGCCAGACATTAGAAGAATGCCATTCTTCTAACTTTCTTACATTATTTTTAATAAACAATGCTATTTATAGTAACATGTAATGGGTTATCTTGTAATAATTTAAAATTTTCTTAATTTTAATTTCTAATACGGTAAATATCAATTTAGAACCCACATAAACAACCCTCGATTTTTAAGTGTAAAGACCTAAAAACCCAGAAGTTTAAGAACCACTGAATTCTTGGAATTTAACATTTTAAATAAGAAACACCTGCCCTTTTTCCCTTTTAATAATCCCAAATCTTTTTCTGAAATCTCTCCCATTAGTTCCTGTCTTATCACAATATCTAATACACTTATTGGAAAAACGAATAAAGATCAGTGGATTTGGCAAAGTGGTTACTGTAATATACTTTGTAGCAGTGTTTATAAATTAGAATATATAAGGCAGAAATGTATAGGATGAACAAGTAACTTGAAAGTTAACTTTGATGACAAGGGCACCTGGATGGCTCAGTCAGTTAAGTGTCTGACTTCGGCTCAGGTCTTAGGGTTGGTGGGCTGGAACCCCACAGGGGGCTGACAGCTCAAAGCCTGGAGACTGCTTCGGGTTCTGTGTGTCTCTCTCTGTCCCTCCCTCACTTGTGCTGTCTCTCTCAAAAATAAACATTAAAAAAAAAAAAAAAAAAAAAAAACCTTGGCCAAAAAAAACATTTTTAAGTTTTGGATGATAAAACTTTGCGGTAACTCTGGCAGAAAGAAGTACCATAAAGCATATTTTAAAGGAATATACTAAAATCGTTTACTTGTATCCTTTCATTTTCTCTCCAGAGATTCCTTCAGTCGGATGAGCCTGCGCAAAATGGATCTTTGAAATAAATGCACTTGTCTTACTCATTTGAAAAGAGCCATGTATTCAACATTGAGTGTGGAAAGAAGTTAAGATCTACTGAAAGACAAGACTTGGGACTTGGAAATTCTAGCATTAATTTACTACTCATTGAAGAATGCAGTGGCCAAAACATTATCAAATGTAGATCACTGAAGTTTGAGAATCATGGCCATGGTTTCTCATGTTCTGGTAATATGCTGTTATCTTTTTTTAAAGACTCAAAAGTAATGACTCACTATACATTTACTATTATTTATACCATAGCTAATGTTAAATTTATTTACTTTAAGTTTGTATTTTTTAATTTATATTATTACCATTTATAGATTCATTTTGGAACCATTTTAAATGTAGTAATGCTTATTTTAAAGGTACTATTAAATATGTGAACGTTTACACTAATTTTACTGAGACTTCAAAAATTTTTGTTGACAAAAGCAGAGAATCTTGAGTTGATACAAGAACTTGTTCCAAAACTAGCAAAGTAAAAATGAAATGAAATTGACCTTTTATAGGCCAAAGAGCCCCAAGTTAAATAAATGGATGGGTAGAGACACATATTGATAAGTGGTTTGTGAAATTTTAAAACTGGTTTCTAAGTTATTTTCCATTTAGATACTCAAAAAAGGGATTTAGAACAAATTGCAGAAATAAGTTTCTCTGATGAAACTTTTGTCTGTAAATAAATGATTAAAAACTGGGATAGCTGCTACCAGTGACAGTAAATCTTTAATCCTCAATCTGATAGAAGTATGCACTTCATGACTCTCAGCAATTAACATGGGAGATTCCTGTGTTGCAGATAAACAAGCTGGTCTTTTCATGAGTTTAGTGAGCTATACTGGTAAGTCAGAAATCTGCTTTAAAGCTGTCTTAGATCACCATAAAAATGACAGAGAGCTAGTGTTTGATTTTAATCTACCAGATGAATGAGAAGTTATATTTTTTAACACTTGTATAGATTTTACAAAGTATATGTAAAAAGTAAAATTAGCAGTTTTAGTTAAATTAAGAACTAATTTAAAATATAGGACATGAAAAACTAAGGCAAAAATTTTTTTGTAGAATATTTATTTTCAATTACTTGCCAGGTTTATCCAAGAAACTACCAATTAATGATTTTCTGAGGAATGTTTTGAACAACGTGTTTTTCTTTGTGTCGTTATATATCTTACAGAAAGACATTTTAAATCTATCCCTTTGATCCATAGACCATTGACACGAATCACTTAAAAACTGATCAAATACAGTGCCTTTATTCTTTAGTTGATGTTGAAACAAGAGCTCAAAAAATGTCTACTTCTCCTGAGAGCATAGGAGATGGTTGACATCCTTTCTCCAGTTTACCTTTATAACTGGCAATATTATGTCACATTCATCTTGTCTACACCAATTCAAAGCCTGAATCACAAAAAGATTTTTCAGATGAGTCAACAGTGTTGGACCAAAAGGGTTGTGAACTAAAGGAGTCAGAAAGGCATAACCTCAGAAATACATTGGAGGACAGAGGATCCACATGCACAATAAGTAAAGCCCAGGAGTCAAGAATGGAAATTCGTTAAAACTAAGGTAACAAATACTCTCATCTTTAGGGCAAGGGGGAGGTATACATAAGGGAAAGAATATTAAATAACCTGTAGGTCATTTCTCATTAAGTTATATTATGGAAGAGTTTAAAGTGTTTCACATGAATCTCAGTGACAGTTATCAAGAACCCTAAAATTCCTATGATTTAACTGTCATGCAACACTATTTTCTGATTGAAGAAGAGACTTCCTCCAAGAACACTGATACGATACTGAACACATCCCAACCTTCCATATACTTCAGTTTTCTTAAAATACAACGTTCTCATATCAAGAACTCGTACCAGTAGTTCTTAACATTAACTGTCTCTGGAGTGTGAGAGGCCCAGGCTCTGTCCTAGAACTACTCTATCAGAAGCTTATGAGTAGTGTTCAGGGCTGTTTCTTTTAAAAAGTTCCATTAGTGATTCTGAATGTAGAGTGAGGGGAGAACCATGACTTTTTGTAACACACCATCTTGTGGAAGAATGTTGAGACATGATTTAACTGTAACTAATTTATTGGTAATTGAAATGGGGGTATCAAAGTGTTATTCTAATAGTATTTGTGTATTTTTTAGAATGGTTTTTAATGTCTTGGCAAACCATAAGGTAACTGATCATTTGCCAATTTAATATACATTTAAAATGAAAATTTAACCACATTTTTGTGTGTGCCCAAAGCCTCATCTTACGGATTCCATAAAGTATGTCTACTTTAAAGGGCAACCAAGAATGCAACAATTTTTACTGTAAACCTCTTTTAAGTATGACAACTTGGATGGACTAAGTTTCTCCTATTTGAAAAATCTCTTCACCTCCAACTATTATTAAAGGTAATTATGCATGTTTATTCTCTTCTAGGTATGTGTGTATATATACACCTATATATTATACATATTCTCAAGAGAACTCCACTATATTATAGCAAAAAATATGCAAAACAAATATGAGCAGTTGTACATGTAGTTGTTAAGCAGTTTAAATTTTATTGACCTCGAGTTTTTAAAAAAAGTTAAATTTAAGGTCACACACCTCTAAATTTGATATACTATATACAGATCGTGCAGAATATGACTATGAAGAGATACAAATTAGTCCATGCCCAAAAAGATTTACTAGAATACAGAATCATTTTCATAAATACATATAAAATTCTTCTCAAGATAGAAGGGGGATTGGCTGTCCAGGTTTTCTGAGACACTTTTCAAAGTGATTCAAGGCACAAAATGTACACTACTGTGAATACACACATATTCCAGACTTTGTGCCTCTAAATACAGCCCATTAAAGATCTGGCTTCATGACTTAAAAAACTAAAGGTACTGAAATGAGATTCTTCTTCTTAGCTGGAAACCCACAGGACCTATAAACATCATATAGATAATTACTCCAAAATATGGAGATACAAATACAAGCACTTTATTTTAAAAAGCAAACACAAAAGATAGATGTGAATTCAAAAGTGTTTAAATGCTTCCATTTGGATAATTCAATTAAGAACCTATACAAGTTTGTTCCCAGAAGCTAATGCATCACTAGTCTCTACTATGGGAAATGAATTCTAAAAATTAACATGGTTTTCAGTAATTCAAATTTCACTATTTATATAAAAACTTTAGAGAGACCAATAATATCCAATAGCTTCAAAAGATAAGCTAGACTCTTTGATGTAATCTTTACCAGCTTTTGTCCAGGTCTGTTTAATATATACATAAGGAATACCCTATAATTTCTTATAAAATAGCAAGTAAGGAGTAGATGTAGGAGATGTAGAAGGAGAAAGAGAATTCAGAAAGTCCTTCTCTTCAGTAACTTTCACTTCAGAATCATCAAAAAGTAACCACTTTCCCTCATACTCCTTTAAACTTTGCACTACATATGAAATTTTGTTCTCAAATCCACTAAAGTTAAGGCCTGTTTGGTCACTGGATTCCTTGTTTGTATCAACTTCATGAGTCCCATTAGTACTGTTAGTCTCAGAATTTCTGTTTTCAGCAAATGCTGTATTGGCAACTTTATCAGGATTAGATGCTTTGTTGTATAGCTCATAATCTGCTTTGCTCTTTTGTCCTCCAAGAAGTCCAATAGCTTCTACATTTTTTTTGTTCAGAACTTTGCTTGGCTGTGTATTTCCACTGACTCTAATTGACATTTCTTCATCATAATTTTCAACCACATCCCTTGCTTCCTCCTCATTCAATGGTTCTGGTTTACCTATTTCACACATTTGGTCAATCACAAAATTTCCCTTATCTAGTTCTAAACTGTTAAGGTCAGTGACTTTAACAGAAGCAGTGTAATGCCCACTACTGATGGTAATGCCACTGTGCATCACAACTGCAAATAACCCATAGCTGTCGTTGGTTGGCTTTGTGCTCCATTCTTCTAGTGACAGTTTAAGAGGTGTCAGTAAAGGAGTGTTGATCTTGGAAAGTCCACCACCATAGCAATCAAACCTTTGGAAGGAAAAAAAAAAAGTTTTCTGCAATTCCACTTTACACATTCAGTTTTACATCCAAATGTGAAACCAAGTAGAAGTCTGAATGAATCCTTAATGTTTAGTGCACACAAGAAATACTGAAATACGTGCTAATATTCAGCAGTTTCTATGAAGAACATATGGCATGCTCCCTTTTATTTACTTTCCTAATTTTTTAAAAGTTAATGTTTATTTATGAGATAGCACCAGAGGGAGGGGCAGAGAGAGAGGGAGACAGATTCCCTGTCAACATGGGGCTCAAACTCACAAACTGTGAGCTCATGACCTAAGCCAAAATCAAGAGTTGGATGCATAACTTACCCGACTGGGCCACCAAGGTGCCCCTTTAACTTTCCTAATTTTGTACAATGAGAAAGCCAGTGTTTTAAATGCCATTTAACTTCAAAATCTTTAGTGAGTAATTTTAATGTGACAGCCATCTCTACCAAGATTTGGGGAACAAAAATAAACAGCAAAGAAAAAAATCCACTGAAAGAAAACACTGTATGTCTTCTTCTGTAATAATAAAGTGTGTAGAGAGCTACTGGAGGCTCCCGTGCTAACTTCGAACAATTCATTAATACGGGACGGAATAAAATCTACAATGACATGTATACATGTCACAAAGATACTTGAATTTTCAACAGAAGAATCAAAATTCTTCAAAGACTAGTTTGATTCTTGGCTTACCTTAAATATAATTTTGCCTTTTTCACCCCTCAAAAAACCTTGATGTATACAAGATCTGTTTCCTGCTTTAATCACTTCAACTTGAAACTGTATCTAGTAAGGAACGAAGATTAAAAGATGTGGGAAGAACCCTAGACTATGTATTCATACCAAAAGGATTTATATTGATGCATTTTTACAAGTAAACTTAGTAACAAACTTTTCTAAGGTTATCTTTATATTATGCTATTACACTATTTTGTTACTATTATAGTATTTTGAACAAAACTTATAGCAGCTCATTTTTTTTCATATAGCTTTTATTTATAATACTCACTCCAAGCCACTAGCAGCAAAGCACTTCAAATGAATAGTTATAACTTCAGGCATTTTGTCAAACAAAAGACTTCGTTCGGCTTCAGTATAATGATGGCAATTTTCACAGAAATATTTATCTTCTCCTACAATCCTCTCCACTGAAGCAAACTGTGAAATTGCCCATCTCAGGGTCTTCATTTCTGTTTTTGGCTCTGGAGAAACTACATAAGAGAATCCTTTCACTCACAAATGAAAAACCTCTCATTTAAAAATTAAACAAGTTCCATGTTCAAAATTAGCATGCCATTTCATTTGACTAATCCTTCCCAAACAATAAAGACATTTTAGTTTCAGAAACTTAAGTTTATCATCCTCAACAGGACACATATCTTTTAAATATTTATACTTGGCTGGCCAAGTACAAAGTATTTAGGTGACAGGGCCAGCAAAATGATAACCTAGTCTCTGATTCAGTGTTAAGACAGACTTTTTAGTTTACACTTTAATGGCTAACTTCCGATATCTGAACAAGCCAGTCTCATGATCACTTCCCATAATGTTTCCCTACTTCTTGTCCTTTTATACTGGACAAAACACTGGCTCAAATATTGTGAACAAAAATATCCTCTGTAGCTCTAAGGCTGAGATACCTAAAACTTAATAAAGCATTTCACTTCCCATTATAACATACTCTACACATCAAAATAAAGATACCATAATCTTCTAAATGTTAATTATTAACAAGTGAATCTATATGAGCAGAAAGATTTTATTATACCAGAGACACTATTTTTTTTCCCAGTAATTATACAAGCTATTATTAGACTGTGTTTTGTTGAAGAAAACTACTTATTCCATCATCCATACAAGACTCCAATTTTGCTTACTTTCAGAACTCTCCTCTACTTTGGAAAGCTCATCTTCTTGTACTGGCACACTGATGTCCTGAAAATCTTCTCTTCTTTCTGTTAAACTTTCACATTCTAAGCAACGAGTCCTTAATACCAGCTGACCTTGAAATAATTTCTCTACTAGCTCAAAACCAATTTGCTCTGCACCTAAAACAAAAATAGGAAAAATTTTCAGCTCAGCGTAGCCCAAATAACCAATATTGTTTCAAATGTATCATGAATAAAAAGCTGACTTTTAGATCTAAACTTGCTTATTAACATTAAGAGGTGTCTTATTCATGATACATAAATTCCCTGTAAAGATCGTTTTGAAGATGAATTACTGTGGTCTCTAAAAAAGAAAGTCACAATTTTGTCACCTTAAGTCCCTTCCCAAAGAAACTCCTATAGAAACAACCCCAAAATAAGTACGACACTTTTGGTAAAAACCATGAACCACATCAATACTACACATTTTCCCTGAGAGTTGGACACAATTAGGTAGCTATCCAGTTCAACTACAGTAGAACTACTTAGTTCTCTAAAATTGTATTTCATTAAATGCAATTTCTTTCATGAGTTTATTGTCTAGTACTACAGAGGGGGTAAAATAATTCTTTCCATTAAAATGTATGGAATTCCCCTCGTTTATAAACCATAAATTAACATTACCTTAAGATTAGTGAGATTTATACACACACATCTGAGCACAGTGGTTAAAACACCACACAGTTCACAGTGTTAAAATTTTCTTACAACTTGAACCACATTTATCTTGTACATGTATCTAAGAGAACACTGCAGTTCTGCAGCTGTTAATCCTACCTATTAATGTCTAAGAATAAATTATACTGACCTTTGTTTATGGGCTTAACTTCATTAACATTAACGGACTTAACATTATTCCCTGGAGATTCAAGTTCACAACCATTAGTTGTGCTTTCATTTTCACACTTCCCCAAGTCCTCTTCAAGATCATATTCATTTTCTTTCGACTGTCCTTTGGATCCCTGGTTTGTTGTTATTTTCCCCAGACTACAGAATTTAGAAAGAATGCTGGGTTGCTTAGTTGCAGGCTTTAACCAATTTATTTTAACTCTTGATTTCTTTTGTGAGGGTCTTGAACTTTCATTTTCAGAAACATACTTGGGGATTATTTTAGAAGGAATCTCTAATGTATCACCTGTAGCTTTCCTTTTTGATCTGGTTTGTCTCTGGTTCTCTTCCAGTGACTGGTGTTCCTTAGAGGCTTTAATTTTTTTCTTTATGTTACCAAATTCAATGTCATTTTTTCTTTTCCCATTTCCTTTTGTGAGTTTTTCTTTATAGTCTTCAGAATGCCTCATACTGTCCATCTCTGTGGTGTTAATACCACTCATTTCCTCCTTCTGATGAGATTTTTCTTCTACCTTAGTAGATAATTCTACCACATTTTTTACTTCTTCTTTTTTTAGGAGTTGGCATGTTTCTTGAATGTTTCCCAAAATACACTGTAATACTTCCTGTGCATCATGCTGTAGATATCCTTCATACATAGGGTTGAGTTCCCTATAAATAAAAATTTCCATTTCATCTATTCTAGTTTTCAAGATAGAATATAAAAAACACATCCTTTCTATAGAGAAATTAATTCATTTACAGGGGTATCAAATTATTTTAAAAACCTGAAAACATTTATTCAACTAATTTGAAACTTCTTACCTAAACTTGTAATTAAAAATAAAAACAAATTTTACCTCATATTCATTATCACAAATACTAGTAACAGCTAGTATTTGTATAGTTTACCATGTACCAGGGTTTATTCAAGATGCTTTTTATATTAGATGTAGAACATAATTCTCACAATAACCCTATAAGGTAAGTACTGTATCACCATGATTTTACAGATAAGGTAGCTTGCCCAAGGTCAAAGAGATGCAAAGCCAGGACTCAAACCTGCTGTTGGCCACCATGCTATACTGCCCATTAACAAACGTATAACAATTACACCTAGGTCTATTTTTTTTTTTTACTGTTAAGTAATCTCTACACCCAATGTGGGGCTTGAACTTACAACTCTGAGATCGAGTCACGTGCTCTACCAACTAAGCCAGGCACCCCTCACCTAGGTCTATTCTTTAAAAAGTTATTTAGTTTTAAGATTTACCCTGTAACATTAGGTAAGGCTATTTATATATTGGATAATGTTTCATTTAAGACAATACAAAAAAAATCTAATCCAGTGAACTAATAGTTACGCAAACACATACAAGAAAACTGGAATATTTGGCATTTATAGTTCTTATGCATAATATATTTTGACTAAAAACCTACAATTCCTAATCTGAAATCTCTTAGGACCAAATCTGAGAATTCACTAATTTTCAGATTAAAAAAATACATATGGCATGTAATAAATTTATTTTAACCCAAGGGGCAGTATCCCATAATTAAACATATTACTATTCCTATTTAAAAATGTGTGAGTATTCACATTATAAATAAAAATGAACAAAGACTATTAATAGCCTCATACCAATTCACATCTAATGAATTTAGTACCAAACTTACAAAAAGATTTCTAATTTCCAGAGCCTCTGGGATACCAGTGAGTATAGGATCTGTAGTTTCTATTTTCCTGGCCCTTCACTCCCCCTATTTATTCCCATATCACTCTCCCCCAAAGAAAGCAGTAAGCTACTAAGTTGGAATCCTAAAATTACAGGCACAATACCTGAGTGTGTTAAGCAGTCGCCTTGGCTGAGTAGCAAGTTCATCAGTGTATTTCTCTGGATTTAAGAGAAAGCTAGCCTGAAGCTGTTCAACTGAAATGATCAAGGACTGTAAACTGCATATGAGTTCATAACTTGCCAAAGAATCTTCTTTACAATTTCCCTGTCAAGAAAGAAACACACAAACCATTATTTTTATTTATGAACAAATTAAGTACCTTCCCCTTTTCTTGTGTTTCACTAGACAATACTAGCTTTGCTAAATTTAATTTCATTCTAACACTAATTCTATAGAGGTATACAAACTTTAAACAATTTTGAGTTTTTGATTATTTTCAATTACAGGGAAGATAATGGTTTTCTGACTGTGTAAATCAAAGGTTGTGAGTGAATTTGAAAACACAATACATAAATAACAGGAGATACAAGGGCATGATAAACTGACTGTGATATACAATGTTTATTGGTAAGCAATAAATTAGAGGGCAAGAGAAGACACTGTAAAAGATGACAACCTAGTTAGCTAACCTACAAGAATGGAAAAATTGCCTTTCTTAAAAACACAGGATACTAAGAAATTCCATTTCAGAGAACTAGTCTGTTATCCTCCTCCCAAATCCTGTGTTTCTATTACTTTTTAATTTCTAAGCAAGTTTATTTCCATTACTTTACTTTTTATATATTTTCTGTTCTTTTATTTTTACCTTATCTTTTTGATTGGCTTCATCTTTCAGGGCTTCTTTCTTCCTTGAAATAATGTTAAATAAGTGCTTCACTCCAGATTTAAAACCAGGACAAAAATATAATACCTATAAAAAGTAAGACTGTCTGAGTGTTTACTGAACAAACAACAATGTAACTAAAACCATTAAAGTACTATGTTTTTTGTAGAGCATTTTAAAAATTTTTTCAAAATTTTTATTTGAGAGAGAGTGTGCGAAAAGGGGAAGGAGGGACAGAAGGAAACATAGAATCTGAGCTGTCAGCACAGACCCCGACGTGGGGCTTGAACTCAAGAACCGCAAGATCATGACCTGACCCAAAGTCAGACAACTGACTGAGCCACCCAGGCACCCCTGTAGAGCATTTTTAAATGTGCATTAGTTAAAATTCTGAAATTAATACTGTGTCAAAAATTGTTTTGTATTTCATCATAGTAGCTCACTGTCTTCCCTCACTGGCAGCAAAGCAGTGAGCCCGGGCACATATTGCCAGGACGCAGGGTTCTAAGAGTACAATATAAAACAGAGTTCCAAAGGTTAAAATACACATCACCACAGTACTAGGAATAAGGCAGAAAAACCAAGAATTTGTCATCTTCCAGTTAACCAATGTCAATTCAATTTTGCTAGCCCAATTTTATTTATTACTTTCTCCTACCCCAAAGGAAGCTGGTAACATGCAATTTAGAATCATTACTTTAGTCCATTCTAGTTCATTTACAGTCAAAGGCAAAGACCATATGGACAATTAAAATACTCCACTCTGAAATTCTCAAACATTAAATGTTACATCATGCTTTGCCTACTAAAGCTTTATTATATAGCAAAATCCTCAACTTACCTGAAGTATACTGTTAAGATAACAAGTATTGCCGAGATTATTCAGTCCCACAAATGGTAACAAGTTTTCTCTCTTCTCACAGTTTATAGGTGAGGACTGTGCTGCAGGAACAACTTGATCACTGTAAAATATAAGCAGAGAGAGGTATTATGAAGTATAGTATCTTAAAGAAACAAAGTGGAACGAACACTTCCTTAGATATAGTCTTTTCCCAAAAATTGTATGAACTGAGATATGGATTTTATTCAGGTGACACTTTTCTAAGAAATCTATACAGGTGCAAAAATTGCTACATACTCAGAATAAAAGTTTTATAAACACTTTAAAACCATTATACACAACAAGCCTCAATTCCATCCTGAGCTATTAATCCCATTTTAGAGAGTAGAAAATTGAGGGACTGGTACTGTGATGAGTTAAACCTACATAATTTTTAAAAGCAGTCTAACTGAACAGAAACCTGGAAATAAGCTATGACAATATCTAGGAGAGGATGCACCACCTAAGAGGTCAGGTTCTGGTAAAAGGAAAGAGTAGATAAAGAGAATTACACAGTTGTCCTTCACTTTAAAACGAATTGTTCAAGTTATTCTTTTACCTTATTTTAACAAATAGTAGGTCCTCACAGAATTTTTATTTTATAGCAGCTAGCTACTAACCTGGCACCTCAAAGTGTTTATAGGCATGAATGCTGGTAAACATAAGGTTCACATCTCCTAAACTGATTACTGGGAAATATTAGGAAATTACACATGGGACCAAACCCATTTTAGTCATATAGCTGTGTACCTATTTGTTGAATAGCAAGCTAGTATAGACTCTAATTACAACAACTATATGTAAGTATTCCATTTTGTTCAGATTTCAATCACTAAAGGATTTGCACCAAAAGATTTATTTTTATCTTACTGGCAACTACATACCAATAGGTTTGATAATTCATACACTAGGTTGTCAGGTCTTCTGAACCAAAAAAAAAAAAAAAAAACCCAAAATCACGTTATTTCTTTACCCTTACACAGAATGCGTTACATTACAAATAAGTTTAAATTGAAAAATAATTTTAGCCAACAAATATTTCTCCAAGTCAATCTAACTGGCTGACCATCAATGTAAACAGGTTAACATTATGGATGTGATCCTGTGCTGAGCCAGCCAGTTTTGCGGTTTCTAAATTTTTTAACATTTATTTTTGAGAGACAGAGACAGAGCATGAATGGGGAAGGAGCAGAGAGAGAGGGAGACACAGCATCCAAAGCAGGCTCCAGGCTCTGAGCTGTCAGCACAGAGCCCGACACACGGGGCTCGAACTCGTGCACTATGCACCATGCACTGTGAGATCATGACCTGAGCCGAAGTCGGATGCCTAACCGACTGAGCCACCCAGGCGCCCCCCCGCCCCCCCCTTTTTTTGACGATTATTTACAGTTTTGCTGTTTCTACTATACACTGCTAGGTTTGTCTCACTGCTGTGTGTTTTTGCCTCCATAGACTATCAGATCAGAATGGAGGTATCAAAGTTCACTGCTTCTTCACTGATACGGAATTTTAAAAGTACCAAAATATACTTAAGATACATACATTTCAGATCCTCTATATTCAGAAGCCTTTTCTTCATTTTCTTGAGAATCTGTGAAATCCAAGGCTCTCTTAGTTTCCTTTTTTTGAAAAAACTTCAAGGAAAGTCTATTTTTTTTGGATGGGCTACCTTTTGAAAGCCCATTACTTTCACTAGGTATGACACCAGGCATTTTCTCTTCAAATCCCAAGGAGTTGACAAGAATTAACTTATACAAGGATGTTGTAATCACCAATCATATCTGTTAATCACAGAAAAGGTTTCATTATTTTCAATTATCAGCTGTAGGCAGTAAGACCATTAAATTTTGAAAATTTACCAAGGAATGGTACCAATTAGATCTTCACATTTGAAAACCCAATGCTTGATCAATAACAGGCACTCAATGTTTATTGCTTAAACGAAGGAGCTTGTCATTTGTCCTTAGCTTTCTTAAACAAAAATATCAGATACTGAACTTTTATTATTTATTAGCCTATGAGATTAAGGGTCACACCACAAAATACCCCCATTTGAGTAGACCTACGATAAAGCAGTATTGACTAAGAAGTTAATTTTTATTTTAATTTATTCATTCGGAAAACATTGAGCAACAACCATCTCTAATTCTAAAGCACGAGGTAAAAAAGAAAGGGATGAATGGGAAATTAAGAGTGCTGGAAGTGAAGGAGTCCTCCCTCCAAAGCCTTTTCTAGTTATTAATATGAATACATGAAATAGTCTCTAAAAAAGCTTATATAAAATGTAACTTGCACAAGTCACTATGTTGTACACCAGAAACTAATGTAACATTGTGTCAACTATACTCCAATAAAAAAAATATAATTTGGATACAAGCAAAGGCATAGATCTGATTTTCAATTATACCTAAACTTTTGAGTGAAAAGTAATAAAAGATGCAAAGTTGAGAAAATGGTGCAAAGAACTGCTGCACTTTGTGCTACCAAACTGTTACTGACTAGACACAATATACTGATTTTCCAAAACTTCTTTTAAACTATAAATTTTGTTAAATGCTCCCTTGAGTAGAAAAAAAGATTTACGTTTTTTAAACTTTTTTCACTGTTAAAACTTTTGGATGAAAACCCCCCCAGCAGTATTTGTGGTATTTATTTTATACACACGTCCTATTTTCTTAAGATATCGGGGGGAGGGGGGAGGGAATTATCTGGGGTATTAGAGTACAAAACCTCAGCAATGATTTCAATACAGACACAGTAATAGGATGAACAGAGAAACTAACAAAATTCAAACTCCATCTTTACTAACAAGCATTTCACTCCACTATCTCTGATCTGGGAATTCGCAACATTGAACTCGGTTGTGAAACCACACTTTTGAGACTCAACTCAGGAGTAACTGCAAAGTTGACCAATTTCCCCATCCCCCTCCCCAACTCAATTTACCCTTCTAGCCACTTATTGCTACTGATGGAAAGCTATCACGAACGATAAACCAGTCTACGCGAAGTTGTCAGGGATCTCTAAGCATTAACGATTCTCGTAAAAGATTTTTCTTGGGAGCCAATTCTTATAAATGATGTAAAGTGGATTCTCTAAGACACAGAGTAGTAACCGGACTTAAATAAGCAGAAGAAAAAACGACCAAGCAGTTGAAATAACGGATAGATCCTAAGCAATTAAACCCTCCTGGCTCCCTCAAATCACTAACCATTTAACGTTGCTGAAAATACCACATTTTTACCAGATGCCGTATCTTACACCATTTCTTACTCCTGGCTTTATTACTGGAAAAACTAAAACGTTTCTCCTAGAAGTCTAAATCAAATGTCACAGAAAACACAATAAATCGAACATTAGATACTCTTGAACAAATGACAATATGAACATTCAGTCCCACTAGTTTCAAGTTCTTCCCTTTATAAGACGACAGGACTCAATGCCAGTTTTTCACGAAAAACGTAAAACAAGGATAACATCCTCGACAAAGGCTTAAAAACACGTGGCTTTCTAAATACTTATGGAAAAATTAAGTTACAGTGCGCGATAAAATTTAGCAATTCCCGACACCGGACAACATGCTCTCCCTACGCCGCACCTCTAGGAACGAAAAGTGAAAAGGCGAGGCTGTGCTGCCATCCGTGCCGGTCAGACACAGCCCTGGGTCCTGCGGGAGGCTGGTCGGTGGCGACTCCGGCCCGCACCGCAGCTCCGGGACCCTCGCCCGCGGAACTGGCCTATTGACGCCCAGCCCGCACCTGCCTCCCCGTGTCCCCGCGGCGACAGGAGGGGCGCCCCTCCCTGCCACCGGTGCCCAGAGAGCTCGACTGGCAGCTCCGCAAGGGCGCAGCAGCGAAGCGGTCCCGGCGTCTCCCCCCCCCACCCCCCCGCGGATCCGACGCCGGGGTCCTAGGGCGACCCCCTTGGGGGCCGGCCGAACTTGTCTCGGCGCCCAGGCACCGGCCTCTCCTCCCCAGGCCCTCCTTACCTGGTCATGGCCCAAAGCACGGTCCGCGGCGGTGACGCCCCGAGTCCAGCCGGGATGTATGTGGGTGCGACAGGTGAGCCCCTGCCCCGAGCCCGCGGGGGCCCCGACCCAAGGGAAAGCTGCCCGGATTGCCCTCCCCGCAGGGGAGTGACCATTCGCTCTCAAGAGCGGGAACCCGGGCTGCCGCTCGGTCCTGCCCTGCGCCGGCACCAACTACATCCCCGGAGCGGCGCCCGCCCCCGCCCTCCCCCGCCCCGGGATGGCGAGGCGCGCCAGAAGTAGTCCCGCTCGCCAAGCGCCTGAACCGCTAGGGTCTTTCCCACTCCACCACCGAGGGGAACTTGGCGCGTTTTCCTCAGTTTCAGGACCCCCGTGTTTTAGCCTCCGCCCGCGCCAGCACTGCGATTGGAGGTGGCGTCCTTCGAAAGTGCCGGTTCTAGTCTCCACGCTGCAGGGACGCGAAAGGCAAGAGCCGCCTCGCGACCGCCACTCGCCCCCCTGCCACGCACGGGGTCCGGAACCAGCTGGAACGGTAGTTTTCCCAAGATCCTAACGGGTTCTGCAGTTTCAAACAGCGCAGGCAGCGTCAGGGGCAGCTCGCGCGGGTCCTCGCTGAGGGCGCGCGCTAGGTGCTGGAGGCCTGGCTGGCGGGCTCGAGCCTCACACCCTTTTTTTTTTTTTTTTTTTTTTTTTTAACCATTCGTGCGCGCGAGTTGAGGAAAGGCGTACGGGTCGGGAGACGGGACAGAGAGAAGATGGGACGGACTCCTTCCTCGGGAAGACGACGCTAGGTGCTCAAATCCACCAATCTGCGATGAGCAATCCCCCAAACCTTGTCCCCCCACCACCACGCTGAAGGAGCCAATCAGAAGTACCTAGACAAAAGCAAGTGGGTGGGCGGAGGAAGTCTAGCCAATACCAAAAAGAAGACAGGAGGACTCCACCAATCATTGCTGGATATGCAGAGTACCCTTCAGGAGCGGTCCACTCCTTCCGCTCTCATTGGCGTTCGAGTGCGCGCTTTCGCTGCCGACTGTTAAATCTCGCTCCGCGTTTTGTGAATCCTTGACGGTGGGACGCCTCCGCGGGTGCGGTTTCCGGAGTGAGGCCCTCACAATAAGTCCCGCCCCCCCTTTCTTGCGTACACATTCGGGCGGGGTTACTAGGGAGACTAGTTTCGGAAAATGGCTGACGGGTGTGCTTGGTGCTCGGTGCCTGGGCTTTCTGATCGGAATCGCAGCCCCAGCCCCGGGACCATCCAATAGAAACCAGCGCTGTCGTGGATAACAGCGTATTCTCAACCGTATACGGTAGCGCTGAGGCTCCTTCCTCAGCCCTTCCACGCCTCATTTTCTCCCGTTTACTCCTTTCTCTTCCCGGCCAGACAAGGAAACGAAAAGAGCACTTTAAGGCCCAGCTCCGGCTGCGGGTGCTGGAAAGTGTTTTTGCGCGAGCCCTTACTTGGGGCTCAAATGCGGCGAGCCAGGCCTTACCTGATTTTTGCTTCCTTTCGTTAGTATGCTTACCTTAGTGAGGTGACCTCGCAAAGCAAGTTAAGCAGGATAAGTTCAGTTCAAATGCATTTAATCAAGTTTGTTTTTAGGTGCCTACCAAGTTGCAAGGCATTTTTCAAGGCGCTAGGGACACGGCGTGAATGAAATGCATTCCCTGCTCGAAAGGAGCTTTACATTCTAGAGAGGGGCAGAAGTTAAAATGATAGGACATAATGAGTGGTAGAGAAAGGAGATAGAGAGTGGACAGTTTTAGATACGAGTCTGGAAAGACCTCTTTGAGTTGACATTTGAGCTGAATGAAAGTGGAGTGAGCCTTGGAGGAATCTCAGGGAAGAATGGTTCAGGCAGAGAACAAGTTTTTAAAAGTCCAAGCTTCATATGCATATACTGGAAAGAAGCAAGTAGGCTAGGGTATTTAGAGCAAAATGAGCCTAGATGTGATGACTGTGGGAAATGAGAGTAGTGACATCTGCAGGGCTCTGATTAAGCAGGGTAAGGAGATGGAATTCATTGGATGGTTTTGAACTGGGCAGTGGCATAATTTGTAAAGTGGCTGCTTATGGTGGATAGATTGTTGACCTTCAAACATGCAAGCAGGAAAGTTAGCTAGGAGGCTATTTCAGACTTCCAGGAAATAAATTATTTGCCTTGCAATAAGGTGGCAGTAGAAATGTTAAGAACTGGTAGGATTCTGGATGTATTTGGGGTTTTGTTTTTTTATCCTGAGAGAGATCCAGCAGGGGGAGAGGGAGCGGGAGAGAATCCCAAGCAGGCCCTGTGCCACCAGCACAGAGCTGGATGCAGGACTCCATCCCAGGAACCACAAGATCATGACCTGAGCCAAAAGCAAGGGTCAGATGCCCAAAAGATTGAGCCACCCAGGCTCCCCAGTTCAGAATATATTTTGAAGTAGAGTGAACAGGATCCCTTGATAGATTGTAACAAAAAAGAGACAAAAATGACCAGGATTATTTTTTCCCCAAAGCAACTGGATAGTGGTTGGCCCTTGCTAAAATGGGGAACATTAGGTAGCAGTGGGTTTGTTGTGAGGTGACATTGTTCTCACACACTAAAACTCAGATGCCTATTTTAAATAGAAGTTGAGCCAACAGTTAGCAAGGTTGGAGCTGAGGGGAGAATTTAGATCAAGTGATATAAATTTAGGAGTCACCAAATGGTATTTAAAGCCACAAGACTGGAAGAAATCACCTAGAGTGGAAATCTTTATCCTAAAACTCTGCAGAGCATTGATGACCATTTCCCTTGCCCAGCCAAGAATCCTAAATCCAAGTAACTGCCTCTTAATTTACCCATCTTAGAATCAACACCCATAACAAATACTCATTTTAAGAGTGAGACTTTAGGGGCGCCTGCGTGGCTCAGTAGGTTAAGCCTCCAACTCTTGGTTTCAGCTCAGGTGAGATCATTATCTCACGGTTGGTGAAATCAAGCCCTACGTTGGGCTCTGTGCTGATAGCTTGGGTTTCTCTCCTTCTCCCTCTCTCTCCCTCTCCCTCTCTCTCTCTCCCTCTCTCTCACTGACTCTATCTCAAAAAAAAAAAAAAAAAAGTGAGACTTTAAAGGTCCTAATCACTGAATTTATACAAAGAACAGTATGACATGTTCATACTGAACATAAAGTTCAAAGTCACTGCCTAAAGAGAAATTAATGCTGCTATCACTTGGTAAAATAAACTCAAAGTTAGGGTTTGAGCTACTTTCAAGGGATTAATAATTCCTATTTGAGAGCAGAAAAGAAAGCAGCCCAACTCATTTTGAAGCCAGTGTAACCCAAAATAGACAAGGACAGAACTAGAAATATAATTACAGGTCAGTCCCTTAGTTTGCCATTGTGTATCATGGACTAGACAATTTCATTCTCTAGTACTAGCAGAATCATTGCTACTTTCAAACTCTACCAGGATAGGTAACCAATTCTAGTTTCCTATTATAATTTTCCTAATTCTAGTTCTCTTTTTTAAATTTTTTTTAACATTTGTTCAATTTTGAAAGAGAGAGAGTGTGTGTGCGAGCAGGGGAGGAACAGAGAGAGAGGGAGACACAGAATCTGAAGCAGGCTCCAGGCTCTGAGCTGTCAGCACAGAGCCCGACGTGGGGCTCAAACCCACGAACTGCAAGATCATGACCAGAGCCAAAGTCGGACACTCAACCAACTGAGCCACCCAGCCACCCCTTCTCTTATCTTAACTGAGATCCTATTGTCTGCAGCCACCATTCTTCCTCTATAATACATAATATGAGTCAAGATTCAGTTGAAGAGAATAGAATCCACTCCCCTGGTATAAGCAAAAAGAGCATTAAATACTGGGAGTGTTGATTAAATAGACTCAGATTAATTTTCAGGAATGAGTCCCAAAGTCTTCACAGAACTGGCCACCAAGGGAAAGATGACTCTTTTATGATCAGGAAATGAAAACTCCTGAACTACATTGCTCCTGCAATACCTAGGAACCACGACCATCAGAAAGCTGCCCGTGTTGCCAACTCCAGAACCACACTACACACACTGTGATCTACTCTTGCACAATACATGTGTTCAGTCCTGAATGTTAGAGCCCACAGTACTAGTGGCTAGATATTGACAACTCTGCTAATGCTGCTCCAGAAATACCAAAACCTCCATAACTGTGCTTGTCAATAGCAAGAGCGGAAGCCCATGGATGCATAGCAGGCTTGGTGTATCTGGCAATATAACTGATGCAAAAATGTAAAAGGTCTCTGATCTTTTTCCTTTCACTCAGTACTATGTGGGAGAAATTACAGCTGTAGTTCTTGACAAGATATAATTTTTAAGCCCAAAGACTCTTATTTCCTGGCTTCCATGTGCAGTGCAACTACCTCACTCTTAATGACAGCTACCTTGGGGGCATCTGAAACAATGGGACTTAACAGGTGGACAGCATTCTTAATCCCATTTTTGTCAGCCTTGTATGGCTGAACGGCAGGCACATTTCCTTGCAAGGCTTTTATTCACAGGCAGTTCCTGTGTGCTTTGACTTAAAGGTATAAACGTAGTTGGTATTTTTTCAGCCCTTCCAAATTATAGAACTCTTAATCCACTTAGATTATAGACAGAGGTCCCCTCTTAGGAAAGCTGAATACCTTTCCATCCCTTCTTGCAGATTGACTAGCTCTGGCCTGAGTTAATCTCTCAAAGAACTTTGCTGAAACTGGCAAAAATTTAAAGCCAGCGAATACCAAGTTCTATAAATTTTACCAATTATTTCCCTCATGCTACAAATATCTTGCAACTGGACAGTAAGGGTCACCAGTTTTCCATGTGGCAATATCTGAGTCTTTACCACACATTGCCCTAATGCTTCCACTAAAGTGACAGTTCATTTATTTTAAGGTCATGTAATGTGCTGTAGGAAGTTTCTAGGGCTCAAATTCTGCATCAGATAGGAATAGGTTAATCTATGAGAAACAGAATATTTTTTTAAGTGTCCTTAGCCAAGATGCACATTTATTTCTTCATCACATAAACAGAGTGCAGAAGTAGGAAGTCTAAATTAGTGGTGATTCCATGACCATCAGGGACCTAATTTCCTCCATTCTCAACATGTGTGGCTTCTACCTTCTGGTCCAGATGGCTACTTAAGTTCCAGCCATCTTGTCTACATTCTAATAAGCAGAAAAGAGAAAAGGGGAAAGATGATCATGCCTCCTCCCTTGAAAAATACTTCCTGGAAGTTGTACACACCACTCCTGCTTACAACCCATGGGCCAGAACTAACTTTATTCTCCGTGTCTGTATGTCCAGTAAGAGGTCATCACATCAAGGAAGAAGTATACAATTGATATTGGAGGACAAATATTCTCTGCTATGCTTCTCCTTTCCTGATTCAATAAAAGATTTCCCTGAGCGCCTGGGTGGCTCAGTAGGGTAAGCATCTGACTCTTGATGTTGAGATCTTGTGGCTGTGAGATTGAGCCCCACCTCTGGCTCTGCGCTGAGTGTGGCACCTGCTTGGGATTCTATCTCTTCCTGTGCCCCTCTCCCACTCGCTTCCTCTCTCTCTCTCTCTCTCTCTCAAAATAAAAAACTTAAAAAAAAAAAAAGATTTCTCCAGGTGGGGGAGCAGAAGATTAAAAAAAAAAAAAAGCATATTGTTTGGTACTTTGCAGAAGAGGATGTGCTCGATAACTATGTTTGCCCTAGTAGTAGATATGGACATGATGCCCAGAACACCCTTCAAGGAAGGACTTGCTCCCAAGCTGCGGGGACTATCTCCAATTGTCAGCTCCCTCAGGGTCTACTTCAGCTACAGAGAGAAGCCTTGCCCAAGGTTATGACATTTCCAGGGCAGCCAATATTGGGTGATTGCACAAGACTGGAATAGAAAGGCTCAGCCATTAGGGCCCACCATGGGACACCTCTGATGTATGATATTCACTCAGGAGCTTCTGGGCAGGTTGTTCAAAGCTTTATTACACCTGTATTAGAATTTGACTTCTTTCTCTGCCCAGTCCTGCTTCCTCTCCCTTCCATATCTTCTATGCTCTGTCCCAGTGTCTGCTTCCCAAGAACCCTACCTGTGATAACTGGTACCAGGATTGGTTGGAGAGAGTAGACAATAAGATGGAATTTGGGAGACGGATTATGGACCACCTGCTGATGAAGCACAGGCAGCCCCTGGCACAAGGTGATAGTCCAACTGGGGTGATATACCAGGTGGAAGGGAACACCAGAGGTGTGACATTTCAGGCATTTGAGATATTGGTAAAAGAGTGATAAGAATAACAGAACTGGATGGCTATTACTAAGCTCCACTGGTTACAGAAAAATAATGAACAACTGAGGATAGGTAATAGGCAATTGCAAGTGAGGAATGAAAGCCAGAGAACCTCTTTATTGTACACACACAAAAAAGGTCTCATTAGCAGGGAAGGGGTGGAGAATGACAAGCAACAAGACTCAAACTTTAGAGTGGCTAAAATATGGTTAAATAACCAAAAATGGCAGGTTTGTTGTGCCAAGGTCAGGGCCATGATTGAGAAAATCTAGCATTCCAACACATGGAAGGGACATCTGGGTGGTGCTCCTAAAGATTTTCAATCCTCGGGCTCCTCAGATGCCTAGTGACTGTGGCTCACTCCTCCCTACCAAGAACTGTCACTTTCCTGTGCTAGAAGACTTTGCAGAGGCTTCTAACTGGAAGGCAACATGTTTCCCCCTCCCGTAGTAGACCCCCCTCCCCCCTGCCGCCACATGCACACACAAATCTTCTGGCCACTAGGCCTATAATTAGGGCTTATAGCATAACCTAGTTGAGAAGTGCTGTGCCTAATAATGGAGGTAGAGGACTATTCCCCAAAAAAGATGTAAGACCTAACCAGCATGTACCACCAGGAGCTTGGGGACTATGCATGGGACTGGATTCACAGAAGGCTTGATAAAGGAGGCCAGACCATAAAATGGGATAGGGAGAATTCTATTGATGGTGGAGCACTCTCCCAAAATATTTAACATCCTGGCCAGGGTCTCAAGAGTTGTGTGAACTCACTGCTATGATGGCTCCTAGAAGGATGAAAAACAAAAACAAAAACAAAAAACAAAAACAGTGACTTTGACTAAAACTGAAATGCCAGAAGTGCTAGGGCAGGTAGATAGGACATGAAAAGATAAAAAGGCTCAAGGAAGTGAATATGTTAGAATGGATGTGCTATGTACAGCCCAAAGGTTATGATAATTCTGTTCTGAAGGACAGCTCAGAGGCCATTTATCAAGGCCATAAGGAATGCATTGGTTCAAAGGGCAGGAATACCACTCAAAATTTGTGGTGACTCTCTGCAAGTCATGGCTGAAGGTAGTAAAGGCCTCTAGAACCTGGTTCACTGATAGCAATGCATATGCCAGGACCCCAAAGCAGTAGAGGCCAAGTGGTAGTGCTCAATGACCAGAAGCCAGGAAATTACAAGTATTATAATGTGGACCTAACCCACACAGTTATGGAAATGGTTAACAGGACACGGTATCCTTAGGGGCAAAACAGGCAGCCAACAAAGGTCCTATTTAGTTTGTATCAGCAGAAGAAAAAATCAAGGATAATGACCAGGAGAGTAAAATCCTTCATTCAATAAAGTCACCCACTGTTCCTTAATCCATTTGCACACCTGAGTTAGTTTATAGACCTGGAATCTACTGACTGAAGACGGCCTCAGGAGGAAGGACCCTATTACATTTCAAGTATAAATGGTAATTATTTTCCTAGCCCATCCCCAAAGTATCTTTTGTCATTTACCTGTGTAATTGTACCTTGAGGAAATGGGAATACCCAGACATTTCAAGGACTGTTAGACACAGGGTCTGAATTGACACTGATACCCAGAGACCAAAAGCATCATCATGACCCTGTTAGAGTGGGAGCATAGAGACCAGTTAATAGATGACAAGGTCTGGCTCAGAGTGGGTCCATTGGGTATGTGGTCTCACCCAATGGTCATTTCCCCAGTCCCCAAACTATAATGGGATTCACATATTTGACAATTGGTACAAACCCCTTGGGATGTTTGCCTGTGAAGTAAAAAAGCCATCAGAGTGCAGAATGCCAAGTCGGGGTCTCTGAAATAGCCTCCCCTCCCCAGCCAACCATGGCACCAGAAGTCAAAATAATACTGTATCTCAAGAAGGGATGGCTGAAATTAGGGCCACTCTTAGGAGTTTAAAGGATACAGAGTTGCAGATTCCCATCATAGCTCCATTTAACTCGTTATGTGGCCATGCAAAAAATAGATGGTCTCTGAAGGATGACAGCAGATTACTGTAAAGCTCAACCAATTAGTAGGTCTGATGGCAGCTGCCGTGCCAGATGTAGTGCACTTGCTAAAGTAAATTAATACAGCCTCAAGTATTTGGTGCACATCGTTGATTTAGTGAACGCATTCTTTTCTATTCCAATCATAAGAAAGGATCAGAAACAGTTGGCATTCCCACAAAACAGACAAAAGTACACATTTACAGTGTGGCCCAGGGCTATGTTAACATTCCTATCCTGTGTGATAAAAAAAACCCGAAAGAGGTCTGCACCTTCTGGATATCCTGAAGCACATCCCATAATCTCTGACATCAATGACTTCCTGCTGATTGGGCAGGATGAGCAAATTATGCTGTAACAATCCCGGGAGAATTAAAAGACTAGAAGTGCACATGTGTGGTGGTAGAGTGCAGAGGAATGTGCAGAAGAAAGCTGACTCCTTGCCTTTCGTATCAAGAAGTCAGTAGATAATGGCTGACTGAAAAACCAAGAAGTAGAAATATGAGCATGTTATTTAGATAAGTGGAGGTAAATACCAAAGAATCAGCTTAAAGTTGAAAGTAGTTGCCTTGAGGGAAATGAAGTCTTGTTGGAAGCATTTAACTCTTTAAGTCAGGCACATGTATAACTTTGAAAAAATTAAAAAACTAATATATATACAATATATATATAATATATGTGTATATTATATATATCGTATATATATTATATACATATAATATACGTATATTATGTATATTATATATTACACACACATACATATTTAAGCACTGTAAGTGAATTATTTACTGATTTCATCTGCTGGGAAAGGAGTAAATAGAGCAAATAGGCTCAACAGGAATAGATTATTTGAGATTGGAATGACCGTTCTTCCAACCTCACCTTCTGGGTGCTAGTTAAAAAAAAAAAAAAAAAAAAGGCTCAGTATGTGAACATTTGGCTGTAATCCAGCATCTTTAGTAACCACAAAAGGCAACCAACCTCAAAACAGCTAGTAAAACCACTATTCAGTAGTTCAATTTAAATAAATGATTCTTTCCACAAATTAAAGTCTGTTTAAAAGGTAAAATCCACTTGGCTTCAAGATTTAAAATTTTTGTTTCCCAATCTACAGCCCCAGGGTCAGGTGGAATGACTTCCCTTGCCTATTCAGGGAATGCCTTGCTCCACTTCTTTAATGTTTGGTAACAATTTAGTACAGGAATGTCCGGTAAGGGGGTGGGTGCTGTGGGGGTAGCAGGAAGTCTCACGAGCCTATTTATATTTTACGGAAAGGGAGTCTTGTCTTTCTCATACCATTAAGATTCTCTTATCCTTTGTATATTTAACCCATCCTGAAGAGAGATCTACAGTTAAACTTCAATATTTTTTTCTACTCTGAATAAAGTTTACTTTAATAAAGTACTAAGTACTTGGAGAGGAAATAAATTCCAAGAGAGTATTATTATGAGTATTATTATGGACTCATGGCTTTTTATAGTCTTAACATGTTTTAATTAAGTATAATTCTGATTGGATTTTTGAAGCAAATAAGATTCCTGTTTTAACCCGTGGGGACTCCTTTTAAGCAGGCTTCCAGGTCTCTGAACATTTTTTTAATGTTTATTCATTTTTGAAAGAGAGAGAGAGAGCATGAGTGGGAGGGGCAGAGAGAGAGGGAGACACAGAATCCAAAGCAGTCTCCATGCTCCGAGCTGTCAGCACAGAGCCCGATGAAGGGCTCAAACTCACAAACCACAAGATCATGACCTGAGCCGTAGTCGGATGCTTAACAGACTGAGCCACCCAGGCACTCTGGTGTCTCAACATTTTGAAAGCATCCTTGCCTTCTAGCGATTCCAGGTCCATCTTTAAAAATATTTTCTTACTAACTTGAATGTACTATATAATATGTTGTTTTTACCATATTACCTGTTTAAAAACCACAATATTATTATACACCATAATTAAAAAAATAAATCTAAGTAAGTCATAAGTCAGTGTATACTACTTTGCCATTTCATTCTGGGCTTTTAAAAGAGTGCATATGGGGCGCCTGGGTGGCGCAGTCGGTTAAGCGTCCGACTTCAGCCAGGTCACGATCTCGCGGTCCGTGAGTTCGAGCCCCGCGTCGGGCTCTGGGCTGATGGCTCAGAGCCTGGAGCCTGTTTCCGATTCTGTGTCTCCCTCTCTCTCTGCCCCTCCCCCGTTCATGCTCTGTCTCTCTCTGTCCCAAAAATAAATAAACGTTGAAAAAAAAAAAATTAAAAAAAAAAAAAAAGAGTGCATATATTTTTCAATCAGAGAAGAATACAGTTGGCTCTAACATGAGGATTGTATGATGATTATCTTTCAGCCTAACTAATTCAGATTTAGATTTTGTGTAGGTCTTGGTATGGAGCCACCCCAAAACTTGGTGGCGTAAAACAACAATTTCTTATTTCTCATGATTCTGTGGGTTGGCTACGTTCCCTTGGAGGATGCATTCAGCTGGGACGGTCACCCGGGAACTGGAATCAGTGGGGCTGACTAGGCTTCCCTCTCCCTCGGATGCTCCTCCTCAAAGAGGTGGCATGAGGCTTCTCCACACAGTCATGGTAAGCAGAGTTCCACGAGGGCAAAACCCAGTGTACAAGCATGTACCAACCCTCTGTCTGTATTACTCCCTTTGGCCAAAGGAAATCCCATGGCCAAACCCAAAGTTAAGGGTTTTCATAAAGGCATGGATATGGGGGAGGAGGGGGGTCCTGAGTCACTGGGGTCATTAATATAACAAATTACTCCAATCTTCCTGTGAATATTATCTTAAAGTAGAAGTCCTATCACTCAGGGTGTTAACCTTAAAAAATAAAACTGCTAGTTATTTTACCAGCAAGAATGGTTTTGTCCAGTAATAGCAGAGAATTACAATCTAGAACAAACTAAAGCAAAATCATAGGCAAATCTAGAGAACGAAGGAATGGAACCCTTTTTTATAGAGGAAAGGGGAAGCTGGGAGGGCTATTATAAGCAAAAAGTCCATTGGAGTAAACTGGGATTTCAAAGTATAGTAGCTTTTCATTGGCTGACTTCTGACAGTCACTCATTGGCCGGGCTGTTGCCAGGGGAGTAAGAAAATCTTTCTTCCTTCTGCTGGGATGGAGTAAAGCAGTATCCACTTGCAAGGTCCCTCTCTCTTCCTGTTGGTTCTGCAGCTGCCAAGGAGTGCCAGTGTGTAAGAGCACTCCCTTTGCTGGCCTCCCAGCTTCATTCTAAATGATAATCCCTATTATTAATTTTCATATTTCACCCTTTTGTTCAAGATCTTTCTTTAAATTTTTTTTTTCAACGTTTATTTATTTTTGGGACAGAGAGAGACAGAGCATGAACGGGGGAGGGGCAGAGAGAGGGAGACACAGAATCGGAAACAGGCTCCAGGCTCTGAGCCATCAGCCCAGAGCCTGACGCGGGGCTCGAACTCACGGACCGCGAGATCGTGACCTGGCTGAAGTCGGACGCTTAACCGACTGCGCCACCCAGGCGCCCCACCAAGATCTTTCTTTGAAAGCATCACTGATCAAGAGTTAGATTCTCCATATTTAGTAGTTTTGTCCCTCAGTGCCAAGAAGAATCTTTCCTAGTTGTCATGTCCCATGTCAAAGAAAAGGAACATAGCAGCTGAAAAACACTGAGGCCACATCTGAGTAACAAGGAAGGTTGGGGGGGAGACCTCTTAGGCACTTCCCATCTATAGTCCATATTTATTAAAACTGTAAGTGTTGGAGATCGTCTCAAAGCATCAAACCAGCATCGCCTTATTGGGTACATCATTTAAAAAACTTTTGTCAGGTGACAAAATACAAAACTTAAAATAATTATATAAAACAGAAGAAGTAGAAGTAACATGAGAATTCCAAATCGTGCATGATGGTTCTACACCAGGACTCTAGGTGTGAAAGTAGACTGAGATATTTATTGGCACTGATTATTATTATTTAGGGGAAAAAGGCTCTCTCATGATGGTAAACCTGTAGTCATGTATGTCTCCTAGAAACCTCTGCCTAAAGCAACCATGAACACAAAATAGTGAATACTGCAAAGGCACACTACAGAATTAACTGAGTGGATTTGGGAAGATACGGTACAGGTATAAACAGGAAGCAATAGCTGATGAACTTTTTGCAAAACAGCAAAACTGCAAAAGTGTTTTTGAAAAAGTGTCATCTCAAAAGAACTGTTTGGAACCAAATGTGTTCTCAGTGATATTGTAGAGTTGTAAATTCAGAAACCATGAATTTGGATAAGAATCCAGAGTCAGTTAATGGTTCAGATGAGAAAAGGCTTTTTGTGAATTCTAAATTTTCCAAGCCTTCAGAAAAAGCAAGTGAAAATTAATTTGTCATAGGATCATGATGAGGCTATTTCCAAAAGATGGTTAAGAGGTTTCTCCCTTTTGTATGAATTTGAAAAAGCAGATAAGAGAATGGTCTTTCCACAAAAGAGACAGAAGCAGCAACAATGAGAAAAAGGTATACAGGCCTGGTCCAGACATCCTGGGAAAGCTGTCCCATCAAATGTCATCTGTTTTGATTCCCGGAAATCTTTACTTTTAGGTCATCAGATGATGTGCAGGTCCAGTCAGGGCTTGTTGCTTTCTTTAGATGTGTCACATGAATCCAAGAGTCTATTTCCCCAATTTTGGTGGCATAAAGGTTGGTTAGAAGTTCCTAATGAAGGCATTTCCAGTGAGGTTGAAGAGAGTCTTTCTGGAGGTGTCTTTTGAAATCTCCATGTTGCCAAGGCATGATGTTTAAGGTTTTCATCTCCTGGGAGTGCACAGTGAAAAGATCGCTCTACCAAAGCATGGTTAGTTTTAATAGAAGAAATTGGGCCTTTATAATATTGAAGTATATCTCCTTTTATCAACTGTGGGTCAAAGGAGGCAGAGGGCAAGTGCATTGGATGCCTATGACTGTCTCAAAGGATGAAAGTCTGTGAGTTCCCAAGGGGATGGGACTGAGATTTAAAAGGAACAACGGCAATCCTTTCGGCCAATGTATTTTGAGGGTTTCCACAAATTTTCCCAACTGAGTCTTAATAGTGCCATTAGTGTGTTCCACTAACCCTGAGGATTGGTGATGGTATGCACAATAAAAGCATTGTAAAACTGGCCAAACAGCACAGGCTTGTTGAAGCACCTGACTGGTAAAAGGGGTTCCCCGATTGCTATGAAGTTCAAGAGGGGTTCTCCAGGCAGAGGTAATCTTTTCTTCTAAGGTTTTATTTGTAAGTAACCTCTACACCCAATGTGGGGCACAGATTTACAACCCCAGGATCAAGAGTTGCATGCTCTACCAATTGAGCTAGCCAGGCATCCCAGGGGTAATCTTTTCTAACAGAGTTTTAGCAACAAAGGAAGCGTGGCCTGTCTACAAGAGAAAGCTTTGGTCCAGAGAGAAAGCATACAAATTATGACTAAAACATATTTATGTCCATGAGATGGGGAAGCTCTATGAAATTCATTTGTACGAACAGGTTTCTTTGGATTCTGCTTTGGACAGGTTGAACAGCTGAGGTAGGCACTTTTTGTGGCCTTATTAGTATTTCCCCACCAATATTGATTTATAAATGCATTTATAAATGCAAAAACCATTTATAGACAAATGGTTTAATGCATGTTCAGTGCTAGTGGGACTGTTAGAATTTCTGGTAGGGGCTGGATTCTTATTTGGTCCAAACCAGACTTACTAGTTTTCCAATATTGTTTTTCCCTCTCTGGTGCTAATTGTTGGATATCTCTTATTGTCAATTTCTCCAAATTATCATTCCTTTGGACCATAACATAGGTTTGCTTACTGGTTTCATTTGACCTCCAGGGAGATGAGTCTGGAATGCCTAGGAACCTTACTGATAGCCAGAGAAGTCAGCAAAAGTATGGCATCTAATAAATTCTGGACACAGGAAACATTTTTAATTTTATCCCCATTGGAGGTAAGGAAACCTTGTTGTTTGCATAACATTCCAAAGTCATGAGCTTCCCCAAAGGCATACTGACTATTGGTGTGAATGTTTGCGGGTTTCCCCTTGGTTAAGGTACAAGCTCGAGTCAGGGCATGTAACAACTTGTTGGGCTGAAATAGCCAAAGGTAAAGGTGCTACCGCAATGACTTCAAAAGGAGTAGCAATAGCATACCTAGCACAATACTTGCCATTTTCATCCCTTAAATAAGAGCCATCAATAAGTCATGAAAAATCTGCATTGGTTAGAGGACTTTCCTGTAAATTGCCACAGAGAGTCAAAGGTAATCTCTCAGCATAAGCAGTAACTGAGGGGCTTCATTTGGATCCAAACATTGCCCTTGTTTCAAGATCAGATGCAGTTAAGTACCGAATCTGAGTTTAAGAAGACTGCCAAAAGTTTTCTGTCTTCCGGTGAAGAGGTTTGAGAAGGACAGCAGAGAAGCAAATCATCTGTGTATTGTAACAAAGTGGAGACTGCAGAAAACTTTCTGTCATCCAAACCAATTTTTAGGGTTTGTGAAAAATAAAGATTCTGCAAGATCCTGGGGCATGTCTGTCCAGGTGTATTTCCATTCTTCCCAAATGAAAGCAAAAAGATATTGGCTACCCTTATCAGCTGGAATACTAAAAAAAACGCACTGTATAGATGAATTACAGTGAAAAATTTGCTTTCAGTGGGAATGGATGTCAAGAGCCTATGGGGGTCAGGAATAACCGGGGGGGCAAAAATAACAGGAGTAACAGGGTTATTTGTTGCTCAGAGGTCCTGGACGAACCTGAAGCCTCAGACATTGGGTTTTCTCACAGATAAAAGTGTGATATTATAGGGACTAGTGTAGAGGATAATGAAGCCCTGAGCCTTGTAATCTTTTATTATGGGCTTGATGTCTTGAAGAGCTTCTTTATTTATAGGGTATTCTGGGGGGAGCTTTTGAGGAATTGATGTGAATCTTGATGGGAGGTGCACTGTGGATTGTGCCAATACCAATTCAGGATTTTGCCCATAAAGAGGATGGTAGCTAATCCAATAGGAACAAATAACCAGTGTCCCCAGACTCAGCTGTACAGTGTTGTTGGAGATGGAACAAATAAAAAATGTTGAAGGGAATAGGTTAGAGACAGGGATCTGTCAAAGTTTATTAGAGACCCCTGCTATTTGAACTGTTTTTGTATTCTGAGACAGGTGCTGCTTTATAGCAGTGGGGCTGAGCACCAAGTCTGTAGCTCTGGTGTCAATACTGAGAGATTCATTCCCAAACTGGAGAGTGGATTCTGCAAGCTGATTAAGAGAAATTCCCATCCCCCCTACTGGGAATTGGGAGGACATTGGAAAGGCTGACTGGAGGGCTGAAGGTACCTGGAGCTCTTAAACTGGCAGCAATCTTTGTGCGCCTGAGGGACTCAGTCAGTTAAGCATCCAACTCTTGATCTCGGTTCAGGTCATCATCTCACAGTCCGTGAGTTTGAGCCCTGCACTGGGCTCTGTGCTGACAGCGTGGAGCCTGCTGCTTGGGATTCTGTCTCTTTCTTCTCTCTCTCTGCCACTACCCTTGCTTGTTCTCTCTCTCTCTCTCTCTCTCTCTCTCTCTCTCTCTCTCAAAATAAATAAATAAATAAACTTAAAAAATAAAATAAAATAAATTGGTAGCAATGTTTTTTCCCCAACACCCTGGCTCTTTGCAATAATAGCAGAAACTAGGAGGTTTGGTTAGTTCAGGAGCCTTCATTTGCCAGAGTTAAAATTAAGCATTTTAGTGGTCTTTCTCTTAGGTGACTGATTTGTCTAGGATATGAGTGAGCCAGTTTATCAAGTTAACTAAATCTGAAATGGGTATAGGTTCCGATTCCATCTTGGTCCTTTTAACTAAAGGAGAAAGATCCTGGTTCAGCCTATTTATAAGCCAAAAGTTAAATGCTACCCAAGTGGATTCAACATCTAAAGGAAGACCAGATTCTTTAAAAACAATTTAGAGTCTTTTGTAATAGCTTTGAACAGGCCCATCAGGCTTTTGTGTGCAATCCTGAAATGTGTTCCAATCAGCAGGCTTAGGAAAAGCTATTATAATTGCTCTGTGGAGATTTCCAGCGAGTATTCTAGCCATCTTGCCAAAAGTTTGGGGTTTGTTTCTCTAAATTCGCTTCAGGATGTTCCCATTGGGTTAGTTCCATCCGATGTTTGGCCTGGTCCTCACCAACAAGCATGTGGACTAATTGATAGAAATCTGAGAAACCAAGTTGGTGAGTCTGAATAACTGTTAAATTCTTCAGCAAACTTATGGGGGGCCCTCTGTCACTTTAGGAAACCCTTTAACTGTGGTTTGCGATTCAGCCCTAGTCTGGGGGAGATAAAGCTTAAGAGTATATTTAGATCCTCAGAAGAGTTAACTTTAAAGAGGCAATTTTTAATAGGTTCAGGAGAGGAGAAAGCGGAGAGAGATTTAGAGGAAAAGAGAAATTTGGCAGAGAGAAAGAGGAAAATGGTGCTGGAGGCAGGGCTTGAGCACAAGGTGGCTGCCATATGTCTGTAGATGAAGATAAGGGAGGGGAAAGGAGGTCTCAGAAGCTATTTTGATTTCTTTCAATTGTTTGTTTGCCTCAGTTAATTTAGAAATAGTATTTTGTTAAGAGGCAAACTTAGAATCCTGAAAAAGTTTGGAAGCTTCATGTTACCAATTACAATAGGCATCCCATTCAGTTATCTGTTTCTTGCCTGTTTCTTGCATAGTTTTCTAATTCATTTTTTGAATAAAACAAGTCTGGGGAGATTGAAAATTCCCCATAATGGATGTTGGTGTCCCAAATTACTTTTGGTAAAGTTAGTCCATTTAGTTATACATGTGCATGAAGTGGACCATGGTTTTTAGACATAAAACTGGCCAGAGTCCCAGTAAAGGAAAGTGAGGCACCCTCAAAGCATTCTGATGGCTGGGGTTCCATTTCTTGAAGGTTTTTCTCTAAAGCAAAGATAAAAATTCCTAAACAGCAGTTTTAACAGGAACAGCCTGGTTCCAGAAGGAATCAGACCAAAGGTCAGCACAGTTCCAATAGGAACAGCCCAGTGCAGAAAAGGAGTTGGATCAAAGGCCAATACAGTTCTAACTGGCACAGTGCCAACAGAAACAGTCTGATTCTCAAAAGGAGTCAGACTGAAGGTCAAATTAGTACTCCCAGAAAAACAAGGCCTTAACAGAGATCCTGACTAAAGCCTAGAGGACTTGAACACAAAGAGAGCAAAGCTGAAAATCCAGGAGAAAACTCACCCTCAAACTCCAGGGTCAGTGAGAAAGCAGTGAGCTCAGTTGGTTCTGTGGGTACTGGTACCTGTTTGCTCACCTGCTTTGGGGCTGTTGGGGGCCTCTCTGGATTGCACTTCGTATCACCAGGTAATGTTAACCTGAAAAAACAAAATTGCCAGTTATTTTACCAGCAAAAATAAGTTCATGTGGGAATAGCAGAGAATTGCAATGTGGGATAAGGAAGCTAAGGCAAAACCATAGGCAAGCAGGGAGAACAAGAAAAGACTGCTCTTTTATAGAGGAGAGTGGGAACCTGGGAGGGCTGTTACACACAAAGTCCATTGAATTAAACTGGGAGTTCAAAGTATAGGGGCTTTTCATTGGATGAGTTGTGACAGTTTCTCATTGGCTGGGCTGTTGCAGGGGGAGGAGGAAAAACTTTCTTCTTCAGTTGAGATAGGGTAAAGTAGCATCCAAGCGCAAGGTCTTTGGGTCTGCAATTGACAAGGAGTGCTAGGGTGTGAGAGCTCTCCTTGTTGGCCTCCAGATTCCATTCTAAATAAGTTTCCTTGTATTAATTTTCACAAGGGATATATCAGACAGATGACCTAATTTTGATATAGAATTTTATACGAGATTTGGTGTAAGTATCCCTTTAACTATAGGGTTTTTAAAATATGCAAATATATATTTCCTAGTATTATTTTTAATCCTTTATTGCAGGCAGTTAATGTTGAACATTAATTTTTATGCTTATTTAAAAATTTTTTTTCTCCAAGTTTTTATTTCAATTCCAGTTAGTTAACAGTCAGTATAGCATTAATTTCAGATGTAGAATTTAGTGATTCATCACTTACATACAACACCCAGTGCTCATGACAACCAGTGCCCTCCTGAATACCAATCACCCATTTAAACGCCACCCGCCCCTCTCTGGTAACCATCAGTTTGTTGTCCATAGTTAAAAGTTTGTTTTCTGGTTTGCCTCTCTCTCTCTTTTTCCCCTCCATGTTCATCCGCTTTGTTTCTTAAATTCCACATATGAGTGAAATCATATGGCATTTGTCTTTCTCTGACTGGCTTATTTCACTTAGCATAATACTCTCTATCTCCATCCACGTCATTGTAAATGGTAAGATTTCATTATTTTGATGGCTGAGTAATATTCTAGTGTGTGTGTGTGTGTGTGTGTGTGTGTGTGTGTGTGTACACATACATACCATTTCTTTATCCATTCATCAGTCAATGGGCATTTGGGCTTTTTCCATAATTTGGCTATTGATGATAGTGCTATTTAAACATCTGGGTGCATATATCCCTTCAAATCTGTATTTTTGTGTCCTTTAGGTAAATACCTAGTAGTACAACTGTTGTAATGGTAAGGTGGTTCTATTTTTAGCTTTTTGAGGAAACTCCACACTATTTTCCAGAGTGGCTGCATCAGTTTGCATTCCCACCAACTGTGTAAAAAAGAGGATCCTCCTTTCTGTGCATCCTCTCAAACACCTGTTGTTTCTTGTGTTGTTAATTTTAGCATTCCAACAGGTGTGGAGTGATATCTCATGTAGTGTATCTCATTTGTATTTCCCTGATTATGAGTAATGTTGAGCATCTTTTCATGTGTCCATTAACCATCTCTATGTCTTCACTGGAAAAATGTCTATTCATGTCTTCTGCCCATTTATTTATTAAAAAAAAAGTATTTTAATGCTTATTTATTTATTTTTAAATGTCTATTTATTTTTGAGAGACAGAGAGAGATAGAGCACGAGTGGGGAAAGGTCAGAAAGAGAGGGAGACACAGAGTCCGAAGCAGGCTTCAGGCTCTGAGCTGTCAGCACAGAGACCGATGTGGGGCTCGAACTCATGGATCGTGAGATCATGACCTGAGCCAAAGTCAGATGCCCAACTGACTGAGCCACCCAGGTGCCCCTATGTTTACTTATTTTTGAGAGAGAGTGAGAGAGACAGTGTGAGCAGGGGAGCGGCAGAAAGAGAGGAAGACACAGAATCCCAAGCAGGCTCCAGGCTCTGAGCTGTCAGGACAGAGCCCGATGCAGGGCTCCAACCCATGAACCATGAGATCATGACCTTTGCTTAAGCTGGACACTTATCCCACTGAGCCACCCAGGTGTGTCTTCTGCCCATTTTTAAACTGGATTATTTGTTTTTTGGGTGTTGAATTTGATAAGTTCTTTATAAATTTTGGATACTAACCCTTTATCAGATATGTCATTTGCAAATATCTTCTCCCATTCTGTAGGTTGCCTTTTAGTTTTGTTGTTTCTTTCACTGTACAGAAACTTTTTATTTTGATGAAGTCCCAATAGTTTATTTTTGCTTTTGTTTCCCTTGCCTGAGGAGACGTATCTAGAAAGAAGGTGCTACTACTGATGTCAAAGAGGTAACTGTCTGTGATCTACACCTCTAGAATTTTAATGGTTTTCTGTCTCACATTTAGGTCTTTCATCTATTTTGATTTTATATTACAAAGCTATAGTGATCAAGACCGTATGGTACTGGCACAAAAACAGACACATAGATCAATGGAACAGAACAGAAAATCTAGATAACGAACCCACACCTATATGGTCAACTAGTCTTAGACAAAGCAGGAAAGACTATCCAATGGAAAAAAGAGTCTCTTCAACAAATGATGTTGGGAAACCTGGACAGCAACATGCAAAAGAATGAAACTGGACCACTTCCTTACACTATTTTTTTTAATGTTTAAAAAGTCTTTAAATAAATATAGCTACTTCCTCTACATTCCAATTAAGAATTTTTAAAGGCAATTTAATATTAACATACAATAAAATTAATATTGTAATTAAGAATCATCATAAACATCACAGTTTAGAAACTACCCATTAAGATTAAAGAAAATACTTTGTACAGGTTTGCATTTTATATTTTCATATGTAATTATAAGAGCTAATATAAATGAGAGTGGGTGTGTGAATGATATTATATCTCAACTGTAATATGTTTACCTTACACTTATACTTAAGTATCATCACAAATATTTTAGTTACTTTAACTTCAGAGAAAAATTTTGAATCTTTGCAAGGAATAAAATAAACTATGTTGGTGTTTCCAATTTTTTATTTTTTTAAGATTTTTTTTAATGTTTATTATTTTTTTTGAGAGAGAGAGAAAGAGAGAGAGAGCGAGCGAGCAGGCAGAGAGGGAGACACAGAATCTGAAGTAGGTTCCAGGCTCTGAGATGTCAGCACAGAGCCCTGCTTAGGTCTCAAACTCACGAACTGTGAGATCATGACCTGAATGAAAGTCGGATGCTTAATTGACTGAGCCACCCAGGTGCCCCTAAGATTTTATTTTTAGTTTTTGGTGTTTTGTTTTGTTTTGTTTTGAGAGAGAGAGAGAGAAAGAGAGGTGCAAGTGGTGGTGGGGAGGGGCAGAGGGAGAGAGAGAATCCCAAGCAGGCTCCATGCTTAATGCAGAGCCTGATGCATGGCTCAATCCCATGACCCTGGGATCAAGACCCAAGCTGAAATCAAGAGTTGGACACTCAACTGACTGAGCCACCCAAGCACCCCTAATATTTTTTAAAAAATTTTAATGTAATCTCTACTCCCAACATGGGGCTCAAACTCATAACCCTTAATTTGGCCAACATTTCAACAATTGCTAGGGAGAGGATGGAAAAGATAAGAACTGACAACATCTGCATAATCAAAATTTCCCTTATCTCCGGAGGCAAGACAGACACAATTCTATATTGTAAAACTTCCATAAAAGGGATAGTTTTGACATTTTTCCACTTCAGTCTTTTAAGGAAGCTTGAGATAACCTGATATAAGAACCACAAGCACTGTCACCAAGCAGCTATATTTATTAGAAATCCCTCATGTTCCTTGTTCAGACCTTTTAAACAGACATAGTACAAGTTTAGTTAACACAAATTTAGCTAGCATTTGCTTGAAGAAGCAGGATTCCACAGAAGGAAAAACTATGTATCTGGTAGAGCAAGACAAATTTCAGGAATTTTCAAAAAATTACCCATCATAGATTTCTACCTGCTACATAGTAACTTTTGTTACTGTCCCACACTTCTTCCTTTTCACCCATTTAGCCTGCTTTCCAGATATTTTTTATTCGTTATGAACTATTTGAGAGACATGGAATACACAAGACACGAATATAACTTGTGGCACAATAATAAAATGAGCACCTGTGAAACCACAAACCAACTGAAAAGCTGGGTGTCAGTAGATCTGAAGTTTCCCCATTGGGCCCCTTCCCCATTCCATCCTCCAGCCTTTCTCCCTAGGTAACCACTACTTTGCATTCATTCTCCTCTTATCTTTATAATTCTATCAAATATACATGTGCATTGGAATAACTTATCCCATCATATTTGGTATCAAAGTTTATATAAGTAGTAACATTCTATAGCTTGATTTTTATTTTTCATGTTGGAGGGCTTTAGCTATGTTATTGGATATAGCTGTAGTTGACTCATTTTTTTTTTTGAGGTTGTGTGCTACTCTATTGTGTGACTATGTCACAGTTTATTTATCCATTCTCCTATCAGTGAACATTTGAATTATTCCCAATTTTTTTTCCCTTTAATAGGTATCCATGTATATCTTGTAGTAGACACATGCACCTGTTCATGGTATATGTCAACTTTGCTAGATAATGCCAAACTGTCTTCCAAAGTGTTTATACTAGTGTACTCCTACACAATGTACAAGAATTCCTGGTTCTTTTCATCCTCACTTGAGACATCCAACACTTGAGACTGTCAAATTTTTTAACTTTAATTTAAAACCAGAAGATATAAAACAGTAACTCATTGGGCGCTTGGCTGGCTGAGTGGGTAGAGTGTGTGGCTCTTGACCTTGGGGTTGTGAGTTCGAGTTCCACACTGGATATAGAGATGCCTTAAACAAATAAATTTTAAAAAGAAAAAAAAACCAGTAACTCACTGTGGCTTAAATTTGTATTTTCCTAATAAGTAATGAAGCTGAAGAGCTTTTTATGTGTGCTAGTTTGCCATTTGTATATTTTCTTTTTATAATTTTTCATGTGTATTTATTTATTTTGAGAGAGAGAGAGAGAGAGAGAGAGAGAGAGCGCGCACACAAGGGAGGGGCAGATAGAGAGAGAATCCCAAGCAGGATCCATGCTGTCAGTACAGATCCCAACCTGGGGCTTGATCTTATGAATTGTGAGATCATGAACTGAACTGAGGTCAGGAGTCGGATGCTAAACTGACTGAGCCACCCAGGTGTTCCTGTATATTTTCTTTAACAATGTTTCTGTTCAAGTCTTGTGACTATTTTTTTAAATTGGGTTATTTTCTTCTTATTGTTGTAAGACTTCTTATATTCCAGATACAAGTTTTCATCAGATATATTTTGCAAATGTTTCCCTTATGTAGCTTCCCTTTTTAGTTTTTTAACAATGTCTTCTGAAAAACAAAAATTTTTAATTTTGATGAATTCCAATTTATCATTCTTTTTACTTTATGGTTCATACTTTTAGTGTTGTATCTAAGAAATTGTTGCCTAACCTAAGGTCAAAAAGACTTTCTCCTATGTTTTCTTCTGGAAATTTTATAATTTCAGCACTTATATTTAGTTCTATTTTCTTTTTTATTTTATTTTATTTTTAATTTTTTTTTAATTTACATCCAAATTAGTTAGCATATGGTGCAACAACGATTTCAGGAGTAGATTCCTTAATGCCCCTTACCCAGTTAGCCTATCCCCCCTCCACAACCCCTCCAGTAACCCTCAGTTTGTTCTCCATATTTATGAGTCCCTGTTTTGTCCCGCTCCCTGTTTTTATATTCTTTTTGTTTCCCTTCCCTTATGTTCATCTGTTTTGTCTCTTAAAGTCCTCATATGAGTGAAGTCATATGATTTTTGTCTTTCTCTAATTTCACTTAGCATAATACCCTCCAGTTCCATCCATGTAGTTGCAAATGGCAAGATTTCATTCTTTTTGATTGCTGAGTAATACTCTATTGTGTGTATGTGTGTGTATATATATATATATATATATCACATTTTCTTTACCCATTCGTCCATCGATGGACATTTGGGCTCTTTCCATACTTTGGCTATTGTTGATAGTGCTGCTATAAACATGGGGGTGCATGTGTCCCTTTGAAACAGCACACTTGTATCCTATCGATAAATGCCTAGTAGTGCAATTGCTGGGTCGTAGGGTAGTTCTATTTTTAGTTTTTTGAGGAACCTCCATACTGTTTTCCAGAGTGGCTGCACCAGCTTGCATTGCCATATTTAGTTCTATTTTCTACTTGAAGTTAACTTTTGGATGTGGTGTGAAATAACAGTTGAGATTATCCAATTTTGTGTATAGATATTCTGGCACCATTTTTTGAAAAGACCATATTTTCTCCTTTGAATTACCCTGGTACCTTGGTTAAAAATCAATTAATTATATACATGTGGGTTTATTTCTTAACTCTATTTTTTTTTGCTTCTGAACTCTTAATAAATTCTATTAATTTATATATCTGAAGATTTTTGCAAATGATATATCTGATAAAGAGTTAGTATCCAAAATATATTGAAAAATTATACAATTCAACACCAAAAAAAAAAAACCCACAAAATAATCCAATTTAAAAATAGGCAAAAGACCTGAATAGACATTTTTTCAAAGACATACAAATGGCCAAGAGATATATGAAAATATGCTCAACATTATTCATCATCAGGGAGATGCAAATCAAAACCACAATGATATGTCACCTTACACTTGTCAGAATGGCTAGTATCAAAAAGACAAGAAATAACAAGTGTTAGCCAGGATGTAGAGAAAAAGGAGCGCTTGTGCATTGTTGGTAGGAATGTAAACTGGTGCAGCCACTGTGGAAAACAGGATAGAGGTTCATCAAAAAGTTAAAATTAGAAATACCGTATGATCTAATAATTCCAGTGCTGGGTATTTACCCAAAGAAAATGAAAACACTGTTTTGAAAACAGTGCACCCCTATGTTTATTGCAGCATTATTTACACTAGCCAAGATATGGAAGCAACTGAAGTGTCCATCGAAAGATGAATGGATAAAGAAGATGTGGTGTATATATACAAGAGGAGGGGGGCTGGAAGGATGGGCAAAATGGGTGAAGGGGAGTGGGAGATACAGGCTTCCAGTTATGGAATAAAAAATGGAAACGAAAGATAACTCCATAGGGAATATAGTCAATAGTATTATAATAGTATTGTATGGTGACAGATGGTAGTTCCACCTGTGATGAGCATAATATAACCTATAGAGCTGTTGAATCACTATGTTGTACACCTGAAACTAATAGAACACTGTGTGTCAATGTTCAATTTAAAAAAATATATACATCTGTCCTTACACAAATACCACACAATCTTGATTATCGTAGCTTTATAGTGAATCTTAAAATCAAGTAGTGTCAGTCCTCTGACTTTGCTCTTCTTCAAAATTATTTGAACTATTCTAGAATTGCTTTGCATTTCCATGTAAATTTGGAATCAAGTGATTGATTTATAAAAACACACAAAAAAACACTTATGAGATTTACTTTTTCAATCTTTTTATGTTTTGTTTTAATAAATAGATGTTCCTAATTTTAATATGGTCAAATTTATCAGTCTTAATCTTTGTGGTTTATCTTTATGGTTAGCTTTTTTTTTTTTTTTTTTTTGCTTTTCCTTTTATTTTCAATCTAGTCTTTCCTATCCTGAGGTTAAAAATATTTTTTCCAATATTTTCTTCAAAAAGTTTAAAAGTTTTTACATTTGGCTTTTAAATAAAGATTTTTTGTGTGTGATCTAAAGTATGAACCCAATTTTATTTTATTTTTTCCATATGGATAAAAAGTTATCCCAGCCCATTTATTAAATAGTCCATCCTTACCCCAGAGATCTGTAGAAACCTCTGTCATATGTCTGTTTACAAATATGAGTCTGTTTACACATTTTCCGGATTAATTACCTGTATAATCACTATACTTTTGAAATAAGTCTTGATATCTGATAGAACAAGTATGTCCTATTTTACTTCAAGAATGTTTTATCTAATTTTAGCTTTTACCCTTCCATGTAAATTTAAGAATCAGATTGTAAAGTTCCGTAAAAACCCAAAGTAGTGTATGTAGGTTCTATTTTTCTCTCTTCTTGAAGCTGGCCTGTCCCTGTGACCTATTTTGCTTGATAGAATGTAGTAGAAGTGATACTTTATAATTTTTAAGACTGATCTCGAAGAGATCTACAGATTCTTTCTTTGTTGTGTGGGACACTCTCAGCACCAAGCCACCCTTAAAGTTAGCCCACCAAGCTACGTGAATGATGTGTAGCAAGGCAGTGTAGAGTTCTAGTCTTCCAGTCAGCCCTGCCAAGTCATCAGACATGGGGGGGCACCAGCACCATCTGACATGCAACTTCATGAACCAATGTGGAGCAAAAGAACTATCCACCCAAGTTTTGGTCACATTCTTGACCTTCAGAATGTGAACAAATAAAATGGTTGTAGTTTTAAGGCATTGTGTTTGGGGGACACCTGGGTGGTGCAGTCCATCGGGCATCTGACTTCGGCTCAGGTCATGATCTCATGGTTCATGAGTTCAAGCCCCGCATCGGGCTCTGTGCTGACAGCTCAGAGCCTGGAGCCTGCTTCCGATTCTATGTCTCCCTCTCTCTGTGTCCCTCCCCCACTCACACCCTCTCTCTCTCTCTCTCTCTCTCTCTCTCAAAAATAAAGATTAAAAAAAAAAGGCATTGTGTTTGGGAGTAGTTTTTATACAGCAGATAAAGGCCTAAAGAGTAGTAATGTAGCCAAATATTTGGCAATACTCTCATATGTAGTATATGAAAGATAGATATACTTAATAAACTTGCCTTAACTTTACCTTCTATGTCTCTTACTTTCTTCATATTTTTCATATGCATTTGACCACCATTTCTGCATAATTTCTTCAGTCCTATCTTCCATTTAACCAGTGATCTCTTTAGGTACATCTAGTTTGCTATTTATCTTAGCACTATCTACCCTAGCACTGAGTTTTTCATTTCCTTTGTAATGTTTTCCATTTCCTAAAGTTACGTATATATGTGTGTGTGTGTGTTTTATACATACATATGTATATTATATACATATATATATATAAATGTTTTCATCTGTCTGCATATTTGGGTTTTTTTCCCTCTTTACTCATGTCTTAAATTTTATCTTTCATTTACTTAAACACAAAATACTGTTATTTAAAAAAAACATTTTTTTTGAGTTTATTCATTTTTGAGAGAGAGAGACAGAGTATGAGCAGGGGAGGGGCAGAGAGAGAGAGGTAGACACAGAATCCAAAGCAGGCTCCAGGCTTAAAGCTGTCAGCACAGAGCCCGACGCGGGGCTCGAACTCGCAAACCACAAGATCATGACCTGAGCTGAAGTCGGACGCTCAACCAACTGAGCCACCCAGGTGCCCCCATAAAATACTGTTATTTAAAAATTTTCTATCCAGTAATTCCAGTAACTGAAATCTTTTCCAGTCTGGTTCTATTGATTTTTTTTTTCTTTTTTGATTGACGCTTGCTCATGGTGGCTTTTTCTTTGTGTCGGATTTTTTGTTTTTTGTCTTTTTAGATTGTAAGCCCACATTTGTCATAACTAGAGCTGCAGGAATATTCTGAGGTATGGGTTGAGGGTTCTTATGGTAGGTAGAATAACGATCTCTCAAAGATGCTGATGTCCTATTGCCTGAAACCTATGAATATATTGTCTTACATGGAAAAAAAAACTTTGCAGACATGATTAAGGTTAAGGACCTTGAAATGAAAAAATTATTCTGGATTGTCCAGTGGACATCATTACATGAGTCCTTATATTGTTTTAAGCCACTGTAATTTGTTACAGCAGCCGTAGAAAACTAATCCGACTTTTTTCCCAAGGAGGATTTCTTCAATTACGCCCAGAGGGACTCCAGACCTGGATCCATATTAAATAATTATTTGGGAGAAGGAGAGGCTTTCAGTTTTTAAGACCTTCAGAATAAATGTAAATTCAGGCCCAAATCATGTGAGAGTCAATTACTAAAATTCTCTTCGGAGACTTTCTGTTTTAAACCTTTTCTCCAAACCCAAACCAAAAACAATTTTCTTTATTCTCAACATTTCTGGAGAAGACTCCCCCCATCCAGCTTCCTTCAACAGTGTTTCCTGTGTCCCAGCTTTACCTAGAGTGGTCTCTACCATCTCCCTGCCTGGGTGGGCCCAAGTCTTTATTCCCAGGTTCCTCTGTGCAGTGACATTGCTACCCTTGTTTCCTGTGCCTTAAGATGCCCGACGACTTCATCATTCACTTCCCTCACTGATTTCATCTTTCCTTTCCCTACTCTCCTTCCAGGCTTTAAACTCCCATTTCATTCCTGATTCTTCTGGTTTCCCTTTCCTTCTTGCAACTCATCTAATCATGTAAAAGAGGGAGAATGAGAGAGTGTGTGTATTTGTATTTTGTTGAGTAATTTTGGATGATATCCAGCAGAAAAATTTCAGGATCTCTAGACCTCCATATTGCCAAAATGGTCACATATATCTTCTGAATGCATTCCTTTCTCTCCTTCTCCATGGCCTTAGTTCAGACCGCACTCTCTAATTGCACACCTTCTTGCCAAGTTTCTCCTATTTAGTTTCCTTCCCACTTTGATCCATCCTCTCCATGCCATTAGAGTTGCCTTTTTAACACATCTGTGCACAGTAATGTCCTAATTCCCACACATAGTGTGCAAGCACCACCCCCGACCATGAAGTGAGTTTCCCCCTATTTCTCTAGTTTCATACCCCATCACTTCCCTATTCCCACCCTACACTCCATATATACCGAGCTATTGACAGTTTCCTCAGTGGGCTATGCGTGTTCACAAATCTGTCTTTTCTGTACTAATTCCTTTGCTCAGATTCCCTTCTTTGGCTTCTTTTTTCCAATCCCGTCTCCACCTGTTGTTAACCTTGAACACTTCTTAACTTCCACATCCAGTTCAATCTTCTCCTTGGTGAACCATTCTTTGTCTTTTCTCTCCCTTGGGCACAATTTGCTCAGCCTTGACTGGTTGCTATGTTGCAGGCCCTGTGCTGGCCCAGGGGTTACAAAATAAATAAATAAGACCAAGTTTCACCCTCAATGGACTCATAGTCCAGTGGAAGGACTCACTGAGTTGTGGGGTTAATTATGCCATCTTTCTGTTACCAATGTAAACTGTAGTTACTCCTATTACAACACTTTACACTGGGTCTTGAGTTCTGTGTATGCCTAGGTGTCTGGGTCTCTTGATGTTTACATTTCCATTCCAGATTACCAAAATGTATTCTGGTTTTATACAAAGGCAGGGGTGTGAATAACTTGTTTAAATATCTTGCTACCTAAGCCCCTTGCTAGCTGTGAGCTCTTTTAGAAAATGAATTCTGTCTGATTTATCTTTGTACACAGGGTAGGCACTTTATAAGTGAATGGACAAATGAATTAGTTCCTTTGTTTTTTAAGATTTTATTTTTAAGTAATCTCTACACCCAACGTGGGGCTTGAATTTACAACTTTGAGATCAAGAGTCATGTGCACCACCAACTGAGCCAGCCAGGCACCCAGAATTAGTTCCTCCTCTTCTGACATTCTGTAAATCAACTGTCACTTCTGCAGAATCTCATGCAGAACTAACTGTCCCCTCCTCTCTTTTCTGGTTTTATTTCCTATAGATTTCCATTTTAGCATTTAACATTTTATATTTTTAAACATTTTTTTTAACTTTTTAATTTATTTTTGAGAGACAGAGAGAGACAGAGCATGAATGGGGGAGGAGCAGAGAGAGAGGAAGACATAGAAACCAAAGCAGGCTCAAGGCTCCAGGCTGTCAGCACAGAGCCCGACACAGGGCTGGAACCCATGAACTGCGAGATCATGACCTGAGCTGAAGTCGGACACTCAACCAACTGAGCCACCCAGGCACCCCAATAATATTTTTATATTGTTGCTCTCTATTGAGATAATTTTTCAAAACTCTGTATCCCCTTGTGTCAAGTGCCTGGCATAAAGAAAGTGACTGATGAAGGAAGAATTGAAATTTCTTGGTTTAGCTCAAAAATGCAAGCCCATCAAGCTAGTCTTAGAAATGCCAATTACTGAAATCACTCAAAGTTAAAGCAACTTAATTTAAATTTTAAAACTTAAAACCTCTTAAGTAGTTAAAAGATAAAATTTTCTAGTTAAAACTTTCTAGGAGGGGGGATATTTGGCCATTTAACGAATTAACTGGTTGAAAGTAAAAGAGGACTTTTCAAGTTTTAATTTTTTAGCCAGCTAACCGAAATAAGTACCATCTAAGTTTCATCCATCTGAAGGATCTCTGGGACAAGTAATGTCTTTAAACCAAATCAAGACATTAGGACTATCTGAGAATGCCTTTAAGTTTCTCAGCAGTAGGTGGCGCTCTCTTCATAGTGTTGACTGGTCTCAAACCTGCTGGTTTTCCAAAAGACTTGGGGATGGAAAAGGATGGTCTCCTGCATTCATTACATATGCTGAGGGAAGAATATGTAATTGTTATGAGAATTAAAGAGTAAGTATTGTATTAAAGAATAAGTATTGTTAATATTTTGTCCAACTTCTTTTGGTTAGTACTCCGGACACTTTAGCAAGTTTCTTTGCCTGAGTGGCTTAATCAGAAGGTAAGAATGGTAATTTAGTAGGATGTGAAGTCACATTTACTTTTTAAAAAGTTATTTAGGGGCACCTGGGGAACTCAGTAGATTGAGTGTCTGATTCTTGATTTTGGCTCAGGTCAGGATCCCAGGGACATGGGATCGAGCCCATGGTAGGCTCCACGTTGAGTGTGTAACCTGCTTGAGAGTGTCTCTGTCTCCCTCTGCCCCTCTCCCCTGCTCATGTGCTCTCTCTCTCTAAAAATAATTTAAAGAAAACTTATTCATTTGAGTAATCTTTACACCCGACGTGGGGCTCGAACCCATGACCCCAAGATCAAGAGTCATATGCTCTCTGAACTGAGCCAGTCAGGCATCCCATGATGTGAAATCATTTAATGGAACATTTGAAAGTTTGGAATTAGGTGGAGTTGAAATTCTATAAAATGGAGATATTAATACTACTTCACTCTATTTTTAAAGCTAATGTTTGTTGAGCGCTTACTGTGTACCAGGCACTAGATTTAACCCTTCGCGTGGATTATGCATTTAATCATCACCACAATCCTATGAGGTAGGAGTTTGTCAGTTAAAAACTTAGAGGTGCCTAGGTGGCTCAGTCAGTTGAACAACCATCTCTTGATTTCAGCTTGGGTCATGATCCCAGGGTTGTGGGATGGAGCCCCCTGTGGGGATCCCCACTGAGCATGGATCCTGCTTAAGATTCTCTCTTTCAGGGCACCTACTCAGTAAGTAGAACATCTGATCTTTTTTCTTCTTTTTTTGAGAGAGAGAGAGACAGACAGACAGACAGACAGCGTGTGCACGCAAGCAGGTGAGGGGCAGAGCGGGGGACAGAGGATCCAAAGTGGGCTCTGTGCTGACATCAGAGAGCCTGATGTGGGCTTGAACTCCCAAACTGTGAGATCATGACCCGAGCTGAAGACAGACACCCAACTGACTGAGTCACCCAGGTACCAGTAGCGTCTGACTCTTGATCTCAGCTCAGGCCTTGGGCTCCACTCTGGGCATGGAGCCCACTTAAAAACAAAACAAAACAAAATAAAACAAAAACTAATCCTTCCTCAAAATCCTACAACCCCCATAGGTGCTGCCCTTGCCTATCCTTCACAGACAAACTTCTTGTTAATACTTACTGTCCCTGTCTCCTCACCTCCTCTCATAGTTCAATGTGAGCCCTTCAATGTGGCTTCCACCCACATCACTCCAACAAAACAGCTTTCTCTAAGGTAATTCACAACATCCATGTTTTCATTGCATGCTGAACCTTGTTGTAACACTCTCTTCTCTTGACTCTGATGGACCCACGATGCATGGATTTTCAGCAAGTGAGTAAAGGTGGGTTACAAATGCTGCTGTTTTATTGAAAGAAAGGGAAAGACTTGGTGATCCTTAGTTCCTTTTCTTTCAGTCCTTCCTTAATCATCAGTAAGGTGAGGGTGAAGAGTGTTGGCAGAATGTGTGTCTATCATGAAGTAAAATAAAGCCAGTTAAGCTAGTTTTATGCAGTGTTTCCACTGTTCTGGTAAGAACAAAATACATATTCATATATGAGCTATGAAATCTGAATTGAGTAATTTCAGTGATTCCACAAAGGAGTTAAAAGTTCTTAAATTTGCATTTAAAACTGTCATTGCACAATATAAAGATGAATGGTAAAATTCACGCTAATAATTTAAAACTTTAATATTTCTTTACTCAGAATGACATTAAATGGCAAATTAAAAACACCACGACAAGTTGAGAGAGGGACCTTGGAATAAAGCGTATTACACTTTTAATATCTTTTAGAGTACATTATTCTTACTTTTTGAACAAGGGGCCTTGCATTTTTATTTTGTACCAGCCTTCAAATCATAGAGCCGGCTCTGTTCACAGCACTGACCTCAGGAGTGCTCAAATGTGGCTTCAGTTTCCATAATTCAGTTTGATATCTAACTCTGAACCCCTATTGTGCCTGATGCAAAAACTCGATTGCTCCCATTCGGGGAAATTCAGTTCAATTCAGTAACTTCTTTCTCAGCCTAAGGTTCAGAATTCAGATTTGGGCTCCGTCCATCCCAGAACCGTCTCCTTTGTCCCCCTAGGTTGGCATGTAAGCATAGAGGGAAGGCGGTTTCTGGTTTGTCGTCATCCTTGGCCAGCACCTGCTGCAGATGACAGTCTGTAGTGTCATCTTTCTTTATCGGTGTCTATGTCTACTGCAATTGATAATCACATGCATGAGATAATGACAACTGAATTGAGGCTCTTTTCTAAGTTCCTGATTTATTTCACTCATTTACTCTACACAATAATCCTATAAGGTAGGAACTATTATTACATCCATTTTATAGGTGAGAAACCAAGGTAAAGAGAGGTTAGGCAAATTGCCCAAGGTCACGTAGCTCGGAAGTAGCAGATACACTGGTTCCAGAACCTATTGTCTTAAATATACACTGGACTACGTCTCTCAGCCTCGTGTTCCCCAAAGGCCCTACTTGGTCATGATAAATGTTTTTGGTTTTTGTTTTGTTTCAGTAATACAGTGTTAAATTTGATTTACAATTTTTTAATTCAATTTTTAAAATGTATAAGAGAGATTGGTCTATAATTTTATATTCTGATTTGAGTATCAAAGTTATACTAGTCTCATAAAATGAGTTGGGTAGCATTCCCTCTTTTTCTAGTCTGTGAAATAATTTATTAAAGCTTTTTTGCATGAAGTTTTAGAAGAGCTTGGCAGGTAAGCTGTTTGGGCTGGTGGATTTTGAGTGTGGAGAGACCTATTTAACTAGTTTCCACCAAGCACACATTGCGTGCTAGACTTGAGGCTCCTGCAGGGAGCACTGACTGGCGTCTGGCCCCTAATGTCAAAGGTACAGAGTGCAGGTAGCAGAGGTGAGGCAGTGAGGTTTCTGCTAGAGCCACTCCATGATGTGGTTCGGCATTTTTCCTGGTTGTAGGGGGCCCTGAACACTTTGCTGCTGATTATGTGCTATACAAGCCTGGCACTTTGGCCCTCCTGGAGAATCAAGGAACTACCTAATATCTCATTAGTTCTCTTCTGTTCAAATTAGCTTGGGTAGATTCTGTTGTCTGCAACTAAAGATAAACTTTAGGACATAATACATGGTCAGCTTTTGTATATTTATGCTCTATTTATTTACTACTAGTTTTTAGTTCACTTGAGCACTCATGTCTGATAAGAGTATATTAAAATATAACATGTACAATATTGAAGAAGAAGAAATCTGGAGGATTGACACTACTCAACTACAGGACATACTATAAAGCTACAGTAATCATGTCAGTGCAGTATTGCCCCCCCCCCAAAAAAAGATCAACAGAACAGGATAGAGAGTGCAGAGGTGTCTGGGTCCAACTCTTGATTTTGGCTCAGGTCATGATCTCATGGTCTTGGGATCAGCCCTGCATTGGGGTCTACACCCAGCGTGGAGCCTTGTTGGGATTCCCTCTCCCCCTCTCCCTCTGGCCCTTGCTCACACTTACTCTCTCTGTCAAAAAAAAAAAAAAAAAAAGAATAGAGAGAGCTCAGAAATAGACCCACATAAATATAGTAAGATGATCTTTCACAAAAGAGCAAAGAGAAAACTATGCAGCAAAATAGATATTTCAGCAAATGATTAACAACTGGACATCTACATGCAAAAAAAAAAAAAAAAAGAATCTAGACTCAGACTTCCTTATACTCTTCACAAGATTGACCTCAAAATGGACTAGAGACTTAAATGTAAAATGCAAAACTATAAAACTCCTAGAAGATAACATAGGAGAAAATCTAGAAGACCTTGAGTTCGGTGATGACTTTTTCAAGGCAATGTCAAAGGCAGGATCCATGAAAGAAAGAATTAAGTCGGATTTCATTCAAATAAAATTTTTTTCTCTGCAACAGAATGAAAAGACAGCCACAGACTGGGAGAAAACCTTTGCAAAAGACACATTTGATAAAGGACTGTTACCCAAAGTATACAAAGAACTTTTAAAGGTCAACAATAAGAATACAAACAACTGATTTTTTAAAAATGGGCCAAAGACCTCAACAGACACCCCATCAAAGGAGCTACACAAATGACAAGTCAACATATGAAAAGATGCTCCCATCATATGTCATTAAGGAAATGCAAATTAAAACAACAGGATATCTCTACATACCTGTTAGAATGGCCCAAATCCAGAACACTGGCAACACCAAAATGCTGGTGAGGATGTGGAGTAACAGAAATTCTCATTCATTTCTGGTAGGACTGCAAAATGGTATATTCACTTTAGAAGACAGTTTGGTGGCTTTTTTTTTTTTTACAAACAAACTCCTACCATACAATCCAGCGGTCGTGCTTCTTATTATTTACCCAAAGGAGTTTAAAATTTATGACCACCCAAAAACCTGCACACAATTGTCCAAACTTGGAGGCAACCAAGATGTCCTTTGGTAGGTGAATGAACAAGCTATGGCACATCCAGTCAGTGGAAAATTATTCACCATTAAAAAGGAAAGAGCCGTCAAGCCATGAAAAGACATCAAGCAAACTTAAGTGTATATTACTAAGTGAAAGAAGCCAATCTGAAAAGGCAACATATTGCACAATTCTAGCTATATTCTGGAAAAGGCAAAACTATGGAAATAGTGAAAAGACCAGTGGTTGCCAGGGGTTAGGGAAGAGTGCAAGATGAACAGGGGGAGTACAGAGGACTTTGAGGGCAGTGAAATTACCCTGTATGATACCATTACGGGGGATACAGGTCATTATACATTTGTCCAAACCCATAGAATGTACACCACCAAGAGTGAACCTTAGAGTAAACTATGGACTCTGGGTGATAATAATGTGTCAGTGTAGGTTCACTGATCAGAAAAAATGTACCACTTCGGTTGGGAATGTTGATAATGGGGAGGCTATGCATGTGTGGGGGCAGAGGGTATATGGGAAAACTGTATACTTTGTTGGTTTTTTTTTACTTTTTTAATGTTTATTTATCCTTGAGAGAGAGAGAGTGCAAGCAGGGAAGGCACAAAGAAAGAAGGAGACACAGAATCCAAAGCAGGCTCCAGGCCCCGAGCTACCAGCACAGAGCTTGATGTGAGACTGGAACTCACGAACCATGAGACCATGACCCAAGCCGAAGTTGGACACCCACCTGCCTGTGCCCCCCAGGGGCCCCAAAACTGTATACTTTCTATTCAATTTCTCTGTGAACTTAAAACTTCCCTTAAAAATGAAGTCTATTTAAATATATACACATATTTATACAACATACTATGTTAATAAGTTCATTTAAGAACATGATTTTGGGGGAGGAGAATTATTCCTTTTATTATTTAGGTACTGCCCTTCTTTGTCACTACTTATTACTTTCAGCCCCAAATTCTTTTTTATGTAATGAAATTTTGCTACACTGGCTTTTTCTTTATTACCATTTATATTAGTTAGAATTAAGTTCAGCTGCAAAGAACTGAGAACCAAAACAGCAGTAGCCAACGTGAGAGATTTTCTTCCTCTGCTACGTGGAAGTCCTGAGATGGGCAGCTGGGAGGTGACACAGTGGCTCTGTTTCACACGCCCCTGGGAACGTAGGTGTTCCAGCCTCACTACTCAGCCATCCCCAGGGCCTGGCTCTCATCTGCCAGGTCCTCCCCCACGGCACTAGAAGCGTTGTCAGCATAATTTAAGCAGGAACGCTCACTCTAGCAGGGAGATCATCCCCCTGTGAGATCAGCCCTGGCTGTTTTCAAGATAGTGTCTGGGCCCTTTATCACCCTCAGTTGTACATCCCAGCTCTCCCTCTAATATCCAACTCACACCATTCAAGTCCACTTGTTCCATCTATGTCTGACATGGTCAGTCCCGCCCCCTCTACTCTCCACGAGCACACAACTGTGCCATCTTCTCTTGAGCCCAACCTTCCTTCCCTCAGTGCAGAGCCCGATGCTGGGCTTGATCTCATGAATGTAGGATCATATCTGAGCTGAAATCAAGAGTCAGAAGCTCAATCCACTGAGACACACAGGCACCCTTACCACCCTATTTCTTTTCTAAAAATGTTTTATTTATTTATTTTTGAGAGAGAGAGAGAGAGCAGGGAAGGGGCAAAGAGAGAGGGAGCAGAGAACCCTAAGCAGGTTCCATGCGGCCAGCACAAAGTCCAGTGCAGGGTTTGAACCCACAAACTTCGAGATCATGATCTGAGCTGAAATCAAGCCCAACCAACTGAGCCAACCAGGTGCCCCAAAAGTAGTCATTTCTCACCGTCCCCAATTTCCTCTCCTTCTGTTCACCCCCAAGCCCACTCCACTCAGGCTTTGTCCCAGGTCACCACTGAAACCTCTTCCTCTTTGTTAAACCCGGGGGGTGGAAGGGATCCATAGTCTTATCTGCTGGTAGATCGGGCTCCTCTGGGGCCAGAAGCAGCAAGGCTTTCCTCCATGGGACCAGCAGGGGAGGAGAACCTGCCTGACCTTCCCATACACATCAGTGTTCGTCCTGCCAGGGTCATTTGGTTTTACTGACATCAAATCTTACCAGTTAATTTTTAGAAGTTACACGGCAGGGCCTGTGCTTCTGACTGCCCACAGGGCTGCAGGGATGGAGACCATCGTTAGTGAACTCCCCTGTCGTTGTCTCTCCAGAAAATATGCACACTGATGTGGTGACCTCAGCTGCAAGCACTCCAGGGAAGCCCAGCCTTCTGGGAGGCTCCTCCTCCAGCCCAGGTGATGGAATCTAGGCTAAGCTGGGGTCAGAGGAAGGGGAGATGGGAAGGAAAGACTAATCATTCTCACCAATCTGTCTCACAGATAGTAGTACAACATTTAAGAGGGCTCGACACTTTCAGATCCTGTGCACTTGGAATCTGCAATAATCTGAGCATGAGCATTGTGATCTTCTCTTTTGCAGTCTCTGCTCTTTAAAAGCATTCACCAAGTAAAATGATAGTTGTCCAGCTGGAACCCCTTAAAACCCACTCTTTACCTCAATCAGTCCCGACCCAGATTCTGGGATCGCTCCCGGCTTCAGGTCTGAGGACTCTAAGGAGCTTTTGCCGGAACTCTAGTTGCCTAAGAAAACAGTCCTGAGTCCTAAGCCTGACCTTCATGACCCTTTGTTGCTTGCGTACTAGCTCTGTGCTAGGCTAAGTGTTAGGGGCTGGGATACAAATGTTAAGACATGCTTTCCTGTCCTGTCCTCCCCCAAACACAGCCTCATGGATATGCAAAGAAACTGCCATGTGCAATGATAGGCAAATGCACAGAATATATTATTTGCCAGAGAGGAGGGCCTATGTTTGGACCTTGGTGCCTCCTCCTCTCCCCTCAAATGCACACCTTTGTTCCAGCAGGTTTGGTCTCTCTGGAGGACATTCTCCTTAGCTTGTGGATGGTGGCCTTCTTGCTGTGTCCTCACATGGCCTTTCTTGTTTGCATGTGTGTATCTAGTATCTTATCTCTCTGTGTTCTACTAATGTCTTCTTATAAGGACACCAGTCAAAAGCCACCTGAGTCCATTGCACATGCTGCAGAAGAGTCCTAAGAAATACTTGTATTGGGTCAATGAGTAGTATGTATAAGTCTACATATATGAACTGTGGGTTAGGGCCTCCCCTAATGACACCATTTTACTTTTTTTTTTTTTAATTTTTTTTAACGTTTATTTATTTTTGAGACAGAGAGAGAGCATGAACAGGGGAGGAGCAGAGAGAGAGGGAGACACAGAATCCGAAGCAGGCTCCAGGCTCTGAGCTGTCAGCACAGAGCCCGACGCGGGACTCGAACTCACGGACCGTGAGATCATGACCTGAGCCGAAGTCTGATGCTTAACCAACCAAGCCACCCAGGCGCCCGACACCATTTTACTTTAAATACCTGTTGAAAGGTCCTATCTCTAAATATAGTCACATTCTGAAGTACTGAAGGTTAGGGCTTTGACATAGGCATTTTAGGGGGAGGGAGACATAGTTCAGCCATAATAGTGCTCAACAGAGATTTTTTTAAAAAATGAATGAATAAAGCTTTAGATATTAACAGATTAACTAGATATCCCTTAGATAAATTTATATTAATAGACTTCTAAAAAATTCCCCCAATAGTATCTTCCAGGAAGAATAAAGGTATAGCAATGAGGAGAAAAACACATAAACCCACATGATGTAAGGTTAATGACATAATCACTTACCACCTGTATTTGCAGAAATCTTCAAGACTTAAAATGACATTGGTTGAATTCATCCTTACTGAAGCATAATCCACCTTACATTTAATTCTCTCTATAGGTTTGATAAACCATGGGGAGCCCCCATATCAGTCACTGGACGTATTTCAGAGGCTTTATGTTTTCCTGTGGAATGTAAATGTTACCTTTTGATTACAAGCTCACATGGTTCCCTGTGTGGTCATTTAATTTTTTGGAACTGGTTAATCAACTTAGACTCATCTAAATTCAAAATCAAAGTCTGTAGTGAAAGGGTTATTCATCTAGGGTAGACCCAAAGGTGGTGGGCAGATCATTTTTTTAACAAAATATTCCTCAGGATCTGGACTTCATGTATCAGCTCTTAGCATTCCAGTATGACAAAATACATTTCTACTGTCCTTCCAAAGTTCACTTTATAGTTCCATAGCTTACATAGAAAACATTCTGGCTCTATGTTCTATCACAGTTCATATACGTAGACTTATACATACTACTCATTGGCCCAATACAAGTATTTCTTAGGACTCTTCTGCAGCATGTGGGATGGACTCAGGTGGCCTTTGAGCCTACCCACTTCATTCATTCTGAAAGCAACACCCTCCAGAAGGCTATGGGTTCCAGTCATCACACTCTTGTTCTACTTTAGACCCTGCTGAAAAGTAGTGTCATGGTGGGGGCACAGTGAGGGGAGGGTAGTAAATACAGCAGTCACATGGGCCTGTGAGTTCATAAGGATTCTATCATAAAACAAGGTACAGTATATAATTTCCCACCAAAACCTTCTCAGCCTCCTGAGACTAATTCCATCAGGCACAGCTAGCAGTTTTCCACAGTCCATAGGCGGGCTTGGACAGGAACCACTGGAATAGGCCTCATTCATCCATGAGTCAGGCCATCAAGACCCCTGAGGTTATAGTGCTCCAAGAAGAAACTTACTGCCCACCCTATGTCTGCCACCAGAATGGTACCCAAAACTGGGCTTTTTGCTAAGAAATTTTAGCATCCTAAGGGGCCTTCAGCTGGAGTTTCCAGTTTCTCATTCCGTTCAATTTCTACCAGGAAAAATACCAGGACATTCTAAGTATTTCCATAGATAAGAGATACACCCTTTTAAGGAAAGTAAATTCCATGGTTGTAAATGGTAAATAATACACATGAGCAAGGGCTGGCAGGCCAAATTTGCCTGCTGCCTATTTTTATAAGTAAAGTTTTTTTGGGAACACAACTATGTTTATTCATCCATGAATTGCCTTTTGCTTCTTTTGTACCACAAACGCTAAGTCAAGAGTTATGACAGAGACCAAGTGTCCCACAAAGCTTAAAATATTTACTATCTGGACCTTGACAGACGAAGTTTGCTGACCTCTGTGATTTGAGCACACCTTGACCTCCTTCTTCTAACAAGTAATGGATTCAAGCTACCCAATGTTTTACCCCAGGGCTCCCAGCTTTGCCTTTGGCAGCTGATTATATGCAATTATTCTCAATTTTTACTACAATATTTTTTAAAGTGGCAGTATAATTGGTTAGTAGGGTCCTCAGGACACACTCACAGAATGCACAACTTATAATGGAAGGAAACCATTCACTAGCACTAAGAAATTTGCTCCAGGCAACTGCTAAGAATACAATGAGTCTCATCACTAAGTTGGTCTGGAAGCATGTACAACCCATCTCTCATCTTATGGTCAGGTGAAATTCATATACAATTTTTTCCTCTATCTCTGGTTTTTATAGATGTGGACAACTACTAATAGGTAACCCTGGGGTACCTTGGTTTTACCTCCGCTTCCTGGGCCATGACTATTGAAGGGTCCTGAAAGGAGGCTGGTTTTGTAGGAATTATTTTTCCAATCATGAACACAATAGAAGATAATCCACTTTACCATCCAACTTAAATTTTAATTATCAAATAAAATATATTAAAAAGTATATTATGAGGAGACCAATAATAGAAACCAACTTTCTCTAGAGCAATATTTTCCTCAATCTTGTTGTTGTTGTTGTTGTTGTTGTTGTTGTTATTGCCTTTCTAAGGAATCCTTTTTTGACAAATTTTCCAAATCACTCTCCACTCCATAAAATTTTACTATCATAAATATACTGTATATCTATTTATGTAGTATGCCCTTTGGAGAACAATGGTTATTATAATATCTAAGATTTTATCACTCCCATTTGAGAACACATGCTCTATCTAGAAAAATTGTCTAAGAAACTAGGAATCCAGGGAAACAATTATCCAACATAACATCATCATTTTTAATCCATCATCCCATTTTTTTAATCTGGCTTTAGGAATGTAGTTGATACTGTGGCTCCCTTCTTGGGCCAAAGTGCCCCTACACTTACCCCTTTTGGGTGATTTGCCAGGGACTGGTGTGGGCTCAGACCACCATGTATATAGTAGGAGCTAGACTTACTGTCAGAGCACCATTAACAGCTTATCAAGTCTTTGTTCACTTAACTACACCTTGAGTTCTTGCCAACTACTTTTGTTTACCGGATATACTTGACTCATTACCAGTTAAAAAATACTGAGGGTTGATCAGGGGTTGGGGTTAATACAATATGATTGAGAACAGTCCCTGTATGAAATTGAGGCTATAAAGTTTTGTCAGGAAAAAAATCAGAACTGGCACATACTCCAAAGCAGTTTTCTTGAGGTCACCTCTCCATCAGTCTAGTACTCTTAACCCTAAAGTAGAGTTAATCCAGCATAAGAGCTCTTGTGGTAAACGTAGAAAGGAACCAGTCTAGAGGTGAGTAGGAGGACAGAGAGACTCAGGAGAGATGTAACCAAGAAAAAATAAAGTATGTAAATTACCTCATGTGTTTGACCATCTTGAGAGATTTATACTTCAGTCCCAAAGTTTGAATATGAAATAGTGATGTTTATCTAGAAAACTAAAAAAACAAAACCAAAGCAAATACTAACTTAACAGAAAACAAAAAGCTGTATAATAATCATAATACACTGCATTGTTCAACTTGGAATAATACATAGTTTTATTATGTTAACACTGAGTTAGGGTGGGGTATATTTTTGTTCTTAGTATTTCCGTTTCCTAATTTCTTCCTCCAAGAATACTTGAATATGTCATTTAGCACTTGTTGATATTTCTCATATAGAAATTATATAGACTGGCCATTTACTCCAACCCCCACCCTATGAATCACCGTGATCATTTAACTAATGCTATCATGGGTGAGCTAGAAGCCTGGGTCTTTCTCTCTGAAAGAGGACCCTTCCTCATATCAAGAACACAACTGCACTGGAACTGGGTATCAGCCCATAAAGAAAGATAGCTATCCCCATCACTGAGACACCCTATGATGTTTCTGATAGTCTATATGTGAATGAGCAACACTGAAACTTCCAGATTTGAAAATGAGATTTCCCACAGTAAAATAGTATCGCTCAATTGGGGTTGGGGTGGGGAGCTGATGTCTCATCAGGATTTTTTTTTAAACTGGGGTTTTAGGAGCTTGAAAGAATTATTTCAATATTTTCTTACCACATGTATTAGTTTCCCATGTTGCTGCTATACGAATTGAGTAAAAACACAGTGGCTTAAATTAACACAAATTGATTACCTTACAGTTCTGGAGGTCAAAAGTCTGAAATCACTTCCAGGAGGCTAAAGAAAAGGTATCATCAGGTATCATTCCTCCTGGAGGCTGTAGGTGAGAATTCTTGCCCTTCTACCTACTACAGGCTACCCATGTTTCTTGGCTTGTGCCCCCCCCCCCACCGCTTTCATGTTCAAAACCAGCAACTGTATCACTTTGATCCCTGATTCCATTGTCACATTTTCCTTTTCTCTGACATTTCTGCCTTCCTCTTATAAGGACCCATGTGATTACAGTGGGCCCACCCACCTGGATAATCCAGAATAACCTCCCCAATTTACGATCCTTAATTTAATCACATCTGCAAAGTGCCTTTTGTTTTGTTTTGTTTTTTTAAACATTTTTTTGATGTTTATTTATTTTTGAGAGAGAGAAGAACATGAGCGGGAAGAGGGCAGAGAGAGAGGGAGACACAGAATCTGAAGCAGGCTCCAGGCTCCGAGCTGTCAGCACAAAGCCTGACGCAGGCCTCAAACTCATGAACTGCGAGATCATGACCTGAGCCAAAGTTGGATGCTTAACCAACTGAGCCATGCAGGCACCCCAACAAAGTGCCTTTTATTGTGTGAGGTAACACATTCACAGATCAGGCGGATTAAGACATGGACATCTTTTAGGGCTGATTATTCTGCCTTCCACACTGCAGGCGTCAGGTAGATTCTGATGGTGAGAGTTGAAAAGAGTGGCATCAAATGGAGAGGTATGACCACTACTATCTCACCCCAGGTCTAGAAAAAAATACTCAGGTCAACTGTGGCCCGGGGTTGCCTTCACAGTCTGTCCCCCTCAAACAGTTCCAACCCAGGTATTTGGATGCCATTCATGACCTACCTGTGTCCTCACTTGACCCAAGGAGATTTGTTAGACTAGTAATTTCACCATCTCCGCAGATCTTCAGTTCTCCCAATAAACTTCTGGAGCTTTGCCTCAGCCTGTTCAGCATACCATAGAGAGTCTGACCTGGAAGACAGGGATATTTAACTTGGCACTTACCTTATGACACCCTCACTTTTTTTTTTTTTTTATGTGTAAGGATGTTCATTGCGAGATTATTTACAATAGCAGAAGAACCCCAGCAACAACCTAAATATCCATCAATAGGGGACCAGTTAAGTAAAATATAGTACAAAGGAAAAGCCACATACAGTCACTAAAAAGAACATGGTAAGTCTATAAGTGCTACTATGGAAAGCAATCTGAAATGCTATTAAATTAAAAGAAAGCAAGATACAGATCACAAAAAGGTCATTATACACACAACTTTTATTTTATTTATTTAAAAATTTTTAAAATGTGTATTTTTCAGAGAGAGAGAGAGAGAGAGAGAGAGAGACAGAGCATGAGCAGGTGAAGGGCAGAGAGAGGGAGACACAGAATCTGAAGTAGCCTCCAGGCTCTGAACTGTCAACACCGAGCCCAACACGGGGCTCGAACTCATGAACTGTGAGATCGTGGGCTGTGCGAAGTCAGGTGCTTAACTGACTGAGCCACCCAGGTGCCCCTACACACAACTTTTAACATGAGCATCCATAATACTTTGTAATTTATAGAAACTTTATATCCATTATCCATCAATTATAGCTCCTTTCTCTCCAGATCGCAGCCTCTTTCTCTATCAGCTTTTCCTCTTGGCAGGTAGAACGTGTTCCAGAGTAGCATTCCCCAGCCCTTTTGATGGCATGGCACAGATAGATGACAGTGTTTGCATGACATGCTGAGGATGAATTAGATGAGGTTGCACATGCCAGAAGCACCCTGTGGTGGGGGAACTCCAGGGCCCAAGCTGGAGCGGAGGGGAGAAGTGATCAGTAAAGGTGTACTATAGCCCATTCCTAGTATGCTGGTATACTGTGTAGGAGTGTTTCCTCAAGAGTCCTGGCAGCTGAAGCCTTGGGCTGCTCATAGAAGGGATTGGCCTGGGAGGGAGGTAAAAGGGGAATCTTGTCCTGGCACATTCTGGGTCAGTGGGAAAGACAGGGCAGCATCAAAGGAGGAGTTGAGGGGAGGGATCTGAGGTTTTGAGTTCAGGCAAGGCAGGTTCCGGACCTTGGGAAGAGAAGCCAGCTGCATCCCTTTCCAGGGATTGCAGACAAGATGATGCTTGGGGGCCATTAGGTTTTGTCCTAAGATGAGCAACTTCTGCCAAGATGAAGCATGGGAAAAGTGACACCCTCACCTTCTTAAACTTCACCCTCTAAGCCTGCATTTACTGTGGGCTGTCCAGAGTTAAAAGCCTCATTCTCCTACTGGTGGACTGCTTGAAATCAGGGCATCCTGTGCTACCCAAGCTAGATCATCCTTATCCCCTAGATAGCTTCAGGGTCCCCAGGGCTCCACTTGGGGAAGGCAAAGCGAGCCACAGGGGAAGAGGGCCAGGCAACCTCCCTTGCTCACCCTCCACACAGAATCCTATCTCCTCTCCTTGCTTGGCTTTTATTTTTGTGTCCTCATTCTGACCTTAGAACCATTCCTCCTAGTCATACTTCGTTGTGGCAGACCAATGTGGGTGCTCCCTGATGCTAGGGGAAATTTTGTATTTCAAATTTGTAAGACCCCAAGGTGTTGGGAGGGCTCAAAGTTCCTGCAGGTGGCACCTCTGCCACAAGATGTATTGTAGTCTTGGTAGAGAATTTCTTTGCTGGAGAGCTCCCAGGGTGGAGAGAACACTTGCTTTTGAGTAAAGTTAGAAGTGTTGCATAATGAACTGGATAGTTTTATTTCTGAATTAGACTGTGTCCTACTGGCTTTAAGAGTGATCAAAAAACTCTTTGAGTTTGCAAGAACTATAAGAAGAATGTCTCCCACTGAATCCACTTAAAGGGAAGGTAGCATACCAAACGAACTCGCATTCTGATTACATGCCACAAGGAAGGCTTGTCTTGTTCAGCATACCGAACACACAAATTTCCTTTATGAGGGCTCGGTGTGAATAAATTTCAAGTGATTATTGATAAATAGTTCACCCACCTACAGACCCCCTAAATATTCTCTATTATTTCTCTTTTAACACTATTTTAAAATTTCTCCTTTTTATGCCTGTTGGGAAATGTACTGGAAACCTAGTTCAAGTGACTTCCCCTTCCAAATAGCACCCCCCCTTCTCTCCCCATTCAGGCCACTTGATCACTTTAGTGGGTACAAGGAATAGATTTGGAACTGGAAAGATTTCTTCTTTGGGAAACAATTGGCTAGTGTGGGGGCACAGACCATCTGGGCCCAGTACAGAGGCAGCTTTCTTCCAAGAAGAATGCTGAGCACACAGACACCATGACCCTTGCTGTTCCAGTCCTTGTTAGGATTCTCTGTTCCAGGCTGTTCCAGGGTCCTGTAATGGAACCTACAGGTCATCCTTGTTCCGTGACCACTGACTGGAGCCTGACTCTTTGTGGCAGCTTTGCATCTTCAGACTGGGGCCTGGCATTATTTCCCACTACCCACCTCAGCCTGGCAAGGGAGCAGGAAGAGGGGGTCTGTAGGTGGGTGAACTATTTATCAATAATCACTTGAAATTTATTCACACCGAGCCCTCATAAAGGAAATTTGTGTGTTCGGTATGCTGAACAAGACAAGGCAGAAAGGAACAGAACCAAGGAAGTCATCTCTTATTTAGGAAGCAATGCTGTGTGCCAGGCATTGTGCTGGGTGCTTGGCATACTCACTGCAATTTCGCTGAATATTCTCAACAGTCCCACGAGGTGGGTGTTACTATCCTCATTTTGTAATGAGACTAACGTTCTAAATTGTCAGCGTTCAAGTAGGAAACAGATGGCATACTAAAGGGGGTTAACTGGAGAAAGTTTAAGAAATGGACTATTTACAGAGGTGTGAACAGAGGTAAGGGAAGTAACAAGAGATAATGAAGCCTTAGAGATTAGCAACTGTTAGAAGCCATTATCACCCCTGGCTCTAAAGGGAAAGAGGAAGGAGAAAGTTACTCAGAACATGAGACAGCTGGAACTGAAAGGTGGTCAAAACACTGTGGTACAACAAGGCAGGGAATTGGAGGGTTGGGAGGGGGATTAGTACCCTGCCTTCTCTTCTCCCACTGCTCTGACCCAATGGTTTTCCACCACTGCTTCCCATTGGCCAAACTTAACTGGAAGCCAGAGAGCAGGGATGCCTGGATGGATGCAGTCTATAGAGGTCAGCTTCTTGAGGGGCAAATGGAAACCAGCCAGCACATGTTCTGAGAGATTAAGTAATTTAATCAAATCTTGAGCTGAAATTTAACCCTTGGTCTCCCTGAATTCAGATTACCACACTGCTGTCCTCCCATTGTCTACATTATCAAGAATAGCAGCTAGATATTGGAAGGAAACAGAGAAGGAAATTAAATTTGAGCTCAGAGACAAGCTGTCCAAAGTATACTCCAAACACTAGACTTTTGTTGCCAAAAAGTTTGACAAAATCTATATATCTCCAGTTAGAACTCCAAAATGCATTTTAGCATATTGAAGACTCTGAGAAGTAATTAAACCTAATTATTTTTCTCTCTTTTCTCCAACTCAGTTGACCATAAGAGCTTTCTTGTTCATGTAACACCAATTACATAACACAGATTTTGTATTCTTAGAAACGCACTTGGGGAATTACTGCCTTCAACAATGTGGGGTGTTGGTGAAGGTAAATGTAGCTCCAGTGTGGAAGATGGATTTGAAGAGGCCAGTGTGGGAGATGAGCAGACCAAATAGAAGACTACTCCAGTAATCCAAGCAAGAAAAGGATGGGAACTTGTGAAGCTGCAACAGGAAGGAAAGAAGAGCAGGTTTCTTTTCTTTTTTTTTTTTTTTTTGGTGTCCCATATGGGGAGTAAAAGGATGTCCCATATGGGGAGTAAAAGGAGTAGGTTTCTTTACGGTGATTGGGTGAATGGCAATATTATCCACCTGGAAGAGAAATCAGACAGGGAGTGTAGGCCAATTTCATACACATTGAGCATAGGGTGCTTGGGGATAAACAGAGATGTTTTAGTTGGAAATTGGGGATGCAAAATTAAGGTTTTGGAAAATGGTTGCTGCCCAGGTACACATTTAAAAGCCATCAACATCTGAGTGACGCTTAAAGCCTGGAGAGTGGTTGGCATCCCCCCAGTTGAGAAAGCAGAACAGAGGGTCTAATGTGGCTTCAGGGTATGAGGGAACCTCTTGAAATTACTTAAAGTATGGTGAATCCATGAATATAGGCATTTTTTTTCCACGTTAGAGTGTCCCATAGCTTTTAGCATCTTTTCAAAGGTATCCTTAAAAAAAAAAAAGAAATTTGGGTCACCTGGGTGGCTCAGTCGGTTAAGTGTCCAACTTCAGCTCAGGTCATGGCCCCGTGTTGACAGTGAAGAGCCTGGAGCCTGCTTCAAATTGTGTGTCCCCCTCTCTCTCTGTCCCTTCCCCACTCACACTCTGTTTCTCTCTCTCTCTCAAAAATAAACATGAAAAAAAAATTTTTTTAAAGAAAAAAGAAAAAGAGAAGTTTAAGAACCATTGTTGTAGAATGAGAAGAGAGAAGAATTAAGGGTGGAATCTACAAGGAGAGTCACCAAACAAGTCTGATGCTTGTTGGCCAAGCAGTGGGATAAATGCAGGGTGCATGGGCCACGGATCCAGAATGGAAGGAAAAGTGAGCCATTTCCAATGTACAGTCCATTGCAGAAATAATCCTTTCAGTTCAACAATTAGGAGGTTATTGGTGGCCTTATCAAGAGCAGTGTCAATAAGGTGTTGGGTGGGTGAGAATACAGAGTGGAATAGTGAGTGGCTTGGAAGGAAGTAGAAGTCATGAGAAAAGACAGACTCCTTTAAGATGACTGGGGCCAAGATAAGACCAAGATTTAGTGCTTCTATTGGTTTGAGAATGAGAGCAATAAAAGCAGTTTGGTATTCAGGGCCTTACCTGAAGACACTGTAATAAAAGGAAAAATGCATACCACATACTGAAAACAATTTCTCTGGGTGAATAATAAATATAACTCATGAAACCCAACACATACATCCCTGCAAAAGCAGCAAGTGGAAGTAGAGAGACTAGGTCACAGTAAGGATAAATGTTGAAGATCAGAGTCAAGAGGGTTTGCGTCTGACCTGAGCATCCAGGTGAACGGTGGTGTCTTTTACAGAGTTGGGAAAGACTGGGATAAGAGTATGAGGGGTAGTGAGGTGCCTGGGTAGCTCAGTTGGTTGAGCATTCGACTCTTGATTTCGGTTCGGGTCATGATCTCAGGGTTGTGAGACCCAGCCCCACACTGAGCCCCATACTGAGCATGGAGCCTGCTTAAGATTCTCTCTCTCTCCCTCTGCCCCTCTCCTCCACTTGCTCATGCTCTCTCTAAAATACAAAAAAAAAAAAAAAAAAAAAGAGAGCATTAGGGGTGGAAAGTGAGAGTTCCATTCTGGATAGATATACAGTAAAACCTTGAATTGAAAGTAACTTGTTCTGCAGGTGTTCAGCAAGACGAGCAAACATATCTAATAAATTTTAACTTGATAAACGAGTGATGTCTTGCAATACAAGTAGTATGTGATGCTGAACGTCACATGATCACAACTGAGCCAATGGTTCTCTTTCTCTCTCTTGCTGCAGGATTGTGGGTGATCGTCTCCCAAGCTCGAATGCTCAGTCTCAGGCCACAGTGTTCGGCAGAAATCAGATTTTTCAGAACATTGAAAGGTGACCTGGCACTAGAATATTTTTTGTCACTTCAAAGCACCTATGGACAGTTTTTTGCTTTTCCATACAAGAGTAAGCTTATGAATGCTTTGCTTCATTCTAGGTCAGGCTGCCTGTAGATATGGACACTTTCCTGTGCTGCCTTATTGCCAGTTACATTAAATACAGTATATGACAAGAGTTTATTAATAGTGTACTGTAGTCAACATCCGTGCAAGCATATACAATGGCCCCCATGCAGAAAAAGGTTGAAAAGAAAGGTGGTAAGAAGAGGGAGATGCTTAAGAAGGAAATCATTGAGAAGTACCAATGAAGTATGTGAGTGGCCAAAATTGCAAAATTTTATAAGAAATCTAGTTGACCATTTGCACAATATTAAAGAAGAAAGAAGAAGTAAGGGGGCTAGATGCAGCAAAAGGAGTCACGAGAATATCAAAGCAACGGCCATGTGTTCTGGAAGATGCAGAAAAGTAGCTTCTGGCTTGGATAAACGAGAAGCAACTAGCAGGCGATACTGTGACAGAGAACTTTATCTGTGAGAAGACAAAGGCCTTGTACACCGACCTCGTAAGTAAACTGCCAGGTACATCAACAGAAAACGAAGAAGTCTTCAAGGCAAGCAGGGGATGGTTTGATAACTTTCAGAGGAGAAGTGGCATCCCTAGTGTTGTGAGGCATGGAGAGGCTGTGAGTTTGGATGCTAAGGCAGCTGAGGCATTCACTACCGAGTTCCAGAAGCTCGTGGTTTCCAAGTGTTACCTGCTGGAGCACGTTTTAACTGTGATGAGATGGGACTTTTTTTGAAAAAAGATGCCAAAGAGGACCTACATTATAGAAGAAGAGAATGCAATACCTAGTCACAAGCCCATGAATGACCATCTCACCCTCTTGTGCTAATGCAAGTGGGGATTTCAAAGTCAAGCTCCTGCTCATGTATCATTCCAAGAATCCAGGAGCCTTCAAGAAATGCAAGGTGCAGAAGAGCCAGTTAAATGTGATGTGGAGTTCCCAACAGCAAGGCTTGGGTCACCGTATCTTATCTGTTGAGTGGATCAACAAGGTCTTTGGTCCTGCAGTGAAGAAATAACTTTAACAAAAGAATCTGCTACTCAAAGCCTTACTGGTTATTGATAATGCTCCTGTTCATCCTCCAGGCTTTGAGGACGACTTACTGGAGGAATTCGAGTCCACTAAGGTCAAGTTCCTTCCTCCCAATACTACTCCAATCCTCCAGACCATGGATCAGCAGGTCATTTCAAACTTTAAAAAGTTTTACACCAAAGCACTATTTCAACAATGCTTCGAGGAGACTGAAGGAACAAACCTCTGAGAGTTTTGGAAAAATCATTTCCACATCATGACCTGCCTCAAGATCATCGATAAAGCTTGGGATGGGGTCACCAAGAGAGCCCTCCATTCTGCCTGAGAAGGCTATGGCCTGATTGTGTTCTTGGACATGACTTAGAAAGGCTTGCTTGCAAACAGGAGCTGCCAGTTGTCGATGAAATTGCATCCATGGGGAAGGCCATGGGACTGGAGGTGAATAAGGAGGACATTCAAGAGCTGGTGGAGGAACATGGCCAGGAGCTGACCACCAACGAGCATCACGAGCAACAGCAAGAGGTTATGGAGATCTCATCTCCAGAGGAGGAGGAGAAAAAGGCACAGGAATCCTTCACTTCAAATGAGATTATGGAGAGGTGTAAAATGTAGGAAACTGCAAAAATTTGTAGAAAAGCACCACTCAAATAAATCTGTAGCAGTGCACAGTCGGTTAAGCGTCCGACTTCAGCTCAGGTCATGATCTCACGGTCCGTGAGTTCGAGCCCCGCGTCGGGCTCTGGGCTGATGATGGCCCAGAGCCTGGAGCCTGCTTCCGATTCTGTGTCTCCCTCTCTCTCTGACCCTCCCCCGTTCATGCTCTGCCTCTCTCTGTCTCAAAAATAAATAAACGTTAAAAAAAAAAATTTTTAAAAAAATCTGTAGCAGTGCAAACAATGAATCTGTTTAATAACAATTCAATGCACTTTTCTTTGAAATCCTCAAAAGGAGGCAAAATCAAGTGTCACTGGATAAGTTCCTTGTTAAAGTTGCATGAAAAGAAAAAGATTCCACTGAGCCAATACATAGCAGTGATTTCATTAGTGATAGTGAAAGTTGTCCTACATAATAACCCTCTCTCCTGTCTCCCTCACACCAGCCATGAAGGTTTTCAAAGATAAGTGCAGGTTAATTTGTTTCTTTTTCCTTTATATTTTGTACTTTATTTATTACTTTGTATTATATTGCAGTATTATATTCATTTTCATATGAATATTTTTGGGTTGTGGAATGAATCACCTGAGTTTCCATTATTTCATATGGGGAAAATCACTTTAATATACAGTGCTTTGGATTATAAGCATGTTTCCAGAACAAATTATGCTCACAAACCAAGATTTTACCGTGTGTGTGTGTATGTGTGTGTGTATTTTTTTAATTTGACTGATTTTTTTTCCGCAGCTTCATTGAGATCTAATTGACATATAATATTGTGTAAGTTTAAGATGTACAATGTGATGATTTGATATACACGTATATTGCAAGGTGATTACCATAATAAGGTTAGTTAACATATCTATCACCTCACATAGTTACCTGTGTGTGTATGTGTTTAGAACTTTTTTTTTTAATGTTTATTTATTTTTGAGACAGAGAGAGACACAGCATGAGCAGGGAAGGGGCAGAGAGAGAGGGAGACACAGAATGTGAAGCAGGCTCCAGGCTCTGAGCTGTCAGCACAGAGCCCGATGCGGGGCTCGAACACACGAACTGTGAGACCGTGACTTGAGCCGAAGTCGGATGCTCAACCGACTGAGCCACCCAGGCGCCCCGAGAACTTTTAAGATCTTTTCTTTTCTCTTTTAGCTACTTTTAAGTATACAATACAGTTTTGTTGACTATAGTCACTATGCTCTACATTAGATCCCCAGAACTTTTTCATCTTATAAGTGAGATCTTACAGTATTTGTCTCTCCCAACTGACTTATTTTACTTAGCATAATGTCCTCAATCCACAAAGATACCTTGGTTAATTTCCTCCCACTTTTGAAAAGTACAATTTATCACTATTACATGTCACAAATGTAACAACTTTCGTTTCTCTCCCTCTTTGGTTCATTGAGCACGATTTACCCTCATTCCAGTTAAATTTACCCTCATTTCCCTCCTAACCCAGCCAAGAGAGTTCAGGGATTCCCAAACAGATTCTCAGCTCCTGGATCTCAGAAAGGCCCCAAGCTGAAATAATTTGGTGATAATAGACACTGGAAGCTTTTCTCTACTCCTGTTAATGTGCTCCCCTTAAGAGGCCTAACAAAAATTATTTAACTGATTGGAAATGGTCCTCTGAGTAACTCTGGTGGTTGTGGACATAAGCCACCCAGATCCTCTTCCAGGAAGGGCTTGTTGCCTCAGTTGATGGAAGTGCTTTCAGCAGACCATTCTTGATGTCTTCAGAGATTGCTTCAGTTTTGGAAAAATGCCTCCTCCAAGGTTGTGCCCTTCCACGGGTAGCCCACATCCAATATGGGGTCGCCTGGCCATTTTGACTCAGTGCAGGACAACTCAGAGGCCAATTCAACCCTGGAGTTCCCAGTGGGTGTCAGGTGAGACAGTTGGAGGTGAAACAAGTTGCCATCTCCTTCTGCCCACCCCAGTTTCCTTCCTTTCCCTTCCACAGGCGTTGATCCTCAATATACATCTGCATCTATATTCCATCTTGGAGTCTGATTCCTGAAGAACCCGAATGGCAACAGTAATCACACACTGAAATGCCTGGCTTCATCAGCAACTGAGCTGCTTCACTGAGGCATTAATCATTCATGTCTCTGACTAGTAGATCAAAATCCTGAGGCTGTCTTGGAAAATTTTCATGTGGCCTATACTTCAAAGAAATTGACTCTTTTTTTTTTTTTTTTTTTGCCTGTGATAATATCAGCATAATAGTTGATCCTAGGCCCTTAGGTTTAGCTGGATTCGTGTCAGAGCATCCTAAACCTGAAACGTGATCCCAGACCAGAAAGAACTTCTCCTGCTTCTCTTCCTTGCAAGTATTTTCACCTTCAGGAGACGTATCAATGTTGGCAAGTTCTTCACTCATCAGCTCATGGATGTGGACCCAACAATTCCATTGACCTAGCAGTGCCTTTATGAATACCAGTTTGCTTTTAAGAGAAATTCTAGGCCTCTCACATACATTTGCGTATTATTCCACATTGCCAAAAAGTTCACACTGAGTGAATCTGAAGTGCAAATCATTCCAAGTCTTGTTGCAGCTGCCATATTTTTCCTACAACTGGGTGGTGAGACACAACAGGCATCTGGGTTCTTAGTAACCAAGAATGGGAAATGCTATGGCTAGTCTATTGAGTGTAGTGTCTTTACTGCTTTAATTTTAGTGAAGATGAATATTTATAAGGGCTTTGTGGCTTTGTTCATTATTTGGGTCCCTTTTCACACAAGATCTTCTATTCTTCAATCATGAATTCCACTAACAAAGAGTTTCCATGGTCAAAGAGGAAATAATATATAAATCTTGATGATACTTTTCATTTGCAGATGGTTTCATAAATGATCTTTACATTAGAGCCAAGGTTTTTGTTTTTGTTTTTCTCAAATGGCACCTTCCAATATCATATGGTTGTTGGAAGGACCAAATGAGATGCTACAGGTAACACCCTTGTCGCAGAGCCTGGCACATAGTGAGTGCTGAATGAATATTGGCTGGAGGCAGAATGCACCATGGTTAAACCACTCCGGAGCTGGAGTACTTGAGGGTGAACCCCACTTCTATCCCTCTATCTTTATGAACTTGAGCAAGTTCCCTCTCTGTCCCTCAGTTGTCTGTCTCATCTGTAAAACTGAGAAAACGATAGCCCCACCTCATGGGGTTGTTGTACAGATCAAAACATTTCCATTAATGAACATCAGAAACATACGCGTGCATAAGTTAACATGTAAAACACACTAAAAAGTACTTAGCACACTGGAAACATTATTTAAATATTCACTTTTAGGCCAAAATGAACAAATCAGGAGACTATAGATGCTGGAGAGGATGTGGAGAAACGGGAACCCTCTTGCACTGTTGGTGGGAATGCAAATTGGTGCAGCCGCTCTGGAAAGCAGTGTGGAGGTTCCTCAGAAAATTTAAAATAGACCTACCCTATGACCCAGCAATAGCACTGCTAGGAATCTACCCAAGGGATACAGGAGTACTGATGCATAGGGGCACTTGTACCCCAATGTTCATAGCAGCACTCTCAACAATAGCCAAATTATGGAAAGAGCCTAAATGTCCATCAACTGATGAATGGATAAAGAAATTGTGGTTTATATACACAATGGAATACTACGTGGCAATGAGAAAAAATGAAATATGGCCTTTTGTAGCAACGTGGATGGAACTGGAGAGTGTGATGCTAAGTGAAATAAGCCATACAGAGAAAGACAGATACCGTATGGTTTCACTCTTATGTGGATCCTGAGAAACTTAACAGGAACCCATGGGGGAGGGGAAGGAAAAAAAAAAAAAAAAGGACGTTAGAGTGGGAGAGAGCCAAAGCATAAGAGACTGTTAAAAACTGAGAACAAACTGAGGGTTGATGGGGGGTGGGAGGGAGGGGCGGGTGGGTGATGGGTATTGAGGAGGGCACCTTTTGGGATGAGCACTGGGTGTTGTATGGAAACCAATTTGTCAATAAACTTCATATAAAAAAAAAAAAAAAGAAACTGTCACACCTAAAAAAAAAATAATAATAAATAAATAAATAAATAAATATTCACTTTTATTACGAGGAGCAATTCTGGATAATAGACTGAAATGATAAAATGACTTTATCAGAATATGCATTAAAAGCATTTATTTAAGGTATTCCTAATCTGTATCATACTGCCGAAGTTTTGCTGTTATGTACAGTTAACACTGATGCTTACCATGTCCCAGGTACTCTGCCGAACACTTTCTAAACATTGCCTTATTTAATCCTTTCAGCAGGTTTAATCCTCAACAGATGAGGAAACTCAGACACAGCAAATAAGTGACTTGCCCACAGCATGTCCAACTCCAGCACTCACACACCAGTCCGTTATACCTCCTACAATAGCCTGAAGCTATTGCTAACAAAAACACATGTAATAGAATGCTAAAAATAAACACGGCCTCTGAGAAGGGAGCCAATAATTGAGACGACAACCTGGGATAAAATAGTTATTGCATTAAGCATTAATTTAGAGCTAGGCTTTCCAGCAACCAAGGCAAAATGGAAAACAATGTGTCACACGGTATCTAATTTTTAAAAACAAGCCATGCTCTCCCGTACCTCACTCTGAACCTGGTGCACTCCTACTCATTTTGTCATCAATGCGTGCATGGTGTGTATTCTATTTCTTACTCTGCCCTCGGGCCCAACGTGGATTTTGAAGACAGGGTAGCCTAATGCAGCATTTCCCAAACTTTGATCAGAAAACAATCTTTGTTGGCAGCACATCTGTTACCTTCTCCAGAACAATGTTCCTGAAGACAACTGATCTACATTATATAGGTAGATGTAGGCAAATAAACTCTGGCCAAGGTCCAAGATAAGGGAAATAATCCTTGTGTTGTGCTTTCATCTTGCTTTCAATTGTAAATGTTTGTTTTTCTGTAAACAGGCCTTCTGACTCACTAGGGTTCTTTGTACAAGAAGGTATGTTTACATTTCAAAGTCTTATATCTCCCAATAAAGCCAAGTTCTGAAAACATCTTTTGCTTTGAAAAAGACCTTTCTGAGATCATAAAGCCAAACAAATACAATGAATTAAAAAGTTCTCTCTTACCATGGAACTAGCCACAAGAGACCCATAAATGCTAATGTATATAATCTTCTTTGTCTATGAACCCTTTGGGCAAATACATAACTAACATTTTAAAGAAAAACATATGGTTATCTATAGGTGGGTGTGTTCATGGGTAGTAACTGTAGGGTATGTGTCCTTCAGGAATATTAATTGCCAGCTGGGGACTTGGATAAATCACTTTTCCTATGCATCTCAATCTGCCCTCTGAAAAATGAGGGTGTTGAATTACAATGTTTTTAAAACTTCCCTAAAGATAAGAATCCCTGGGGGTAGTGTTTAATACTGAGATTACTAAACCTTCTGCTGAGAGCATGATTAAATGGATCTAAGCTGCATAGTTATTTTTTATTTGTTTGCATGCTTTTTTGGTTTTAAAATGTTTATTTATTTTTGAGAAAGAGCGAAAGCAGGGGAGGGGCAGAGAGAGAGAGAGAGAGAGAGAGAGAGAGAGAGAGATACCAAGTCAGAGAATCTGAAGCAGGCTCTGAGCTGTCAGCGCAGAGCCCAAGGTGGGCTCAGACTCACAAACCATGAGATCATGACCTGATCGATCATGATCGATGCTTAACCGACTGAGTCACCCGGGCACCCCTCATTTGTTTGTTTTGTAAATCTTTTTAAAAAAACGATTCTTATTTTTGGGAGAGCACAAGTTGGGGAGGGGCAGAGAGGGAGACAGAGGAACCGAAGCAGATAGGCTGACAACACTTGCCAGACATGGGGCTAGAACTCATGAACTACAAGATCATGACTAGAGCCAAAGTCTGACACTCAACCGACTGAGCCACCCAGGTGGCCCTCATTTGTTTGTTTTTAAATAAAGGCTCTAGCTCCTTCTCCAGGAAAGCTGAAAACCTGGTTAGATGACTCAGGGACTTTTCAACTCTGCCATTCTGTAGTTGTACAATTCGGTGAGGCAGGAGACCTGCCAGCCTCTCACCAGAAGTTACAGTAGTTAAGATCAGACCTTTGGAAGTTTCTTTTTCTTAGGTTCTCCCCATGATAAAGTGGCACCTGGAGTTTGTATGGGATAGACACCTACTTCTCCTAAGATAATAAGCCCCATGAGAAATGACAAACCCTAGTTGATTTTGCTTTATTAACTCTTCTGATGTGTTCTCCCAAATAAGTGTCCCACACAGGGTCCCAGTATCTGTCCTCCTCCCAGACCTCAGATTGATAACTTGCAGCATCTAGAAATTATTTCAGAACCTCCTCATCCACAAATGGCTCCCAAGGTAAGAAGAGAGGTGACCTGAAATCAAACCCCAAACTCCTACAAACACCAAGTCCGGTCACTCACTCTTGCTTCTCTGAGAGCCAGCTGGTTCCTCTGAGACTGAAAAGAACCATCTCTGGGATCAGGTTTTCCAACCAACCCTTCAAAATAATTGAAGATAAAACAATAAAAAGTCCCTGTGCTCCTAAACACAATCATTTCAATTTTTAAAATGTAAATTGCACCTGCCCCTGCTCAAATCAATGAATTCTGTGGGGGAAGCAAGCAGCATCATATTCTGTCCCCAGAAGACCTTGGAATCCTTTTCTCTGAACATCCTTAAAAATAGTGTTGATCAGAGTGAAAGAAAATAATTAATACTGGCAAAAGGAAACACAGATGTGAGACTGATGAGGTTAAGTAAAAACCCTTAAGTCTTGAATTTGAAATGAAAGTATCAATATGAACTCATGATACATTTTATTAAAAAAAAAAGTATTTCCTAGCTTTGTCCATGGAAAAAGCCTAGAAACAAATAATCAACCCAATAAAATGAGCCCACGTAGTAGTCAGAATGTGTTCTCTGAATCTTAATTTTCTACCAAAAGGAACCAGGACTCTGTGGAGAAATGGCTGATCCAAATTTAGAACAGAAAAGAAAATCCTAAGATGAGCCTGGACTGTGCTACCATACTAGAAAGCACAAGGTTTGTGTCAGAAGGACTCAGGGGTTGACTTGATGAAGTTGCCTCTGCTAAAAGATGGAACAATTTGAACATTAAGAAGAATAATAACTGCAATGTATTGAAACCATCAAAGGTATTTTAAAAATCTATGAATTTATCATAATACATTTAAATTTTCATTTGTAAACAAACAAAACAAAACAAAACAAAACAAAACACATGCACCGGTCCTATTTGCAGGATACTAGGGAACCAACTTATTATTTTGAAAAATAGTAAAAAAAAAAAAAAAAGACAGAAAGAAAAAAAAAGAACTAAGCACTCAGCCCCTTTCCTATACAATCTGCATTTTAACCAAGTAGTAAATGAGAAGTTTCTCCTTATAAAATATTTCCGCTAAATACATCATAAGGAATGATAATTTGACTACCACCAACTTACACTTTCTTATATAATCATTATCAATAACTGCTAATATCACAAAAAAGAGACAACCAGCCATTATGCACCTGCTGATGGAAATTCACACTGTCTATGATGGATTCTTGCCAAAAAACTCAAACTGGATTAAGTCTCTAGATCTGACTACAAATTTACAGGACGTACAGGAGTCAGAGAAAGATAAAATTGGCCAAATACAGACTATATGGAAAACTCTGTAAGACACTAACCCAGTCTCTCCAATGAATAAATTGCAAGGAAAAGAAAAGAAAAGAAAAAGGAGGGAGGAGTCACCTTTAGATTAAAATAGACTTAAATGTATCATCTGTACAATACATAGATTTTATTTGGGTTTTGACTATAACCAAAAATAATGAACAATTACGAGACAATCAGGGAATTTGAACACAAATCGAATACATAATGATATTAAGTGTTAATTTGTTTAAGTGTAGGAATGATTCTGGTTATGTAAAAAATAGTTCTTATATTTTAAAGATACATACATACTTGTGGAAAAAATGATCCAGTGGTGAGATTTGCTTCACCTAGTTTGAGTTAGTGGAGGGTATCGAGGAAACTAGATAGGTTATGAGCTGGTCATTGTTAAGTTGAATGATGGTTATATGGGGGCTCATTATACTATTGTCTCCACTTTTGTATACAGTAAAATTTTTCCATAAAAAAAAGGATTGAGGAGCCTGAGTGGCTCAGTTTGTTAAGCGTCTGACTTCAGCTCAGGTCATGATCTCATAGTTTGTGGTTTGAGCCCGCATCGAGCTCTGGGCTGACGTCTTCAGATTCTGTGTCTCCCCCTCTCTCTCTGCCCCTCACCCACTAATGCTCTGTCTCTCTCTCCTTCAAAAATAAACATTAAAAAAAATTAAAAAAAAAAAGGATTGAATATTCCCTCTTGGAAGGATTCACTTTGCACATTCTTGAAGGTGGCCAAGGAAGTCCACCTTTGCTCCCATTCCTATGGAATGAAGTATGCATGGAGGTGGCAGAAGTGGGATGATCCTGCTGTATTCCTCACACCGGATTAAGGTCTTTAAATGAAAGTGAATTGAGAGGTGTCTGGCTGGCTTTGTCAATAGAGCATGTGACTCTTGATCTCAGGGTCATGAGTTTGAGCCCCATGTTGGGTGTAGAAATTACTTAAAAATAAAATCTTTAAAAATAAGTAATCAAATAAACATTTAAAAGTAACTTTTTTCAACATTAAATTATTGCCCAGTTGCAGATCTCCTAACTGGCTGGGTTAGTGGAACATGTAACCCTTGATCTTGGGGTTGTAGATGCAAGTCCCACATTGGGTGTAGAGATTACTTAAAAATCAAATTTAAAAAAATGATTTCACAGTTGTTTGAGGTTGGGGTGGAGGCCACAGAGGACGATGATGTCAGACTCCAGAACACAAAATTTTTTTCCTCTGTCTTCATTTAAAACTCAGCCCATCTTAACATTTCCTTCTGAGACCAGAAGTATGATCCTGGGCTCTTGGCCAGAACTTCTCCCCCTTTTCAAGACTGGCCTCTTGCCTCTCATTTCTTTTAAGAATGGGGAAGAAAGAGCAGAAAAACCTGGAAAACATTATGTACCTTTGACAAAAATAAAACCCAAACATATGTCAATTTCTCATAGACACTGTCACCAGAACCTCATTTTATTTTCAGATATGTGGAAGAATCTTTTGTTAGACACTCAGTTGAGTACAGCAGGGGGAAAACAGGATATACTGTAACTAGGTTGTAAATAGATTTCAATCCCTTGGGCCACTCTGCCTTTAATTCTTAATGCCCTGCCCCGTAATGGAATGACAGGGCCAATAGCCTAGATTTCAGAGGTTTAAACAATTCCCTTCACACAGTCCTGGAATTCCTTATGTGCACAAAGTAAATAGAAACAAAACCAGATTTGTGACAAATGACTTTTTTTATACTTGAAATAAAACAAGCTTTTTTTTTTTTCCTGTACAGAAATAGTAACAGATCCAAACAGTCACCCAAATTGTTTTCCTCACTTGCTGAGCTGCGTATCTTTGTTCTGCATACTGGTTCCTGTTCCCTGGTGCCCTTTTCATTAATTTGCTGGTGTATTTGAACCCAATTTGATTCCTATTCTTTCCATAAAACCTTCCATCTCTCCTGAGAACCAATGTCTTGGCTGAGGAAGGAGTAGTTAAAAGCAAAAATAAGTTAATACCAGACAAAAAGCATTGAGTAAAGCATGGTAAACTTTCTTCATGCCTTCTTTCTTCTAATACCTACATATCCCTTGGAGGTGGCTGCTCTTATTTTCTTCATTTCACAGATGAAGAAACTGAAGCTTTAAGGGGTTGCAGCTAGTAAGAGGCTGAGCTATGACTTGAACAAATTTTTGCTTTGCTCTAATGTTCAAGCCTATAATCACCATGATAAACCTCTTTTATCAGGAAGCTTTGGAAGGACTTAGATATTTATGTTAAAAGGAGCAGAACCTTGCAGGGAAGATGCCAAGGCAGCCAGACATAGAAAGAAAAGGTGCAGGCTGCCACATATGGTTTGGCATACTGTGCACTACGCAAGTCCAGGGGGCGCCATTCACATTGCAGTTTATGGGAACGGTGCCCTTGAAGTTGTGTTGGCCACTACCTCCATGGCCACGTGCCATAAATGGGAATGGGCTTTGAAGTTTAAATGTGCTCTCATGATCTTTGAGCTTGGGTAAATAAGTGGCTTCACTTCTCTAAACTTCAACTTCATCACAAGCAAACTGGAGTTGCCAATAAACACAGAACAGGCAATATTGCTAAGATGTCTGCTACCTCAGTGGCTATTACAGAGGTCATGCATGCACAGTTTATGTGTACCATACCCAGAGAGCTACTTCTCCTAGAGTTCTCTTCCTGGGTATAGAAGGTCATTTTGAATTGGTTTTGGTCAACTGCTAGCTCCTTCTCCTTCTGAACCTCTAAATGCAGAAGGGCTGAGAGGTCAGTATTCGGGCATCTCTTTTACCTATCCTCATTCTCAAGTTTATCTCATCTTGGCCCACAGCTCAAATGCCATCCAGATACAACTCCAAAATTTTATCTCCATCCCTATCCTCTCCTTGAGCCCCAGATTATGCATCTATATAGACATCCCCACTTGGGTATCTAATAGGAACCTGAAGCTCAATACAATGTAAAATATACACACGAGCAACAATAAACAAGTTGGACTACATCAAATAATCCTGCACAGCACAAGAAATGATCAGCAAAATGTAAGGCAACCTATGGAATGGGAGAAAATATTTGCAAATCGTGTATCTGAAAATGGGTTAATATCTAGCTATATAAGGAACTCATACAACTCAATAGCAAACTCAATAATAATAATCCAATTAAAATCAGCAAAGGATCTAAACAGACATTATTCCAAAAGAGACATACAAATGGCCAACAGGTATATGAAAATGTATTCAACATCACTAATCATCAGGAAAATGCAAATCAAAAGCACAAGATATCACCTCACACGTTAGAATAGCTATTATCAAAAAGCAGATAACAAGTGCTAGCAAGGATTGGGAAAAAAGAGAAACCTTGGATACTATTGGTGGAAATGTAAATTGGTGCAGCCTCTATGGAAAACAGTGCGGAAGTTCCTCAAAAAATTAAAAATAGGTATATACCGTATGATCCAGCAATCTCACTTGTGGGCATATAGCTGAAGAAAATGAAATCAGTATTTCAAAAATATATCTTCACCCCTATGCTCAAGTATATTCATAACAGCCCAGACATGGAAACAACCTAAGTGTCCATTAAGGAATGGATAAGGAAAATGAACAATATTTGGTCACAAAAAGAGAAAACCCTGCCATTTGCAATAACATAGATGACACTCCACTGAATTATTTTGGAGCACATCCTAGACAGGATATTTTATCTGTAAATATTTCAGAACGCATGTCTAAATTATAAAGAATCAAAACCCCCTCAATAACGTTAGCACATCTAAAACATGAGTGATAACTTCTGAATTTTATCAAACACCATCAGTAGTCGCTATGGGTTCCCCTACAGTCCGAAAAAAAGCTATTTTTTTTCTAAAAATATTTTTTGACAATTTGCTGACTGCATCCTCATCACGCCCTTTAACATACTCCCTTTCCCTTGTTTCTGTAACAGATGAAGAGGCTTGATCAGAATCAAGTTTGAGTTATTTATTTTACTTTTCTGGCAAAACTACTTTATAGGTGGTGGTGTGTGCTTCCACTGTGAGCTTTGTTATATCTAAATTGTCTCCTTTTTGTGATGTTAATAAGTGTTGATGATCACTGCCTACATTACAGTAATTCATTAGGGATTACAGAATGGGGATCCTCCAACTCTATTGTTCCTTCTAATAGTAGCTGAAATGCCTGGGTGAAGAGAAGCTTCTCATCGACAGTTTGTACAATTAATACATACATTCGAATATTTGGAGTAAATTTCTGTTAAAAAGAGTAGGATACATTTTTGATTCTTTTCTGTAGTTTACCAGTTTTCAAAATACTCAGATGGTTCCCCAGTATCTTTTCAAGTAATCAAAGCAGTCATCAAATAACTATGTTTTAAAGTCACTTTGGAAGTTTTCATATGATTATGCCTTCAACTCTGCATACTTAGGTTCAAGTGCATCATTTGGTCTTATTTTCTTCAAGTATAGCAAAGTAGAGACAAGTATGTAGATAATGCTACCATTTACCCAAGAATGATATTGATGTGTGTGTACATATATATAAATTCTTGGAAGAATAAACGACACAAAAAGGGGAAGGATGAAATAACATCGAAAAGAATAAAGTCTAGGTTTTTATAGATTTTACTTTAGAACCAAGCTTACATTATGTAATTATAAAACAAAATTAAATTACATAAAAAGCAATCCCTAAAACTCAAAAGCATATAACTTTTTAAAACTATGTTTTTATGAGGCTCCTGGTGGCTCAGTGGGTTGAGCACCTGACTCTTGATTTCGGCTCAGGTCCTGATTCCAGGAACATGGGATCAAGCCCAGAGTCAGGCTCCGGGATGAGTGTGGAGCTTACTTAAGATTCTCTCTCTCCCTCTGCCCCTCTCCCCTGCTCATGTTCTCTCTCTCTCTCTCTCTCTCAAATAAGAGATCAAATAAGAGCCGAAATTAAGAGTCGGACGCCCAACCAACTGAGGCACCCAGGAGCTCCAAAAGAACACAGCTTTTGGAAGTTGCTTTACCACTTCACAGCAGGAAGTTCTCAGCAAGTTACTTACTAAGCCTCAATTGATTCATCTCTAAAATTGGGATAATTATAGCAACTCCCTCACTGAGTTAATTTGAAAATTAAATCACCCACATTAAATATACTTAGCATAGTGCCTGGCACAAAACAAGTATCCCAAAGTATGTTAGCTATAATTTAATATTATTATTAAACCTTGGAACAGAATAATTTGGAAGCAAGTATCCATTTTACATAAAGATTCTCCCTGAGATCCTTCTCAATACAGAGATCCTCCAAGATATTTAAATATTTCATTTACAAAAATGTAGCTTTTCAGAAATGGGTCTATTATAGTCTTTATTGGCCGAGCACAGAGAATCTGCTGAGAGCTGGAACTTGAAGGTGGCATTAATTTCACCTCACTCCAGTGAAGGAGAGTCAGTGTTCACTGACTCAGTGTTCACTAAGGAACTTTCTGCCTCTTTGAGCACAGAAAAACTTCTAGAACTCCACACACAAAAGAGTAGGGCTTTGGGGGAAAGTGAGACTCAATCAGGCCAAGGCCTTTGGTGAGAGGAAAGCCTTTTGAACCAGTCTTTCTTCTGACCTGTTTCTGCTCCTTTACTTACATACTCATGACCATTGCCCCTTCCCATCATGAGTCTGAGGGGGTCATCCTGTGGTTGGTAGGGATGTTCCTGAGAGCCATTCCTAATCCAGGATATGTCTTGAATAACTATACATCAAAGTGAATTTGAACCACATAGAATGTCCCATTCAACCCAGACTACATGGGTTTAGACCCAACACACTCTTTACCTGGATCCTAATGCCGTGGAAAGAGACAATAGCCTTAACCAATTTCAGTTACAATACTGTGCTTTTGTGAATTTATAAAAACATATGGCTCTATAAACACACTGTTGGGGATCTGCCCAGGGCCTTTGGAAGGGTGTCTGCAAATGAGGGACCGTGTGGCTTAAGCCTTGTCAGCTTCATAGTAAATCTGCCTCTGCTTATCAGGAAGCTCAGTTTTCAGAAGGATTTTCTGGGAAATCCTTTTATAGAACTGCACCTCATTTCTCAATTTATTAGTCTGTGGGATGAGGTATTTCCGTGTCCAGTTTTCTAAAAATGGAGTGATGCCTGCATTTAAGAGCTAAAAGCTATGCGTGGTGGCTGATGGGGATGAAGGGGTGCCAGCGCCAGATGCTTCCAGAATAGTTTTGAGGGTGCAACAGCCATGGTGGAGGGCCAGGTCTTAGCAAGGAGGCAGCGCTGTAGGGAAAAGATGCACCCCAGACACAGGTTGGGGGATCACTATAGGGACCACAGCAGTTAACAGGGAAAAGGATGGCAGAAGAGCAATGATGCCTCCCACCCCCCACCCCCCACCTCACCCCACTCCCTTGCCAGAAAGCTATAATTACACTGGATGGGGTTAGCTGGAGAATTTTGGATGCATTCCCATTATGGTCTTATTGATATCCCCTGTTATCATGCCTCGGGCCCCTGGCCAGGAGAAGCACCTGGTCTAATTTTATTTATCACTAGATCCTAATATCCTCTGGGAGTGTCAGGATTCTTCATTCCAAAGACTGCACGAATGAAGAGTATTGTTGCAAATTACTCATCTCAGACTTGAGCCCAGCCTTCTGTTTTGCATTTTTATAAATGGCTAAAAGGTTAGCTTAGTTAGAATCATACCATTCTAAGTTTCACCTAAGGTTAAAGGTAGCAACTTTCAAAACTCATGATCTCAGAATATCAGGAAGTGACTAATGAATTAATTGGAAGTTATTATTAGAATTAATGAAGCTTTCAGAATTGCCCTTGTGAGCCCTGTAACAAACTCCTTTTTGTTCGAATTTCAAGAAAGTCACCCAGAACATGGCTCAAAGTTCCTTAGATGCCTATCTCTGTAATGAACAGGAGGTCTGAAAATGTGCCCCTCTTCTACAACAGACTTTATTGCTTTTCAAGATGGAAAGATTTTTAGCTTACAGAAAAACACCCACTATCACTTCCCTCTTTAATTCCTAGCACTCCAACAGAAACACACAGTGAAGCAACAAGTCAGCTGAGTGGACTCTTAATGGCCTCCTGAGGTTGCAGCTCTGTTGTAAGACAGAAAGGACATTCAGATAGACAAAGTGAGATTTCATCTGTCTTTCACAACGAAGGAATGAAGTGCAGTCTGCGCATGACTTTGTGAAGTACACGTGTTGTTGCAGGAATGATCACATAATAATTACATTTATGCAATTATTTGTACAATAATTGTTTTCTCTACTAGACTGAAAACTTCATGTGGGCAAAACTGAATTTCCTGAACTTCATGCGGGCAAGTTTACCTCTGTCCTCAGACTCTAGCACAAAATGGACACCAAAAATAAACATTGAACAAGCACTATCAAGGTCCCAAAGAGTGATTTTAAAAAAGATATAACTGGGGCACCTGGGTGGCTCAGTCAGTTAAGTGTCTGACTTTGACTCAGGGCATGATCTCACGGTTCGTGGGTTTGAGCCCCGTGCCGGGCTCTGTGCTGACAGCTTGGAGCCTGGAGCCTGCTTCAGATTCTGTGTGTCTCTCTCTGCCTCTCCCTCCCTCACACGCTCTGTCTCTCTCTCAAAAATTAATAGACATTAAAAAAAATACATAACTGAGACTCACATTTTTTAAAAAGCCCAATAATCTTTAGGGAAGAAAATGTATTAGTTTTCAATAACTTTTCATTTTGCAATAATTTCAAACTTACTGAAAAGTATTTTTTTTAACTTTTTTATTTGGAGAGAGAGAGAGAGCAGGACGGGGCAGAGAGAGAGAGAGGGAGAGAGAGAATCCTAAGCAGGCTCCATGCTGTCAGCACAGAGTGTGATGCTGGGCTTGACCCCACAAACTGTGAGATCATGGCCTGAGTAGAAATCAAGAGTTGGATGTTTAACTGACTGAGCCACACGGGTGACCCACAACTTACAGAAAAGTTTAAAAGTTATATAAAGAAATCCTGGGTGCTCCTCATCCAAATTCCCCAAATTTTAACATTTGCCACATTTGCTTTAATACATATATTGAAGAGTAAGTTGCAGACATGCTGCCTTTCATCTTTGAATACTTCAATGTGTAATTCCTAAGAACAAGAACATTCTCTTATATAACTATCACACAATTATCAAAATTAGAAGATTAATAGTAAGATATTATTATTCAATCTGTAGACAGTATTAAACATTTGCTCATTAATTTACTATGCCCTATAGAGTAAAAAAAAAAGAAAAAAGTAATTTTTAAGGATCCAATCAAGGATTACACATTGCATTATAATATCTCTTTAATCTCCTGCCATCTAAAATATTTCCTCAGTCTTTCTTAGTCTTTCATGACCTTGACATTTTTGAAGAGGATAGGCCAATTATTTTGTAGGAGGTCCTTCAACTCAGGTTGATCAGATGTGCCTCCATGATTAAGTTCAGATTTTGCATCTTTGGCAGGATCACCAGATACATGATGTTGTGTCTTTTGCAGTACATAATATATCAAGAGGCACAGATGATAGTTTGTTCCATTCCTAAGGATGTTAACCTTGATCACTTGAATAAGGTGGTGTTTACCAGCCTTTTCCACTGTAAAGTCACTATTATCCCCTTTTCAATTCCCCTTTGTTGTTAGTATTTTGTGGAAAGATACTTTGAGGTCATATAAATATCCTGTTCCTCATCAAAGTTTCAACAGCTAGCTCTTGCATCCATTGATAATTTTTGTTGGAATTATTACTGTGACACTTGCTAAATAGCGATTGTCTAACTCCACCATTCACTCTACATTTGTTGGTTGGCATTCTACTATTAGAAAACTGTTCCCTTTCTCCTTTATTTAACTGATGTATTTATTTATATGAACATGGGCTTGAATTATTGTCTTCGGCATTGGGGTTGTAATCTGTTAATATCCTTATTTGTTTGATGTGCATATCCTCCCAGATTCAATTGGCTCCCATATTCTTTTGACATGAACTGTTACTTCTGAGCAGTAATAACATCATGCTCCAGGCTCAACCTGAACCTTTTCTGCCTAGCCCTGAAATCAGTCATTTTCTCAGGAGCCCAGTTTCCTTTAAGTGGAGAATGGTCTCAGATTCACTTTTAAAATAAAATAAAAACAAAACAGAGAACACACAACTACTCAATAAATGTAATAAATAGTTAAAACATATTCTGATCTATGCCATTTCCAGTTAAACAAAAGAAACACAAAGTCAGTTGGCATAAAAACAGACACTCAGATCAATGGAACAGAATAGAGAACCCAGAAATGGACACATAAATGTCTCGCCAACTAATGGCAGGAGAGAATATCCAATGGAATAAAGACAGTCTCTTCAGCAAGTGGTGCTGGGAAAAACTGGATAGCGATATGCAGAAAAATGAACCTGGACCACTTTCTTACACCATACACAAAAATAAACTCAAAATGGATGAAAGACCTAAATGTAAGACAGGAAGCCATCAAAATCCCCAAGGAGAAAGCAGGCAAAAACGTCTTTGATCTTGGTGGCAGTAACTTCTTACTCAACACGTCTCCAGAAGCAAGGGAAACAAAAGTGAAAATGAACTACTGGGACGTCATCAAAATAAAAAGCTTCTGCACAGTGAAGGAAACAATCAGCAAAACTAAAAGGCAACCAACAGAACGGGAGAAGATATTTGCAAATGACATATTGGATAAAGGTTTAGTATCCAAATCTGGAAAGAGCTTATTAAACTCAACACCCAAAAAAACAAATAATCCAGTGAAGAAATGGGCAAAGGACATGAATAGACACTTCTCCAAAGAAGACATCCAGATGGCCTACCGACACATGAAAAAATGCTCCACATCACTCATCATCAGGGAAATACAAATCACAACCACAATGAGATACCTCAGAATGGCTAACATTAACAACTCAGGCAACAACAGATGTTGGTGAGGATGCAGAGAAAGAGGATCTCTTTTGCATTGTTGGTGGCAGTGCAAGCTGGTACAGCCACTCTGGAAAACAGCATGGAGGTTCCTCAAAAAACTAAAAATAGAACTACCCTACAACCCAGCAATTGCACTACTAGGCATTTATCCACAGGATACAGGTGTGCTGTTTCGAAGGGACACGTGCACCCCCATGTTTATAGCAGCACTATCGACAATAGCCAAAGTATGGAAAGAGCCCAAATGTCCACTGATGGATGAATGGATAAAGAAGATGTGGTATACATATACAATGGAGTATTACTTGGCAATCAAAAAGAATGAAATCTTGCCATTTGCAACTACATGGATGGAACTAGAGGGTATTATGCTAAGCAAAATTAGTCAGTCAGAAAGACAAAAATCATATGACTTCACTCATATGAGGACTTTAAGACACAGAAGAGATGAACACAAGGGAAGGGAAGCAAAAATAATATAAAAACAGGGAGGGGGACAAAACAGAGGAGACTCTTAAATATGGAGAACAAACAGAGGGTTACCAGAGGGGTTGTGGGAGGGGGAGATGGGCTAAATGGGTAAGGGGCATTAAGAAATCTACTCCTGAAATCACTGTTGCACTATATGCTAATGAACTTGGATATAAATTAAAAAATAAAATTAAAAAAGAGACAAAAAGTAAGATTCAATATGCAGTGTAGTATGGGTTTGGATATATGCAAATATCTACATAAAACAGAATAGAGCTACAATAAATAGATCTAGCCATATATCAGACTTCCAAATATAATAAAGGATCATTACACTGGACTATTCAATTAATGATATTAATGGTTTTTTTAATATTAAAAGTAATCAACTTAGTTCCTTCTCACAATTAAAAAAAAAGCTCTGTATATTAAAGCTTTACTTATGAAAACAAAATTAGAAGAAAATTTAGAAAAATAGTTTTAGGATAGACCTACTGCAGTTTCCTAAATAAACACAAAGTACACACAAGTTAATAATTGTTACATCTTTTTGGTAGACTCTTCATTATCATGCATTGATCCACCTGTCATTATCAAATTCTGCATCTCAAAGCCCACCTTATCCGACATTCATATTTGTACCACAGCTTGCTTTTGATTGGTATAGTTGCAGTATGTCTTCCTCTGCCCCTTTATGTTCATTTTCTATCAGTTTGTTGAGGCCTGACTCCTGCAAGCAGCATGTATCTACATCTTTATTTTTTTTATTTTTTACATAGGCTCCCAATGTGGGGCTTGAACTCACAGCTCTGGGATCAAGAGTCAGATGCTCTACTGACTGAGCCAGCCAGGTGCCCCCAACCCCTGCATCTTAAACTTATCACCATCTATTTTTGGTTAATATTGACTTACTTCTGACAAAAAATAGCATCTTTGCTCCAGCAAAGCTCCATTTCCTCCCACTTCCTTTGTGCTTTTGTTTTCCCATCTGTATTATATCTGTATAAGCTCAGTAACACCGGGTTATAAATATTGCTTTAAACACACAATTGGATTTGATTTATTGTCTGATGTCATTCTCTTTCAGCATGGAGGATTTCCTTCAGTATTTATTTAGGCAGATCTTCTAACAATGAATCATCTCAATTTTTGTTTATGTGGAGATGTTTTGATTTACCTTCATTTCAGAAGGATAGTTTTGCTGGATGTAGAAGTGTTAAGAATGGTTTCCCTGGAAATTTAATTCTTCACTTTTTTGTTTGCATGTTGAATATGTCATTCCACTGCTTTCTGGCCTCTGTTTTTTCTCATAAGAAGTCAGCCATTAACGGTACTTTTGTACCACCCATACATAATGAGTTGTTTTACTGCTGTCAAAAATTTATCTCTTAGGGAATGCCTGGGTGGGTCAGTCAATCAAGTGTCTGACTCTTGATTTCGGCTTAGGTCATGATCTCACGGTTCATGGGTGTGAGCCCCACATTGGGCTCCATGCTGACGGCATACAGGGCCTTCTTGGAATTCTCTCTCTCCTCTCTCTCTGCCCCTCCCACCACAAAGCCTGCCACCATTACCTACTCCAAAGACACTTGCAAAACTGTAAATGAGGAATAAAAATATGACTAAAGCTATCTTTTCCGATGCTTTATAAATGTTAATAATTACCTTAGTGTTTTTTATGCAATAGAGCATTTTCTATAGTCTATGGGGTCCCCTAAGTTGCAGCATCATATTGGGGCCAGTCATAGAGTACAAAGAAAAACAAATTGAGTATTTTAAACATAGATATAATGACTTAATGGACTTTAAAGTCCAAAAATTGTTTGTTATGGCTTTTCAAACTAGAAATGAAAAAGCTATGGAAGTGCCTTATAAGGTAAGCTATCATATTTTCATTGGTGGAAATATACACACAATAGCAGAGGGACTAATAAAACCTTGTGTAGTTCACATTGCTGAATGCCTGCTAGATGAAAAGTCAGTGAAAGAAATCACAGAAATCATCTTTGAATGATTCAGTAACTCAAAGTAAAGATTTAGCTGCAAACAAAAAGACTGAGTTAGTATCTCCTCTGTAGAACTGAACTGTTGTCTTCAAAAAAACAAAAAAACAAAAAACAAATCTAGGGATGCCTGGGTGGTTCAGTTGGTTAAATGTGTGACTCTTGACCTCAGTTCAGGTCATGATCCCTTGGTCATGAGATTGAGACCTACCTAGGGTTCAGGGCTCCATGTTGACAGCGTGGAGACTACTTGGGATTCTCTCTCCCGCTCTCTGCCTGTCCCCAGTTCATGCTCTCTCTCTCAAAATAAATAAATGAACTATTAAAAAAAGTCCACAAACCTACATATATACTTAGACTTGCAGTTTTGCTTGTATTCTGGTTCAGCACCAACTAATCATCAGAGATCTTCCTTTATGTGAATACAATAAACACAAGCGGTATTGAAATTTTCAAAGCATTAAGTAACATTTTGAGTTGCTTGGTTTATCCTGTAAAAACTGTGTTGACATTTGTCTTGATGGTATAAAAGTAATGGTGGGTAAGAGGGCTGGTGCTTTAGCATGAATCACAGAGATATGATGCCAAACTATTCTGGTAGTCATTAGATTCTTCACCACAAGTACTTTCTGGGAAAAAAAATTTTTACTGAAGAAGATCCTTAATGAAGCAGTACAAATTATTAATTTTATAAATTCACATCCCTTGAGTATGCATATTTTTAATATTCTGTATTGAATGGGAAGTACACATAAAGCATTTGTGCTGCATACCAAAGGATAACTATCTAGAGGAAAAGCACTGTTGCAATTGTTTGAAATGAGAGGTGACCTAGCTTCTTTACTTATGGAACACCATTTGAAAGAATGACTAACAGACCAACTTTGATAATTCAGACTTGAGTATCTGGCAGACATTTTATTTTTAATGTTTATTTATTTTTGAGAGAGAGAGAGAGACAGAGCATGAGCAGAGAGAGAGACAAACACACACAGAATCCAAAGCTGGCTCCAGGCTCCAAGGTGTCAGCACAGAGCCCGACGCAGGGCTTGAACTTGAACTCACAAACCGCGAGATCATTACCTGACCTGAAGTCAGACACTTAACCAACTGAACCACCCAGGCGCCACAGACATTTTCTAAAAAATGAACAAAGTGAGCCTATTTGACAGGAGATATCTGTGAGCTATTTTGATAAAATAAAATTCAAGCCTTGCTGCAAAACTTAAAATTTTGGGATATTTGTATCTGCCCCTGTGAACTTGACAGCTTCCTATTACTTAAAAACTTCAGATGAGATCAATGGTGATGCTAATATATGCGATTTAAAAAAATCTTGTGTATAGATCTTCCTCGACTTACAATGGGGTTATGTCTTGATGAAGTAAATGTACGTTGAAAATATCATAGGTCAAAAATGCACTTAATAGACCGGACCTCCCAAACATCACTGCTTAGCCGAGCCTATCTTAAACTTAGTCACAACACTTACATTAGCCTACACTTAGACAAAATCAGCTAACACAAAACCTGTTTTATAACAAAATATTGAACCTCTCATGAAATGTATTGAATGCTGTACCGAAAATGAACAGAATGGTTACACAGGTACAGAATGTGTGTAAGAGCATTGATTGTTTACCTTCATGATTGCCTGGCTGCCTGGGAGCTGTGCTCACTGCCGTTGCCCAGCATCACCAGAGAGAATCATAATATGTTGCCAGCCCAGAAAAAGATCGAAATTCAAAATTCAAAGTATGGTTTCTACTGAATGTGTATCGTTTTCATAATTGCTCGGTGGAGATAACCAGCGAGTGTTCTAGCATCTTGTTAAAAGTTGGGGTTTGTTTCTCTCAATCCCACTCAGCATATTCCCTTCTGGCTAGTTTCATCCAACGTTCAGCCTGGTCCTCAACCACAAGCATGTGGACTGATATAAATCTATGAAACTAGGTTACTAGGTTTGAATAACTGTGTTAAATTCTTTAGCAAACTTATGAGGTCCTCAGTCACATTCGGAAACTCTTTAACTATAGCTTGTAATTCGACGTTTATTTAGATCCTCAGAAAACTCAACTTTAAAGAGACAGGTTTTAATAGGGTCAGGGGAGGAGGGAGTGGGGAGTGATTAGGAAGAAAAGGGAAGTTCAGCAGAAAGAGGAAAATGGTGCTGCAGGCAGGGCCTGATCACAAGGTGGCTGCCATATGTCTGCAGACAAAAAAGACTGAGGGGGAAAGAGGCCTCAGAAGCCATTTTGACTCCTTTCAATTGTTTGTTTTCCTCAGTTAATTTAGAAATAGTACTTTGCAGAACACCTGCGTGGCTCAGTTGGTTAAGCCTCTGAGTTTGGCTCAGGTCATGAGCTGGTGGTTAACAGTTCATGAGTTCGAGCCCTGCATTGGGCTCTCTGAGCCTGCTTCAGATCCTCTGTCCCCCTTCATCTCTGCCTGTCTCCTGCTCATGTGTGCACACACTCTCTCTTTCTCTCTCTCAAATGTAAATACACATTTAAAAAAAATTTTTTTACAAAAGAAATAGTATTTTGCAAAGAAGCAAACTTAGAATCCTGAAAACATCTGAAAGCCTCAAGATTTTAAATAGGCATCCCATTCAGTTTTTTCCCCCTTTTCTTCTAAGAAGCCTTGGCTTTCTAATTTGAGTAAAACAAGTTTGGGGAGATCAAAAGTTCCCCATAATGGATGTTGGTGCCTAAATTACTCTGGTTAAGTTAGTCCATTTAGTTATACATGTGTATGAGGGGGACCATAGGTTTTAGACATAAAACTGGCCAGAGTCCCAGTAAGGGAAGTGGGGCAAGCTCAAAGCATTTTGATGACTGGGATTCCATTTCTTGGACGTTTTTCTCTAAAGCAAAGAAAAATTCTTAAACACCACAGTTTTAACAGGAACAGGCTGGTTCCAGAAGGAATCAGACCAAAGTCCAGCACAGTTCCAATGGGAACAGTCCAATCCCAAAAGGGAGTCAGACTGAAGGCCAACACACTTCCAACTGGCACAGCCCCAGCGGGAGCAGTTTGATACTGAAAAGGAATCAGACCGACGGCCAAACAAGTACTCTCAGAGAGAAAACCAATCAAACAGGGCCTTAAAACAGATCCTGAATAAAGCCTGGAGAACTCAGACACAAATTGTGGAGTTTGAAATCCAGGAGGAAACTTACCCTCCAACTCCAGGGTCAGCGAGAAAGCAGTGATTCCTGTTGGCTTGGTGGGTATTGACCCTGTTTGCTCACCAGGCTTGGGGCTGTTGGGTGTCCTCCTTGGATCCCACTTCTAAGCACTAAGTAATGTTAACCTGAAAAAACAAAACTACCAGTTATTTTACCAGCAAAAAAGCTTTATTTGGAATAGCAGAGAATTGCAACATGGGACAAGCAAGTTGGGGCAGAACCATACCAGAGGATCGCTGGTTTATAAAGGAAAGGGGGCATTCGGGAAGGCTGTTATAAACAAAAAATTCCATTGGATTAAACTGGGAGTTCAAAGTATAATGGTTTTTCATTGGCTGAGTTGTGACAGGCTCTCATTGGCTGGTCTGTTGCGGTGGGGGTTTGGGGTGCAGGGAATGGTAGGTTAGTACCCACAGGCAAGGAAGGTCCTCTCTTCCTGCTAAGTCTATAATTGACCTCAAGGGGTAGTGCGCCAGAGCTCCCCTATCCATCCTAAATGAGGTTTCCTTTTATCAATTTTTATAATATGGTTTCAAATCCACATTGCAACTAACCTTTAAGAAATTATCACTATTGGGGCACCTGGGTAGTTCAGTCAGTTAAGCATCAACTCTTGACCTGATCTCATGGTTGGTGAGATTGAGTCCTGCTTTGGGCTCTGTGCTGACAGCATGGAGCCTGCTTGAGATTCTCTCCCTCCCTCCTTCTCTCTCTGCGCCCACCCCCACTTCTCTCTCTCTCAAAATAAATAAACAATAAAAAAAGAAATGATCACTTATCAAATTTTTGTGTAATATCAAAGAAAAATATCCTCAACTATCTGAAAAGTCTATTAAAATACTCCTTCATTTTCCAACTACTTATCTGTATCTGCAGGAGTTTTCATGACATACTTCAACCAGAACTATATATTGTAACAATTTGAATGCAGAAGCATATACGAGAATCCAGTCGTCTTCTCTTTGACCAAACATGAAAAAGTTTCACAAATATGTAAAATGCTTTCTTTTCTCATTAACATTTTTTTAGGCTTGGGAAATACAGTTCTTTTTCATAAAAAATGTTATTTATGTTAACATACAATCCAGGAGGAAACTTACCCAAACAATAGGCTCGTTGTTATTTTTAAAAAGAAATACACTGGAAATATGTTTTAAATTTCCCAATTAATTTTAATATAATAAATACAAGTGGATATGACCTATATATAAACACTAGCTCTTTAGGGTCTTCAATTTTCAAGAGTTTAAAGGAGTCTTGAGACGAAAAACTCTTGCGAACAACTAGATTTGAGTAAGGAGGGCAGAGGAGTTTTGGAGTTTGGAGAGACAAGAAGAGGTGTGAGATAATTCTGGTAACATAGCAGAGTGAGAAAGTAACTGGCCTGGATAATGTATGAATAGGATCATCCACTAAAGGCCTATTCATGGTTACCAATCACAAATGTAAAGTGAGACCAGACAGCCTGGTGGTGTGGTTTTCTCCAGCTACATTCAAGGGTATAGTGCAGGTGTGCAGCAGGTGAAGGCTTGGATTTACCGTAGTTTGCCTTTGTCAACCTGGTGAAAAAAAAGGAAGACTAGGGTAAGGGAGTTTGGTGCACAAAGGACTGATTATGGTGAGATACTGTGGAATCTAATCTGGGCAGAAGAATAAGAAAGGTGAGCATAGTGAAAAATGGGAGGAATAATGAATTGTAGGCTCTAATAATGTGGCTGAATTGTTGGAAGTGGAGCTCTAGGTGGAGTAAGCTTGAAGGATGGGGGGGGGGTGGTTGTCCAAGAGTGGGATGCTTACAATTTAGATCATAGAGAGAGAGGGTATAGTTACCATTTATGGGTTTAGCATATGACAATTGGAATGGGTGGCTGAGGTAGAATGGAGGACAAGGTCACAGGAGAAGAGGGGATGGAGCTTGGGAGGACTATCTCCACTCAGGGATGATATTAGCTGGTAGGATCTGTATGTCCATTCCAGTTGTTAAAATGTTGACATTGTTTCATACCAGTTGGCTAATGACCACTGCCTGAGACCCCCAACGCTCCTCCATTGCCTTCGGCCACCCTGGCTCCTGCTCCGGGACCCATGACCTCCCCATGGCAATCAAAGTATAATACCTGGCTTACGCTGAGGCCCTCCAGGGGAACAACTTTGCTTCTGACTGGTCTCTGCCTATGCTTTACCTGAAGTCACCACTGTCAAGAATCGAGATAGGCATACTATTGGAGAGAGTAACGATGAACATGGACTAAAATCTTCAAGGAGTAAAGACCAAAGACCCAGGGACCTAAAGACACCTGCCTGCAATATAAAGTGAATGCTATTGTCTGATTCTGTGAGCTTTAATGCTGGAGATTTTCATAGAGGAGAGAGGAATAAAGATCTGTAACTGGAAAAAAAGGAGGAAGCAGACACCTAGCTGGCTTCTGTGCCCAATGGTAGGAGGAGGGTGGGGGAGAAAGCAACTACCACTTGTGAGGGTCACAGAAGGAGCAGGGTCCTCAAGAAGGGGACTTTCAGAGAAGAGTTTGAGGGTGGAGAGAGGTGGCTCTTTGTCCTATCAGACCCAACAAATATTATGTAATGCCCCTTTACTATCCTGAAATGGAATTCATAGACAATATAACGTGTGCTTAACCATGATTTTTAGGGGCGCCTGGGTGGCTCGGCTGGTTAAGCGACTGACTTCGGCTCAGGTCATGATCTCATGGTTCCATGAGTTCGAGCCCTTTGTCGGGCTCTGTGCTGACAGCTCAGAGCCTGGAGCCTGCTTCAGATTCTGTGTCTCCCTCTCTCTTTGCCCCTCCCCCACTCACACTCTGTCTCTCTCTCAAAAATAAATAAATATTTTTTAAAAATATTTTTAAAAACCATGGTTTTTAAAACTGAATCTAATGCCTGAGTGACATATAAAGGGAAAATAAAAGTACGATATTATTTAACTAAGTAACATGTATTTCAACATGCAAAAGCTTGGGAATCCCCTCAATCAGGTTAGGATAAAGTGGTATGCTTACTGAATCACCATGGATGATGGACACCCACAGATGCAAATTGATAGTGTTGTATTGATTCATGATGCAAACACCTTTAGCTGCTTTGCCATTAGTAATGTGATTTTTTCCAAAATGATAAATAACTCCTGGTAAAGTTTCAAATATAATAAAGTACAATCTTCTCTTAATTTACATCATCCCTGAAATCCTTTTTTTTTTTTTTAATGTTTATTTTTGAGATAGAGACAGAGCATCAGCGGGGGAGATGCAGAAACAGAGGGAGACACAGAATCTGAAGCAGGCTCCAGGCTCTGAGCTGTCAGCACAGAGCCCGACACAGGGCTCGAACTCATGGAACCATGAGATCATGCATGACCTGAGCCAAAGTCAGACGCTCAACCAACTGAGCCACTCAGGCGCCCCAACAATCTTCAAAAATTCAGCATCCTTGGGCCCTACCCACTCAATTCCAATAGTGCTTTGCAACTACCCTAATAATTTAAAATATTCCCACAAATTTCCAGAACTGTCCCTAAGGATCAGCGTCATTCCTGCTGACTTTCCTGATACAGGGGATTTTTCGAATGACCATTATGTGGTGCAAGGTGTTTGGCCTTGAAAAGGTGGATGTTGGGGTTAGTTGGGGAGGAGCACCTCTGAGCTGCTCGGGATGCATGGCCTCTGTTCTGGATGGGCTGGCAATCTGGTGAGCAGGTAAGAGTTAGAGGAGTCTAAGATCACCAAAAATAATAGTTATATAAAGGTAAGGTTTTGTTTTACTTTTATAATACAAGAAAAGACAGGAAGACTCACAACAGCAACACTTCTAACAGGAAAAATCAATCTCATGGGTTTTATAAGCATTCCCTTCTCAATTCAGTTTTTTAAATATGTAACAGACACTTTTCTTTATGGAAAGAGTTACTTGCAGTTGCTTGCTTTTCATGGATATTCAATTTAATAAAATTATAAGTTTAAAACACAGCTTTTCTTAAGCTTTTAAGCTCAGTTTCACTTGTCCTTTAATTAAAATTCAGTTAAGTTTAACAGATCCTATTTCCTTAAACAATTAACTCATTTAACTATCATGGTTAATTAAATCCCCTTAAATGTTTTAAATTATAAGCCCAAATTTAATATACTTGATTCTCTCAAGCAAGACACTCAACAAGGCTGGTCCATTGATAAGATAAAGAAAATCTTCTTTAACATGGAAACTCTAGTTTCAAACCTAAGGTGCCTAAAAAGACCTTGAAACATTTCCATCTTTTAGACAAATACTGTTTACAAAATTAGACAAATCTTCATGCATTTTAAAAGTAACATCTCCAATTAAAATCATACAATTAATATGTCAGATTTTCTTAAATGGTTCAAACACCATAAATAACCATTATACATGATTTTTCATGATGGTTATAAAACTTATTCCTAGACCTCACATGAAAGTATTAATCTTAAGGGCTCAATTTTACTTTATTCATGTCTGTACTTGATTAGAAAATCTCCCGAGTAGCCAAGTCACTTGACAACTGCAGGGAGCAGGTTACCATCTCGGGCCAACTGAGTGCCCTGGCCAAAGACTGGGGTCAAGATCCAGGTTTTGAAGTCAGAGGTTCTGGCCTGCAACTTGGATGGTACTTCTGGGCTGATGCTACTCAAGACTCAGGCTCATCTCCCTAAACATGTCTTAAGATCATGGAGGTTTAAATCCCTAAGTTTTCTTTTCTTTTTTTTTTTTTTTTTAAGTTTGTTTGTTTGTTTGTTTTTGAGAGAGAGAGAGAGGCAGGAAGAAACAGCATGTGTAAGCAGGGGAGGGGAAAAAGAGGAGGAGGGAGAGAATCCCAAGCAGGCTCTCTGCTTTCAACGCTGAGCCACACTTGAGGTTGGATCTCACAAACCATGAGATCATGACCTGAGTTGAGATCAAGAGTGGGATGCTTAACCAACTGAGCCACCCAGGCAACCCTAAATCCCCAAATTTTCTTTCTTTTTAAAAAAAATTTTTTAATGCTTATTTATTTTTGAGAGAGAGACAGACAGACAGAGTATGAGTGACTGAGGGACAGAGAGGGAACACAGAATCCAAAGTAAGCTCCAGGCTCTGGGCTGACAGCACAGAGCCGCAGGGGCGCTTGAACTCATGAACCTGGAGACCTGAGTTGAAGTCAGAGGCTTAACTGAGCCACCCAGGTGCCCCATAAATCCCCAAATTTTTTTACGATTTGGATCATGAGTCATGAGAAGTTATTGTACTTAGTCAAATGTTAAAATCTTTACTGTAACTTCTTCGATGCCTCTTTATTGCCTGGTAGGATTCCATGCTCTTCACCTATTTTATTTCCTTACTTGTCTTGCTGGTCTAATTTTTTTAGAATGTTTATTTATTTTTGAGAGACAGAAGTGGGGGGAGGGGCTGAAAGAGGGGGGGACAGAGGATCTGAAGTGGGCTATACACTGACAGCAGCAAGCCCAATTTGGGGCTTAGACTCCAGAACTGTGAGATAATGACTTCAGCCGAAGTTGGAGGCTCAAACCGACTGAGCCACCCAGTGCCCCTTGCTGATCTAATTTTTATAGTCATTCTATTGACATCCCTCCTGTGTTCCACACCTGAATCCTGTATGATTTAACACAGCTCCTGAATTGTTTAAATTCATTCATTCAACTAAAATCTATTGAGCCCCTCCTTAGTTCCAGATACTATTCTAGGCCCTGGAAATACAATATAGAAAACAAAACAGAAAAACAAACAATGCTAGCCTCATGGAACTTTCTTTCTAGTGAGACCATGACCTTCTCACCATCTTGAGCTACCACTTTGAGTCAGAAACTATGTCACTGAAAACCTTGGCTGGCTCAGGGCCGAGCATATAACAATACAATAGTAATAGCTAATATTTTTGAGAACTTACTGAGAATCCAGCATACTTCTAAGGGCTTTGCTTGTGTTTTTCATGTAATCCTACAACAGACCAATGTTGGGAGGTGGCTGGTTTACAGATAAGGAAGGAGGTACACCAATGTTCAGTCATTTGCCTACGTCCCATAATTTGTAAGTAACAGGGCAGGAATTTTCTGGCCAATATACGTACATATGTATATACATGTATACATTTATTTATTTATTTTGAGAGAGAGGGAGAGAGAGATAATCCCAAGCAGTCTCCATACACCAGCGTGGGGCTTGAACTCATGAACCATGAGATCATGACCTGAGCTAAAATCAAGAGTAGGATGCTTAACCAACTGAGCCACCCAGCACCCCAGCTCATATTTAATGGTTATGCCACACTGCCTCCTAGAGTAGTGTGAAAATGTTTGGGGGAAAAAAAAAAGTCCATGTGAAATTCTTGTGGTCCTAACCAGCTGGTTACCTTGGTGTGTGTTGACAAACCACCCGTTTATCTCCCCCTCCTCCCCCGACCTCATGTCTTTCTTCTGCTCTAACTGGTGTGTCTGTTGATGTTTTATTTATAAAATATTCTTAATTTAAACCAACTGAACACCAGGTGTCCAGAGCCAGATTCTATCAGGAAACTTGCCTTACATTTGCAAGCAGGAAAATGGGATTAGATTAAACCAAAAGGGAAAAATTATGTGGTGTCTTCAATTCATCTCCACCTACGCCTGCCACGGCTGATCATGTGCAGACCAGAGGCAACAGATGTCCTACTGGGAAAGCCACAGGGCCTGAATGTTTGCACGTCAGCCATCATTTGCAAAAGTAGACAGATTCAGCCTCACTCAGATTGCTGGCAATTTCATGAGGAGCCTTCAGCAGGGGCCAAGAAATTTCTCCCTCTTCAGAATGCTTTCTGAGCAGAGGGCATCAGCCAGGGTGAGACAGAATAGGCAAAACATGATTCAGGAGTGCCAGATGATGGCCCTAGTGCAGAAACCTTTTTGGAACACTCTGGTATTGCTTAAATGCCAGTGTGATTGTTCAGGAGTCTCTTTTTTATTTTTTTATTTTTTTTATTTTTTAACTTTTTTTTTAACATTTATTTATTTTTGAGACAGAGAGAGACAGAGCATGAACGGGGGAGGGTCAGAGAGAGGGAGACACAGAATCTGAAACAGGCTCCAGGCTCTGAGCTGTCAGCACAGAGCCCGACTCAGGGCTCGAACTCATGGACCGCGAGGTCATGACCTGAGCTGAAGTCGGCCGCTCAACCGACTGAGCCACCCAGGCGGCCCGGGGAGTCTCTTTTTTAAAAAATCCCTTGTTTTCGATCATCATTAAACAAAACCATTGCAAGAAAGAGCCCTTTTCATGATTTTGTAGTATTGGCTTAAAGCAAAACTATAAATCTTATGTTTCCCATCCAATAGTTAAGTGTCAATAACACTAAAATGATTTTGATAAAGAGATAAGGACAAATAAGATGATAGACGTTCAGGCCATTGTGATTTGAACACTGAAAAATATCATGAAGGCTTTCGTGTCGGCAAATGTGAACAGAACAGTCCTTGACTGCTTACCACCTACCATCTATAGAAGGTAGGACCAGAATCAGATGTATGTGACAGAAAATCCCAAAATACCAGTGGCTCAGACAATGGAGACTGTTGGAATAATGGCCTTCAACAAATCACTCCTCAGTAATTTGCCTTTGGGTGACTGGCACAGACCAATGGGACATTAGCACGTGACACAAATGGAGGTTTGAAAAGCACTTTCATATCGGCATTTGCCTTCTCTTTTTTCGGACCCTGAGACCACCATGTGAAAAAGCTTAGGCTAACCTACTCTAGGATAAGATCAGATGGAACAAACAGGAGCCATCCCAGCTGAGGCCCCCTAGACCAACCAGACATGTAAAGCCCACCTAGACCATCCAGTTCCAGCCAATCCTCCAGCCACACAGGTGATCTGTAGAATCTGGAGCTAAATAAGACGATTGTTGTTTTAAGCCACTAGGTTTAAAGTAGCTTGTTATGCAGCAAAAGCTAACAAGTGCATACAATATAGAAACTTCTTTTTTTCTCTCCCTCATAAATGAGACATATGAAGCCCAAGGATGGTATAGTATTCCACTCGGTCATGGACTTCTTCCATCTTGCTTTAACTTCATGATCCAGAAGGGTTGCTGGATCTCCAGCTGGTGCAGTTTAATTTCTAGCTAGCAGGAAGCAGGGTAGGGGGAGCGATGGAAGAAAAGTAGGTTCCTTCTCTTTCTAAACACCCACCAGAAGTTTTACATACCACATATGCTTATATCTCATTGACCCAAACTTAGTTATGTGGCCACAGCCAGTAACAAGAGAGACTAGGAAACATAGTCTTATTTCTAGGAGCCATTAGCCCAGCTAAAAATCTGAATGTTTTGTTTTGTTTTGTTTTGTACTAAAGAAGGGAAATGGCTCTCTCTGAAAAATATCAGCCCCTCCCCAACTCGTGCTCTGTCTCTCTTTCTCCCCAAAATAAATAAACATTAAAAAAATGTTTAAGGGGTACCTGGGTGGCTCAGTCAGTTAAGGTCCGACTTCAGCTCATGATCTCATGGTTCACGGTTTTAAGCCCCGTGTCGGGCTCTGTGCTGACAGCTGGGAGCCTGGAGCCTGCTTCGGATTCTCCCTCTCTCTCCTGCTCCTGCTCTCTCTCTCTCTCTCAAAAATAAATAAAACATTTTTAAAAATAAAAGAAAAAGAAGAAGGGAAATGGAATTCGGGGAGAAAGAAGCAGCTTTGGCCTAACTTTTCCCTGCTGTGAACTCCCACCATGAGTTCACTCCCTGTGTGAACACCACACAGGCCTTTACTCATCTTTGAATCTGCATCACTCCGCGGATATTCAATAATGTCTGCGGCGTGTTGCCAAGTGAATGGACAGTTTGTTCCTCAGACCACTGAAAGGGCACTCACCAATTTAGGAATTGTACCCCACCTTCAGCAGGGGGTTGGCGTCACCCTACTATGAGTGACTACAATACATCTTATTAGAGAGGCTTCAGAAGGTAGTAAGAAAACCATGAGACTTAAAGTAAGAATCTTGTCTCTGTCGCTTATTTCCTGGGTGACACTGGGCAAAGTGCCTGCCCTCCTGTATCCTTGTCTGTAAAGTGAAAAGAAAAATTGTGAACTTAATGGGGAGTTAATTCTTTCTTTTTTTTAACTGTTTTTATTTATTTATTGAAAGAGAGGGCGAGGGAAGGAGGGACAGAGAGAGAGAAAGAGGGGGAGAGGGAGAGAGAGAGAGAGAGAGAGAGAGAGAGAATCCCAAGTAGGCTCTGCGCTAACAGCTCAATCTCATGAACTATGAGATCATGACCTGAGCTGAAATCAAGAGTCAGACACTTAACTGACTGAGCCACCCAGGCGTCCCAATGGGGAGTTAATTCTTCACAGGTACAGGTTTTGGAAATAGATAGTGGTGATGATTGTACAACACTGTGAATGGAATTACTGCCACGGAAATGCCTTCAAAATAGTTTAGAGGGGGGGCACCTGAGTGGCTCAGTCTGTTAAGCATCAGACTCTTGATTTTAGCTCAGGTCTGGATCTTGCAGTTTGTGAGATTGAGCCCCACGTCAGGCTCTGCACTGACATTGCAGAGCTGGTTTAGGATTCTCTCTCTCTTCCCCTTTCTCTGCCCCTCCCCCATTCATTCTCTCTCTCTCTCTCTCTCTCTTTCTCAAAATAAACAAACTTAAAGAAAAATGGTTTAGAGGATTCCTACCTCACAACCTTGTCATATTTCTGTGTGTGCTTCATGTGCATTTATAGAAGAACATGACAAGGGATAATTTAGGAAGGCAAAAGAAAAAACAATCACAAAAGGGTGGTCTGGGATGGGGTGAGGGGACGAATGGCAGTGGTTGGAAGTCAGTAATTACATCTTCCAGGAATGCTTGAGTCTTGTAACCAGAACCCTCTGTGGTCTCTTGGCAACACGCTGACTGTACAGAGAAATGCCCGATATGCAGAATTAGTGATGCGGTAGTTCTCTGGTGGCATTCTGTGCAGAATTGTTAGTGCTTATGTTTGCAAACTCTCAAAAACTTTAAAATCGAGCTAGGTGAGACAGAGTTCATGCCATCTGGTCGGGACTGGTCATTCAACTCCAGTTCAATCAACATTTAACGAGCACCTATGTGCAGTCATTAGGCTATTAATAAATATTCTGGTTCTTGCCTCAGGACATAACGTCAGATTTCATTTCCTTACTGCCTTAGATTTGACAAATGAAAGAGCAGAAGTAACATGTGTCATGCTGGGCAAAAGTATTCTCCTTCCCCTTTCCTGCCTCAGTGATTGCAGAAGCACACGATAAGATGAAGCCTCTATCACCTGTGTCTATGAAGGACTACACTGAGCCATACCTGCCACCCCACACTAAGCCTGTAGCATGAGGGAGGAGAAAACTTCTGTGTGTTACGTCACGGACATTTTGACATTGTTTCCTACTGCAGTATTACTTTGCCTAACCTCAATAATGCTATGTGTCTCACCCTGGACTAAGTGGGTGTTTATTTATAGAGACTAAACTCTAGAGCTAGGGAGCCTGAGTGTTAATCTGGGTTAGCTACTTTCTCACTGTGTGATCTTGGACTAATAAATAAACTTATCTGTGCCTATTTCTCACATTTTTTTTTTAATTTTAGAGAGAGAGAGAGAGAGCAAGAGCACAATCGGGGCTGGGGGTGAGGGGGAGAGGGGGAGAGGGAGAGAGGGAGAGAGAAAGAATCTTAATCAGGTGCCACACTCAGCGCAGAGCCTGATGCTCTGTCCCATGATCCTGGGATCATGACCTGAGCTGAAATCAAGAATCGGACGCTCAAGTGACTGAGCCACCGAGGTGCCCCCCTATTTCTCACATTAGAAGGTGAGGAAAATAATGGAAACCATCTCATAGGATTTTCATGAGGATTGAACTAGATGAGCAATATACCCCAACACATAGTAAGTTTTCAAAAATGTTGGACAGTGATGATCTCATTTAATTTTCAAAAGAACTCTATGTAAGATTTGTTGTTTTTCAAGCCTTTGAGATCTTGGTACTGTTACAGCAGCATAACCAGACCCCAAGCACACAAATAATAAAACAAAGTTTTGAGATTAGAATCCATCATTGACCCATCCGTCCACCTTGTGGGCAAACTTCTGTCCCTGGAAGCTGTTCAGCTCAGTGTGTAGCTACTTCTCATCTATCCTCAGCTGCTCTCTAGAGGGTTCATTCACTTACTCACCTTCCCCAGTGACCAAACCCATGCAAAAGATCCCCCTGGGGAAGACAGAGCTACAGCCACCTTCCTGGTCCCTCAGTCAGAGACTGTCCTGCTCTCCTGCCTAAAAAGCCATCCAGGAATCAGACCCTTAGATATGGGATCCATTTGATGTCCTTTTGTACCACACTCACTTCTTAGTCTGTCAAAGCCAAATTATTTATTCAAACAACTTTTTAACGGGTGGGGATAGGGGCAGAGGGAGAGGGAGAGAGAGAATATTAAGCAGGCTCCACCCCCAGTGTGGAGCCTGACATGAGGCTCCATCTCATGACCATGAGAGCATGGCTTGAGCCAAAACAGAGTCAGTTGCTTAACCAACTGAGCCACCCAGGCACCCCAAATATTTTTTTAAGGAAATAATTTGTGCACAAGATAAAAGTATTTCAAAGACACAAAAGGATATAGAGAGATGTCTGTTTCGCGCTGCTCCCCAGAGGCAACGAAGGTGGGTTTTAAAAGCAGTTCCTTGTTTCTTTCTCCAGCTGTACCATCACGGGGAATGCACTTCTGGGGCGAATATCCTTCCTGCTTGGTGGCTGCACCCACTGCTCTGTCTCACCAGCAACATCCTCCTCCTGCCCTTCTAATCCCGCACATCCTGCTATGTCTATTCAAGCCACCTTCTCTAGGAAGAAGTTTTTAGCAATTCCAGCTGTTTCTCATCTCTCTTCTTCCTGACAACAGTCCCATATCTGGACATTTTGTCATATCCAGTTGATCAGGTGCTAGTTTCTAGTGGCTTGGTGTAGGCCACCCTCACTTCCCCAACCAGCCTGAAGGCTGATTATCCATCTCCGTGGCTTCCACTACCACCTACACCCCAATGACTCCCAAATCCACTCTCCTGAGTTTCAGACATATTTCCAGTTGAAACTGGCTTCTTCCCTGTTGTCCTGAACTGAATTCGTGCTTCTTTCCCTTAACTTACCCTACTTCTCGAATCTCCTCTCTCAATGAATGGCATGAATACCTGTTTCATCATCTGAACTTGAAACTCCCTGCCACCCCCACAGCCACCATTCCCCTACACCCTTGACATTCCTGCAAGGTGACCACCTGCCATTCCCCGGACAGAAGCTTCACTTTCATGCCTTTGTTCCTTCTATCCCTTGACTTCCCTCTCTCCTGCTCTCCTCTGCCCACCCCTAGCCAGACTCCATAGTCCAGCACAAATGTCATCTTCTTCGTGAGACCTTCCCTCCACCTCTAACCCTGACCTCTGCTCCTGGACAGTATTGACTACTCTTTCCTCTGTGTCCCCATATTTGTGTTCTTGCTGCACATGCATCAAAACAATGGTTGTACCCACCTGAGTGGGAGCAGACATCACTCATTCGTTTAACATTCCCAGTGCCAAAATTGGGAGGTGACAGATATTCAATCTATGTCTATTAGACACACAAATAAATGAATGAGTGAATGCACGAATTAGATGCTGTATAACTTTTAATTCTGTAGACAACGGGATTGTAATGTATACTCTTTAAGGGATCTTGAAGTGGAAACATTCTATTATTTGAGCTCCTCAGTGTCTCTAACAGTCAGCCCCTTTTCTTCCCACTCCATCTTCCTTTCTTCCATCTTTCCTTTCTTCCTCGTTCTTTCATTCAAATAGCTATTGAGAATTCCCTATGTGCCAGGTCCTGGGCAGGACACTGGGGGAACCAAGGGTAATAAGGAATCTTGTCTGCTTTCAAGAAGGTCACATCTTGGTATCACAATCCAAGATTTCAAGATAATCTACAAAGCTATAATAATCAAAACAGTATGGTACTAGCACAAAAAACAGACACATAGCTCAACAGAACAGAATAAAGCACCCAGAAATCCAAGCTTATAAGGTCAATTAATCCACAACAAAGGAGACAAGAATATACAATAAAGACAGTCTCTTCAACAAATGGTGCTGGGAAGACTGGATGTCTTCAGGCAAAAGAATAAAGCTGGACCACTTTCTTATACCAGACACAAAAATAAATTCAAAATAGATTATAGACCTAAACATGAGACCTGCAACCATAAACTCCTAGAAGAAAGCATAGGCAGCAATCTCTTTGACATCAGCTTTAGTAACATTTTTTTTCTACCTATGTCTCCTCAGGCAATGGAAATGAAAGCAAAAATAAATTGTTGGGACTACATCAAAATAAAAAGCTCTTGAACAGTGAAGGAAACCATTAATAGGACAAAAAGACAACCTACTGAATGGGAGAAGATATTTCCAAATGATGCATCTGATAAGGGGCTAATATCCAAATATACAAAAAATGTATACAACTCAATGCCAACCCCCCCAAATATCCAATTTTTAAAAGAGCAGATGTCCTGAATATACATTTTTCTAAAGAAGACATACAGATGGCTAACAGACATGAGAAAAGATACTCAACATCACTTGTCATAAGGGAAACACAAATCAAACTACAATGAGATATCATCTTACATCTGTCAGAATGGTTAGTATCAAAAAGGCAAGAAATAACAAGTGTTGGCAAGGATATAGAAAAAAAGGACCCTATTGGTGGGAATGTATACAGGTGCAGCCACTGTGGAAACAGTACTAAGGTTCCTAAAAATCATAAAAATAGAATTACCATATGATCTAGTAACTCCACTACTGGGTAACAAAGCAAATGAAACACCAGTTCAAAAAGACATGTGTAACTCTATGCCTATTGTAGCATTATTTACAATAGCCAAAACATGGAAGCAACCTAAGTGTCCATTGATAGATGGATGGATAAAGAAGATGTGGCGTATATACATATACAACGGAATATTACTCAGACACAAAAAAGAATGAGGTCTTGCCATTTGCAACAACACGCATGGACCTAGAGGTCCAGTTATGGAATGAATAAGTCATAGGACAAAAGGCACAGCATAGGGAATATAGTCAATGGTATTGTAGTAGCATTGAATGGGGACAGATGGTAGCTATACTGGTGGTGAGCATTACATAATGGATGGTGGGGTGCCTGGGTGGCTCAGCTGGTTAAGTGTCCAGCTTCGGCTCAAGTCATGATCTCACAGTTTGTGGGTTCAAGTCCCGCATTGGGCTCTGCGCTGACAGCTTGAAGCCTGAAGCCTGCTTTGGATTCTGTGTCTCCCTCTCTCTCTCTGCCCCTCCCCACACTCTCTTTCTCTCTCTCCAGAATAAGTAAACATTAAAAAAAATTAAAAAACAAAAACAAACAAAATAATGCATAGAGTTGTCAAACCACAATGTTTTACACCTGACACTAATATGACATTGTGTGTCAACTATACTTCAAATAAAAAAAATACAAATTTTTTTTTTATGTTTATTCATTTTTGAAAGAGAGAGACAGAGCACAGGCAAGGGTGGGGCGGAGAGAGAGGGGGACACAGAATCTGAGGCAGGCTCCAGGCTCTGAGCTGTCAGCACAGGGCCTGATGCAGGGCTCGAACTCACAAACCGTGAGATCATGACCTGAGCTGAAGTTGGACGCTCAACCGACTGAGCCACCCAGGTGCCCCAAAATAATACAAATTTTAAAAAACTTTTTAAAGAAACTCACAGCTTAGTGGTGGGGGGAGGGGCAGGAATGTTTAATTCAAATGTCAGATACCACTTCCCCTTTCAGAGGACAGCTTTCCTTATATATAATATATATATATATATATATATATATACACATATATATATATATATATACACATATATATATATACATATATATATATGTATATATATATTATTATTTTTATTTTTAATGTTGTTTTTTGAGAGAGAGAGCATAAGCAGGGGAAGGACAGAGAGAGAAACACAGAACCTGAAGCAGGCTCTAGGCTCATGAGCTGTGAAATCATGACCTGAGCTTAACTGACTGAGCCACCTAGGCGCCCCCAGAGGATAGCTATCTTTAACTTACAGGCCAACAGGACTGGTCCTGCTATCTCTCTCTGGTTTGTCCACTATGACTAGTATCATGCATATTTCCTCGGTTCTCCCACTTCCTCTGTGGGCCCCCCTCTTTATTGCTGGTCACTACTTGAAACTCTGAGTGATGGTCACCTGATAGAATGGACCTTCCTCACTGGTACCAGGAAGAAGATTGAGAGGCACAGGCTCCCTTCCTTGACTACCAGGTCTCCTAGGTCTTTCTGAGGCTACCTTCCACACGGCACAGGTAGGTATATATGACTTCCACCACAGGAAGGTTGGAACAACTTAGACCTGGGGACCCTTAGACTGGGACCCTTCACAGAGTGGATCTCCTGGTAAGCACTCCCTACTTGTAATCTGGTTCCCTTTCTGTTGGGTTTGTATCTTCTCCCCCAAGCACTATCCATCTGAATCAACATCCATCCACTTTTCTAAGAAGAGCTATTTTCCCACCTTTAAGGAAAGATATCAATCACTGAACTCATTTATCCACCCCCTTTTCTCCCCAAGCAATGCCCTGAATCTGAGTTATTTACTTCTAGGTAAGGCCACAGGGTTCCGACCAATAGCCATCAAGACTCAAGAACCATCTGGGGAATGAGGGGGTTCCAGTTCTCATAGTCAAGGACAAGTAAGGGTCCTCCAGGTTAGATTGCCTTTTCCACATTCTACCAGGATGAGCTTTAGTCCTCCTCAGCCATTTCATTAGTGGTCTGGCTAAATTAAGTAAATATATGTTTCTTGATGACAGACAGTATTTTTTGGATGCATGATAGTCATTGCAAAAACTTATTACAGGAGAGAGTTCTGTAACTGCCAGAATGCCTTGCCCATCTCTGTAGTCAGTGAGCCCCATTACTGTCCGGAGCAGAGCAGGACTCAGTTCCTTCTCTGCACAGGGGACAATCTGTTTAATAAAGGAACAATGATTCCTCCTAGGGACTGCTCCCAATGTTACTCCAGGAAAAACATGCCTATGTATGTTCATTGTTGAAAGTGAAGCACCATGTACGGTAAGAACATGTAGGTGGTGCTCAATTATTGACTGTTCTCAATCTCAGTAAATGATATCACCAGGTACCCAGTTGCTTAGGTCAAAAATCGTGACCCCTTCCTACCCCCCTCCCACACTCCATATCCAATTCATAAGTAAATCTTGTTTGCTCTATCTTCAGAACACATTCCCAATGTGACCACTTTAATCTACTGCCACCATTATCCTGTGATATTTTCTATATTTCACTTACCATCTACCATTATATTGTAAATCTACAGGTGATCTTCATCATTTGTGGATTTTGTCTTTGTGAGTCCATCTACTTGTTAAAATTCACTTATGATCCTAAAATCAATTCTTATGGTCCTTTCATGGTCATTCAGAGACACCCATAGAAAGATGAAAAATTTGACTCACCTGATGAACTCATTCCCAGCTGAGGTCAAACAAGGCAACTCTCTGTCTTCTTGTTTCAGCTCTTATAAGCAAAGGTCTTTTTTATGGTCTATTTAGTGCCATGTTTTCACACATTTGTGCCTTTTCTTGGTGATTTTACTGTTTAAAATGGTGCCCGAGCATGGTGCTGAAGTGCTGTCTAGTGTTAAGTGTAAGAAGGCTGTGGTGTGCCTTATGGAGAAAATATGTGTGTTAGATAAACTTCACTCAGGCCTATAGTTATAGTCTCAGTGCTGTTGGCCATGAGTGCAATGTTAGCAAATTAACAGTATATATTAAATAAGCTGTCTTTAAACAGAAACACACATAAAACAAGGTTATACATTGATCGTTGGATGAAAGCAATTGCTGAAATTAAACAGTTCCTGAGCATAAGCAAAAAATTATAATAGGATTAACAGTATCTGTGATGATCACAATAGAAACCAAAGATATTTTCTAATCACACTACAGTTGTAGAAAATTTGAAAGATAGTTTTATACTCATAGTACTTTGAATTATGGTAGGTATTTTGCTCACCACCAGAGATCATTATTTGAATGTGTTAATAAGGGAACATTTCTGCACCACACATTTTAATGATTATATTGAGGATAATTGATTTCCTTTGAAATCTTGTGGTTTTATTTTCTGCATTTAAGACATTAAACATTAAAACATTCTCAGAAGAGATCCATAAGGCCTCTCCACCCTATCAATGAAATCCATGGCACAAAAGAGTTTAAGAACCTAGCTTCAGGTCAAGGCCATATTTAGGTAACACATCTAGGATCATGAAACTACTTAGAACTGGGATCCACACCCAAATCTGCCTGCAAGCATCACCACAGAAGGACCTCCCTCTACAAAGACTCCTCTGTGCATCCCCTCAGACATCTGGAAGAGTACTTGGCAGAAAGTTTCCAATGGATTCCATAAAGCATATCCATGTGCAGAGCGTCTCACAGGGGGCTGGAGGGCATCATTCTTCCAAGTGTGGCCCGAAAGCTGTTACTGATCAAAGATGAGAAAAGCAAGAAATTGAGAGTAAGGGTTTAGAAATCTTTTTAGAAATATGAAACTAACAATAAAATAACCAAGGCGTGTATTTTCTGTCTTTGTGTTTTTTTAAAACTTTCAGTTTATTTTGCAAAATCATCAGTCTGCAGTGGGTTGGAAATTTACAAAGACTAAACAAACAAACAGACAAACAAATACTAGTTTCTTCTCCACACAAGAGTTTGAGAACCACTATTGTGGGGGGGGGGTGCAGCGGGCAGAAATGGGGAAAGAGACACGGATACAAATGGGCAAATGTTCTGACAAAATGATGGACACAGAAGCACATCAGACTAGCAGAACTGGGGAAGGCAGAGGGAGGAGGAAGCATTTTTTAAAGTTTTTTTTTTTTAAGGTTTATTTATTTATTTTTGAGAGACAGCACAAGTGGGGAGGGGCAGAGAGCAAGAGAGAGAGACAAAGTCCCAAGCAGGCTCCACACTGTCAGCACAGAGCCCGATGTGGGAACTCATGAACCATGAGATCACGACCTGAGCTGAGGTCAGACACTTAACCGACTGAGCCCCCCAGGTGCCCTGAGGAGGAAGCATTTGAGCTGTGTTTTGACCAATGTCTATAGGTGGAGACGATGCATTTCTGGGTATTCCAGGCAATGGGCCCAGCAGGAACTAAGGCAAGGAGTGTAGAACACAAGGTGCATCAGAGAAGGTGGTCATCAGGAAAGAAGGGGCAAATGGCTGTGTGTATCTTCAGTGAGTGGGGACACAAAACTCATGGCTTTTGAAACATGGTGGGGATTTGGAGCTTTTCAATAGGCCATAAAGAGCCATGGATCTATTTTGAACAGGAAAGGAAATAATCATACTTAAGTTTTAAATGATAGTATGTTGAGCCAAACTAAATTTAAAAAATTCTCAGGCACTGACTCTTTCAGCGGAGAGAATTTGCTCCTTTCATCAGAATGTACAACTACACAGAGATTGATTTCCATGCCTGGATGAACACATGCAAGGATGTGCATGAATGAGGATTGCTCTGGAAAACCTATTTGCCTCTTTTCTCCTGTCCTCTCCTCTCCTCTCTTCTGTCTTATTTTCTCTCTTTCCTCTCTTATTGTATCTCACTTAGCACTTGGAGCTACTAGCCAGCCACATGTGGTCACTGAGCCCTTGAAATAGAGCTTCTGTGGCTAAGGAACTGAACTGTATATTTTATTTAATTTTAATTAATTTAAATTTAAATAGCCACATGTGGGTATTGGCTACTATATTGGATAGTGCAGGGACTTACTACAATGAAGACAGGGAAGGAAAATCTAGATGCCACTAAGTCTTTTTAAAAAATTTTTAACATTCTTCTCCTCTCCTCCTCCTCCTCCTCCTCCTTCTTCTTCTTCTTCTTCTTGAGAGACAGAGAGAGATAGGGTGTGGGCAGGGGAGAGAGGCAGCAAGAGAGGGAGACACAGAATCTGAAGCAGGCTCCAGTCTCTGAGCTGTCAGCACAGAGCCTGATGTGGGGCTCGAACCCACAAGCCATGAAATCATGATTTGAGTCAAAGTTGGATGCTCAATCAACTGAGCCACTGCTACGAAGTCTTCAGACAGGGTGTCATGGCATATTTGGTTAACAAGAGTAGTCACAGAAGAATGAAGATGGAAATGAATCTTTCTGCTTTTAACCCAGATATGTATGTTTTAGCCTATCTGTGTCCAATGAGTCTCTTGGAAAGAGGCCTGGGAGCCAGGAGCTTAGGGTCCTGAGTTTGATGTGCTACTTTAGACAGGTCACTGCTAGGGGAAGGGCAAGAACTAATGTCCATTGAGCATTAACAAAACACCAGGTATGGGGTGTTAAACATGTTTACAGATTACTACATTTGAACGTTGCACAAACCCATAAAATAGCATTTTTATTCCTATGTTACAGATGAGGAAAAAGCAGATCAGAGAGGTAAGCAATTTGTCCAAACCACCCAGGTTGCGAGGTATAGAGCAGGTATTTAGATATATAGAGCCAGTTCTAAGGCCAAAACTCTTCCCACTGCACCTCTGGGCTTCCCTAAACTCTCCTAAACATCTATTCCTTCCCTTCTTGTCCCCCAGTGAGACAGGATGATGAAGAAAACCTAATGAAAGTTAGGAAGGTCCCAACATGTTGACAGGGCAAACGTGTTGAGTGTGCACAAGGGAGGGAGGTGATATTTTCTGAGAATACAAACAGGGCACAGTGTTCTGAGACGGTTCTGCACTCTAACTGATATTGAAAATACTTTAAATTTTCCATTTAAGTTATGCCTGAGGCTGGGCCTGTTTCAATCATGTAAAAACCAATATCAGTTTGGAAAGGTTATCACAGCCTTGCCAATTCCAGTCAACATTAAAAATGCAAATGTTTAGTATTTAAATATAGCCTTTGGCCACCAGCATCCAGGACATCAGGTAAACCACAGTGGGCAGCCATCTCCCACTGAGGGCTTGGCTGGCCCACTGAAAGGAAGCGAAGGATGTGCCTAAAAGTCTGCTTTGTACGAGGCTGATGGAAGCACTTCCAGCCCCATGGAAGTCTGGGTCCTCAGAGGTCATCCAGTTGGGGTTGCTGAATCAGACATCCATTCAGTGTGGGGCAGAGACCCCGTCAATCTTATTTGTCTTTGTCTTCCCAGTACCTATCCCAGTGCCTGCTTCATAGGAAGAGCTCATAGAGATACTAATTGGATAGATGAATTAATTCATCTCTCATCTTTTATGGGTTAACCTATTGTATCGCAGGCACTGTGCTAGGCCTATAAGTTCACACAGAAACAAGCCATTTGGGGAAATCAATCTCAAGGAATTTGCCATCTAAGAAGTGTGGTAAGATATGCAAATAAATAATAACAACATAAAATAGTATTAAGTGAACCTTACCATAAGTATTAATTCTGGAGGTCTCTCAACAGGTGTTTGAAAATGGGCCAGATGAAGAGTGCCCGTGAGGCCAGACATCAAGATTCTGGGTGTTCTGAGACATGGAGTAACTGGGCAGTGAGATCAGCAATGGGAGGTTCGTGGAAGAGGTGCCAAGAAGCACTCCTGAGGTGGGTTCATGTCCTTGGTGGTCTCCTCCACTCAGACTGTAGGCTGTCTGAGAGCTGGCCTGTGTCTTATTCAGCTCTGCACTCCAGTACCTCACATGAGGTCTGACACATAGTAAGAAGCAACATATGCTGAATAAATGAATGAATAAATGAAGGAATATTAGGAATCCATAAGGGATCATACAAAGAAGCATTTATTGAGAGTTTAGTAGGCACCAAACATTTAATAGATACCTTCTTAGTTAATTGTAAGAATCAGGGTGCAGCTAGGAGACAGAAACCACATCAGCTACTTGAACAGAGGCAGTTGAACGTAAAGGATTGTAAACAGGGTATAAAGTTGTTAACTGGGCAACTGGAAGGGTAAAATGAGAACTATCAAGTATAACAGAGATAGCAACTGCAGAAAGCAGCTGTCACCCTAGGGATAAGGGACCACGGGGGCAGGGAGGGGGGAGTTACAACTGTTAAAAGTTAGAGGCTTAGTAGAGAGACCCTGGGAGCTGAAACTCAGGCAAGGGAGCAGGGGACCCTGCCAGACTGGTGCTGGTATCTCTGATTGGATGTGATGAAGCTAATTCTTTGTTGGAAACTACAAACCGGCTTTGGCTACTGCAATGGGAAGGCCTTGCTGCTGCCAGGAAGAAGGAGCATTGCTGGGGTGATGCTCACAGCCACCCCTCTAAGATTCAAGACCCAGTTCAGATGTCATCTCCCCTGAGAAGCCTTCTTGATCTCTTTCTGGAGATAGGAAGCCCACAGGAAGCACACAGGAAGGACAGAAGTCTTATCTTCCTCCTCCAGCTGTGCGGCCCCCTCCAGCACCACCACTGGCAGAACTTAAGAGGGAGCCAGCTGGACCAGCAGAAATGTGATTTGCAGAGACCCAGGCCCATCATCACAAAGCAGAGCACAGAAGGGTTTTGGAGCTGGGATGCCATGGTGTCCTAACCATACAGGAATCTTCCCATCAGTGCTGTGATGCAGATACTGCTACTACCCCATTATATAGATGAGGAAACAAGGGTCTAGACAAGTCAAAGTGACTTGCCTAATAAGTTGATGTGGCAGCTCTCTGAGGTGAAGCCAAGTTGGTCGGTTCTTGATGACAATAGTCTACCAAGCTTCCTTCACACTTTTATGTTAAGAAGGTATCAGGGGATAGAACAGATTTGAAGCTCCAGTGCTGCTGGGTTGGCAGCTGGGGGTGAGATGGGGTGGGGGGGGTCAGGTGTCACCTATAAGAGCAGGGAAGCAGGCATGGGGAAGTCCTGACAAATATCTCCCAGTGTGCCACTTGAATCTCTCACTTTACTGTCCTTTAAGATAGTTGAGATCTTTATTACTTGATCAAAAATTAGCCACCTAACAAACTCCTCCACATCTCAGAGATCTGAGACCCAGCTCAGATGCCACCTCCCCTGAGAAGACTCCGCAATCTCTACAGAGCCAGCCATGCTCCCACACGGTGCCCCCAGGGGACTTGGTGCAGAGTTTACTTGTCTATATGCCACGCTAGATTGTGGGCTACCTGCGGGCAGGCCTGGGTCTATCTAGGCTCTGCCTGGCACATGGTAGGCATGCAACGTCTAGTGATAATGACAAAGCTTTGTTTCTTCCAGAAGCGTACTTCTTGTGGGAGCACAAGCAACTTGAGGACCATGTTTTCTGACTCATTCTCTGCTTTCCAGGAGTTCTTGGTCTAGTGCTGAAGACATATTGAAAAAACACCCAAAAGCAAACCCCTCCTGGTTGAGGCCTTCACCTCCCGCTTTTTCCAAACCATTTTTCTCCCTTCACTCAAGATGGAAATGTAATCATCAGAAATCCCTGCTAAATCCTGCCAAAGGCCTCCTGCTCTTAGGATAAAGACTAACTCCTCAACTTTTCCCCCTGTGTCCTCTGCCATCTGTCCCCTGTCCCTCTTCAGTCTTGCATCTCATGGCTCCCCATTCCTCTCCTGCCTCCTTCTACTCCACCCGCCAACTACAGAACCTCTGCAGTTTCCAACTCACCAAGCTCTTTGCACCTTGGTCATTGCAGGTGGCGTTTCCTCTACCCAGAACCCTCTCTTCTTGCTCCCTTTGCCAGAGTCACTCTGGCCTATCTTTTAGATCTCAGCCGCTGAGTCACTTCCGCCAAGAGGCTATTGGCAGGGTAACTTGATGCTCTGAAAGCAAGGTGCTCCTGATCATGCCTTTTATCCTCCAAATTGTAATGGCCTGCATTTGCTCAGAAGAGTGATCTTCTTGGCACACGGCAGATGCTTTGGAGAACAGACTTGAATAAATTAAAAACTACAAACAAAAAACTAAGAGAGATCTCTCCAAGGGAGTTTGTAAGTCATAGGCTGCCTGAAACATGATGAAATAACTCCCAGTGTCAAGGTGCCTGATGAAAAGAGGACCTCTGGAATGGGGGGAAGGGCTCTGGACCTGGAGGCAGATCAGGGCTGGAGCCCCAGCAATCTGGGAGGAACGAGCTTGATGTTATCTTATTTTCTTCATCTCTATGATAGACAGTGTAGGGGAGGCAAAAAACTCTTCTTCTACCCTCCTAGGTGCTACAGCTTAGGTCCAGGAAATTTAACTGACAAAAGATAGATTAGTAAGAGAAAAAAAGAGTCTATGAGTGTTCTCAGCATGAATACATGTGGGAAAAACTCAGTGATGAGTGATTCAAAGGGGTGACTAGAGTTTGGGGTATATATAGCATCTTAATGAAGGACAATAAATTTGTAGAGCAGTGATAAGATGAAGAAAGAAAGGTTTAAGCTTGTAGGGGCTGCAAGTTGTAGGTAGGTAAATATATGGGGAAAACAATGGAAGATAAGGGTTATTTGAGCATGTGTGTTAAGTAGATACCTCTTGGTGCCATCTCAGAACTGCTGAGAGTCTAGAGTTATCTCTTGCAATTAAGAGTTTAAGAGTTTGTCCTCCTGGGTCCTCCTCTTCCTGGTACAGGAGAGGGAAATGCCTTTACAAATGGAAATTTATGTTCTGCTCTTTTAGGCAAATAGGGGGTAAAGGCAGAGTGCTTTTTTGGTGTCTGCTATTTCTCAATTGTCTTCAGCTCAAGATAATGCTTATGATAAAGTGGCATACTTAGGGGTGGCACATTCTGATCCCTTACAGTCTAAAGATGCCTGTCCTTCCCGTCACATAGGGTTGTGATGGGATGGCGCATGTGGGAACTCTGAGCAAACTGTAAAGTGCTATGCAAATGTCAGGCATAACCATTTCCATAATGATAATCTCCAGGAGACAATCTCGGGTTGCGGCCTTGCCAGTTTTAGTCACAGCAGTCCAAACACTGGCCTCAAGCTTTCTAGCTCCTTCTCCCCCAGGGCCAGGCAGGGACTGCTTGCAAAAAACACATCAAAGCTCCAACTGAGGATTTTTATAGTTCAATGTTGCATGAGCTTCCTTCTTGGGAAATAGAGCCTGGAGGAAAGGTGAGGAAGCTAATCTAAACTTCCTGTTCCTCAGCCCCCACCCCCCGTGGCTGGCTCCTTTAAGACTAAGTCTGCAGGCTGCTCCTGACTTTTGTTTGCAGGAGTCCTGGGCCACCAATCTCTAGTTTCTCCCTGGGACTTCCCTACTGTTCTCTGTGGAAACCTGAGAGACACATCTAATAAAAAGAACCCAGGGGTGTCTGGGTGGCTCAGTCAGTTGAGCGTCCACTTCTTGGTTTCGGCTCAGATCATAATCCCAGGGTTGGCTCAGGTCATGATCCCAGAGTCGTGAGATCAAGCACCCTGTGGGTCTCTGTGCTGAGTATGGAACCTGCTTAAGATTCTCTCTCTCTCTCTCTCTCTCTCTCTTTCTCTCTCTCTCTCTCTCCCCCTCTTTCTCTCTCTCCCTCTGCTCCTCTTCCCCACTTGTGCTCTCATTCTCTCTAAAAAAAGAATAAATAAAAAGGACCCAGTGCACTCCCATCATCTTAGGTCCTCAGAGCAATAAATCAAAGGACAGAGTTCATTGAACCTGATTCAGCCACAGGAATGGACATTCCAAAGAATTAAAATCCTCCTAAAAGTGACTCCTTAACAAAAGACATCCATAGAATAAACATTAATGCACCTACTATATGTCAGGTGATAAACATATTTTGCATTACTTAAATCTTACATCAGCCAACCCCATTTTATGGATGAGTAAGTAAATTAGGGCTTAGAAAGGTTTTAGTTAGGGGCGCCTGGGTGGCTCAACTGGTTAAGCGTCTAACTCTTGATTTCGGCTCAGGTTGTGATCTTGTGGTTCGTGGGACTGAGTCCTGTGTCAGGATCGAAGCTGACAGCACAGAGCCTGCTTGGGATTCTCTCTCTCCCTCTCTTGCTGTCCTTCCCCACCTCCCAATAAATGGTAGAGAGAAGTAGGGGGAGTGGGGACAGAAATGGGTAAAGGCAGGGGCGCCTGGATGGCTCAGTGAGTTGAGCGTCCAGCTCTTGATTTCAGCTCAGGTTATGATCCCAGAGTTGTGTCTCCCTGCTGAGCACGGAGCTTGCTCGGGATTCTCTCTCCCTCTGTCCCTGTCCACTGTTTGTGCTCTCTCTAAAATAAAATTTTAAAGAAAAAGAAAGGAAGAAAGAAAGAAAGAAAGAAAGAAAGAAAGAAAGGAAGGAAGAAAGAAAGAAAGAAAGAAAGAAAGAAAGAAAAAGGGGTAAGAGTGGAAGACCCAAAGCAGCCTGTGGGCAGATTTTCTTTTCTTGACACATCCTAAGGAAGGATACAGAAGGAAAATATATTCCTTAGATTGCTTCACAATGAGAGAGAGAGAGAGAGAGAGTGTGTGTGTGTGTGTGTGCATGCGCATGTACCCACATGCTTGTGTGGACAGGGATGCTTGTGTGTGGGTGTGTGTGAGGTGCTGTGCGTGTGTTTGTACGTGGGGGAGAGTAGTCGTGGGGTATGGATGTGTGGGAGGGTATGGGAAGCGTGGGTATGAGGGTGTGCAGATGTGGGTAGGTAGATGGAGGCGGGGAGGGCCTGGAGGGGGAGTGAGTGTGGGGTTGTAGGTAGGTAGATGGGGATTGGGAGAGCGTGTGAGGAAGGAAGTGTGCAGAGTTGTAGGTGTGTATCCGTATAATCACACGGAGGGGCTGGGCCTCAGTAAATGCATAAAATCACATACGTCTAAGCACTGTTAATAAACTCTTCCTCACTGGGGATTTATAAAGAAGTTTCTTTTCCATTATTCACTCATTCATTTTCCTATCATCAACACTGACCTACAGTGAGAAAAACAAGTTAATATCCCTGAAGAACTTACAATCTTGAGAGAAGATAAGACATGGATGAGTTTCATAACAATAATGAACACATTTGCTGCACGCCAGACACTGTTCGGAGCACTTTCCGTGTGTAGTATCTAATTAACTGCTCATAACCACCTTACCTGATAGGTCCTACTGTGACTCTCATTTAGAAAATGAAGGAAACTGAGGTTTGGAGTAATTGGCCCAAGGTCATGCCGCTTGTGGGTGAAGCTCGGATTCCAATGCCTGCAGCCTGGCTCCTGGAATTGCTCTTAAGTATCCCATTAAGTCGACACCATCTGTTCCCGGCTGACCTACAAGGAAGGGCTAAGCTTGTGTCCCTTATAAGGACTGGCTGCCAGGGAGCAACCACCTAGCAAGATGCTTGGTGCTCTAGTACCTGTGAGCACCTAACTTATTGCCCTAGATCCACAGCCGTCTGGGCCCAATCTCTTCACCCATTCCCCTCCCTACATCTCCTACCATTTCTACTTCTCATGTCACCCCAAGACTAGGCAGAGAGGGGTACAGGGAGGAGACCAGTGTAAATTTAAGGGCTCATCCCTCTCCCTCTCCCTGACTGCCAGCTTCCCCACCAGATGTGGGGTGGGGGTACTGGTCCTGTGGTATTTTTTTTTTTTTTTTTTTTTGAGAGAGAGAGAGCAAGTGGGGAGAGGCAGTGAGAGAGGGAGAGAAAATCCCAAGCAGGCTCTGCTCTGTCAGTGCAGAGCCTGATGCAGGGCTCGAACCACAAACCATGAGATCATATCCTGAGCCCAAACCAAGAGTCAAACACTTAACCAACTGAGCCACCCAGGTGCCCCGCCCCAGTCCTGTGGTATTCTTTACCTCAAAGGCCTCCTTCCTTTGACCCTGGAAGGCAATGCCCATGATAGCACCTGCAATGGAGTGGCTGGGGCTTGGATGCATGGAGAGATCTGACTTCAGTCCTCGGGGTCATAATAACATCTCTGCCCATGGAGCTCTGGCCAGGGAGCAGAACAGGCTCCAGTGCTTTAGGTACATTATCTCTTTCAGTTTACTTCTCATGGCAGCCACACGAGGCAAGGATTAGTAGCCCCCTTTACAGATAAGAAAACCAAGGCTGAGAGAGGCCAAACGGTCAGATCAAGCAGTGATGCTGGGAGGACAGACATGTCTACACCTCAGAGCCCATGCTCCAGGCCATGCCGCCAGGCTGGGCAGGCTTTTCCTCTTCACACTTGAGTTCAAAGCAGAGTGGAAAGCTGATCCTGACTCTCCCTTGCCAGGTAGCAGAGTTGAAAGGGTGGTGGTGGACTGCAGGGACAGATGCTGGCGTAGGTCGAGTCTACTAGCCTGAGAGTCCAGGGAGTTTCCTGGGAAATAACTCACCCCCAGGTAACCAAATGGGGGCAGTACAGAGGAAGAAATGCCATCTCTCCTTAACTTTGCCCCAACCTGTCAGACCCCCTCATGTTCTTGTGTGGGGTCCTAGGGAAAGTGACCTGTGGGTACAATTGAAAGAGCAGGTGCTGGGGCGCCTGGGTGGCTCAGACAGTTAAGTGTCCAACTTTGGCTCAAATCATGATTTCCCAGTTCAGAGCCCCACATCAGGGTCTGTGCTTAGTTCAGACCCTGCAGCTTGCTTTGGGTTCTGTGTCTGCCTCTCTCTCTGTCCCTCCCCTACTCTCTCTCTCTCTCTCTCTCTCTCTCTCTCTCTCTCTCAGCATTAAAAAAAATTAAAAAAAAAAAAAAAAAAGAAAGAGCAGGTTCATACATCTCCACCCCCCCCCCATTGGAGGATGGAGCAAGGAGACCCCCCTTTGACAGTAGGTAATAAGAAGAGAGAAGAAAAGAACCCTCCCCCTGTGGTTGTTCCTTAAATCAGGGCTTAGGTGTACTGGGCTTGATGTGCTGAGAGGATCAGCAGAGTCAACACTGGGGTCAGGGGACACAGTGACAACTACAAAAATGCAAGTGCCAGAGGTGGTGGTGGGGAGGGGGGAGCAGGAACAGAAGAAGATAGCAGAGGTCGTCTGGCAGCAGACTGGATTCATGGTTAACACAGGAGGCACAGTGAGTGCAGTAGTGGAGTGACAGCATGCCTATGGTAAGTTATCATTTCCAGCAGTTAAAACCCTGATTCATAAAGGCTCCAAAAGGCTCTATTCCTGCCTCAGGGCCAGTGGGGGTTTTAGAAGTATATTACAAATGTTGGCCATTGTCCTTCATAAAGGAACAATTCAACCAATAGCCCTGGCTGAAAGGGGGAGGTACATTCCTCAGCAGGGTTGTGCCCCTCTCTGGGCTGTCCGGTACAGCAGGGGAAGTCATCTGAGCCAACTCAGGCCTGCCGGTGACCTATGACCTACGGCCCAGCACAAAAAGGGAGCTGGGCCAATCAGATTCCCACCTCAGGAATTTGAACCAAGAAATGCTGAGACATGCAGGCAGTTAGCAGCTGGGCTGGAGGCCACAGGAATGCACTGGAAGGTTCTATCCAGTGGAGTCAGAGCTGCAGGGCCACAAGAGGAGGAAAGATCTGGAGCAAGCAGAGAACTGGCTTTGCAGAGGTGAGCAGAGAGAAGTGAGACTCTGGGAAAGACAGAGAAAAGCTGCAACAGGGAAGGAAACCACATAGAAGCACCCAGGCACCTTCATCCCTGCCCCAGTCCTACTCCACCTCACTCCTTTTATCCCGAGGGATGGGAGTGGCTCTCTGTTCCTGGAAGCCAGAGTGTCTGACAGACTAGGAGGTGACCTCCCTGCGGGATGGTAGTGGGGATTATGGGTAACAGGAGACCTGACCTTCAGTCCACGGTGGCTTTGTAGGTTACAACAAGGACACTGAAAAACTGCGTAAGCAAGGTGGAGAGTCCTTGCATGATGATCAGCTGTCTCCCAGCCACATTTGAAGCAATGCAAGAAGAATTTGTCTTTGAACACCTGTGCACATCTAAATCATGTCTCTGGAAGGAAGGCAGTGCTGTGGGGTGGTTACTTAACTGTGCTTGGGAGCTAAATGGCCTCAAAGCCCACCTTCTCTTTCTAACTGCGGGAATTAGGACCAAATGTACTCTTCTAAGTCTCAGTTTCCACATCTCTAAAGTGGGGCTACAACCGAGGCTCCTCCCTCAGGTTGTTGGGTGTGTTACGGGTGATGCCTTGGCTTGGGTAAATCCTTCCTTAAGCTGCTGTGTATGCTGTGTAAAAACCCCTCCTTGAAGGGCGAGAGGTGGAATTAGAGGTTGAGGAATCTGCCTGTAGAATTTTCTACCTGCAATGGCCAGTGTTGGGCTGTCTGCTGACAAGAGCACACCCCTTCTCTTTGTCACCCTTGGGGATTCTACAGGGAAACAGACTTTCAGAGTCACCCTGGCCTCAGACAGGCCTTACTTAACCAGGCTTATTAATAGAAGCGTGTCCATTTCTGTCTTAAAATAGCCACAGAAAGTTATTTAACATGAGCTTCCAGGTGGGTGGTCAGATAGCTTTTTGTCTTCCTCTTAGGAGAGTTCAAGAACTCTCATATTTTTCTGTTTCATTTATAGCAAAATAGTCATAACAGGAAGATCCATTGCTCTGTGGAACTTCCTGAGTCAAGGATGTCCAGGCTATTTGAGGGGGTCCCAGAGTCAAGTGCCACTCCTACCCGCCCCCACACCTCTCTTTATAGTGTCCTTGGCAGACAGTCATCCACCAGGCATATAGCCTCCTAGCTCCAATGGGAGGAGCTCGCCGGGGGAGGAGCCTCGTGGGGGGGGGGGCTCTCTGGGGAAAGGATCACAGGACTTGGGGGTATAAGGACCTAATTCAGCCTTTTGCCTCTGTTCTAATACTTTAAGCCATGAAGCATCCCTCCCAGGAAGCAAAAAGTCCCTTTCCTAACCTCAAACCCACACAACCCCTGCCATCACCATTTCTTTCCCTCCCTGCATTTCCTACTCACTCTCCTCCCAAACCCTACTCAGGCATTACACCCTCCTGAACCCTCCTCCATCCACTGTGAAAGCTCACATCACTTTTGTCTTAACAAGTCGTCACTTCCTCTGTGGCTTTTCAGGGGAAAGTGGTTCACCCTCTACGACCCATTCCCCACACTTCTGAAGTAGAAATAGTGGCTGGATTGTTCCGGCTCTGCGTTGTCACTCTGCACTACTGCTTGTCCACACTCAGGTCTTTCTTTAAGCCTCATGCCATCCAACCGCTCTCTCCCTGAGCACTGAAAACTGCCCAAAGCTCATTCACTGAATCATTCATGGCCTGGCTCTCAGTCTTCCTCTCCAGCTCCAGTTCTGCATCACCCTCAGATTCCAATGCCTAGGCAGACAACTGACTAGACTGCTACTTATTGTATCTTAACTCCGAGGGACTTCACCTTCACTCTACTTCAGCCACCAATCCCAGTCTCCACCCTGGATCTTGTCATGACCCAGGACTGGGTCATCTAGATTCCAGCCATGTCCTTTATGGGTGCATTCTCCTTCCTTCTAAAGCTCTCTTGACCTCATACCTGTGACACCTGCACTTTGATCTCCAAGAGACCCCAGCCCTTTGGTCCTTCTGTTTCCTTCAGTCTGTCAGTCCTCCTGGCTGGGAGTCTAGACCTACAGGTGATCATGAACTGCATTCACACCAACACCGTCATTTCTCTTGTGCTGCTATCCTGCTATGCCTTCCTCCCCCAACAAATCCCAGTAATTTTTCTTCCAGTCTCAGTGGAGACTATTCACTCTAGCTCTTCAACCTGTGACTTACCCCTGCTGACTCCTCTGTTGTAATCTTACTTCTCTGCTTCAACTCCCCCACTCCTCTGATACTTTTCTCTTATTCTGTTAACATGTCTAGGTTACTTCCTCTGACAAGATCCCTCCTAAGACCCTTTCTATCACTCTCCAGTTTGACTTCCCCCCACTATAGTCTATTCATGTGTGATCCCCTTCCTTACCTCCTACACGTTCCCCCACCTAATGTATTCTGGCCTCTGTCCTGACCGCTCCATGGAAACTGCTTTCCCTCAGGTCATTGTTCTAGGTACTATTACTGTGTAATAAATTATGAATTATCCCAAACTTAGTGGCATAAGACAATCATTTTATTATGCTCATGCATAATAAAGGATAAGTTTATTATGGTAAACATGGAGGGGGGGCAAACATGACTTCCCTGTGTAGTTTGGCTTCCTTGCAGCATGGCACCTTCAGGGTAGTCTGGTTTCTTACATGGTATGCTCTTTGACTTCTCCCAGGGTTCCAGTTACCAACTATGTACCATCAGCTCCCAGATCTATCCCACCACTGTCCTCTCTCTAAGCATCAGACTGTAGACCCATCAGTCTGGTGGATGTGTCCAAAGATACATCAGTTTCAGCATGAACGAAGTTAAACTCACCATCTTCCACTCTAAACCGGCTCCTCTCCTGGTATTCTTTCTCTCTCTTAGGGATACCTAGTTGACCAAACTTTGACTCTTTCCTTTTTCCTCACTCCTTACATCTAATTATTTACCAAGTCATGCTCTTTCTATCTCTGAAACATTTCTACGAATTTTACTTATCACTTTACAAATGAAAAGATTAAGGATCAGAGAGGTTGTTAATTCCCAAGACTAAACAGCTCTCATGTATTTATTTTTTCACGTGTCGATCAAACATGTAATGAGTACAATTACATTCTAGGAGCTGAAACAAAAAGGCTTGTAAAACATGGCCCCTGGTCCCTTTCATGGCAGAGATAGGCAAGTAAGCAGATTACTATAAGGTCTAACAAATGCTGTGATAGTGGGACACGGTGGGTACAACAGGGGCAATTAGTCCACCCTGGGGTGGGAGGAAGAGAAGGTGGGGGTTCTACTGCTGTGTAACAAATTACTCCAAATTTGGCTGCTTAAAACAACAAACGTGTATTAGCTCACAGTTTCTTGGGTCAGAAATCTGGGTAGAGTTTAGTTGGCTTCTCTTGCTCAAGGTCTCACAAGGCTGAAGTCAAAATATGTGGGACTACAGTCACCTCAATGCTTGACTTAGTCGGGGGGTTCACTCTGAAGCACACTCACTTACTGTTGGCAGATCTCACGTTCTCACTGGCTGTTGGCCAAACACATCTGTTTCTTGCCCCTTGCACTGGGCTAATCAGAACAAGGTATCTGACTTCTTTCAGAACAAGGGTTCTGACAGACAGAGAGTGAGAATAAGGGAAGAAGAGAGGGAGCCCAAGATGGAAGTCAGTCTTTTTGCAAACCTAATCTGGTAAGTGATAGCATATCACTTTTGCCATGTTCTACTTGTGAGAAGTGAATCACTAGGCCCAGTCCACATTCAAGGGGGCAGGGTTGCATAGGACATGAAAGCAAGGAGGAAGGGATCACTGGGGGCCAGCTCAGAGACAGTTTGTCACAGTGGTCAGGTGGTATCTGAACAAGATTCGGAAAGAGTTAGCTAGATGAAGAGCCATGTAGGACCATCCTGGGCAGAGAACAGTATGTGTGAAATAACCCAAAAGTGAAAGAAAGAGACAGAGACTGAAGTTGGAAGAACTGTATGCTCAGGAAGGTGGGGCCTGTGTCTTCCAACTTCATATCAAATTCTTGCTTAATATGTTCTTGTCCACACCGTGATTTAACCAAGTTTTAAACAGTTAATCAACAGCGACTACGTCACATATACAACAAAGCTTCATTACATAAAAAGATAAGGAAACTGAACTTACAATCTCCTTCCTTTTTATAAAACCTCAAAATTGCTCAGAATGCTTTTCCAGTGGAGCACATTTCTAAATCATTACACATGTGAAAGGCATGACTAGTATTTCCAGTTATCAGTGGGCGGAGATGAACTGACACTTTGGAATGTATTTATTTAATTTTTAAATAAAATTTTAAATTGAACTATTACACAGAAAAGCACACACATAAAGCACAATTCAATGAATTTTTACAAAGTAACATAGTCGTCTAAATATTACCCAGATTTAAAAAATAGAACTTTGTCACCTCCCAAATCTCTCTTGTGCCACCTCCAAAGATATCCACTATCCTGATTTCTATCATCACAGAGTAGTTCTTCCTCTGCTTAAAGTTTATCAAATGGAGGCATCCAGTCTATTTTTTTCTTTTTTTTCAGTCTATTTTTTTGCATTTAGTACTCATCACTCAGTTTTGTGAAAGTCTTCCATATTAGTTTTTTTTATATAATTTTTTAAAAGTGGGCTCCACACCCAACATGGGGCTTGAAGTAACAACCCTGAGATCAAGAATTGCATGCATGCTCTATGGACTGAGCCAAGCAAATTGTTTTACGTAGCAGTGGTTGTTTCATTTTCACTGCTGTGTAGTATTCCATTGTATGACTTAACCACAGTTTATCCATTCTACACCAGACATAAATTTAAATGGTTTTCAGTTTGGGGAAATTATGAATAGCCATTACGATTCATGATTATGCACTATCATGCACATATGCACACATTTTTATTGGGTCTGTGCCTAGGAGTGGAATTGCTGAATCATGAGTATATACATATTTAGTAGCTCCTGACACGAGGTGGTTGTACCACTTTACACTCCAGGAACAATGTTTATGAGTTCCATTTGCTCTACATCTTTGACAACACTTTGTATTATTGACATTTTTACTGTAAGCTATTCTAAAGAGTGTGCAGTGATACCTTATTGAGATTTAAATTGCATTTCCCTAGTAACTAATGATGTTGAGCACTTTTTCGTAGCATTGACCTTTCTAATATCTTCTTTTGTGAAGTGTTTGTTTAAATGTTTGCTCATTTCCCTATTGGATTGTTTCTTCTTATTCCCTTACAGACATTCATTATATATTGTATTAGTTTCCAAGGGAAGCCATAACAAAATACCACAAACTGGGTGTCTTAGACAACAGAAGTGTATCTTCTCACAGTTCTGGAGTCTAGAAGTCTGAGATCATGGTGTCAGGAGAGTGGGTTCCTTCCGAGGGCTATGGGAAAATATCTGTTCTATACTTCTCTCCTAGCATCTGGGTGGTTTGCTGGCAATCTTTGGCACTCCTTGGCTTGTAGATCTCTGCCTTCATCTTCACATGGCATTCTCCCTGTGTTTCTGTATCCAATTCTCTCCTTTTATAAGGATACCAGTCACATTGGACTAGGAGTCCACCCTACTCCAGTATGACTCCATCTTAACTAATTATATCTGCTGTGATCCTATTTCCAAATAAGGTTACATTCTAAGGTAGTAGGGATTAAGACTCCAACATACGAACTTTGAGGAAGGGCACAATTCAACCCATAACATATATGTTTTGAAAACATCTCCCAGTCTATGATTTGCTGTTACACAATTAATGGTGTTGTGATAGATGAAAGATGACCATAATTTCTTTTTCACTCTCCCCATTGAGAGTTGGTGTTTATTACTCTCTCCCTCAGAATGTAGGCTTGCCCTGTGACTGCTTAACCAATAAAACATGCTGAGAGTGCTGCTGTACAAGTTCTGGGCCTAGCCTTTGAGAGATTGGGCAGTTTCCACTTCTTGTCTCTTAGAAGACTTGCTTTTGAGACACCAGTCTGAGAAGCCTTAGCCATATGGAGAGGCCATGTGTAGGTACTCCCAAGTTAGAAGCCCTGGCTGGACTCCCAGTCAATAATCAGCATTGACTAGCCAGCCATTGGAAAGAACCATCTTGGACATTCCAGCCTAAATGATCTTTACATGACTCAACTCCAACCAGCATCATCTCATGGAGCAGCAGATCTGTCCAGCTGAGCCCAATCAACCCACGGAATGAGAAGAGGGAATAAAATGTTTGTTGTTTATGTCAATAAGCTTTTTTTTATGTCGATAAGTTTTAATGAACAGAATAAAATACTTATTTTACCGTATTCCAAATATATCAATTTTTTTTTTTTTTTAGGTTTAGTGCTTCCGATGTCTTGTTCAAGAAATATTTGTTTCTTTCTAGGACATGAGTTTTTACCTATATTATTTTCTAGAGGAGTATTACCTTTCACATTTTAATCTGTATTACCTAAATAATTTTTGTGTATGATACAACATAGTGGGGGCATATTCCTTTTGAATTTAATGATAATGATAACTTTTTAAAATCTAGAATTAAGAGTGCACTACAAGACACCAATAGAGTAGTAAATTAACATCACAAGTAAAAGAAACCTTGAAACGTCCATAATTATTTTACCTATCTGCTATCCCATCACTTCCCAATAGGTCTCAAGACAATGGAGATTTAGTTAGTCATTCATAAAACATTTATTGAGAGCCAGGATTTACATTTATATGTGCCAGTTTCTGAACTAGGTGCTGAAATTCACCCAATGAGATGTAGGCTTCTCTTCATGTAATTACAATCTTGTGGGGAAAATGGGCTATAACACATAATTTAAATTGTGTTGAATGTTTTTGAAGAAAAGCAGAGATGCTTGGGAGTGGAGCCCGAGAACTCGTAGTCCTGGGGTTTGGGATACATCAGAGAGACTCCTTGCAGAAGTGATATTTAAGCTGAGATTCATGGGATGGATATTAATTATTTAAAGGAAGAATTGGAGGGTGGGAAATTCCAGGCGGAGACAAACACAGCATGTGCGGAAAACCCTAAGCAGGAAAGAACCCAGTGTGATACAGGAACTAAGAGGAATCTTGTGGCCAGAAGAGAGAGGATAACGGGGACACAAGTTGAGCCTGGAGAGGTAGAAAGGGGCTAGACTTATAAGCCTTCTTAAAAGAATCCAGACTTTATCCCAAGAGCAGTGGGATGCCTTTGATGGGTTGTAAGCAAGGGAGGGGCATGGCCGGATATGTGCTTTTTGAAGATCACTAAGGCTTATAATACAAGGTAGAACATGAGCAATGTCTGACATAGGCTTCAAAGTGCCATGGTGATCCTAAGCATGGAGAAATTCCATTGTCTTAGTTATCAGGAAGGCCTTCATGGAGGAATTACTGTTTCACAGCTGAATCATTCACACATGGGAAGACAGGGTGTGTGTGTGTGTGTGTGTGTATGTGTGTGCGTGCGCGTGTGTTGGGAGTCTGAGAAGGAAGTATCCAGGCGTAGGAAGTAGCCTGCACTCAGTCACACAGCTAGATACATATGGGACATGTTTGGAGAAGGGCTAACTGTCCAGTCTGGCTGGAAGATAATGGGAAATAAACCTGGAAGGATAGGCTGTAGGCATGAAGAACCCGGAAGGTATACATGGATACATACATGTACAGCCCATTCTCATAATGTGTGGAGCTGTGTTGGTGAATTCACTTACTTGCTAACATTTACTTGTAACCCCCAAAATCAACACTTGCAGTACTTTTGTTGTCATTTGTTGGACACGTGCAGGGTGATGAAAATTTTGAGTCACCTAGTGTATGTTTCCAGCTGAGGTTGAACAAGGTGACCCTCTGCCTTCTTGTTTCAGCTCTCATGCTGTAAATAAGTGCCCCTTTTGTGGTCTACTTAGCAGTACTTTTTTGGATTTTTGTGTTTTTTGTAGGTGATTTCACTGTTTAGCATTTTATTTTTTATTTTTGTTTATTTTTGAGAGAAAGAGAGAGAGGGGGAGGAAGAACACAAGCGGGGGAAGGGGCAGAAGGAGAGAGAGAAAGAAATCTCAAGCAGGCTCCATGCTCAGTGTGAAACCTAACGCAGGGCTCAGTCCCAAAACCCTAGGATCATGACCTGAGCCGAAATCAAAAGTTGAATGCTCAATTGACTGAAGACCCCAGGGGCCCCCAGGGGATTTCACTGCTTAAAATAGCCCTAAAACATAGTGCTGAAGTGCTACCTACTGTTCTAAGTGCAAGAAGGCTATTATGTGCCTTACGGAGAAAATACATATATTAAATAACCTTCATTCAGGTGTGAGTTACAGTGCTGGTGGCCATTAGCTCAATGTTAATGAATCAACAATGTACATGACGAGGATTAAGGAGTACACTTGTGATGAGCACTGGGTGAGGCATCACTATATTATACACTTGCAACTAATATTATACTGCATGTTAACTAACTGGGATTTAAATAAAAACTTTAAGAAATAAAATACATAAAAATATAATGTATATATGGTTTTTAAACAAAACATAAAATGAAATTATATATTGATCAGTGGATGAAAATGTGCCCAGAGGCTTGTAGGAACCTAATCCTGTATTTTCCCCTGGGAGCAATGGTTCAGTATCAGCAATTTCAGTGTTTGTGGTCATTTTACAGGAGTACTGGGAATAATGAGAATTGGCTGTATCTATGCACATATTTCCCCCTGCCAGAAAGCTGGTTGTTAAACATTACCCACCCACGACTGATGGAGGCAGACCCTGCAGGAGCTTGCCACACTGTGGAGGTGGCAGCTAACCACATTCTCACAGCTGGGCAGTCTTTTCTCGAAGCTGGATCTGAGTGACACATCTCCATGTTAGCAGCAATTTCGAAACCCTCAATTAGAAGGGGGTTCAAGCGTTGGAGTCACTATGACCCAAGTTTGAATCCCATGTCCCCGATTTACTAGCTGTGTGTCCTCAGGCAAGTAACACTGTTAGCCTTGATGGAAGAAAAATGGCCATTAGAGAGTTTTATTGTGAGTCCCCAAGAGATCGTGATGTAAAATGCTTGACTCAGTGCCTGGCACATACATAGATGGTGAATACTTGTTAATCCAGCAAAGGATGGGAGCAAGGAGGCCCTCTATTCTCTGCCTGCTGCTCAGTCCTTTGATTACAGAGCTTCAGGATACAGCAGTGTTGGGGCCGGTCATTCTAAATCAGCTTTTCAGACTCTGTCTGAAAGTCCCAGGCTGTCTTGCAGTGGAGATGCCTAAACTGGAGATTCTAGAGGACCTGCTGCCTACAAGGGGTCCTCTCTTTCCAGTCTAACTCTTGTTGCTCTCCTCTTATGGAAAAATAGGAACTTTCTAGGTGGTATATCTGTGTCTGTGGCTTCTGGTTTTGTGGGGGTAGAAGGGGTGTGTCTATTTGCTTGGTCCATTTTTCATCCTGTTTCTCGATACCCTAATCTGGGATTCAGAAGCCCTGACTGCCCCAATTCAGACCTTGCTTGCTCTGACTCAGCTTTACCCTCAAGATACAGCTTCATCTCTGAGTCATCAGGCTGAGCTTTCGAGGACAGCAGTCTGGCACTCCCGCTCTGTCTTCCCAGGAAAGGTGCTATGTCTCCACACCCCAGTGCCAGTCCCATGCCTAACTTGGCTCACAACACTCAGAAACAAAGAAACGGCTTCTTAATGAGTTTGGAGGACACAGAGAAAAAAGGCTCTAGGACCAGGAGTCAGAATGCTGGGTTCTGTTCCAGCTCTATCAATTAGCTTGCACAACCTTGAGCTAGTCATGGAAGCCTCCTGAACTGACATTTCCTCCTTCATAAACATAAATAGTAATCCTTGCGGGGTCTACCCCACAGGGACATTGGGAGGCCTAAGTGAAATAGTGTGAAGCGCCTCCAAACTCGAAGGCACATACTCCTGTTCCATGGGCTGGATATGGTCCATAAACTCATTTCATTTTGCTTGAACAACACTGACTTAGACTTCAAGTGTTCAGCATTTTTAAAATGAGTTATCAACAAATTGGTCGGCTGAGCAACCAACTCTTGATTTTGGCTCAGGTCGTGATCCCAGTGTCATGGGATTGAGCTCTGCATGGGGCTCCACGCTGAGTGTGGAGTCTGCTTGAAATTGTATCTCTTTCCCTCTGCCCTTCTTCCCTGTGCATGTGCGCTCTCTCTCTCAAATCAATCAATCAATCAATCAATCAATCAAAATTAAAAGATTTCCAAATTAAAAAAAAAATGAGAGCCTTCACTTAAATATCTGGATGTACAGGTTCTCTTTAAAAATGAGAAGATCTGGCCATATTAACTCCTTGCTCTTGTGAAAAGGAGAAAAAAAAGAATAAAGAGAGACCTCACTAAAGTGGACTCTGGCATGCTAGAAGGGGAGGCTGTTAGGGGGAGCCTTACCACTCAATGTCAATGCCCCACCCTTAACAGAAGAATCTCGACAGGAAAAAATCATCAATTACACGCCCCCACAGGGAAAGATATACTCTGCATCTCTTATAAGAAATACACCACCCTTGCAACTCAGCCGTTGGTTATCGCCCTGAACTCTTCCTTCTCTCCATTGGACTTTTGGTTGTTTTAAACAAACAACCTTCCTCCTTCTTCTTTATGAAATAATGTTCCTCTCTTTCATTTATTGGACTTGCCCATGGTTTTGCTGTATATTACTCGTCCTGGATTGAAATTCTCTGCTACTCCCAATTAAACCCATTTTTGCTGATAGAAGAACTGGCAGTTTTATTTTAAAGGTTAACACCTTAAATGGCAACAACGCACTAGAGCTGAGTGGCAGCAGCCCCTTCACTTGGGCAGGAGCCTAGAGCTACCTTCAAGCTCACCACAGTCCCCACTACTCCCTATTACTTCCCAGTACTAAGGCCAAGCCCCTGTTGCCACTTATTGTGGCTCTTGGACTATTAATTTGCTCTTAGTGGAGCCCTAGTAGAAGCAACCCTTTATAATAACCATGTTTCCATCAAAACGGGGAAATGAAAGTCCCAGAACTTGTCCCTTGCCCCAAATTCTCTCCCCCTTCAGGGTCTTCATGTCAAAAGTGCAACCCCTTTGGTTCAGTTTTACCGTGTGCCAACTGGCTCTTTGGAAGGGTTGTGAGCTGAGCCAGAGCTGGGATCTAGAGTCCCGCAGTCTCTACATCGACCCCTTCCATGCCTGTTTGTCCTCATCTATAAAATGGAGCAGTGCCACCTTTTTTGGTCCTAGGTTGCTTGTGCACAACATACGGCCCTTGGTGCGCTGATCAGTCACGGTGAGTGACTGAAATGTAAGTGGTTGGAACTGATAAAAAGCATTGTGGGTAATGGCAGAGTGAAGTGAGTGGGGTAAAGCAATGGCTGGGAAGGAAAAAAGCGAGTGGAAAAAGAAATGACTTGGGGGGGATAAAAATTCCGTTACATCCATCCCCACCCTGCCTCTTCCACCTCTGCAATGAGAAAGTCCCACTAGGGATGGACATCACCTCACTATACTCAGGATTCTGGTACTAATACTGGGTTCTGCTCCTGGCTTGGGCAAGCTTTACCTTGTGCGATGGTGTCTCCCCATCTGTAAGGACAAAAATGCCCCAACAGTTGGTTACTGTGGTGGCGAAGATTAACTGACATAAATGTACGTGAAAGCACTTTGGAAATCTGCAAAGCGCTATACACAGTTAGGAGGTTTCGGGTCTCTTTGCAAAAAGTTTTTCCTCCAAACTCTATCCAAGGCTAAGACCCTCCCCTCGGTTTCGGAATGCTGCCCCTTCCCACACACCAAAGCCCGCGCCGCGTCAGGAGTCTTTTTTCTTCCCCTAGCGAAGGCGGGGACTCGGGTGGTGTTGGCAGCCGGCGACGCCGGCCGCGCCTGGCCAGTCCCGCATCGGCCGCGGTGGGTGTGCCTCACTGGGTGTGCGCCCCGGGCCCAGGCCCAGCCCGCCGGCGAGAGGGCGCCCGAGGGTGTGCGCGCCCTGGGCGACCAGAGTGCGCCAGCCCGGGGGTGCGCGCCCCGGACCGGGACTGTGCACCCGGAGGCTGCGTGCGCCCCGAAGCCGGGGTGTGCGCCGGCCCCAGGCACAGCCGGCCGCCTCCCTCCGGACTTCTGCGGCGCGCCAAGGTAAGGCTCTCTGCGACCCCAGCGCGCGCCGCGCGTTGAGTGGGGCGTGCCAGCACCCTGACCCGCGCGACCCGGGTGTTGGCCCCGGCGCTCGGCCACTCTTCTCTGGCTCCGCCGCCCGCCTCGTCCCCTCCCCGCGCCGCGTCCCCGGCTCCCCTTAAGACACAGGCTGCGGCAGCCTGGGCCGACCTGGCGCCCCTGCCTGGGGTCCGCGACAGAGCGGGGAGGGGGCTGCCGGGGCTGCGCGGGCTACCCAAGGGCGGGCGTCGCTCCCCTTCCTGCCCTGACCGGCTCCCCGAGTCCCAGAACTGGCCAGGGAGGAGACCGGTGGGGAGGGGGAGGCCGCGTTGTCCTTGCGGCTCGGGTGGTGCAGCCCCCGCCCAGAGCTTCCGAGCGGGGCGCTGCGGTCCGGGATGCAGATTGCGGGACTGGGCGCCCTGCCGCCGGCTCCCAGGGCGACCTGGAATCGAGCTCTTAATCTTCTGTCTTTCGCAGAAGCCGGCCCCCCAGTGTCTACCCCGGTATCCCTCGGCTCCTGGCTGAACTTTCCAGAGCTCGCGTTGGGCCACGACCTTGGGTGGAGGCAATGGGGCCGCCCCGGGGGAGGAGGGGCGGGTGCACAGGCAGCCTAGGGCGCTTTCGTTCAGCTGTGGGCCACCTGGTGAGATTCCCTCCTTCTCATCGCTCCCTTGAGGTCAAACCTTTGACCCCAAGTATTTTGTCCCTGTAGAGTCGCCAGTAACTTAGCACGGGAGGTGGAAAGGAGGGCCCAGGGCCGCTAAGCCTGGTCTAAATAAGTGCTTGCTCTGAGCATCTGCTAGGGCTGCAAGAACCAGTGGTTTCAGTTCTCGAGAGATAGGGTGCAGGCTGGGAGGGCTAGGAAGAGGCATTTTCCAGGAAAAGGAAGAGGAGATTCCCCCCTTCCTCAGGATGACCCTCCGGAGCCTGGGCAAAGTCCTGTTGACCATGTCCAGTCAGATGCAGCCAGTGACCAGGTTGAGGCCTGGGGAGAAAGCATCTTGAATTAAACACAGAAGCTGCCTGGGTAAAACCAAATGTGGGTTCTTTCGAACCTTTCAAGACATGACGCAGAAGAACACAGAGCTACGCATGGAATCACAGCAGATTCCACTCTGATATTGCCTTTTCATCCTAATCCTCTTGCCCATGTCCAAAACTCCTCCTCACCGGACCATAAGGTGAGTTCTGGGGAATGTTTAAAGGACACTGAGAATGGGGGATGGCTCAGGGTCCATTTGGTCAACAAGTACTTGCTCTGTGCCAGGCACGAGGCAAAGTAGCGGAACACAGAAATGAAGAAAACCGGCACTGTCTGGCCTTATGAAGCTTGTAGTCCAGTGGCCAAGACCGACATGAATCAAATCACTCAAATACAGAGTTACAAACAGTGCTGACTTCTTTGAAAGGAAAGGATTAGATACTGTGATTCTGTGATAGGTACAGTAGTTGCTCAGTCAGAGGCTCACAAGAGTTAATTAGTTGAAGAGGATGGAAGCACAGCATGTGGGAAGGCCCTGAGGCCAGTAGCAGAGACCATTAGAAGGACTGAAAGACTGTTTACCAAGTGATGACCAGGGACCCATAATATGGACATGCCCTTACTTTAGCATCCCACTGCCTGGGCCAATCATTAATTTTCTTTCTCAGCCGTAATAACAGGCAGCTGGAATCCCCCAGGCTGGGAGGACAGAGGGATAAACTGTCAGGCGGGTGCCAGGCCTGTCCTCATGCACGCACTTACTACCAGCACCTTGGTCAGACAGCCCATGTCCACCCAGAGCGCCAAGGGGCAATAGTTCTTTCCTCCAGCTGTTCCCTGTTGCCCACTGTGCTCACAACTTAACCAAGGCCCCTGCCCAACATTTAGGAAGATTCACGTTGGAAGCGGTGGCTCATCCTGAGACTTTTAAAGCTAGAGTGAACTCACTGTCTACAATCCTAAAATTCTTTAGGATGGCTTACGTGGCATTTCCTAATCTGGACCCTTCTGCCTTCCCTGCCCCATTTCTGGTTCTACCACTCCCCCATCTCCCCACCACTGCACCCCCCCAATGAGCACCCTCAAGGTTTTACTCACAATTACACTTCAAACTGTTCCTAGAACACACATCGTCTTTGCACATGCTGTCTTTTGTCTAAAATAGTGTTCCTACATGTTCAGCCAGTGAGTGCACAGCCAGCTTTCAACTTCAACATTAATTTTTAAAAAAATGTTTCTACGTATTTTTGAGAGAGAGACAGAGAGACAGAGTGGGCGCACGGGAGGGGCAGAGAGAGAGGGAGACACAGAATCCGAAGCAGGCTCCGGGCTCCGAGCTGTCAGCACAGAGCCGGACGTGGCACTAGAACTCATACATCACGAGATCATGACCTGAGCCGAAGTCTGACACTAACCTACTGAGCCACCCAGGCAGGCGCCCCTCAACTTCAACATTAAATGTAAGGTTTCCACCACCACCAGCACTGCCAGTGCCGTCACAGAAGGCCTTTCCTGATCAGGTCAATGCTGCCTCGTCTGTCTTTTTGAAGCTCCCTGGACATGCTTCCGTCACAGAGAGTATAAACTGCACTGAACATCAGAAAAGGAGGACTCTTCTGTCATATTTGTGTTTCAAGTCTAGCACATTGAAGGTGTTCAGTAAATGCTTATTGGATAAAAATGGTCCAGGCTAGTATTTCTTAACTTTCTTTTTAGGGAGGGGAGGGAGGGTTACATATTATATCTTGGAGATTCTGATGAAAATTATGGATACTATACTCGCCTCCAAATGCCTGTAACCTAAAACATCTTATATACAATATCACATGATTCACAGCCCTCCCATCTCCCACTGACCCCATTTCCAGAACTTTGGACAGGAAGCAGAGGCCCAGGGAGGTGCAGCGACTGCCTAAGCACCTACAGCTGGGTAACAGCATGCCATCCCCCTTCAGTGTCCCACCCCCGCACCTCCTCCCAACCCCCAGCTCTTGACTCCCCGGCCAGGGCTCCCTCCAGCTCTGTCTGCTTCTCTTAGCCAAATAGCCTCCTTTCATCCCTGGCACCTTGTGAAGGCCACTATTTATGGCTAGAAGATGGATATTTTGGTTTTGCTTCAGTTCAGTAGCAGCCTAAGGTGTGACAGGGAGAAAAATCTTATTATGGGCAGAGTTGACAATTAGGGAGATAGATGGGCCATCTCCCTGGCCTGTTTGCTGCCCCTTGCCTGCGATGTTATTACATCTGTTTTAGCTGGAGGAGGGTCACGTGTGCTTCACAGTTCTCTTCCGGGCCCTGGACTGAGTTGTGTGGGCCAGGTTTGGAAACCCTCTGGATGGGATCATTGAGATCTGGGACCTAGCTCTTGGTCTTGTCAAAGGCTTCTTCCCTATAGAGCAGGCTTGGGAATGGATGAAGAGAATGGGGTTCTTGCTTCCTGCCCTTGGAGCTCTTGCCGGCCTGCTTCCTGCTTTCTGCAACAAAACATCTATTTCAGGTTATTGGGCCAATCGGTACCTTCTTATCTGTGGATCAGGATTTTCACTCATTCAGTAATTCACTCATCATCAAAACTGCACTGAGTCTCTGCTTTGTATTAGGCACTGTGCTGATTCCAGTTTATGAGGAAGGATCACAGAGTGTGAGCCAATGATAGAAGGCTCTGCTCTGTGGGGGGCAAGGAAGGGATAACTCATTCTAATTCAACCCAAACCTTAGGAGGTGTGGTAGGGAGGACAGTTAGGACTTCTTAATGCTGAGAATGTGCCTTTTTTTTTTTTAAGTTTATTTATTTATTTTGAGAGAGAGGGAGAGAGAGAGAGAACAGAGGAGGGGCAGAGGGAGAGGGGGACAGAAGATCTGAAGCAGGATCTGCATTGACAGCAGAGAGCCCGATGTGGGGCTCGATCTCACAAACCGTGAGATCATCATCTGAGCGGAAGTCGGACACTTAACCACCCAGGCAACCCTGTGCTCACTTCTAAAACTCTGGTCTCCTGCAAGTTATGTCATCTCTGAGGACTGAATTTTCTTAACTGTAAAATGGGTGTGCTAGCAATCTTGTCTTGCTTATCTCTGGGCAGTCATGCAGATAGTTCTCACATCTCAGATGGCAGATCCACTCACCACTTCACGGGAAACAGGAGCACTTACACTATAATAATGGCCTGTCTGTGTGTCAAGCTCTGGCACATGTAATTCTCTCAGTAATCCTCCAGACAGTTGTAGTCATAACCCCAGATGTACAGATGAGGAAAATGAGGCTCAGAGAGGTTAAATGACTTGCCCAGGGCATGGAACTAATCAATGATAAGACTGAGATTGACAGATCTGTCTCTGCATATCAGATGGCCAACCACTTTGTGCTGCTCTGTATCCGTTTGTGGAAAGAGGCGTGGGCTTGAAGGCTAGGGCATGCTGGGATCGGAGCCGACATCTGCTGCCTACCAACTGTGTGATCTACAGCTAGATCCCGAACCTCTCTGTGCCTAGGAATGTTAATCTCCCAGACCCAGAGTTTAGACTAAGAGGCTTCTAATAGGCCTTCTGTGAACAGTTTCCAGTCTATATGGATAATATTTCAAAGTAGGATTCAAGGAAAGAAGAGGCCCTCCCACTAAAAATAGGCCTGTCGCAGTTTCTAGGATAAAATAAATGCTGCCTCAAGATTTCAAGTAGATGGTTAATGTGATATGCAGGCAGTTATAGATTGGTGGTGTCTGAGAAGCTTGCTGAATGTTCCTTCTCCAAGGGAAAGAAGTGTATTTTCAAAAGGAATGTCTCGCTGTCTTGCCCAAGCCCTGGGGCCTGGGCCCTGCCCCTCACATAGCTTTCTGGGGACACAGGCATTATGGGAGAAAATCTGAATTCTCATCTGCCCTCCTCCCCCATTATTTTTCTCTCAAAGTAAATAAAACTTACTGGCTGGATATATATCTACCTTTCATGTGGCTGTGGTTTTGCCCCCTTTGCGTGGAAGTAGCCTTTGTTGTCTCCTTTGGTATGTATTTCTAATTTGTTGCTCTGACATTAAGTGACAAGGGGGCAGAGAAATATGGCACTGGGGAGAATATGCTCCACGCAAAGATAAAAGAGCAGCCTTTGGTGCAGATTCCCCTCCGCAGCCTGGTTTTTGCCCAGCAGCCAGAGATGCCAACTCTCAGTGAAATTGATTTTGGTTTTCATAGCAGGGTACCAGGCGGCTGGGCTGTGTGTTTCCAGGTGCTGTGCTCATCTCCATTCCTCACCACTCCACCCCCTTTGGCCCTGGTAATGCAGCCATCCTGCTCTTGGGGAAGGGTTTAGAGGTGGGGTCATTTTATCAGTAATGTTTAAGTTTTATTTTTTTTAATGTTTTATTTTTGAGGGAGACAGAGCACAAGCAGAGGAGGGGCAGAGAGAGAGGGGAACAGAGGACCTGAAGGGGGCTCTGTGCTGACAGCAGACAGCGAGATGCAGGGCTCAAACCCACAAATTGAGAGATCATGACCTGAGCTAAAGTCAGATGCTTAACTGACTGAGCCACCCAGGTGCCCTCCCCCCCCTTTTTTTTAACGTTTAGTAATATTTAAGTTTTTTAAGAGATTGGTTTTGTGTATCATTTGTGTGATTTTATTTATTTCTTTTTTTAAGTTTATTTATTTATTTTGAGAGACAGAGTGCATGTGCAAGTGGGGGAGGGACAGAGAAAGAGGGAGACACAGAATCTGAAGCAGGCTCCAGGCTCTGAGCTGTCAGCACAGAGCCCGATGTGGGGCTTGAACTTATGAACCTTGAGATCGAAGTTGGACACTTAACTGACTGAGCCACCCAGATGCCCCTCATTTATGGGATTTTAAATAAATAAGTAATGAAGGCTATCACCCCTCTTCTCCTCCTCCTTAAAAAAAAAAAAAAAAAAAAAAGGAGGAGGGTCAGAGAAGGGAAATGGCTTCACCACATGCTGGCCCTGTGAGCCTGAGCAAATGACTCGTGTTTACTGAACTTGAACTTTCTCATCTTTAAAATGCTGTTGTTCATACTGGCTCTTCTGATACAGAAAACAGAGATTCCCTAAAGCTGATTCGAATGAATAGGAGGGGAGCTGTCAAATGCAGCACTGATATTTAAGAACAGTCCTGAATGGAAGCCAGGCACCCTCAAGGCTGGGTGGAGGAGGTTCTGAGTTCGAGGCTATTCCACCAGTACAGCTGGTGCCATGGGCTCCACTCAGCACCCGCCCACCCCACCCTCAGCCTACTATCAGAGGGACCTCTCCTTTGTCACTCAGTACAAGTTCCAGGGAGGATCCTGTTGTCTGAGCTCAGTTCTCAGAACACCGAGGCTCTCTTTCTGGGCCATGTCTTGGCTGGTCCCTGGCCAGCCTGGGCTCGGGTTGCTATGGAGGCAGGCATCCTCTCTGGGCCAATCAGATGGCCCAGTCCTCCCAATCAGAGGAGGTTCATGTGTACAGAACCTGACCTTTTGGGGCAGGAAGGCCTGTGGGTGGAGATTCCTGGAGAAAGAGGTGAGGGTGAGCTGGAAGTCCAGGATATGCCCCATACAAAGACTCACGGAGATCTAAGGACCTAACATTCTTAACTTGGGATTAACGGCCCCAAGGAGCTCATGTGTAGAATTCAGTTTGTAAACGTGGTTGGGAGAAAAAAGATAACATCTCTATTTGGCATTTTCTTTGATTATGTGGGTTGTAGGCAACAAACCATAGTGTATTTGCAGTACCTGGGAAGTTGTCACCGATAGAAATCACCAATCTTTTCTATTTAAAAAAAATTTTTTTTAGGGGCGCCTGGGTGGCGCAGTCGGTTAAGCGTCCGACTTCAGCTCAGGTCACGATCTCGCGGTCCGTGAGTTCGAGCCCCGCGTCGGGCTCTGGGCTGATGGCTCAGAGCCTGGAGCCTGTTTCCGATTCTGTGTCTCCCTCTCTCTCTGCCCCTCCCCTGTTCGTGCTCTGTCTCTCTCTGTCCCAAAAAAATAAATAAAAGTTGAAAAAAAATTTTTTTTTTAGTGTTTTATTTTTGAGAGAGAGAGAGAGACAGAGTGTGAGTGGGGGAGGGGCAGAGAGAGGGAGACACAGAATGGAAGCAGGCTCCAGGCTCTGGGCGGTCAGTACAGGGCCTGATTCAGGGCTCAAACCCATGAACCGTGAGATCACGACCTGAGCTGAAGTCGGCCATTTAACCGACTGAGCCACCCAGGCGCCCCTAGAAATCACCAATCTTTTCATATCACATTTGAACTGCTGCAGATAACTATTATTTATGCCTGATGCAGCTTTGAAATTACAGCCGTTATTACACCCAGTGTTAAAGCTTGTTATTTAATGCATTAATAAAGAACGTATGTTACTATATTACATTCATTTTTTAATTTAAAAAACATTTTTTTAACGTTTATTTATTATTGAGAGGCAGAGAGAGACAAAGCATGAGCATGGGAGGGCAGAGAAAGGAAGACACAGAATCCAAGCAAGCTCCAGTCTCTGAGCTGTCAGCACAGAGCCCAACGCAGGGCTCGAACTCATAAACCGGGAGATGGTGACCTGAGCTGAAGTCGGACACTCAACCGACTGAGCCACCCAGGCACCCTTTTTAAAAAAAATTTTTTTTAATGTTTATTTATTATTGAGAAACAGAGAGACACAGAGCATGAGCATGGGACGGGCAGAGAGAGAGGGTCATTTTTTAATTTTAATAATTATATGTCAATATAATTGAGTTTCTTTGTAGTCAAGCTATACATTTTATTTTCTTTTTTTAAATTTTTTTTTAACGTTTATTTATTTTTGAGATAGAGACAGAGCATGAATGGGGGAGGGTCAGAGAGAGGGAGACACAGAATCTGAAACAGGCTCCAGGCTCTGAGCTGTCAGCACAGAGCCCGACGCGGGGCTCGAACTCACGGACCGCGAGATCATGACCTGAGCCGAAGTCGGACGCTTAACCGACTGAGCCACCCAGGCACCCCTATACATTTTATTTTCAATATTTGTAAATGTTCTGAGAAAGGGTCCATTGTCTTCATCAGTCTGCTAAAGGGGTGCAAAAAGACGCTCTGACAGGAAGTCAGTAAACTTTAGTTCCCAATTTCCCACACTCCCTAACCATAATCTTTCATATACCCATCTATCTCTGTGTAATTAGTGCCAGGCATTCTTGGGCAGTAGTAAATTTCATTTACTAGTTTGGCATATTTGCAAGAGCACATAACTGGCAGTTTGGGTAGAAGTTTTGATGTATATCCAGAGGTTAATTTACAAATTGCAGGCACACATGGGCAACTGGTTAGATGATTCCTATCAGCCCACAAACCCACCAGCTCATATGTTGATTGCTTGGTCCATCCCATGCAAACAAGTCCATTGAAACAGTCACAGAATGGACCGTTGTATTCTTGAGAGGTTAAGGAGCTTATAGGCTAATTGATGAATCACTTGATCAAATGCAAGCTAGAGTCCTTAGGAAGGAGAAGGAGCACTGGGGGAAGAGGCTTTGAAGTGGGTTCTGCAAGGGAGGGAATGCAAAGGAAGCAGACAGGAGGAAGGAGGGAGTTAGGATGTGGGGGGACTGGCCAGATGTCGATTTTGAGGAGGAAGCATGGAGAGAGGGGAGCCCACTGGAGTACATTAGAATACTGGTTGGTTTTTTGCTATCTTTTATTGAATGTTTAATATGTGCCTGACCCATGCCAAGCCCCTTAAATATAGTTCTTCAGTCTTTACCAACTACCCAATAAGGTGTGACTATTATTATTCCCATTGTATTCAGTGAGAAAACTGAAGCTCTAAGAGGTTAAATACATGCTCTAGGTCACAGAGGGATTAAGTGGTGGAGCCAGGAGCTCAGCCCAGATTTGGCTAATTTCAGAACCCAGTGCTCTTAAAAACCACTATATACAACCACAGAAGAGTCTGTTTGGAAAAACTATGGCTGCCATTTTGTTTCAGTAAGAAAGTGCTTACTGCCCTTCCTTGTCTTTCCCATTGTATTCTCCAGCCTTTTGCCTGTTCTCACATCTCCTCCCTTTCCCTCTTTACCCTCGCTCCTCTCACAGACACACATGCTACATCAGTGAGGATAAAAATAGAGAGCAAAAGCTGTGAGGTCAAGCAGAACCGGGTTCTAACACTGGCTCTGACACCTGGCTAATACCATGCCGAGCCTCAGTTTCTATCTGTGAAAAGGAGGTAATGATGCCTTCTTCATAAATTGGCATGAGCCCTCTAGTGCTTCAGTACCATTTTGGATAGTTGTTTCCATTTGGGTGACTCCAACCTCTACACTGGGTGATGGTCCCTGTCTCCTTGCCACATGGGCTTCTCTGGGAGGGCTTCCTTGAACCCCTCAAACCTGGCCTATGGGCAGCAGGCATCACTACTTATAGCTGTCAGCTCTGGCCTGTGGGGAGAATTCAGGAGTGGTACTTGTGAGGCTGTCCCCTCTAGCTAGAAGCTCCCTCTCCCCATCCCTTGGGCCGTGTCTGGTCTGGCCTGGAGAACCCTGATAAAAGCAAATGAACAGTATCCTTCGATCCCCTTTTCAGGACCAATCTTGGCACTTGTTCTAGGTCCCATCACCTAGAGCTTGTCTCTGGGAAACCTCCCTGGTTACCTACACCACCCCTCTCGTCTTACAGATGAGGACCAGCAAGGGCAGGTGTCAAGCCCTGGTGGCACAGGGAGTGACCTGGGGTGAGAACCCAGGCCTCCTGCAGTAGCTCCCTGCCCGGCCCTCACACTAACACTGAGAGTGTCTCTTCCACGTTGTTAAGCAGGCTACTATTTTTGGGTGAGGGGACATCCGTGGAGCACCTGAAATTACCTTATGCTTTTTCTTCCTTGCCCCACACTTGTGCCTGCCTCGGGGCTGGCCTTCTCTGACCTAATCTTCTCTCTCATTCTACCCCCAAGTCCTTGGCCTTGCCAGCTGCTGAATGGAGCCCCGTGTTAGCCAGGCCCGTGGGTGGCCGCCTTCGGGTGATGCCTGGTGTTGCCAAAAGGCTCCTGCCCTGAGAATTCTGCCCACTGGCAGGGCTGAGGCCTGAAATTCCTGGCATTGGAGTCATTCCTTTGATTACTTTGTCTTCTCTAAAGAGCTATTGTTAAAATGCTAGCATGTTACCCTGAAGGGGTGAGCCTGTTAACTCACCACTGTGGCCTAGTCTGGAAGACTGGAATGGCCTGGGCCTTTGTTAACTCATATCACCGCCCTGTCCCTCAGTTTCTTATCTGTAAAATGGGGATAACAAGAAATTGCATTGTAGGGTTACCCCAAGAATGAAATGAGATAGTGCACTTAAAGCACTGGGCACATGATAAGTACTCAATAAAATTAGCTTTTTTTTTTCCCTTCTTTCATTCTAAGGCAGTAGATTATTTATTTTTTTAAAAAAACTTTTTGAACGTTTTTATTTATTTCTGAGAGAGAGACAGAAACAGAGACAGACCGCGAGTGGAGGAGGGGCAGAGAGCAAGGGAGAACGCAGAATCTGAAGCAGGCTCCAGGCTCTGAGCTGTCAGCACAGAGCCGGACACGGGGCCTGAACCCATGAACCATGAGATCATGAACTAAGCCGAAGTCGGATGCTCAGCCGAATGAGCCACCCAGGCGCCCCTAAGGCAGTAGATTATTTGGTCAATTCTCTGGTATAAGTCCTGGTTCTTATCAGTTTTTGGGTTTTTTTTTTGTTGTTGTTGTTTAAGTAATGTGGTCTCCTTTTAAGGTTTTTTTTTTTCTTCCCTAATTATAAAATGGCTTTGAACTTTATCTGCTTGTCTTTAAAATGGGGTAAAAGATCCTATCTTACTGGTTCATTGAGAATTTACTGAGCTAAAGTACCTGCGGATGCCAGGCCTGCCAGGTCTACTCAGTGAGAGCCTGGTATTCTGTAATCCTAGAGGCAGGGATCGGAAGCACCTGGGGGTTGGGGGGAGGTTCTGGGTGGGTCACTAAGTGACATGGGAGACAAAGAGGGAGGAGAAGGGGGAGCAAAGGGGACCCTGCTCCTCCACCCCAGCTGCTTGAATGTGGAGTCTAGGTCTCAGGGGACCTGGGAATGCTATCCTGGCTCTGGAACAGGATGGATCCTGTGACCTTTCCCCAGATCTTTGGACTTCTAGGCTTGTACTCGGAGGTTCCGAATTCCCTGGAGGAATGGCGTCCTTGGCCTCCCTCCCGGCTTGACTTTGGTGGAATGGTGGTGAGGAGACCAGAGTTTTCCTTAACCCCCTGACCTCACGGTGGCTGTCAGTAGGTGCTGTAAACTGCTCCTTTGAGAGGGCAGTTAGGCTTTTGAAAACGTCAACCCAGGCTAGAGTCTCTGCAGTTTCTCCTGAAACCAAGATGGTTCTCTTTGGCCTGGGTCAGGGAGAGGGTGTAGAAGCAGGAACATCCTGGCCCAGCCTCCTGGCCTGTGAACGAGGAGGGGCTGTGTTGAGTGGCACTGTCACAGGAGTTTTCTAGCAATCCACAGAGCAGAAAGCCTCACTTCCAGGGTTCTCTGAAGGAAGGATACTCCTCTCTCCCTTGTCTACCCTGGGCAGTGAGGATTGTAGTCTGTCCTTCTCCCTGCACTGGCCCTCTGTGAGCTTCTCCAGTGTGCTTTCCTGCCAGCCTCTGGGGAAGGCTGATCCCCAACATCATCCGTCATAACAGAAGTTATCCTTCCAAAGCAGAGACTCACTGGTACAGAAAATCACTTTCCCTGAGGCTGGAAGCCAGGAGCAAAGAACAGAGGTGAATGCTGATTCCTGGGACCTTGACATCAAGCAGCAAGCTGCCACCTGCTGGCCCCACTCTGGTGGGGAGGGAGTATGAAGGGGGTATAACTCAAGCCTTCCCATGTATCTGCTTTTGGGCTGCAAAGGAGCCAGCATCAATTCCAGCCCAGAAGTGGGGCTCGGAACCATGCGCTTTATTATACCTAACATTTGTTGATTACCTGTGGGCTATTACTATCCCTTATTCCCTCCATCCCTTTTTCTTCCCTCTCTCCCTCCCTCATTCCTTCCCTCTCTTCCTGCCATCCAACAAATACTTACTGATCACTTACCCTGGACCAGGCACTCTGCTAGGAAGGGAGCGTATAGTCCCAACAGAAGAAACAAAGAATCAGATAGCTAATTATGTTTGATGAGTGCTCTGACAGATGTTCTTACAGGGTGCTATGGGAGCACAGAAGTGTGGGGAGCAGGGGGACCAGTCCAGACTGGTGTGTGGAGAAGGGAAGATGCTGGTAGGTAAAACTGTCTTGGTTGAGTAGGAGTTACCAGACGGAGAAGGAAGGAGGAGGAGGATTCTGGATAGCAGGAACAGACAGAGGTGTAGAAGATGGGCAGGGAGACAGTATATATGGGAAGCTCAGGGCGATCACTTAGTCACTGAGTTTTGGTTTTCTGTCCTGTAAAATGAGGATAATAGTACCAAGGTCATAACTGGCACACACACAAAAACATCCTTCCTTTTTACCAATTTATGATCTACCAGAAAGACTTAAACATGCAGAAATAATGGCAACGAGAGGCAGAATGTGAGAAGTGCCAAAATCAATGGAAATGCAGTGGAAGGGAAGTAGCTTTTGGAAGAAAGCCTTAGACGATGGACAATGTTAACTGAGATTAATATTTAGGATTAGGAAGAGCTGGTACCATTTAGGCAGATCCTTGAAGGATGGAAAAGACACTGGTAGAGAACTCAGGAAAGGGCATCTAAAAGGTTGGTGCGTTGCAAACCCAGGCACAGAGGTGCTCGGGCACAGGGTGAGGTTGTGAGGGGCAGAGGAGCTGGGGACGAGCCTGGAAAGGTGGGCCGAGGTCACATCAATGCCCAGCTAGTGGGCACATGGGCAGCACTGGGCCTGCATGTGGGTTTTATTTGACCTCCATAGTGTTTACAAAAAGAAAGAAGATTTATATAAACATTTAAAAAGCAGATTTTACATAAATCCACATTCCAGCTTCTTTTGGAAAAAGGCAGGACTGGCGACACCAGCCGTGTCGCCCCCCCCCCCCGAAGGTCAATGGTGGACATTCAGATATCATGGCTGCCCGCAGTGGCAGATTGATAACCCACCAGCCAACTAGCTTGCCTGGTACCTCTGCCATTCAACTCAGTATCAAAATCATTCAGCGTGTTCAGAAAGCTCCTGCTGAAGTGCTAATTAATTACATGGGAAGAGAAAGAAAATTCTAAATCCTTAACTTTGTATTCCTTCATCAGATGAGGGAATGAATTCTACTGCTCGGGAAAACTTTAATTATGGAGTAATGGTTAGGTGGGGGCAATGGGAAGCCTAATGCATGATGGCTTGGGAAGGAAACTCTCAGAAGTGAAAGATGGGAGCAGACACTTGAAAAGATGGAGATGTTGGGGCCCTGCGGTGAGTCATTTTGACCACTTCACTCAGCCATGGCGACTGGTGTCTTTTCTGGAAGGACCAAACACCTGTCTTTGGCGAGTATTTATTGCATTGTAAGACATTACTACCTTACTTTATTAACGTTTTAAGCTTAAAAAAAAATTGGACTCTTGAAGGACAAGGTGTTTGTGTGTTTTTTAATTGATAAACTAATGGAAAAGAAAAATTTCCCATTTTATTTATTTAAATTAAATTTATTTTATTTTTTTCTTATTTATTTTTGAGACAGAGAGAGACAGAGCATGAGCAGAGAGAGAGGGAGACACAGAATCTGAAGCAGGCTCCAGGCTTTGAGCTGTCAGCACAGAGCCCAACACAGGGCTCGAACTCACAGACCGTGAGATCATGACCTGAGCTGAAGTTGGACGTTTAACTGACTGAGCCACCCAGGTGCCCCTTATTTTTTATTTTTTAAAATTTACATCCAAATTAGTTAGCATATAGTGCAACAATGATTTCAGGAGTAGATTCCTTAGTGCCCCTTACCCATTTATCCCTCCCCCCTCCCACAACCCCTCCGTAACCCTCCGTTTGTTCTCCATATTTATGAGTCTCTTCTGTTTTGTCCCCCTCCCTGTTTTTATATTCTTTTTGTTTCCCTTCCCTTATGTTCCTCTGTTTTGTCTCTTAAAGTCCTTATATGAGTGAAGTCTTTTTTGTCTTTCTCTCATTTCACTTAGCATAATACCCTCCAGTTCCATCCATGTAGTTACAAATGGCAGGATTTCATTCTTTTTGATTGCTGAGTAATACTCCATTGTGTGTGTGTGTGTGTGTGTGTGTGTGTGTGTGTATACCACATCTTCTTTATCCATTCATCCATCGATGGACATTTGGGCTCTTTCTATACTTGGGCTACTGTTGATAGTGCTGCTATAAACATGGGGGTACATGTGTCCCTTCAAAACAGCACACCTGTATCCTGTGGATAAATGACTAGTAGTGCAATTGCTGGGTTGTAGGGTAGTTCTATTTTTAGTTTTTTGAGGAACCTTCATACTGTTTTCCAGAGTGGCTGCACCAACTTGCATTGCCACCAACAATGCAAAAGAGATCCTCTTTCTCTGCATCTTCACCAACATCTGTTGTTGCCTGAATTGTTTAGCCATTCTGACAGGTGTAAGGTGGTATCTCATTGTGGTTGTGATTTGTATTTTCCTGATGATGAGTGATGTGGAGCATTTTTTCATGTGTCGGTTGGCCATCTGGATATCTTCTCTGGAGAAGTGTCTATTCATGTCTTTTGCCCATTTCTTCACTGGATTATTTGTTTTTTGGGTGTTGAGTTTGATAAGCTCTTTATAGATTTTGGATACTAACCCTTTATCTGATATGTCATTTGCAAATATCTTCTCCCGTTCTGTTGGTTGCCTTTTAGTTTTGCTGATTGTTACCTTCGCTGTGCAGAAGCTTTTAATTTTGATGAGGTCCCAGTAGTTCATTTTTGCTTTTGTTTCCCTTGCCTCTGGAGATGTGTTGAGTAAGAAGTTGCTGCAGCCAAGATCAAAGAAGTTTTTGCCTGCTTTCTTCTCAAGGATTTTGGTGGCTTCCTGTCTTACATTTAGGTCTTTCATCCATTTTGAGTTTATTTTTGTGTATGGTGTAAGAAAGTGGTCCAGGTTCATTCTTCTGCATGTCGCTGACCAGTTTTCCCTTTCCCATTTAAAAAATAATCTTTAGAGTGTGGGTGTGTGTGTGTGAGTGGGTGGTCTTTTGCAATTTGAAAGGTTCAATAAACCCTATTGGAAAAATTTTTTATTAAAAATTATTTAAAAAACCATGCCAATGAGTGGCAAACATCTAAAATAATATAGAAACACATGAAAGGGAAAACTCTGAATTGATAAGAATTGGTGGTTGGGGTTTATAGGACAGTTTGGAGTGTATAGTTTTAGACTTGGCACTACACCTATATGAGTTATAACTATATCCTTATTAGATGTAGGTATAAATTCATATATATATAATCTGGATAGAAACTTTTTTTTTTAAGTTTATTTATTTATTTTGAGAGAGAGCTTGAGCTTGAGTTGGGGACAGGGAGAAAGAGGAGGAGAGAAAATCCCAAACAGGCTCCACATTGTCAGCATGGAGCTTGATGTGGGGCTCGAACTCACAAACTGTGAGATCAAGACCTGAGCAGAAATCCAGAGTTGGATGCTTAACCGACTGAGCCTCCCAGGCACCCCTATTTATTTATTTATTTTGAGAGAGAGAAAGCATGTGTGAGGGAGGGGCAGAGAGATAATCCCAAGCAGGCTCCACACTGTGAACACAGAGCCTGACACAGGGCTCGAACTCACTCAACGTGAGATCATGACCCGAGGTGAAACCCAGAGTTGGAGGCTTAACTGACTGAGCCACCCAGGTGCCTCTAGATAGAAACTTTTTTATTAAAACAAATTTCTTTTAATGTTTATTTTTGAGACACACACACACACACACACACACACACACACACACACACACACACATGTGAATGGGGGAAGAGCAGAAACAGAGGGAGACACAGAATCTGGAGCAGGCTCCAGGCTCTGAGCTGTCAGCACAGAGCCCGACACGGGGCTTGAACCCGTGAACTGCAAGATCATGACCTGAGCTGGTTGGACACTCAACCAACTGAGCCACCCAGGCACCCTGATGACACTTCTTTAAAAGTTTTTTTTGAGAGAGAGTGAAAGTGAGTGCACATGCACAGGTGCGAGAGCAGGTGAGGGGCAGAGAGAGAGGGAGAGAGAAAATCCCAAGCAGCTTCCCTCCTGCTGTCAGTGCAGAGCCTGACTCGGGGCTCAATCTCTGGAACCGTAATCAAGAGTTGGACGCTTAACTGACTGAGCCACTCAGGCGCCCCTGGATAGGAATTTTTTTAAATAAAAATGAGGTTTTACATACTATTCTGCTGTTTTTCTCCTAATACTCTATCTTGAATATTGAAGGTCATTACATCACTTCTATGCATATGTAAAGAGAGTCTGTGATGAGCCTCTGTTTACTCCTCTATAAAATGGGGATAACAATTCCTTTCTTCAAAGGTTAAGATGAGAGTTAAATACATTGCAAATGTGCTTGGCACAGCTTATTGGATACTGGGTGATAGAGCCCACTACATCACTGAGAAAAAGCAAACCCTGCTTACATCTTGCATTCTTTGGATGGAATTGGGGGAAGGGGAGTGTGAATTACAACTTTTCACAGTGGATTTTTATTTATTTATTTTTAATGTTTTTATTTATTTTTGAGAGAGAGGGAGAGGGAGAGGGGTAGAGAGGGGGACAGAGGATCTGAAGCAGGTTCTGCGCTCATGGTGCAGAGCCCAATGTGGGGCTCAAACCCATGAACCATGAGATCATGACCTGAGGCGAAGTCGGACATTTAACCAACTGAGCCACCCAGGCGCCCCTTCACAATGGATTTTAAAAATCCTTTTTTCAGTGCTGAGTAACATTGAAATCTCAAGCTGATGCATTCAGGTTTTGATTAGGACTTTTTCTCTGGACTTACTTTTATTTATTCAGCTGTGGGAAAATTCCTGAAGCCAGGTATGTGGATAGGAAGGTATGTCTGATAGGAAGGCTGTGACCTGTGCCTGCCCTTCATGGGGGTGCCTCTTGCCAGAGGGGAAAGTCAGCCCTTCTCAGTACAAGGGGAGATTCAAACCTCCTCTTTGAACACATCCCCTTCCTGCTACCTACTTGTCTTTTTTCACGCCTCTCCTTCCCCTTCCAGCTCTGGACTATACCCATGCCATGTCCTCCCTTCCTTCCTATAGTCTCCCCTTAACACCTCTTACTTGTGTAAACCCCAACCCTGGATTAAACTTTACTGTCCCCTTTCTCTGATCTTGCCTTGCAACTGATGGATTCATTTTAAATCCATGCCCTTTAACCTCTGCGGCTGCTTGGCCTCCTTCATGTTTATCTCCGTTGTGTCTCATCCAGTCTCCCCATTGACTGCTGTAAACCTCGTCTGCTGTCCTCTGGCCTCCAATCCATTCATAGGCTCTCCCTCCTAGCACTCGATCTGTTTCCTGCCTTCCTGGGAAGGCGGAGGTCCTGTGGCTTGAACTGCCCCCCACCTCATGATTTCTCCCCATCTTTGCTGTCCTCTCCCTTGCCAGAGCGCAGCCTTAACAACCTTCCCTTCCCGCCTCCAGAAACACTCTCCTTCAAACTGGCTGTGGACTCTGGAGCCAGAACTTCTGGCTTCGAATCTCAGCTCCTCCTACTGCTAACTTGGGGGAGTTACTTAGCCTCTCTGGGCCCACTTTCTTCATTGCACAATATGACTAATAAAATCGCCTCACTGCTATGGTTGCGGGGTAGGTGGCATTTAACTCTGCTGCCTGTGTTGGCAGTGCCTGGATACGCATCGGTTTTTATGCCCCTTCTCTTCCTTGCATCTCTGTCCATCCGTCACCTTGGCTTCCCCCCCTTGGCCTGCAGGCATGCTCACCTTCCTGCGAGCTCACCTTACCCCTCCTATGAGCTGCTGTCCGTTTCTCTCCGGGATTCCACTGAAGCATCAAAGCAGAGCCCCACCTGCTGCTTCTGCCATCTTGTCAACCCTTGGCATCTTCCCTCACTCCTCTGAAACTGAGCCCAAGCTCACTGGTTTCCTCAAGATTTACCCACTTTGGATTTCTGGGCCACACGCCACCCTGGTTTTTCTTCCTCGTCGGCTTCCCAAATGTGACTTTCTTCAGGAGTTTCCCTTACACTCCTCCTCTGCTAGCTCTTGCTTCCCACCCCCAGTACCCACATGAATCTGCACCTTTAATCTTTGGGTCTCTCCCCTGTCCCGGGCCCACCTTTTCCACTATCTGCTGGGCCACACTCTCCGGGTGAACCCCTAGTCAGGCACTCGGCATGCCCAAGGATGAACACCCGTTCCCTTATTCCCAAATCTTTTTTCCCTCCTGATCTTTCTAACTCACTGGTTGTCCCTACCACTCTAGTTACCCAGGTTTGAAAGGCTGGGGCAGCTGACCCCTCCCTCTCCTTCTTGATCCAGTGCTTGAACGGAGTAAGTGTTCAGCAAACAAAGGGTGAATAACCAATGGATCCCACAGGTTGCCAAGTCCTGCTGTTTTCTTTCCTTCTTTCTCTCTCACTCAATCCCTTTCAACTCCTACTGCAGCCACTGTGATAGACATTTTATATACTTCACCCAGTGAATCTGTATAACCTGGTAAGGAGGAAATTGTATTTTGCCCGTTTTACACGTGTGTGGACACCATGGCTGGGGGGTTTAGGGAACTTGCCAAACACAAAACAGGTAAGCGGCAGAGCTGGGATTTGAACTCGGACCCACCTTCCTCCAAGTCCACACTCTAATCTTCATGCTGTCCTCTAGCAATTCTAGTTTCAGGCTATGCTGTAAGCACTGAGTAAGCACTGAAGCTGAATACTGTGCATGTACATGAACACATTTCTCTTGTGCCTATATCGGTTGTGTGTTGGTGTTCTATTTGCCCTACCGCTACCCAAACTCATCGCTGGTTGATTTCAGAGTCTGTTCTTGAGCCTTGGTATTTGCTCCTGAAAGGCTTAACTGAGCCCAAGTCCCTGCTGTGAAACGCAAGGGCCCAGAAGTAGGACTGTGAACGTATTTTCAGGTAGGGCATGTGTTTCCCTTCCTCTGGGTCTCAGTCTCCTCATCTGTACAATGAGAGAGTTGAACCAGTTAATTACAAAGCCTGTCTGACTCTTAGGCTCTGGAATCAGCTTCATGGTTCTGCCTACCGGGGCCTACTGTGTGCTCAGCACATGAGAGGTATTGCTGGGCAATGCACACAGACCATAAGAGGCATTGCCCTGGCTGTCAAGGAGATGACAGAGTTACTATGGGAGACAAAGCAAACATTCAGGAAACTGCCAACAATGTAAGACATTATGTAATTATGCCTCCAATCTCAGATTATATACATTTGTGATGGTTCAATAAAGGAGAAGAAAAGCTTTTGCTCTCTTAAAAGAAAAAAATGCATAAAACGAGCAGTTAGTGAAAAGCATTACGTCTGGCCAGACCTCTTGTCAGAACTGCTATATTCTTCCCTCTCGAAATCATTTGTTCATTCTGTAAATACTTATTGTCCACTAACGGCCAGGCTCTGGGGACACTACCCCCAGCCACGTACACCTCCCCCGCCTCACTCACTGCAGTCGGAGTTCTATCCAACACTCAGCTTTCATCTGGTTCCTGCCCTGCTGTAGAACCTTTGCTGGTTTCCTACTGTCTACGGAATAAACTGAGCTGACCTCCAGCCTCGCCCTTCCCATCCTCTGCCCCCGCCCTGCAATCTGGGCCTGGTTTGCTGGCCATTCCCCAAGCCCATCACACATACTTTCATGTCTGAGTTAGAAAGCTGCTTCCTCCGTCTGCCCGGCGAGCTTTTATTCATCCTTCAAAGCCCAGCTCAAATGCCATGGCTGCAATGCTCTTGCGGTCCTTCGTAATGCCTTCGCCCGCCTCTGTGACACTGTATGGCCTTGTTTAGGTCTCTGCCTTTATTTATTTATTTTTTAATTTCTTTAATGTTTACTTATTTTTGAGAGACAGAGAGAGACAAAGCATGAGCGGGAGAGGGGCAGAGAGAGAGGGAGGCACAGAATCCGAAGCAGGCTCCAGGCTCTGAGCTGTCAGCACACAGCCCCACACGGGGCTCGAACTCACAAACTACGAGACCATGACCTGAGCCAAAGTCAGACGCTTAGCCGACTGAGCCACCCAGGTGCTGCACTCTGCCTCCCATTTTGGAATGTGAGTTCCTTAAGGGATCTTTATTCCCTGTCTTAGCCACTTGTGAATCCCCAGAACCTAGCCCTGTGCCTGAACAAAGATTTCTCATTATTGGCTGACTGAACACCATCTGTAGAGGCTGATCTTTGAACAGGAAAGGCTCCCCTTGCTTCCCTCAAGCTGCTGGGCTCTTTCATTTCATGCCTTGGGGCCCCGAGAAGGTGACAGGATGATTGAGAAAGCGTCACTGTCTCTTGTCTCCACACAGTAGTGGGGAGACTCAGCCAAAAGGGCCTCACTTTGGCCCTGGAGGGGGGATTTTAGAAACAGCGGTGGAAACCACACGTGGCACAGGGCTGTGGTGAAGGAGGCATTTGTGTTGGGCTTGGCAGGCAGGGGGTTCTGGGCTCCAGAGCACAAGTGGGTAAGTATGCTGGGCAGGCTCCGTGCTGCACACACCCGCTGAGGGGCTGGGCCCCAAATGCCTTCTGGTCTGGGAAGAAAAGGAGGCATTGTGTGGTCTGGCTGGGCTCCAAGGGAAATATTCCTGTTGTTCTTCTATTTTAAACTGCTCTCTTTTTAAAGAAGGAAAGTCCAGAAGTGAAAATTTCTCTCCCACTCCAACACATCCTGCCCACCAATTTCAAATCAGTTGCTGCTTTGAAAATATTAATGAATCTGTTACTCCATCGGTTCATTCATTCAATTACTGTATCTTTAAGGAGCACTGCTATGGGTCAGTCTGTACGAGGCACCAGGGAGCCAATCCTTGTCCTTCTAATTAATTAATTTATTTATTTTTATTTGGAGAGAGAGCATGAGCAGGGGGGAGGGGCAAAGGCAGAGGGGGAGAGGGGGAGAGAGAGAGAGAGAGAGAGAGAGAGAGAGAGAGAGAGAGAGAAAGAGAGAGAATCTTAAGCAGGCTGTATGCTCAGTGCAGAGCCCAACTCAGGGCTTGATCCCACAACTCTAGATCATGACCTGAGCCGAAATCAAGAGTCGGATGGTCAACCGAATGAGCTACTGAGGCATCCTTTCTCATCCCTTTTAGATTCTATTCCTGATTGCTATGTGCCCATATCCTTGTGGAACACGGCCCCACTCCTTCTGTCAGGCCTGATGTCCCTCTGCTGGTCGGCATTCCAACTTCAAGGACTCCATTTGCCCGTGCCTGTTCTCTGCCTCTGCAACCAGACCTGTATTGTACCTCCTTGCCGAGACCTAAGTTACAGCCTGCCACCCTTCCCTTGACTCAGCCCTTGCAGACAAGTGTGGACAGAGCCATGCCTCAGTCTGGGCAGTTAGAAACTTAGGCAGGAAGACCCACATTCAACCCTAGCTCTACCATTCACTTTCTTTGTGACTTGGACCAAGTTACTAAGCTATCTGGGCTTTGGCTTCCCAGTCTGCAAACCAGAACAAATAATACCTGACGTTGTACACAGATACACAGAGTCTTTGGGAGAAGGAAAAGACAGTAGAGTACCACTTGACACACTGCCTAGAATACCATAGGCAACTCTCGATAAATAATAACAAAGAACAATTATTGAGCACTTACTAGTTGCTTCCTTCCCTCAGAAATAACAGCAACCACAGCTTCTGTTTGAGTGTTTTCTACATGCCAAGTGCTCTGTTAGGTATAGGCATGTTGCCATCTGAACAGCCTTATAAAGTAGATGGTACTATTTTATACCCTTTCAAAGCTCAAGGAAAGTGGCTCAAAGAGGTAGAGTGACATGGCCAAGGTCACAAAGCTTTATAAGCATGGGAGCTGGGAATCGTGCCAAGGTCTGTTGGACTCCCCCACTCCCATCCCTTCTCAACCAGAGACACCCATCATGTGCCTGGCTTCTTGGTTCTGGAACCAGCCTCATAGCATCTCCTGAGAAGTTGTTGGAAATGCAGATTCTCAGGCCCCACCCCACACCTACTGAATCAGCATCTGCCTTGGACGAGATCTGCAGGAGGTGTATATGCACAATTCAGTTTGAGATGCACTGAACTATAGTTCACAAAATGTTTTTTAAAGTAGGTTAGGTCAGGACTTCTCAACTCTAGCACACATAAAAATCACATGGAGGGCTTGCTAAAACAGAGATTCCTGCCCCAGCGATTCTGATTTTGTATCTACTGTTTGTTCCATTCCTATATATTATTTTTACTTCAGGGGTCCCTCTGAGTAGGTATAGTGGGTTTGAGTGGGATCCTGGCAAACTCCTGGCTCAGGCCTTAGCGCCAGATGGCTCGTGATTTATAGCTGCTGGAGCCGTTAGGGGAAATCTGGGCTGGACTGGGTCCTCAGTCACCGATGGTAGCATCCCCCTACTTTGGGGGAAACTGGCCCACTGGCAGGGAGGTGCATCTCTCCCCCAAGTAATACCAGGCAGGACCCATGGATTCCTGCATCAGCCACTGCAGTGCCCCACCCCCCCTCCCTTCACCATGCCTAGGTGAAGAACAGAGAAGCAAATTTAATTTGTAACTTAAAACCCTTGTATCTGGCCTGACAATATGTGTTTCTAATATAAATTTTGACAGAAGGCTAGATCTGCAAAGAGCATTTGCTCTGAAACTTGTATTGGTGTAACTTGACCATTGCTATCTGGTTAAAAAGCAATTAAACACCTCAAGACTCTTCAGAGCTTTCAAAGATTATTTGAAGAGTAAGTGTGTTGTATTGATTAAATAATTTTAAGTTAATTAGAAAGTCACTGCATTTCCCAGCTTATTCCTTTGCAAACAAATTTATCTTATTTATAGACCTACTGCATGCCAAATAACGTTGTTTATATTTTCATAATCATGTGACACTTAAGGAGCATGGCTGGTGATGCAATTTAATGCTAAGATTCTTTCACTTGCCTAAATCTTTCTGTCTGGTTCCTTCCTTTTGTATTTAAGCACAACTGGCAACTTGTTTCGTAGATAGTCACAGAACTAGAGTCTTTAAGCCAGAGAACACTGTGATCAAGAGCGTGGTCAGACACACTTCAATCTGAGTTCCAGGGCTGCCATTTACTAGCTTTGTGCCCTGAACCCATCATCTGTGAAAAGGATATAAGAGCACCTATGTCGTATGGTCAATGTGAAATTAAATAAGTGATCATTTGTACAATATCAGATAATGTCTGACTAATAACAGTTATTGTTTATAATAATAACAGTATAATTATTCATGATAATGACGATGCCTCAGTTTTCTAATCTGTAAAATGGGTGTGACAGGGACTAAAACATATAAACGTGTGAGTATTCAAAACTTCTTTGCCTGTGGAGACTTCAAGTAATTCCCTTCTAAGACAATTTCTGGCATAGTTTTCTTGGCTCTTGCCCCAATTATACAGATTGGGGTCACCCAGTGATGAGAAAGCACTGGACAAATGGAGCCAATATTGGGATTCCTGGTGATGAGGGGAGAGAGAGACTGGCAGAGGATGGGTAAGTAGAGCCCAGAGGTGAGGGAGGTGAATGAGCTGATGAGCCAGGTGGAAGAGTTCAGGTATGAGATGATGGGAAACAGAGCACCCGGCTGCTGGAGCAGTTGCTTTGCTGGAAGTAGATAATGAGAACAGGAGAGACAGGAAAGGAAAATTTTAAGACTTTGTCTTGTGCTAAGAATGCACTTCCTCTTTGGTGTTTTCTCTAGAGACTGCAGCGAAGGTTTGGACTGCCTCCAATTCATTTTTTCCTGCTTAACTGTTGTTTCATTGAACACAACCATTGAGCTGAGGCTGAGCCATGAGGTGGCCATCTTTACCGGGTTTATGGGGAAGTCATGACAGTGCTGTTCCAGTGCTGAGTGTGGACGAGTAGAGGACTCATTCAGAGGAAGTGCTTAATAGGTGTTGGTGACTGTTCTGTCATTAAGCATCATACTTTTCCTGTAGCCAGAGGCTGCAAGCAAAGGTCACCAATAGGATTTAGCACCTGCTCTCTGGCACTCTTCACCACAATAATGCCATTATCCCATGTTTAAACTGGGGACCGCCAGCCACATCGTTTTTAAAGAAACCATTCATTTGATAGCCTCCAATACCACACTGCAGACCACTGCCTTCGGCATGAGGTTTATAAAGGAAAGCACTCGATCAGGAGTCTAGAAAATAGAATCTGACCTTCACCCTGCTGTGTGGTGTGGACAAGTCAATGCACCTGTTTCCTCATTGGTAAATGAAGATGATGTCCCAGGTCCTTTTTGTTTCTCTGCTCCCAGCTGTAGACGATCAGCAGGAGGGATTTAGCACCTGCCATCTGCAAGGCCCTAGGCGCCCTAAAGCAGACCTAGAAGCATGAAAGGGGGACCTTGCCTTAAAAAAGGCCCCATAATTGAGCTGGATCTTTATTGTGTTTGTTGTTAGAGTTAATGAACAAGTCTGCCTGTGCTGTGCTCCAAATGCCCAACCATTTTGTTTCATCTTTGAGCTGCAGTGGGGTGATAACAAATATGGGATGTGAATTTTGGACACACCTTTTTTTTACTTACTTTATCCACATTAAAACAAAACAAAATAAAACCCAAACCAGAACAGTATATGACCTTTCTTTGTACCGCTGATGAAGCACTGGCAATAAATCCCATCTTCTTCAAGGACAAGTTGAAGATGATAGAAGTTTTTCTCATTGCCTCTCTCTGGTTCATGTCTGATGATGCCCAACCTTTACCCAGCTGTATGCCACTGAGGCTGGATGCTCATCCTTGTCTGACCCCCATCACATACGCCTGCTTTTCCTTACACTGTGCCTGCTAGAGGGGCAGGCGGGGTCTTGTGAAATAATAAAAAGTCTTTCAACTTGCCTGAAAAATCTGGAAACATCACTGGTTCCACCCAGGTGTCTGGAGATTACTTATCAGGCTCAGTTTGGTTTAACTGACTTTCTTGAATGTGCAGGCTGTGCCAAGATAAATCTTCCTCCCAACCCAGAAGGCAGATGCCACAGCCCACGCAAGCCCTAAAGTGTCTGCACCTGCGACCCATGTTCTGCAGCCAGGCAGAAGTCTGTGAAGGTTTCCGCTGGATTCTGACCAGGGACAATGATGCTGAGAGTGGGGGCCGCCCAGAGAGGGTGGGTGCTGGAGGGTGGGTGTGTCTGTGCCTACCCTGGAGACGCTTTCACTGAGGTGACCCAGGAGGGAGGAAGTGAGGTTGAATTCCTTGGTTTACTCCAAGTGGTGGTTCCCAAGCTCTTTTGACTGTGGCCCAACCTGGCTAAGCAAAAAACCTTGTGGCTCACTGAGCCCACTGGCTCCTACTTTCCAATGGGAAAGAATCTGTAATAACAAAGGATGAAAGGGGAAGAGAAAAGTAATCAACATGGTCATGCAGCAAATACTCAGGACAAAACAATCAACTGAAACTCCAGAAAGTAGGGTTTGGGTGCCTCTGTCGGTTAAGCGTCCGACTCTTGATTTCAACCCAGGTCACGATCTCATGGTTCATGGGTTCCAGCCTCGCGTCAGGCTCTGCACTGACAGTGTGGAGCCTGCTTGGGATTCTCTCTCTCCCTCTCTCTCTGCCCCTCACCCACACTCTGTCTCCCTCTCTCTCAAAATAAACATTTGAAAAAAACCCCAAACAAAAAAGAAACTCCAGAAAGCAATCTACAAGCAATATAAATTAACAGAAAAGAAAGCAATTAAAACCCAAACCAATGCTGACGCTGCATTCTAGCAGTCAAGGGTCATAGTTGCAAACAAACAACAGAACTAGGCTTATGGAGAGCTTATGTAGAAGAGCAATGTATTAAAAGATGTTGAGTCACTCCACCACACTCTCCAGAATCACTTGCCTGCAGCCCTTCCTTTTCCAGGGCACTTTCTTCCAACCTGAGGTCTGGCCTGCATGCCTCTCTACCTGCTGAGCGCAGGTCCCATGACTGAGTCCTAACTATAAAGGAGTCTGGCACCACAAATTCTGGTTGCAGCCTTGGGGAGGTGCAACTCTTAAGGAAGGAAATAACCCAAGCATAGGAAGGGTGTTCACAAAGTGCTGGCTAGCCCAAAAAAGCAACAAATATCTTCTGTATTAACAACAAAGCACCCTCCTGAGAATTGCGGGAATTTCAGCTGTTGGCCTGTGTGCATACATGGGAGTTTGGCAGTGCTATTCTGTGATGGCTGGAGGTCACACTTCTTTGTGGAACAGAGAATTAATGTTCTCAGGAAAGTCTTTTTTTTTTTTTCCAACGTTTATTTATTTTTGGGACAGAGAGAGACAGAGCATGAACGGGGGAGGGGCAGAGAGAGAGGGAGACACAGAATCAGAAACAGGCTCTGAGCCATCAGCCCCGAGCCTGACGCGGGGCTCGAACTCACGGAGTGCGAGATCGTGACCTGGCTGAAGTCGGACGCTTAACCGACTGCGCCACCCAGGCGCCCCTCTCAGGAAAGTCTTGTAGTGAACTAATTTTTGTTTATGAATGCCAAGGCTTATTAACTCTCAATAACTCACTTATGTTTCTAGCTCCTTATAAAAATGAAATCCCATGGGGCGCCTGGGTGGCGCAGTCGGTTAAGCGTCCGACTTCAGCCAGGTCACGATCTCACGGTCCGCGAGTTCGAGCCCCGCGTCAGGCTCTGGGCTGATGGCTCAGAGCCTGGAGCCTGTTTCCGATTCTGTGTCTCCCTCTCTCTCTGCCCCTCCCCCATTCATGCTCTGTCTCTCTCTGTCCCAAAAATAAATAAACGTTGAAAAAATAAATAAATAAATAAATAAAAATGAAATCCCACGTATGGGGTTTCTTTTCTTTTTGGGGTGATGAAAATGGTCTAAAATGAGATTGTGGTCTTTTCAACAACTGGTGCTAGGAAAACTGAATGTTCATAAGTAAAAGAATAAAGCCAGACCTTAATCTTAAACCACAAAGAAAAATGACCTCGAAGTAGATCAAAGTCCTAAACTTAAAAGCTAAAACTAAAACTTGTAGAAGAAAACATTGAGGAAAATCTTCATGACAGTGAATTTGGCAACAATTTCACGGGTATGATACCAAAGCACAGAAAATATAGACAAATCCGACTTCATCAAAATCAATAACCTTTGTACATCAAAGGACAATATCAAGAAAGCAAAAAGACACCCTACAGAATGGGAGAAAATACATGCAAATCACATAGTTGATAAGTTGTTAATATCCAGAAAGAACTTTTACCACTCAACAATGACAAAAAACAAACAATTTTGCCAATTCAAAATGGGCAAAGGACTTGAATAGACATTTCTGTAAAGAAGGTATACTAATGGCCAAGAAGCACATAAAAAAGATGCTCAACAATCATCGTCAGTAGGGAAATGAAAACCAAAACCACAAGGAGATAACACGTCACACCTACTAAACTTACTAGGATGGCTGTAATAACTTTTTTTTAATGGAAAACAAAAAAACCCCACAAATGTTGGTGAAGATATGGAGAAATTGGAACCTTTATGCATTGTTGGTAGGAATGTAAAATGCTGCAGCTTCCTTAGAAAACAGTTTGGTGGTTCTTCAAAATATTAAAAATAGAATTACCATATGACCCAGCAGTTTCATTCTTACAGAAAAGCAGGGACTTAACCATACATTTGTATACCAGTGTTCATAGAAGCATTATTCACAACAGCCAAAAGATGGAAGCAACCCAAGTGTCAGTTGATGGAAGAACGGATACACAAAATATGCTACCTATATACAATGGAATAATATTCAACCATAAAAAGAAATGAAATTTTGATATATGCTAAACCTTGGATGGACCCTGGAAACATGCTAAATGAAAGAAACCAGACACAGAAGAACAAATATTGTATGATCCCATATATATGAGGTACCTAGAATAGGCAAATTCATAGAGACAGAAAGTAGATGTTACCAGGGCAAGAGGGAGTGGGGAGCTATTGTTTAGTGGGTTACAGAGTTTATGATGGAGATAAAAAATTGGGGGCATAGTGGTGATGGTGACAGAACATTGTGAATGTATTTAACGCCATTGAATTCTACATTTGCAAATGGTTAAAATGGTAAATTTTATCTTATGTGTATGTATTTTAGCACAATTTTAAAAATCAGGTTGTGGCAATGTTTGCATAATTCTGAGTACACTACAATTGTTGAATTGCCCAATGCATATGAGTAAATTATACGGTATGTAGATTACATAACAAATAAAGCTGTTTAAGAAAAATCCTTTCCAGCTCTGACAGTTTCTATGATCCATCCATTTATTCGCGTGTTAGTTGAGTTCCTATCATATCCACTGTTAGGAATAGGGTGATTAATAAATCAAACACAATCTGTGCCCTTCCCTCACTTAAAACATTGTGGGTTTACAAAGTAATCCTAGCTAACATTTATTGATTGTTTATTATATACAGAGCATTGGTACAAGCATTTTACGTACGTATCTCACACGGTCCTCACAACCATGGACTGAGCTGAATAGGAAAATTTGCTCAAGGTCACATAGCCAGGATTTGAACCTGGTCTGTCTTACCTCAAAGCCTGTGCTCTTAACCATTCATCATCATATGTGTCAACTGGGTTCCAGCCACCTGGAATTGGGGTCTTCCTGGAGACCTGCCCTGAGGCCTGCCTGACAGGCTGCCTGATCTGGAGGCACCGACGAGAGAGCTAAAGGTGACGTGGAATGACCTCCAGGAGGGAGTGAGTTTGGAAAATAAGGCCTAAGTCGAGGGAATCTTGCACAGCCATTTACAGTAATCATTATAAAACAGATATGACTGTATTTTTTAAACGGTTAGGTGATAGAATTTTAAATATAAAATTGAATTCACAATTGAATTTATACTATTATGTTAATAGCTAACATATTTACTATAAGTTGAACACAGACTATATACCAGTCTGTGTTCTAAGTGGTTGACCTATATCATCATCTTTAATCCTCCATGACATGTAGGGTATATTACTATTCCTTTTTTTACAAGTGAGGCAGCTAAGGCACAGAGAGGTTAAGCCATGTGTTCAAGGTTACACAGGGAGTGGCGGACCTGGGATTCTAGCCATGGCTTCTTGACTTGGAGCCCAGACTCTTAACCACCATAGAACTTGCTCTTTTATTATGTTAAGATACACAGGGTGCCAGGGTAGTTCAGTGGGTTAAGCATCCAACTTCAGCTCAGGTCATGATCTCCCAGTTCCTGAGTTCGAGCCCTGCCTTGGGCTCTGTGCTGACCGCTCAGAGCCTGGAGCCTGCTTTGGATTCTGTGTCTCTCGTCTCTCTCCGCACCTCCCCTGCTCGCCTTCTGTCTCTCTCAAAAATAAATATTAAAATAAAATTATGTTAGGGTATGCAAAGTAGTTGGACATGAAACTAGTTTTTATCGAGATGGTAGGATAATGATGGTTTCCCACCTTTTTTCCCACAAATGATTTTTTTTATTTTCTAAGAATATATCATAATAGTGATTTTTTTTTATACCACGAAAAGAAATCTCATGTCACTTTCATCTTCTTACTTCATCGTTTTATCTGGCTGTATTTGATTTGGAAGTTGCTGTGCGTGTGCACACACTAAGCCAGCGCCATGGAACAGGTGGACAGCGTAGCGGGAGATACCGGCAGGTGTTGGAGGCGCGGCTCCTGTGTGGTTGCAGCTGCCCCGACTGCTGCCATCTTCCAGGGAGGTGTGTCCCCTTCTCATCACATGCTTACCAACACTGACGCTCTTTCTTTCTTTTTAAAATTTTTTTAAAGTTTATTTATTTTTTTGGAGAGAGAGAGAGCACAAGCTGGGGAGCGGCAGAGAGAAGGAGAGACAGAATCTCAAGCAGGCCTCACACCATCAGCGCAGAGCCCGATGTGGGGCTCAAACTCACAAACTGTGAGATCAGACCTGAGCCGTGATCAAGAGTCAGACACTCAGCCAACTGCACCACCACCCTGACGATCTTTCTTTAAAAACTGTTTTTTCCCTACCCTATGACCCAGCAATAGCACTGCTAGGAATTTACCCAAGGGATACAGGAGTTCTGATGCATAGGGGCACTTGTACCCCAATGTTTATAGCAGCACTCTCAACAATAGCCAAATTGTGGAAAGAGCTGAAATGTCCATCAACTGATGAATGGATAAAGAAATTGTGGTTTATATACACAATGGAGTACTACGTGGCAATGAGAAAGAACGAAATATGGCCCTTTGTAGCAATGTGGACGGAACTGGAGAGTGTGATGCTAAGTGAAATAAGCCATACAGAGAAAGACAGATACCATATGGTTTCACTCTTATGTGGATCCTGAGAAACTTAATAGAAACCCATGGGGGAGGGGAAGGAAAAAAAAAGAGGTTAGAGTGGGAGAGAGCCAAAGCATAAGAGACTCTTAAAAACTGAGAACAAACTGAGGGTTTATGGGGGATGGGAGGGAGGGGAGGGTGGGTGATGGGTATTGAGGGGGGCACCTTTTGGGATAAGCACTGGGTGTTGTATGGAAGCCAATTTGACAATAAATTTCATATATTGAAAAAAAACAAAAACAAAAACAAAAACAAAAAAACAGTTTTTCCCCCTAACTTGTAAGTCGTTGTCATACCATGGTTAACAGCGGTGCATAAACTGAATTTGAATCTTGGTGCAGATAGTCTTGGTACCTGGGCAACGAACTGCCCTGAGCCTCGGACAATGGAAATAACAGTACCACCTTATAGGGTTATTGTGAAAATCAAATTGGATGGTGTTTGGAATGGACCTACGGTGCCTGGCACAGTGTAGGGTAAACAAAGAGTATGGCATTTTGATGTTATCTTGCTCCTTTTTGATTAATTCGTGTGGTTAAACATCTTTCGAATATTAGCCGTGAGTACTTCTTCTTTTCTGAATTGCCTGCTCGTGCCTTTTCCTCATTTGTCTCTTGGTGTCTTGATTTTATAGTGCGTTTGGGTGAAGGACTGAGAGCATTCCGGGAGGGTCTTTTCTCTGTGGCCCCGATGCCTTCCATTTTCTCTAGGGAACGTTTCTCACTGGTTAGTGAAGACTCCTCTCTCCTCGAAATTGGCACTGTTCCCTTCCTGAGAAATTCTCATCCGCTTTAAAGGGTCAGTCTTTACAACCGCTGATTCCCCCTGGACAGCTGCACCCGCAGGTCTCACGGGCATGATTTCTTTCCCCATCCGTTTAAGTTGTGTTCCATCAGAGTAGCCATGGTCAGAACCCACATGCTCAGAGAGGCTCTGTTTCAGCAGCATGTGTACCTAACCAGTATGCTCCAACTCGGCCCCTGTCATCACACAGGCTGCCAAGTAGCTGACCTTCCTGAGCAAAGTGCAAAAGCCTAAGGGACTTCTTAGATAAAAGGCACATTCTTAAGATAGTTTCATCTCCTTTCCTTTTTGCCTACATGTCCATCTTGCCTCACGTGGAGAGTCCATTCTTTTCCCATCATGGGGCAGACGGGATCTAGGCCATAGAAGTTGGATGTTTCTAAACTGCAAAAGGAGTCAGTCTCCCCTCAGCCAAATGATTCTTGCCAGAAAAGTTCTTGTGAATAAATGTGTTTGGTGTGGGGTATTCTCTGGATCGCTTGGTGGGAACATAAAGTTGTCTACTGATCTTAAGACCTATGTCTGGGTGAGGCATAGGGGTGGGGGCATGCCGGTATCCCATGGCCCAGAGGCCCTGGAGGGGGGCCTCCCCAAAGAAGCACAACCCCCTAGAGAGTTGTGGGGCTTTCCCATGAAGACCTTCCCTAAATGCGAAGTCACCCTCTGCGTGGACAGAACCAGCACTGAAGCTTCCATCAGGCTGCCTGGCTGAGAGGAAAGGGTGTTAGACTGCGAGACAGAAAATCTGGGTTTGAGTCGAGGCTTTGCCTTTTGTTAGCTTTGTAACCTGGGGAATGAGCTTTGTGTCCTCATTTGGAAAATGGAGGGTAACGACCCTGGTTCTGCTCACCTCCCTGCTTGACTCTGGAGTGAAATGAGCAAAGTGGGCAAGTTAGAAAGGCATAAAAGACAAGAATCTCTCCTCTTAGAGACATGGCGGTCAGCACAGTGTCTGTCCCAGCATCTCACGTGGAGGCCAGAGAAATGAAAGGGCTCCTTGTCTCCAGAAAGAGGTCTGAAGAAGAAGAAACTACATTAGGAGTATGTGTCTTTTCCTGTGGGTCTCCTGTCCTGGCATCTGAGCCAAGCAGTGGCACTGCTGGGGGCCTAGTATTTCCTTCCCTCAGTCTGCCGTCTTTTTAAAGATTGTTTTTTTTTTTTTTAACATTTATTTTGAGAGAGAGAGAGTGCACATGTGAGCAGGGGAGGGGCAGAGAGAGAGGAATAGAGAATCCCAAGCAGGCTCTGTGTGCACACTGTCAGCACAGAGCCTGATGTGGGGGCTCAATCTCACAAACCATGAGATCATGACCTGAACCAAAATCAAGACTCGGACGCTTAACCGACTGAGCCACACACAGGTGCCCCTCTGCCATCTTTTTTAATCTGGTGAGAAGCTTGGAGTCGGCTAGAGAAGCAGAAATGCTGCCTTGGTACTGAAGGGAGTATCTGGAGGGGTCACCTGTGTTTATTTTTTATTTTTTTATTAAAGTTTTTTTTAATGTTTATTTATTTTTGAGAGAGAAAGACAGAGTGTGAGCAAGGGGAGGGGAAGAAAGAGAGGGAGACGCAGAATCCGAAGTAGGCTCCAGGCTCCAAGCTGTCAGCACAGAACCCGATGCGGGGCTCAAACTCACGAACTGCAAGATCATGACCTGAGCCGAAGTCGGACACTCAACCAACTGAGCCACCCAGGCACCCCCACCTGTGTTTAGAATGGTCAGTATTGTGGATAAGTTCAGTTTCACAAACCTGACATGGCCTCTAGCCTGTGATGCTGGTCAGGGACACTAACGCAGAAGCAGCAATTAGAATTCAGGTGATACTGGCTGCGGTAGAAAGGAGACAGGAACAGTGGAAGCAGGAAGGCTAGCCACTGCTCTTGAGGGGATGCTGAGTGGAGCTTGGTGGATAGGCAGGGACTGGCCAGTGGTCCGGGTAGAATGGTGGATCTTGAAAGAAAAGTACAGTTCTGGAAATAAGCCTCTCATCTCCATACTGGATAAGGAAGAATTTCTCCCTGGGAGAGCAAATACGAATGCTTATCTCCAACACATAGATGAATCAGAGGGGAAGAATGGGTGGCTGGAAAGTCGTGGGACCCAGTGAAATGGAGAGCTTTTTTTTCCACTCTGTCTTGCTGAAATGGCATGTGCCTCTAGCCATTCTCTGGCCAATTTGGAGAGGATGGTCAGTGATTATTTTTTTAATGCTTGTTTATTTTGAGAGACAGAGCAATCAGGGGAGGGGCAGAGAGAGAGGAAGATCGAGGATCCCAAGCAGGCTCCATGCTCTCAGTACAGAGCCTGATGTGGGGCTTGAACTCATGAACCATGAGATCATGACCTGAGCCAAAATCACGAGTTGGACGCTCAACCAACTGAGCCACGCAGGCGCCCCAATCAATGATCATTTTAATCTACCAAAGAGGCTGTTTGCTCCTTAGTATATTTTTCCATGTGACCTCAGAGTTCAAGGCATATTTCTGACTTTGTTTTTATTCTGATGGTTTGGTCTGTGTACTCAGTTAACACAGAAATCCTTTCAGCAGTTGAGAAAGGTGAATGCTGGTGTTCCACAGCCTTGTCCATCACATCCACCTGTGCCCTTCCATAAGTCTCTTAACCTTCCTCTTGAACAAGATGCTCTAGAATACAAAGCAAGTAAGGAAAATAAGGAGCGTGATCCAGTGTAGTAGGAAAAACACAGAATTCCACCCCCCAAATACTCATTTTAATCTGGATTCACTCCGAGGTGAGCCAAGAGAAGTCACTTACATGTCTGTCTCATTTTCTTCGCCTGTATAATGGGGATGCTCATCCCATCTGGCTGCCTCAAGCTAGTTTGAGGATAAGTGGGATTCAGAATGTTTAGTGCTTTCCAAGTGTATTGGGCTGGATTCAGGCAGCATTTCAGGGTGACACTCAGCTCTGGCATCAATTTCAGCGTGGGTTAGACAGGAATCTGCCCTGGTCTTTGAAGCGCATCTCGACAGGCAGTGTCTGTGAAGGTCAGAGCTGCTTTGACATGTCTTACCGATAGAGCTTCATTTCCTAATACACACTCATGTGGCTAGGGCGCACGGAAGGTAAAGGGGATAAGGTCCCCGTAATCTTTTTGCTAAGCCTGCATACAGGAGCCCAGATGCTCTCCTGGCTCCTTTTGACACCTACCCCACTGTGTCTCCTTCAGGTCCAGTAGTGGTGCTGGATTTGGAGAGCGTGGAGCCCCCGAGCCTGAGCCTCACACCTGCCTCTGCTCCAAAGAGCTGTGGCTGCAGTGGGCTGGCTGAGACTCTTCACAGCACCTGCCTGGGACACTCTGAGACCGTCCTCCTCCACAGCTGCCTTCTCCCGGGCTCCTGAGCCTGCCCTTCTGAACTCACTGGTCCGTGCCGCAGTTAGAAGCGCTGCCCGGAGCTGGATCCTTATAGTAGGTATTTTCCTTTCTCTTTCTGCCAGAATAGCATGCATTTTGGTCCTGGGGCATCAGACTGGTAGAGTGGCAGGAAGCAGAAGCTGCCAGTCTGGTCCTGGGATCTCACTGATCATCATATCTTCCTGCTCTGCCCCAATAGACTTCGAGTCACAGATCCAGGCAGCTGGCAGTCTAGGGATTGCTTGCGGAAGCTTTGTATGGTTGTGGGACCCCAGGAGGTGGGTGGGGGAGGAAGTTTCTAAAGCAGAGCTTAGAAGAAAGAGATGCACCACTGGAGGGTTTCAGCTCCTAAGGACAATCCCTGTGTCCTCATTAGGAACAATTTTATTAATGAGCCACCCAAGCTGCAGGAAGAGAGAAGGAAAGCATAATTAATTATGACCCCTCAGAGAAGCGCTTAGAGTCGGGGCAGTCAGAGGAGGAAGGCGTGTGCTGCTTCCGAGTCTTTAGATGTGGCCGCAGCTCTGGGAACTAACTTTGCAGTTGAAGGATTGGAGCTTTCCTCTTTCTGCAAGATCGGGTATCAGCTTATTGAGCATTGAATTCCTGCCTGACCCTGCTCCCCTCTTCCCGGGAGTGAAAAGGAAGTCAGTATTTGCTTTTCCAGCAAGGTCACGGATCACCTGACCAAATCCTTTAACAGCTGGGAAGCCAGTGCTGCTGTGCTGAACTCATGAGCCATCAGCTCTGGTCCAGCAGCCAGAACCTCGCTTTCCGCAGGGAGACGACTTCTCTCGCTCCAGGTTATGGCAAGGGGAGGATGCCAGGGGAAGGTAATGTGGTTACAGCTTTCCTCCCGACAATTTTCTCTTCCCGAAGCTCCAGATTCAGCTGCTGCATTGCAGGGAAAAATGACAGACACTTGCCGAAAAATGTGAGACCGGAGTTAATGAGGTTGTGTTAATGTGTCATTTATTGAGAATGAGTTATCTCTTTGTTTCCTGAGTCGGCGGGAAGGGAGCTGGCTGGAGAACTCCATAGGCAGAATCTTTTTTAGGAGTGCATCTCACCTCCCCGGGTGTTTGGGCTTCAGTGCTCTCGCTCTCAATGTTAAGTAGTACTGTCAGATGCCTCCTGCTTCTCAGCACAGGGGACATTTACACTTGAAGGCATGGGGCCCTGGAATGGGGAAACAGGAAGCTCTCGTCTTTTTGGCAGGATTCGTAAGAGGTACGGGTAATTTTTTTTTCCCTCTTTTGGAAAGAGTGCTTTGTCTTTGCAAGTGATTGTGCAGGGATTGACAGGGTTGCTGTTTGGTGCACTACCTTGCTAAATATTTGACTTTGTAAGGTTGAATTCTCCAAGAATCATCGTGGCAGTACAGCTGTGCTTTGAGCCAAGGTTTCTTTTCAAGGAAATCCAAGGTGCTATTTATTTTGGCATGCGGCCTGTCCTAGGATGAAATACGGCATTTTTATGATTGCAGAATAAAGAGAGGTTTGAAGAGAATAAAAGTGCAGAACTAGGTTTCAGTTTCAGGACTAAGTAAAGGAAGGTTTCTTTGTATTTGGATTCGAGGTTAGGAATGAGACTGTAAATGGCATCATAAAAGGAATAAATGTGGGTAGGGAGAAGGTGTAAGTGTACACGGCAGGAGTCGGGCTGACTAGGGGAAATCAGACTGTTTCTTCTAATGTGGCCTCGTAGTTACACAGGGACTGTCAGACTGACTGCCTCTGTGGTGAATTTTGAACGGGCAGCCTCAGTCTCCATCTCTTCACTGCCCACTGGCTTTGAGAGGCAGTGTGGAGTGATGGAGTGACACAAACTGTCCTACCCCTAATTTACTGGGAACTTTGGATTGGCCACTTAGCCTCACTGGGCCTTCGATTCCTCATTTGTAACTTGGAGATGATACCATGAACTGAGTGTCTACCATACGTTAGGTTGTGAGGGTGTGGAGGTGGGGGTGAAGGGCACAGAAATGAGTCCTGCAGGAATTCTGACCTTCACAAGCTTGTAGAATAGGAGGGGAGAAGAGCTAGAGACAGACAAATCTATATACACTCGAAACATAAAGCTATATATACTCGAAACATCTAGAATGTGATGAGCTAATGAGAGGGCATTCTTGATCCTGGGATAAGCCATAAACAAATGAAAAGTTACATAACAGGACCAGGCATTATAAGGTTCTGAATATCAAGGATACAACTTAACGGCATCGAGTAATAAACTGCTTTATGTCAGAATTGTTAATGCTTTAGAAGGTTGCAAAATTCCATTTGAAAGGGGAATTCTGTCCAACAAGGCTAATTTTCATATTCAGTTGTGTTGCAAAGTAGCATGCGTTGATGCGGCAATTATTCTTCCATTCCACTCACCTAACCACATGAAATATACACCCTCAGCTAAAATCTAAGATGTCCACCATAAGGACGATGGGCCGAGTACAGAAGTCCGGGGTGGGTGGAGGCCGGCAGCGGCATGATGTGGGCATGACAGTTCTCTCCTTTCCTTCCTGTGTCTAGCCCTTTCGAGTGCAAGCTTGCTGTGCCCTCTTCTTCAGAGTGTTGGGGTGTCAGCTCCATTTGATTTCTGTAACCTTGGAATGATTAATTTTAGCAAAATTCAAGTTTAAGAGAACTATTAGAAGTCTCCGTAGAGTTCTTTTTAGTGAAATTTGATCTAGTGTGTGCTGCATAATTATTTGAAGCCCTAGGATCTGATACATCAAGGGCTGAGTCCTAACTCAAATCAAAGCTGGTGAGTGTGACTGAACTCTCCGACGGGATGGTGGGTTTGTGCTGAAGGTCCTTCTGCACCCAGGTGGCCCCCTCTTGCTTAGGAGGAGCCTTGTTGTGTGGTGTCCAGTCCTAGAGAAGGAGATCACACACACCTTTGGCCAAGAGACCTTACAAGAGAGCGGTCTCCTTATCCGTGTCCAGAAGGCGTTTTGTGCATACTTGTGAGAGAAGCAGAGAAGCATCCAAGTCAGGAACATCTCCCCTCACAGAGAGAGCCAGGGATCGGTCACAGCGTTAGGGCTGGGCAAAGGTTTATAAATCACTTCTGTTCCCAGGACACGACTGGAGTTGGCTAGATTTGAGGGCAAATCCTGTTCTAACACCTGCTTGTTATGGGACTTTGGCAGGCCTGTAAACCCTGTCAGCCTCAGTCTCCCTATCTGAAAAGTGGGGACCATAATAATAATGTCCTTGGGGCTATGGTGACGACTGCATGAGATAATTCGAGCATGTCAGGTGCTCTGACACTTGCCTGTTGCTCAGTAAAGCTGTGGGGTAGAAGGAAGGAGGAGGGGGAAACCATGATGATGATGGAGAGACAGGCTGAGGGGCCATGCCTAGGGTTTGTGTCCTCACCCTTTCTTCCCTAGGCTTCACCTCACAGCTGCCAAGCCTTTCCTGCCCTCCAGCATCTGGGAGTCTCCCCCACCGACTGTGGACCTGTGGCATTGAGATCAGTGGCAGTGTCCTCTGTCTAGAAACCCTTTCTTTTCTTTCTTTTTTAAAAAAAATTATATTTATTGGGGCGCCTGGGTGGCTCAGTCGGTTAAGCGTCTGACTTTGGCTCAGGTCATGATCTCATGGTTTGTGAGTTTGAGCCCCGCGTTGGGCTCTGTGCTGACAGCTCAGAGCCTGGAACCTGCTTTGGATTCTGTCTCTCCCTCTCCCTCTGCCCCTCCCCTGCTCATGCTCTGTCTCTGTCTCTCAATAATAAATTAAAAAGTTAAAAAAAATTTTTTAATTTAAATTTAAAAATTTAAAAAAATATATATTTGTTTTTTAATTGAGATCATTGAAACATAACTGACATAATATTGTGTTAGTTTTAGGTGTACAACATGACTTGATATTTGTATTTATTGTTAAATGGCTTCTACAATAAGTCCAGTTAACATCCGTTAACCGTAACCATAGTTACAAACTGTGTAACACCATAGTTACATAGCTACAACTATGTGAAATATGATGAGAACTTTTAAAAAATTCCTGCATAGTAGGGGTGCCTGGGTGGCTAAATCGGGTAAGCGTCTGACTCTTGATTTCAGCTCAGATCATGATCTCAGGTTCATGGGATTGAGCCCCACGTTAGGCTCTGCACTGTCAGTATGGAGCCTGCTTGGGATTCTCTCTCTCCCTCTCTCTCTGCCCCTCCCCTGCTTGTTCTCTCTCTCTCTCTCAAAATAAATAAATAAACATTAAAAAAAATTCCTGTGTAGTTAACATACAGCATTATGTCAGTTTCAGGTGTATATTATGATTCAACCATTCTATACATTACTCAGTGCTATCATAAGTGTACTGTTGATTCCCTTCACCTATTTCACCCATCTCCTCACCCACCTCCTTTAATCATCAGTTCTCTATAGGTAAGAGTCTGGGTTTTGTTTGTTTGTTTTTTTAATAAAAAATTTTCTTAAGTTTATTTATTTTGAGAGAGATAGAGAATATGTGCACATGTGCAAGGGAGGGGCAGAGAGAGAGAGCGAGAGAGAGCATCCCAAGCAGGCTCCATGCTGTCAGTGCAGAGGCCGATGCGAGGCTCAAACTCATGAACCGTCAGATCATGACCTGAGCCGCAATCAAGAGTCAGATGCTTAACCAACTGAGCCACCCAGGTGGCCCTTGTCTCTTGTTTTCTTTGTTTTTGTTTTCTTTCTTAAATTCCACATATTGGGGAAATTATATGGTATTTGTCTTTCTCTGACTGATTTATTTCAGCTAACATAATACCTTCTAGACCTATCTATGTTGTTGCAAATGGTAAGATTTCATTCTTTTTTATGGCTGAGTAATATTCCATTATATATATATATGTGTGTGTTGATATATATATATATGTATATATATATATATAGATATCTATATACACTTACAATGATAGGTTTTAAGATCTACTCTCTTAACAACTTCTAAATACGCAGTACAGTGTTATTAACTATAGTCCCCATGCAGCACATTATATCCCTATGACGTATTTATCTTCTAACTAGAAATTTGTACCTTTTGACCACTGTCACCCATTTCACCAACCATCCCCACCCTGCCTCTGACAGCCACCAATCTGTTCTCTGTATCTATGGAATCAGGTTTTTTTAGATTCCGCAAACAAGTGAGATCATATGGTATTTGTGTTTCTCTATTTCACTTAGCATAATGCCCTCAAGATCATCCATAATTGTCACAAATGGCCAAGACTTACTTCTTTGTCATGGCTGAGCAATATTTCATTGTATATATATATACACCACTTCATTATTTTTTTTTTAATTTTTAACGTTTATTTTTGGGAAAGAGAGAGAGAGACAGAGCTTGAGCAGGGGAAGGGCAGAGAGAGAGGGAGACACAGAATCTGACACAGGCTCCAGGCTCTGAGCTGTCAGCACAGAGCCTGACATGGGACTTGAACCCACAAATTGTGAGATCATGACCTGAGCCGAAACCAAGAGTCGGACGCTTAACTGACTGAGCCAGCCAGGTGCCCATATACCACACTTCCTTTATCCTTTCATCCGCTGATGGACACGTAGGTGGTTTCAGAACCTTTTCTTTCTAGCAAGGGTGACCCTCCCTTGCCCCAGGTTAGAACCTTCTAGGTCTCTCCACCTTCTGCCTGGTTAGCAGGATACTTGCCCTTCTTATCCCCAGTTTCTCTCTACTCCAGCTCTCTACCACCCCCAGACTCAAGTACTTATCGTCCCGAGGTAGGTGAGGTACTTCGTGTCAGCATTCCCTCTGCAGAGAGTGTGTCTGCACATAGAAACCCGGCCCGCCCTTCAGGGCTCACTCTTCTACAGGGAAAGGTCCCTCTGGCAGCTGCATGGAAGGTAGTTTGGAGTGCTCACAGAAAAGAGGACACATGAAAATCTTCCAGGCAAACTTTAGACTTCCTCTCATTTGGTGGGCCTCACATTTCCCAGCCCTCTTCTCCAGTTTACTTGTTTGCTCACCTTCATTCCATCCTGGATTGTTGGAGGCCACCCCTCATCCATCTGTCACTCCCAGTTTCCCTCAATCCTCCCCTCATCCCTGGTATGCTTTTCTGGTCTCGAATTCATTGTCAAACACATTGGAATTCCTGAAACAACTCCGCTTCCACTGCTGAGGTGTCACAGATAATTCATTGTTATGATGTGTGTGGAGTTACAATCATAAAAAGACAATTTTCCTAGGTGATTTATTATAATGGGGGTAGGCTCCAGGTTGTTTACCATTCAAAGAAAGAGTCCAGGGAATGGATTAAAACTTTGGGGAGAATTTATGATTAAACCTCAAGGTATCCTAATTCAGAGTCAGGACAGTTTTCTGCTTGAATAGTTTCTGATGTCTTTGGACCACCCAGCTTGAACTTCCCTTGTCCTGCCCGTGGTTAGAAATCACGTCTAAGTATCCGCTCCTACTCAGTACTTGCAATGATCTCGCCCCTGTTTTGAATCTGATTGGGACGTCACGGATCATTTATAGATACTCTGATTCCAGTATTAAAAATAAATGGATTATAATTCTTTTACCATAACGGAGGGGGGGGTTGATTACAGCTTTTGGTGTTATGGAAGGAACACCGTGATAGTTGTCAGAGCCCTGGGTCTGGCTCCAGCTCTGTCACTAGAATGCTGAGAGGTCCTGCACAGAGCAATTAGCTACTTTAAAGTTTGTTGATTTATTTATTTATTTTGAGAGAGAGAGAAGGAGAGGACCCCAAGCAGACTCCGTGCTGTCAGCGCAGAGCCTGACATGGGGCTCACAATTCATGAACAGTGACATCATGACTTGAGCCGAAATCAAGAGTTAGACTCATTAACTGACTGAGCCACCCAGGTGCCCTGAGAGCAATCGACTTCTGAGCCTCAGTTTCTTCATCTGCCAAGAGAGCGGGTTGGGCCAAATGCTTCGTTTGTTGTTAACCATTGCTAACATCCTGTGAAGTCATGCCCAGGATTGGACACACTGGAGGAGGGAGTGTGAAGCTCATGGGTATCCCTGGGAGAAATGCAGGGGTAGGAGATCTTTGGTGTTATGTTGCCTCCATACTTATTCTAGCTGTAGGTAATAAGACTCCACTTTCCTGTCCTTCCTTTTAGGACTCTCCAACGAGTTTTACAGACTTCCTGGATGAAGAGTGCCTGAGAGACTGACAGTCTGCGTTCCCTAAGATGGAGAAGACAGATGGTAGGCAGGCCGCTCTGTACTCCCTGGTCTAAAGCGAGTACTTGGGTTGGAAAGGGATTGCCTTCACAGATCCTGGAAATAGCCTAAGGGAGACCCACAAGAGACATTCCCCAAATAGGCAGTGCTGGGAGACCCCAACCATGTATTTCAGTATGAACAACAGAAGGTGGTAGAGGATGAAAAGTTTCACGTCTGTGTCGCACTTGTGTAATTTTTGGACAGTTTTCTCACCTCTTCCAAGCATGGAGAAGGGAGCAGGATGCCCTCACCCGTTACCCTCATTTTTTTTTTTTTAATGTTTGTTTCTGTTTGAGAGAGAGAGACACAGACAGAGTGTGAGCGCGGGAGAGGCAGAGAGGGAGACACAGAATCCGAAGCAGGCTCCAGGCTCTGAACTGTCAGCACAGAGCCCAACTTGGGGCTCGAACCCATGAACTGTGAGATCATGCCCTGAGCCAAAGTCAGACACTTCACCAACTGAGCCACCCAGGTGCCCCTTGTTACCCTCATTTTAAGGATAAGGAACTTGATGGGGCGCCTGGGTGGCGCAGTCGGTTAAGCGTCCGACTTCAGCCAGGTCACGATCTCGCGGTCCGTGAGTTCGAGCCCCGCGTCAGGCTCTGGGCTGATGGCTCAGAGCCTGGAGCCTGTTTCCGATTCTGTGTCTCCCTCTCTCTCTGCCCCTCCCCCGTTCATGCTCTGTCTCTCTCTGTCCCAAAATAAATAAAAAACGTTGAAAAAAAAAAAAAGGATAAGGAACTTGATGTCTGAGAAAGAGGCACAATATGGTGAAAGAGCCTTCATTCATACCTGGGTGACTCTCCCTGTCATTTAACTCCTCTGAGTCTCAGTCCCCTCATGTATCAGTTAACTTTGCTGTGTCACAAACCAGTCAAAAATTTATTGACTTAAAATAAAGACATTGACTATTTCCCAAAATATTCTGTGGGTTGTCTGGACCATTGTTCTACTCTGATATTTGATATGTGCTGGGCTTATTCATGTGTTTGTGGTCTTCTGGGTGACTTGGCCGGATGATTTAGAATGGACATATTTACATCGCTGGTGGTTGACTCCATGTCACCTGGGGCACAGGTAATGATTTGGCCATGTGTTTCTCATCATCCAGCAGGCTAGCTGGGGCTTATTCACACAGTGGCCGAAGCACAGCAAGCACAGCAAGCACAGCAAGAACGGACAAACCCCAGGGGCACCTGGGTGGCTCAGTCGGTTAAGTGTCCAACTTCGGCTCAAGTCATGACCTCACAGTTTGTGAGTTCGAGCCCCACATCAGGCTCTGTGCTGACAGCTTGGAGCCTGGAGCCTGCTTCAGATTCTGTGTCTCCCTCTCTCTCTGACCCTCCCCCACTCACACTCTATCTCTGACTGTCTCTCTCAAGAATAAGTAAACATTAAAAAAAATTTTTTTTTAAAGAACAGACACACCTCAAGGTGCCAGCAATTTTCAAGTCTCTGCATTTGTCACATTTGCTGTTGACCCACTGGTCAAAGCAAGTCACAAGGCCAAGCTCAGGGTCAATGTGGGAGGGGAGTGTCCAAGAGTGGGGTATGATTGTGGCTGTTTTTGCAAACGGTCTACTGCCCCTCAGCTATAAGCAGGTATAAATACCTACTTCATAGGGTTGGTAAAAGGCTAACTGAGATAATGCATGCAAAGTTGTTAAGTAATAACTATCTTGCACAACAAATGTCTTCATAAATATTCCCTTCTTCCCCTGTCCAGGAAACATGCTCAAGGTTATAGAGCATCTCCTGACTTTCTAATGAAATGCTTTTTCCAGATCACAAATGTCAGGAAACAGGAGTGCCTATAATCCCCCTGAATCACATGACCTTTAACCAGCACAGGACTTAGGGACCAGACGGCAACTCCAGCCCTGCCTCTTCCTTCTTTCCAAATGTAGTCACCGTATATGTCAAGAGTCTGCCTTTCTCCCCAGAGAGCTGCCTTTTCAGTGCATCCATGGAAGTGGTCCCACAGAACACCAGCTAATTCTCTTAATGCCCTGGGGGCCTGTCATTCCTGCCTGCCTCATCTGTCCCGGCTCAGCAACCGCCCCCCCCCCCCCCCCGCTCCCCCCCTCGCTGTGCTCCACGTGATTACCCACAACTAGCTCAACAAAGGCACCCCTCCCTCAGGCATAACCACCTCACAAAATAAAGGCTGAAGAGGGAAAAAGCTTGGTCGCTGTCTTAAGCCTTCTGAAGAGGCTGGCTCATTAAATCTCCCTTCCTTCTGGCTGTGTTTTGGGTCACTTTCTCTATAGTTTCTGTTTTTCCTATTTCCTTCAGAAAACCAATATAGGCTTTTGGACTTTTCTTCCTCACTTTAAATATCTCTGATTGGTTAGCTCACCTGCTGCACTTCACTGTGTTCCTCAAAATAACCACTGTGGCATCTCCCCCCTTCCCTAGTCCCCTTCCGATCCCCTTTCTTGCATCTGTGCGTGTCTTAGGCTCACAACTGTTTGCGGGTCATTTCCAAGGGTCTAGTGATCTGGCATGCTTTCAGACTCTGTAGGGAATCCTAGGTAGCTCTGAGGCTATATATCTTACTTTTTTCTTCTCCCCTGACTCCTTTTCCCAGTTTCCCCAGAATTATCTTCTTGGACTCTTGAGGCTGTCATTCTAACACAAAGCTAAATATTCCAAGGAATGAGCACACCTTCAGCAGATCCTCCCCTGCCTCACTCAGCACCAGCCTATCTTGCCTTTCTCAAGTCCCTGCGCTGTGTTCTTTCTACAGCATTCATGCTAACAACCGCAATGACTCTGTAAGTTAGGTATTATTATCACCACGTTACAAATGGAGAAACTGAGGCATCAGGAAATTAAATAATTAAGTAATGTTCCCAGAAGTAGGAAATGACAGAGCCAGGATTCAAATCCAGCCAGTTTGGCTATGTGTTCATTTATCCGATCTGAAGCTCATTTTGAGCAGAGACGGTCCTCTTAATTAATTCTTGCCCTGGCCCAATGCCTGGAATTCTGAGGTCCTGCATACCTGTCACCAGGTAGAATTAAGAAGAGCAGGGCCAAATGTCAGCACAGGTCTGCTGGCATATTGGATCAACTCCCTCATACAAGGTCCAGCATTCCTATTACGTTGGGAGAAGGAGAAGGAACACAGTGGTGGGTGGCAGGTAGAGCAGGGGTGTGTGTGTGTGTGTGTGTGTGTGTGTGTGTGTGTGTGTGTGTGAGAGAGAGAGAGAGAGAGAGAGAGAGAGAGAGAGAGAGAGATAACCCATAGGGCTAGTTTAGGAAAGCACCTATTAAATCTATCATCCTGGATGGCTGCTCAGTCTCCAGACTCCTTTGGTTTCCTTCCATCTCCCTTGTGGAAGATTTTGCCTTCGAATCTGCTGTTTCTTATTTGATGCTATTATTGTATTTGTGCTCTGGACCTGCTCCCAGAGGCCACTGGGTAAATCAGCCTCAATTGAATTGAGGCAATAAGCAGATAAATAATGCAGCCTCTCCTTTAGGAGAGTTCTTTGCCTTCTGGGTCATAAATCTGCTCTGTACTTAACTTTAGACAAATACCTCCTCTCTGATTTGGTCTGTCCCTGTAATCCAGGAGGCTGCAGGGCCGACCAGTAGGCTTAAGAGTACAGCCAAGTGTAGCCTGGAAAACTAACAGAAAAGCAGTAGCTCTCAGTTACTGAAACTACGAGTGTGCCTCTTTGGGAAAGCAGGTTGGTAAAACATTGTGTGGGTGAATGGGAACTTATTTAGTATGGGGGGGGGGGGTTGAGACGTATTTACTCCTCATTGCCTGAAGTTCAGGTCCCTGCCACAGAAATGGTAGAATCCAATGAAGACCATCCTGTGGGTGAGCACCAGTGCCTCCTTCTGTTCCTTGCTATGGTTGTGACTTAACTGTGTATAGCCTATGGCTTTACTGAGCCCACTAGGCTTGATTGTGTCAGTGTGCACGCCATGAACCTTTGCGTCTCTAGTTGATTTCATTTAGTTCTTTGGAGGTAACTGTACTTCTCTAAACACAGAGGGCCACCTGAAAAGCATGTGACACTGACCAAAAGGAGAGATCAGACGAGCAAGTGGGAAGAACTCAGGCCCAATATGTCATCACATGTGGGGAGAAAGCAGCCCCCCAGAAGCTACCCCAGGTAGCACCATCAACTGCACCCTTTTTCTTTAACTTGTCCCTTTCCCTTCATTCCTTTCTCTTACCTTGACCATGTCAGCCTTTAGCTTCTCTTACCTTGACCATGTCAGCAGGCTCCCAAATGGTCTTGAGGCATTTGGTTTGTCCTTTTTGCAGTCCTCTGTGAAGATACTCTGAGAAGCCACAGTTGATTACCTGCAGAGTGAAGTCAAGGCTTGTTGGTGTGCATGTGAACTGCTCCAAGATCTGGTTCTTGCTGACTTTTCCACTTGTCTCTTTCTACTCTTCTCTACCTCACTTGGAGCTCCAGCCACATCAACTGTATTTATAGAACCCCAGAACACTATGACATTGCACACCTCCATGCCTTTGCACATTCTCCGATGTGTATCTAGAATCTGTGCTATTTATTGCTGCATAACAAACACCCCAAAACTTAGTGGCGTAAAACAAGAATGTATTATTAACACAGCTTAGCTGAGTGGTCCTCACTCAGAGTGCCTCACTGTCACTGAAGTCAGATGATGGCTGAGACTGGAGTCATCTGAGGGCTCTTTTATTCATGCCTGGCACCTGGGCTAGCATGGCTAGAACAGCTTGGGCTGGCTAAGCACGTCTCACCCTCTTTCCCCATCTCTTCCGTGTGGGGCTGTTAGGGCTTCCGCACAGTATGGCAGTCTCAGGGAAGATGGACTTCGTATGTGGCATCTGCCTTTCCACTGAGTGTGCATTCTAACAGACCCAGGTGGAACTCCAGGCTTTAACCTTGGAATTCCCTCAGCATCATTTTTACCATATTATTTTGGTCAAAGCAGTCACAGGCCAGCTCAGATTCAAAGGGGTGGAGAAACAGACTCTGCCTCTCATGTGGGATTCCCTTGCCTATATGGAGGGTGGGAAGTGATGGTGGCCATCTTGGAGATAAACAGCTACAATGTCTTTCACCCTCTTGTTCTCCTGGTAAATTCCTGTTTGTTCATTTTATGTCAGTCTTAGGTCACTTTTATGAAGTCATCCCTTTCCTACTAAGGCAGAATTAACCTCCAAGCCTAAGAAAAGTACTTTTTAAAAGTTTATTTGCTTTTATAATTTAAAAAAATTAATGTTTATTTATTTTTTGTGAGCAAGAGACAGACTGAGCATATGCGGGGGAGGGGCAGAGACAAGAAGGAGACACAGAATCCGAAGCAGGCTCCAGGCTCTAAGCTGCCAGTACAAAGGCCAGCGCAGGGCTTGAACTCACAGACTGCAAGATCATGACCTGAGCTGAAGTCAGATGCTTAACCAACTGAGCCACCCAGGCGCCCCTAAGTTTGTCCCCTTCTGTGCACCCAGGCAAATCCACTTCCATTATGAGGCATCGATTTTCTATGTTTTGTGTTTCCACAAAGATAATAACTACAATATTGAGCACGTGTTGAGTGTTTATTATCATGAGAAGCACTTTATAAATATTAATTAATCAGTTCTCACAATAATCTCACCTTGCTATTGATATTCCCATTTTATAGATGATGAGACATAGAGAGGCTAAGTCATTTCCCTAAGGGTCAAAATACAGACCAGGCTTTTGAACCTGCATTCTTGATCTCTGTGCTGCTGTCCATTAATGTTCTCTCCTGAGCTAAGCAATTTTGGAGCATGTTTAGCAGAATGTTAGGGGTGTTACATGAGAACAGACGATTTAACCTGAAGAAGTCCTTATGGATGCAAATAGTTGAAGGACTGACCTCTTCTCAGTATTCACTGCTGGAGTCAAGAAAATCAATGGTGCCTTGGTGTGATGAACTTTGTCATCACAATGTCCCCTGATAGTCTGGGCTGCCCTGAAAAGTCATGAGTCCCACCCCTCTCAGAGGATGTACACCAATGTTCCTTTTGACATGGCCCTTTTTCCTTACTAGCTTTTATCCAGTCTATGAAGAATATGGTATTTCCTCACCTGACATGAGCTTTTGAAAGTGAAGCACTTTTACTCATGTTTGTAAAGCACTAAACAGTTTTCAGGTGGAAAAGAGCAGGAGCTGTGCATGACTACAAGTTCCAATTCTCTCTGATCCTCCTGTATCTGAAGGCTGACACATATGAGGTAGCTTAAGTAATACAGAAGACATAACTCCTTGATATCTCTGGCTTCGGCAAGCTTTACTAGTATCTATTTGAATAATGCAAGGTTCTTTCTTAATGTTGAGGCAATTGTGTATTTTATCCTTCAAAACCTTCAGTATTCATAATTTCTAATTAGTACCCTGATCCGGCAAATTCCTGGCCACTTCAGTTCAGCAGTTACCATGACTCAGAACCAGAAAAACAGTATGAGACTATTTTATTTTGCTGGTCTGTGGGCAGATTCCACAGCAGTAACTGAGATGAATACTGCAAATTGGAAACTATTTCCTCTACCTATTTCCTTGCAGACATTGGCTAAGTACACACTGATTTAATAACCTGGACTCTCAGCATGGCCGGAAGATTGTGAGAATCTCAGCTTTAATTTAGAGGCTGGGACATTTAGAAGAACTCTCATGTGAGAGCCTTAAGTCTAAATCACACATATTCGGCTTCACCACCCTGCAATTCTTATTAACATTGTGCTTCTTTTTTACATGTCTCCCAGCCAAAGACCAGTCCTCTCAGGGAGAGGAAGAGAAAGACCCTCCAAAGAGCCACCCCTACTCTGTGGAGACCCCATATGGCTTTCATTTAGACCTGGACTTCCTCAAGTACGTGGATGACATTGAGAAGGGAAACACCATCAAAAGGATTCCTATCCACAGAAGGGCCAAGCAGGCCAAGTTTAGCACTTTGCCCCGAAACTTCAGCCTTCCTGACAGCAGGGCTCGCCCCCATGCTGCTCTTCCCCACCAAAACTGGTCCCCAGTGGTGCCAAGGAAGGTGCCGCTGGGGACAGAGGAGCGAGCCCAGTCGTTGCCACCTGGTGAACATGTGCAAGCCTCCACCAGCGGGAGTGACATGAGCTACCACAGGAAGGCCCTGCTGGCGGAAACAGCCAGACATTTGGAGGCTGCAGCCCCCAGGGAGGCTGAGCTGGTCTCCGGGAGTGGACGGCCCCAGCTCTTGAGGGCATCCAGCATGCCAGCCACACTGCTGCAAAACAGGGCCTCTGAGGACCCAAGCCTAAACTCAGGTCCCCCCACACCTCCTGCCCTCCCTCCCCTTCAGGGTGAAGGCAATGTCTGTGATGACACCTTTGGCCCTACAGATGGATTTGCGGGCTTTCAAAACTCCACCCCACGAGCAACAACTCAACCCAAAGTCAGAGAGTTTGGGGACCTGGTGCCAGGGATTCCAGAGCTGGTCCAGGAAGGCGCTGAGCCTCCAGAGGATGCAGATGATGAGGAGGCTCCAAATCACCTCTCTTTCCCAAGTCCTCCCTTCTCATCCCAGGATGCACTGATAGTTCTCGAGGATGAAGAAGATGAACACAAAACCCCAGAAGCAGAGGTAGTGGTCACCCCTGGCTCCCCAACACCAAGTCCCCCACCTCTGCCATCACCCATCCCTGAGAACGAGTTCCCCCTAGAAGAAATAGAGCTCAACATCAGCGAGATCCCACCCCCACCACCTGTGGAGATAGACGTGAGAAGCATTGGCGTCCGGGTCACGGAGGAAAGCCTGGGCCTCCCCACGATGGATCCCATCAGCATCTCCAGCCTGAAGCAACAGCTGTCTGCCCTTGAGGGTGAGCTATCTGGAAGAACTGAGGAACTGGCCCAGGTCAGAGCTGCCCTCCAGCAGCAGGAGGAGGAAATCAAGGCTAGAGGGCAAAGGATTCAAGAACTAGAGTGCACTGTAGCTCAACTGGCAGATAAGCTTAGCCATGAGAACGCCAAAGATGCTCAGGGCCAGACTGACGCCGTGGTCAACACTGACCCCCTCCATGGACTCTTGACCAGGGAGTTGTGTGACAAGAGCATTGAGGTCAACCTCCTGGGCAGCACAGGATCTGAAAGCTGGAGGGCTGGAGGAGAGGAGAATGGGCTTTTATGGGGGCAGGACAGCCACAAACCGGGGGATTGGAGCCCAGCAGAATTCATGCCACCATCTCAGCTCTCACTGCCACAAGGACCCGAGATGGTCCTCACGCCCTCTTTACATAGCTGCCTCTCCACTGAGCTGAGGATCGAAGAAACAAGCTCTGAGCTTGAGGGGGACCCTCAGGTGGGAGCCAAGGGTCTGGGCAAGGGACCAGGAGGCTCTCCATGGAGCAGTGATAGAAAGACTCCCCCAGCAGGGAGGGAGGAGGCCAGTTCAGAGCTGCCAGGGAAGGAGCGCCCAGGGAGGCCACCAAGTTCACCAACAGATGCCACTATTGGGCAATATGTTAAGAAGATCCAGGAACTCCTGCAGGAGCAATGGAGCTGCCTGGAGCACGGGTACCCGGAGCTGGCCAGTGCCATCAAGCAGCCTGCCTCCAAGCTCAGCAGCATCCAGAGCCAGCTACTCAGCTCCCTCAACCTGCTGCTGTCTGCCTACTCGGCCCACGCTCCACCCCAGAAGGAGCCCCCGGCCCCCGCCTCCTCTCCGCCGATGGGTAAATACTGGTCCCCGACACAGGGAACCATTTCTCCTCTACCTGGCGAGTCAAAGGGAAAAGGGATTTTAATTGCATGCACATATATGTATTTTTAAAAGGTTTAAGCAGCTCGGGGAACCCAGTGGAATAAAAACCCATCTATGTAACAGTGGAGGCTCTGTGCCCCTACTCTTGTCCTTGCTCTAAGGTTGGGCCTGACTGCAGGCTGTGCAGGCCTGTACAGCTGTGCAGATAGCGCAGGGCACAAAGATGCCGGCCAGGGAAGTTAAACGGGAGCTGAAATTCAGCCCACACTCACTCGCCAAGTCTGCAGCACCGTGTCCAGCCAGAGGGGTGCCTGTTTCTCATTTGCATGGGGCAAAGGCAATGTCTAGGGCAAGAATGGCCCTGGCTGTGTGTACTCTAAACCTCAGCCTGCCTTCACTGTTTCCTGGGCTCTTGCATTCCTGTGGTCCTCTCTGGTTCTTGCACAGTAGAGGTTTTCTCTAGCCTGGTTTTGGAGGAGCATGATGTTGAGATCGGAAATATTTCACTGAATACTGTGTGTGTGTGTGTGTGTGTGTGTGTGTGTGTGTGTGTGTACGAGAGAGATTGAACGATACATGTGGAAGTCGACCCTTTGGCTGAGCACACTTCCTCTTGTAAGAGATCACACACTTTTCTGTTGCATAAAGTGGAACCATATTTTGCTTTGCTCAACGAGCGGGGCCCCAAGTCTGCTTCCTGCCACAGATCACAAACTGGCTGCTTTTTCCTGATGTCGGTGCTATTTCCAGTCTTGCCCATTGGAAAATGCCTCCCATAACTGTGAGCACAGCAAAAGAAACCATGTTCTTGTTCACGTGTCTGCTCTACCTGCCCTGCATCGCAGGTGTCAACTGGCTTGTGAGCCAGGAAAGACCACTGAGGTGCCCTCCGGCAGAGGCGGGTGTTGGAGTAGAGGTCATGTGAATGGACCATTCTGCCATTCACTGAGCAAGTCTGAGCCTCAGATTTCCCTCCCATAAAACAGGGACGATAATGGCACACACACCACATGGCTCTTCTGGAAGAGTGCCACTAATTCCACTCCATCATCCACACTCAGAAGGGCTTTGTGGACAGGGACAGGTCAGCTGGTGTTGACCAGAAGGCCAGGCCTCCTCAAAGACCTTCACAATATTTGATTTACATTATCTAGTGCTCTGTCCCTTTCTACCCCCTCACATACCTTCAGTGTGTATCCGCTCAAAGCAAGAGTACCGGTTTTGCTGCATTCTGGGGCATCCCCAAGATCATTCTAACCTGTGATGTTGTGTCTGCCTAGAGATCTCCCCGTCGACCAGCCTTAAGTCCATAATGAAAAAGAAAGACTATGGCTTCCGTGCAGGAGGTAATGGGACCAAAAAGAACCTTCAGTTTGTTGGGGTTAACGGTGGGTAAGCATCGCTCGTGAAGCCCAGACTGCCCCCTCCACACTTCCCATCCTGCTGTTGTCCTTAGTGCTCTCTTTTCCTAGGGGGAAGCATCTGGTTCTCATTTTTCTTCAAGGGAATTAACAGCCCTTTAAAACTCCATCTTGGGTTTGCATGTGTTTGGCTCCTTGCCAACTGTGGTGGTCTGTCGGATCCCGTGCTTTTAATGTCTCGGTGTTGATGCCCCCCCGGGCCAGGATTCCAGGTGGCTTCTGGGAATTTGGGGAGCACATGGGCCCTTTACAGAAGACATTTAACCTGCACAACAAACACTGAAACCAGGACAAACTCTTAGTTTGTTGAACTTCAAATTTCATCCATTTAGGTTTTTTTCTTCCTTTTAACTAACTTACTGCAAACCAATCCAACATCTTTTAGCGTGAAGAAAAGCAACCAATGCCTATTGACTCAGAACATGAATCAAACCTTATATATTCTAGAGAGTAAATCATCGGCTTTAGAATATTTTCTTTCTTTTTTTTTTTATTTTATTTTTTGAGAAAGAGTATGAGTGGGGTAGGGTCAGAGAGAAAGGGAGAGAGAGAGAATCCCAAGCAGGCTCCAAACTGCCAGCACAGAGCCCGACTCAGACCTCAAATTCACAAAACAGTGAAATCCAAGAGTCGGACACTTAACGGACTGAGCCACTCAGATGCCCCTGGATTCAGAGTATTTTCTAGACCAGTCATCCAACAAACATTTATTAAATGTCGACAAATGTATTAGGTGTCAGTCATAAAAAAAGTGAAATAAATCATGGTCCCTGCCCTGAGCTCATAGTTTGGACAGGGCAGGGAGAAGACAGGAAGTAAAGAGAAAATGCTGATATGCTGAGATGTGTAGAGGAAGAAGTGTAAGCCTAAAGGAGGGGCACATGACCCAGCCAGTGGTGGCCCCAAAGGGGTCGGAACCCCTGCTTAATTCAGGTCAGATCAGAAGGAAGACACCAGGTTCAAATAAGAGTGACGGCACTGTTGCAGGTTCTGCAAGGAAAACGTCAGATATAAGGAAAAAGGATGTCATAGGAGGGTTGCCGTTCTCATTGCCACTAACGTCAGCTTTCGCTGACGTTTTCAGCTTTCGCCAGCTCATGCACAGGAAAGGAGAATCAGCCTAATCTCAAAGTCTAAAAGCAGGTTCTCTCTCTCCCCTTCTGAAATGCCCCTGACAGTGCCTGCCCTGTGCCCAAACCTGGAAGTCAATCTTACAGCTAGAGCTTGCCTCAGTGTCTGCCATTGGCTCCTGTCTCTCTTCCCTAAAATGTGCCAAGTTGGGCCCATGCTGGGGCCCTTGCATTTGCTATCTGTCCTTGCATCCATCTCCCCCACCTCTTAAAGTGCTCCTGTCCCAGATATTCTTCAGTATTTGTCACTTTAGTCCAATGTTTCTCAACCTTGGCTGCACCTTGGAAATCCTGGGGGAGCCTTAAAAATACCAACGTCTCGGGGCGCCTGGGTGGCAGAGTCGGTTAAGCGTCCGACTTCAGCCAGGTCACGTTCTCGCGGTCCGTGGGTTCGAGCCCCGCGTCGGGCTCTGGGCTGATGGCTCAGAGCCTGGAGCCTGTTTCCGATTCTGTGTCTCCCTCTCTCTCTGCCCCTCCCCCGTTCATGCTCTGTCTCTCTCTGTCCCAAAAATAAATAAAAAACGTTGAAAAAAAAAAAAATACCAACGTCTGAGTCCCCTCCCTGAAAACGCCAGTTTAATTAGTCTGGGGTGCAGCACAGATATTGGGAATTGATATCCCCTCAAGTGATTATAATGTGCAGCCAGGGTGAAAAAAACTTCTGCTCTAATTAATGTAGCCCCTCCTCTCATTACTCAATCCCATGGTCCTTTATTATCTTACTCATTGTTCTTATCACTATGTAATTATACTGTTTACATGTTTACTTTCTGTTGTTTTCTTATTAGAATATAAACTCAATTAGGACAGGTACTTTGGTATAGCATTTACAACAGTGTGTGACACATAGTAGGTGCTCAATAAATTTCTGTTGAATGAATGAACTGACATCCAGGTGAAGTCTTTATGGAAGCAACTGTAAGACAAGAACAGCTTGGTAAATGTAGTATGTCCCCTACTCCCTTAATCACAACAGTAAAAGGTGGTTCCAAGCACAGTAGAAGAAATATCTGGTTTAAACAAGACAGAATGTGAACACGCCAAGGAGCAGGCTGGGTTTGCAAATCCAGTGAGCACAGGGGCCTTCCACAGGGGCCATCATTCAGAGAAAGGGCATGAGGGGGTTCTGTGGAAGCCATGGCCACTGGTCTCCCCTGGTCTCTGTGGCAGTGTCCAATGGCCCCAGCACCCGAAATCTTCATCCTAACTGCAGCATCCTCTTTCGGGATCTCCTGTTGACTATCAGCAGAAGGATCGATAAATCCTCCAGGACTTCTCTTCATGGTCTGTGGTCTGTCACCTCAGTGGAGTTGCACATAATTGAATATAAGGATCACTCCTGGGGAGGAGGGGCCACAAGTCAAGGGGCCCATGCCCTTGCTTTTGCTGTTGCAAGTAATAGCTAAAACAGGCTGCAGCCAGGAAAGGCAGATGCTGGGTTCAGGTACCCTGACTGTTCAGGTTTCCCATGGAACCCTGCTGGGAGTAGATACAGATGGGTCCCTCCTTTCAGAGGTCAGCTGGGCTAGAATAGGGGAGCTAAAGGGAAGCCTCATAATCACCTGGAGACGTGATGATTTGTCAGTCAACTCAGAGGATCCAGGGTGGGAGTGGGGATGTTTGCCTAGATCTAGGCCCCTCTCTAGACAACACGTTAGGATTCCCGAAAAAATGCTTCTGTGAGAATCTTGGATTGCTTGTCTGAATCCTCCAAATGCATTGGCCAATTAGGGTATGGGCTATTTACATGTTCACTGCAAAGAGCTCAGTTAATTATCTTTTCTCCCAAAATGGCCTCTGGTGTTAAAGCCACAGCTCTTAACCACATCTTTCTCTGACATAAGGTTCCTGGGAGTCCCCTCACCCGGGTCTGCAGGTATAGAGAATGGAGATGTGGTTTAGCAAGCTGGGAATTATTATCTGAAGCCCACCTGGTTCTTATATGTGTTGACCTGGGCACCGGGTAGAAAGCACAGAATGAGTGACCTTTGTCTTGTTCTCCAGCTATGAGACCACCTCAAGCGAGGAGACCAGCGGTGAGGACAGCTCCCCGGAAGACTTGTCTGACAGCGAGGCTGAGAAGAAATGTGATGGCACAGAACACAAGCGGGGCAAGGAGGCCCACCCCGGCTGCAAGGCCGGGCAGGGCATCCCAGAGGGCACCAGCACCTCAGGCCAGGACGGTGGGCCTCCTGAAGACCTCCCCCATCCCAAGGCTGAGAGGTGGGTCAGATGGGCATGGATGGGAGCACTGATCCTCCGAGAAAGAGCAAGGGCATTTCTTCACCCTTTTATTCCACTATTTGTTCATTTGTTCATCTTTCTCTCCGTTCACCAGATTTACTGAGTTTCTTTTTTTTTTTAATTTTTTTTTCGCGTTTATTTACTTTTGAGACAGAGAGACAGAGCATGAACAGGGGAGGGGCAGAGAGAGAGGGAGACACCGAATCTGAAACAGGCTCCAGGCTCTGAGCGGTCAGCACAGAGCCCGACGCGGGGCTCGAACTCACTGGCCGCGAGATCATGACCTGAGCCGAAGTCGGCCGCTTAACCGACTGAACCACCCAGGCGCCCCAGATTTACTGAGTTTCTAATCTATGCTAGGCACAGATGTAACTCCTGCCTTCATGGGATATCCTGTCATAGAGCTCTACGTGTAAAGCTAACATGGTCTCAGCACTAGAAATGCGAAGGACTTTACATGTACTATCTTAGATAATCCTTCTAATTATCCTGCAAGGTAGAAATTATTATAATCCCAACTTTACAGATGTGGAAACAGAGGCTTAGAGAAGTTAAGTGACGCAGCTAGCAGAGCAGGGATTCTGACCCAGATCTTTTCTGATTCTTACCCATATGCTTTTCTGCCTCTCCCGTTGGCCATGTTGACATAACCCCATCTTTGAAAGAGATGTGAGGTCATGTCACATGATGAAAAGAGTACTGTCTTTGGAGTTGGACACACTTGGATTCAAATCCTATGTCTGCCACAGGATCACTTTACACAAGGCACCTAAACTGTGGTTGCCTCAGTTTCCTCATTTGGAATAATGTGGATAACAGCTACCTGATAGGTTTGACCTGAGGACTGGATGAGAAAAAATATGTAAAATGCCTAGCACAGTGCCTGCCACACGGTAGGCTCTCAAGAAATAGTGGAAATAAGGATAGTAAGTACCATAATCATCACTACCACACCCAGCCAGGGGTAGCGATGAGCAGTGAGTGGGATCTGACTGCTAAGTGGGTACACAGGGCTGCTCCAACATGGCAGCACTATAAAGACGTGATGAGGGTAGAGCTTCCTGGTGACCAATGCCATTAAGTCCTACCCTGGGATGGTCTGTCTGCCCTTATACTAACACGGGAAGAGTGCTCATCATTGAGTGCATCCCAGCTTAACTGATTTTCATTTTATTGACTCTGTTAGCATTGATGGTACCCTTCATGAAAGAACAACCTGACAAAATTTGCTAGTATGGATTGGGTTCTTTGGGTTTTTCAAGTCGCTGAGGCAGAAAATGTTTTAGCCAAAGTCAGGAAGACAGCCCTTCCTTTCCCAGCATGTCAGGAATTGCAGTTAGGCCCATGGCCCCCAGAATGCTTTGGTGATCTACTCCTCCTGAAAACAGCAGGATTAAAAGGGCAATGTGCTTGACTCACTCTTCAGAAGAGTTCAGAAGCCAAGCCTCATTGTGGGAGGCTGTATTCAGTGTAATATCCCTTGTCCTGGGAAGTTGCTTAGTGTGAGTGTTTCAGCTGCTGAGAAGTGAAAGTCAAGGTAGGGGATTACTTTCTTTTTTTATTAATATGAAGATATATATATATATTTATATATGTATGTATTTTATTTTTCCTCTTTAGATATAAGCCTTCAGAAGAATTCCTCAGTGCATGCCGGGCATTGAGCCAACATCTGCCAGAAAGTGGGGCCACCACTGACCAACTCTTGGTACTGTGATTTTTCATTGTCATGGAAGGATGTCCATGCTGTTTAAGCTGTTAGTTCCAGCTCGGTGACTTTGGTCTCCTGCCTGAGGCAGCAGTGTGGGTGTGCATGGAGTCCCTTTCCTCTGGGTGCCTTCATTTGCCCAAACTCTGCTGCCTAGGTGATGGGTTATGCTGGGAGAGGGGAACCGATGCATTTGCACCAGGAAGCAGCCTGGTGCTCAGAGGCACTACCGAGGGTTATCAGGCGCTGCACCTGAATGTCAGGTGTACAACAATCAACAAAACAAAACTGTGTGGCTTAGGCTCAAAATTACCTCAAAATTGGAGAGAGTTGTGGGCAGAGTGAAGAGCGTGTGGAATGGGAACCGGGATTCTAGTCCCAGGACCTCTGTGAGATCTTGAGCAAGTCAGTTCACCTCATTAATAAAATGAAGGTGGGCGGTGGGCAGCATGTTTCATTACCCTCAAGCCCTGGTATTTAATTCTGTAGTCTATACTGTTTTTCTTGACGTATACCTATGGGTTGAGAGACCAAAAGCAAGAAAATATATCTGTTGGCGCCTTAACACCTTCATGGCCCACAGAGATGTAAACAGGTAACCATTAGGTTCTACTTTTACTCAAGAAATACTGGCACAGACACATTTTCCCAAGTCATGAGAGCCAGCTGGTAAGCCCCAGTGTGTAACAACCCATAAGCATTTTAGAGCCCATTTTGTTCTCCCTTGCAGAAGAGGCTTAGGGGTAAAAAATGATCGATTCAGCCCAACCCATCTTGATTATTCTATCTCAGCTGATTTGGCAAACAACTGTTCCCAGATTGTTAAAAAAACAGTGTGTGATGTGGATGGATGTTGATCAAAACTCCTGTTACTTATTCTGAGTTACAGAATAAGTAGTTCTGAATGAATTACAGAACTAAGCTGTATGTTCCTTAATATTAGGATTTTTCTCCAGATTCTCCTGAAGATTCCACAGGAAAGGGAGATATTCTGATATATAAAAAATGTTTCAGCCACAAAAGATTCCACTGTTTCTGCCTAGAAGACATAGGGTAACCTGGATGGCTCAGTTGGTAGAACACGCAACCCTTGATCTTGGGGTTGTGAGTTCAAGCCCCACACTGGGCATAGAGTTTACTTAAAAATAAAGTAAATAAGAAACAGAAAAAGAAAAGTGATGGAGGATGTGCAAACCTGACACCACACCCACGTTAGGTTCAAAGTACCCCCGACCCCCACCCCACCTTCGAGACAAAGCAGGTTGTACAAAGACCTCACTGTGTAGAGCCAGGGACAGGTTAGGGACCCAGCCCTCTTTTCACCCACATTTTGTAGTTGAGACAGGAAGGTTCAAAATGACTACATGACTTCCAAGGTCATACAACTGAGCCAGGACTTAAGCCTGGCTACATTGGCTTAAGTGACTCCAACTCCAGTCCCTTTCCAGAATGAGTGTGAAGTCACATCCCCATGGTTTCTCCTCCCCCTTACATAAATAACTTAAACATGTTCTATTTTAAACATGTAGGTCATGTAACACAGAGAATTGATGTCATTTATGTCTGGAATTCTCCTCATCGATGGTTCCAAAGGAGCTAAATACTGCAGATAGTGAGGTCCTGCCATGGGTTGTTAAATCATTTTCTCTGAAGGTTCTAGCAAAGCTTAAAAGCCAAAAATAATTCAAGCACAGCTGTTTGGGTTTTATTTTCTAGCATAAATTGGCCATGTTGTTGATCTTAGCTTTCAGCATGCATTTTTCCCATTAGTAAAATGTTGTGACTTGCTAGTTATGGCTATTGAACACACACAAAAGTCCTGATAGAGTCTGGGCTAAGGTCAATATTGGCTGGTTATATGAAAGATGGGGCCTTGGTTATCCTGTGCATACAAGGGACGCAAGCTAAACTTACAGTAGATTCAAACTGTCACCTAGGACACTGTCACCAGTTATTGTTTGCTCTCCCAGTCCTCTTTCTACCTCACATGGGGGGCTCATCACACAGGTGCAAACTCAACCCCACTAGCTCTGATCCCTCCAGGAGTAAGTCACATGGAGTTACAGGGAGCTGAAGGGATAGCCATGAAGCATCCAAAGCTGACTTTTCCTAGTGGGAAGGAACACCCCGGCTGGAGCACCCCAGGCCAGGTAATCTCCTGGAACTGGAATCTGTTGGTATTTCAGAGGCAGAGCTTGAACACCATCAGTCAAGAGTGGTTCCGCGTCTCCAGCCGGAAGTCGTCTAGCCCTGCTGTGGTGGCGGCCTACCTCCGTGGGGTCCAGCCCCACTCCCCACACTTCCTGAAGCTGCTTGTGAACATGGCAGATGGCAACGGGAACACGGCTCTTCACTATAGCGTGTCTCACTCCAACTTCTCTGTGGTGAAGCTGCTGCTGGAGACAGGTCAGAAACAGGTGCATCTGCACAGCCCGGGTCCCTCCTTGAAGGGCAACTTTTGTAGCCACTTCCTTCCAGGGAGGTGATGCTTCACTGTCCTGAGTTCCTCCTGTATTCTAGGAAGTGGACTAGACCACCGTGCCTTTGTTATGTCACTTATTCTTCACAACGCTCTTGTGATGTAGGTATTACTACCCTCACGTTGCTGTGTGGGACAACATCAAGTGGCCTAGGAGTGATGGTGTGGACAGGTGGGTGATGGGGCTGACTGAAGGCATGTCCAGGTCCCGTGTCATCTAGGAGTTCAGGAAGGCTGTATGTGGGATATCTAGGAGAGTATCTATAGGAGATTTAACACCCCAAATGATCCTCCGCAGACTAGGCCCTCTACTAAGCCCCTGGCAAATGAGGTCTCACTTAATCCTCATAACTCCTGTCAATAGGGATGATTACTCCGATTTTTTATAAGTGATGCAAGTGATGCTCAGAAAAGTCAATAGGCTTTTGCGTGATCCCAAGATCACATAATGACTGAGTGTGCTGCTGGGGTTTAAAATTGATATGACTGACTTGTTCTTCCCATTCCTGGCATCCAGGAATTAGAGCACATGCTAGATCTGTAAACCTTATGTAGGAGGCTAGAGGAGGAGTTTAAGTGGGCATCAGGGAGTCTCAGTTCTAGATCCAACAGCTTTCCCCCAACTTGGATCTTATCCACCCTGCCTTAAATTCCTCCCACGGCTTTCCATGTCTCCTAAGATGAAAGGCAACTTCCTCAGCCTGGCCTTCAGAAATCCAAGAAGGCCTGACTCCTGCCTGCATTTGCTCCCTCAGCCACCACCACGCATTCTCTTTCCACCCACTCCAATCAGATGTCCTCAAACTCACCATGCTCATTCCCTCCTTTTCTCTTTCTATCTGAACCCTTTTCCCTAAAACCTTTCTCATGACTGGCTCCTTCTCATCATTCCAATACTCCAAAGTTCCCTTAAGAAGCCTTGAAACTTTTTACTGGAATGAATAGGTGATGGACCTAATGACAGCCTAAAATTCTTTCCGCTTTCCACATCATCAGAGGAAGATAAATTCCCAACTCTGACACTGAGCCAATTTTACTAGATTTCAGTTCTTCATGGATTCATGGATACCACAAAAAGGGTAGCTCAACTGAGAAAGGCCCATAATTCAATGGAACATGCCCCTGTGTGTGAAGAATCCAAAGACTGGAAATGTAGAGCCCTCATCTTCAAGTAGCTCAGACTTGCAGCCTGTTAGAAGTTCTCCAGGTGGGCCAGGCCAGAGAACAGACGCCCTAAGCTTTGGTTGTTGTGCACTTCTGCTGGTGTGGACTGAGAATCCATTCAGGTCTCACCAACCCTAAAGTGATCTGGAAGCTTTCTGTTTAACTTACTGATAGAGCTAAATAGCCGTAAGCACAAAGAATGAAGATTTGCTGGAGAACGGGCTGAAGGTACCATTACTTTCCCTCAATGTAGAAGGGCTGTTGAGGAGGACAGACCAGTCACACTCCGAAACATAGGCTCCCATCCCAGGCAGTTGTGAAGCATCCAGAAAGCACACTACAAACCGTAAGGGGCTACACTGAAGTGACTCATCATTTTTGAGAATGGAGCCAGCAGGTGCACCTCTACCACCTTAGTCTTTTGTGATCCTTTATTTTTTTTATTTTTTTATTTTATTTTTTTAGTATTTATTCATTTTTGAGAGACAGAGAGAGAGAGAGAGAGAACGAGCATTAGCAGGGGAGGGGCAGAGAGAGAGGGAGACACAGAATCTGAAGCAGGCTCCAGGCTCTGAGCTGTCAGCACAGAGCCCGACGTGGGGCTTGAACTCACGAACCATGAGATCATGACCTGAGCCGCAGTCAGACACTTAACCGACTAAGCTACCCAGGCACCCCATGTGATCCATCCTTTATTTTGCCAGAACACCGCTGCAGGGGAGAAAGCTTGTTGAACTGGAGCGTGCTCAGTCATGAGTCTTTCTTCTTGACTCCAGGGAGGGTTGGCTTTACTCCCTAGGGGCTGCTCAAAAGAATTTGCTGTGAAAGCCCTGGGTGAAGCCCCTTTCTGAACCCCTGAGGAGGAGTCAGTCCTTACTCTGCTGAGCTACAAGTCATGTTCCTGAAGAGAGTAAAGAGAACTGTAACCTGAGGACTGTTTACACCTCTTAAAAGCAAACACAAGATAGTCAAGAGGTAAAAATAAAAAAGTCATTAACACGGCAATGCAGATATTCCCATCTTTATCAAGGCAAAGTTGTGAGGCAATGTGTGGAGTTAGATTCAGCTTTCATAGCCCAGCTGGTCATGACAGTGGTCAGAGGGGCTTACTGATGATAAATGGACCAGACTGATTTTTTTGTATCCACTGGCATCCTGGCATCACAATGGCACATTTCTGAAAAATTGTTTGAGGTGGGGTGGAGCGAATGTCAAACAAATATTGTTTTTTTACCCCAAGTACAGAACTTGTAAATAAGTCACCCTAATTGGCATTTTTTCATAAACCATATCTGTTACAATGAATACCTAAGTCTTCATGAGCAAGTAGCAAGGATACAGAAATAAGAATACTATACTAGTGAAACAGTAAGTGCTTACTGACTGTTTACAATGTGCTAGGTACTGTTCTAAGTTCTTTTGATATATTAACTCATTAAATTTCATGGTAACCCCATAGGTTCTATTATTATCCCCATTCTACAGAGGAAATGCTAAGAAAAACTAAATGACTTGATCTATAGAGATAGTTTTTTTATTGTCCAAAAGAGATACATAGCTTTTTTGGATAAGCAACAGTATGGGAAAGATTTTGTTTTCCACATGGTATTGCCCTTAGGAAGTGGGACTGTGGGCCATCTGGATGGTTCAGTCGGTGAAGCATCTGACTTCCGCTCAGGTCATGATCTCACAGTTCGTGAGTTCAAGCCCCACGTCAGGCTCTGTGTTGACAGCTCAGAGCCTGGAGCCTGCTTCAGATTCTGTGTCTCCCTCTCTCTCTCTGCCCCTTCCCCACTCATTCTCATTTTCTCTCTCTTTCTCTCTCTCCCTCTTTCTCTCAAAAATAAATAAACATTTAAAAAAAATTTATAAAATAAATCAAAAAAAAGAAGTGGGATCATTTATACAATAGGTAAGAAGCTGATGACCTATGTCACCTTTGGTGCAGAGAGATATGAACGCATACCCCCAGGGTTACAAAGCAGATATTTCCTTTGAGTTCTCAACTAATACTTTATTTAAGTATTTAAATATTTAAAATGTGCTATTTTTCATTCTACTTTGAAATGTATATTCTTAATTGCTTTAACCCAAATGTGTATGGAGGCCTCCCCCCTCCCCGATTTTTCAAATAAGATGCTTATTCCTGGAAAGATTTCCTGTGGCGTTTTTCATGCCACCTGGCACACTGCCCAACATATCACTAGGCCTTTGGAAAAGACATGAAAACGCTGCCACCAACTTAAGAGTTGTACACAGACCTAGAGTAAAGCCTAAAATGACAGTTGTGGCTGATGGGTGGCCAGGTGAGTGGTGGGCTCGAGAGCCAGACTCACCTGAGCTCTGGTCTCATTTCATCTTCACTCGGGCAGTTTATGAAGCTTCACCGACCTTCAGTATCCTCATCTGTAAAATGGGAATCATGTCATGTGCTCTGCTTTAGGAAACAGTCCTGGTCATTTTACCCCTTGGCCATCTCTGACTCTACTACCTTGTTGGACCTTTCTTGCTGAGTAGCTTCAGAAAACTTGTAAAGAAAACTAGCCACTTTTAAAGGCTGCTAAAAATGTAAACACTGACCTCACCACTGGGAAAAGATTGCTCTGCTCCATGGCCTTTTAACTAGCAGGGAGTGCCCTGTTGAACTGTGCTCTGCTAAAGCAGAAGCTCACTCCTGCCCCCTCCCGTGCCCCCACCCCCCCCAACCCGGGAGCTATCCCAGCGCCTACTGCTCCCCCTGCAGGTGTCTGCAATGTTGACCATCAGAACAAAGCCGGCTACACTGCCGTGATGATCACTCCCTTGGCTTCTGCAGAGACCGACGAAGACATGGCTGTCGTCTGGAAGCTCTTAAGAGAAGGAAATGTGAACATCCAAGCTACTCAGGTAAGAGGTGTGAACGTGATCCCATCTTTAATAAATATGGGTACCTCTCAGTTTTATTCTGCCAGTGGGGTGAAAAATTGCATGTAGATCCCTGTAGAGTTTTTAACCCAAGAAGGCTGGGCCCTCCAAATGGCATCCATCCAAAGCCTGTACATTTGGTTTCCTCAAAAGCTTCTGAGACCCAGACAGGCTAGGACAGAGGTCAGTGAGCTTGTAATCTGTGTCCTGGTCTGAAACTGGGCAAAGTCCATCTGGACCAGACTTCTTGAACCAGTTAGCACCAGCAGGACATGAAAATGCTGAAAGGCATTTGTTGGTTGTGTAGAAAGCCTCTGCAGGTGATCAACCTCCATCATGAATTAGAAAGCAGTTCAAAGGGTTAGCATGTCTCTGTTTAGCTTCTGGGCCCCTCTACTTGAGAGGATAGCATAGGGGCATGGTCCTTAGCCCGAAGGGCTTTGAGTTAGACAAGGCTCCATATGGAACAATGGGAACTCCTCAAAAGACCACTTACCCATCTTTGACCAATATGAGAACAACAGAATGCATGCAACTCTCTTTCCCCCCAGAGTGATCAGAGATGTAGCTTAACTATCAAGAACTGTGAGGGGCGCCTGGGTGGCACAGTCGGTTAAGCGTCCGACTTCAGCCAGGTCACGATCTCGCGGTCCGTGAGTTCGAGCCCCGCGTCAGGCTCGGGGCTGATGGCTCGGAGCCTGGAGCCTGTTTCCGATTCTGTGTCTCCCTCTCTCTCTGCCCCTCCCCCGTTCATGCTCTGTCTCTCTCTGTCCCAAAAATAAATAAAAACATTGAAAGAAAAATTAAAAAAAAAAAAAAAAAAAAAAGAACTGTGAAGGGTCTGAGATTGTACTCTACCTTAATGCTAACAAGTTAGCATGCTACAGTGTCATGGACGCTGGCAGAAGACATGAAACTCCTGTGCCAGAGATGGACAGTGTATTACTCACAGCAGGAAGAGTAGCCATGGCATCGGTATTTACACCAGTACCCTGAGCCCCAATACCCAATTCCCACAGGTGTGAGGAGGGTCAGATCCCTGTACATGGAGTAGGTTGTATTACTGGAAAGGAACCCTGAGCTTAGGGAACCTGAATCTTTTATATTGGATAGCGAGTATGTTTGCCCTTTGTTTTGGAGAAGACGCTATCTCTTTCTTCCAAGGCTGTTCACTATACAAGCATCTTTAAAAAGACAGTCTAGGGGTGCTTGGATGGCTCAGTCAGTTAAGCATCTGACTCTTGATCTCAGCTCAGGTCTGGGTCTCAGGGTTGTGACTTCAAGGCCCACACTGGGCTCCACGCTGGGTGTGGAGCCTACTTAAAAAATAAAATAAAGCAAAAAATAAAAAGACAGTCTAGAACAACAGAGCAGATAGTGTCTCACTCACAAAGTATGCAAAAAACTTAGAGACCCATAAGAAAGTGCCTCCTTGGGGCGCCTGGGTGGCGCAGTCGGTTAAGCGTCCGACTTCAGCCAGGTCACGATCTCGCGGTCCGTGAGTTCGAGCCCCGCGTCGGGCTCTGGGCTGATGGCTCAGAGCCTGGAGCCTGTTTCCGATTCTGTGTCTCCCTCTCTCTCTGCCCCTCCCCCGTTCATGCTCTGTCTCTCTCTGTCCCAAAAATAAATAAAAACGTTGGAAAAAAAAAAAATTTAAGAAAGTGCCTCCCAACAATATATTTAACTCCCTTGTCCTCCCCCACCCCCAGAAAGTGACTGCAGACAGTAGCCTACCCAGATAGCAAAGTCACTTTGCACACTTTATCTAATAGTGATCCTATTGATGGCAAGGAACAGACATTTGTAGATCACTTTCTGTTTTTCAAAGTATTTTCACCTAGAGCTCCTACCCCATGGGATTTAATAAAGCTGCTTTCATTTTAAAATGTTTGCCATAAATATGTTAATTTTTTTTCTAAATTGGCCCTCTTTTAAGAAGGGATGCTCATCAAAATCAAAATCAATGCCCTTTTTTTATAGATGCTCTAGGAGGGCATGGGTCTCATCCCAGGTTGCTAAGGAGGGAAAGGAATTCATAGCTGCCACTGCTCCCTTCAGCTCCCTCCAGGGCTTTTACATATTTCAGCTGCATATGAGCTGCAGGTACCAGGTAAATAGTGAATTAGGAGGCTGGGAGTCTCCTAGGCTAAGCTGTTTATTTCTCTTTGTATCTCCAGGATCAGCACCGTGCCTGGCATATAGCAGCACTCTGTAAATATCGTTGAATTAAATTGTATTGAACTGGACCAGGAGGGAGGTGAGGAAGGCAGGGGCCCCAAGCCAGGCATAGGGACAGACAAGAGGACAATCTACATAACTCATCTGGCTTTAATACCACTTGGAGAGAGGGGTCTCGATGGAAATCTCCTGATCTAGGTAGGCCAGTAAAGAAAGAACCATTACTTCAGGGCTGAGTATAAGCAAACCAAAAGGCAAACAAGGCTTCTCTGGAAAGATCTATCTGGGTGCCAGAGAAATGGAGAACCAGGATACCTAAGACTACAATCCCACATACTGGGTATTTGTCACACATTATCGCTCATGCTCATAACAACAATAATAGCTAACACATGCACAGCACTTGTTAAGCACATGAGTCTCAGAACAGCCCCATGAGGCAGGTAATATTGTTGAGCATTCCCATTTCACTAGATCAGGAGAAGCCACTGAGAGGTTAACTCAATTCACATAGATAATAGTTAACTCAATTCACATAGATAATAAGTGACACAGCCAGGATTTTCCTGACTGCAAACCTCCTTTCTTTTCTCTAAGTCCCAAAGTTCTGGGCAGGGAAGCATAATCCATCAGTGACCACAGACCGGCCCTTAATCAGTGAGCAAACATATCAGCAAACATGTCCTCAGCACTTTTTACACGTAGGACTTGGTGCTGAGAGCCATAGGGATCTGAAAGGAGGGAAAACATAGTCCTTGCCTCATTCTTACAACCTTAAAAAAGCCTGGTGTCCAGTGAGAGACAAGCCTGACCTACCTGGAACCCAGGAGAACCATAAGGGAAAAATATAATCAGGTCATTTAATAGGACTATGTACATAAAGGAAAATCTATGAGAAATAAATGGCCCATTTATAATCAGCAAAACTGCTACCATACGTTGTTCTATTTACACCCTTTATTTCACTGGATTCCCACAAAAGCCCTGTGAGGTACACAGGACAGATTATGATGATAATTTTTAAGAAAAGAAAAAGGCAAGATTCAGGGAATACAAGTGATGGGGCCAGAGTCACACACTAGGAAATAGGAGAACCAGGGCTTTGGACTCACTTTCTGACTTGAGGCCACTGCCACATGCACTAATGATTACAGGGATGTGAACAGTTGTCAATGCCAGGGTACTTGGCTGGCTCAAGTCAGAAGAGTATGCAACTCTTGATCTTGGGGTTGTGACTTGGAGCCCCATGTTGGATGTAGAGATTATTTAAATAAGTATAAAAAACAAAAAACCTTTAAAAAAAAGTTTAAATGGTGATAGATTAGCAATGACCATAGGACCATGCGGGCAGAGATCTTGTCAAGACAAGAGGGTTCTAGGTATCACTGAACTGAAAATACCAGGGGTGTTCTGAGTAGACCAAGCCTTCCTGCAGGAAGTTAGGCCAGGGCAGAGATTAAAAAACCACAGTACAGAAGCATTCAACCCTTCATTTACTCTATCATTCCATGTTTATCGGCATGTACTTGGTGCCAGGCACTGGGGAGACAGAGATGAAAAAGGCTTAGTCCCTGCCATCAAAAATTTCACAGTCCACGAGAAGGAGAGAGATTGACAGGTTGCGATACCAAGTGGTAAGTGCTGTGTTATATATCCCGTGCCTGGGGTGTTAGCAGAGGGCTCTAGAGAGGATGTAGCATTTGACTAGTGTTTTGGCAAAGCAGAAGTTTGCCAGGTGGAGAAGGATGTGTCCATTACCAGGGGCAGGAGGAGATTCAGATTCAATGGTCATTTTCTGGAACCTTCTTGCCCAAGCATACCCAGGCTGGAGAGGGGATCCTCACCATTCCCCTGTGCTCTGTGTGGCAGGGAGGCCAGACTGCCCTGATGCTGGGAGTCAGCCATGACAGGGAGGACATGGTCCAGGCACTGCTCAACTGCCAGGCAGATGTCAACCTGCAGGACCACGAGGGATCGTCGGCCCTCATGCTGGCCTGTCACCACGGCAACGCCGACATGGTGCGGCTGCTCCTGGCACACCCGGCCTGCGACAGCAGCCTGACCGACAAGGTGAGACTTCCAGGCAATTAACAAGTAGGTGTTTCACTTCCCTTCTTGAAAAGTGCCTGCCCAGCCAGTAGAATTCAAGGAAGCACGTGTCAGAAGCAATGGAATCAACCTCATAGCGCTGTTGTGGGACTTAAATGAGATGATCTGTAGTAAATGCGGGGAGCCTTGGAGCTGGGAACCCCCAAATCCTAACCTTTCACACCATCCTGAGGAAATGTGCCCAGGCCTGGCCTTGGCCCTGAACTGGTCACAGCAATAACCGCATTTGGGCTTTGGAGCAGCACCTTGGACAAGGGAGCTCTGCTGCCCACGGGGACTTGAAAGGCTGGGGAGGAACCAAGTGCAAATTATGTCCACTCTCTGACAGTGATACACCTTACAGGGTGGTGCATATCATCAACCGGCCGGCTCGAGGTCGCACTGCCAGGCACATGCTTCTTAAATAAACGTCTTTGTAAGGTGATGGCGATGATGATCACAAGGATGATGGTGGTGACGGCTGGTGTGATAACAATGATGGTGGCCGGCATGTCTCTAGGGCTTGCTCAGTGCCCAGTACTGCACTAAGCATTTACCGAGGATCACGTTATTGAAACCCCACAACAACCTTATGAGGTTTTTCTCTGCTGACGCCACCCATTTGCTTGTAAGGAAACAGAGGCACTGAGTGGTTAAGTAACATACCCCAAATCACACAGCTAGTACAACCCAGCTCCATCAAACTCCTTAGAGTACTGTCAGGAGCCAAACCCTTTCCATGCGTTATCTCACTAATCCTCTCAATAATCTAGTGACATGGATACTTTGATCCCCATTTTCACTGATAAAGAAACAGAGGCTTAGAGAGTTTATGTGGCTGTCATAAGGTCACAAGCTTCTGGTTCTTGGAGGAAGGACTCAAGCCCGGGTTCGACTTCAGTGTCCTTATTGTTGGAACTATAATGCTTTACACAGACTTGTCTATACTTTCTTAACACCCACAGTTTGAAGGGAAAAAGGCCTGCAAAGGGGAAGAGTCCCTCCCCTGCCCAAGGACAGCCCCCCTCACTGGGCCACATCTGAACTACCTGAGATTGTTCCATCAGTGACTCAAGCTGCTGGGTCCCTCACACCACACCCAAGAAGCTCACACCCTGGTCCAGTGTCTTTAGGTCCCCTGAGCCCCAACTCTACCCTACTTGTGGCCCACTCACCTGCTCCCTGCTTGGGTCACACCCCAATTTCCCAAAGGTGACTTGGGTGAGACATTTCATAGGGACAAGGGGACTGCTGACTGAGGCCCTACCAAGCACCAAGCCCTGTTCCTCCAGGTTTACCCTGAAGGGTGGGGTCCAGCCCTTGTCATGGTCACCATACTGTTTCAATGGGCACATATCCTATGGAGACTTAGACGCAGGTTTGGATGACTTAATAATTTCCTTGGAAAACCGAGAGATAATTCATGTCCTAAAATCAGTTTCTCTTATCCTACCACCATTTAAAGGTTGATATAAATGTGGAACCCCCAGAATAGCCAGCAAGCACTTTCTCTAGGTTTAGAAGGTAATTTGAGAAATTGGTCACCCAGCCTCTTGGGGGCTGATCAAGAGATGAGGAAGAGGAGGTGGTGAGGACTGGTCTCTGGATCCCAAGGCTTACCCTTTGAAGGGCTTACTCTGGCAATGGGTGCCTCCAAAGCACCCATCAAGTTGAAAGCTTCTTTTAAGGCAGAGACTATACCTTGCTCATTTTTGCCTGATACATAGTAGGTTCTGTCATATCGAAAGACAACCCAACTACCACCACACACACGCGCACACACACACACACACACACGTGTGCTGGCTGCCTGAGCCCATCCCATTTCTTCAGGCCTCCAGTGTTGCCCAGCAGGAACTTGCCAAGCCAGGTTCCCACTAGAGCTACACACTGTTGCCTTGTTCCCAGGGCTCCGGCAGAGGCATTTGAGGGATTCACCCACCCCAGGTGGTCTCACTGGCCACACTTTCTGAGCTGAATTGGGTCCCTCACTCTCCAGGTCTGCAAGTGAGAAGCCCACAGATACAGGCTGTCATCTCCAGATGGGCCCTCTTCAAAGGCGCATGGGTCCCCTGGGACTGGCCCGTGGCTCTTTCCCATAATAACAGTAATCACACCATCTTTGTGCTTACAGAGAACCTCAGGGTTGACAGTGCCACAATGAAAACCAGAGCACGGCCTACAAAAACCCAGGTGCCTCTCTTCAATCGAAACTACACAGGTGCTTTAGAAAACCCCCCCCCCTGCTTAAAATCTTTGCTTTGTTCCCGACTCGCCCAACCTAGGAACATACTCATTAGGAGTTAGGCTGCTCAGGCTCTTCATCAACTTGAAATGAATACCTCTCGGTTATCGTCCAGCATTCCCTCTTTCAGCAGTGCTTACTGGGTGCAGACCAAAGGGCAGGCACTGAGCCAGGTGCTGGGATATTCTTTCTGGGCCAGTAGCCACAGGTCAGATCTAGAGTCTGACCTGGCGGAGAAAGATTTATCAAACGGCGCCAGATACCAACTTACAAATGGTGGTAAAAGGAAGGTACAGTCATGAGGCCTTTTCAGAGAAAGAAGCTGTTATGTTTTGTGAAGCCCAAGAACATCCTTCGGGGTCCTGCTGAAATGCCACTTCCTTCCTCTGCTTTCCCCATCCCTACACACACACACACACACACACACACACACACACACACACACATCATATACACACAGAGCACCATCCTCTTCTCTGATCTCACTGTGTTCCTCTTTCAACTTGTTTGGCTCTTTGCCATGCATTATAGTGATATACAGGTGTGTGGAGCCCTGATGGGAGCTGGACTCCATCCTGGTGAAGACTGAAGAGCTTTAGGCTGAGGGTGAACACCTCCCACCTGCTTCCAGGGATTTTCACATTTTAGGAAGTAATTCTACCCATATACAATAGAGCAGAGAACAGTCCAGTGGGGTCTTGGGTGCCCCCCCCAATATGCTAAATTCATGAGTATTTACGAAGCAGAGTATAAAAATATTCACACTAACTGGGCTACATAAGGGTCACAGATAGCCTCACATCGGGTTTCGCTTCCTAATTCACTTGGAGGCAAATGAATTACCATAAAAGTGGTTTGGGAGCTGTTGAGATTTCAGAATTCCAGAATGGGATTGAGCCATTCATACAAGAACATGGCTGCCATCGCAGAGCTTAGCATCCACTGCATCAAGTTGGCCTTCCCCACCACTCTCTGTAGAGAATGGCCCATGTTGTTGGCTGAGAGCCCTTCTGAATACAGCTTCTTTACAGAGTGGGCCTGGCAGCTTCCTGCATTATTGCAGCAGTGTAAAAAGCACTGTGGTATCATGTATCAGGTGTAAAAATGGGTATGTCCTTTTATGCTGTAAGCCCACTTCTCTAAGAGTTGGTCCTTAAGAAACAGGTAGAATTGGGGAAATACCGTCTGCACTATATTTATAGTGGTGAAGACCTAGAAATGTAAGTCTCCAATAGAAAGGAAACAGTTCATTAACTTATGGAATATTAACACAGCCAATAAGAAAAATTTTAAGAAGAGGGAAAAATCTTGTAGTGTGCCATGGTATGTTAAAAATAAAAGCAGACTTGGGGGGGGTGCCTGGGTGGCTCAGTCAGTTAAGCATCTGACTTCAGCTCGGGTCATAATCTCTCAGGTCCTGAGTGAGAGCCCTGAGTCAGGCTCTGTGCTGACAGAGCAGAGCCTGCTTGGGATTCTGTCTGTCTGTCTCTCTGTCTCTCTCTCTGCCCCTCCTCCACACACTCTATCTCAAAAATAAATAAACATTTAAAAAATAAAGTAAAACGAAAGCAGATTCAAAATTGATATATACTATCATTCTTCTATGTAAAAACCAACGACAAATTTGCACAGGAGAAAAGACTGGAGGGAAACATACCAAAATGCTAACTTTCATTAAGGTCTGGGCAATGGAAAAATGGAAGAGTTATTTTCTTTCCTCTATTTTCCAATTTAAAAAAGAAGTATTAAAAACCATGTGGGAAAACAAGCAAACAAACCGTGTGACACTTCTATTTCCATCGGCACAGATTTTCCAGAAGTGAATGATGTTTCCGTGGAAGGGGACCCATTTTTCGTGAGCCTCATGCCATTCTAATCTCCACCTCTCCTAGGGTCACTGGATGCTTGGAATAGACTTCAATGCCCCATGCCTACCCGGTCCTTCCAACTCACCCTTCTCTGGGGCAGGAGGCAGACACGATAAAATTGTTTCTCCTTTTCTTTCTTCCCTGTAGGCTGGCCGAACAGCTCTGTCCATCGTTCTGAAATCACCCGCCCATGTGGAAATTGCAGGGCTTCTGCGGGCCCACGCAGAGCAGGGCAGGTCCCTGGGGCCGTAGGGGCTACAGAAGAATTGGCAGCTGGGAACAAAAGACTCCTTCTCTGGACTCCTTCTAAGCCCTTGGAGAGGGCATGGGTCAAAGCCAGAGGGCCGCCCTTCAAGAGAAGAAACTATGTCAAATATGCACATACATTCCTGTTATATAATTCTGCTCATTAGAACGCTTTGTAGTTTTTGCCTTAGGCCAAGCCCCAAAACTACGCAGGCTGCAGAGCAGGGTATAAGGCGCAGGGTGCATTGGTGTTGTCTAAAAATCCCCAACATCTTCAGCCTTGAATTCCTCATGACTCTATCCTTTGTAGCACCATGTAGTGAGCAGACAGGCAGGAGCACATTAGCAAAGCAATACTTTTTACATGGAATTTTAAAGTGCACCATCTTTTTTGTTTTTTTAATCAGTTACATGAATATGTCTCATTGAATATGCATGTCTAGAGAGGATTGGGCGGGGAGGGGAGGGGGGGTTTGGGGGGAGGTGGATTTAAGCAGCCACTCTGGCAATCATTCTCTAGAGGACCCTAGGAGAATCACCATACTGACAGCTGAAACTGAACAAACCCCATCTGGGGCCTTTGTTTGGCTAGGGTTGATAGAGAAATCTTAAATTCAGGCAAAGTAGAAAGAGCATATTGGTATCAATGCCAGGTATACAGTCTTGACCATTTCTGAGTCATTAAGTGGCCCCAATTTGCGCCAGGGAAATTGGAATTAATTAGGAAATCCAATCCAGTGAAGCACACCACATGTATTTAGGCAGAGTCTAGTTACATCAGCTATTCTGAATCTATGAAAGAAACAAATAGGAATGAGCATCCTCCTGGGGACAGGCTGTTGTCATCTAGAAGCCACCACATAACCTCTAGAGCCATATCCATGGCCTCATGGGAGTCCTGGCTCCTTTCCCCTCATAGACCTTGAGTGAACTCTGAGCCCTCATGAGGAGCTGAGGTTTCTGAGGCTCCTGGTTGCAAAACCTGTCACTTTGGACTGCAGCAGGAGTGTGGGAGCTGAGCAGGGCATGGCCCTCTCTGGGCTCACTCCTCTCTCCACTAGACAGACAGTTCTCTCTTAAACTTCCATAATCCCAGGGGCCCATATGTGCATGGCTTCTATTCAGTAACTCACACAAAGTTATCTATGAATTTGTTCTTACAGTCTCCTATGCAAAAAAAAAAAAAAAAAATCCTCTTTATATAAAAAGAAAAGGCATCGAAGTTTGGTGAGCCTCACATTGGAATATCAAAACCTCTAGTTCTCATTTTGACTCATATGTCAATTTGCTTGGTGTCCCTTGGGAGAGTCATGAAACCTCCTTGAACCCCGGTTTCATCATCTCCCAAAAAGGAAATTATCATACAACCTATCTCCTGGGGGTGTCATACAAGGAACAGCTGATGGAAGTTTGGGAATCAAATTTGTAACCCATACTGACTGTCTACAGAAATGGCGCAGCAAACTTCTATACGCTGTTGGGATTCATGAGCATCTCAAAGTCCCAGAGCAGGACACTGATGTGTGACAGTGTTGCTCAGAGGTAGAGAGAATGGAGCAAATAATGAGCTAAAAATACTTTAAGTGGGTTTACGTTGACCTGAAAGCACATTTTAAGCGCAAAAACCCACCTTAAAAAAATGTTCCAGCCCAGTGCTTCTCAAACTTTGATATGCATACAATCACCTGCAGGTCTTGTTAGAATGAAGTCGGTCTGAGGGGAAGGTTGCTGAGAGTCTACATTTCTAACCAGTTCTCAGGGGATGCTGATGTTCCTGGGCCACACCACACTTGGAGTATCAAGGCTCTGGCCTGGCCTGACTGTTTATATATTAAAATGCTGCCCCTCAATCTTTTGTCTCAAAGGTATTTCTTTGCATTTCTCTAGTCTTGGTTCTTGGAATTTGCACTGTGGGTCTTATTCGCTATTGAAGTTCTGCAGACAGCAGGAGGGGTTCCATGTCCTATGTTGCCAAGTTAGAGTCTATTTCCGTATCTCACATTAGGGTGGCAAATTTCATTTGGGTCACGTTACCTTTTAATGATCTCATTTGAGTCCAGCTATTAAGCACAGCTTATATACCAGAGAAGGGTTTGAAGCCATTGAATCACTATCCAAAAAGCTTTGTCCACCCTTTCTCAGATTTTTAGTATGTTTCTCCTCATCTTGAGTTTGGAATGTGAACACATGATCTCCCTCCTTATAACTATTCCATTCTATTGGAATGTCTGAGCCCAGAACATGGTGAGATTGAACAAGCACAGCCTGCCTCCCTGTCATTGTCTCTCAGTTCCAGAACTCATTCAACAAACATCTATTGAAACCAGCCAGGTACCTGACACTGTTCCTGGTGCTGGCTTTCATTTATGTATTTTAGTCATTTCAGCTTTATTATTCTTTTGTTGTTGAAGTACAATCGACATAAAATGTTTTATTAGTTTTAGGTATACAGTTTTTTACTTAATTTTGTTTATTCTTATTTTTTTGTTTTTATTTTTGAGAGAGAGAGCATGAGCTGGGAAGGGACAGAGGAAGAAGGAGAGAGAGAATCTTAAGCAGGCTTTGTGCCCAGTGCAGAGCCCAAAGCGGGTCTCGATCTCACAATCATGAGCTCATGATCAGAGCCAAAATCAAGTCAGATGCTTAATCGACTGAGCCACCTAGGCGCTCCCAACATATTAATTCTATACGTTACTCAGTGTTGACCACAGTGTAGTCACCATCTGCCACCATATGACATTATTACAATATTACTGACTACATTCCCTATGCTGTACTTTCCATCTCCGCAACTTATTTATTGTATAACTATAAGTTTGTACCACTTAGTCCCCTTTGTCTGTTTTGCCCATCCCTCCTCAACAGCATTCATCATCAGGGAAATGCAAGTCGAAGCCACAATGAGTTATTACACCAGTCAGAATGGCTAGTAACAAAAAGACAAGTGTTGACAAGGATGTAGAGAAAAGGGAACCCTCAGGCTCTGTTGGTAGGAATATAAACTGGTGCGGCCATTATGGAAAATAATATGGAGATTTCTCACAAAATTAAAAAGGAAATACTATATAATCCAGTAATTCCACTACTGCACATTTGCCCAAAGAAAACAAAAACATTAACTCAAAAAGATATATGCATTGGCACTGGCTTTAGTCACGTCTAAAAAAAAGGTATCTAAGGTCACCGTGATCCCAAACCCAGGCTTCCAAAAACATTAAGCCAAGTCTCCACTGATTAAGATTGGTCAAATGTCTGACAGCACAGCCTCCAAGCAACATATATCAGCCTTACTGGGGACAGAAATTAAGCTCAGGCCTGGAGAGAGGCCCCTAGACACCTTAGCTTCCCTCACTGACTTCATGGAGCTTCCAACCTGCTTTTGGAAGGCGGGACACATGCACCAACAGTAAGAAATAAGACCAGGAAATATAGTTTATTCTACAAATATTTCAGGAGTGCCCACTGTGTGCAGGCAGTGGGTTCACATTCGAGATACTGTAGTTCAGGTTTCCACTTAACCATCTACTTAGGAAAACAGAATGGTGAGAAGGAAGAAAGCCCAGAATACTACAAGTCTTAAGAACTGCTCTTAGGAATTCAAGGAAGGCTTCCTGAAGGAAGAGGTATCTGAACTGAAAGATTAAATGGATTCAAGATTAATGGGGGGCATCTGGGTGGCTCAGTCAGGTAAGCATCCAACTTCAGCTCAGGTCATGATCTCATGGTTCATGGGTTCAAGCCCCGGGTTGGACTCTGTGCTGACAGCTCAGAATGTGAAGCCTGCTTTGGATTCTGTGTCTCCCTCTCTCTCTGCCCCTCCCTCACTCGCACTCTGTCTCTCTGTATCTCTGTCTAAAAAATAAACATTAAAAAAAATAATAAGTGGATGTTTGCCAAAAAAGGAAGAGAAGTGAGAAGTGAGGAGAGCCCAGAGTGCACCAGGCACAGATCAGCACTGCTGAGGCTGAAAGATGGGACTGCAGGCATGTGGGGACCTTCAAGCAGTTCAACAGGACTTTCATGTGGAGCTTGAATGAGATGCTGAGATCAAAGGGTAGGTTTGGAAGAGAGGAGACTGACAATACATGAGGACAGATGATAAAGAGCTAAAGGGGCTTTGTTCAAAAGGCAGTGGAGAGCTACTGAAAAACAGATTGACAGCTAAGAAATTCATTTTTCTAACCCTCCTTTAACACAGATTTATCAGGTACCTCCCCTCATCCAAGCACTGTGTTTGGGGCTGGGGACATACTGGGCAAGTTAGATACAGAATTTAGTTTCGCAGGAAAGAAAGACAAACCAGTCATTCTGACACAGCATGATGCATGTTGCAACTGGGAAAGTACAAGGTGCTATGGGGACACATAGGTGGGACCCTCGGCCTCATCTGAGGGTGGGGAGGGGGCCCAAGAAGGCTTCCTGGAATATTTAAGCTATCTGAAGTATGGGAAGGTAGAGCCATGCAGAGGAGCAGAGGAAGAAGCATGCATAAAACCTCAAGGTGAGAAAGAACCCTGATTTGGAGCATTAAAAGAACTTCAGGGTTCATGGAGTAGAAAAAAGAAAGAATTGCAAGATGAGGCCAGAGAAAAGGCCACTGTAACAAATTTGAACTTGGAGGCACTAGGAAAGCAGGAAGTGACACTCAGATTTACATTTTAGAAAAGCACTTCAGTTTTTGGGCATGAGTGACAATTATTCAATGAACATCTGTGGTCTACCTACTCTAGGTCCTAGGCTCCAGAGTTAATGGTTTGGTGGAGGAAACAGACATAGGTTGATGACTGTGCAAAAGGATGCGTAGCGGATGTCAGAACAGTGCTGTGGAGGCTGACTGTGCCGGAAGGAGTTAAGGAAGGCTCACAGAAGAGGGGGCTTTTCTGCTAAGCCATAAGGATGTGTAGGAGTTTGGGCATTTTAGATAGAACAGCAGCCATAAAGATGTGGCATACGAAAGAGCATGGCCTGTCTAGGCGATGGAAGGAATTCCAGAATGACTTCAGTTTGGGTTACACTATGGGAGTGCCCAGAGAGAAGATATAAGAAGGTCCGTAGACACATCCCACTTGTATGTTTGACATTAGGAATTTCAACTTGAGCCTGCACCTTGAGAAGGAATCACAAATTCCTCTGAGAATCTGAAGCTCTCTTCAGAAAAATACACATATGTGCAAAATTTGCATGTAAGTCCCAGGATTCAAAAATTGGCAGTTAAAATCTCACTGCTATAAGCAATAATAATAACAATAAATAAATAAGTAAATAAAATAAAATAAAATAAAATAAAATAAAATAAAATAAAATAAAATAAAATAAAATAAAATAAAATAAAATAAAATTTAACTGCTATAAGCAGTGGGGAGCTGGGTGTGATTTTCACTTGAGAATGATCACAGGGGGAACCTGGAGAGAGACTAGAAGCAAGATCAGTTAGAAGGTTCTTGGGAGATGCTAGGTATAAGGCTCTAAAAGCCTGGCCTGTGATGACATCAGTGGGGATAAAGAATAGGGCCCTATGAGAAAGGCATCAGGAGTGGGATGTGTCAGGATGTTCTGACAAACTGAATGGTGGAGAGGGGTCAAAAGTGAGTGACAGGAAAATGGTGGTTCCATTGTCCCCAGTATCTACTCTTCCCCTCCTCCTTAGTAAAAGAATCCTCAATTTTTATCTGGACACATCATCACCCAGAATACTCCATCTCCCAGCCTCCTTGCAGCTTGACGTGGTCATGTAACTAAGTTCTGGCTAATGAGATGTAAGTAAAGTGATGTGTGCACACCCTGGCTCCTGCATTTAAAGGGAAGGGAAATACATTTCCCCCTTCCCACTGGCAGGACTGTGCTGGTAATTCATCTTGATCCATAAAGATAAGGCCAATACCCTAGGGTTCACAGGGTGGCAAGTCAGAAAGAGCTTAGACCCTCCAACACTGTAAAGCCATCAGCTCTGCTCTGGATTATTTATTCCCCATTTATATGTGAGCACAAAATAATCCTTTTACTTGTTAAAGCCATTGTACATTTGGATCTCTGTTGCAGTAGGAACTGGACAAATGCACTCAGCACTTCATGACAGGCTCAAGGGTCTAGTGCTGTGGGTAGTGGATTTCAGGAGGGAAAAGCTTGGCAAGGCTCTTGGAGCATCCTTTCAATGGCTAGATACAATGGATATGTCTTCACGGTACAGGACCCTGCTCCATGTCCACAGTGACATCACCCAGCCCACAAGGCCTGGCAGAAGGGGAGGTCTTGTGTCACCCCGGGAGACTCCTGAACACAGGCTCTGTATCATAAGGTAGCCAGTCCTTAAGCAAGACAGTGTCTATGAACTGGTCCGGCATGGAAATATGGGCAGGACTAGGGAATGTTCTGAGAAAATTGAATAAAGAAACATGGAACAGCAGAGTTTCATGTAACAACAGTGGGTTATGCCTGGGAAGTAAAAAGAGAGAGAGGCCATGAGGTGGAATGAGGCATAAGGAGAGAGAATCCACATGCACAGAGGTCAATACAGACTGTAAGTATGAGATATCAGGAACTATGGGCTGAGAAAAGGAGAACAAAGAAAAGGGTAAGTCTATCAGGTACATGCCTTGGGACTGCCTGCTAGGTGTCCCTTCCCATCTGGCATCCACATTACCATGGCAGGAGCTGACGAGTTCCTACAAGAAAACCTGGCCTCTTGGCCATTGAAGGATGGACACTGGCCACTACGTGGGCCAATTAGGCCCTCTCCCAGGAATTCTGGAGCTGGGATTTAGGAGATACAGTCTCCTGGTTGTCTCAGTTAACACCTGCAGATCTCAGAAGCTACTAGTGGCCAGGTGCAGCCCTGTGGATTGAGGAACAAAAGTGACTGACTCTTCAGCCAGAAAGACTGAAGTAAACAGACTTCTTGGCTTCCCCAGGGCAATCCCTGCTCCCTCCTGAAGACCCCAACAGATACCCACACTTCAATGCCATAGTTACCCTACTTGTTTCCTATGCCCAGTCTCCTCTCTGGCCTCTGTAGCATGGTGTCTGGAATCAGCTATCACAGATGTTGAATTCCAGCTGGACTATTTGGTCACTCAGGCTCTTATTCTATAAACTGGATAATAGTTTCCCCTCTGTTCTTGTAAGTGGTTAATTGAAGTATCCACATAGTGCTTGGCCCTTGTGGCAGAACTCAATACACAGTAGAGCACTTCCCCCTTCCCCTGGCCACTTCAACCTTTCCCCCTAGACCTAGCCTCATAAAAATGGCAGCTTGCCTTCACTAATTACTTAGAACTACCCAGGCATCAGTCTTAAAGGTGTTATATGAAATCATCTATTCTTCACAATAATCCTGTGTAGGTATTGATATTATTCCTGTTGTACATATGAAGAAACCAAAGCACAGAGAGGTTATATAACTCTTCCAAGACCACACAGCTAGTAAATACGAGATCTGGGATTTCAAGCCAAGGAATTCTGGCTCAGTGATCATACACCATTGCCCACCATATTTCCGGAGCGCTTCTGGCTTCCTTGCCAGTGACCCAGGCTGGGGAGGGGTGCCCAGCAGCAGGGGGTAGACACAGCTGAGGAAACAAAGCTGCTGCAGGGAGCCAGCATTTAGTCAGTGGCTGACTTGCAGGTCCTACTGGGTGGCCCCAGGACAGAGTAGACCAACAGGCAGAGAGCTGGGGATCAGAACAGCTCAGGGGTGAGGATTCCCATGTATTCAGCATTCCTGGGGAAGAAAGCAGCCTTCTGCCCAGGAAGCAGATAGACTGAACCCCACACTGACTAAACTGCCCTTTCATAGGTAATTCCTTACTGTTCCAAATCCATTCCTTTACTCTCATCCCCATCCTGGAGAGAGATGGGTCTGGACCAGAGGGAGCCCAGCCAGTGTCTGAGGGGGGTTGCACCTGCCTTCCTCTTGCCTCACTTCCCCCTCCCATACCCCACCCTGCTCCCATGCTCAGTGAAGACCAGGTAACAGCTCTGAGGCCTTTGCTCTGAAGCAAACAGAACCGTCCCATTGTTCACTGGGAGGTAGGGGAGACATTCTCTAATCCCCTCCTGCCTTAGAAGTAACGAAATTTCCATTCTTCTCCAGAAGGGAAAACTATAGGAAGAAACTAGATGCCCTCCTCCACAATCCCAGCAGATCCAGAGCAGGACTGGGGTAAAGCTCAGATTCTGGTCTCCATTCTGCCTGCCTATGGAGTGGGATCACGCTGGTCTGTCTTCCACCCTTTAGTGGCTCAGAAGAGCAGGCCTGGCCCTGAGGGGGGGGGGGGGGGGCTGAGGTTCTGAACACCAATCCTCATGCGTGTAGGGGTGTGGTTTCCCCACATCCAGGCAATTCTTGGGCACCAGCTGGGTGTCCTACCATTCAGCTCAACTCTGACACTACGCCCCTGGAGATAGCATCAGATTCCATAGATTAAAGGCTCCATCCTCCAAGACTGCCCCTTCACACTTCACACGCCAGCCACAAACCCAGGCTGTCACCTGTGCTTCCTACACACTGGCTATAGATTAGAGGTTCCAGTGACCCCCTCCTTGGGCTCAATTAATTTGCTAGAAGGGCTCACAGAACTCAGAGAAACATTTAACTTATTACATTGTTACTAGTGACCAAGGCATGAGAGCCCCTGGCTCTGGAGGCCCCAAAGGTTCGTCCACTCTCAGCTGACAAAATCTAGAGAGACAAGTGCTGGTCAAATAAGAACGTTTATTCCAGTAAGACCCACATCAGGAAGACAGTGGACTAACACCCCAAGAACTGTCTTCAAGATGCTGAGAATACTTCTAAGTTTATGTAGGGAATATATGGAACAAAGATTGGTGGGTATATGCAGCTAAACAGCAAAGGTCGGGTTGATCACTGTCATGGGGTGAATTATGGGGGGTACGGTGGCATCAGAACAGTCACTATTGCTTGGGGGGTTAGTTTTGGTGCCCATTACAGGATGTTTTGCCTGCTGGGTCCCTTGCTGAAGTTAACAGATAAGCAGGAGGGAAAAAAATAAGCGATTAAGAGGAACAGGTTAAAGGCAAATGGAGTCAGTCAGGGCAATGACTGGGTCCTCCTTTGAATCCCCATGTCAAGTCACCATTCCATTTCAACGGAAGGAGAAGGGATGACGGTCATGTCTTCTGTAAACTACTTCCTGCTGATCAGGGATGACGTAGGGATGTCGGGATGGAAGACTTTGACAGGGTAGGAGACCTTTGTTTCTTGGGTTCCTTCTGAGATGGACAGCAATCTTCCATGGGGCTTCTCACCCACTTACACGTTGTGAGTCCTGACAAAAGTCGCTGTCTGGAGGTGCCTTCCTAATGCAGGTGTGATGAATCCGTGGCTTGACGCCTGCAAGTTTTGAAGTAGGGCTAGTTAGCATCTCGTGAGGACCTGTCCATTTTTCAGTTAACTGATCTTCTGGTCCTTGGTTCTTCCAAGGTCCTTGGTTCTTTAGTAGGACCCACTCTCCTGGCTGAAAAAGGGGGCAGTGTCTGCTCAGGAAATGGTTTGATCTTAGAAAAGATGAACTCGTGTGTAGATGTCAAAATTTGATTCAGCTGCTGCACATATTATTTAATTCTGTTTTCATGTTCTAGAAAGGGGAAAACACCCCTTTTACTCAAGTCGAAAGGGTTTCGCATATATCGTCTCATAAGGGCTCAGTGGGAGCCCTACTTCCAGAGGCCACCCTTATACAGAGGATGGCAACAAGAAGTGGCTTTTCCCAAGTCAGGCCAGTCTCTTGGCACATTTTAGCAAGGGCTTTCTTTAAAGTATGGTTCATTTTTTTCTGTTTTACCTGTTGATGAGGTGGAGGGGAATGATTCCTAACCACAAATTGTTTAAGAAGTACTATTCTACATAATGTCATTGCACATAGCACATTGCATTTTATCTGTTTACGTCTCTCTTTCATACTAAGCTGTGGACTGAGGGCAAGTAGGGAGACTTCATATTTCTTCACCTTTTAATTCCCATTGTGTAGCTTCTGACCTGACAGAGTAGACAATAATAAACTGAATTAATATGTAGGCCCATGCTGGATCACCTAGGACTACGCACGGTGAACATAAGACCAAGGCCTTTGTCCTACTGGACCAGAAACGCTCTAACCCAAATCCCCTTTGTCCAAAGTCAGAATCAGTTCCAGAACTTGGGGAGAGGTTGGGATGACAGATGAGATTGTTACATGCTGCCTTCTTCAAAGGACCAGAGCTACGTGTTGATACGACAAGGCTGAATTCCTTTTCTCAGTAAGACTTCATCTTAGTAGCATCCTAGAGAGGGGAGAGCCAAGTGGGAAGTCTATGAGGTTTTGGAGTCTGGGTTAAGGCAATTCAGCAGGGTTTTTTTGTTTCTGGTTTGTTTTTAAAAGTTTATTTATTTATTTTGAGAGGGCACACATGCGAGTGGGGGAGGAGCAGAGAGAAAGAATCCCAAGCAGGCTCCTCGAGGTCACCACACACTGTGAGATCATGACCTGAGCCAAAATCAAGAGCTGGACTCTTAACCGACTGAGCCACCGAAGCACCCCCAACAGTTCTTTTAATAAAGCATTTGATTAGGAACACAATATGATAATTTAAGATTGGTGTCCATAGCAAGGAGAGCATTTTTAAGGTAAGAGGTTCAAAAAATCTTGGGAATTAAAATTGTCATTTGATTGAACAATTTAATGATCATTTAAATATTTTTTTTGCGGGGGGCACCTGGATGGCTCAGTCAGTTGAACATCCAATTCTTGATTTCAGCTCAGGTCATGATCTCATGTTTCATGAGATCGAGCACTGCTTTGGGCTCTGTGGACAGCAAGAAGCCCACTTGGGATTCTCTCTCTCATCTCTCTCTCTCTCTCTCTCTCTCTCTCTCTCTCTGCCCCTTCTCCCATTCATGCTCTTTCTCTCACAATAAATAAGTAAATAAACTTTAAAAAATAGGTTTTTTTAAAAGTTTGAGGAATAAATTATTTCAACTTTTATCTTCTGGGCCAGTTTCCTGAAATAGTTAATGTATATTGATGAAGACAGTGGAATGGGAATATCATATTAATGCAGATAGTGGCTGTGTGGGTGTAGAAGGTTTCAACTCTCAGGGGTCAGGTGGCCCAACTGAGGGAGAAGAGAGCCGGGGAGGTTCAGAGCTGATGTGCCCAGACACCTATCAGGTTCTCATCAGGATGCTATAAAATAATCCTGCAACAGGAAACTGTCATCCCTCATAATATGATTGATTTTTAGTCACTGGTCCCATTAGAAGCCATTTGGTCTTTCTCTTCCACCTTCCATCTCCCTCTGATGCTTGACTCCATCATTAGGCTGGAATAACTGCTTAAAATCTTCTCACCCAGAGCCTGCCATGGTTTGTGTGAGCATTTGCCAGTGGGCAAGTCACATATGACTGCACTGGTGACCTTTTCCATGCCCCTCCTGGTCTGTGTGCAGTCTGGAAGCAGGAGGCCTGCCCTGAAGCTTCCGAAGTGATTATGCTATTGCAGACATCAGGCAAAATGAGCAAGCCCCGCAGGGGTGAGTACTGATGTGTGGTAGAAAGGTCAAGTAATGCAGCACACAGCCTCTGCTGGAGAGACACAGACGCATCTGGCCCAGACAAGGAGACCTAATCTAATTTCCAAACAGGAAGAACACAGTTCCCTGGGATGAAACACCAGGGCTGATATGCCTAGAAGCTTATTGGGAATGGGAGGTAGGGGATGACTAACATTTACTGAGGGCCCGTACAGCAGTTTTTACACAGCATTTCATGGAAAAGCTTTGCATATACACAATCTTTATCAATAGAATAGTATTTTCAATATCCTAGGAAAGAACTCGGTTTATAGGAAATCTATAGCAAACTTTCTCTCTGAAATGAGGGAAGCATTCCCTGTTTGTTTGTTTTTAATCCAGCTGCCCTCTCTTTGATATTATCCAAATGAAGGTACCGGTCGGCAAGGTCGGCAATTTCTCCTGGATGTGTGCTACCCAGTAGGTGAGGTGGGAGCTGACCTCCCCCCAGCCTCAGCCACATCAACAATCCTCTCATCTCATTTGTTAATTGTGAATAAAATAAAAAGATCTGAAGGAGTGAAAAGCCCATTCTTTCTGGAACCTACATCCCATCAAGCGCCACTCTGTGATACATATTTACTCATTTAGAATTGAGAATGAGGGGTTACTTAAAAAAAATAAATATTTGGGGCGCCTGGCTGGCTCAGTCAGTAGAGCATGGGACTCTTGCTCTTTGGGTCATGAGTTCAAGCCCCACGATGGGCATAGAGTTTACTTTAAAAAAAAAAATGTAGAATTGGAAATACGGGAAGCCTTCTTTCCTTCCTTCACTCATTGTAGCTGTCACCTGCTTTTAGGACTCTGATCTCTCTGGTTCTCCTCCTTCAGACCTCCAACTCAGGCTTCTCTTTTTGCTTTGTTTTTGTTTAAAATGGAAAGTTTATTTGCTCAGTACACCAAATAGGATGCAAGGACGGTCATGACAAATATACAGAAACATGCAGATCAAAATAAAACTATAGTTTAAACGAAGGGAAACATATTAAAATGTTATGACAACATATTCCCAAGAGTTTTTTTTTTCTTCAGTTAATTTAACTATACATTTCAATAAAATAAAAGGTAATGGATTAAGGGGAAGTTAGCTTGTGAGTTTTTCTTAAAAATAAAACTCCAACTCTATCAATCCATGCCAGTTAAACACTATAGCTAAAATTTGCAAATAAATGCAAAAGGAGATGAAGGAGTTATTTACCTTTTGTGCTTGAATAATCCAGAGGAAAACGGTTACCACAACTACAGCAGGCAAACCGGTAAGACTGACCAAACTAGAACACAGCGTTGTACTAAATTTCAGTCTCAAATCCTGCTAAATGCTCATCATTAGTATGGCACATTTTGATCCATGATATGGTTTAATACCTAGACAGATCCCAATCTGTCTAGGAAGCACATAGATATTACTGTTGCTTTGTTTGTTTTTAAATATATATACATATTTAAAAAGCCAGGTATACTTCCACATACAAAGGCAGGTTTTCCCCAGGAGGAATTTACAGGCAGTAGTCTGGGGTGCAACATGAGGCTGGGTCATGTTGCAACACCATGAGGTGCTGGGTCAAACTGAAGGAAGGAGTATTTTATCTTTTTTATTTTGTTTTATTTTTTGAAATGTTTATTTTTGAGAGACAGAGAGAGCACGCACATCAATGGGGGAGGAGCAGAGAGAGGGGAACAGAGGATCAGAAGCAGGCTCTGGGCTAACAGCAGAGATCGTGAGGTCATGACCTGAGTGGAAGTCAGATGCTCAACCAAATGAGCCACTCAGGCGCCCAAGGAAGGAGTATTTTAAAGTGTCATCTAATTCCATGAGAGCAGCCTGGTTCCCACAACGATAACAGTAACTGGGAGCACTAAAAATGGTAACCACATTCTAATCATGACACCAATTATATCCCTCCATTACAAGCTGGTGAGATCGAGAAGCCAGTGTGAGGCCACTCCCATGGTTAAATGTTTCAGAAAAGTCTTATCCACATGTGTAGCCAGCACCACATGGTGAAATACCCCACCCACCACAATCATCTGGATCTGACCACTACACATCACACACTGGGCCCTCATGTGGAACTTCCTGTAAAGGATCCAAGTCTCTTATATGATCCAGCACATCTAGGGATGGAGAGAGGCCACTGTGGAGGCAGAATATCTGTCCATCTACTAAAGTTGTAAGTAGAAGATAATCAGATAGATCTGTAACATATTTCCAAACATCGGCATTTCTATACTTTCACAGACATGCATTATAAAAGCCATAGACTTGGGTAATTTCGCAGCTTTCGTGGTTTCCTTTCAATATTGTAATGTGTTCTGAGTAATACGCCTTTAAGGCCACAAGGAGAGTCACAGTCTCCACTGAATAATAGCCTCTGTCTACACAGTCGCCCATGAACAGACAGTTTGTACCTGGTGATTTTCCACCAGTTCTGCAGAGTTCAGTAAGCTCAAGAAATTGACCATGCACATCTCCGACACGGTACCTCTTGCACATTTTATTCTTTTGTTAAAATTTCCTTAGCCTTTTTGCACAGCATCTGTACTTGGTTCTGTTAAGCTGTTTACACACATGCAGCTCTTTGGTGAATGCCTAGCTGTCTATGGCTGCCTGAACCCCTTCCCCCCTGTTTCCTTCCCCCTACCCGCCCCCCAACCCTGAGTGCCCCATCGCTGCCACCAGCTCCTGGGGAGGTGGGGGGGGTGGTGGTGAGGAAGGAGTCTCAGAGCATTTACCCCACCCAAGGCCAGCTGGGGGGAGGGGTGCTAGCCCACCCAGACCTGCCCTGTTGCTTCTGTGTCCACCTCCTGGGAGGGAGTGAGTGAAGGGTGTAGGGAGGTCAGGATGACTTTGGCCCAGGTCTTTCACTAACCACCAGGTGTCTTCCCACCGCCCCCTCACCCCCACCCCCACCAGCCTCTACCCATAGGCTCCTCTTTTTTAAGTTCTTTTTAAAGGCTTCATTCTCTGGCCAACACAAACATGAAAAGATGCTCAACATCACTCATCATCAGGGAAATGCAAGTCAAAACTATGATGAGATATCACCTCCCACCTATCAGAATGGCTAAAATCAACAACACAAGAAATAAGTATCGGTGAGGATGCAGAGAAAAAGGAACCCTCCTGCACTCTTGGTGGGAATGCAAACTGGTGCAGCCACTGTAGGAAACAGCATGGAGGCTCCTCAAAACATTAAAAATAGTTGATCCAGTAATTGCACTACTGGGCATTTACTGAAGAAATACAAGAACACTAATTCAAAGGGATACATGCACCCCTATGTTTACTGTGGCACTATCTACAATAGTCAAATTATGAAAGCAGCCCAAGTGCCCATCAATTGATGAATGGATAAAGATGTGGTGAATATATATATAATAGAATATTACTGAACCATAAAAAAGAATGAAATCTTGCTATTTGCAATAACATGGATGGAGCTAGAGAGTAAAATGCTAAGCAAAGTCAGTGAGAGAAAGACAAATGCCATATGAGTTTACTCATCTGTGGAATTTAAGAAATAAAACAAATGAAGAAAGGAAGGATAAGAGAGACACAAGCTAAGAAAGACACTCTTAACCCTGGAGAATAAACTGATGGTTACCAGAAGGGGGGGGGGGATGGGGATGGGTCAAATAGGTGAAGGGGATTAAGGAGGGCACTTGTGGAGATGAGCACTGGATAATGTATAGAATTGTCAAGTCACTATAGTGCACACCTGAAATATAACACTGTCAACCACACTGGAATTAAAATTTAAAACTTAAAAAAAAAAAAAGGTTTCATCCTCAACGCTTTTCCCCTTTCTCCTCAGAATCCTCAGGACTCCAATGTTACTTTCATCCAAATCATTTCCACTCCTAACACCTTTTCCTGACCCACCTGGCTTTGGGTAACGACTATGCTGGAGTGCCTGACACCCTATGCTATTGACTGTGTCCAACACCCTGATCCAGGCACCTGCCTGAATTCCTTCTGATCTCAGGGCATGCAACTCTAAACAAGGGCTCCCCACTGCCTACAGAATTTCTCTAAACTCTAGCCCTGGATTCAAGATCCGATTTGGTCTGCCTTCCAAACAGCCATCACTACCCTGCTTGACATACCCTCTAGCTCGACACCACCTCTATGCTTTTCTGGCCTCTGAGAACTTGCTTACAATGTTTTGTCTGCTATTACCCAAGAAATCTTTTCGTGCCCAATTTCTGCACGTTCAGATCTCACCCAGGGTTCTCATTTAGTTCTTTAGGTTTGAAGTAGCAAAACACACTGAAGTAAGTAAATCCCAAAAGGACATCTCCAGTGGGTGTAATATCCTGGAGGTCAATACATGGCACGTATCACTACCTCGGAGGAAAATCCCATTATACAGTAACTGCTGGTAACAGAAAAAAATACATGAAGAGTCACCTATTCCAAGAAGATAGAAAAACAATAAAATAAACCCAAAGAAAGTAAAATAAGGATAGCAGTAAAATTAAAATCAGAAATCAATGATTACAAAAACAAAAAATGAGTTTATAAGTCAAAAAGCTGAATCGCTGAACATACGGGTGTGCTAGCTAACTTTACAGAAGAAACGGAAAAGAACACAAAAACACAAAATTAAGATAAAGGGAAACTTGTTAGCGGAAATACAGATAAGTAGGAGACATTATATACCACTATAACTTAATACATTTGAAAGTCTGAACGAAATTGATGATCTTTCATGAAACTACATATTCCCAAAACTGGGTTGGAAACACAAGGAAACCTTAAACAATAACACGTAGAAATAAACACAATTCTCCTCCAATCAGCCCTAGATCATTTCACATGTGAACCTTTCAAATACTGAATGAACAGATTTTTTGATGCTGTTTAAACTATTCAAGAGGGGCGCCTGGGTGGCGCAGTCGGTTAAGCGTCCGACTTCAGCCAGGTCACGATCTCGCGGTCCGTGAGTTCGAGCCCCGCGTCAGGCTCTGGGCTGATGGCTCAGAGCCTGAAGCCTGTTTCCGATTCTGTGTCTCCCTCTCTCTCTGCCCCTCCCCCGTTCATGCTCTGTCTCTCTCTGTCCCAAAAATAAATAAACGTTGAAAAAAAAAAATTTAAACTATTCAAGAGCACAGAGAAGTAAAGGAAATACCTTGACTCATTTTACAAAACTGACAAATGACTGATCTGAGAACCTAATAAAGACAAAACTGCAGACAATTTTACTTGTAAAGTGAGTTGAAAAAGTTTAAGAATATACACACACAAACCACATATAAATTGTATATATCAAATCAAGCCAGCCGTACATTAAATAACACACCAAGACCAAGTAAAGTTAATTTCAGGAATCAAGGAATCAAGGATGGTCTCATATTAAGAAATTTAGTAATATAAATTAATCTTAAGTAAGTCAGAGACTTTACTTAATCAAAAATGCATTCATTGGGGTGCCTGAGTGGCTCAGTTGGTTAAGCAGCCGACTTCGGCTCAGGTCATGATCTCACGGTCGGTGAGTTCGAGCCCCGCGTCCGGCTCTGTGCTGACAGCTCAGAGCCTGGAGCCCATTTCAGATTCTGTGTCTCCCTCTCTCTCTGCCCCTCCCCTGTTCATGCTCTGTCTCTGTCTCAAAAATAAACGTTAAAAAAAATTTTTTTAAAAATGCATTCATTAAGATTTGTACACCTATGGGGCGCCTGGGTGGTGCAGTCGGTTAAACGTCCGACTTCAGCCAGGTCACGATCTCGCAGTCCGTGAGTTCGAGCCCCGCGTCAGGCTCTGGGCTGATGGCTCAGAGCCTGGAGCCTGTTTCTGATTCTGTGTCTCCCTCTCTCTCTGCCCCTCCCCCGTTCATGCTCTGTCTCTCTCTGTCCCAAAAATAAATAAACGTTGAAAAAAAAATTTTTTTAAAAAAGATTTGTACACCTATTCCTCCTTATAAGCTTCTTAATAAAATGAAAATAGAGGTTCTCGGCTGGCTCTGTCAGCAGAGCATGTGACTCTCGATCTCGCGGTTGTGAGTTGCACCCCCACATTGGCTGTAGAGATTACTTAAAAATAAAATCTTTAGGAGGACCTGGATGGCTCAGTCGGTTGAGCGTCCAACTTCCGCTCAGGTCATGATCTCGCGGTCTGTGAGTTCGAGGCCTGTGTCAGGCTCTGTGCTGACAGCTCAGAGCCTGGAGCCTGCTTCGGATTCTGTGTCTCCCTCTCTCTCTGCCCCTCCCCCGCTCATACTCTGTCTGTGTCAAAAATAAAATAACATTAAAGAAAATTATTATAAAAAAAATAAAATCTTTAAGGGGTGCCTGGGTGGCCGAGTGTCTGACTCTTGATTTCAGCTAAGATTGAGATCCCCAGGTTGTGAGATAGAGTCCTGTGTCAGGCTCTGCACTGAACGTGGAGACTACTTGAGACTCATATTCTCTCTCTCTCTCTCTCTCTCTCTCTCTCTCTCTCTCTCTCCTCCCCCGTCTCTCTCCTAAATAATAAACAAAATCTTTCCGAAAAAAAAAAAAAAAAGAAAATGAAAGGTATTCCTTTATCTTAGTGAAAGTATTTCTCAAAACCAAAGCCAGGATGTGTTTAAAATGCTAAAACACCAGAAACATTTCTGATCAAGTCAGATTCAACAGAGGGCCTAATACTAACAGTGTTATTGAATGTTATTCTAGAAGCTCCTGCCAATAGAAAAGGACTGAATTAAAACGTGTAATTAATAGGAGGTTGCAAAATCATCATTATTTACAAAGCATATGATTGCACATCAAAAAAACAAAAACAAAAACAAAACACCAGCTTAAGCCTACTAGAAAAATAAAAGTGAGCAAAGAGATTATTTTAAAAATTAACAAAGTGGCACCTGGGTAGTTCAGTTGGTTGGGTGCCTAACTCTTGATTTCAGCTCAGGTTATGATGAGCCCTGCATCAGGCTCCTTGCTAATAGCATGGAGCCTGCTTGGTATCCTCTCTCTCCATCTTCCCCTCCCTTGCTCGTGCTCTTTCGCTCAAAATAAATAAACTTAAAAAAAAAAAAAAAAAGAACCTGAGCAAAGGCAACCAAATGGAGTTGCCCCAAATGGAGACCTCCACAAAGTCATGTAACAACAAAGTTCTTGAATAAGTAGGATATATGTGAAGAACTCCAATGCCATTAAGTACAATTCACATACTTAAATGGGAGAACTCCCTCCTAAAGTAAAGCTACCAGAAAAATCTAAAAGAGATGTTAAAATAAATACACTTCAGATATTTGAAGGAAGAAAGAATAGCAGAATTAACCATAAATAGGACGCGGGTGATTCTCTTACCAGCCATGACTCAAGTCATTAAGGTTTCCAGCCTCACCTGCTCTGCCAGAATCTGTTCTCTGTGACTGCCTCCTCTGGCACACAAAGGGAACAACAGGCTGCAGTGACTACTTGAAGCCAATCTGATTTTTGTTTCTACACCTAGCTCCAAGAGACAGACTCAAGGCTAGGGAGGAGAGAAAGGCAGCAACACAGGGAAGCCTAGGGAGAAGATGATCACATGGGGGCAGGGACAAGTCACTGCCCAAGAAAAGTAAGCACTTCCCCAAACACCTTTTAAGACACTTAAAATTTTTTCATGTGGAATATAAAGAAATCAGGTGGGGAGTGTAGGTAAAAGTGTAGACACTTCATTTTGAGGACCCACTGTTTTTTAAGGGCTTGTCTAGGAAACGGATAGCTTATTAGACCCCTCTTGGCTGGCAGGCTTTTGGTGAGCCAATGGACTATTACCTGCTATCTCAGCCATGTGCCACCTTGGGACCAATCCTTACCTAAGTCAGCATTTAAAAAGCTACAGCCGGGGTGCCTGGATGGTGGCTCAGGTCATGATCTTGTAGTTTGTGGGTTCAGGCCCATGTTGGGATCTGTGCTAACAGCTCAGAGCCTGGAGCCTGCTTCAGATTCTGTGTTTCCCTCTCTCTCAAGAATAAATAAACATTAAAAAAATAAAAATAATTAAAAAAAAAAAGGCTACAGCCAAGGGGCACCTGGCTGGGTCAGTCAGTAGAGAATGTGACTCTTGATCTGTGGGGGTTGTGAGTTCTGGCCCCACGTTGGGGGTAAAAGTTACTTTAGAAAAAAAAAAAAGAAAGAAAAAAGCTCCAGTCAAGCACCCTGCTGTCTACAAGGGACCATCAGTCTTCCAGGTTTCGCCAATGTGGTCTTTCAATTGCCTGTCTCCAGGCTGGGGCTGAAGAGAGCTTCCTGGAGGAGGTGATACTAACTGCTAAGTGGAAGGAATTTCCAGGTGACAATGGGGAGGAGGGCTTTGAAGTTCCCGGGAGCAGCCTATGGACAAGGCAAAGGAAGAGTGCAATGTGTTCTTAGAGCTGCCAGTCCAGAGAGGCTGGATGGGGAAGTGTAATGAGAGAAGACAGAAACCAGTGACAATCTCTTTAAAATCTTTGTTGCCTTGATTTAATTTTTTAAACCTTTATTTATTATTGAGAGACAGAGAAACAGAGCATGAGCAGGGGAGGGGCAGAGAGAGGAGGAGACACAGAATCCAAAGCAGGTTCCAGGCTCAGTTAGCACAGAGCCCAACGAATTCACAAACCGTGAGATCATGACCTGACGCTCAACTGACTGAGCCACCCAGGCACCCCTACCTTGATTTAATTTTTAAACTTGTTTTCACTGTCTTTTGAGCACACACAGCTTTTTAAATTAAAAATTTCCTAATTAGAATATAAACTCTTGAATGGCAGAGAGTTTGACATATATCTTTCCTCCCAGCAGAGTCCTATCTTCATCTGGAGAGACCTACTGCCAGATGACAATGCTCAAATCCAGAATCCCTGGAAGCATCAACAGGCAATGATGATTAAAACCCCTAAAGACCCATAAGCTTTCTGCCCCTGGTGCACCTAGGCTCTGCTTGGAACACAGATTCTTCTGTTCCTAAACCCCTTAGCAGAGGTGGGAGGGGCTCTGGTGCTGGAGGGGCAGGACCACACCCTCCTTACTCTGGGTGAGACAGCAAGGATCTTGCTTTTGAGCCTCACTTCTTTCTTTCTTTAATTGTTCTTTATTGTTGTTGGAGTCTTTTCTTAAAGTTTATTTTATTCTGAAAGAGAGAGAGAGAGAGAGAGAGAAAGAAATGTGAGCAGGGGAACAGCAGAGAGGAGGCTCCACCCTGTCAGCCCAAAGCCCAACAAGGGGCTCAAAACTACAAACTGTGAGATTATGACCTGAGCCGAAATCAAGAGTCAGATGGTCAACTGACTCAGCCACCCAGGCGCCCTGAGACTCACTACTTGCATCAAGTTGTTGCTATGTTAACTTTTTAACAGTTTGCTTGCAAAGTTAATAATTTTTCAAGTAATGGATGGGGGGAGGGGGTCCACATGTTCCCAGGAACAATTTAATTTCATGTTTTAATTTGGAGCCAATAAGAAAAAAAAAGCCTAATATAAGCATCTTCTAGGTTTCTGCCTCAGTATGAGAGCTGCTTCTGTCTTGGCATGCTGGGGGAAGGCAGGCTCCCCAGTGGGTTTGAAAAGAAATACCATGTGAGAATCAGGTCTCCTAAAGACAGGCAGAATTCTAGAGAGCCTGTTCTGGAGTGGGTAGGACGACGGTAATCATGCTGTGAACAACTATTAAATTCCAAAAGAACAACTTTGTAGATATGGCTATATTAATGTTTTTCATTTCACTGGCTTTGCAGCTTTGTAATTCAGATATAAGTCTGTCTCCATTTCCTACTTGTAGAAGAGCTGTAAACCCAAGGAGTTTAATGTGCACAAAGCCCAGTATAAGTAATTAGATAACAGAAACTTTTGTAACAGAATTTTTTTTCTTTAGAAGTCAGGCAAATCTGTGAGGCCTTTGGCCTTCAAGGAGGGATGGTGCTGCTGCTGGGACCTCGTGCAATCTGTCAGTTTCAGGGCCTGAGTGGGGACAGTGTGTCCCCATATACAGCTGAGGCGGTAGGCTGCCAACAGTTATCTCCAGGACAGGCTATTACAAATGTTACCACTAAAGACATTTTGGTTAGCCCTCCCACTGTTCTATGCAATAGGGAGACTCGATAACTTTGCCTCTCTGATTTGCAAATCCAGATTTTGTTCGGAGAGCATGTTAGAATGGAAGGAAAAAGATGGCTGCAGATCTCATTAACTGCAGGTGGGACAGGGAAGTTTTTTCCAGATGAACTGTACTCAGAAGATTCATACGTTTCAGGAAATCATGCACCCATTGAAAAAGAAGACTAAAATCATGAAAGCAGGCAAGAAATTTCAGGTAAGTGATTCAGGTCGCTATCTTTATAGTACCCACATGAATGTTCAAAGTATAACAGGTTCTCTGGAGTAGATAAGAGTGCTGTTTATTGAGTAATCTCTACAGTCATTGTGGGACTCCAACTTATGATCCTGAGATCAAGAGTCACATGCTCTTCTGACTGAGCCAGCCAGGGGCCCCTGGGGATACCTGCTTATTTAGATGTTGGTCTATTTATAGTTCTGATGAAAACTGGAGATCATCTAGGCTTGCTTGAAACTTCAACTTTATGCCTGTAAAGGTTACAGTAGTCTTTTATGTTTCAAATGTATTATCTAGTACTCTTGCTTACTCTTTTTTTTTTTAATTTAATGTTTGTTTATTTTTGAGAGATGGAGACAGGTGAGCAGGCAAGGGGCAGAGAGAGAGGGAGACACAGAATCCGAAGCAGGCTCCAGGCTCCAAGCTGTCAGCACAGAGCCCGACGCGGGTCTCAAATTCACAAACCAAGAGATCATGACCTGAGCGGAAGTCGGAAGCTCAACCAACTGAGCCACCCAGGCGCCTTATTGCTTACTCTACTCTTTAAACCTTACAGTATGCTGTAAGGATTAATGATCTTGTTACCAAACAAGAAAGAAAATTTCACAAGGGTTTTCCACGTCTGAATTGTTATATTATCTCAAAAGTTTAAATAAGATGATCTACCTCCATTGTTCTTCTAACTGTCCAGTATATTACAATTCCACTGGTGTGCTTGGGAGGGTGAATAATTCTTTGGACTTTTTGCTAGAGTTATGGTGTCATCATGATTAAGTGGTGAACAGCAGACGGTGATAAGCTTCAAGTGATAATGTCGTTATTTTTTTTTGCTATGTCTTTAGCTTTGATGATTAAAAAACGAATTCTGTGTAAAACCAAAAGTGATAAAGAAGAGAAACAGAGAAGGAAAAGTCACGCAGTATCTTAATCAAGACTGGGCAACACTGGAGTAGTAAATCTGTTTAGCAGTTCAAGGTCCCAAGGTTTTTGTATTTCCTTTGAAGAACTTGAGCTGACACAGTGTGTGGCTTTGACATCATGGACCAAAATACTCCTTTACCTTGGGATGGCAGGTGCAGCAAATCTGCATGACTCCTCAAAAAAGTTCCCTGAATCTGGAAATCATCAGCTTCAACTACAAAGTTTGGCCTTGGCCTTCAAAGTGAAAACCTTGAAAGAAAGGACTGTATGAAGAATCCAGCCTGCACAGTTGGTAAGAATGCTCCATAGTGCATCACCTGGATGCATTCTGTTGCTTCTAACTCTGTGTTGGTTGAACTTTCTGTCCTTTCCTTTATATTAATCATTTTCTTTTTAAGGAGAGAAAGAGTGTGTGAGTGGGGTAGAGGGGCAGAGGGAGGGAACGAGAGAGAGAATCTTAAGTAGGCTCTATACTCAGCATGGAGCCTGATGCAGGACTTGATCCCACAACCCTGAGGTCATAACCTGAGCCAAAATCAAGAGTCATATGCTCAACTGATTAAGCCACCTAGGAGACCCCCCCCAATTATTTTTGAGGCATAATTGACATATAACACTTGTAGAAGTTTAAGGTATACATCATTTTGCCCCCCCTTTTTTTTTAATGATTATTTTGAGAGAGAGACAGAGCATTAGTGGGGGAAGGGCAGAGAGAGAGGGAGACACAGAATCTGAAGCAGGCTCCAGGCTCTGAGCTGTCAGCACAGAGCCTGACGTGGGGCTCAAACTCATGAGCCGAGCAGTGAGATCATGACCTGAGCTGAAGTCAGATGCTCAACCGACTGAGCTACCCAGACGCCCCTATTTTGTCCGCTTAATCTTAAAACTTATACCTTTGTTTCTATTCTTTACCTCTGACTAAAGGTAAAAATAATTTTTCTGTACTTAATTTGTATCTTGTTTAATCAGGTCTTCTTCTTCCCCCTAAGTTTTAGCTACCTCCTTCTTTATCCTAGGATCTTCTCCTTTAATTCCATTTTTAAAAAATTCACCACCAAAGTCTCTGAGCATAGTTTTGATCAGAACATTCCCCTAAATGTAACCCTTCAAAAGCTCCCATGTTTCAGTAAATCAGAATGGCTCACCTCTAACTCTAGAGCAAGAATACAAAGGGAGGCCCACACATCCTACCTGTGAACATTTAAAAATTATAAGCCTAGCAAAGTACTACAAATATGCCTTCATAAGGACATAGCATGCCACGTTCTAGTTCAGAATTCTCAGGCCTGTCCGAGTTCCATACCAGGTCGTTGGACAGGAGAATCACCTCTGGGCCACTGCCAAACGCCTCCTCCTACCTGCTGTGCATTCTTTGGAGGGTTCTTATTATATACAGGTGGACATCCAGACTCATCCCCACCTCTCCCCAAACAACCGCACTCCATCAGTCCATGCCCAGCTTTAGGGCCCAAGCATATGCATACCGGCTATCTTTTTTTAGGTTAGGTAGGTAAGAGGTGCTGGAAAACCCTAGTATAGGGCTCCAAGCTGTTTAGCCAGGAAATTCGGGGAGCTTGGCTAGAAGGTAGGGGGAGGGGGAAGGCTCTCTGAGCAGGCTCCTCCCTTAGCTTCTTGGACTCCTTTTGTGGGTTGGGGTGAAGGGAGGGTCCCCACCGCACAGGGATTAGAATTAGAGGGAGTTTAAGGGCAGTGGTGGCCTCAAAATTTGTTTGTAAACACACTAGGTCCTCTCCACACTTCTTCCCTAGAGAACTGTCTTCTCCAGCTCTGCTCTAAACACAAACTAAAGTGAAACCCAGAAGAGCAAGGAGACATAAATATAACCCTAAAGTGAAATAGAAAATGAGTAAAAGAAGGGAATTAAACTACATTAAGAATAAGAAAAAGGTAAATATTGGTAAAAGAAATGAAACAAAAAAATTAAAGTTTATTTGAGAGAGTGCATATGCACAAGTGGGTGAGAGGCAGAGAGAGGAAGAGAATCCCAAGCAGACCGACAGCACAGAGCTCCGTGCAGAGCCCAACACAGGGCTCGATCCCACGAACCGTGAGATCATGACCTGAACCAAAACCAAGAGTAGGTCAACCAACTGAGTAGCCCTCAACCAACTGAGGCACCTAGGCACCCCAAAACAAAAATTTTTAATAAATTTTAGAAACCCTAAAGGAAATATGATGAAGGCTATTTAATGTAAATGAGACAAAGGCTAAAACCAACGGAAGTTAAAAACATGAAACTAGAGGAGATAAAAGATTTAGTGGGTAGAAAGAGGCCCAGTTCAGCAATGCAGGGAAATGTGAGAGAACAAGTCCTTAAAGATGTACACTTAAAAAAAAATCACAGGGGCGCCTGGGTGGCGCAGTCGGTTAAGCGTCCGACTTCAGCCAGGTCACGATCTCGCAGTCCGGGAGTTCGAGCCCCGCGTCAGGCTCTGGGCTGATGGCTCAGAGCCTGGAGCCTGTTTCCGATTCTGTGTCTCCCTCTCTCTCTGCCCCTCCCCCGTTCATGCTCTGTCTCTCTCTGTCCCAAAAATAAATAAACGTTGAAAAAAAAAAATTAAAAAAAAAAAATCACAAGCTACAAGTAGATAAATAGGTATGGAGCCTCATCATAATACCCCGTGACATAATGCAACCAGGTTTGTATTCTCACTAGAATTTTGAAAGTTACATAGGTACCACTTTTTTCCTATTGTAATGTGTTTTCAATTACATCCTTTGTTGGCAGCCAGAGGTGAGCTGGCCCTTGGGAGTTGAGACAGCTGAAACCGCGAACACGGTTTTTGAAAGGAATATGGATAATATTTAGCAAAAGCCATAAAATGACCATGCTCTTTGATCCACTCATTCCAGTCCTGCTAGACAGTCCTACGGCAGGAGTCCTATAGGGCTGAAAAAAGGGAATGTTCCAATCTTAAAAACTTCCAATTTTATGCTTATGCTGACTACAGAAGTAAAACCAAAATGTCCAAAGGCAGGAGAAAGATGTAACAAATGATGGTATATTTGTCTGAGGAATCATGCAGCAACTAAAATGATGATTACTAAGACTTTTAATGAAAAGATATCATTTAAGGGACACAAGCAGAAAATAAAAATCATTGTACTCTAAAATTGCACAAGGTATGCAAATCACCTTTTATTTTAATTTTTACAAATGTTCATTTTTTATTTTTGTATGAGAGAGACACAGAGCACAAACAGGGGAGGGGCAGAGAGAGAGAGGGAGACACAGAATCCAAAAGCAGGCTTCAGGCTCCGAGCTGTCAGCACAGAGCCCGATGCGGGGCTTGAACCCACAAACTGCGAGATCATGCCCTGAGCTGAAGTCTGGCATTTAACTGACAGAGCCACCCAGGTGCCCCTACAAATCACTTTTTAAAAAATCATTGCTCTAAGGGCGCCTGGAGCATCTGACTCTTGATTTGGCTCAGTCATTTCTTGGCTCAGACTCTTGCAGAGTCTGCTTGGGATTCTCTCTCCCTCCCGTGTTCTCTCTCAAAATAAATAAACTTAAATAAAAACAAACAAACAAACAAAAAACCCAAAACCAATGTTCTAACAGCTGTGATGTTTCAGTGATAAATGATGGGTAACTTCCCCTTCCTTCCCTTTCACAAGTAAGATGCAGGTACCCTCAGCTTATCACAGAATCCCAAGACCTCTAAATTGTCACCTTCTGATTCTGCTTCCCAGGCACTGTCCTTAGGCTTAGGAACATTTGTCATCCCTGTCTGGCTTGGAGGCTGCACTGTGCAGCTCAGAGAACTCTAAGGCAACAAATATCAAATTATTTACTTTTAGCAGCTTGAATTTATTCTTCAGACTTGAGTGGGGGATCTGCATGCACTGATCTGACCCTAAAAACTGGCAAAAGGAAAACATCACGTTCCTTATTAACCTTGAGCAAATTTACCAAGAAATTGTAACTTCTCCCCTCTAATTCCAAAACTGGCTGTGGCTGTTATCTATTATTTCTTGACTTCTTCCACGTCTCATCTTAAGTCTGTTTCCTATGATGAACCTTCCAAGGCTTCTCAATCCCCTTTCTGCAGTTCCCAGAAAACACAGTACACTTCCTTATATATAACTCACAATTCTTTCTTTAATGCCTGGCTTTCCCACTGAGACCACAAACTGTACACAGTCAGAGAATGTCTGTTTTAGCATAAAGATGTTCAGAATCTTGGTATTGAGTTCATATCTTCCCTTGTGAGAAGAGATGGTCATCTCAGTCTCTAACAGCCTGGCCTGTGCAGTCTGCCTGGGGGAGATTACCACATACTTCCAAAGAAAAACTAACAATGAAATAAAAGTCAAAAACGTGGATTTTTTTTAGAAGAGCTTTAGGCTTGAGCCACAAGGAAGCAATAGGAATTCTCTGCAGGAGTCCTCTTCAGTGCTGGGTTTTCCAGGCTGTTCTATCTACCTGGAAGCCCTTCTTTTTGTCTTTGCCCATCTAACTTCTAGGACCTTCAGGCTTAGTATGGGTATCACCTCCTTTAAGTCTTTGACTTCCCAGACTATGCAGATTTGCAGGGAGCAATTAGTTTCTGAGAATGGCTGGAAACCATTCAAGGTTTGTCGCAAAGAATTTGTTGATCCACTGGTACCTTCTAACTCTCTTCATATGCTAACCTTACAGAGACAAGGACAGGATGTGGGTAGGGATTTAGTCCCTAGGGTGTTCACACTTCTTTAAAAATCTGGAGGCAATTAGGAACATAAATGGTACAGCCACTATGTAACACAATACCAAACCTCCTGAAAAAATTAAAAATTACCATATGATCCAGCAAGTCCACTTCTGGGTATTTATCCATAAGAACTCAAAGCAGAATCTTAAGAGATATTTATACACTCATGTTCATTACAGCATTATTCACAATAGCCAAGAGGTATGAACAACCCAAATGTCCACGAACAGATGGATAAAGGAAATGTGGTTATACACACACAGTGGAATGTCACACAGCCTTAAAAAAAAATGAGATCCTATCACATGTTACAACATGGATGAATTTCGAGAATATTATACTAAGTAAGCCAGTCATCAAAGGACATATATTGATGATGTCACTCACGAGAGATCTAAAGTAGTCAAAATCAGGAGTGCCCTGGTGGCTTAGTCAGTTAAGTGGCTGACTTCGGCTCAGGTCATCGTCTCACAGTTTGTGAGTTCGAGCCCCGCGTCGGGCCCTGTGCTGACAGCTCAGAGCCTGGAGCCTGCTTCAGATTTTGTGTCTCCCTCTCTCTCTGCCCCTCCCCCACTTGCACTTGGTCTCTAAAAAATAAAAGAATAAAAATTAAAAAAAAAGTAGTCAAATCATAAAAACAAAGTAGAAAGCTGTTGCTGGGGGAAAGGGAAGAGGGAATTAATATACACATAGTTTTAGTTTTGCAAGATAAAGTTCTAGAGATGTTGCACAACATGAATGCACTTAACACTAAACTGTACACCTAAAAATGTTTAAGATGGTAAATTTAATGTTATGTGATTGTGACCACAATTAAAAATAAATTAGGGTGTCTGGCTGGCTTAGTTGGTTAGATTGTATTATGTTAAATTAAAGCAGTCAGAGAAAAGACAAATACCATAGGATTTCACTCATATGAGATCATGACCTGAGCCAAAACCAAGAGTCAGAAGCTTAACCAACTGAGCCACCCAGGCACCTCAGGAAGGGAATTCTTAAAATACTTTAAAAGCATGAAACGGAAGGCAAAAACAATTATTAGTTTGATTACATAAAATAGTAAGGATTTCTACTCAAAGAGGATACAACAGCCAAAATTAACAAATGAGTAATGAACTGGGAGAATGTATTTGTACCCTCCAAAAATATGAGGTTACTATCCAGACATACAAAGAGGGTCTTGTAAATCAACAATCAAAAGAGCCTTGAGTGCCTGGCTGGCTCAGTCTGAGAGCATGTGACTCTTGATCTTGAGATTGTGAGTTCAAGCCCCATGTTGGGTGTAGAGATTACTTAAGGGGAAAAAAGAAGGGGGGGGGGCGGTCATTGATAAAAGAGCAAAGCTTATGAATCAGCAATAGAGGGTGAAATCTAAATGACTAAAAATATAGGGACAGCTAGCTTCTCAAGTTCAGTAATTAGAGAAATACAGATCTTCAACAATGGGATACTATTTTACATCCATTATGTTGGGAAAAATTAGAAAAGTTGAGTGAGAGGTTCCCTGGGTAGCTTAGTCGGTTAAGCATCCAACTGTATGTATTTATTTACTTCTTTCAGAGAGCTAGAGAGAGCGAGCGAAGAGCACGAGCATGAGTGGGGGAGGTGCAGAGAGGGAAACAGAATATCTGAAGCAGGCTCCAGGCTCTGAGCTGTCAGCAGAGCCCAACTTGGGACTTGAACTCCAACCACGAGATCATGACCTGAGCCAAAGTCAAGACACTTAACTGAGTCATCTAGGTGCCCCCGGTGCCCCAAGCATCCAACTCTTGATTCTGGCTCAGGTCATGAAGTGACAGTTTGTGAGACTGAGCCTGGCATTGGGCTCGAGCTGACAGCGTGGAATCTGCTTGGGATTCTCTCTCTCTTCTCTGTCCCTCCCCTGCTCACACTCTCTCACTCTCAAGATAAACTTAAAAAACAAGATGTAGAAGTGGGAACTCCAGTCAAATATACAAATAGCCAAAGTACTTATGACAACAGAACTCTGACCAACAACTTCTATAGCAATTAGCCTGGGAAGCCAAACCACCTTTGCAGCAACTGGCCCAGGATGGTCAGACTTGGTCAAGGACTACCAAATTCCCTATGTTGGTTCCCATTTCCAGCTTGGAACCAACCAGAGAAGCCATGTATGTTCCCCAAAACCCGAACATAAGATGCCCTGTTTGTAGTTAGCTTCCCATGCCAATAACTTTCAGTAGGAGCATATGGAGCCTTCCCTTTAACAATGTAAAGCTCTTCCACTCCCAGCTGACTTTGAGTCTGCGAAATGCTGACCATGGAAGCTGACTACTTTATCATAGCTAGGTCTGAATGAATACCACGGGTTTGTTTTCATCCAGGTGGTCTTCACCTATTTTCACAAAATGGAACCATTGTGAAGAGCAACCTGGCAATACTGAGAGGAATTAATCATAAGCTCACTTCAGGAGCCAACAGGTACTCTTTTTGAGGCCCATACGGGGTCAGAGACAAAGATGTTCATAAGCAGCATTGTTGCAGGGTGGGGTGGGGGGTTGGAGCAGCCTGGGTGTCCACCACTAGACAAAGTGATAAAATAGTGTCGATAAATACTGTAAAATTCATTAGAAATCTTGAGTCTTATGTACATACCAATATATACATCTTTTTAAAAATATATAAGATCTGGGGCGCCTGGGTGACGCAGTCAGTTAAGCGTCCGACTTCAGCCAGGTCACGATCTCGCGGTCCGTGAGTTCAAGCCCCGCGTCAGGCTCTGGGCTGATGGCTCAGAGCCTGGAGCCTGTTTCCGATTCTGTGTCTCCCTCTCTCTCTGCCCCTCCCCCGTTCATGCTCTCTCTGTCCCAAAAATAAATAAACGTTGAAAAAAAAAATTAAAAAAAATATATATATACATAAGATCCAAAGCATAATTCCTTTCACATAAATTAGAAACACCATCACTCACAAAACGACATACTTTAGAAGAAAAACATCAGTGAGCTATAGGACTATTAGTGGGTGGGAGGGAACCCTTTCCAGGGAAGGGAACGTAGGAACGAGGGCCAGATAAAAGGGAAAATACAAGAGGTTTTGTAGACTTGATAGAGTAGCAAGGACTAAAGGATATTACCAACGGTGTTTATTTTTTTTAATAAAGTTTATCTTGAGAGCGCGTGCACATGTGCACCAGCACAAGGAGGGGAGGGGCAGAGAGGGAAAGACAGAATCCCAAGCAGGCTCCTCACTGTCAATGCAGAGCCCAATGCGGGGCTTTAACTCACAAACCACAAGATGATGACCTGAACTGAGATCAAGAGGCAGACACTTAGCGTAGGACTTTGGCTTATGTCGTGATCCTTGTGGTTCCTGAGTTTGAGCCCTACATTGGGCTCGCTGCTCTCACCAGAGCCTGCTTTGGATTCTCTGTCCCCCTCTCTGCCCCTCCCCTGCTTTTGCTCTCAAAAAAATTTAAGTAATCTCTACACCCAACTTGGGGCTCAAACTTAACAATTCAGAGATCAAGTTGCATGCTCTACCAACTGAGCCAGCCAGGGGCCCCCTACTGTCTACTCTTGTCTAAAAATTCTTACCCCTCCACACACCAGTGGAAAAAGCAACTTAAATACTATTCCCAAGTAAATCCCACAACAAAGGGGGTTTTGACCTTGTAGGTGTAGGTCAAAGTAAGCATCCAAGTTGGAGAGGATTACCTAACAGGCTTGTCTCTCAATCTGGTCATTAAAAGTATATCAGCATCAGCAGAATTGCTCCTTGACCTATAATTCTCCACCCTCACATGTCTACAGAAACAGGTTATTAGTCTAAAAGAAAGCAGTGCATGGGTGTCAAACGGGGTTCACAAACACTATATAAAGTTTCCTGGGGCTGCCATAACAAACTATAACAAAGTAGGTGGCTTAAAACAAAAACACACAATTCTAGAGACCAGAAGTCTGAAACTAGAGTATTGACAGGATCATGCTCCCTCCAAAGGATCTAGGGAAGAATCCTTCCTTGTGACTTAACCCTAGTTATGCAAGATGTTTTACCACTGGGGGAGAAGGGTGAAAGGTACATGGGACAGTACTATTTTCTCAACATCCTGTATCATTTCACAAACAGAGCAAAAAAGTACTTTTAGTTTTACAAAAGTAAAGAAAAACTAGGAGGGGCGCATGGATAGCTCAGTCGGTTAAGCATCAGACTTCGGCTCAGGTCGTGATCTCGTGGTTGTTTAAACCCTGCATCAGGCTCTCTGCTGTCGGCACAGACCTGCTTCAGATCCTGTAACCCTCCCTCTCTTCCCCTCCCCCACTCATGCTTTTTCAAAAATAAATGAACATTAAAAAAAGAAAACTGGGATTAAAAACCCTGTTAGCCAGTAATAGCAATACAATGCAGCAAAGTATGATAATGGAGTACCTACGATTAATATCTTCAGTTTTCCCACCCACATGCTCACAACATAACTGGAAATGGACTCCTGTGGTGCTCATTCTAAAAACTGGGGTGGGGCGAGTGCCTTGGCTGGCTCAGTCGGTGGAGCATGTGACTCCTGATCTTGGGGTTGTAACTTCGAGCCCCACACTGAGTGTAGAGATTACTTAAAATAAAATCTTAAATAAATAAAAATAAGAAATGGAGGGCAACCAGCCTTACTTTAGATCTATTGGCCGCAAAGAAGGATTTCCCATCTACTGAGGTGTATCATGTTGGGCACAAATATCACCTTGCAGAATCTTACAAGACACCACAAGGAAAGAATGAACCCAGGTACAGATGAAAGAACTGAACTCAAGAAGCATTAGTAACTTGCCTGGGGTCACACAGTAAAATTAGAACTCCAAGCCAGGTGTACTGAGGCCAGGGCATTTGAAATAGCAATCAGTTTGCAGAAAGGCCCATGAAGGCCAGAATCAGGACTGAACTGAGAAAAGAAGTGTATTTCAAAAGCTGGACTTTTTTTTTTTTTTTTTTGTAAACTGAATATACTAAATAAGCCCTTGACACAAAAGCCATAAAATGATTATGTCATTCTCTTAATTTCTTCAGTTATCAATACATTACAAATCATTTTTTTTATTCTAGACTAACAATTGACAATACATTTGACCTCTCCCTTGGATGGGTTTATGTAATAAAATGTAAAATTTAACTACATTAATGACAAAATAGATTAGAAAGTGTAAAATAGAAAACATAAACAAATGAAGCATATTCAAAGGAAAAACATTTAATATAAAGATTCAAGATTGACATCATGACATTAAAATTGAATATCCTTCTCAAAAGTTCAACTTTTCCATCTTTTTCCTATTTAACTTCTCCTGTCGTCTTTTTTCCAGTGCTTTTCTATTACTTTTACCCCACCTCTTCCTATCTGGTTACAAACAGATTCCATCCCTCTCCCCGGTAGTTTAGAAAAGTCTACTCCTATGCAAGCTACAATGATTAACACCATTTTAAAACACCCTTTAACTATGCCAACAAAGTAACCTTCCCTTCCCCTACTCCCCAAATACACTGTTTGAGGTCCATCCTCCTGGGTAGAAATGTGGCATTTTATTTTCAACCTTTCCTTATTGATTTTTGCTGTGGAAGGAAGGTAATATATATTGTGTACATGTATTTATAGTCATCCTAGAATGCTAAAGTAGATCCTCCAGTAATTCTTGCAACGAGGGTATGCAAGAAATAAACTTTGTGAATTCTTCAGTATCAAAAAATGTCTTTGTTTTACCTTCAAAACTGAATGCCAATTTGGCTGGGTATAGGATTTTAGGTGTAAAGCCTTTTGCTTGCAGAACTTTTATGATATTGCTCCATTTACTTCTAGCATCTAGAGTATCCAATGATAAGTCTGCTGTCAATCTGATTCTTGTTCCTCTATAGGTTATCTCTCTTCTCTTTCTGGAAGCCTTTATGATCTTTTCTTTATCATTGGAATTCCCAAATTTCACCAAGATGTGTCTAGGAGTGAGTCTCTTCTCATCAATCTTACTAGGTATTCGGTAAGCACTAACAATCTCAAGACTTGAATCCTTTAGCTCTGGAAAGTTTTCTTCAATGAGCTCCTTCATTATTTCCTCTGCTCCATTTTCTTTATTATCTTTTTCTGGAATTCCTATCAAGCGGATATTGGAGCTTCTGGATCTATCTTCTATGTCTCTTGACCTTTCTCTATTTATTATCTGTTTGGCCATTTGCATTGTATCCTTAGAGAATTCTTCAATATGATCTTCTAGATTGTCCATTCTCTCTTCAAGTATGTCTATTCTGCTATTGAGAACATCTATTGAGTTTTTTATTTCCAAGACTTCTGGAAGGTAACTTTTAATATTTGCAACCTCCTCCTGGATCTCTCTGAAGTTGTTAATTATACTTCTTCTAAAGTTTTCTTCTGTCTCTTGTATTAAGTCTGTTTCTTTAGATGTTTGCTCACCTGTTTGTAGAGTTTTCTGTCTCTCTTTCTCTGTTTTCCTTGAAAATCTGGAGATTCCTGATGGAGTACTTGATTTTGTACATAAATGCCTTTTCTGCTCATCAGAACTTCTCTCCAGTGATTTTGAGGGAGAGGCAAAACACCAAGTTGGACAAACTGTCCCAACTCCCTGGTTTCTAGGTGTAGCTGTTTCTTCTTTATTCTGGGTTTTTTGTAACATCCGGTGTTTCACTAGTTTTTCCTTCTCAAAGTTGGGAGCCAAATAATTATAGGCAATTTCTTTAGGTCCATATGAGGCCTCTTTTCTCTCAACTGGGGAGGCAGGCTTTACCTTTTCTACTTCAGAGTCCTCTCCTTCCTCCCACGATAGGACTACTTCCATTTCCCACTCTGAACCTTCTTCCTCCTCTGGCTCAGAATCTTCTACCTCTTTAATTAAAACAATTTCCAAGCCATTACTGTTTTTTTCCTCAACTCCACATTTTGTATTTACCAAAGAATGACACTGAAAGGTTGAATCCTGTTTCTCACATAATACTGAAGCCTCCTCTTCTTCTTCCTCCTGCAGCCCTGAAGCCTCTTCTTCCTCATCCAGCTCTGAGGTCTCTCCTCCCTCCCCTTCCAGCTCTGAGGCCTCTTCCTCCTCTTCTGTCTCCCACTCTGAAGATTCTTCCTCCTGGGTCTCTAAGTTCTTCACCTCCTGTGGCTCAGCAACCTTAACCTCTTTAACAAATAGAAAGCTCAAGCCATCACCAACTTCCCCCCCAGCTCCATGCTTTGAATCTAGTAGCGTTTTTCCCTGAAAGAAAAAAAATTGAACGAATAAATAAGTAGTATCATGTGCCTTTTAATGGAATTAATGCTTTCACTGTTTAAATTTAATCTTGACTGCCATTTTAACAATTATCAAATAAATAGCTGGAAAATTATTTAGGTAATACTTTTTCTTGAATGCCTAAGTCCCCAAACCAGTCAAGCTTACTCTATGATTATCCCATCACACCTGCAATCTGTATAGCACTTGCAACAAATTTCCATCAGGTCATGTTTACTATGTTCCTTCTATATTCCCAACACTTAAGTGTTTTGTGCCTGACTGACTCTCAAGAACAACTTGTATTTGTGAATGTCTGAGTATATGCAGGACAGTATGGTAATGAGACTCTGCGATCTAATTTCAGAAATATTATCAACCCGCACCCCCCACTCACATTTACTTTTCTCCCAGAGGAAACAAAAGTAAATTTAATATTTCTTAAAGATCCCACTTTCAAGTTCCAGCTACATTGTTCAAAAAGAAAGCATGCTTTGGTTAAGAGTACAAGCTCCTAAATCCAGCTGTCACATTTGCTACTGGTGCCTCAACTTGCCCTCTAGAACAGCATCTAATGTAATGCACTACTTCAGATTATTGTGGAGGGTTAAATAGGACAGCCTAGGTACTCAACTTAAGACAATGTCTCCAATATAAAAGTTAACTCTTAACATTTCTTGAAACCCTGTACTTGCCTCTGAATATTCCGTTTAATGCTCCTTGTTACAGAAGGCTCTTCTTCCCTATTTGGGGCTGGTTGATAGATATTTGTCCTTCAACCTTCCCAGACTGTTTAGAACAGGTTAGTTGCCTCATCTGTGCAAATCTCCAGGGAATAATCTCTAGGATTAAATGCTGATTCTCAAATAAAGAATTTGTTGATCCAAGTGTATTTCCTAATTCTAGACTGTCATTTTGCAAAGATGTTATACTAGAAAATGTTGAGAGGGCAGGGAAATTAGGTACTCTTTTGAGAACCCAGCAAAAATACTGGCTTAAGCTACAGACCTCTGAAGATACAAATAAATAGAAAGATATTCTGTGCTCATGGATTGGGAGAATTGGTATTGTTAAATGTTTATACTACCCAAGGCAATTAGCATATTCAATGTGATCTCTATCAAAATTCCAGTGGCATTTTTCATAGAACAATTCTAAAACTAGTATGGAACCATAAAGGACCCAGTACCCAAAGCAATCTTAAAAAGAAACAAAGCAGGAGGCATCACGCCCTGGTTTCAAACTATATTACAAAGCTATAGTAATCAAAACAGTATGGTATATGGTATTGTCATAAAAACAGACTCATAGATCAATGTAAACAGAGAGCCTAGAAATAAACTCACACATATATGGTCAACTAATTTATGGACAAATGACCCAAGAACATGCAATGAGGATAGTCTCTTCAATAAGTGGTGCCAGGAAAAATGGAGTCACATGCAAAAGAATGAAACTAGATTACTATGTTATACCATACACAAAAATAAGAAATACACATCCAAGATGAAAGAGAGAGAGAGGGAGAGGGAGAGAGAAAGAGAATCTCTACAGTATACTACAGGCATTACCTTTCAAGATTGGGATTATGAAAAATATTCAGAAAATACAGTGTTTTCAATGAAACCAATAAACATGGGAATATACTCTAATACAATGTAAGAAACAAAAACCTTTATACATGAAATGGATAACTGCTAAATATTAATATTAATGAACACTCTGATAGGCTTTAGTAAAATAGATTTGCATTTCGCTGAATGTTAATAAAGAGGACTTAGCAGGACTACTTTATACATTGAAATTTCAACCTAAGTATACCTGATACTTTTTTTATAATCCTATTGCTTGAGGGCTTTTAATTGAACTTATTTATTTCTATTCTTCCTCCTACTGTTTTAAAAGCCACTATTCTAGTGTTTATCCTTAAATACATAACATATAAATTCATTTTCTTTCAATGTCTATAATAAATATGTACAATCTCTTCTCAGAGCAACTCAAATCTTTTTAACCTATTCCAAGCTTTCAATGCCACCCATTAAAAGAAAAAGAGCCTTTAAGTCATTACTTTTAATGTCATGCTTTTACTTTTAAGGATTTTTTTTAAGGAATTCTTTCTTTTTAAGTATTTATGAGAAAGAGAGACAGAGCGTGATCTGGGAAGGGGCAGAGAAAAGAGGGAGACACAGAATCCAAAGCAGACTCCAGGCCCCAAGCTGTCAGCTCAGAGCCCAACACAGGGCTGGAACTCACCAACCGTGAAATCATAACCTGAGCTGAGGTTGGACGCTTAACCGACTGAGCCACCCAGGCGCCCCTTTAAGAAAATATTTCTTAAAAATTGGTTTAAACTTCAGAATAACTTTACCAACTATTCTACTTCATACATAAACTCCAAAGATCTATATATACTTACCACTTTTTCTCGAATCCCGTATCTTCTTCCTCCTTTCTTTATTTTTTCACTTTGTGGGAGTATATCCTTCAGTAATTCTTTCATAAACGGTTTTTGGCTAGTAAAATTGCTGAGGCTTTGAATATCTGAAAAGGTCCTTACTTCACCATCACACTTAAATGCTAATTTAACTTGACATAGAACTTGAGGTTCAAAATCATTTTCCCTCAGAATGTTGAAGACATTACTCCATTGCTTACTGATGTCCAGTGTTGCCGATGAAAAGTCTGCTGCCAACCTAAGTACTGCTCCTTCATCTTCTCTGGAGGTTTTTAGAATCTTCACTTTATTATTGTTTAAATTCTGAGGAATTTTTTCCTCTCTTTTTGCTTTGACCACTCCACCCTCTCCAATCTCTATGTTCTCTCCTGTTACTTCCATATGGATCCTACTATCTCCCCAAGTGTTATCTATATTGCTTATGGCTTCTTCCATACTTTCCATGACTTTGTAATTTTGTGACTCCTCATAGGACAACTCCTTACCTTGGTTAGTACTGTACTCTTCAGCTTTGTCTAATCTGCTACTTGGCTCATTTATTTCTTTTCTTTTAAAAGTCAAATTTTCAATATCCTCAACTATTTTAGAGTTTGCTCCTTCTATGTTTTCTACCAATCCTTTATTTTGTGTGGCTAAATCTTTTATTTGTTGGCACTCCTTTTTGGTACTGGAGTTCTTTGGATTTTTCACTTCAGGTATTTTACTTTCTACTCCTAAAATTTCCTTTAGGTCATTTTTAAGAGAGTCCCTTATCTCTTCAACCATTAAATCCAGATTTTCCATCAAGCCTTTAAACTTCATCAGCACAACTGCTGACATGTCTTTGCATTTTAAATCTAATACCTGAGCCATTTCCTGGTCAGTTTCTATCAACTGAATTCTTTCCCTATGAGTGATATTTTCCTGCTTCCTTGCAAGTCTATCAATTTCTGACTGTATAAGGGACATTGTGGACACGTTTTTATTTTCCTGAAGAGTAATTTTTGTTCTTGAAGGTCTGCTAGACTCCCCCAAACTCAAATATCTTTAAAAAGATTATCTGAAATACAAAAAAAAAAAAGTAACTTGTTTACTTAACAATTATTTTAAGAAGCACAACGACCAAGAATATAAACGTGGTTATTAAGTAAACTGAGTACTCCACAATTTAATATAAAGGGTAAACCATAGGTTACATAGGGTAACACATGGGTATAGCACATAAACAACAAAAAAAAAATCAGAATTCAAAATTCATACAATATGATTAATACCCCATTCAAGTAAAGATTTGAATGCCATAAATCAACCAGTAATGATGGAAATTGGCCAGTTTCCCATACTATTAACTTTGCTGCCTATGTTCGCTGTCAGGATCAAACAGATTACAGGAAAATAAACATTATTAAAACAGAGTGCACCAGGGGCACCTGGGTGGCTCAGCAGGTTGAGCATCCCAACTTTGGCCCAGGCCATGATCTCACAGTTCATGAGTTCGAGCCCCAGCATCAGACTTGCTGTTGTCAGTGCAGAGCCCACTGGGGACCCTAGATCCCCACCCCTCTCTCTGCCCCTCCCCTGCACTCTCAAAAATAATCATTTTTTAAATTTTTTTTTTCAACGTTTATTTATTTTTGGGACAGAGAGAGACAGAGCATGAACGGGGGAGGGGCAGAGAGAGAGGGAGACACAGAATCGGAAACAGGCTCCAGGCTCTGAGCCATCAGCCCAGAGCCCGACGCGGGGCTCGAACTCCCGGACCGCGAGATCGTGACCTGGCTGAAGTCGGACGCTTAACCGACTGCGCCACCCAGGCGCCCCGAAAAATAATCATTTTTTAAAAAGAGCGCACCATACCAAATTTTTAACGCTTAAGGTGACTTGGATGGAATCATAACGGAAAAACAGAAGGCCCTTTTTTGATTGCAGAGAAAGTTAACATTAAGAATTTTTCTTAAAACCAGCTCAAGTCAATTAAGAGTATTACTTTCCAGAATGCAAATATTAATACCTGAGGGGAACAGAATAACTAAAATCCATGCCTACTCCCACGTCACAGAGGCCCTGGACCTTTGCTTGAGGAGACTCAATTAGGCTGTTCATTTATGTTTTTAATCATTCAATCCTGCTGTCCTGACCCTGCATGGTGGAAAGGGAGAAACCACTCCCATCCCTTCATCCCTTAATTAACAGGGATGAGAAATGGCTATGCACAATAGACACACTTTGGACAACAGCTGGGATGCCTGTTCTTAATCTTTTCCTCTGCAAAGCCTAGTAGGTATTCGTTTGAGTGGACTACTGTTACACTAAAAATTGTACCACATGCTGATTCATCACTGCTGTCAAGACCCAAACTGCTTGAACTTACAGGTATGAAAAGAAAAATTAGACCCCCTTCAAGAGGATTCAGCAACTTCATGGAAGGGGACTAAGGTAAATAAACAAAACTAGTAGCTATTATTGAAGCATATGAACAGAAGAGAAAGGGGAAATAGGACTCATGAGTGTTGACCATACCTTTGAGGAACAGAACCAGAAAACCTTCCAAGCATCTAATGGAAGGAGGATACAAACCACATATAGTAATAGAAAACTTCTCTGGACTGGAGTCATGTGATTGAAAAAAACAAAAATCATGAGATCTGGGGCAAGGTTAAAAAAAGATGCATATCCATCTATATATAATCCTGGTAAAACTTCTGAATGCAGACATGAGCCATCCAAGTTCCCAGACATTCAATCACATTTATTGAGCAGACTATCTGCTATGGATAGCAAAGGAAAAAAATGTTGAGTAAAAATGGACATGGAACCTCCCCTACAAGGGGGTGAACATCTAGGGAGAAATAAATATCAAATGGCAACTGTGCCAACTTACAAAGTAAGGGTCGAGGGTCATAGTGTCTATACCAGGTGTCAGCTGACATATTCAGGGAGATCCAGGAAGGCTTCCCTGCAAAAGTAGCTCACACTGAATCTGAGAAGTGAGCAGCAGCTACATGGCAAAGAATGGAAGAAAGTACATTCCAGAAGCAAGGCTGGAGCAAGCATCTGCTGAAGGGGAACATATAGCAGGGAAGGGGCATAGAGAGAGGGAGAAAGAGGATCCAAACAGAGCTCCACGCTGACAGCTGAAATCCTGATGCAGGGCGTGAACTCGGGAACTGCAAGATCATGACCTAAGCGACATCTGATAAAGGATTGCTATTCAAAACAAAGGACTCTTAAATCTCAGTAAAAGTAAAATGAACCGGATTAAAAAATGGACAAAAGACCCAAAGAGACACCTCACCAGGGAAGATACACAGATAGCAAGTCAGCATATGGAAAGATGTCATCAGGTAAATGCAAATTAAAATGAGATACCACTACACGTCTATTAGAAGGGCCAAATCCAAAATAACTAACATCAGGTGCTGGTAAGAATGTGGAGTAACAGCAACACTCATTTCACTGCTTATGGAAATGAAACAATGACACAGCTACTTTGGAAGACAGTTTGGCAGGTGCTTCAAAACGGAACATATTTTTACCATCGTGTTCCCTGGTATTTACACAAAGGAGTGGAAAATTTATATCCATACAAAAACCTGCATACTGAGGTTTAGAGCGGCTTTATTCAGAACTGCCAAAACTGAGAAGCAACCAAGGTATTTTTTGGTAGTTGGATAAACTGGGGTATATCCAAACAATGCAGTATTATTCAGGGCCAAAAAAGGGATGCGTTACTAAGACATTTAGACAACATGGAGGAATCTAAATTGCAAATTTACCAAGTCAAAGAAGCCAACCTGAAAAGGCTACGTACTATAGGATTCCAGTTACATGACATTCTATAAAAGGCAAAAGTATAGAGACAGAAAAAACATCAGTTGTTCTCAGGGATTGAGGGGAGGAAGATGAATAGGCAGAGCACAGATGATTTTTAGCAGTGAAACTATTCTGTATGATAGTGGCGGACACAGGCCATGTACTTGTCAAAACTCACAGAAACTCATAGAAAATTCACTCACCAAGAGTGAACCCTAATGCAAACTACGGACGGATAATGATACATGAATGTAAATTCACCGGCTGTAACAAATGTACCACTTGGTGTGGGATGATGAGGCAGGGGCCATGCAGGTGTGAACCTAAAACTGTTCCAAAAATTAAGTTTATTAGTTAAAAAAAAAAAAAATAGTATGAAACATCTTGCCCACAATGATGAAGCTTAAAAAAAAATAACTTTGAGGACTACTACAAAAGGGCTGTGACAATCATAGGGGGCGACGCCTGGGTGGCTCAGTGGGTTAGGGGTCTGATTTCAGCTCAGGTCATGATCTCACGGTTTTTGAGTTCGAACCCCACATCAGGCTGTACTGACAGCTAAGCGCCTGGAGACTACTTCGGATTCTGTGTCTCTCTCTCTGCCCCACTCATGCTCTCTCTCTCAAAAATAAACACTAAGGGGCGCCTGGGTGGCTCAGTCGGTTAAGCGGCTGACTTCGGCTCAGGTCATGATCTCACGGTCCGTGGGTTCAAGCCCTGCATCGGGCTCTGTGCTGACAGCTCAGAGCCTGGAGCCTGTTTCAGATTCTGTGTCTCCCTCTCTCTGACCCTCCCCCGTTCATGCTCTGTCTCTCTCTGTCTCAAAAATAAATAAATGTTAAAAAAAAAAATTTTTTTTTAAATTAATAAACACTAAAAAAAAAAATCATAGGAGCAGCTGATCTATCATTAACATCAGGGCAAAAAGATACATACTTAAAATCCTACAGTTCAAAAATTTCCCTTACATAAAATCTGAAGAAAAATTATGATAAAATTAAAATTTCTGTGTATGGAATTCAAATACTAAAGGATACAGATATTTAAATTCCAAAATAACTCGGTCAAAAACTGAAGGAAATTTAAAAATACTGAATGTCAGTAATAACTACTTATAGTAGGCAGCTCAGGTCATGATCTCGCAGTCCGTGAGTTCGAGCCACGCGTCGGGCTCTGTGCTGACAGCTCAGAGCCTGGAGACTGTTTCAGGTTTTGTGTCTCCCTCTCTCTGACCCTCCCCCGTTCATGCTCTCTCTCGGTCTCAAAAATAAATAAACGTTAAAAAAGATTTTTTTTTTTTTAAATAATCGGTGGCGCATGGCTGGCCCAGTTGGTAGAGCAGGAGACTCTTTTGAGTTCTAGCCCCACATTGGGGGTAGAAATTATTTAAGTAAATAAATAAACTTAAAACAAAGAAACAACATTGGGGCGCCTGGGTGGCGCAGTCGGTTAAGCATCTGACTTCAGCCAGGTCACGATCTCTCGGTCCGGGAGTTCGAGCCCCGCGTCGGGCTCTGGGCTGATGATGGCTCAGAGCCTGGAGCCTGTTTCTGATTCTGTGTCTCCCTCTCTCTCTGCCCCTCCCCCGTTCATGCTCTGTCTCTCTCTGTCCCAAAGATGGATAAACGTTGAAAAAAAATTTAAAAAAAAAAAAAAAACAACAAAGAAACAACAAAAAAAAATTTTTAAATAATCAAATATTGATCCACAAAGTAAAAACCAAACACAAACCCTTCATCACATCAGTATTCTCAAGAAAAAAAAATCAATAAAATATTCAATATTTTAAAAGGATCCATATCCAGAAGTTTCCACTGAATATACAGAACAATTCTAATTAAATAGTTCTGAACTGCAAGGAAGCCTAAAACAGGTAAGTAATTCACAGAAAAGGAAGTAACAATTCTAAACCGCCACAAAAGATCATTAATGTTTCTTATATTAAAATTTTATATAAAATAAGCTAAAATAAACAAAAAGAGGGAATACAAAGAAATACCAAATATTTGAAAAGGTGCCCAACCCCAGAAGCTGGAGAGATAATAATAAAAAGAAGTGATCTCTTTTATCTATCTGGAGTGGGAATAGTTACAACTTTTCAGGAAATTGGAAAACCTATTAAAAATCAGATAGAATACACTTAACTCTCGCCTTGAGAACCTGGGCCAGGAATACAACTACCTGTACTTAAGAATACAAAGACAAAAGGTTTAGCACTGAACCTTTTGTGACAAAAGCCCAGAAAGCAATACCTTTTAGTAAGAGGATTGAACCAAGGAAGGCCTACCACAAAATGGAATTATAAGCAGCTCTTACAGAGTATATTTAGAGACCTAACACACCAGTTGGAATGTCCCTGATACGTTAAAAAAAAACCAAACTGCAGAAAACACATAGAGTACAATTTCATTTTTGTAAATACACACAAAACCACAGAAATGAGAATGAACAGTAAATGTGAAAATATGGTCAATTTTATGAATCAGGAAAATGCAAAACACAACAGATTCTAGTGTTTTAAAAAATGGATTTTAGCCAGTGCTGGGGCAAATATCCGCCCACTTCACCTTGAAAGGAGAACTGGGAATTATCAGAACCTTTTGGGTAATTAAAATGGGAAAAGTATAATGCCATTTAGAGAAAGTTCTAGTCAGTCTTTTCCTTTATTCTTCTGCCCTGCACTCAGAAAAAAACCCCAGACACTTGTACGTAGTGAAGAAATGGTAAACCAAACTCTGGGTGGCCACAGAGAATGGCGTGGGGAGTATTAACTGTTCTTTTTCTAGCTAAAAGGAAATCCATAGTATAGCAGCAAATTCAGAAAAAAAAAAAAAAAAAAGAAAGAAACCACTAAGAACCAGCAGCCCATTTTGAAAATTCACTATAGGAAATGCAAGTTAATAAACATACAAAAAGAAGGCAGCTAAGGCCAAGGAAGTGCAAACCAAAACAAGCTGGTCCATCCAGGAGATTAAGGGAAACTGTATTCATCCTCCCCCCACCATTGCCTTGGGGTGTGAATTGCTAAAGATTTCTCGACCTTCCTAGTTTCCACAGCGAGCCCTGGCGTGGGATCTTCAAGTTCCTTAAAACATAAATCCAAACTCACAGCTGCACTGATTATAAGCCTCCAAAGTTCTCCTACACTAAACCCCTCTTCAGGACAGTCCAACCTGACCTGAAACCTGGCAAGTCTGCTCCAGCCTCAGTGTTTGCAGATCCTGATTTCCACCCTGATTAGGGATTCTGAACCCAGGGCGGATAGAATTTCAGGATGTCTAGGATCTTGGGTAGGAAAGAGAACACATATTTACCCTCGTTATCACTGACAGGAATTTAGTTATCAAAATAACAAATGCGAGATGCAGAATATGTGACCTTTTTTTAAATGTTCATTTATTCTTGAGTGAGAGAGACAGAGTGCGAGTGGGGGAGGGGCAGAGAAAGAGAGAGACACACAAAATCCAAACCAGGCTCCAGGCTTTGAGCTGTCAGCACAGAGCCCATGCAGGACTGGCACTCACAAACCCAGAGATCATGACCTGAGCCGAAGTCGGACCCTCAAGCGACTGAGCCACCCAGGTGCGCAGAGAACATGTGATCTTCTTAACCTATTTAACAAAATCAAGTGGCAGGTCTAAAGTACTTTTTAATCCGACATAATGAGTGTAAAACTGTTTCACGAGACACCTTCAACACAGGAAAATACCTGCGATCGCTAGCAGTGACAAAATCTCAGATTCTGCTCCTCACAGCAGACAACCACAGCCCCAGGCGAAGGATCCCCCGCCTACCCCATCTGCTGCCAAGATTCACAGCTCATTGGTCCAAAGGTCAACTGCCCAATTCACTCTCAACTAGCACAGGCACTCTTGCCCTCCACTTCCGCAGCTACCCAGCTGCTCAACCGCCAAGTCTCAGCTGCTTACCCAGTGAAGGCCGTTCACCTGGAAGAAAGTTCTCTGCAGAACAGGGCTTGGTCTTCCGCACAGCTGTCTCCGTGCCTAGGGTTCAAACAAAGTCCACCATACGGAATTTAAGTTTAAGGTTTAACATGTAGAGAAGCACCCCATTTTGTACGTATAGGGGAAAAAAGGCTCTTCTCTAGCTGTGTTTGCTTAGATTTATAGGATCACGGAAGTATGCAAAGATACAAAGTCATTAATGTCCGAGAGAGGACCTGAGGAGAGGACAGAAGGGAAGGGAAAGATCCAGGGCCACAACTGAGGAGGTAACCAGAGGCACAGGGAAAGAGGGTGGTTGTTTCTTTGTGCTAGTTGGGGTCGATTTTCTAAGACATTTTGGCAGTAAACATATATTCCTTTTGCCGTTTGAGAAAGAATTCAGTCATTTCTCCCAATCAAGGAAAGGCCGAAACCGTCGTCGTCTTTAAATCCATTTCCTGGGGCGCCTGGGTGGCTCAGTCGGTTAAGCGTCCGACTTCGGCTCAGGTCATGATCTCGCGGTTTCTGAGTTCGAGCCCGGTGTCGGGCTCCGTGCTGCCAGCTCAGACCCTGGAGCCTGTTTCAGATTCCGTGTCTCCCCCTCTCTCTGCACCTCCCCTGCTCATGCTCTGTCTCTCAATAATAAATAAATGTTAAAAAAAATTTTTTTAAATAAATAAATCTATTTCCTTTACTTCTACAGTTTATGGGGAATACTGTGACGAAATGGGTTGGAGGTTTAAGGTCAAAGCCTCGCATCTAGGAAATGAGGTCACATGGGACATCCAGGTCCGCCTGGTCTCAAAGCTCTCACTCATTCCATTGCTCCCCCAAAAATACCAAGTAAATTTGCACCTCCCCCACCATTCTTTTGAAGGCAGTACTTAAAATACTGCCTAGCGTCCTTGACTGTATTTTCTCCTCCTGGCACTGCTATTTCTACCTTTTGTTAAAAAAGTTTATTATTATCGTTTTTAGCAATCTCTACGCCCAAGGTAGGCGCGAACTCAAGGCCCCCGAGATCGAGAGTCGCAAACTCTTTTCACTGAGCAGGCCAGGGCCCCTGGCACGGCTTTTCAATGTCCCTACTTTTGGGGGTAAAGGACTCTCGGGAAGGTGCCTCTCTCACCGGCCGGTGCGGCGCAAAGCAGGTAGCAAAGCGAGAGGGTCCCAGGAGGGGCCCTGGTCCCCACGTCTGTCAGCCTTACCTGGAGAAGGGATCCAGCCTGAGGGCGCACACGCGTGCCAGAGAAGGAGGCAGGACGAACTCAGCACTTTTTGCCAGCTCCTCCCCTCCCCGTGCGGAGTTTGCAAGTCCCTAGGCCCAATCCCCTCGCAACCTGCACTGCCTCGCCCCCTCCCCTGGACACCTCCTCCAGTCCTGAAGCGCCTGCTGACTTCCCATTGCTGGCCGCCACCTGAGCTCCAGCCCCCAGCTCCGCGAGGAAGGTGCCCCACCCCACCCCCACTGACGCCCTCCGCACGCAACCTCCCACCCCGGCCCACCCCCACCCAGTCTCCACCTCCTCCAAACCCGCCGCGACTCCAGGTTTGCATCTCAATAAAGTCGGCGCTAATTGCCCAGTTTACTCAGGCTGTAACCCCAGGGGTCATTCTCCATTCCTCTCTTTTCTTCAATGCTCCCCCCCCTTTCTTTTTAATGCCCACACCCTTGAATCTGTCCACTTCTGTCCCTCTCCTTGGCTGCAGCGGAGTCGGAACCCGCCACCTCTCCCTTGTCTGTTGGTCTCTGCAGTCCGTCTCCACACCATCCCTTTGTGGCTTTCCATTTCCGGTAGAGTAACATTTCTAACTTCTCACCCCATCCTGACCCCTCTTTAACTGTTGTCTTAGTTCTACTCCCCATAACAGCACCGGTCTCCTTTCTCCTCCTCAGAAAACACTGAAATTCTTGCCTCAGGGCCTCGGCACTAGCTATTTCCTTTGTGAGTTATTTTTTCCAGTTCTTTTCATGCTCAGGACTCAGGTCCATTGTTAACTCCTCTAAGAGGCCTCCCAGACCACCCTTTCTGAGGGAGTCACACACCCTCTCATATCACCCTCGTTATTTGGTTCCCAGTTACCAGAAATTTCAACGAATCCATTCAACTCAAATTTCGTGTTTTCTTGGAATGTGTCCCTTCCACTTCCCCACTAGAATATAGACTACAAGGACAAGAATCTTACCTTTCTTGTTCACTGATTTACCTACTGTACCTCGATGGATGGCAAGTATGTACTCAGCTCTCCTGGGGAATGAGGAAGGGAGCAGACTTGCCCAATGAGACTGGTGGTACTCACAGGGCAGCTAACCATTGACGGTCTCCAGAATGAAGGGGGGTGGGGGGGACCAGGAGTTCAGGGAGCTGTACTGAGTTGGAGACTCTGGGGTCCTGGGTGGATGCGCTCCCCAGGCGTGACTTACAAGATTCAGATGGAGGTTGACCCAATCAAGGTTATATAGCTAATAAGCAGTGAAGTCTTGATATCCAGCACTGCCCCCTAAATGTGTGTGGGATACTGGAAAAGCACTGTTAACCTCAAAATAAAGAGCCACAATGAGAGGCAGAGGGATGTTTACGTGGGACCAAAGAATTGCAATTCCGGGAGCAGAGACTCGAGGTAAATGTGCAGATAGTGTCCTGATTGTAGGGTGAAAGCAAGGGAGGGGGAAGGGAGCAATACCCTAATTGAAGAAAAGAAAAACAAGGTGTTTTTGTTTTTTTTTTTAAATGGGTGTTTTGGGGCGCCTGGGTGGCTCGTTCGGTTAAGTGTCCGACTTCAGCTCAGGTCATGATCTCACGGTCTGTGAGTTCAAGCCCCGCATCGGGCTCTGTGCTGACAGCTCAGAGCCCGGGGCCTGTTTCAGATTCTGTGTCTCCCTCTCTCTCTGCCCCTCCCCTGTTCATGCTCTGTGTCTCTCTGTCTCAAAATAAATAAACGTTAAAAAAAATTTTTTTTAAATGGGTGTTTTAACAGCTAAGCTACTCTGGGTTATACATTGACTATAGATTCTATCTTCAGAAAGTCCACAACCATCAGGCTTGTGATCAGGACGTTTGTCCTGCTAAGTTCTCAGACAATTGCTTCAAATAATTGCTATACTGCCCAGTCCAGAGGTTTTGGCCCAGTTACACCAAAGGCAGGTGTGCTATCTCTCTCCGTATTTCTTTTTTTTTATTTAAGTTTATTTATTTTGAGAGAAAGAGAGAGAGAATGAGTAGGGAGGGGCAGATAGAGAGGGAGAGACAGAGAATCCCAAGCAGGCTCCGAACTGTCCATGCAGAGCCCAATGAGGGGCTCGAACTCACAAATCGAGATCCTGACCTGAGCCAAAACTCAGCCGGATGGTTAACTGACTGAGCCATCCAGGTACCCTTCCATATTTTTAAATGGCTCCAGTCATGTCAATTTTTCACAGTATGTAGTCTTTTTAAAAAACTCCTTCTGCCTCTCTGGCATTATTAATAAAATCACTCAAATGGAGAAAATTAAAATCAAATAGCACAATCAAGTGTTTGAATGTAAGTTGCAGTTTAGGTCAAATACATGAGCTGGAGTAGCATGCTGAGTGACAGGGTAGGGATGCGGTCAGCCGTATTCTGAATGATGGAAACCAGACCAGACAAATGGCCTTGTTTCTTTAACAAATAAATATCAAGGGGAAAAGAAAGGCAGGTTGGGGGGCAAAGATTAAATGTCAATCTTTAAATCATTAAAAGAAACTTAAACAACATATTATAAGGAAGAAAAATTCTTCCTCTGCCCTTCAAGCTCTTCGAGCTAGACTGAGAATTCAGTTTACGTGAGACAGGTCAACAGGAGAAAGTGCCAGTTTATTACGTGTGTACAGAGGCCCAATAATGAAATGAGACCTAAGAAATGACCCAGGCAGGCAGAGTTTGTACTTTTTAGACACAGAGACAATTAATTTGTGAGGAATTGGTGGGATAAAGAAAAGGGATGCTTGGGAGCTTTAATGTGTAAACGCTTTTTTTGTTTGTTTTGTGTGTGTGTGTGTTTTGTTTTTTAGGTTCTAAGCCAATATAGGGCTTGAACTCCTGACCCTGAGATCAAGTGTTGCATGCTCTATCCACCCAGCCAGCCACACCCCCCTCAATTAGTAAGGATTTCAAGTGGGATCTGGGCTCACATAGATGAGGGAAAAAGTAACAAGTTTTGTTTCTAAGCTTCTGGTAGGTTTAAAGTTCTTGGTGGGGGTGGGGAGGACGCACTTGGGTGGCTCAGCCGGTTAAGCGTCTGACCTCGGTTCAGGTCATGATCTCTGGGCTTGTGAGTTCCAGCCCAGAGTCAGGCTCTGAGCCTGGAGCCTGCTTCAGGTTCTGTGTCTCCCTTTCTCTCTCTGCCCCTTCCCCGCTCGTGCTCTTTCTCTCTCAATAACAAATAAACATCAAATAAAGAGAAATATTTTTAATTTAAAGTTCTTCGGGGATAAGGATGTCTTTTTACTTCTTAGTAAAGGGAGAGTACCTTTCATTGTGGAGATTTGTTTCCTGCTTTCGGCGGGACCGAGGCGCGAGTCAGTGTTCTGTCATAGTGGCCCGTTTGGGTGGCCTGCCCATGGCCCTACAATACCGATTGCATTAACTGAATGCCGCTTGTGTGGAGCTTGTTAGGATCCTGGCTCCAATAATTTGAAGAGTACACAAAACAGGAGACAAAAAGGAAACCCTGAACACTGTATACTTGATATTAAGAGATTAACTGCCACTTGCATTAAGCATAATAAAGGGACTGTGATTAGGTGTTGAAAGGAGTAAAACCTCCCAGCCCTGTGTGCTGGCAGTTTTGGGGGGGGGGAGGGAATATTTGAGCCTTGAGCCCTGGGTTTAATGGGCCAATCAAGGCCTATTTATTGTTATAGGTGGAGTTGCTATTGGTTGCCCTAGAGGACACGGTTGCCAGCTGGAGGCTGCTGCCTCTGGGGTTTGCAGGGACCTTCCAGAGGGCACGTGGGCTTGAATAGTTGGGTTTTTTTTATGGTAACAGAGTACTTTATTTGGGGCATCTGGGTGGCACAGTTGGTTAAGCATCGGACTCTTGATTTGGCTCAGGTCATGATCTCAAGGTTCGTGGGTTTGAGCCCCATGTTGGGCTCTGTGCTGCTCCCAGGGCAGAGGCCGCTTGAGATTCTCTCCCTCTCTCTCTGCCCCCCTCCTGCTCTCTCTCAAAATAAATAAACTTAAAAAAAATGTATATTGCTTTATTTATTCTGTCCAGTAATATTTGAGAACACTAACAATATTAATGGAACTTAATCTGAGAGAAGTTCAACTTACATTTTGTTTTACATCTCAATACATTTCAATAAGAGAGACAGCCAAAATAATTATGGCCAAAATTACCATGTCAAAAACTTATGCATGCTTAGCGTTACTATGTCTACATTCAGTTTTTGGTGTAAAACTCCTTGGCTGTAAGAAAGAACATTTGGTGCACTCCACTGACTGGAATATTTCCTAATATTTCCAATATTCCAGGAAGTTGGATGGCTTCCTGTTGGCATTTCTTTTATGATTGTATGAATGGAGTTGAGTGGAGAGGTGCTCAGCATGTTAATCCTAAAAACAAGCACACAGCTGATTGCTATAGTTATGAGACACACAGGAAATGCAGCTGCCTAGCATTTTTGAGGCCAAGAGATTAAGCTTAAGAAGTTTAGCTGAGGGCCGCCTGGGTGGCTAAGTAGGCTAAGCGTCCAACTCTTGGTTTCATCTCAGGCCATGATCTCACAGCGTGTGAGTTCGGGTCCCTCATCAGGCTCCGCACTGACAGCATGGAGCCTGCTTGGGATTCTCTGTCTCCCTCTCTCAGCTCCTTCCCCACATGCTATCTCGCTGTCTCTCAAAATAAATAAATAAACACTAAAAAAAAAAAAAAAAGTTCAACCTAGCTTCAGGAATTAAAGACCATGCCAGAAATAGTATGAAACCCAAGTGGGGGGGGGGGGGTGGTTAAGAAAACCTCCAGACATGTACAAATCACTCTTACTGGCAATGGTGGCAGTGAATTTTCCACCATTTCCCCTGTGATTTTGGACAGTCTCAGGGCTGGGTCCTCTGCACAAGTGCCCACCTGATAGCTGCAGGCAGGTGAGGGAAGGCCATGGCATCGTGGTCACCTGACCCACACTTTGTGGTGTGCCTGAATAATTTCTTTCTTTAATTCTTTTTTTTATTTATGTTTGAGAGAGACGGAGACCTGTGAGCAGGGTAGGGGCGGAGAGAGAGGATCCCAAGCAGGCTCTGAGCTGTCAGCACAGAGCTCCAGGCAGGGCTCGAACTCACTAAACCATGAGCTCATGACCTGAGCTGAGATCAAGAGTCGGATGCTGAACTAAGTCACCCAGGTGCCCGACGCCTGAATAGTTTTAAGACAAACTACTCAGGAGGTTTGGGCAAATAGGGTGAGTTTTGTACTGGGCTCCTTGCCTGACACCAGTTCATCTGGAGTCTGCCCAGCTCTTTAGACTTGACCTGCCTGTCAGGTTAGAAGATTTTGCCTGGTTCTAGGTGGATTACCAAGCTGACACCCTGCCACCTGCCAGGACAACCCTAAACCTGAAAGGAAAGGTGTTCTTGGACCTGTAGCAGAATGCTGAAGGAAACCAGCCTGGAGTTCTCTGTCTGAAACACAGCCCTGACATTTATTCTGCTTGGAATGCCTTTCCTCACCCAAATTCTACCCTCCTTTCTAGGTCAATCAATTCATTTGTCAAAAAAGTTTTAAGTTTATTTATTTTGAGAGAAAGAGAGAGAGAGAGAGCATGGGGGAGAGCCAGAGGGAGAGGAAGAGAGAGAATCCCAAGCAGGCTTCATGCTGTTAGCCTGGAGCCCAATGCAGGGCTTAAGCCAAAACCAAGAGTCAGATGCTCAACCAACTGAGCCACCCAGACGCCCCTCATTTGTCAAATATTTATTGTGTATGTGCTATGTGCCAAGCACTGCTCTAACAAAGTTTTGCTTTGATGACACTTCCTCTAAGAAGTACCTTATTGGACTCCATAGCGTCAGTTAGGATCCGAGTCCCAGCATCCTGGGACTTGTATTATTCAGCCACTCATCACTGTGCACAGTCATTGTGTTCTTGGAATGCAGTACTGCTCACTCAGAAGAGCTGGTTCCAGATTCGGGCTGTTGGGTTAAGACGACCACTCTACCAGCTGTGTGACTTCAAGTAAGTTGGTTACCCTCTCTGAGCTACTTTTTAAGAATCTACCAAGTAGGCAAAATAATACCTATTTCATGGTGTTGGGAGAATTTGAGATAATTCAGTTAAAGTACCTTTCCCAGTGCTTAGAATTCAGTAATACATGCACATTGCAACAAGTCTGTTAAATACAAGAAAGTATAGGGAAGCCAAGATACCTCCAACAACCTGTGTACATTCTTTCAGATTTTTCTACATATACATGTACTTACATAAAATATGAACCTCTTACATCAGTGACCTTACCTTGTTTGGGGATTTTGATGAGATTTGAGTTAAATATAAAAAAGCAATTGGGGAAGAATTATGCATAATTGAAGCTCTCCAGCAATGAAGATGAGATCTCATCAGGCAATTTACTTAACCTCTTTATACCTCTGTTTCCCGTAAAACTAGAAATACTACGGTACCTACCTCACAGGTTGTGGATTAAATGGAGTAAGACATGATGGGGCGCCTGGGTGGCTGAGTCGGTTACGCCTCCGACTTCGGCTCAGGTTATGAAATTGCAGTTCGTGGATTTGAAGCCAGAGTTGGGCTCTGTGCTGACCGGTCAGAGCCTGGAGCCTGCTTCAGATTTTGTGTCTCCCTTTCTCTCTGCCCCTTCCCTGCTCACACTCTGTCTCTGTCTCTCTCTCTCTCAAATAAACATTAAAAAAATGGAGTGAAACATGCAAAAGTTTTTAGAATAGTGCCTCAGGCATGGTAAGGCTCAAATGTTTGCTATTAATGTTGTTAATTTCATCATTTGTTTAAATGCTTGGCAGGTTCCCCCTCCCCCCAAATAAGTCCTACGTATTTTTTTGTTAACGTTTTTTCTGGGTAATAATTATTGTCATTGCAATTGTGAATGTATTTCCCCCCAAGTTTCTTGTTGATATGTGGGAGAGGGGTGGCTGATATCCTACTGCTAATAGCTCATGGCGTAGCATCTGTTGGGATAGCTGGATCTTCTAAACAGATTAATTTTTTTTTTAATTTTTTTTTTTCACCGTTTATTTATTTTTGGGACAGAGAGAGACAGAGCATGAACGGGGGAGGGGCAGAGAGAGAGGGAGACACAGAATCGGAAACAGGCTCCAGGCTCCGAGCCATCAGCCCAGAGCCTGACGCGGGGCTCGAACTCACGGACCGTGAGATCGTGACCTGGCTGAAGTCGGACGCTTAACCGACTGCGCCACCCAGGCGCCCCCTAAACAGATTAATTTTAACATAACATGTTAATTGAAAAGATAAAGCCAAGCAGCGAGTTCTAGGATTGGTAGAGAAGGCTCAGCCAAACTTGCAGGGGAAGGTCTGCGCAAGGTTTGTTGGAAGCTGTGATAGGGGACTGCGTCTTGAAGGATAAGGCATTTTGCACATCTTGAGGGTGCTGGAGGGTGCTGGGTTCCCATAACTGCTTGCCTCTTCCTCAGTGGAGGTGCCAAGGTGGGAGGCTCTGCCCCCAGCTCCCACTGATGCTAGGACTCCAAAAGAAGAGAGCTGGCGAAGTGGAATCAATAGCCTAGGGTGTCTGTTGTGTCCGTCTCTACATGCCCTGGAACTAGAGACCCTCTCCCTTTCCTTTTCCTAAATTTGTTCTAAATTCCACAGTGACCACCCTATTCTGGCCCTGACTTTGTAGCCAAAAAACCCCCAAGGGATTGGTTACAGCTCTCCTTTAGGGTGTAGTACTATTCTCACACACATCTAATCTAATCTTTCTTTGGCGAAGAGTGGTTTCTATGGAGACAGGATACCTAATCCTACCTGTTATTAAAGATTCTAGTTTCTTGTTTCTCATCACAATTTCAGGGTGGGGAAACCCCTCTGGCTTTCTGTAATGAGAGCAAAATATTTCTTCCGAACAAGATGTCCCTCTAACGGCGTATGAATCGGGTAAATGGGAAACCCGCGCCATCTTCTGGCCACGAGTGGGAGTACCTTTCTTAAGACCCATTGTTCTTTAATATGAAATGCAGGTTTTTCTCTTCTTTCCTAGTTGCTAAATCGGAGGTTCTGCGAACTTCAGCGTGTGTTCAGCGAAGGCTCACCTGAGCTAGGCCAATGCAGATTCTGATTCCTAAGTGTGCATCTGCCTGTACCAGGATTCTGACGTAAACTGTTCAGGGATCACACACTCTCAGAAACAGTAACAATGATGGGAGGAAGGCCAAAATGTGAAACGAATAACGGTTTTAAACATTGTTTTCTAATTAAAAAATAAAACACTTCTGAGGCCCCGACTGGCTCAGTCCGTAAACCATGTGACTCGATCTCGGGGTTGTGAGTTCAAGCCCCACACTGTGTGTAGAGCTTACTTAAAATCTTAAAAAAAAAAAAAAAGAGGGGTACCTAGGTGGCTCAGTTGATTGAGTGTCTGACTCTTGGTTTTGGCTCAGGTCATGATCCCAGGGTCGCGGGAACAAGCCCTGAGTTGGGTTCTGTGCTGAGCATGGAGTCTGCTTAAGATATTCTCTCTCTCTCTCTCTCTCTCTCTCTCTCTCTCTCTCTCAGGGTGTCTGGGTGACTCAGTCAAGCATTAGACTTTGACTCAGGTCATGATCTCACGGTTCATGGGTTTGTGCCCCATGTCAGGCTCTGTGCTGCCAGCTCAGAGCCTGCAGCCTGCTTCAAATTCTGTGTCTCCCTCTCTGCCCCTCTCCCTGCTCCTGCTCTTTCTCTCTCAAAAATAAATAAACATTTAACTAATTAACAACAACAACAAATAAGATTCTCTCTCTCTCTCTCTTTCAGGTGTCTAGGTACCTCAGTCAGTTCAAGCGTCCGACTCTCTAGTTCAGCTCAGGTCATGATCTGACAGCGTGAGATTGAGCCCTGTGTCTGGCTCTGCACTGACAGCACAGAGCCTGCTTGGGATTTTCCCTCTCTGTCTCTCTCTGCCCCTCCCCTGCTCATGCTTGCTCTCTCTCTCAAAATAAACTTAAAAAAAAAAAAATGAAAATTAAAATCACATATAATCCCAAGAAAAGCACCATTTTATAATCTTTTTTCCTTTTTTTTTCAGTTTTGTGTCTGCGGTGCAAAATCTTCTTTGAAAATATGCATCACTGGGGCGCCTGGGTGGCTCGGTCGGTTAAGCGGCCGACTTCGGCTCCGGTCATGATCTCGCAGTCCCAGAGTTCGAGCCCCGTGTCGGGCTCTGTGCTGACCGCTCAGAGCCTGGAGCCTGTTTCAGATTCTGTGTCTCCCTCTCTCTCTGCTCCTCCCCTGTTCATGCTCTGTCTCTGTCTCAAAAATAAATAAACGTTAAAAAAAAAAAAAAAAGAAAATATGCATCATTTTCCTTTGGGTGGCTGTAAGCCATGTGGTATCTAACCTTGCCCATGGTTACTGGTGGACCTCTGGGTCATTTTAACTTTGTAAATAATAGTATAGTATCGGTATGACCATCCATTTACATTAATCTTTGCGTATGATTTTTATTCTTTCCTTAGGGTATAATGGGAATGACTCTGGTACAGATTGATTCTTGATAATATTGCCAGTTCATTGTATCTTCTTTCAGTACATTAGCAAGAACTTCCAAAGCATGGAATTGCATAGATGAAAGGAGTCAATTCTTCTACAAACATAATAGTCTCCAATTCGAGTAAGAGACTATTCTTCCAAATGTTTAATGGAATTTTACAAACCATGAAGTATTTCCTCTCTAGGCACACTTTCTTCTGTTCTTTGTTTCCCTTTCTCCTTTTCCTCCAAGCTAAAAAACAAGTTTGGATTTTGATGATTTGTTATTCACTATTAGCCTAATTTTAATAAAGAGGTTGGAATAACAGGAGAGTATGAGGAGAAAAAATAATATACATTTTTTCTTAATGAAATATGTAATATACCAAGTTCAGTCCAACCTTATTGAGTGCTAACTTGGTCAGGCAGTATGTTAGGCCTCATGGGATGAAGTAAGTGGTGATCTAATTCATGACCTAGAGAGGGACATAGGTATGAAAATAATTATAAAAAGTGATGGATGCACTCATAAAATGAGGCTTAAAGTATAGATATAGTAATAATAGGTAATTCACTTAACTTTCCTATGTTATGTGATCCTATGAAGTTGGTTAGGTATTAGTCTTATCATCATCATTCCCATTTTACAGATGGGAATACTAAGGCACAGAGTAACTCACCTAAAGTCCTAAGAGCCTGATTTGAACCTAGGTATTCCTGCTCCAGAGTCCATGCACATAACCACTAAACAATCATGTCTTTCTGTAATACCAAGCAGGGAAGGATTATAGCTCTCGAGGATCAAGAAGGATTTTTTAAAAATTAAAACTTACAACTAGTGTTAATTGAGCATCTATTAAATGGCAAGCAGTGGGCAAGGAGTTGGATATACAGGAGTGAAAAAGATAGTCACAGTCCATGCCTTCATTAAGCTTCCAATCTAGTAGAGGAGCCATACAGCAAAAAAACCCCAAATGAATACATAATTATATACTTTACATATATATATTTATATATATATTTATACTTATATAAATATTTATATATACAAATATATATATTTACACTATATATATATTTATATATATACACACACACAATAAAATGGTAAGACTTCCCCAGAGTAAGGGACCTGGAAGGGAGCCCCGGTAGGGGAAACACTTAAGGACTGAAATCCATGCCCCAGCCCCCAAACCTAAACATCTCTAACTTACTACTCAGTGTCCAAGGGCCAGGCAAACGGATGCAGTCTGGGTCATGGAAAAGCGGGGATTTCAAGGCAGTGGAACGTGGTCACAGGACCAAAACACCAACAGCTAGCTACAAGGATGATGTTTACCTTCCTGTACTGTTAACAACCTGGCCTGGTGGGAGCACCAACATTGAGCCTTTGCCCGCTTTGGAGGTCACACAAGCTTTGGCTGCAGCCCGGACTCCTCTGCCAGCCCTCACTTCTCCATCTGGTTTCTGGAAGACATCGGGAAGACTCAGCTAAATGAACATTTTGTTTTCCCCTTGCTGGCTCAGCCTGGGATTGCCGAGACCAGGGACTCGCAACGTCTCTCGTGCGCCCCCGCGCGGCCATCTGCGAACTTGCAGGCTGCCGCTGCCTGTGGAGTCCAAAGGGAGCAAGTTTGGTGCAGGTGGCTGGGGTTTTCATTTCTAGCCTCTCCTGGTGGAAGGGAATCAACCTGCTGTTGAAGCATGTGGCCTGTCTTCATAAGCGTGCAGCAAACCAAACACCTGGCAAACCTCTCTGGTTAGAATCCTCTTATGGCGGTAGAAAACCAGTGATCAAAGGAGGGTTTGAAAGAGGGAGTAATTGTTTCCGTTATGGACATGAAACTCCAAGGCTGGGGAGAGAAGTCCTAGTGGTGTTTCCAGCGAGCCCTTGAGCTCTGGCTCAGATCCTTAAGCCATATTTTATTGATGCAGCTTTGCCTTCTCAAACGATCACAAATAATGGCTTCATGAAGCCTGCTCTGTGGCTGAGGGGCTTTCAGGTAAGGAAATCATCTACTCACTAGTCCGACGCTAAGGGGAATGAGATGCAGGTAGGCGCTGGTGTGGTCCTCTAATCCCCCAAGGAAACAGGGACGCCACTCCCACCCTTATGCAATGGCCCGAAACAAGTGTGTTGTGGCCTTCCCATTCCTGAAAACAACACGTTTTCAGTTTAATTCATGAGTCAGAACGGGGCTATCTGGCCTGCATTCTATTTGACAGCCAGAAAAGGAAGTCTGTCTGAGAGCAGATGGGGAAGTGGTTTACAGAGATGATGCAAAGCCTGCCTGCACCTGTTGTGTGATGCTGAGCAGGTTTCTAACTTACCTGGTTCTTAGTTTCCCCTTCTGTAAACAATAGGGACAATAATACCGATCCTGAAGTATTGTGAAGATTCATTAAGTTCCCTACCTGCCTCCCCCCCCTTTTTTTCATTATGCAAAATTTCAAACATACAGCAAAGTTGAGAATTTAACAGAGAACATCCACCAACAAGATTCTGTCATTAACACTTTATAAGACTTGTTTTACAACACCTCCTATCCATCCTTTAAAAAATGTATTTCAAAGTAAATTGCAGAGTGATTTGTAAAATAAATTGTATTTTGGGCATCTGACCTAGTCAATCTGAAGAGCATGTGATGCTTGATCTCGGGGTCATGAGTTCGAGCCCCACATTGGGTGTAGAGATTACTAAAAAAATAAACTTAAGCAAAAAAATTGTATTTGGCACTGTGCCTGGCCACATATTTTAATTCAATAAATATTTGAATAGTTATTCTGTGCCAGGAACTAGGCTAGGTGCTGGGGATACAAAAATGAGAAAGACATTGTTTTTGTCCTTAAGATATTCAGAATTTGGAGCAAACCAGAGGCAAGTTAACAGATACCTCTTCTCCCACCATCTAGTTAACATTATAAGGGAAGCTCAGGGTGTCCAGAAGCCGTGGAGAGAGACTTATCGGCGTCTGTGGAGTCAGAAAGCTTCCCTGAGGAAGTGGCATTTACAATGTTTATTTATTTTTGGGACAGAGAGAGACAGAGCATGAACGGGGGAGGGGCAGAGAGAGAGGGAGACACAGAATCGGAAACAGGCTCCAGGCTCTGAGCCATCAGCCCAGAGCCTGACGCGGGGCTTGAACTCACGGACCGCGAGATCGTGACCTGGCTGAAGTCGGACGCTTCACCGACTGCGCCACCCAGGCGCCCCGAGGAAGTGGCATTTAAATGGGTACTTTCGGGGCGCCTGGGTGGCTCAGTCGGTGAAGCGTCTGACTTCGGCTCAGGTCATGACCTCGCGGTCCGTGAGTTCGAGCCCCGCATCGGGCTCTGGGCTGATGGCTCAGAGCCTGGAACCTGCTTCCGATTCTGTGTCTCCCTCTCTCTCTGCCCCTCCCCTGTTCATGCTCTGTCTCTCTCTGTCACAAAAATCAATAAACGTTAAAAAAAATTAAAAAAAAATAAATGGGTACTTTCTTATAGTCCATGAATGCTGCTATATACGTGGTGTGCACATAACTAGCTTTACTCTATACCCCAGGGGAGGTAAGCCAACACTAGAGGTGCACTCCAATCAAGAATCTATGTCCAAAGATGGATAATTGGCAATTGAAAGACCATATGCTCCTGGGATGGCTTTAACTTTCATCAAAAATGAAAGGGTGCATTAATTACCTTATGGGTGATTTTTAAATGCATGAAATCAATGTGTTCGAAATCTGTTGTTGGTAGAAAGATGAAAGAGGCACTCCTCCCCCTTTGCTTCAATAGGGTCTAATGATCTAAAGACCAACACCTTCAGAGGATCCTGCTAGGTCTGGAACAATCAGTTCTGCCTTCCCCCTCCCACCTCCAGCCCGCCCCCTCAGGAAGCATTATTTATCTGATGCGACAGAAAGTCTGAATGTTGTAGCAGTTGCCTTGGGAGTGGAACTTTTTAAACCAGGTGTTTGTGGAAGGACCTAAAACAATTGCTCTTAACTCTGGCCACATGTTAGAATCCCCTGGGGAACTTAAAAAAAAAAAATCCTTGAGTCTCACCTTCCCTCCCTGCAGTCCCCATGTAATTGGTCTGGGGTGTGGCCTAAGCTTTGGGCATTTAAAATAGCCTCAGGTGATTTTAATGTGCAGCCAAGGTCGTGGTCTAAAAAAGACAGACTGGGCAGCTCACTGAGCTTTCTGGACAGGTGGGGGCTCTGTGTTGTGCTGCGAACACATGTTTATATAGGTGGCTGACGACTTGCTCTGGATCCAACACAGCTCAGCAAGGCAGTGAGGGAGGAGGCCTGTATTCCTGTCTGCCTTTAACTTGTCGGAGGCCACTGGTATCTATCAAAAGAGCTTGGCGATTATAGGGGTGCCTGGGTGGCTCGGTTGGTTAAGCATCTGACTCTTGGATTCAGCACAAGTCATGATCTCATGTTTCTTGAGTTCGAGCCCGCATCGGGCTCTGCGCTGATAGGGCGGAGCCTGCTTGGGATTCTCTCTCTCTCTCTCTCTCTCTCTCTCTCTGCCACTACCCTGCTGGCGCTGTCTCTGTCAACATAAATAAATAAGTAAACTTAAAAAAAAAAAAAAAAACTTGGCGATTGTAAATGACCACAGATAGGAAGGAAAAGGGAGAGTGCTCTAACCTTGTGACTCTCTAACTTCTCTATGTATCTGAGTCACCCGGAGAGCCTGTTAAAACACAGATTTCTGGGGTGACTGGGTGGCTCAGTTGGTTAAACCCAGCCCAACTCTTGATTTCAGCTCAGGTCATGATCTCCCAGTTCCTGAGATGGAGCCCTGTGTTGGGCTCCACCCTGACAGCATGGAGCCTGCTTGGGATTCTCTGTCTCCCTGCCTCTCCCCTGCTTGTTCTCTCTCTCTCTTGAAATAAATAAAGAAACTTTAAAAAACAAGAAACACAGATTTCTGGGTCCTGCCCCCAAGATTGCAATTGCGTTGGTCTAGGGCAGAGCATACATTTGCATTTCTCCTGGGCGATGCTGCTGGATGTTGCTGAAGCTGGTCTGATTACACCTGGAACAGCATTGCATCTGTGTTAATGAACAATCTGGGCAAATTCCTAAGGGTGAGAGAGGATGAGAGAGCTGGGCTTTTTCTTGGAAGTATTTTGTGACACGAGGGTTAATAGGACTGCCAGAGACTTAGATGGAAGCTAAACATGAAGTGCTTCAAACACATGCTGAGTTTGGACTTTACTCTGAGTGCAGTGAGAAGCCACCGAATTAGGCCTACAAGTACCTGGGGGCCCCTGGGTGGTGGCATGGCAGAGGCCAGGTCTCAGTTGGCTGCTCCTGGGGGACCTGGGGAGGGGGTAGTGGTGATGGTGACTGCCCCACAGCTGAGGACACCAGAGCGGGCAGGAGGCTGGAAGAAGGGTGACAAGAACAGAGACACTTCCATGTTTACCCTAAGGCAAGGCCGTCCCTAAAGGAGTTGCAATCCAAAGTCCCATGATGTCTGGGATAGTTAATGTTGTATGTTAACTTTGAGGGTGCTTTTGGATAACACTGACAATTTAAATCAGCAGACTTAGCAGATTGCTCTCGGTAACATGGGTAGGCCTCATCTAATCAGTTGAAAAGAATAAAAAGACTAGCCTTCTTGAGCAAGAGGACATTCTCTGAACTTCATCTGCACTGTTGACTCTCCTGGGTTATGAGCCTGCCAGACTACGCTGCGGATTTTGGGCTTGCCAGCTTTCGTCATTGTATGATCTGGTTCCCAATCTTTAAAATCAGATAAATCATATTCCTCAGGATATGGGGACCATTGGAACCTATTTTCAAACAGCTATCCTGAAGTTCCCAGGAAAAGAAATCATAGCTCTGGCCTTGAGGGGAGTTAAATACCAGCAGCAGCCCCACCTTTACTCCACCATTTCTTCGGTTCTCCCAGGAGAGGAAAGCTAGGCACGTGACCAGTCAAGCCATCAGGCAGTTGACTGTGCACCTGTCATCAATTATGGCTACCTTGAGAAGAAGAATACATAAAGCAGAGTGTATAGGGGAAGTCCTTCCTTGGAAATTCTTCCCAGGATGTGGAGATATATGGGGAGTTGATAGACCAGCTCTTTTTTTTTTTTTTTTTTTTTTGGTCAACAGCTAAAAGGTCTATTTTTCTTTGTTTTCTAGGCTTTGTCTTGAAAGTGCCTTGTGTTGTAGAGCTAAGTTAGGGAGAACTGAAATAAGCTTTAAAAATTTAGGCAAATTTAGAAGCCGTGTGTGGGTGCGCTACAAGAGTGCTAAATTGATGAATCCCACTGAGGTTTACTGAGGATCTAGAAAGAGAATCAGAGAAATTTTTGCTCCTGTGTAACTTCGCCCACCAGGAGTCCTACTACTTAACAGTAACATCTCAGGGCCCAAGACCAAAGCTACTTATTTTCTCCTTTAAGTGACTGGAAATAGAAATGCTATTCAGGAGGGGTGGAAGTGAGTCTTTGACACATGCATGTGCATGCATGTGCGCGCGCGCGCGCACACACACACACACACACACACACACACACTACCCTTCCAAACTTCAGTTTGTATTGGCATTGTGCAGTGAAATGTTTCTTTTTTAGTCTTTTTACTTTTAATTTAGAGACAGAGAGCAAGAGCATGGGAGGGGTGGCAGGAGAGGGGGGAGGAGGGGGGAGAGAGAGAGAGAGAGGGAGAGAGAGATGGGGGAAGGGAGGGAGGGAGAGAGAGAATCGTAAGCTGACGTGGGGCTTGATCCTATGACCCTGGGATCATGACCTGAGCTGAAAGCAAGAGTCACAGGCTCAACCAACTAAGCCACCCAGGTACCCCTCTTTCGGTCTTTACTTAAATATAGAGAATCTGACAATTCTCTGTCAAAAACTTTGCACTGGGATGGCAAAACTGTAATTATTACCCATATTAAAAATGTTGTGTTTAGGGGTGACTGGGTGGCTCATATGGTTAAGCATCTGACTTTGGCTTGGGTCATGATCTCACAGTCCCTGGGTTTGAGCTCTGTGCAGACAGCTCAGAGTCTGGAGCCTGCTTCAAATAGTGTCTCCCTCTCTCTGCCCCTTCCCTGCTCACGTTTGGTCTCTCTCAAAAATAAACATTAAAAATTAAAAAAAAAAGTCATGTCCAAAAGTCTATTCTGATTGACTTTAAATAGAAACATATAAGTATAAATAAAAAAATATAATGGAGTAGGAACTTGGAGCTAAGAAAGACGGACTGACCCAGAGGATTCCCTAAGCATGGGACCTCCAGTATTTGACAAGTATACCGGATAGAATTAACATGATGAATCTGACCTAATCTGTTTTTAAAGAGTCTCATCATCTGGGGGAGGAGGCGGACTTCTTTGACAACAGATGGGCGGGAAGGTGTGTGGCTGGGTTAAAAGAGCAGGGGTCGGCAATTCCGAATCTCTGGAATGAAGGTGTGTGCCAGGTTAAAATTCCTTGCCAAAGGGCTGCTGGTACTTGAAGTGCCTTGCCTGGTTCTGGAGGCAGGAGAGCAAACCCACGGAATGGATCTAACTCCCCATCCCGGCAGCATGGCTGATGGTGGAAACCTTGGTTTCCGTTCAGTTGTGGCTTTTTATTAGCACAGGCTCCAGTTCCTCAGGCTCACACCATTAGAATCAGTGACACATGTCGCTAACTGATTTGGGGCAAAAGTTCTGAACTAAGCCACCATCAGAAACATGTTTTTTCAAGGTCATTGATTGAAATCAAATCATCAGCATAAATGTCTAATTTCAGGCCACTTCCATATATAGGAAAAGAGGTTTATTGCTAATGTTTATGTAATACTTAACTATGAGCCAGGCACCTCCACTACGGTCTAGACTTGGACTTTACTCATTATAGTACTTAGAAACTTCCCATCTCCACCCCTTTCTAACTGGAGAAACTAAAGCAAGGGGTAATTAAATAGCTTGGACAACATCACAAAGCTAGTGAGTCAGGATTCAAACTCAAGAGGATGCCAGGACTTGCCCTCTGGATTATCAGACTGGCTCTTTTATAAAGCATCTATTTTAGGAGTGCCTGGGTGGCTCAGTCGGTTAAACGTTCGACTTTTAAAAAACATTTTTAGTGTTTATTTATTTTTGAGAGAGCGAGTGAGTGAGCAGGGGAGGGGCAGAGAGAGGGAGAGAGAATCCCAAGCAGGCTCCTTGCTCTCAGCACAGAGCCTGATGGGGGGCTCAAACCATGAACCATAAGATCACAACCCGAGCCAAAACAAAGAGTCTGATGCTCAACTGAGCCACCCAGGTGCCCCTAAACATCTTACTCTTTTTTTTTTTTTTCAACGTTTTTATTTATTTTTGGGACAGAGAGAGACAGAGCATGAACGGGGGAGGGACAGAGAGAGGGAGACACAGAATCGGAAACAGGCTCCAGGCTCTGAGCCATCAGCCCAGAGCCTGACGCGGGGCTCGAACTCACGGACCGTGAGATCGTGACCTGGCTGAAGTCGGACGCTTAACCGACTGCGCCACCCAGGCGCCCCTAAACATCTTACTCTTGATCTCAGCTCAGGTCTTGATCTCAGGGCTGTGAGTTCAAGCCCCATGTTGGGCTACATGCTGGGCATGAAGCCTACTTAAAAAAAAAAAAAAAATATATATATATATATATATATAGAGAGAGAGAGAGAGAGAGAGAGAGAGAGAGATGGGGTAGGGGAGAGAACACCTATTCTAACACCTGGCAACATACTTGCCATGAGATAGCTATTAATGGATCCCAGATTTTAATAGTACTGGAAAACTTTGTGAAAAGTTAGATTCCCCCGGCCACGCCCCGCCCTTTAGGGAACAAAGAGGCTGAAGAAAAAGCCAAATCAGATGCACAAATTGCACTTTTTCATATATAATAAGACTCTATTTGCTCTTTAGGCAACTATACTTATTTATAATCTTTGGAAACAACTTACACATACATTCAGCAGTTTCATGTTTCCTGATTTACTTCCCTCTCATGCTAGAACCCCAATTACTATACTTAGATTTCCCAAATGATGAGGACAAAACAATACATGTACTATGGCAGAACCCCTTTCTTCAAAACATTCCCATCTTCGTGGCCTCTTGGCTTGTCAGTAAGTTCTGATGCAAAGAAGCATTTTTGGCAAGGCAATTACTTAGAGACGGAACCAGTTATGAGAATTTTGGTCAATTTACTGCAGTAAGGAATATAGAGCACAATTCTTGTATCAGTAGACTTCTAATGGCATGACCTAAGAGGATTATGTGTGAGACACAACAACAGTATATTATTTCAAAATGTATATTTAACGGCCATTCCATCAAAATCAAGCAGAATCAGGGGCGCCTGGGTGGCGCAGTCGGTTAAGCGTCCGACTTCAGCCAGGTCACGATCTCGCGGTCCATGAGTTCGAGCCCCGCGTCAGGCTCTGGGCTGATGGCTCAGAGCCTGGAGCCTGTTTCCGATTCTGTGTCTCCCTCTCTCTCTGCCCCTCCCCCGTTCATGCTCTGTCTCTCTCTGTCCCAAAAATAAATAAACGTTGAAAAAAAAAAATTTAAAAAAAAAAAAAAATCAAGCAGAATCACATTTCAAAAGTATTCCACGAAGTCTTATGTGTGGGTGTGTGTATGCACACACGTACTTTTTATTTTAAGGTGCATTTTCAAGTTTTATTTGGGCTTCATTTCTTCTTGGCTGCCTCAGGGGTTCTTACAGGTACAATTAGCATAGAACTTCTGAGGCCTATAGCTTCCTGTGCACTGAAAGACAAGATCCTCATAACACTGCACATCTTGGATACATTAGAAATTCCACAAGCCATATGTAACTTCAGAAAACTCAATGCCAGTCATGAAAGACATTTTCAACATAAGATTTAGGCACTCTATACTTTGGAATAGCCACAAAATATTCCAACAAGAGTTAATGCACTTTGTGATTACATCTACTCAAAGATAAGTCTCAATTAAAATCTGTAATTATTAAATAACATTTTAAATTAGAGCCCATTACATGTTGACAATTACTGTGGACCATTCGCAGCATAGTGTTTTAGTTCAAAGATGCTACAATACTTCAATTACTGATCCTGGTACCCCTCTTTTATGGTACATTTTTTACAGAAGAACCTAAACTATTCACTGATAAGCAGCTCCCCCATTTTCCTGTGAATACCTACATAAGAATGCCCCTATTCAACTTTAAAGGTATTTTTGTATTTTCTGCTGTAGTTGCTTTGTTAGCGTGTCAAACTTCGGCAGATGGGGGGCTTCCTGACGATCAGGAAACATTAGCCAAGTACCCATCACTGATTCTCAGGCTGAGTTCATTTCCACCGTCACTTTGCGGCTAAGCATGTTGCTCTATCCCTATGTTCCTACAGATTGTACTGCTAGCTTGAGCGGTATGGAGCCAAGGGGAAGGATACTCAAATCTGTCACTCTACTTTGCACAAGTCCAAGGCCACCCAGGCCACATCTGACTTACGATCTCTACAGTGTGGTTGTCAGGCTTCCACCTCGTCTTCTGAAGACTGAAGGGTGGGAATGATGCCTGCCTACTGAGATGCCATTAACTCCAGATGAACTTCCTGGACTTGAAGGTAATTTAGCATGGTTAGAATTCAGAACATGGATGCTAATTTTTCCTGCTGAGAATAAGGTGCTTTTTCTCAGTGGTATACATTTATTTAGCTAAGAAAACAATTAGAAAGCCTTCCAGAGTTTTCACATTACAGTGTGCATATTGATTCATCATAATCACCAATGACTAGTTTATAAAGATCCGCCAGGGAAACGAATTTGAGACTTACTTGACTATAAGTCGTGCAGAAAAGAGCACAGTAATTTCCCATAGGAGAACTGGGTATTTTATCATGGGGATCAATGGTAAGTTAATTATACTACTAATGTTTTCTGCCATACTTGAAGAGACAATTAGCATACGTAAATCATGAGTGAGATGACAAGTTGCTTAATGTTTGTTTCTGTTCTTCAGATGCCAAGTGAGCTTGCTGTTAAGCCTCTGAGTGAGGAGGAATGGGCAGAGAAGGGCACAAGGAATGAGGGGTTGTTAACTTCGGTTTCAGCAAATATAATCAGAACCAGCTACTACTAGTAGATAAACATGGATGTTAGATGCATATCAGAGAAGACTCATTCGAGTTTTGGAAATTAACCCCACCAAGAGGTGACGGTTGATTTGGGAAATTCACACGAAATCTAGCTTCCTCTCCTGAGCAGAGAGGGTGAGATGGGAAATGAAAGCGGATTCTAGTGGAGGCTGCTTTTCATCCTCTCTCAGGGCTTCATCTTCCTATGGATATTCTACAATACCTATCTTGAGATTAGGACACGAGGCTCATGACAGCACAGTTAAGGTTACAGTCCCTTTCTGGTGTTTTAGAATGGCCACAGCTTGCTCATGAGTGACACCTTCCAGGGTCTCGCCATTAACGGCTAAAATCTGATCGCCTCGCTTCAACCGGCCGTCATCTGCAGCTGCTCCCTACAAATAAGAAACATTCCAGTTTAATCCAGGACCACGCAGTTAACAAATAATATTAATATTAGGGTGTGTTTATCAAAAGAGTAACTTTAAAAACTACCAGTTAAAGTTATTTCTAGGTAATGTTTTTAAACTAAGAAAATTAAGAATGTAGGATGTGTTATTTGAATAATGGTTGAATAGTAACCATAATTATGCACTGTTTAAATAACATACTAGTAGAAATGTACTGACATTCACATTTCTTTTAATACGAGTAGGACCTTATTTCAATATTCCATACTGAATGGAATTTGAATGTCATATTCATGAATACCTAATATACTGACAAAGGCAGAACTGAATCTGGTGTTAAGTCTTATTGCCAGCACCATCATGATATAGGGTTCCCGTTGTATTATTAAGGTATCTTCCCTGCAGTGATTGGTCAAAAATGAGTGTAGCCTTGGGGCGTCTGCTGGCTCAGTCAGAAGAGCATGAGACTCTTGATCTCGGGTTTGTGAGTTTGAGCCCCGTGCTGGGTGTAGAGATTACTCAAATAAATAAAAAAAAGATGTAGCCTCTAGATGGGGTGAATTGTATAGTATGTGAATTCTATCTCAATAAAGCTGTTCTATATATAAATACACAAAGTGTAGCATCTCTGAAATTTTGCAATATCATCTTCAAAAGCTTCAGCTTATCTTTGATCATTTAGAGTTCTAAATGACTACTTTCATTATACATTCAGTCATGCATGGCTCCTCAAAATTGCACAAAGCAAGTGAAACTTGGGCTTTTTTAAATTCTAAAGCCAAGTACCTAAAAATACCATGATATTACTAGAAATACTTTGGATGGGTAAGGAAAGAAAAAACCTAGGAAAAGATTTGTAGGAGGCTTTCTCCTTCTGTTGGGGTAACTGTGAAAATCCCTTAAAACATTAGTGCTGGAAGAATCCTCTAAATGATGTTGAAGTGCTGGGGAAAATAATTAAGGCCCACAGGCACCCCTGTCCTGACTCACTCAGAAGCCAAACTAAGAGGCACTAACTAATGCTTCAGAGACTGGTGTCTACCTGCAGCATGGAGGTCCTGAGGTGATGGGTGAATTATCTAGACTGTCAAAACCGTGGAAAGGGTGGAATTCTGGTAAAGGTATAATAAAGAATATTCAAAACCATGTCTGTACTGGGGGGAAATACCAAAATTAAATAAATTGTAACTTCATTCAAATCTTTTTTTTTTTCTTTTACGAAAGTGTGTTAACTGCAACACAGACAAGATTAAACAACTTGTGGATAAAATCAGAATTACTTAGCAAACTTGATTTTATTAAATGTTACAGGCTAAGATTTGAGGGCTTTAGGAAACCTCAGATAGCTGTAATTTTTTTTTAAAGCATGTTAAGTTTTTCAAGTTTTCATTTTCAGTAATGCAAAACAGGATGACATTTCAACTTTCTGCGATTTGTACATTCTTTAACAAAAAATTTTTTAATGTTTATTCATTTTTGAGAGAGAGCGAGCAAGTGTACGTGCACAAGTGGGGGAGGGGCAGAGAGAGAGGAAGACAGCATTTGAAGCAGGCTCCAGGCTCTGAGCTGTCAGCACAGAGCCTGATTTGGGGCTTGAACCCATGAACCATGAGATCATGACCTAAGTCAAAGTCGAGTCGGACCCTCAACTGACTGAGCTACCCAGGAAACTCCCAAATTTATTTCTTAGTTGAGCAAGAGAAGTATTAAAAGAAGGTTAGGGACACTAACAAGGTCACATAAAAACTCACGCCCTGTGGGCATCCGAGATTCAGAAACTTGAGAAGACAAACATTTTTAAGAATATATGTTCATTGTTGAAAAACAGGGAAAACATACAGCTATCGTTTCTATAGCTTCCAGATTCCTATGGGGGAAATGTTTAGCTTAGCATCAAAATTCACTTTTATGATGGACTTCAACATTTAAAAAAAAGAAAAAACTTGGGGCGCCTCGGTGGCTCAGTCGGTAAGCATCCGACTTCAGCTCGGGTCATGATCTCGTGGTTTGTGAGTTCGCGCCCCGCATCGGGCTCTGTGCTGACAGCTCGGACGGGGCCTGGAGCCTGCTTCGGATTCTGTGTCTCCCTCTCTCTCTGCTCCTCCCCCACTCACACTCTGTCTCTCTCTCAAAAATGACTAAACATTAAAAAAAAAATTAAAAAAAAAAAAAAGAAAAAATTGGGGCACCGGGGTGGCTCAGTCGGTTAAGTGTCTGACTCTTGATTGGCTCAGATCACGATCTCATGGTTCGTGGGATTGAGATCCGTGTCAGACTCTGAGCTGGCAGTGTGGCCTGCTTGGGATTCTCTCTCTCTGCCCCTCCCCTGCTGGTTCTCTCTCTCAAAATAAATTAAAAAAAAAAAAGAGAGAAAAACTCTTTTGCCAGATTTTGGTTTACTGCTTGTCTAAAGAAAACTTTTAAATTTGGATATACTGGTTTCACTCTAACAAATGAAAAAAGAAAAAGCCATCAAATGAGATTGAGTTATAATAAACTCTATGGAACTAATAATTGTTTGCACTAGAATATTCTTTTATTGAGACTGAACTAAGTAGGCCATTAGCTAAGGCTTTAGAACTTTTTCTTTTTTTAATTGGGCTTCTCAGATTTAGCTGTGCCTTACTTTACAAACAAGGGTCTATTCCTTAAAAATAAAACATACCAGGGATGTTCAATATTTCCTACTATGTTACTACTTGCATAGCTGCTTTCTAAATGGCATCTTCCGTGAGGGTCTTTGAAAAGAGATTCTGTGGGAGCTGCAGCACATTCATTATCCCCCACTGCTTTGTCCCACTGTGATTTGATGGTAGTTTCTTTTCAAAAACCCACCAGCAATGCACGGCCATTTCATCCTCCACTGTATGTTCTGGTGACCCGACAAAAGGTGCCTGGCCCTGGCTCACTACCTAGGAGTTGTCTAGATGGGCGTGGCTGGTGTGGCCTTCTAACTCTGGACTGCAGGTCAAAAGACCTGAGAAGCTAACCAGTCCTCTGATCTACCTACAGTTACGAAGTGAACAGGGAATTACAAACATTCTGGAAGGGCTTTACAGAGAGGCAAAGGCGGGGAAGTAGATTGTGTTTTACACTATTCTTATCTATATAGTGGCTCTTTTAAAAGCAGAGTATAGGGGCGCCTGGGTGGCTCTGTTAGGTGTCCAACTCTTGGTTTTGGCTCAGGTTGTGATCTCACGGTTTTGTGAGTTCGAGCCCTGCATTGGGTTCTGTGCTGGCGGTGCGGAGCCTGCTTGGGATTCTCTCTCTCTGTCCCTCCCCCATGCTCTCTCGCAAAAATAAATAAACTTAAAAAAATAAAAGCAAAGTATAATAATGCACCCAAAGAATAATTATCACAATTACTTACGGTGTTGCCTTAGGAAAAGGAGGGTCTCTCAGTGGCTTACCACCTTGGGAATTATTAGACTGGGGCAGCACCACTATCTAGAATGTTTCTGATCTGCTTTCCCTCTTCCCTTTTGCCCATCACCAGGTCAACAGATGTGTGTGTTTGGGAATAACATGTCTCCTTAATAGGCACCCTAGCAAATTGGAAACAGGTGGGTAAATCTGCAGCTACCTAATGTGTTCCAAAAGGAAATGCCAAATGACTTAAGGATTATGTCAGGTCATGGTTAGGCTCAATTAACAGGTGCTAAGAGCCGCACAGGTAAAAGTAAACTTGTTATTTAGTGTAGAGTATAGCTTTCTAGAAAGAGAATCTACCTTATTTATTCTCTTAAAGACCTTTATTTCTTTAGGAAAGAGCAGTAGGAGGCCATCGGATCAATTAATAAAAAAAGACTGTCATAAAACCAATGAAGAGTAAAATTGTACTATTAATACTAAGTCCTTTTCCGAGATCTTCAGAATTGACAATAAAATTGAATTCCAACTTTAAAAGTCACAATAAAGTTAAAAGTAACTTATCTGAGAGCCATCTAGAGGCAGCAGTTGGAATGGACACCATGACCTATGTATCAAGTAGGATGTATTGGAATATTTAATTCCTGAAAAACACTATTATCCAGCTGGAGTCTAATTTAGTGGGCTGATCGTGCAAGTACTCAGCAGAGGGCTGGAAGAGAGAGACAGCAACTTAAGGTAAAGGGTCCTGAGATTTCTGGTGATGTACGGCCATTAATGCTGCACTGACCCGAGGCTTGTGCAGAGCTTTCTGCCACGGCCCTGTGCGGTCATCTTTTCTTGAAGGAGAAAGCCAAACTTTTGTTCTAGCCTGGAATAACACTTCCAAGGCCAGCTTCCAAAGAGCCCTGCACTGCTCCTTATGTTGTGTTGTTGAAAGAAGACAATCTGTAAAATCGACTTTTGTAGATTTTTTTTTTCACTAGTCTGCTGTGGGAATGTCCTACACAAGGTGAAAATGCAATGAGCATACAAGCACACACCCAGGTATAGCTAAAAGTAAGCAAAGCAAAGCACTTAGAAAAAAATCTCACCTAGGTTAAAAAAAAAAAAGTACAGTAAAAAGGAAAAAAATACCTTTGCAAATATAGTCTTGACATAAATTGGCAGGTCTCCATGGGGACTTCCATAACCCCCTACAATACTAAACCCCAATCCTTCAGAGCCTTTCTCCAAAGTAATAATCTTAGGTGGAGGTGTTCTGAAAACACAATGCACGCTGTTTAATTCAAGAATAGATATTGAGAGGGAATTTCATTTTAATGGAAGAACACAGATTTGAGAGAGACTTTCATACTGCGAAACTATGAAGGCCAGTTTATCAAATCAAACTCTCAGAGAGTAATCAGAAACTGATTTTTACATTTCCTGTGTCATGCAGGACTAATGGCCGATGTCTTAATGACTTGATGTCTTAAGGGGTGTTCTCTTTCATAAAAGTCACTGTTTTTTAGTGAAAAAGAAAGTCAGGATGCCGAGGTTGTTAAAGCAGCCGTCTGTATGCTTGGCTTTTAACTTTTACGCTTACTGTGCTTACTGTTTAAAGCTGAATGAAATGGTCTCCATATCCTTGAAGAATGTGCATGGGGACAGAGAGGTGGGGTATCACCTTTGCTTAGTGGCAGACCACCAGTCTACAGGTGGGCTTCTCTCCAGAACAGGTGATGGCAGCCCAATGGCTCAGTCAACTGCCGCTCCTTTTCTGCCTGAATAGCCTCACCACACCTCACCTACCACTTCCACCTAGGGAACCGGGGTGGGAACTCCTTCTTCAAAGCCCATCTCCAGTGTGATGCTTTCCTGACTCCCTTGGGAGAATTAGCCAATCCTCCTCTGTGCTCCCTTTGCACTTGGTCCAGATTTCTAGTATAGCACTTGTCATAAGATGGCGTGATCACTTAGCCATCTTTCTCTTCCACCAGACCATGAACTCCTCACGTCATCCTCTCCCATCTGAGTATTGATCATCTGAGTATTCCCAGCAGTATGCACTGTGCATGTCACCAACTCAGGATCATGACCATGTATGTGAGAAGTGGAGTCCAGGAGAGAAGAAAGAAGCCAAGGAGAAGCAAAATGGGTAAGGGCAATCTGTTTCAAATGGGTAATTTAGATTTTCAAAGTTTCGTCCAGTGTGGAAGTCTTCTCTCTTAGAAACAACATGGCTAAAAATTAAATTATCTACGTGGGCTCAAGTAGTTTAAGCTTATCTAATGCCAATTTCTTCTTCCCAAATGCCCTTGTCCAAAGGGTAGAAACCTGAAGGAACTCCGGTACCCCAGACCCTGCCATCTTATTTGTAGGAGGTTCATTTTTGTATTGTGGCAGCCTCACCTGTTTTGTGGCAGCATGTGTGTGTGGGACACAGAGCCACGTGATACAAACTCAGCCACTCGTGTATTTAGAGAATTTTGCAAAACTGGGATATAAGCAACCTTTGAATATGCTATTCTGTCTAACTAGAGTATTCTTCCCTCTCTCCCGCCTCAATTTTGCCTGGCTTTTCTTAGGGTTGATTTTCAGCTGGTTCACACCGATAGGGGTGTTTATTGATGTATTTACTGGTTGTTTCCAGCAGGCAACCCCTAGTAATTGCTGAATGTCCATGCCGTATAAAGTGCTAAGTGTTTTGAATGCCACTCCTGCTTATTCCAATTCTTTCAAAACTAAGCTGAAGCATTCGTGCGTCCAAGTATACCCCCTAATTGAGTTGTGCCACCCTGTCATGGTTTCACAGGACCCTGTGCTTACTTATCTCTCCCATGGAACTCAGCTCCCCTATGCTTATCAACTCTTACAAACATGGATTCAGGGGCCTGGTTTTCCAATTCTCTGGCAGTTCCTTGAGGACTGGGGCAATGCCTTCACTTATGTTTCAAAGTTTGAATCTCCCAAACCCCATCCAGGACAGTGTCTGACCTTAGGCAGGTGCTCAATAAATATCTGCTGAATGGATGATAAATTATCGCCTAGGGCCAAATGGTAATGACGTCATGGGTAAGGCTCTACATTTCATGACTTTGGGGACTTGTAAGTATTCTTAGTAATGGCCCACTGGCCAGATGTGAATTTGATTCATGTTACCTCTTGCAAACACAGCCGCCCATTTCTAAGCATATTGAAATGGGAATCTAGATGTCCAAAGTATTGTTTTAGAGCTGGGCCCTGGGAGCCACCAAATCATTAGAGACCTTCATAATTGTGCTTCTTCACTATTAGAGACCTGTTTTCAGGGGGAGAGGGAGGAATGCAGTTCCACTCATCAGATGGAGTTTGCCTCCATTTATCTCACATTTTCAATTAGTTTTAATTTACTTTCATATAGAAGACTAATAAAAAAATCTCCAAATGTTAACAGTGGTTGGATTATAAGTAATTTATAAATTCTTTTATGCTAGGGGCCCCTGGGTGGCTCAGTCGGCTAAGTGTCCAAGTTTGGCTCAGGTCATGATCTTGCAGTTTGTGGGTTCGAGCCCCACATTGGGCTCTGTGCTGACAGCTCAGAGCCTGGAGCCTGCTTCAGATGCTGTGTCTCCCTCTCTGCTGCTCCCCTGCTCGTGCTCTGCCTCTCTTTCTCTCAAAAATAAACATTAAAAAAAAAGAAAAAAGATCTTTTATGCTAGTGGTTCCCAACTTGCCAGGAGCTGTGAAATTATACCAAAGGAACCAAGATTATAAGGGCATCTCTGTACTTCCATAGGGACATCAAATGATGCTAAAAATGTACTAACTACTCTTCCTATAAGGGCCCTGATTTTTTTTTGGAAAGGGCCATTATAACTTAAAAATGTGCTAATTTTGTGTATTTGTCACATTTTAATAGCATGCATTTATTACTTTCATAAGAAAAAAGTAAAATGAGTTAAGATTAATATCCTTTCCTTAAGAAAAACAATCTCAAAGATGTCACGTAAGCTGTGAACTACCAGGAAAAAGTTGGAAATGGTGGTGATCATCAGATCTTTCTAATGAACCATTCAGATCAGTCAACAAGCATTTACTGAGCACATACCGGTGACCAGGCACTGGCAGTACCGAGAGCATTAACTTCAGGCGACATTTCTCCAAGTATGGATCCTCGGCCTATGGGTAGCAAAAGTGCCCTGGGGAACCCACTGTAGCCCACCTAGTCAGAATCTCTGAGAATGAGGTCAGAGAAATTAGCATTTTTAAATATGCTCCTTAGATATTTAATACGCACATTCTAGTTTGAGAAACACTGCTTTAACGAACAATTTTAACCGCGATGACTGGTTTTAATGAAGAATGCCAGGAGTTGTAACAGTAAGATTTAACCTCAGAACAAGATTTTAGCTTAGAAAACATAGTTCTTTGCATAATAAAGCAGGGTGCACCAAGGTTGTAAATATGGGATTTCTTAGGGAAGAAGGCACCATGTCAAAGTGACCAGATGTAGTGTGTGTGCAGGCCCCGTGACAGCAGTCTGTTAAGAAGTCCTATGTGAAGCAAAGCCTGGTGAGATATAAGGAAACCTTGGTGTGTGTCTGGAGATTCTCTAGGAGTTAGAAAAGGTAATATGTACTTCCCCCCTCCTCTTCCTTAGAGAGCACTCTAGATTCTGGAAAAGGTCTCACTGAGCCTTGCCCACACATGTAATAGGCACTCTGCATCTAGAATACTCACTCAGTGACTTCTGGATGGTGTTCAGTCGTGGGAGAACCAAGATGGTAGCTCGCAGACATGTTTTCAAGCTGAGTTGCTATGGCACTTATATTGGTATCTGCTACAACCTGGGGGAAAAACCAGAACAAGAAAACCCACTGTAAATTAGGAGAGAATTGGAGAAACCATACCATATTCAATGGTTGGTTCTCATCCTCATGTTATTCAGACTATCTGCAGCATTTGACACAAATGGATTATTCTCTCAAATGATTTTCTTCATTTGGCTTCCATAACACCATACTTTACTGGTTTCCTTTCTACCTGCCGGCCGTTCCTTCATATATCCTAAGCCTCTATTAGAGTGCCACAGGGCTCAGTCCTTAAATTTCTTATCTCTCCCATCTAAACATCCTCTTAGTTATCGCCTCTTATCTCATTTCATCCCACTTGATAACTTAAATACCATCTACGTAATGATAATTCCTGCATCTGCAGCACCACCTCTTACCTCTAGATTTATATGTCCAATCACCAATTAGTGGGATGTCCAACACCGACCTTTATTCCCATAACCCTCCTCATCTCAGGTAATGGCCACTTCATTCTGTCAGTTTCGGCAAATGCCTTGGTATCATCCTTGACTACTCTTTCCCTCACAACCTGCGTTCAGTCCTCATAAAGTGCTGTTGGTCTTCCTACAGAATCATCTCTTGCCTGGAGTTTTACAAAAGCCCCCTTGCTTGTGTCCTTGCTTCCGCCCCTCCCCCACTCAGTCCGTAGCAGCTAGAATGGTCCTGTTAAAACACAGCAGATTATTTCACTCTGCTTAAAACTTAAAGCAGAGGAAACCCAACTCCCTAGGATCACAAGCTCAAGTCCTTACTATGATCTACAAGGTCATCTGCAGGTGACCTACCCAGCTATGTCTCTGCCTTCAGCTCTTAACATTTTCCTCTGCATTCACTGGGTTCCAGCCACACTGGCCTCCGTGCTGTTCCTCTAACGTGCCAGAGGCATCTCCACCTCAGCGCTTGGCAAGTGGAACATTCTGCGTTCAGTGTCTGCATGGCTAGCTCCTTCACTTCCCTCAGGACCTTGGAGACTGTAACTAAAATTTCTGTGCCAACACCCAGCCCAACATTTCATACCCTCCTTTGCTTTCTGATTCTTTTGTTTTGAAGAACAAAACAGAGGTCACATGCAAAGACAATAATACTCTCTAATAAACTATATATTTTTTAACCTTATTTATTTATTCCCTGTCACGTCATATGAGAGTATGAGAGCAGGAAGCCTGTCCGTTTCATTCACTACTGTATCCTATGTTCAACAGTACCTGGCATATAGATGTTCAATTAATATTTGGTGACTGAAAGAAAATCTGACTCCCTATTATTTTTTTAGATGGTTCCAGACAAAAGTATAGTACATGACATGTAAACACTTTATGTATCTGTAATCTTGCAAATAGTATTCAAGAGAAATATGGTATAGCTCCAACAGCTCATACTAGGACTGAGGTTCAATGAGTTCAGTTTCTGTCATTTAAATGGTGCTGTGCCTGAGTTTCAGCTTGCTCATCTGTTGAATGGGAATCAGAAAAGCCTGCCTTGTATGCTAAGCCTGGAGGTGTCTTCCACCTCTACGAGTTATCAGAGCTTCTTTCTCAAGAGCTCCTGGGCTACCCCTGCTTCTGATCAGTGGTTCTTCTTCTAGGGTATAATACTCAGTGCACAAGAATAGAGTGCAATGCAAAGAACTGGATTTGACTGCAGTTTCAGAATAAGCCAACAGAGGGCATGGCTGCCTAAATTGCTAAACTTAGCTGTATCTGTTAATGGAGTTTTTAGAACAAGGAAAGCAACAGGCCAGTCCTGGCAGAGTGAGAACACATTTTGGTGAAGTATCCTATTCTGGGAAAACATGGCTGTGTGCAAGTTATGGAATCTTCTGGAAATACCATCCTATACAGAATGTCTGAATGAACTGGGCAAATATTTAGGATAAGAGAAAGAGGAAGAAACAGATTCTCCTTGACCACAAGAGCCCCTCTACTTTCCAATAGCCTTTTTTTTTTACTCTCCCCACAGCAAGTGTATTGGAGAAATTGTCTTTGCATGTGACCTCTGTAATTCTAACCTACACCATCTTCATGAACTACTCCATTCCAGCAGCTATCCCTAAACTTCCATTCAAGTAGCCACCAGACCTAAACTTCTGTGACTTCTGCCACTTTCTGGCTTTCCCCATGCTGCTGGGGCCCACTTTTCTACCTCTTGGCTATTCTGTTGGCCCCTGTGGCTCAGTCCTGTATCCCCCTTCCCACATGCACACTCAGGGTCTAGGTGACAATGTATATATTCTCGTAGCTTTAAATGGCAACAAGGTGCTGACAGTTCCCAGCCTAGTCGGCTATATCCACTTGCCAATTCACCATCTGCATTTTAACAACTCAAGGGCTTATTATGATTAACACAAATTCAAACTCTTGATCCAATAACCATTTTTCAATGAATTTGAAAAATTCTTAGTAAATGGCACCTCTGGCTACCTAATTAGAAATGCACTAGGTGGAATATTGAAAATACTTGATTTCTGGCTGGTGACGACTGTCCAACTAGAAAAGATGCCAGGATGCTAACCACACAGGTACTGTCTCTGAATATCAACCTGATACATCCGTGTCTCACCTGCCATATGCAATCCACCACCAAGTCCTCTGGATCCTACCTCTAAAGTACTTCTCAAATCTGTTTTCTTTTCACCTCTGTGGTGACCATCCTAATCAATTCATCATCACCAACTGCCTTTTAACCAGCATCCCCAGTCATCCTCTTTCAATCTCTTCTATACAACAGCCAGTTATCTTTTTTAACATAAAATGGATAATGGCACTCCCCTGCTTAAAACCTTCCAGTGGTCTCTCTTTGTACTCAGAATAAAATCCAGACTTCCTAATTATAAACACAAAGGTCCTCCCCTAGGAGGTCCTGCTCCTCTAATCCCATTATCTCCTTCCACTCCTTTATTAGCTCCAGTTCTCTCTGTCCAGAATCCCCACCCCTCCCCCTACCCTACCAAGAAAAGCCAGTTGGCCTGGTGTTCACTTAAAAGTCACTTTCCATATACAAGCCTTCTTTACCACCAGTGTTTTAATTTCTCCTGCTTTCCTCTCCATAAGAATTTTTTCTTACAAATTGCAATGAGACATATTTGTGTGACTGTTAACAGGTCTTTCTCCCTCAATCACAGGATTCATGAGGATAAGGACTGCTTCTCAGTATTAACATGCCTGGCACATAACAGTTGTTTAATGAGTATTTGTGGAGTGAATGAACCCAAAACCTTCCTAAGGAATAGGGATTATGGGACTCAATCTTCTGAATTTCCACGGAACAGAGTGAGACTGATGGAGGTTACAAGCAGATTGGTTTTGGGTCCTGTTAAAGAGGAAAAAAAAATCTAATAAGGTAGTTACAGAATGGAATGGCACAGCTTGTTAGGATATGAGCATCTTGCCAAAGCAAGCATTCAAATAGAGGTTCAAAATCTATCAATTCGGGACACAGTAAAGGAGATTCCTATACTTGGTGGGAATTTGGACTTGTACTCTCAGTTGACCGTGAAACAATCCACCCATTATGGGGCTAAGGAAGAAAGTCAGTAAAATACTATTTTTTCTTCTTTTAAGAACTCGTGAGTCTGAGATCAAGAGTCAGATGTTCCACCAAGGGAGCTGGTCAGGTACCACAAATACTGTTTTTTCTAAGGTACCTTCAAAAGCCAAGCTTTGATGGCAACCTGATCCTTTATTTGCTCATTTGTCTAATATATAACAGCACCACAACTAATGAATATAAACTGAGCACTTACTTTATGCTAAACACTCTCCTGAGTCCCTACGGACTCAGGTAGGTACCACTATTGTTTCCGTATGTTGGGCAGAGGAACCTGGAGCAGAGAGGTTAAGTAACTTTCTCAAGGTCAGTTAAGGAGTGAAAGCTGGATTCACTTCCATTTCATTTTATTCTAGAATCTTGGGCAGTGTGAGGGTATAAACATGGTCTTGGACCCTCACACCAGGCAATCTGACTCACAGTGCATATGATTAAGTAAACTCTAGATATGGTGTCAAGGAGGAAGAGGGGCAGAGAGATAGTTGAACAAGCAGTTGCAAATAGAGCAGATCATCTGGATGTGTGCTTGGCAACAGGTGGAAAAATGTCCTCACCCTCACAGGATACTATATGAGGAGGGCTCAGGGCATGGGAGACATATGCCCATGGATATTCCAGAAGGACAGTTTTTTTTTAACTTTTAGAAAGAGAATACCCTTTCAAGAGTCCACGAAATCAACCGCGTAAGTTGTGAAACCAAAGTCACAGTTCTATTTGGGTAAAAATTAATTTTTTTTTATCTAGCTAGAGAAGATAAAAACACTTTTAACAGCACCATTGTACAGAAAAACTCACATCCCTCCAAATCTGAAGGCCTCTTGCTCAATGCCAACCCTGAAATAAAAAGGCCACTCCCAGCCACTGATAATATTAAATCCTAGAGAATTGCCTAGGATCCTTGGAGCTGTGCAAGCTCCTATTTTGTAGGAGTGGAAGCCAAGAAGCTAGTGGGAAATGTGAAGGATTTTCACTGACAGCAGTCTTTTGTAGGAAGGCAAGGAGAGAATAAACTCATCACCCTCAGAAAGACTTTATAGGCCCAAGGCATTTGCATTAACCATCGTGGTCTCAGAGTTGATTGGTCTTCCCAGGGATTGACTTAGGAAAGACCATAATCTGATCTTGGAAAGGTATGTATGTTCAGCCGGGTACAAGTCCAAGGAGATGTGGCCTATGAGTGTTCAGTGCAGCCTCTGAAGTGCTCTTCCCTCATCAACATCAGGGACCAAATGGCATGGAGGTAAGGCTGGGAAAGGTCTATTTACACTTTCTGAAGAAGGGCAAAGGCAGACAGACTAATGGGAAGTTTACTCATTTTTTTTAAAGTAAATCTTCAACTCCTGGGGACAAACTTCTGTGGTAGGTTCTGAGGATAGAACCAGGAGCATAGGAAACCAAGGGAGAGCAAATGTGTACCCTCCCTCCAACAAACAGGCTTACAGTTGATGTGATCTAGTGTGGGGGACAGATATGAACACATGGCTCAACGTGGAGAGAAGAGAGGGAAAAGATAGGGCTCCTGGGTAAGGCAATGAAGGCTTTGAGGTCCTAGACGATAGGTATTAAAGTCTATACAACCTGAATATATGGTTCAAGAGCTGTGGTGTCTGGGGTCCTTGGACCTGGCTAGGGCCAGCTCCAACTCTTAAGATCTCCACCCTATCGTCTGGCTTTTTACATTCCTCACATCAGCAACCTCTTGCCTCATCCCTCATCCCGTGGGGACTGGAGATGTAGTAGATGTCCTCCTTGCTTCCCACTCACCCTTCAAAACCATTAACCTGGTTCAAAACCTGTGGCCCTTTAAGATTATGTCCTCTTTACTGTTGCACATAGTGCTGCTACATGCATCTTGAGTGGTCCTTTAAGATAATCAGATATGGAACTGCTGGGTGATGGGTATTCACAGAGTAAATTTAATAGGTTTTCTGAAGCTGCCAAGTGGTTGCAGCAGTGTTTCAACTCTCACCAGGTTTAATGAAAGTACTTCATCTCCTCACCTTTTCCCCAGCCTTGTTATGATCAAACATTTAATAAGTGCCTACCTGAGGAGACGGAGACCACTGGTCTAATGGAAAAGGAGGAGGAAATCCCTGCACTTGAGGAGGGGGAGTCATGTGAAATGAAAGAGGATGAGGAAGTCACTCTACCTGAGAGGAAGGCTTGTGAAATGAAGAATCGGGAAGAAGCCCTATCCTCTGAGCCTAATGAAAAAGCAGAGACCTTTCAATCAGTGGAAGAGGAAGAACCAATAAGGATGTTTCCCCCTCTGACTGCCCTTGTGCCTCATAATGTGTTTCCCCCTCCAACTGCCCTTGCCCCTCACAATGTGTTTCCCCCTCCGACTGCCCTTGCCCCTCACAATGTGTTCCCCCCTCCGACTGCCCTTGCCCCTCACAACGTGTTTCCCCCGCCAAATGGATTTCCTAATCAAACTGTATTTCCTCCTCCAACAGGGTTTCCTCTTCAATATTCATTTCCTTCTTAAATTTTGTCTCTTCCTCAAACCCCTTTACTGTAGGAAGGTATTTACTCTGATATGCTCTCATACCTTGGCTTTCTGTGGCATTTAATACTTTAGGTTAAAAGCAAAACTAAATTCAGTCAGAATTGTATTTTCTATATTAGAGTGATGTATGTTAAAAAAAAAGAATGATGTATGTTTAATACTTTTTAATTGAGTAATAAAGCACAAAGTTTTATTGTTGCATGAACCCTAGGATGAGTACTTTTCCTTAAAAATAGGTTTGCGGGGGGGGGATTGTTTTAGAGAATTGAGAAATTGAAATATTTTCCAGATAAGTAGGATATAACAATGTACAAAAGCTTGAGCTCCTTGCTTAGAACTTTCCTGGGCCGCTGATACTGTACAGGAATAAGATTAGCCCTTAGATTTGTTAGGACTCAAATCTTGCCATACAAACTCGGCACTCACACCCAACCTGGATCCTAGATCCATAGGGTAGATATGCTGAAAACCGACAGGAAGGCTATCAAGTTAGGGTGATCTCTGAGAAAGCTGGTATCTTCAGATGGGGCACAGAACAGAAGAACAAGAAAAGCTTGCCTTGGGACACCTCGGTGGCTCAGTCGGTTAAGCATCTGACTCTTGATCTCAGCCCAAGTCTTGATCTCAGGGTTGTGAGTTCAAACCCTGCACTGGGCTCCATGTTGGGCATGAAGCGTACTTAAAAATATAAAGACACAAAACTTGCCTTGTCCCATGACTGGTATTTGGTGTAACTTAACGAAGTAGGAAGCACATCTGCTTCAAGTCTTTATTTAGGATCTAACGACATTGATTCCAGTGACATCAGAATATATTGATTTCAATGTATCTGTTTTAAAAATATAATGGTTTGAACTGTCAAATGTTTTAAGTTTGGAGTAAAATAAGGGGCAAAGTGACTTCTGGTCACATCAATATCTAGTAGCACACACCTCAGGTGCCACACGGAAAACCACTCCGTTTCCAGGGTTTTAGAGACGTTAGCATCTACTGACTTAACGCCTGTGTTATTATAATGAAAGTAATAAAACGCCACTTATTTAATGCTTACCATTGGCATCCACGGTTTTTATTTATTTATTTATTTATTTTATTTATTTATTTATTTTTTTTAACGTTTATTTATTTTTGGGACAGAGAGAGACAGAGCATGAACGGGGGAGGGGCAGAGAGAGAGGGAGACACAGAATCGGAAACAGGCTCCAGGCTCCGAGCCATCAGCCCAGAGCCCGACGCGGGGCTCGAACTCACGGACCGCGAGATCGTGACCTGGCTGAAGTCGGACGCTTAACCGACTGCGCCACCCAGGCGCCCCTCCACGGTTTTTATTAAACATTACACCTCATCTAATCCTCACGGCAACGTTGGAAGAAAGGAGCTACGATCCCTATGTAGAGAAAACTCAAGAGTTAAGCTAGAGGACCCAAACACACAACTCTCTGACGCTAAAGCCTATGTGTTCTACAGAATTTCCACTGGTCTTCATTTCAACTTTCAAACCTTTAGCTCTTTGTCCTTTTCCTGGAGCTTACTACCCCCTTCCTGGCATCACGTGGTCACATCAGGCCCTCCATAGATCAGCTGGTTACATATTAGAAACACCTGGGAAGCCTCACCCTCTCTCCATGCCACATCCCAGACCAATTGAATTCACGTGGTAGACCCGGGAACCAGTAATGGAATCAGTGATTTTACTGTGCAACCAAGGTTAAGAACCGCTCACAAACCATTCCTTTAATGATACTCACAGGTGCCTTTAGATGCTTGCCCTGTACCCTCTATCACACACCTTTTCCGTTCCCAACCCAATCCATCTTTCTCCTCTAGTAGAATTTTTCTGGACAGATTGGGACTGTGATTAGTTCTCTATAAGTTCATGTCTTTTAACTTGATCAGCATAGCTCAGCAACCCAGTCAATATGACCAACACTTACTAGGCATGTACTCTAGGCCGGGCCAGGTACTAGAGGCACAGTCATTATTTTGAATAAATTCATGCTCTGGGGGGCGGGGGGAATGACCCCCAGGCATTCCCTATTCTCCAACTTTCTGGTTTCTAAAGAAAGGATTTCACAAGATCTATAAAGAGGGAGTGAAGGTGGGGTGCCATGGATATTCCAGGCATTGAGAAGAACGTGCTTTACTCTAAATAATGCACAGCTCCAGTGAGTCTCAGACTGGTCTCTGAACTAGCAGCAGTATCACTGCAACGATCATCACCATTAGAAAATTTGTTTCTTTTAAAGATTTTAAGTAATCTCTACACCCAACGCAGGGCTAGGACTTACAAGCCTGAGAGCAAGAGTCTCTTGCTCTACGGACTGAGCCAGCCAGGTGGCTCTTCACTGCAAATTTTTTCATCTTCTTTTTCAGAGGTAACATCATCCTTACCTTCTCTTTTCTATCTCCTTTGCCCCCAACTGCTCCCTTGCCCTCTACTGACTTGCCACCAACTCTGAAAGAAAACCAATTTCTTTAAAGATTGCCAGTGATTTATCTGCCAGTTTAGTGACTTTTCCAGTTTTATTTACTTCTGCTTCATTGGTAAGTGTGCCATTCTTCAAATTCCTTTCTCCTTTAGTGTCTAGAACCTGTATTCTTGACTCCTGGCTCTTTTCTATTTTATTCTTCCAGCATATTTCTTCTTGGGTGCACAGGATAAAAAACTAAATAGTATGGCACATGATAAAAAAATTAACACTCTTCACTCTCTAGACACACACTAAACTTTTCAATTCTGGAGGTATATACAAGCTAAGTAACATGCTTATAAGCCTATATTAAAATTTATCATCTTATTGATGTCTTATCAACTCCCTATTTTGACAGATGAAATATTCCAACAGATGAAAATTTAACTTGCCAAACTCTTCCACTTTTATATTATCTACAGTTCTACTTGTTACCTGTGTTTCTTTTTCAATTTTTTTTAATGTTTATTTTTGAGAGAGAAACAGAGTGCAAGTGGGGGAGGGGGAGAGACAGAGGGAGACAGAAACTGAAGCCGGCTCCAGGCTCTGAGCTGTCAGCACAGAGCCTATCATGGGGCTCGAACTCATGAGCTGTGAGATCATGACCTGAGCCGAAGTCGGGCGCTTAACGAACTGAGCCAGCCAAGTGCCCCATCTTTTTAATAGTTATTTTAGAAAGAGACTCTCAAGCAGGCTCTACGCTCAGCATGGAGCCCAACACAGGGCTCGATCTAATAACCGTGGGATCATGACCTGAGCCGATATCAAATGTTGGATGTTCAACCGAGTCACCCAGGAGCCCTCCTGTGGCTCTTTAAATATACTTAAACCTGGTGCCGGGAGAATGGGACAGCAACATGCAGAAGAATGAAACTAGACCACTTTCTCACACCATTCACAAAAATAAACTCAAAATGGATAAAGAACCTGAATGTGAGACAGGAAACCATCAAAACCCTAGAGGAGAAAGCAGGAAAAGACCTCTCTGACCTCAGCCGTAACAATCTCTTACTTGACACATCCCCAAAGGCAAGGGAATTAAAAACAAAAATGAACTATTGGGACCTCATGAAGATAAAAAGCTTCTGCACTGCAAAAGAAATAATCAACAAAACTAAAAGGCAACCAACAGAATGGGAAAAGATATTTGCAAATGACATATCAGACAAAGGGCTAGTATCCAAAATCTATAAAGCACTCACCAAACTCCACACCCGAAAAACAAATAATCCAGTGAAGAAATGGGCAGAAAACATGAATAGACACTTCTCTAAAGAAGACATCCAGATGGCCAATAGGCACATGAAAAGATGCTCAATATCGCTCCTCATCAGGGAAATACAAATCAAACCCACACTCAGATATCACCTCACGCCAGTCAGAGTGGCTAAAATGAACAAATCAGGAGACTATAGATGCTGGAGAGGATGTGGAGAAATGGGAACCCTCTTGCATTGTTGGTGGGAATGCAAACTGGTGTAGCCGCTCTGGAAAACAGTGTGGAGGTTTCTCAAAAAATTAAAAATAGATCTACCCTATGATCCAGCAATAGCACTGTTAGGAATTTACCCAAGGGATACAGGAATGCTGATGCATAGGGGCACTTGTACCCCAATGTTTACAGCAGCACTTTCAACAATAGACAAATTATGGAAAGAGCCTAAATATACAGCAACTGATGAATGGATAAAGAAATTGTGGTTTACATACACAATGGAATATTACTTGGCAATGAGAAAGAATGAAATACGGCCTTTTGTAGCAACGTGGATGGAACTGGAGAGTGTGATGCTAAGTGAGATAAGTCATACAGAGAAAGACAGATACCATATGCTTTCACTCTTATGTGGATCCTGAGAAACTTAACAGAAGACCATGGGGGAGGGGAAGGAAAAAAAAAGTTAGAGAGGGAGGGAGCCAAACCATAAGAGACTCTTAAAAACTGAGACTAAACTGAGGGTTGATGGGGGGTGTTTGGGGGGGTGATGGGTATTGAGGAGGGCACCTGTTGGGATGAGCACTGGGTGTTGTATGGAAACCAATCTGAAAATAAATTTCATATAAAAAATATATACTTAAACCTCTGTGGTTCTAATCATTTCCAACCATCTCTTTTCTTTTCATTTTAACATTAAAGATTTACTTCTCATATTTTCCTCCCCACTAATACATACCAAATACCCAAGATACTATTATTTCATGCATTATGATGTTTGGTTGTATTAATTATTATGACTTACAATGTTTATGTAAATGTTGTTTATACTGAGTCAGCTACTGTAGTGTGATTACATTTCCTTTTCTTGGTACAAGTTTATTTTCTCCGAAGTTAGTAATGATCTTACTTTAATTTTTATATATTTATCACTAATTAAGCCCCAAATTTCCCCAGTAATTCCAAACTTCCAATTTAGTTAAACAGATAAGATAATCCATCTGTTCCTCTTCCTTCCTTTTGATTCAGTGGCATCTCAGTCTCTTCTCCCCCTGCTCCAATTTGGGCAAGTTGTTCTCTGTGCCTGCCATACAGCTGTCCTGGGACTTCCATGTTCTTCAGCACTGAATCCATGGGCTTCCCTCTTTCTTACTTTTCTTATTTTCTTACTTGCTTTTTTGCTGGAGTACATCCTAAAGTAAGTTTCTCAGAAACACACTACTGAAAAAGAGGTGCCATTTGAATCTCTTGTTCTTTTGCAAGTAGCTTATACTTTTCTCTTTGAAAGTTTTAGAAGCGGGGCACCTGGGTGGCTCAGTCAGTTAAGCGTCCAGCTTCAACTCAGGTCATGATCTCACGGTTTGTGGGTTCAAGCCCTGCATTGCGCTCCATGCTGATGGCTCAGAGCCTGGAGCCTGCTTCAGATTCTGTGTCTCTCTCTTTCCCTGCCCCTCCCCTGCTTGTGCTCTGTCTCTCTCTCTCTTTCTCTCTCAAAAATAAATAAACATTAAAAAAAAAAAAGTTTTAGAAGGTATATAGATACTATACTTACTTATCCTGCTTACTAATTAATGGACTTTAAGCTAAGATTTATTTCTTTCTTATTTTTCTGTTTTTCTTTTTGCAACTCCTATTGGTTGGATATTAGATCTCCTGAATTAATCCCATGTGTTACTTTTTCTCTTCCATTTTCAACTGAGAGTTCAAAAAGAAGCCACTGTTTTCTTTTTTTTTTAATTAAAACTTTTTTTAAAGTTTATTTACTTATTTTGAGAGAGAGAGAGAGATCCTGATTGGGGTAGGGGCAGAGGGAGGGAAAGAGAAAGAGAGAGAAAGAGAGGGAAAGAGAAAGAGAGAAAGAGAGAGAGAGAGAGAGAGAGAGAGAGAATACCAAGCAGGCTCTGCATTGTCAGCACAGAGCCTGATGCAGGGCTTGAACTCACAAACCATGAGATTATGACCTGAGCTGAAATCAAGAGTCAGATGCTTAACCCACTAAGCCACCCAGGGACCCCTGTTTTCTCTATATTAATAAATATGACATCTCTCTCTTTCTCTCTTTCTTTCTCCCAACCAGCAGTTGGGCCCTCTTAAGCAATTATCTTGTGTTCTGGAGAATGTCCTCAAAGGACTACTTCCCAAACTACTTTGTAGACAGACCCTCAATGAATCTCCCCGATTTCAGACTCTCTTCTCCTGCCTTCTATACTTGCTGTTGACTCTAAGCCTTTGTCCTGTCTTGTCACCACTGTTTTCATTCGCTTATTCAGCCAATATCTATGATGTATGTAATGTGCCAGGCAGTGGGGATGGCGACACTGAAAAGCCTCAGATGGCTTTATTTACCCAGTTCCCAGCAATGACGTCTCCCTGAACATTGGCCAGTATTTCCTCTGCCTGCTGGCCATCTCCACTTGGACGTCTCAAACTACAAATGTTCTCTCCTCTCCCAGAATACTCCTCCTACATCCTCTAGTCTAGTTAGTGTTACCTCAATCCACCCATTCTGCTACACGCTCAAATATTTGTAAAATATCTTAAAGGACCCAGAAGAAGCCTCACAAGTTCCTTAAGTGATAAAAGTCCCTGATATGCTCTTTTTATCTTCTGTGGTCTCAAAGAAAGATACATATATGTTTCCTGGCAGAGAGTCTGGGTTATCTGATTTTGTCCAAAAAAGGCTTTATGGTCATTCCACAGACAAAAGAGCTTAACCAGACAAGCTCTCAGACTACAAAAGCAAATATAATTGACCCCTCGTAGCCACATCGATCTCCACTGACCAATCTATGACTGATAATAAGAAATCATCAGACTTTAAGGGCAGAAATGTCTACCTCCTTATTACACCCAGAGATAGCAATTTATGCTGTAGAGAGAAGCTTCTGGAAGTGTTGGTCATCTCTTCCACTCTTTCCCCTTCTCTACCCTGCAGTCTGCTGACCTTAATCTTTCCTGTGCAACCAGCAGTTGCTGCCTGCTTTGCATGATACACCGACATTAAGTCTTTTCCACATCATCAGACACAATTACCTGACCTTCCCTACTCTTCTGCCAATGGGCTGGCTCACCTGATGATAAAAATAGTTACCTAGTGCCAAGTCAGCTGTAATAACTATATTGCTGGTACTACATGCACATTGTTTTAATTAAGGCAAGTACACTATGTAACTGTAAGGCATTTGATGCAGGACATAAGAATTTTCTGGATTTTGTGTCTAATGCCTTTGGCAGCACATATGTTCCATACCCATAACTGTGTAGATTATAACTGTAAAAATCCCAAAGGATTCCATTAAGCTTTTAATAGCACATGGTAGAAAATAACACTACCAACTAACGTGATTAATGCAAGAGAACATTTTAAAACCAAATGTCATTTTCTTAAAGTACAGAAATAGGAAAAATGAGGAACTCCCTCAAAGGTGTGTTAATAGGGGTAATTTGGCAGAGTGAAGTGTTAATTCTGCATGGGAGAGCTTGAGTTCATTTTCATTTAAGTTACTTTTACAGTTAATGTTACAATTTTGCACTGTCTTCTCATTTCTTTGTGAAGAAGGTAGAGCTGAACAAATTATGTCAATGTATGGAAATATCGATAATACCAGTTTTGCTAAGGGAGACTTTTTTTTTTGTCTTGACGTAGTTATTATTTGAAATAACTTCCTTTTAAAGTTCTGTGTGACGAACGGTCCCCAGTCTGAGATGGAGGAGTTGCACCTGTAGGCCTCTAGGGGTCAGCATAACTCGAAGGAAGAGCAAGACTGTGCAGGCTCTGACCATGACGGAGGTGGGTAGAAGGAGGAATGTGACACGACAGCCTAACTTCCACTGAAAGTGAGGACAAGGAGTAGAGGGCAAGCTCACTTGACAGCCAGTGCCCATAGTGTTTTGATTTGTGTTCAGTAGAAACTCAGGGACCCAGATCACTGAGTAATATTTTGCCTATCACATAAACTCCCTTGAAACTACTGACAGTATTAAAAAATTGTTTATATTTTGAGAGAAAGAGAGAGGGGGAACACAAGCATGTAGGGGCAGAGAGAGAGAATCCCAAGTGGGTTCTGCGCTGTCAGCGCAGAGCCCAATGTGGGGCTCAAACTCATGAACCATGAGATCGTGATCTGAGCCAATATGAAGAGTTGGATGCTTAACCGATTGAGTCACCCAGGCACCCTACTGACAGTATTTTGATGATCCCCTGCTTACATGCTGCAGCTCATTTACTTTTGTAACATCTTTTTTGGCCCTTTGGATTTAGACCACTGAGATGGGAGAGTTAAGCACCACAAATTTGTTCTCCTCAATATAATGGCTTTCCAGTTTGAAACAACAATAATTGTTATTAAAGATTTTATTTTTAAGTAATCTCTATACCCAATGTGGGGCTCGAACTTACAACCCAGAGATCAAGAGTTGCCTGCTCTCATCAAAACCCTAGAGGAGAAAGCAGGAAAAGACCTCTCTGACCTCAGCCGTAACAATCTCTTACTCGACACATCCCCAAAGGCAAGGGAATTAAAAGCAAAAATGAATTACTGGGACCTTATGAAGATAAAAAGCTTCTGCACAGCAAAGGAAACAACCAACAAAACTAAAAGGCAACCAACGGAATGGGAAAAGATATTTGCAAATGACATATCGGACAAAGGGCTAGTATCCAAAATCTATAAAGAGCTCACCAAACTCCACACCCGAAAAACAAATAACCCAGTGAAGAAATGGGCAGAAAACATGAATAGACACTTCTCTAAAGAAGATATCCGGATGGCCAACAGGCACATGAAAAGATGTTCAACGTCGCTCCTTATCAGGGAAATACAAATCAAAACCACACTCAGATATCACCTCACGCCAGTCAGAGTGGCTAAAATGAACAAATCAGGAGACTATAGATGCTGGAGAGGATGTGGAGAAACGGGAACCCTCTTGCACTGTTGGTGGGAATGCAAATTGGTGCAGCCGCTCTGGAAAGCAGTGTGGAGGTTCCTCAGAAAATTAAAAATAGATCTACCCTATGACCCAGCAATAGCACTGCTAGGAATTTACCCAAGGGATACAGGAGTACTGATGCATAGGGGCACTTGTACCCCAATGTTTATAGCAGCACTCTCAACAGTAGCCAAATTGTGGAAAGAGCCTAAATGTCCATCAACTGATGAATGGATAAAGAAATTGTGGTTTATATACACAATGGAATACTACGTGGCAATGAGAAAGAATGAAATATGGCCCTTTGTAGCAACGTGGATGGAGCTGGAGAGTGTGATGCTAAGTGAAATAAGCCATACAGAGAAAGACAGATACCATATGTTTTCACTCTTATGTGGATCTTGAGAAACTTAACAGAAACCCATGGGGGAGGGGAAGGAAAAAAAAAAAAGAGGTTAGAGTGGGAGAGAGCCAAAGCATAAGAGACTGTTAAAAACTGAGAACAAACTGAGGGTTGATGGGGGGTGGGAGGGAGGGGAGGGTGGGTGATGGGTATTGAGGAGGGCACCTTTTGGGATGAGCACTGGGTGTTGTATGGAAACCAATTTGACAATAAATTTCATATATTGGAAAAAAAAAAAAAAGAGTTGCCTGCTCTACTGACTCTAGCCAGGAGCCCCTGAAATTATTAAAAAAAAATTTTTTTGGGGCGCCTGGGTGGCGCAGTCGGTTAAGCGTCTGACTTCAGCCAGGTCACGATCTCGCGGTCCGTGAGTTCGAGCCCCGCGTCGGGCTCTGGGCTGATGGCTCGGAGCCTGGAGCCTGTTTCCGATTCTGTGTCTCCCTCTCTCTCTGCCCCTCCCCCGTTCATGCTCTGTCTCTCTCTGTCCCAAAAATAAATAAACGTTGAAAAAAAAAATTAAAAAAAAAATTTTTTTTTAATGTTTATTTTTGAGAGAGAGAGAGAGCAAGTGGGGGAGGGACACAGAGAGAGGAAGTCACAGAATTGAAAGCAGGCTCCAGGCTCTGAGCTGTCAGCACAGAGCCCAATGCGGGGCTTGAACCCATGAACTGTGAGATCATGACCTGAGCTGAAGTCTGATGCTTAACCGACTGAGCCAGCCAGGCACCCCTTGAAATTATTATTTTAAGGCTAGAATGATCTGAGGGGCTGGCTAGCCCTCTCTCTAAGGTGCTAAATGGTGGGTTTTATTCTTTTTACCTGTAAACTGTTCACTACTACCTGCAGAAGTGTGGTGATTTTAATAATACGTTTTGGGGGAAATTCATTAGCAAAACTCACTGCAGTATCCTGCCTCTCAGTGCACCATATCAATCTCAGAGACATGTGAGGTGCTGAAATAGGAGAGGTAATTAGCAGCATACCTCTTTCTTACTTCCTGGTATATTTCTTTGTGCATCTGGACGGGACTCTGGGGGACCACAGTTGATAAATAATTGTCTGCCTTAGTTGATGACAACCATACAGTGGGAATTTAACCGTGTTGGCAATCATTTATGCTAAGGGAAAAAGAGCATTGTATTTTTTCTTTCCTTTAAAAAAGGAGTGGAGGAAACAGTACTTGGGCAGTTGGGTAACAGTTTTTGGGCATAAGAAAAGAAATCATTTCCCATTCCTCACAAACTTTGATTTACAAAAGAACGCTGGAAGCTAAAAGCCTTGTTGATTTATCATGTGAAGCAAAGAGTAATTTTTCTCCCCTTGTTATGCTTTCATATAATCATGCTCACTGCCTGTATGGGTGGCATTAAAGAATTTCTGAATAAAAATAATAATTTCTTGCTCTCAACCTTCATAATTCACATCAGCAAGCACCCTGCTGGGCGGTGATGCCTACTGCCAGTGACGCTCAATCTTTTTTTGCACGCCACTTATCTGCCTCGTGCAGCTGCGTGCTCCATTGATCGCAATACCTGCAGGATAATGCGCCCGTAGGCGTTCTTCAGCAGATTAACCACATCCGCGTGAGACAGCCCATCCAAAGGTTGCCCATTAATGCTGACAATCCGATCTCCAACCTGGAAGTACAAAAGTGGAAGAAAATCACTATCATTAAGAAAAATTAAATTTGAGAAGAATGCTTAAAATTCTTTGTAAGTCATATTTCCCATTTGTGGCTATTGTGAAGGTTCCGTGTTTCTACTGTGTATGCATGTTCCAGAAACATGAGGAATTTTTATGGCTTTCCCCAAATACAGATCAATCAGAGAAACAAGAAGGGGGCCAGATTTGATCCTGAGAAGGCACGGCAGGCCACTTTTGTATTTTGGCAATGGTGGTGTTGTATACATCCACTCACCAGTAATAGTGGGGTGTACAAATTAACTGTTCAGTAAAGCTCTAATGAGGAGGCCAGATATTTTCTCCTTTATTTTTCTACCTAAGTTAAGATGGAGGGGCAATGGGGGGGAAAAAACATAAGAGCATTAATTCTGGTTGAAGGACGATTCTCAGGTCAAATATCTCTCGGGGGAAAATTAATTTTGGGTGGAATGGAGTGCTAAAAATGGTATCGGAGGCTCTGAAAAAGGGCTGCAATTTCTTCTTTCATCAAGAAGCTTTGATACGAACAATAATATTTTTATATGCCCAGGGGCTTAATGAATTTTAGGTGTAAACTTTCTCCAATGCATTTTGCCCTCCGTGTGGGTCTCTGTTGGAATTCCAACTTTAAACAAAGTGCCCATGGCTGCACCTTCGTCTCCTACCACATGCTGTTAGCACTTCACCATTCCCCTTTTGTTTACCTTAAGCTTCTGTGTACGTGCAGCCACACCACTGGCCTGAATCATGGCAATAAATATTGGGATATCTCCTAAGGGACTTCCTTTTCCTCCAGCAATACTGATTCCAAGGGCATCGCTGAGCTCCTAAAAAAGAAGGACAACACCATGTTCCTATATTTAATAAGAAAACCCCACAACCTGGTTGCCCCCAGATAGCTGTTGCACAAAATCTGTCCGTGCTGCAGGAGGCCAGGGAAACACAGGAGTTAAATGCAGTGCCTTTGGAGTCTGAAACACCTGTGTTTCAGTTCTAGCACTTACTTAGCTTGGGGGGAGGGATCTCAATGCAGTTCCTTAAGCAATTAGAGCTTCTGTCTTTATATGTTGGTTTGAGGATTACATGAGATGATATAGTGCAGTCTTGGCCTACAGAAAAGGCTCGGTAAAAGGCAACGGTAGGAGCACAAACAACAAAAAAATACAAAACAACCCTATGTTACAGCTCAGTTTAGTGGCCAATTTTGATGCAGACTTGGCAAGTATGATCTCATATGGTGTTTATGATTAAACTGCCACACATATCATGCTCTTCTGGGTGTGAACAAACACACTTGGCTCTCAAAGAGCCGCACGGCTGCATCACAATAAAGGATCTGAGAGGACACCCGCTGCAGGGACAGCCGAGTTTGCGGAGAGAAGTAAGATGTGACTGAAAGCGTTCGCTAGGATCACTGGGTGAGGCAGCCTGGTTCACGCGGACCCCGGTGAAGGGATCCTGGCTGCATTCCAGGCCTTCCCCATATTGCTGCACAGGGTTACTATTTTAAAAATCACTCAAAGAATGAATGATGAGTTCCAGTTTCAGCCTGGTCGCGTTGCACGGCCGTGGCATCCCTCTCCTGCTGACTCATTACAGTGAACAACTCTATCAAACACGGAAACAACTACCTGAGGTTTCTGAAAAGTAAAGAAACTCAAACAAATTGTGGTGGAGGGCCAAAACTTGGAGAAAAAACGTAAGGGGTGGATTTCTCAGCTGTTTTCCTGGCAGCTTGGTCCTGAGGGTGAGCCCCAGTCAAGGAGCTGTAAAGGTGGAGTCACTCTCTCTGATATTAACACCTATCTTGCCCCATTTTACCTCTTCTGGCCACCAGAGCCAGAGAAACCAGGCAAGGGAGTGCCTGGTGGCTGGAGAATAAGGGAAGAAAACTAGAGTAGAGAGAGCCTGAGAGAGGGATCTAATCCAATAAGAGGGATCACACAGACTTCTCAGGCTCCATTCTAAGCTTCACACGTGCAGGACAGACCGACATGGAACTGAACTGGGATGTCAACCATCACTCACATTCTGAGCTGGAATGGGTTGATCGTCTGCTAAAGCATAAATATCAACACTCTTCAGAGTCTGTACAGCATAACGTTTATGAGATCCAGGGTAAAATCCTAAATTACTCAGTCTGCAAAGAACCATTTTCTATGAGACCAATTTTTTTAAGGGCTTTAAAATATGTAGAACAGTTGAAAGTAAAAATTACAACATTGTTTGGTGGGGTTCTCAATTCATCTAAATGTAAACATATGACATCTATGGCATAAATGTTAGTGGTATGGTTGTGGAAAAGGGACCTATATGGTAGCAGGGTTTCTACAGTTTTAATTGATCATTTAAAAATATATACCACTTAGTGAGCTTCAATTTTACCTCATAAAGTTGGAAAAAGGGAAAAGAACAACAAGAAAAACCATGTATGAAAGAACTTTATTTAAATTTTTTTTTTTTTAATTTTGAGAGAGAGTGCATGCACGAGAAGCCATGTGAGTGGGGGAAGGGCAGAGAGTGAGAGTGAGAGAGAGAAAGAATCTCAGGCCAGCTCTACACTGTCAGTGCAAAGCCCGACTTGATGTAGGGTTCATTTTCACGAACTTTGAGATCATGACCTGAGTCGAGATCAAGAGTCTGATGCTTACCCGACTAAGCCACCCAGGTGCCCCTGAAAGAACTTTAAAAACTCATGTCACGGGGGCACCTGGGTGGCTCAGTCCTGTAAGTGTCAGACTCTTGATCTCGGCTCAGGTCATGATCATCTGGTTCATGAGATCCAGCCCCATGTTGGGCTCTGTGCTGACAACACAGACCGCGCTGTGTTTCTCTCTCTGCTGCTCCCCTGCATGTGCTCTCTCTTTCCCTCTCTAAAAAAAAACAAAAAACAAAAAAACTCATGTCACATAAGTGTGAGGACTCATTCTTTATTATTAATAACACTACGAATGCTGCCACATCATGTCTATAAAAGAAGAATGGTGATGCTGACCTCTCTAGTCACAGGTAATTTATACCCTGTTTTCCAGCACGTTTGTGTCTAGCTTTTATTTCCTGAATGCATCAATAGTAAAGCCCTGCATGCAAAATGGCAAGATGCATTTCATCGCAAAGTTTCTGCTTGGACCATTTGTGGGAGAATACAGTTGGTAGGAGCAGGCCGTTTTATAAAAGCCTGTAAAAAAAAAACAACTGGCTGAAACGACTAAGGAAACATAAAATTATATTTTATAAATCTTGGAATGAGGAGAAATTTATGGAATAACTTGGCTTTGTTCGAATCCATCATAATGCTTCCTTAATTTGTCCATAATTATGTATATGTTGGTAGATTTAACTTTCCTATAGGAAAGTTATGTCCATATGTCCCTATGTCCCATAGGAACATCTGAGTTGCCACTCTGGTGGAAAGACACTAGGAACAAATAAAACAGATTTAGCTAAAGTTGTAATCACTAATAATGGATGTCACTTCCTGGACATTTATGATGTACTAGGTACAATGCATTTGCATTACTGCATTTAATCCACACAAGATTTACTTTGTGAGGCGTTATCATCCCCAGTTTACAGATAAGAAAACCTGAAGTCAGTAACTTGCCAAAGGTTATAGAGCTAATAAACGGTAGAATGCCTTCAAACACAGCTATGGTTGACTCCAGAGAGCTAAGCTATGCTGGATATCTCTTCACTGCAGTTGAACCGTGGTTATAGCAAGGTCATACTTCTTGAATCCCAAATGTAATGTTTAGAGAGAGAGATAGAGGGAACGTGCATGCGAGCAGGGGAGGGGCAGAGAGAGAGAAAGAGAGGGAGAATCCTAAGCAGCCTTATGCCCAGTGCGAGCCCAGTGTGAGGCTTGATCTCACTACCATGAGATCATGACCCGAGCCAAAATCAAGAGTTGGGCTGAGCTGAATGAGCCACTCAGGTGTCCCCAAATTTAATGTTTAAAAGTGATCAAAGTGAAAGTACTTTCCAATATTCTGGATATCACACAGGAGTTTGAACATCAGGATATGACAATTTTATGAAATACATATTATACAATCTTTTGGGGAAGGGAATTTAGTAACATGTATAGAAGCCTTTAAATAACAAGTGTGGCTCTTGACTCAACAATTTCATTTCTAGAGGTACCTGGGTAGCCCAATCTATAGAGCACGTGACCCTTGATCTTGGGGTTGGAAGTTCAAAGCCCACACTGAGTTAGAGATTACTTAAAGATTAAAAAAATTTTTTTTTGTAAACAAACAAAAACCAATTTCATTTTAGGAACAAATCCTGAAGAAATCACTCATGATATGGACAAAAAAGAAATACAAAGATGTTGTTATAAAAGAGCAAAAGTTGAGAAATGTGCTAATTGTTTAGTAGGAGGAAGCTGATTAAAAAAATTATAGCACATGATATGATGGGATACTATAAAACCAATAGAAATCGTCAACAAATACGAGCATGACTAAAAGTTCATGCTTTAAAGTGAAAAAGACAATGGGGTGCCTGGGTAGCTCAGTCGGTTGAACATCCAACTCTTGATTTCAGCTCAGGTCATGGTCTCACAGTGGTGGGACTGAGCTCTGCACTGGGCTCCATGCTGGTTGTGGAGCCTGCTTAAAATTCTCTCTCTGCCCCTCCCCTGCTGGCTTTCTCTCTCTCAAAATATAAAAGTGAAAAAGATAAGCCTCAAGAGTATACCCATATGATACCATTTTGTTGTTGTTGTTTTGTAAAACTTAAACACATGCACAAAACATAGTGGATGGGATGTACCCAAAGATTCACAGTGGTCTGTGAATGATGTGGCTTTACTGATTTTTCTATTTATGAAAGATAGAACATTTGATTACTTCAGTGAAACTTAAAAGAGGACAGTAACAATCCAACAAATTATATAGTAAGGAGAAAATATACATTTTATGCAAATCAACAAAGATCAGAAAAATAGCAAAATTGACTTACCCTGATTATTTCAACGGTCCTTGGTCCTGTATCTGCGCCTATAAATAAAAAAGCAACACAATTAACTTTTTAAAATTAAGAGACAACATAGTATTTCATATTAACCCATAAAAATGGTGTCATTTTCTAGGCCTTTCAAGAGAGAATAGTAGAGCTAATGGCATGACATACTTTCCCCAAATCCAAAATGGCAACTATTGATTACGGGCTACTTTGAAGAAGCCCTCTGTTTCACATGGATGTGGTCATCATCATTTGGTCTGACAAAAGCTGATGGGCTGTACCAGCAGCTGCCTGGAATATGGTGATTAAACGGCTTGAGGGGGGTGAGCTATTAGTGTTTTACTGTACATTTTTCTGCCTTAATCAAAGATAACCCTCTATTCAAGGAAAGACTTAAAAAGACGCCCTGCTCTGCTCCACTTGCAATGGCATATGCATGTGTAACTTTCCTCAAGCGACCTGTAATTTCAAATTTTTCTCTTTGGAAATGGTTTTACTTTATGAAGTGCCTACACCCAATGTGGGATTTGAACTCACAACCCCGAGATCAAGAGTCGCGTGCTCCTCCGACTGAGCCAGCCAGGCCCCCCACTTTATGAAGCACTTTAGATTTCCGCTTTCTTACCACGTGATTTGTGTAAAATTTAAGGCAAAATTCCCAAAATGAATCTCTATGGGTTTACTTTCTTTAGAACGGGCTTTTCATAAAGGCTGGGGCTTATGTGCACACGTTCAAAGATTTAAACTTAGTATCTTAACTGAAGGAAGGTGAAGAGATTGTTTAAAAAAAAATTTTTTTTTAAACGTTTATTTATTTTTTGAGAGACAGAGCATGAGCTGGGAAGGGGACAGAGAGAGAGGGAAAGTCACAGATTCTGAAGCAGGCTCCAGGCTCCGAGCCGTCAGCACAGAGCCCGACGTGGGGCTCGAACCCATGAACCATGAGATCATGACCTGAGCCGAAGTCGGCCGCCCAACCGACTAAGCCACCCGGGTGCCCCAAAGAGATTGTTTTTTAAAAAATATTAATATTAAAAAAGTTGGGCAGTGGGATGTCTTTCCTCGAGGTGTGTCCAAGTAATACCTGAACTTTTGGGGGAAGGGTCTGTAGCTCTTTTTGTGCCGACCAGGCTTTGCAGGCTGGCGATGACAGGAGCGAGGGCGGGGTGGAAGCTGTTCGGTGCACTGTGTTGGCTGCCCTGGAAAGAAAAGCCGGCAGTCAGCTGCGTGGAGACACGAGCTTGCTCTTAAAAATTCAGACTTAGTACTTTAATTACTGAAGTAACCACAACCATATCATAGAAAATTCTAGAGAGGCTAAAAGGGAAAACAGAAGTTAGCCCTATGCATCCTCTTACCACACAACCCAATTTCATCTGACGTTTTTCCATTGCATTCCCCTTTCATTTGTGCTTTTACGTATGGTTTCAATCATCAGGATAGGAAACGTGTAATAATTTTTAAAAGTTTATTTATTTTGAGAGAGAGAGAGAGAAAGAGAGCATGAGCCACCCAGTTGCCCTGAAAACTTGTGATAATTTAAGCTTTTCTTGCTCCACATGAAATCAGAAACATTTTCCTAAGCTGTTACATAGTGTTTATATATATGATTATATAGCATCACATATATATATGATTATATATAAACATATATATATGATGCTAGCTATATAACCATATAATCATGTATACATGTTTATATAAAACAACTATAATAAAATCTTAACAGACATTTTCTCCTCAGTTGAAGGAGAAAGCAGCAAATATCAAGGAGATATGTTGTTTTGTGAATGGGTTAAATTTTTTTCTCAAAGATTTTCCTGGAGTCAGTAGTAATCCAGCCCAATCTGTTATACTTCCATTACTGTCCTTTTATTCATTTAAATAAATATTTGAGGTCTACAATGTATTGTAACATATGGTTAGTGGCTACTCAAAGAGAGTCATGTACACAGTGGAGGACCCTTGCAGAAAATAATATAACCAAAGAAAAAAGTAAAAAGAAAATAATGCAACCAAGAGTACAGAAGGTTTTCTACCAAATTTTCAAGGTTATGCCTCAAAATTATGATAAATTATAATTTGATCCATTTCCCTAGTTCCATCATGCAAGTTGTTTAACATTTTAACATTCTTTAAATATGAAAATTTACAAGGGCATCTGGGTGGCTCAGTTGCTTATGTGTCCTACTCTGGATTTCAGCTCAGGTCATGATCTCACAACTGTGAGATTGAGCCCCTTGTCGGGGGAAGCCTGCTTGGGATTCTCTCTCTCTGCCCCTCCCCCACTCATGCGTGCACGTGTGCACACGTTCTCTCTCAAAATAAACTTAAAAAAAAAATACAGAAAAGGTGAATTATACAGTAGACATTCATATGCATGCCACTTAGATTCCACAATCAATATTTTTCTGTATTTTCTTTATCATATATCCATTATCTGTTCATCAACTTTGAAAATTATTTTCAAAGCAGGCTCACATTGCCAGCATGGGGCCCGATTTGGGGCTCAAACTCACTAATCGTGAGATCATGACCTGAGCAGTAGCTTAACTGACTGAGCTACCCATGTGCTCCAATTTAATTTTTTAAAGTATATTTTTATTTATTTAGAGAGACAGAGTATCAGTGGGGGAGAGAGGCAGAGAGAGACAGAGAGAGAGAGAGAGAGAGAGAGAGAGAGAGAGAGAGAGAGAATCTTAAGCAGGCCCCATACTCAGCACGGAGCCCAAGGCAGGGCTTGATCTCACACCCTGAAATCATGACCTAAGCCGAAATCAAAAGTCAGATGCTCAACCAACTGATCTACCCAGGCACCCCTATTCATCAATTTTTAAAAATTCATTTCAAAGTAAGTTATAGACATCAATATACTTCACAATGGATATGTATATTTAAAGGAGTGTTTTTATATTTTTCCTGAAAGGATTTAAATCAATAGTGCTCTAATACTCAGAATTAAGGAAGTACAGAATATTATAACTTTTGCCTAAAAAATCTTAGAGCAATGTGTTTGCCAAGGCCTTTATAAATATGAACTGTGCCTGGCAGTACTCCCTCAGTTACCTGAGGAAAAGATTTCTCAAGTGTTTTTCCATTACACAGTTTGCACTACAGAGTAAAGATACTCTCTTCTGGTTGCCGGGGAAAGACATTATTTTAAAAGAAGGAGCTTGGGCGCCTGGGTAGCCCAGTCCGTTGAGCATCTGACTCTTGATTTTGGCTTAGGTCATGATCTCACAGTTTGTGAGAATGGGCCCCATGTTGGACTCTGTGCTGGTGGCATGGAGCCTGCTTGGTATTCTCTCTCTCTCTGCCCCTCTCCCATTCACGCTCTCTCAAAAATAAACATTAAAAAAAATGACTCGAGAATTATGGATTATTAATCAAGTCTTATTTCCTCTGAGCTATCTCACAGCTAATTTCTATACTATTCTTAAAATAAATAAAGTAAATAAATAAAAGAGGCTTGGTAGCCCCCAAAGATAGAAGATCTCTCTTAATGAACCTACTTTCTCTAGTCCAAGTCAGTGAATTATAATTCTCCTTGGCTTTCAAAAGAAGACATTTATCTCCCCATCTTGTAATTGCCCAGAAAGAAATCTGTGCCCCTAGGGGGTCCTGACTGTTTTTAAATAGGTTTGGGAATAGGGTCCTTTTTTTTTTTTTCTCCAGCTGGGTCATGGGCTGGTCTTCAATTCACGATCATGGAGCACATATCCTTTCCACAGCCAGCTATAAGCCTTCTTTCAATTAGCCAAATATGACTGCTGCCTCTCATATAATCTCAGCCAAATTTTAAGGACAAAGTAAGGATACAACATATTTACTGTTTTTCTTAAAACTGAGTCAGACTTCTACCCCCTGAAGTAAAAATTCTGTGTAGGAAGGTAAGGCACTTTGATACTTTGTCTCAGGTTTACAAAATAGAACAGCTCACATTTATATATCAGATAAATGGTGATGATGGTTTTATTGACATTTAATAATAGACCTTCTAAATTTGTTAGCTCTGCATTTAACCTGAGTGTGAACTTTATTAATTACCCAAGACTTTCTTATTATACATGTTCCTCAAGGGCAGAAATCTAGTTCTACTTACTACCTCGTCCTTCAATTCAAACTTTTCTTAAAACACTGGAATCCTTTGTATCCCTTTGTGCTTTTGTATATGCTAGTCCATCTGTCTGGGATGCCTTCTCCCTCTTCAACCTATCAAACTCCTTTTGCAGTGAGACCCAAAGGGGCCTCCTTTGTGGCGCCTTCCCATATTCTCCAAAGAGGAAAAATTTTATCCCTAGGATTGTTCAGGGATAATCTAACCTCCTGTTAGATTAGTGAAATTAGCCATTAGTGAAATCACTCAACAAGTGAATCTTCCACTAAGGAAGAAGCTGAGACAACTATTTTGCATCTGAGGTTCCCACTGTTGATACAAGTCTGGTTAGAATCATTATCAACCATTTACTCCTGGAGTCCCATGGCAGCGCTGTGTCTTAGTACACATGATATTTGCTGCTCATTGTGTAGACCAGAAATGAAAGAGATAAAATATTCTAAACATGATGTTTATTGGGTTTCACTGCTTTCAAGATTCTCTAAGATACCTAGTCTGTGATCCTATCCGAACAATGGTATTTTTTTTCACCTATTTTCTAATACCAATGAAGCAAAAGAGGCAGTTCGTAGCATTCCAGAAGCATTCCTGTATGCAAACCACAAACTCAGAACGACTTCTGAACAAAGGCCTTGGAGAGGCTTTAAGCCTATGGCAACCAGGGAGAGGACTAAAACTCATGCTTTTAACCTCAAAACAAAGGCCCATCTATAACCCACAAAGGGGAATGGAGGTCACAGGCAGGTTTCTACAGTTTCATTATGTACCAAATGGGACTAAACATATAGTCTACCATCTTGATTTTTCAGCCATTATAATTAAAACAAAATAAAAAACCCCAAAACTTTGAAATATACTTTGTTAAAAAAAAAAAGTGGCACTTACATCAGCCTTGCAAATAAACATAAGATGTTTGCTAACCTACAGAATGTCACCCACTAAGGCCTCCCTCTCATAGGATAACCCCCCACACTTCACTCTCTTAGGAATATACCATTAATTGCCCTCAGCATGTGTGAGTGGCTATTCACAAGTTAACTTTATAGCAATATTTAATTGAACGAATAGAACAATGTTGTGCTAATGAGGGTCAAATTGCCACCAGATGTTGCTTCTTTCTTTCTTTCTTTTTTTTTTTTTAAATAAACACAGCTGTGTACATGCATACATAGGCAATACAGAACTAATAGTGGACAACAAAAGTAGTTCTAAGAAAACACTGGCAGGCAATAAAGGAGAGAAAAATCTAGGGATTAATGAATTTCCATCCCACCTTTCATTTTTATTTCAAACACATTAAAATGCACTGAACTTGGTATTGTGAATATGCTGTATATTATACATTATTTCCAAACAACCACTTATGAAATGGGGACTTTCTCTCAGTGGGGACAGGTGAGTCAGTGTGATGGGAAGCCATCAACAACCTGACTGTTCTGTGACGTCTTCCTTGAGGAGGTCCAGGAACCAGCACGGAGTCTTCCAATCTCTAGCTGCACCAGCCCCTGTGCACACTTGGAAAGACAAGAAAAGAGGTGAAAACCAGCATTTATACTCTAAAATTATCATGGCAGGGCCTCCGCTCATCTCTGCAGCCAACAATTGTAAATGGGTGACAAAAGCAACAGGCAAAAAGGAAATTCAGTCCTCAAAAAATCACACAAAACAACAGAAATTCACCAACTCAGCGGTATTCACGTCATGACTTCATGACTTTTTAAAACATGGTAAAAGGATTACATTTCAATTCACCTCTTTTCCTTTTCCCTTCTGATGAAAGTATTCACGAGCAGTGACATAATTAAGGAAAAGTGGGTGAAAGGAAGACTGAGAAATCAGACATGGAGATAATCTACAAATAACTTCTCTCCTAAGTCACAACCGAGAGTTGACTACACTAGAAAATCAGGATCTTGCAATAAACAGAATTCTTTTGTCTTTGCAAAAGCTTCCACAGCTATTTGTGAAACAGCATAAGATGAAGCTGGTTATAATTGAATGCAAAGTTACAGGAACTTTTATTAATCCGTTTCCTCCAAAGGAGGTAGGGTCCATGTTGCAGAGACACTTGGAAGGGAAGGAATTCTGAACCTTTGCCTCCCTATGACTTCAGTGAGGAATAGCTCTCGTGGTGAGAAAACCACTCAAGCAGACCCTTGTCATCTTGGGCGTGCTGCTCTACTTTTTCAAACTTCCTTTGTGAATCAGAGGACTTGGTCTAGATAATCTTTAGTGGTCCCTCAAGCAGTAAAAGCTAGATTGGTTAAATTCACGACAATACAGCGTTAGAGAGAGAAGGAGGAATTTTGTGATTCCAGGAGAACTTATACCATCTAATGTACTTGAGGATAATTGTGGATACTTGGATTCTCACAGGTATAAAAACTAGCTTAGAAATCCCCAAAGAGGTTACTCCTCAATCCTGTTAGTCATTATAGCAGCTTTCTTGTAAAGCTGTTTATGATGGGTTAAAGTAATCAGAGTTTAGATCTCTAGTTAAAACTCGAATTAGCAGAAAGTCTAACCCATTTTATAACCAACCCAGTTTAGAACAGTCCCCCACCCCGGTCCCCGGACTTTAGTTACACCAGCCAGGCAAAAAGCAGCCTGGGGACTCACCTTGAGGACAGTGGCCACCGTCTCCTGTGAGGCATTTCTCATGTCCTCCCCATTCACAGATAAGATCTGATCTCCCTGAATCAATCTCCTATCAAGGTCTGCAGCTCCACCTTTCACGATGTCAGAAATAAACACTCCACTTCCATTTCTGTGAATACCATAGAGCAGTGGGTAATGGCACAATTTAGTATTTCTTTAGTAAATCTGAGATTACTGACATTCTACACAGTTTCACTAAATCCCAACGCTTGGAAGAATGGTCCTACAAAGCCATCTCATCCAATTATATCCACTAACTTCCCAAATGATAAACCTCAGAGTGCTTGCCTTTTAAATAGTTTATACCTATTTGTGCTGCCTACTGTAAAATTCATTTTTATTGGCCCAAGGGCATTATTTCTGCAAGAGGATAATCTTAGTGAAATGAAATGGAAATTCACTTTAAAAAGCATAGTACTCTTAAAAAAAATTTTTTAATGTTTTCTTAGAGAGAGAGAGCAAGAAGGGGAGGGGCAGAGAGAGAGGGAGATATAGAATATGAAGCAGGCTGCAGGCTCCAGGCTCCACACTGTCAGCCCAGAGCCCAACGTGGGGCATGAACTCATGGACAACGAGGTCGTGACCTTAGCCGAAGTTGGACATTTAACTGACTGAGTCACCCAGGCGCCCCTTAAAATGTACAAGTTATTTCCTTATAGATTAAGTACTCTTAAAATGTAAAAGTTATTTCCTTATAGATTAGCTCACTTACTAGTATCTGATCAATTTCTAGTTTTATCACTCTTCCTTTTCCTGTTGTTACTAAGGTTTTAATTATAATTATTTATTTGAGGAGTAAATAAATTTGTATGTCTCAAATTCAAGAGGTTAAAAAGTGGAGAAAGCACCTGGGGCTTCCTCATTGTTTTTTAAGGCTGTATTCGATTCTACAGAGATTCTTTACTTTCATGATGAGTAAAATATATAGATAAAATATAGAGGTTATTGTCAGTCACTAGCTGTTGCAAACAATGTGCAATGGGGAACATATCTACAAGAATACTGTTAGGATACATTTCTAGTTGTGGAATTGCTAAGTCAAAGAATTGTGCATTGTGAAAGCGTATACACCTGATCCTTTACAATGGAACATTTTGGGCTAAGGAACATGAATGTTCCTTACAAACCCAATCTGAAATACTAGTGTTGTACGAAGACGGTTTTATCAATCCACAATGAGGCAATAAAGTAAAAACCATTACTCTCTGTGGAATCTCGCCAGGCATATGCATGTGTCACAGGTAAGCAAACTTCAACGTGGGCTCTGTCAGGTGCTCTGCACCAGGTATGCAGGGAGTTTGTTTAGAAATACGAGTCTCAACTTTTTTGATTTGTAATGCATTTTCTGAGTGACGATTTAACAGTGCTGAAGAATGAGATCAGGACAGCACAGTACCTGGCACAAAATCAGTGCTCTCAAAAACTCTCTAATATTTTATTTTAATAACAGCTTGGGCTGCTAGAAAAAAAACACTGGGCTAGCCGTCAGAAGTCTTTGAAGGCAAAGGATGTAATATATGTAAAACCATTTCAATGCTCCCTAAGATGATGGTTGATAACCATCTAAGGCCATATTGGGGCGTCACCTGACAATCTTGCAGCCCTGTTGGAATAAAAACACACCAAATAACTAAAACCAGTAAACCATGGAAGCTGGAATTGCAGTTGCAAGATATGACTTACTTCTCTAATCTACTGATATTATTCTATAATGCCTATCATATGGGTAAGTGGCACAGACTTCAAATGAAAAGCCTAGCCACCAGGATCTACCTACATTTTTGGTGCAAGTTACCTTTTGGGGACATCTTTCTTAATGAAAACTACTGTCATAAAGAATTTGTCTCTCAACTACACTTATTCAGCTAGTTTTTGAAACTCACCAGCTAGATGTAGTTAACAGCATAAGATTAACATGGTACTCATGGCAGAGGAATTTTCTTTCTCTTTTAAAAAAATTTTTAAGTTTATTTATTCACTGAGAGAGAGCACAAGCAGGGGAGAGGCAGAGAGAGGGAGGGAGAGAGAATCCCAAGCAGGCTCTACACTGTCAGTGCAAAGCCTGATGTGGGGTTTGAACCCACGAACCGTGAGATCATGACCTGAGCCAAAGGCAGATGCTTAACCGACTGAGCCAACCAGGCACTCCGGAATTTTCTTAACCCAACTCTGTATAAACCTATCTCTTGATATTAGCTATTTCTTGGGTAAAGCCTCAGATCTAAGTGACTCCAAGGTATAAAAACCCTTTTGAGTCTCTTATTTATTTATTTATTTATTTATTTATTTATTTATTTATTAAAAAAAATTTTTTTTTAATGTTTTATTTATTTTTGAGACAGGGAGAGACAGAGCATGAACAGGGGAGGGTCAGAGAGAGGGAGACACAGAATCTGAAACAGGCTCCAGGCTCTGAGCTGTCAGCACAGAGCCCGACGCGGGGCTCGAACTCACGGACCGCGAGATCATGACCTGAGCCGAAGTCGGCCGCTTAACCGACTGAGCCACCCAGGCGCCCCGAGTCTCTTCTTATTCTATATGGGAACAAATATAGTCTCAGTTGACTGGGCTTCAGGTTCTATCTTCATATGACACACTTTTTTTTTTTTTTTGGTAAGACCTTGCTCAGAGATATTACCAATGTCATTCTAATATTTATAGACAGGTTGAATTTAGAAGCCATACTGTTAGTTTACACGAGACTTTACCTTTCAGTGTTTGTAGGCTCCCTAGGGCTCTGAAGGGAAAGGCCAATCTGTCCTAACTTGCATAGTATTTCCTTACCGTTTCCCAACAATACTCAGACCCAGTCCTCGGCCGGCCTTTTTCTGCAGATCCACTGGGAAAATCTCCAAGTTCTCCTCATCCCTGTAGTGTGCCTCATCTCTATACACCACCAGCCGCACCTTCTGGGGGGTCTGCCTCAGGGCTGTGATGGCTTCTTCATGGCTGGCGCTCCTCAGGTCAATCCCATTAACCTGGAACAGTGGACATCTGAGATGGGCTGCTGACAGCAGAGACCTCCATGCCGGTTCTGTCTGGAGCTCTTTAATCCAACCAGTGACAAACCTCTGGAAATTTCTAGCTGTTCCCAAGGCAGGTAGCAACTATTGGCAGTAGTAGCTGCTTCATGTATAAAGGAGGTAGACCTTATCCTCTCCTACCCCAAAAGCATAGAGGGTGCTTAGTACACACAGGAATGCTGTTTTGCAAAGCTGTGAGGTCTACTATGGAATCAACATGGTTGGGGAGGGGGGAGGGTGAAAGGGAGCAGGAGGGGTGGAAGGGTCTAATGGCCTTGTGTAATTGAGGTCAAAAGGGAAATGAACATTAGTGTTGGTCAGCATTTTAGGACTCAGTTTGCTTATTGAATTTGACGTCCTCACTCTTTTTTTTTTTAATTTTTTTTAACGTTTATTTATTTTTGAGACAGAGAGAGACAGAGCATGAACAGGGGAGGGGCAGAGAGAGAGGGAGACACAGAATCGGAAACAGGCTCCAGGCTCTGAGCTGTCAGCACAGAGCCCGACGCGGGGCTCAAACTCACGGACCGCGAGATCATGACCTGAGCCGAAGTCAGACGCTTAACCGACCAAGCCACCCAGGCGCCCCAGTGACGTCCTCACTCTTAACTGCACACATCACAACTACTTTAGAATAAGCCGGAAAAAAAATGAGAGACCAGTATTTCTGACAGTGTCGAAACCCCCTTGAAGTACACCCTTCTGAACCTGGATCTGAGAGAGCACAAATAGGACCATAAGTTAGAAGCAAACTGTACTGGAAACGGCACTGAGTAAAGCCATGGCTCTGCTTCCGGTAAATCACGTGAATTTGGACAAGTTGTGGGCCCTCAATAAGCCTCTGTTTCCTTGTCTGCTAAATGGAGATCATATAGCCAGTTTACTTATTTATTTCTTCAGACTTACTTGTGTTTTACTTAAGAAATGTTTGTGTAGTGCTTGTGTATTAGCCCTTTGTAAATATTTACTCATTTAATCCTTATACTAACTCTCTGAAATAGGTACCATTACCATTTTACAGATGAGGAAAGTAAGTCACGGAGGGGCTAAAGAGACTTGAACCAGGTTATATAGCTAGTCACGGTTTGAACCCAGACTATCTTCCCACCCTTAGTCTCTATACCCTTCTGCCTCAACATACTCTTATTTAAAGAAAAAAAAATTTTTTTTTAACATTTATTTATTTTTTGAGAGACAGAGAGAGACAGAGCGCGAGCAGGGGAGGTGTAGAGACAGGGGGAGACACAGAATGTGAAGCAGGCTCCAGGCTCTGAGCTGTCAGCACAGAGTCCGACGTGGGGCTCAAACTCACAAACCGTGAGATCATGACCTGAGCTGAAGTCAGTTGCTTAACCAACTGAGCCACCCAGGCACCCCTCAATGTACTCTTAGAATGAGTTATTGGATCCCCTGCCACAGAGAAAGTCAAGTACTGTTATGGATTAGTGGATTTAACAAAAAGGAGAAATTGAGGGGAAGAATGGCCAAGGACTCAAAGGAAGGGAGTCATAGGTCACTCCCTCAAGGTCATAGCTAGGAAAAGACACAAAGGGAAGAGTAGGCACAGGTCATGGCCAGTAGTGGGGTGGGTGATGGGGTGGGGGGTGGGGTGGCAGAATAGAAGACCTCCCTCAAGATGCTGGTTCTACTCCATGTTCTAGTCCATCCCTGTGTATCCTGGGCAAGTCAAGCTTATATCTGGTCTTCCATTCCTTCATCTGTACAAGAAGGGGTTGGTCTCAGGCTTTTCCAATTCTAACATTCCAAAGACTAGTGACTTGTGGCATAAAGATTGGTTACAGAGAGGGAGAAGAGAGCAATGAGCCTTTCTTGGAGAAGGTGGGTTTTGAGCAATTATTTAAAGCTGATTCTATAAGCCAGAAAAAATGTTTAAAAGCCTAATTTTCATGATGCTTTTTCTTTTCTGGTATATCTTGTGTTTGTGTTCTCAATTACATTAACTATACCCAGTGGTTAAGGGGTGCCTAGCTGGCTCTAGTTGGCAGAGCATGCGATTCTTTTTTTCTTAAAGTTTTATTTATTTAAATAGTCTTTACACGCAATGTGGGGCTCAAACTCACGACCCTGAGATCAAAACTTGCATGCTCCTCCGACGGAGCCAGCCAGGTGCCCCCAAGCATGCGACTCTTGATCTCAGGGTCATGAGTTCAAATCCCTGGGCATAGAGCTTACTTTAAAAAATAATAATAATGAAAACAAAAACAAAAACAAAAAAACCCCAACCCAAACAGTGGTTAAATATGGGTTTTAGATACAGACAGCCTTCAGTTTGAGCATGGATTTTAACTTACGTTGTGAAACCTTATGTATATTAGTCAAGCTAAGCTTCAACTGGGTCATTTATGAATTGGAGATAATATCTATTTAGTGTTGTGAGGATTAAGTGAAATAAACCCTCTAAGGCATTCGGCACAGCACCTGGCACACAGTTAAGTGCAATGTAAGTTAGAAGTTGGGATTTTATAAGAAGCTGAAGTAACCCCTGTCAGGGCTGTTTTCAGTCAGTGCCAGCATTCACTGTTACTTTAGGCCCATGAGTGCACTCTCATTGTTTGTGAGGTAAATCCATAGGACAAAGGGGAAAACAATGTCTCTAGAAAATGTGGTCCGAAGTGATTATTTCCCTGTATTCCAATAGATGGCACACCAGACCACTTCTCTTACTCAAATGCAAAATAGTTACTTCCCTGGACTCCAGGTGAGTTCTCTTAAGCCTCTGAAATAGCTTGTGAGAGGCCCTAGCAATTATACTTTCCATAAAAAGCACTGTCATGAAACTAATATAATAAAAGCAATTTATACTAAATTCCAGCATGAAGATGACTGCCCAAATCCAAGACATCTGCTCCAAGTTCACAGTTTTCATTTCCTCCTTTGCTTATCAAGAGGCACCACTAAATGCACCAGTAATCATAAGAGAAATATCGCTGTGCAGCTCAAATATTGTGGAGTGATGTATTACCTTAAGTGCCTTACAGAAGCACTATATGCATTATTTAGAGCATTGATTGTAGAAGGGTAGGGGTGGTAATTGCAGAGCTCCCTACTTGAGACAAAGAGCCATAGGAGGCCCCAGTCATCAAGGGGAGTGTATCACATCTCTTGGGTAGGACGAGGAAGTGGGGAAGTCACTGCTTTCGAGGGAAAGAATAACCAAACCAGGCAGCACTTTCTCACTACATTATTCCACAGGGAAAGCCAGGCATTAGCCCTTTACTCTTTCTGCTCCCACTTGCACAAAAATAGAAGAAGATAATGGACGTAGAATTAGGGAAGGATGAGGGACTGAGCCTAAAAGGAGAATCGGAAAGAAGACAGTTCATGCTAATTATAGAATCATAAATCTTGCCATGCTAAAAAATTGCTGGATTAGATCTTTGTCAGCAAAATCTGGCTTGTCCCAATTTTTAAAAAAGTAATCTCTACGCTCAATGTGGGGCTCGCACCCACGGCTCCAAGATCAAGAGTGGCATTTTCTTCTGACTGAGCCAGTCAGGCGGCCCATGGCTTGTCCTGATTTTAACGAGAGGATAGAATTAAAATTATGAAAGGCCACTGACAATGTAGAGGACTCTCATAAGTAGAAAGGCCATTGTGTGGAAAGTGCTGATACACAGTTATCTTGTTTCACGGTCTTGAACTGTACTGCCAAAGCTGGCCTGTTTTCTCAAGGCAAACCTGCAGGCCAAAGGCTGATGATGCCTAATTATGCATCTGTACACGTCAACCACAACTAGCACAAGTCCAAATGTGGGGTCTAAAGCTGCTTACAAAGGAAACATGATGTTACTTGACCAAACAGCTACTTCTTTAAAAAAAAAATTTTTTTTAAATGTTTATTTATTTTGGAGAGAGACAGAGTGTGAGCGGGGGAGGGGAAGAGAGAAAGACACATACACAGAATCCGAAGCAGGCTCCAGGCTCCTAGCTGTCAGCATAGAGTCCGACGCAGGGCTCAAATCCACACACTGTGAGATCATGATTTGGGCCGAAGTTGGTTGCTTAACTGACTGAGCCACCCAGGTGCCCCCATACAGCTACTTCTTAACTAAACACATGACATGCTTTTGTGGACTAGATACTGCATGGGGTAAAATTTCCTGATCAATAAAAAAACAACGTTTGTTTTAGTTGACACACACTGTTATATTATATCCTGGTCATCTTTAATGTTTATTTATTTTTGAGAGAGAAGGAGAGACAGAGCATGAGCAGGGAAGAGGCAGAGAGAGGGAGTCACAGAATCTGAAGCAGGCTCCAGGTTCTGAGCTGTCAGCAAGAGCCCGACGTGGGCTAACTCACAAACTGTGAGATCATGACCTGAGCCAAGGTTGGACGCTCAACTGACTGAGCCACCAAGTGCCCCATGTCCTGGTCATCTTTAATGAGGAGTATAGACCATCCATCCATATTGGGTAATATAATTCAGTTGGATGCCAGGAAATGGTTTGAGTTTTCAATTTCTCCTTCCACTTAATTGCCTTCTTCATGTTAACCTATCCTGAGTATTCACTTGTACATGAATATGAAAGAGAACAGCTACAGCTGAGATATCCCATACAAATAGTTTTAAAAAGGGATTTTTTTTACTGAAGTATAACTGTTATGAAATAAACTATATTTAAAGTATATAATTTATATTGCTAATTTATGTGATTTATACCTATGCAACCATCACCATAATCAAGAAAATGCTGCACAGATTAGATTTAGTTTCAAGTGACCATTATAGAATAATCCATGGGCTTACAAATCATGTATCTAGGCATGTATGCATCTGTACTCTTTTGAATATTCAATCTATTCATCTTATAAAGCCAATTATGATAACACCAGTTAATTAGAAAACCTAGGGAGAAAAAAAAAAAAAACCCTTGAAACTCCTGACCACTAAAAAATGGTGTTATATGCAAAAGCAGTCAAGCCAAATCCCAAAGAGGCCTCGCTTATTTTTCTAACCTCATACACTTGTACCTTAATGAATGTACTGGGAATATGTCCTAATCCAATGATGAAGCACAGTAAAGGTCTGCAGAGAAACCCTGAATTTAATTTGCAGCGAGCCCGGCCTCTCCTTTAACTCTTTCTTGCCTATATTTTCTGCCCTTAATTATATCTGTGGTTTCATCTTGGGAGGCAAACTTGAACCACCAAAGGGGAAATAAAATTCTATGATGTCATTCATAATGTGCTGTATTAAAGTTGCAAAGCAAAAATGCACATGCCCACCATAAAATGTTAACTATTCAATTAAATTCATCCAATGAAAGAAATAAATGTTGCCTAAAGGTCTCACATCATCAAAAAAGCTTTTTCGTTCCACCTACCAGAATGCCTGGCATTGACCTGCCATTCATCCGTTCCTTAGTTCAGACACTGCCTGCTTTGGCATTTTTTAAAAGGCTTTAACACCTTTGCTAATTGAGAGCCCATTTGAAAGAGGCAAGCTAAACATTTCATTTCTCCCTAAAGGGAGAAGATTCTACATTTTCATCAACTAGAAAACAAAAGCGGAAAGCATTTTACTTAACGATTTATTAGGAGTAAGAAAACAATACTTAAAACAGCACTGACGTCTTTAAAACATCGGCTGTCCATGTTTTTGCATATGTCTGTGTTTTTAGGAGAATTTAGACAGGTTTAGTGAAGCGGCAAAACAAGTCAAGTTGCAATACTATGCACTCTCATTTGATATTAAGATTATAGAACTATAGGTTATACTTTTGCTTTAATTTAAAAAAGTTTTCACAGATTTAGATTGATGATCTGCCATGATTCTGATTATAGTTATTCAATGTACATTAAAGAAAGAAAAGAGAGTAAGGTACATCTTTTGCTAAATGGGAGAGAGATAAGTGAGGATAAAATGGAGTACAAGACTGTGAATAAATACTTTGTGGATCAAGGTCAGTAAGGGAACTGTATTTGCTAGTATTAAATGAAACTCATAGTCTTATACCTCTAATATCTGGTCACCAGCCCAAAGTCTTCCGTCTCTGGCCGCTGCTCCTTCTTCGTAGACTTCGTGTATAACTATAGCATCCTAGAAAAAACAAATTCGTATTAATTTTCGACAACCATAAATGCTTCCTTACACAAACAACCAAACCATAGGCAGCGACCCATAAATTGCCATTTGCTAATAGTGTCATATTTTATGGGACCTGAAGGTAAATAAAATACACAGTTACCATATATTCCAAGGTATAATTAATTTTTCCTAAGTTTCTTATTTCATTCCTTTAGAACTGGCTTTGCCTAATATTTCAAGGTAAACTTCCCCCCTGTGTTTTACTGTTAACCTGTACATTGCTGCTGTGTATGAACTTGAGGTGAACTGTGCGTCATTCTTATTTTCATTTTATGGTATATTTTGAAACATGGTTTCAAGTATTTATTAGTATTCAAGGATTTGGCATAGATGTGTGGTCTGATGCAGGGGGTCTGTCAGACCCATTACTTGGGCAATGAAAGAAAAGAACTTAAGTGGAGTGAAATGACCCTGGAGGATGAAGCATGGAGGAGGGGGAAGGGCGTTCATGACCCTAAGTAGGTGTAAGACAGCCATGGGTTCCAATTCTGACCCACCATTGTGTAATCTCGGGCAAATTAATTCTTGAACTCAGCATTCTGAGCCATAAAATCAGGACAATACCTAAGGCAGGTAAGCTTGGGCTGAGGAAAGTATTTCATGGTTAGTGAATTAAAACAAAAAATTCCTATTTTTTCAAATTAATAACCTTAAATTTTAATCATCATAAAAATAACATACCAATGTAAAGAACTCAAGCAATACCACAGCATGTAGTAAACCACAGAAATAAACTGCCTCCTTGGTCTGCCCCTCAGTCTCACTCCCCAGAGACAATCACCATCAACAGTTTCCTAAGGATCCCTGCAGACAATGTACATCTCTACACCCAAATATTTCTATCATATGTACATATATTTTGGTGAGACTACTTTTAAAATATTCAGTTGAATATGTTCACACAACTTTCCCCCCTCATGTTAAGCAAGTAGAGGATTTTTATAGAGCTGAAAACTAAAGCAGCCAGAAGCCATTGGTTCTTTCTGCTGTTTATCAAACTGAAGGGCCTGAAAAATATGATGCTGGAAGGATTATGCCAGCTGTCTTGGAGGGCTGCTGGGAAAGGAAAAGAGCTTCTGCGGGGAGACTAGACACAGAGATCTGTGGGTCCCATGAGAAGTGTAGAAGCCCTGCACTGCCCAGGTCCCCCATGCCACACCAGCCCCAGCACATGCACTGGCTTACAAGACTCTGCAAGCAATGGTCAAGGGGGCCACAGGCCATGCACAATGGATCCCACCTTGGAAGAAGTCCTGTGTCCCAAGCACTGGGGCTTGGACGCAACAGGATTTCTAGACTTGAGGTCATGAAGGCTTGGGTAAGACGGGCTTGATGACTACTGGGGGGACTGATGATAATGGCCAGGGGCCCACCAATGATGTCTGGGAGTTTTGTGAGGAGACCAGAACCCTGAGAGCTTGAGGAGCCTGCGAAATGACTGAGGGTGATTCTGCCTTGGCCCAGAAGTATGGAACCTCAGAATCAGAATTAAATTGACGTGAAATCAAACATAAAGAAATATTTCTTGCAGAAGTATAACAAGAAAAAAAGATCCAAACCAAAATACTTTCTTAAAAAAATAAATAAAAAGGTTCTTATGTGAATTTGGGAGTAGAGAAGCAATACAAGAAAATATTAAGAAGTTCTACAACCAGATGACTCCACTGGATTCCAAATATCTTTCTCACTACTTTCATTTTATCATCACATGCTTCTGAAAACATTCTTTATTATAGCAATTATAAAGGCAGCTCCCAGGAGACAGGAGAGGTTCCCTAATCCAGACAATTTACATTACAGATTTTGTATCAGCAACAGATTTTAGACCATGCTTTGTTTTAACTCTGATTTATGAAATTTCCGGATGCAGGGAGCATCTAGACTGCCAAGAGTTGGTTCCTCTGAACTGCTTCAAGGGAATGGCTTTGTGAAAACGTGCTGGGTCAGTGGCTTCAGGAGATCCCAGCAACACTGCCAAGATGACACCAAGGGCCAGTTTTATGAAAGTAGTGCAGGGAGAAACTAACACAAGTTCCTTGTAATGACTTGTGTCATGCTGGTGTTTCAAGTTTGGAGGCCAAACAGCCCCCCTTCATTGGACTGACAGAATCAGACTGAACTCCTACTAACATGGTGTTTACAGAGCTCAACTTCCAGCATAACCTTCTTTAATTTTGCAACATTACAAAAGTCAAATGGGAAATTTCTCTTCATTTACACTTAAATGGAAGAAAAATATCAACTGTAGTTTTTATTCCATAAAAGTAGCCCAGGGGTGCCTGTGTGGCTCAGTCAGTTGAGTGTCCGACTTCGGCTCAGGTCATAGTTTGCAGGTTCGAGCTCCACGTCGGGCTCTGTACTGACAGCTCAGAGCCTGGAGCCTGCTTTGGATTCTGTGTCTCCCTCTCTTTTTGCTCTTCCTCTGCTCACGCTCTCTCAATAAATAAATAAGTAAGTAAGTAAGTAAGTAAAATAAACACACACTAATAAAAAAAGTAGCCTGAATTAAAACCTCTTCAATACTTTCTGGGTGTTCAATGAACTCTTTTTTTTTTTTTTTTAATGTTTATTTATTTGCGAGAGAGAGAGAGCGAGAGCGAGAGCGAGAGAGAAAGAGAGAGCACAAGCAGGGGAGGGGCAGACAGAGAGGGAGACACAGAATTCAAAGCAGGCTCCAGGCTCTGAGCTGCCAGCACAGAGCCTGATGTGGGGCTCAAACCCACAAACCGTGAGATCATGACCTAAGCTGAAGTCTGGTGCTTAACCGACTGAGCCACCCAGGCGCCCCAATGAACTCTTTTTTTAAAGTTTATTTATTTGAGAGAGAGAGTGCAGTGTGCAAGCAGGGGAGGAAGAGAGAGAGAGGGAGACAGAGAATTCCAAGCAGGCTCCGTGCTGTCAGAGCCCAACACAGGGCTCAAACTGACGAACCATGCAATCATCACCGGAGGCGAAATCAAGAGTTAGATGCTTAACCAACTGAGCCACTGAGGTGCCCCATAATGAATCTTATAAATAAAAGAAATATACTATTGCTCAAATGCTGAACTCCCTGTCAATCTGTTTTGTCCAGGAGTCTGTGTGAAAAACTCCCCATTATTTCTTCCCTTTTGCTTGACTACTGTTGTGATTTCTCTTAAAGTTATCAATGAAAATACAAGAAAACAGTAGACACTCTAACCTATCAATAGAAAAAGGCCACATTTCTTACCATGTGCCCTATGTGTTGACACTGGATTGTGAAGTTAAGGTTCTGCTCAGCTGTACTAAAAGGGGGTGCTAGACATGAGAGGTGGGGGCCAACAGGTAAATTAGAAATGTGGGCTGGTGAACTGAAAAGAAAAATAGATTTATTTTTTACAACTTACACAGTTGATAAGGTAGGACAGAATAATAAAAAAAAAGATACTGTATTGAGCTATTTTAGGCATCTATTTGACAAGGCCACAAAAAATTTTTACTTCTTACCTTGAAAAAATTGTGATTAGATGAAATAATGGGTCATTAATGAAAGACTGCTATTGTTTTAAGGAAAAAATTTGGAGTTGATTATACACATGATTCTTATCTCCTCATTGTATATCCTCTTAAATTTTAATGCTCTTGAGCTGTTCAAGCAAAACTGCTTGTTGGCACAGTTCTGAGTACCTTCTCTTCCACTCTTATCTCTGCATATTTAAGTAACATTCCTTCACCCTAGGATACCTCAGTGACTCCATCTACCAATACCAATGACTTCTAAAACTCATCTATTCCGGAAGCATTCTATTCATCATTTCCCTGTGGGTGGGTTGCTGGCTCACACAGAGGAGAGGCTATAGAGACAGATGATTATGAGCTAGGCCTCTGGAGTCAGATTTCTTAGTCCAAATCCTGGCCCTGCTACTTCTGGCCATGGGCCTGGGAAGACTGTTAACCTCTCCAGGCCTTAGCTTCCTCATGTTTATATGGTTTTAACAATACTATTTGCACATAAAGCTTTATGTACAATGCCAGCACATAGTAAGGAAGTGGGAACATCTCATTTATTTTAACACCTCTGTGCCAGAGTTGCTGCACGCTTCCCATTCGTGCCATTCAATCCTCATAATGACGAAGCAAGTGCCGTATTATTAGTCTCATTTATGGTTGGGGATATGGAGGCTCAGAAGGATTCAGACTTGACCAGGTCTTTGCATCTTCTAAGTAGGAAAGATCACATTCCAACTTGGGACTGTTTAACACCAAAGCCTGTGTTCCTACAGCCATTGCAAGCATTTCATCTGTTTTGAATATTTTATTTTGCACTTGTATAGAAGCTAACCTGGGATTTTCCATATGGCATCAATTCTGTTGAAATACTGTCTCCTTAACTCCACAGCAAAAACCTTAAGGGCATGGGCTGATCATTTTGTAGACAGTGAACAAAAAGACAACTGGGGAAGTGAAAATTGAAGCCTCTCGCTTAATGAAGTGGGGTGATGATCTATGGACCTCACTTGCTAGTTAGGGGTTTGTGCTATACATAACACGATGGTTAAGAACTCTCCCCAACCCAACATGGAGTCTCTCTCTCTCTCTCTTTTTTTTTTTTTTTAATTTTTTTTAACGTTTATTTATTTTTGAGACAGAGAGAGACAGAGCACGAACAGGGGAGGGTCAGAGAGAGAGGGAGACACAGAATCCAAAACAGGCTCCAGGCTCTGAGCTGTCAGCACAGAGCCCGACGCAGGGCTTGAACTCACGGACCATGAGCTCATGACCTGAGCCGAAGTCGGATGCTTAACCGACTGAGCCACCCAGGCGCCCCTCTCTCTCTCTTTTTAATGTTTTTATTTATTTTTGAGAGATAGACACAGCACGAGCTAGTGAGGGGCAGAGAGAGAAAGGGAGACACAGAATCTGAAGCAGGTTCCAGGCTCTGAGCTCTCAGCAGAGAGCCTGATGCGGGGCTCGAACTTGTCAACTGCGAGATCATGACCTGGGCGGAAGTTGGACCCTCAACTGACTGAGCCACCCAGGTGCCCCTAGCTCTCTCTTAATTCCATTTGTTGTTCTTGTCTCTTTCCTTCATTTTTTCCATCTTCTTTCTATGCACCCATATTATTCAATGAATGATTTTTTTTTTCTACAGGAGCAGATATAAAAGAAAATTATATACAAGTGATGCATTCATGTTTAAAATAAAGTTGTTCAGGGTGTCTGGATGGCTCAGTAGGTTGAGCATCCAAGTCTTGATTTTGGCTCAAGTCATGATCCCAGGGTCTTGGGATTGAGCCCAGCATCAGGGCTCTACACTGGGTGTGGAGCCTGCTTAAGATTCTCTCCCTCTACCCCTCTCATGCTCTAAACTAAACTAAACAAAAATAAAACAATAAAAATCTTTTCAGTCCAAAACAACCCAGATTAATTTCTCCTAATTAATGGCAGACTTAAGAACCATTTACAGATGAGCAAGACTGACATAGAATCAAAAACTAATTTCCTCTTGGTAGTTGTGATTTTCACTGTGACAACAGAAATTTAAGTAACATCGTCTTATTTACTGCCTGAGACAAGACCAACAATTTTCCTTTGGACACTCTAAATCACTCATTTGACTTGCCAACTCTGGATCCAGGGAAGAATCTGATCAATTAGAGAATCTCTCAGATATGGGTTTTCCTTAATCAGAAGGGTTAGGCAGGATTTCGGAGATGTAGGAAAAGTCCTCTGCTTATAAACTTCTCTCTTGAGGCACCTGGGTGACTTAGTCGGTTAAGCGTCTGACTTCAGGTCATGATCTCACAGTTCATGGGTTTGAGCCCCGCATCGGGCTCTGTGCTGACAGCTCAGAGCCTGGAGCCTGTTTCAGATTCTGTGCCTCCCTCTCTCCTGCCCACCGCCCCCCCCCCACTTGCTTACTCTCTCTCTCTCGAAAATAAAAATAAAAATAAAAATAAAACATTAAGAAAAAGCTTTTCTCTCATCAGTCTATGTCTGAAACACATTTAACTTGAGGAAAATTTCTTCATTCCACTAATTAGGGATAACATTAAAAAACAGGGGCGCCTGGGTGGCGCAGTCGGTTAAGCGTCCGACTTCAGCCAGGTCACGATCTCGCGGTCTGTGAGTTTGAGCCCCGCGTCGGGCTCTGGGCTGATGGCTCAGAGCCTGGAGCCTGTTTCCGATTCTGTGTCTCCCTCTCTCTCTGCCCCTCGCCCGTTCATGCTCTGTCTCTCTCTGTCCCAAAAATAAATAAACGTTGAAAAAAAAAAATTAAAAAAAAAAAAAAACAAAAAACAGACACCCAGGAAGAAGTAGCTGGCTCGCAAATTTAACATACTGTTTAAGGAACCACTGTTTTAATATCTCCATTCTTCAAAGAATACATATTTGTTTTTAAATACAGATAAAATATGTACACATGGTATTACTCTCAAAATAATATACATTGAAAAGTTTCTCTCTGCACCTGTCCCTTAGCCACCATCTATCCCTAACTGGAGACAAATACTATTAAGTTTCCTGTGCTTTTTTAAAAAAAAGTTTATTTAGAGAGAGAGAGAGAACACGAGCAGGGGAGGGGCAGAGACAGAGGGAGGGAGAGAATCCCAAGCAGGCTCCATGCTGTCAGTGCAGAGCCTGATGTGGGGCTTGATCCCATGACCATGAGATCATGACCTGAGCTGAAATCAAGAGTCAGATGCTTAACTGACTGAGCCACCCAGGCGCCTTCAGTTTCTTGTGTATGTTGATATAGAGAGTCTATATATCTATATTTGGAAAGTACAAAGGCACCAAAGGCTTGAAGGTCATGGTCTCTTTTATCTGCTGCCCCCTTTTCTCATGAAATTCTACTTGAGCCAGCCAAATGCCACCTCTTCTATGAAACTTTCTCTGACTCTTTTCCCCTAACAAGGTTGATCAACCTTCCTGTGGGTCACTGCTCTATCCCCTTTTATTATTGAACTTATTAGTATCACAATAGCTTTTTCATGGATCTAGGTCCTATATTACCTCCTAGTCTTGGTGGAACTCTTCCAGACTGGGGGCTGCTTCCAACTCTTCTTTGTATCCTGGTGCTGAGCCCAGGGTAGGCACTGAGTACATGTTTGCTAAATGATTACCAAGAAATTGGTTGGAGATAGAAAGATACATCAAAATGACCCAGAAAGAGCCTGGTAGGGTATGTCATAATCTTACCTACCCAATCAAGCTTCATTCTTCCTTTTTTTTAAAATCCCACCCAAGCTTCTGATGGCAAAATATTAGTGACACACAACCCACGTACCCATCACAAATGGATATTAAATCCATGTGAATTTCTAAAGGATTTACTTTAGTTCAAAGAGCAATTTAAAGGAGCCAAGTACACGGGACTTAATTGTCATTGAGCCCCACAAAAATCACAAACTCCTCCAGGGGGATTTAAACACTGCATTGCTGGAAAAGAATTTCATAACACATACTAATGTATCCGTAGAGTCAAAGTCATCAGACATTTCAGCCCATCCATTACCATATTCTTTACTGTTCAGGCTACCAACAAGTAGACAAAGTAACTCATAAACATACCAATCGTTCAGCAAAAGGCAATTTTATCATTGCCACAGTAGGCTCATAACACTTAAAGAAGCCGTGTGTTAGAAAAATTAACTAAGGGTCTCCTGTGCACTGAACAATATCAATAAGCACCCTTGTGTGGGTGAACTATTTCCATAGAATGAGATTTTATAGATTACATTTCTAAATGTTCAGTGGATTGTTCTAATAAGCATTTTAGAATAAAACTTTGATAAAGAATTATGTGGTAGATATTACTATAAAGAACTATATATATATATATATATATATATATATATATATATATATATGGCTCAATTTTACTATTTGTAGGTGTGATATACTTAACTTGGATCACTCTAGAATTAAACCCAATCTTTGTTATACTCATAAAACCTCTGTTCCCACTGCCCTCAAAATAATCCTAGGTGGCATTTTAGCTACAGAAAAATTTCACATTGAATTACACACTTAGGTGGAAAACATATTACCAGTGATCCCCAAAGAGTGTCATGTCTTATTTCCTTGCTTTATGGGAAAAATCCCTGCTAATAAGAAAGACCCATGAGGACCAAAATAAGGATTAAAAAGATTATATAGAAAATGGGCATTGTTTTTGTCTGGAGGAAGCCATTGTTCAGATCTATGGTCTTAGAGGAATAATGTTCCTTTTAAACATCATTTAATAGAGTTCCCCTCTATGGTTGTCACGGTTCAGAAATCATACAGTCCTGTCTTTCCATATAGTAGACGACTTTCTCAGCAGGAAGGCCAAATCAATGAAGGGTGATAATATAGTGGGAGTGGTAAAATGCTCAGTCCAATGCTGTGCAAATCAAAACTATGTTCACTTCTACCTTGAAACAGATGTAGATGTATTAAGTTACTGATTTGTGATGTCTATTGCAGTTAGAGAGTTAAAAAGAAAACTGTTGGGGTACAACTGTGAAAAAATATGTCACTTTGAACAAAGTTGATAGGCTCCAGACTGTACTTATATAAGTAAAGGGATCAGTGTCTTAGAACATGATGCTTTTCTGTACCAAATCCTTTGTGGCCAAATTCTTTGGGAAAAAAACCAAAACCCTCAAAAACCAAGCTTCCTTCTTATATTTCAATTAGAATGTGATTTTGAGGGGCACCTGGGTGGCTCAGTTGGTTAAGCGTTTGACTTCGGCTCAGGTCATGATCTTGCAGTGTGTGAATTCGAGCCTCACGTCAGGCTCTGTGCTGACAGCTCAGAGCCTGGAACCTGCTCCGGATTCTGTCTCCCTTTCTCTCTGCCCCTCCCCCGGTCACACTCTGTCTCTCTCAAAAATAAATAAACATTAAAAAAAAAAAAAAAAGAAAGAACATGATTTTGAAAAAAGAGGGCAGGAAAGTGTAGAAGAAGGACCCAGAACTGGGAACAAGAGGAGTTAGTTTTTCTCACAGCTCTGCAGGTGGCCAATTTTGCAAGTGGTTCTCCATGCACTGCTTTGTTCAGGACACTTATCAGTAAAGCACAGAGTCAAAATACATGGTTTCTAGAGTCATTCCACCTCTATAATTTTAGACCTCTGTGAACTCATACAGCACAAAGTAAAGCAGAGAAAGCCACTGTTTTATGCAGATACTTAAGTCCTGCCTAGGAATAGTAGGACCTCCTTCTAAATGGCAGACCACAAGAATCCCAACTTTCACAGTCTGTGAGAGATCAGAAACATAAGGGTTTGGCTTGGGCTCTGTATTAGTTTTCTTTTACTGCAAAATTTAGTGGCTTAGGGGTGCCTGGGTGGCTCAGTCAGTTAAGTGCCCAACTTTGGCTCAGGTCATGAGGTTCATGAGTTCGAGCCCTGTGTTGGGCTCTGTGCTGACAGCTAGAAGCCTGGAGCCTGCTTTGGATTCTGTGTCTCCCTCTCTCTCTGCCCCTTCCCTCCTCACACTCTGTCTCTGTCTCAAAAATAAAATAAAATAAAATAAAACATTAAAAAAATTTAATAAAAAAACCTTAGTGGCTTAAAACAAAAATGAATCATTTGTTTGTTCATGATTCTGTGGGCTGGCAGTGTGGGCTGGGTTCAGGGGGTAGTTCTGCTCCACGCTATCTCAGCTTGGCTCGCAAGAGTTTGCAGTCAGGTTGGCTGGGGCCTCAGCCGAGATAACTGGGCCCCCTCTGCCCCCATGTGCTCTTTCATATGGGGTGCCATCCTCCAGGAGGCTGATCTAGGCTTGTCTGCAAAGTGGCAGTCTTTCAGGAGAACAAGAGCTAAGCTGCAAGACCTTGAGGCTAAAGGCTTGGAAGTTACTCAACGCCACTTTCACTACTATTGATCAAAGCAAGTCAATGGGCCAGCTCGAATTCAAGGAAAGTGGAAGGAACTGCACAAAATTTATGATCAATTTTAATCTCCTACAGACTCTATCAAGTCTGCCAGAGGAATTTTCCAGCCTGTAAACAATGGAAGGCAGCAACGTATAGTGGGAAGAATACTGGCTATGGCCACATAAACCTGTGTTCAGAGTTTAGCTCTGCCACTTATCATAGCTTTGTGATACTTCTATTAAGATATTTAGCCTCACTGGGCTAGTGTTCCTGTCTCTGTAAAATGGAACTAATAAATTCTTCCTTTTAGGGTTTGAGGACAAAATGAGATTATGTATATAATGTCAAGCAAAGTGTCAGCCAAATAGATGTTGAATAATTGCTAATGAAGGTTCCCAACACATATATATCTAAGGTTGAAGGGGGCCTATCTGGGACATAAAGGAAGGAATATAGATCAGTGGTCAAAATTCATGACTCTAAGTAGGAATGACACCAATTTCAGTCCATTTTTTAATTTCTATTTTTCCTATTATTATGGTGAACTGAGAATATAAGTGATTGCTTTTTTTTTTTTTAAGTTTATTTTGAGAGAGAGTAAGAGAGCAAGTGGGAAGGGAAGAGAGAGGGAGAGACAGAATTCTAAGCTCTGTGCTGTCAGCACAGAGCCCAGCTTGGGGCTCGAGTTCACAAACTGTGAGATTATGACCTGAGCCAAGATCAAGGGTCGGATACTCAACCAACTGAGCCACCCACGTGCCCCTAATAATTTTATTTTTTTAAATGTTTTATTTATTTTTGAGAGAGAGAGAGAGAGAGACAGAGAGTGAGTGGGGGAGGGGCAGAAAGAGGGAGACACAGAATCGGAAGCAGGCTCCAGGCTCCGAGCTGTCAGCACAATAGCCCAATGCAGGGCTCAAACCCATGAACCATGAGATCATAAACTGAGTCTAAGTCAGACGCTTAACCAGCTGAGCCTCCCAGGGGGCCCCCTGATGATTTTATTTTTAAGTAATCTCTACACCCAACGAGACATTTGAACTCATAACACCAGGATCAAGAGTCGCATGCTCTATTGACTGAACCAGCCAGGGGCTCCCTGACTGCTTCTTTTCAAGAAAGATTATGCTGGGAAACCTTATGTAAAAGGTGATAAAAGTAGAAATGCAAACATGTGCTATCTTTAATAGGAATGGCAGGACTCATGTCAACAAAGGCAGCTCTCTACTTTCCTTGTTACAGTGGGGCAGTACGTTGTTTAACCCAAGGATGGACAACTTAATGCATTTGTCTTGCTGGGGCATGTGTTATTATGCTTACATTCCATGTGTTTTGTAGATCTTTTTATATTTTTGAACCAATTACAAATGTAGAAGGCAAAGATGATTCAAGACAAGTTGCAAAGATGCTCATCTTCCCCACCTTCAAACACAATGCTTTGATGCAAAAGGTATCTGGCAGACCCTCATTGATTCATGCATGAGAAGCAAAAGTTAAGAGGTTATTTTCAGTATCTCATAAGAACATAGAGGACTTGAAGCAGAATGTAGTCAACAAATACTGTATTTTCTTTACTTGAAGATGACTTTTTTCTCATTTTGATTTTATAATTTGGATGAATCTCAGAGTCAAGTGTACATTCAATATACTACTTTCCCACTGTGGATACAATAAAAGATGATTACTTTAGAAGAAGTACAGTATTTGTCAAACTGATATAGTTTTGTTTGCCAACTTCATAGGTTGATTATAAATGTTTCTGTTCAGAAAACCTGAAGAAGCCATAGCTATAAAAGGGAAGTCAGTAAGAGTCAAAAGACCTTACACTTTTAAAAATCTGGATACTCTCACTAATAAATTAGAGTTTGCTACATAGAGTTTCTTTTTTTAAAAAAAGTGTTTATTTATTTTGAGCAGAGAGAGGGTGAGAGAGAATCCCAAGTAGGCTTTGAGCTGCCAGCGTAGAGCCCAACACATGAATCCATGAATCATGAATCCATGAACCGCGAGATTGTGACCCCAGCTGAAACCAACAGTCAGGCATTAATGGACTGAGACACCCAGGTGCTCCTAGATTTTCTAAGAATCTCAGAACACAGTCACCAATCAAACCCCATAAGACTCTGTTACAAAAGGAACCAAGAGCCAGTCCTTATATCCTAATCTTAATTTATTCATCTATTCTAATAGGTTTGGGGGAGGGTGTAAAGATTTGTACCTACCAAACACTTTAAGAGAAAGAAAATGGATCACAACATTTAGTACCTACTATTTTGGAATACTGAAATATTCTTGGGTGATAAACTATGGACAACATAAATAAGCATTAAATCAGCAATACCAGTGGCTCTTTTGACTAAAAGTATGGATTAAGTGATCAGTTATACAGGAAGCAGTAACACCAATCTGTGTGTGTGTGTGTGTGTGTGTGTGTGTGTGTGTTAAAGGAATGGACTATTTAAGCTAAAAGTCAAGCTCAGGGATTGCAAACTCTTCCACACTATAGGTAACTAAAGTGTGGAATGAAAATCACAGCAATAAAACAGCTAATATAAGAATTGCAATGAATATATAAAAAGTTTCACATTTTAAGACTGCAAAGCTTTCCCTTCTCAAACTCAGAAAAGAAACTGTTTTATATTTACTTGAAATGGAATTCCCTTGCCAAGAATGATTTTGCAAAAGGTTGATATTCATCAATATGAATATAATTTTTCATACTGAACTATAGATTTATTTTAAGGAAATGGGATAATATTTGCATTATATTTTATAAGTCCCTATAGTTCCATCTGGTCCTTATTTACCTAAACTTTACTCAGCTTGCATAATATTTTTGCTTACAGTCATATTCTTTAAGATCAGAAATGCCCAAATCTGGAAATTCAGAGGTACTATTCGTTAACATTCTTTCAGTGTGATTCATAGACTTTCTGCAAACTCTGCTTTGATTTTAAAATAAAACTAAGGTAATAAGATGTTTTGTGTAAAAATATATGACTTAAGCAATAATGATAAAAGGAGCCTGGCTTTGGGTGATTACACGCCAAAGCAAACCACACTCCTCGTGAAACAGGCTGTGCAAAGTTCATTCGAAGGGGAATAGCAAAATAAAACACTTAATCAAATGTAAAATAGTTTTCTATTCTGCTTACTTAAAAAAAATATATAGTGGTTTAAATTGCTACAGTCCTAAGTTTAAATGGTCAAAAGCAGTAACAGCTAAACAATAGCAGGCAGTATGGTGAATCAGGGTTAAATGAGGTCACTGCAGAGCCAGACATATGGTGATAGCTAAAAAATATTTTTCGCTTCAATTTCTAGATGGATGACTTTACCACACAGTATCCAAATGTGACAGTCCTTCTACATTGATGCTTCTTGCTAATGTACCTCTTCTATCTATGGAACTTCTATTTAATAAGACTGACTTAAATTGGTACTGAATCAGGTGGTGAAAAAAATACACATTTGAAACTTGGAGAGAAATAAGATTTTGAATCTGATATTCCCAGGCCTTTTAAATATTAATAGAGCATCTCAATTTTACAATCTATCCTGGGCATCCGCTGACCTCATTTACAACGGGATGGTACCAGGAATATCAAGAGGAACCAAATGCCCGAGGCTAATTGTTTTCCTCTTGTAAGGAGACAAGCTTATCTCCAGACGCAGAGGAACATACAAGTATAGCAACTAGGGCTTATGTTCATAAACTTAACCTTTCTAAAAGTGGTAATAATGACTAGTTTCCATAAACCAAAACTCAACAGTAATTAAGCCTTATTCTCCAGTTAAAAAAACTTAAGACTGAAGTTTTAAGAAACCTGTGAGATGGGAATGAAAAGAGAGAATGAATTTCCTTATCCTACCATACCCTTGAGAAAGAGACTTCTCAATGTAACACGTTCCTGTCTGGTTAAAAGAGAAAGCCTAATAACACTAATGTCCTCGCAAAGTGGCTGCTGCCTGCATTTGTCAAAATATTTCTCGAGATTTGGCACTCACTACGTAGTTCACTCCAACTCTGGCCAGCTGAGGTCTAGAAAGTTCTTCCTTATGAAAATGTGAAATCTGTTTTTCACTGAGCCGCTTGGAAGCACTTGAACTGTTCCTACCCTTCATCCACACAAAGATAACCTTACGTGTTTGCATGTCACTGTCCCTTCTGATCTTCCCTTTTCCATTTGATTCAATTCTTCCTCACAGTGATGTGGTTTCAATAATGTCCTTGTCAACTGTGATATAATCACACCCAGAAATGAACAGGATACTCCAGCTACAGCTAAAACTGATCAGAGAAGCACTCCAGACAGATCTAACAGCATGTGCAAATGCCTTGAATGGAACTGAAGGAGGCCAGCATGGCTGGAGTTCGGAGTGGCTCAGAGGCTAGACAGTCATATTTTTAAGTGTGCCAGGCTCTATATGGTGGTACTAAAGGTACAAAATACAATAAAACAGGTCTGTTCTCAAGATACTCAGGGTCTGGTGGGTGAGATGAACAACCCCCTTTTACAGGTGAAAATCGATGACACATAGAGGTAGCCCTAGAAAAGGAGCCCAGTGGTGTGGCTTTGCAGTCAGATAGCTTGATGAAACTCCAACTGGACCAACTGCTAGCATTATTGTGGTAGGGTCCCCTCCCTAAGGAAAAAAACAAAAACAAAAAACAAAAACAAAAAAACCTCAAGGTAACCTGGCTATGTGCGTACATGCAACATCCCTCATGACCTTGTAACATGAAACCACTTAATCAGACTACATGTTTGTGTGTGTTACCATATATGGGAGACAAGGAAGTAGAAAATACATAAAAAACTACTCCACGTGGTGTTCAGGGCTCAGTTCTTCAGGTACAAGCCCAACTGGGCAGTGCCGGCAGGAATAAAGTTGCTTCCTGGAAAGAAAAGCCTTGGGGTCATGATTCTCTGTGGGAGAATCCTGCTGCATTATGTTCTTGGAGAAGTTACCTAACTTATCTGAGTCTCAGTTTCCTCATCTGTAAAATGGGGATAATACCACTACTTCTATAGGGTTGTTGGGAGAATTAAATAAGAGGATAACACATTAATTACATATTAAGAACAGTGCCAAACCACTTTTTAAGAGTTTGGTGTTGAAAAATAAATATCTAAGTATGCAGAAACAAAGTCACGTTTCTCAGTGTGCAGCTAATATATCAAAGACATACAGATGAAGGGAACTAAGGATATACTTTAATATGAATGTTTAATAATAATCACTAATAACTGAACTCAGTATAGACAGGTACTGGGAAAAGTGCCTTATATTCTTTATCTTAATTAATCCACATATCAACCATAAGAGGTAGATTTTGTTGTCACCACTTTCACACAAATGGAGAAGCAGATTTAATCTAGCACGGTTTAAGTCACTTGTCCAAGACCCTGCAGTGAAAAGATCTGGGATTCTGGTGCCATAGAATCAGCATCATTTCTCAGACTATTAGATTTGATACAACACATTGTCTACAGTGTGGGACCGTTGGCAATGGTAGCCAGAGAAAGGAAAATGCACAGAGTGAGGGGTCCTGGGGAAGCTTTCCTCATTCTTTCTCCACTTCATTTGTTTAATCCCAAGAATGGTTCAACTTGGCCAATACTCTGAGATAAAATACTTGTTTCTTATGTTTTTCTTTCTCTTCTCTAGAATTCCCAAGGCTGATATAATAGAATAACCACCAATAAAATGACATTGGAAAACTATATTTTACTTCTTCTGGGGACACTAGAGGTAAAACTTCTCATCAGCAAGCAAACATTTCAGAGAAGGGGGAACTCAAAGATTCAGGGAGATGCTTAAAACATATGTGGCAAGCATCATACCTCAGTCTTTCATTTGGCAGAATATGCTGTGTCTTCTGAGTTGCAAGATTTCATGAAAACTAGTACTCCAAGACCAAAATAAGTGGTGGCAGTGGGGGAAGACATAGGATGAAAGCATGGGTGGATGGATGGATGGAAGGAGATAAAAAATATAAGTAAATATACTACTTTATACCTTATCTGATCTCCTTGTTGTGTGCGCCTCTAAACTCATATGTAGAAACCCTAATGACCAGTGTGATGGCATTAGGAGGTGGGTCGTTTTGGAGCTGATTAGGTCACAAGAGCAGAGTCTTCATGGATGAAATTAGTGCCCTTCTAAAAGAGGCTCCCCCAGAGGCTCCTTTCACAATGTGAGGATACGAGAAGTCTACAACCCAGAAGAGGGCTCTCGTCTGACTCTGTGATCTTGGACCTCCAGCCTCCAGTACTATGAAAAATAAATTTCTGTTGTTTATAAGCCATCAGTCAGTGGCATTTTATTACAGTAGCCTGAATAGACTAAGATACCGGCATATAAGAAACATACAAAAACTAATCCATATTAAGTACATCTAGACAATGTGTACTACAGTTCTACTTTTTTATGCTTTCCAGAGAAAGTAGCTATTTTAATCGTCCTTATTAAGATTTTTCACTGGTTGGTCCCTTATATTAGACCATAAACACTGATGGTAGTAGGATCAACTTGAACAAATGTATAAGGGTAGGGTTATGTCATTCAACTTCATGTCCTCGGCATTAAGAAGAGGGCAGCCTTTAAGCAAACATATGCAGGCTATCATACAAGAGCCACATCCACCAAAAGCAGATCTGGGAGCACGTCATAAGAGTGAAACAACAGAGGCAGAAGTTTGTCATTGAGGAGTGGGTGCAGGTGTGCTCATAAACCTTCCCAAGAGGCTCACCCTCACCATTGTCTTGGTGTTTTAAAAGGCCTATTTTAGAGGACGGGCTGCAAACACATTGGGGTGTCAAGTGAGATCTCCCTCTCTGATCTCAGAAACCATCTGTCTTGGTTCTGAAGCAATTATTTACAGCAGATAGGACTGGTGTGTTGTCAAGACCAAGTCCCAGAGGCTTAATTCCTCCAAAGACAGTAAAAGTATCTGTTGGACACACAACAGAGACAGCACAGAAACCCTAACTGAGATGGTTGGAGCAAATGCTTAAGAAGGGTCACCAGCACTCAAAACATGCTCTTTCCCTGCATCGGAGCTCAAGGAGGCATCACATAATCACATGTGCAAAGGCAAGTGCAAAGGTACTTTGACAGTGGGTCAAACTATCCGCAATTCCCTTTCATATGCTCTCATCTTTATTTGCTAACGTCCTGCTGGCTGGATGCAATCCCATGACCTGACTGGATAATATGACCTGGCATGTTAATTAGGCTGTGTATTCCATGTCAAAATTTAGAAGGAAACAAAAGATCTTCATTGTGGTAAACAGCGGTTTTATTTGTTAAAGCACCTTCCACCCCCCAGCTGTTCAGCTTCACCAAAAACGGACATGGCTATATATTAACTAGTGAGTCTAACTTACAGCTTTGGATGAGGTACCTGAGGTTGAAAAATAAAAGCTGCACCCCATTTCTCATTTTTAAAGTGATGCTTATCCTTCCAAGGACAATGGGATTTACAGTCTCAAAAGGCAGAACTATATATTATGAACTTTAGAATGCTGTTAAAGATTTTTTTTTTGGCTGCCTTGTGGTGGCAAAGAGAAGCAGAACATAGTATTTAGCAAATAGCCTCACATCCAAGAAGCAGCAGGTGAAAAGGAGCACTGGAAGCCTCCAAACTAGCAGCCAACAGCACAAATATACGCAATAGTAAAGTCCCAAGTGCAGCATGGGCACATCTTACTCAGGTTTTCTAACCAACCCACACAAAGCAAAAAACAAAACAAAACAAAAAAAAAAAAAAAACAACCAGAAAAAATCAGTTAACAAACTCATTTAGCTGGGCAAAACATGCCGATTTAAGTAAGTCTTCTGATTTCCTATGGAAAATCTAGTTCTGCCTTATTTTAAGCAGTATAGACTTATATCTACAAAACTCAAATCGGAGAGTTACTTCTTCATGAAAGAATTCACTACAAAATTTCCTTAAAATATGATTTCCCTCGTTCGTTTTAAATACAGATTTATACAAATTCGGCTTATTTAATATTTACGAATATCTCTTTGGATAAATGAGGAAACAGGCCCTGGAAGGGAGAAACAGCCAATCTTCAAGGTTGACCAGTAGTTTCTGCATACTACTCCAATGTCTTTAGTATATTAAGACCCCAGAACTTTCCTACATTTCTAATTATATGGCTTGGAATGCTGTCTGTTCAGCTTTTGTCATTGAGGAAAGCGGCAACCTTTTCTTTATAAGTTTCCATTCAAGTGGTTTGGTCCAGGCTACTTATTTATTTATTTGAAGTGATGTAAGTGTGTTCTTTTATTTATGTATTATTATTATTATTTTCAAGTCTGGTTTTTATTATTATTGTTTTTAAAATATAATTTATTGACAAATTGGTTTCCATATAACACCCAGTGCTCATCCCAACAAGTGCCCTCCTCAGTGCCCATTACCCACTTTCCCCTCTCCCCCACCCCCCATAACCCTCAGTTTGTTCTCAGTATCCAAGAGTCTCTTATGGTTTGCCTCCCTCCCTCTCTGTAACTTTTTCTTTTCCTCCTTTCCCTCCCCCATGGTCTTCTGTTAAGTTTCCCAAGATCCACATATGAGTGAAAACATATGGTATCTGTCTTTCTCTGACTGACTTATTTCACTTAGCAGAATACCTTCCAGTTCCATCCACGTTGCACTTTCAGGCTATATTTTTAAAGTTTTTTTTTTTTAAGTTTTATTTATTTAGTTTGCGGGGAGAGGGGCAGAAAGAAGGGAAGAGAGAGAGAATCCCAAGCAGACTCTGGGATGTCAGTGCAGACCCCAACGCAGGGCTCAAAGCCACAAACCCTGAGATCATGACCTGAGCTGAAATCAAGAGTCAGACGCTTAAGCTTAACCTAAGACTGAGCCACCCAGGTGGCCCCAGGCTGTATTTTTTGTTTTTTTTTTTTAGTGTCTATTTATTTTTGAGAAAAAGACAGATGTAAGCAGGGGAGGGGCAGAGAGGGAGAGAGGGAGAGAGGGAAACACAGAATTTGAAGCAGGCTCCAGGCCCTGAGCTGTCAGCACAGAGCCCAATGCAGGGCTCAAAAACACAAAACACAAGATCTGGGCCGAAACAAACCACCCAGGTGCCCCCCCTAGGCTGTATTTTTAAACTGTATTTAAATCTTACTCCATGAAAAGGCAGAGAGCTAAAACTGGCTGCTGAGCTAGTTAACTCCAGGTGTTCCCAGTTATAATCTTGTTATAATATGTCTAAATGCTGCTATAATGCTGTTGGTCTAGTAAGCATTTATAAAAAAATGCTCCAGGGGCACCTGGGTGGTTCAGTTGGTTAAACGCCCGACTTCTGCTCAGGTCATGATCTCACTGTTCATGGGTTCAAGCCCCGCACTGGGTCCTGTGCTGACAGCTCAGAGCCTGGAGCCTGCTTCCGATTCTGTGATTCCCTTTCTCTCTGCCTCTCCCCTGCTTGTGCTCTCTCAAAAATAAATAAAACTTAAAAAAAAAAAAATACTCCATGTCCCAGACAGAGAAAATCCTGATGAAAATTAAACACTGAGAAAAACTTAAGGCTGGCCAGAATATGCATGCATATCTATTTATAATTATGCTTCTTCTCATTCCATGAAAAAGCCAAGTCTTCCATAGAAGTGATAAAGGCCATAATAAGGTTCCACAACTAACTCTGTAACGGTATAGATACACTTTACTTCTAGGAACTTACCAAAGGTGTGTCTTTTCCTCCCACAATGCTGAGACCAAGACCTGAACGTCCCTTGGATATTTCTATAATCATTTCCTGGCCAGGAACAATGGGACATGTGGCAGGGTCCACTGACAGAGGAGCCTGGAAACCACCTGGAGGATTGAACACAGAATGACCGGCTAGTAGGAGATGTAGTCCGGCGTGCACACTCGTTACTTGGGGAGCGCGAGGTTTGCATGTGTTCGTCATTTCGCTACTTTCCTGCTAAGCACCATGAAGGAAACGCTGGGTCCTTAACGCCCATTCAGGAAGGGATGAAACCTGACGCTTCTGAGATTAAAACAACAACCACCCCCTACTCAATCATTTATTTTAACTATACTTGAAGTTTCTAAAATCTTAATATACACCATGAAAACTGGTATGGAAAAATGACGAAATGATTAAGTACATACAGGCATAAGTTATAATGAAAATAAAGACTAGAATGATAGAAGATTCTGAGTTACAGTTCTAAGACACTAAGAGTTCATGCTTACTTTCAGTTAAAGCATAGCACACCAATTAAGTTGTATAAAGGATTTAATCAATAAAATATGATTTAGCTGAAAATAATAATTACTGAACAATGATCCCCAAATACATACATAGTAAAAAAAATAATAATAATGTGTCGCAAACACATTTAAGAATTAATTACTGGGATGGGGCGCCTGGGTGGCTCAGTCAGTTAGGTGCCCAACTTCGGATCAGGTCATGATCCCACAGTTTGTGAGTTCAAGCCCCCCTGTCGGGCTCTGTGCTGACAGCTTGGAGCCTGGAGCCTGTTTCAGATTCTGTGTCTCCCTCTCTCTCTGCCCCTCCCCTGCTCAGGCTCTGTCTCTCTCTCTGTCTCTCTCTCAAAAATAAATAAACTTAAAAAAAAAAAAAAAAAAAGAACTAATTACTGGGTCCATGACTGAAAAACTTGTTACAAGAGTTATTTCTATTTTATAAAGATCTACTTTTAATTTTCTTTAAAGATTTCATTTTTAACTTTTTAATGTAACATCTATTCCCAATGTGGGGTAGAACTCACAACCCTGAGATCAAGAGTCTCATGCTCTACCAACTGAGCCAGCCAGGCGCCCCAACATTTACTTTTTTAAATCATTGCTTTTAGATTGAGTTTCTCTAAAAACTGAGAGAAAAAAAATATTTACTGGCTAGGAAAAGATGTTTAATACAACCCCTTTCTCTGGCATAACTTCTACATATGTGCGTTTTCCAGATGACTGATCCTAACTAATTGAAAAATCAAAATATTCAAAAGGTTAATTTCAAGAGATTCTTATACAAATAGCAGCCTCCAGAGAATGTCATCTTTTCTGACAACTAAGCATAATCATCACAAGTACTGATTCCTACAACGTGGTAGAATTTAGTTAAGGGCTAATAATAAAGAGCCCCACCTGCTGGTCAGCTGCAGCTAATGCACAGGGACCAACTTGGGATCCAGAAAGCTCATTAAACATCTGTACAAGCAAGGGTCTGAGGGGTAAGAATGATTTTTACATTTTCAAAAGGTTGAAAAAAAAAATGAAAAAAAAATTTTTTTGAAGACATGTCAAAATTACATGAAATTCAAATTTCAATGTCCATAAATGAAGTTATATTGGAACATAGCCCTGTTCATTTACTTGCAGTCTATGGCTGTTATCACCCTATGACAACAGAGTTGAGTAGCTGCAACAGAGTCCATATGGTCCACAAGCCTTAAATATTTACTATCTGGCTCCTTACAGAAAAAGTTTTCCAATCTCTGATATTAAACAAAAGGGAACAGGCTGTAGGTAAGTCTGTGGAGGGTTCTGCTGTAAGTAATAACAATAAAGCAGGTTTTGGAGTGGTGGCGACACGGATTTAAGTTCCCAGGAAGGAAATTAATAGGTGGGTGAAACTGAGGCTCATTCCTCATCTGAAAAGATGCATGTAACGAGCCACTTTCTAATAGGAATTAAATGAACAATGTGTGTAAGGTGCCCAGTCCAGCAGCTGGCATAATGTAGCATTCATATAGTCACTTTTCTGACCACATGGAATTTGTTAATCTAATGGTCTCTTGGTTAAGAGTGAGAAATTTAGTGACCCAGCCTCAATAACAAATGCCTTATTAGAAGAATATTAAATTATAAACCTAATTTCACTCCAGATCTTTTTGCAGCATATGTAATTCACACTGCATTTTCCATTCATTTACAATAAAAACCATGTACAATATAGTGGCATAATTTCATGAATGCTTTACAAAGTTTCTTGTCCTTATGAAAATGACTAGTTTAGCCTCTTGGATGAGAAGAGAGAGAATACATAGTCAGAGATGCTGGCGATGGCATTTCTTTTCCTCCATTTTTGCCTCATTCTAGCTGGTCCTGAGTCAGTCTTGGTATGTATTTCTCCCATACAATCTGGCCCAAAGCCTGACATACCAGGCCCCCAATAAATGTTTGGTAAGGAAATGACTGAACGAGTAGAATTTCCACAGATTAAATTATAGGATGATTAATTTCTGTTATTGAGATATAAATATGTGATATATCAAAACTCAATTGGTTGGGAATGCAAGCTGGTGTAGCCAATCTGGAAAACAGTATGAAGGTTCCTCAAAAAACTAAAAATAGAACTACCCTACGAGCCAGCAATTGCACTACTAGGCATTTATCCACGGGATACAGGTGTGCTGTTTCGAAGGGGCACATGCACCCCCATGCTTATAGCAGCACTTCAACAATAGCCAAAGTATGGAAAGAGCCCAAATGTCCATCAATGGATGAATGGATAAAGAAGATGTGGTATATATATACAATGGAGTATTACTCGGCAATCAAAAAGAATGAAATCTTGCCATTTGCAACTACGTGCATGGAACTGGAGGGTATTATGCTAAGTGAAATTAGTCAGAGAAAGACAAAAATCATATGACTTCACTCATATGAGGACTTTAAGAGACAAAACAGATGAACATAAGAGAAGGGAAACAAAAATAATATAAAGACAGGGAGGGGGGCAAAAGAGAAGAGACTCATAAATATGGAGAACAAACTGAGGGTAACGGGAGGGGTTGTGGGAAGGGGGATGGGCTAAATGGGTAAGGGACACTAAGGAATATACTCCCGAAATCATTGTTTCACTATATGCTAACTAATTTGGATGTAAATTTTAAAAAATAAAAAATAAAATAAAATAAAAACTCAATTGGTAAATTATGGTTACTTTCTCAGTAAAAGGCCACGTAGAAGTATTTTTAGCTTTACAGGCCATGCGTTCTCTGTGGCAACTACTCAATTCTATCCTTAATGTGTGAAAGCGGCCTTAGACAACAGATAAACAAATGAGCATAGTATTTTAAATCTTATTTATGGACACTGAAGTCTGGGTTTCAGATGATTTTCATGAAATAGTCTTTTGACTCTTCCAACCTTTTAAAAATATGAAAACCATTTTTGGAGACCATGCAAAAACAGATGGTGGGCCAAATTTGACCCACGGGTCATAGTTTGCTGACCACATTCATCAAGAATTTTAGTAAAAATCCAGTACTTCAGAATTATACTGGCTTGCTAAATTTTTTATTGAGTTAATGTTTATGAAAAACATGTAAAAGACTAATACCATAAAGGTGTCAGGCTTGCTAAATTCATTCAGGGTTGTGTTTTGCCACTGGTAAGCATAATGTTTTAAATAGGCTTTTTAAAAACTGACTTATATAATATAAAAACAAAGTAGAAATACTCATTATTCATTTTGAAATTCTATTTTCAACTGCCAGTCAGCATAATTCATGCCAGGAATTTTAAGATAGAAAGTGAATACTCTTGTCTTTAAGCACTGAAAATTAACAGTCTTCAAATAACTTATATCAACATATGCAAGGCTAACAATTTGACTGAATATGATTTTTAAGAGGTATTACTCATGAACTAAACACACTCTTTTGGAGAGAGTACACACTCTTTTGGAGAGAGTATTTGGAGAATAATTTATTTGTAAGCCTCATATTCAAACAGTATTTACTGAGGGCCTTTTTTGTTCTAGTACTTTTATATTCAATAAGCACTAGGCAATCCCAAAAACAGAGATGAGGAAAATGGTGACCTGTCCAAGTCCCAAAGCTAAGAAAGTATAGGAGGGGTGCAAAGCCAGGCTTCCTGACTCCTGGTCCAGTGCTCTTTTCAGGACATCACAATCCCTTCTCTTTTCTCATGTCTGATGAGTCAATTCAATTTTGCTCAGAGAAAGAATCATACCATAGCCTGGGAAGTCTGCATCTGTTGAATGGTATGACGGAGCTGGTGCTAAAGGTATCTCTTGTGAACTGAAGGAAACTTTCGTCGAATATTTTTGCTGTTTCATTTGGCTGACAGCCTACAAAAGAAAGGAAAATTAGATGCATGTCAAAGAGGAGAAAGATAACAAAAGGACAAGACTTTTGTGTTGTTACCAAAACAATGGCAGCACTCCAATAATGTCTTCTGAGAATTTAGAGTGGGAGAGGTAGCAGGAGGGAGTTAGGATGATTTGTGTACCATCCCCCATGCCTCCCTATTTTAATCTTACATCTAAAATGCTTCAATGAAGGATGGATCAAGGAAGGGAAGAAGGATAAAAGCTGACAATACTTATCATTGTGGTCTGTATATGATGCTGGGGCTGGTAAGCAGAACAAAAATTTTTACAATTTCTACTTACTGATGAAATCAATGTGAAGTGCACATACCTATGCTGTGCCCGGTGAAAAGCAATCTATGCTGCAGATGTTCTGAGCATACAACACTGTCCATCTCTTCTGGACACATCCACAATAGTCAAATGCATTAGGCAGCTTAACTGAGCAACATGAGGGTCAGGAAGAGGAAATAAGCATCCACTGAAAGCTTACTAAGTGCCAGGTACACCAATTACATTTTAATTCACCTCAAAGACCTGTACCTTATTCACCATTGACTCCCAGTGCCTGGAACATAGTAGAGCCTCAATAAATGTTTGATGAATGAATGAATGAGTCAATGAATGGATATACAAGAGCAAAATTGAAGACATGGAAATTCACAGTCGAAAATGAATTTGTAATTCAGTGAAGGTACGGAGACCTTTGCTACGTGAGCTTCGGAAAATTAACTTGTCATTCTGGATTTGGGTTCATAAGACCTCCAATGAATATTAGTATTAGAAAACCAAGAAAAACCAAAAGGATTCCATGCTTGCTTCACAGGCAGTTAAGAAATATAGGTAGTGACCTGACCTGCCTTCTTGATCTGTAGTTAGCCAGGGAACCCATCCCCAGCTGGAAGATTCTGGTGGAGGCAGTGAAGCACCAGGCTGTCCCTGGAGTCTAGAAATAGGATCAAGGTAACTGCTCCAGAATAATGATACCTCAAGATTCTGTCAGTGGAAGGCTGTGCCTCAATACAAGGTGCTGTACAGTATATAAAAACTAAAACAGTACCACCCATTGTGCATCTGCATTGTACTTTCTAGTTTTCAATAACACTTTTACATCTATGAATTCATTCATTTATAAGAAGAACCTGGAGGGTTAGACACTATTACTCTCTTTTCCAGATACAGAAGTCATTGTCAGACGACATATCTGAAATCACAAACTAATGAGAGGAAGAGGTTGGATTAAAAGTCAGTAGCTAAACAATGCTACAAATTATTGTATTTTTATTTTTAGAAGATTTTATTTTTAAGTAATCTCTATCCCCATCATGGGGATCGAACTTACAACTCTGAGATCAAGAGTGGCATGCTTGGGGTGCGTGGGTAGCTCAGCTGGTTGAGCCTCCAATTCTTGATTTTGGCTCTGGTCGTGTTCTCACAGTTCATGGGATCAAGCCCTGCATCAAGCCCTGCCTTGGGCTCCACACTGACAGTGCAGAGCCTGCTTGGAATTCTCTCACTCCCTCTCTGCATGCATGCACACACTCTTTCTCTCACAAAAAAAAAAAAAAAAAAAAAAAAAAAGAAAAAGAAAAAAGAATTGCATGCTGTACTATCTGAGCCACCAAGCACCCCAGAATGCAAGTTTAAAATGTTTATCAAACAGCCGCTTGGCAATGAGTCTATGAACGTTCTTTTCTGCAGTTTTTCTATCACCAACATTTAATAACGACCATATACTTTCTTAAAAAGATTTATTCAAAGACATATTTTCAGTGATTTCAAAAACGAGGGCAGTGGAAAAATGACAAATACAGGTTTATTATCAGAAAACTGAACAATGGAGCCACCTAAATATCAATTACTCTAAGGACCACATTTTCTAGCCTGCTTGCAGCCAGATACATCTTCAGACTCTTATCCAGTAGGATGTAAACAGATACAAACTGTACAATTTTCAGGTCAGTCTCTTAAGGATTAGAAACCTGCCTTCCTCTTCTCCCTAACTGGCATGCAGATGGGGTGATAATAACTGGAGAAGCCATCTTGGACCAAAAAATGGATGCATTTTTTGAGGATGGTAATCAAATAAGAATGATAATCATTCTTAGACTGACCATACCCATACTTTGTATAGAAGAGATACTTCCTGTAGAGATTGAGCCTAATCTTAACTCATATAGTACTTAAATTCCACTTTTGTTGTGTATCATCTTTAAAAAGAACATCAATAACAAAGCAAAATGGAAGCTAAATAATTTTTTTTAACGAAAAAATGATGTGATTTTTAAAACAGGAAAGTACAAGAGACCACAATCATGACATTATCACTTTTATAATAGCAGGGAATGTTTGCATCATTACATCTCAGCTCCAGGTAGCATTCCATTTCATTGTGTATAATAGCTTTCCAACAGATATTGATAGTATTGAACTCAATTAAAAAACAAGGAAATAGGGGCCCCTGGGTGGCTCAGTCGGTTAAGCATCCGACTTTGGCTCAGGTCATGATCTCGCGGTCTGTGAGTTCGAGCCCCGTGTCGGGCTCTGTGCTGACAGCTCGGAGCCTGGAGCCTGGTTTGGATTCTGTGTCTCCCTCTGTCTCTGCCCCTCCCCTGCTCATGCTCTGTCTCTCTCTGTTTCAAAAATAAATAAACGTTAAAAACAACAACAACAAGAAGGAAAAAGTCCACAGGAACCAAGTGAGAAGTCCAACATATACTTTTAGAGGCAGACTTCTTGTTGGTAGGTATGGTGAAGGATGGAATGTGTGCTCCCTGTGACTCATCCATTGGCACAAAACCAAACTAACAAGAATGAAAGATAAGAAAGATTGGATTTTCTGTTGAATGTCTTCTATTCAAACCTGAGAGTTGGAATGGATGTTATAGGCCATCTAACCTAACTAAACCAGTGATTCTCAGACCCTGTCTTTATAACAGAAATTGCTAGGGAGCTTTTAAAATTTATGGATGCCGGAACCCCCCTTCTAAACCAAGTAAATTGGCACATTTTGTGTTTTAAGAATTATTGCTTAAAGTTAAACCATGGATTCTTAACGTGGGGTAAATGGGTTTCTAAGAGATCCGCAGAAGGCATTTTGGGAATTATAAAAATCCTGTGTTGTATGAAAATTATGTTTATCAGTGTTTTTTTGGAGAAAAGGATCTACAGTTCATCAGGTCTTTATGATGGGGGAAAAAAAATCACCATTCAAAACAAGATAGGAATTGTTGAGTTTGCTACTACTGATAGCTGTGTGGCCACAGGCAAGTCACTTAACCTCCTTGTACTTAACTTCCTCATCTGTAAATTGGTGGCATTATCTCTAAACCTTACAAACCTGCTGTAAAGATCAAAGAGAAAAGTATGTAAGTAAACCTATCACTGTGCCAGGAACAGTTTAAGAGTTCAACTGATAACAGCTATTAATGTTTTTATGTCCTTTGATAATAAATGACCAGCCAGCTCCTGATTGAAAACCGTCAGGGCTGGTTTGGAACAGCTCAAGTGGTTGGGAAGTTCTTCATAATGAGCTGACACAGCCTGGGTGCACGTGCTGGTCACTGACCTGTGGGCCCTTTCTCTTCTGTAGCCACGGAAAAGGGTTATAATCGCTTTCCCAAAAGAAAATGCTTTCGATATTTAAGCGCTCATTTTCCAACAGGGAAAAGAAAGGGCAGATGATGAATAAAATGTTATTCTAAAATAACATTTTCGAGATGGCTGATATGTGCCTTGTGGTAAGTGGCAGCATATAATGTATTAACACATTAATAGTATTTACGAATGCATTACATAAAGTAAAAAATGTGTCCTTAAATTAAAAATTGCTTATACGTTTTCAGTTGAACCGAATTTGGTTATTTTTAAGGTTCTTCCTACACCTACTCATTTTTAAAAAAGATTTTATATTTTTAAGTAATCTCTACATCCAACATGGGGCTCAAATTCAAAACCCTGAGATCGAGAGTCTCATGTTCTACCGACTGAGACAGCCAGGCACCCCTACACCTACTCATTTTTATTTAGGTTTTTAGCATATAATTTTGGAGACTTTTCAAAGGCGTTTCCTTTGGCAGTGTTTGAAATATTATGCATTTCTTGTAAGTTCTAGTTCCTTAAACATAAAAATAGTACAGTAATAATGTAAATTTTAGCAGCATGAAAATATAAACTAGAATATAGAAATGAGAATCAAGATTAAAAAAACACACTTGACAGCAACAAAAGTACAAAAATTTGACAGAAATGTATAGTTTTGTTTTTTTAAGTGAAGTGAAACTTAAAATGCAAGGAGCAATACAACATTATTGTATTTATGTTTTTATAGAACTATGCATTCTCCCACTTAAAATTTTTATTTATGACATTAAGACATGGCACTCTCAGAATTTAAGTGCAGGTGTGTTTGCAGGGATGGCCCACTTTTAAACACCTGTTCAGGGTATTGGTCCAGGAAGACGCACAGAGAATATTTCCAAACACCTTACACAGAATCAGTTATACGGCTGTGGGTTGACTTCAAGTTGCAAGACATACCATAACCTCCTGGCAAGTCACAAAGGATTTGATTTCATTGTAATCACCTCCTTTTTTTCTGGAACCCACTTATAATGCACACCATCCCAGTAGAGTGAAACCTAAAGTGGAAATTACGTACACTGTCAGTTGGGCATTCCAGTGCCTTCTGTTGACCTGTCACACCTTGATCAATGATCTGGGAGATGTCTTCCTAAAAGGTAAAAGATACAAGTGGTTAACAGTATTTTAGGGCTCACTTGCACTCTCCAACTTTAGCAAACACCATGGAGCTTTGGTTCTACTACAAAAATGACCACAAAGCACCAGTCAAAATTTCTCCTCATCCAGCTCAACTAACTCTCAGAAATAAACAGGCTTGTCACTTCCAAATGCTTCTTTTGGGGACTTTCAGATCTATCAGGCTTTAAACCCATCAGATATCCCCTGATGGTCCCTTCAGGCGAGTTTTTTCTTCTTTTGCCATACTAGTAATTTCTACATCTGTATTTACACTGAATATTTAGTTCTTTCATAGTTCAAGCTCTGATATTAGAACATCTTTCTGCCCAAGATATTCAATTAGAGGCAAAATATATTCACTAAAGACACTGGGGGGTACAAAGTTAGTCCTAAACCCCATGGAAAAGTGCAGAGTCCAGACTTAGGAGAGCAAGAAACTACCAAAACACATAGGAAACCACTGCATACCTAAAGGGCAACTTATCGACACCGACAAATTGACCAGAATGCTTATGTCTGCTTCCCACCATATCCCATTCTTCTTTATAGGCAAATTTATAGGGGAAATTATCATGAGATGGTTTACTCTGTCAGGCATGAACTCCTGCATTGGGACTTGGCCAAGGCAGGGAACATGGAGTGTGACTGTTTTGGATAGGAGCAAAGGCTGGCTTACTCTAGCCCCTGGTAAATGTCTGAAAGACACCCAGGTGGCATGTATAACATACAGACTGTAGGCAGGGAAGCTATCTGGAGATGATAAGAGAGGCATATAGCAAAGTGGTAGGAGTTTGTGAGCCTAGTTCCTTGACTTAAGAGTTTTGCAACCTTGAGCAAATTTTCTGACATCTCCAAGCCTCAGTCTCCTCATTTATAAAATGGGAAGAAATAAAGGTTGTTACACTATAGGGATGTTGAAAGGATTAAACGAATCAATACATGAAAAGCACTTAGCAGGGTAGGTGGCAAAAACCAAATATGTAATAAAGATGCTAATCATGGGAGTAAATAGAATCAAGCTCTGACAAATCCATATTCCTAACTTTACTATAGGGCCGGTGAAAATAATTACATGGAAAGGACATTTTCTCCTTTGGGGAATGCTGGGATAGTACCTGATACCTCCTACCCCCACTTCCACCTCAGTTTCTTTTTTGAACATATTGACATACCCTTAATTCAATAGGCTCCCCCCATCAGATCTGTAACAATACAAGAGATAATGATCAGGTCATGCCCAGGTATTCATTATTACTAGATTCGGTTACAATCTCATCCTGTCCCATCAATTCCCTATTGGTTTACAACCTGAGAAATTTAACCCCACCACATAATACCATGAGACTACAGCCTAGGTCTTCTGGATAATTGTGACTACCTTTATCTGTCCACTTATTTTTTAGGACCACAACTCTTTCTCATTTAGATATAAATTCTCTCTAAATTTCACCCATATGGGAGAAAGACTTTAGAATTCCTCCTCTGCCAAATTCTGCTCTTAAACAGATTATATGACATGAATTCAAAAGTTACTTCATGCCATAATTCCCTGAGCCTCTGGGCAGTGCCCCTTCCATAGCATGACCAATTTATTTTACCACAATTTTTGCACTATTGAGTTGTATCTTTTTATGTGTCTGTCTCCCATACATTAGCATGATTGACTTTTTGTCTCATTTGTTTCTTCAACATACGGCAGAATAGACTGTGAGCTTGAAAAAGGGCCCGTGCTGAATGAATCAAAGTTCAGGAACTCAAATCTTAAATGCATCTGGTTGGATTTCAGAGCCAGCCATGAAAGAAAGGATGCACAGTGAAGGTGATCCTGTGGCTTCCACTTTAAAGGATCACAGTTGAAAAGAGAGAAGAAAGACATATAAAGGTCAATAAATGGTGCTCATGGGAATTTTTAGAAGAAAACTTCTAAACTGCCTTAAAAATGGAAACCATTGGTATTATTCCTTCCAATGCAGATCAAATGGCCTTCGGAAGAGCCTCTGTTTGAAAAATGATACTTCAGGTCTGCAATTCCACCTTTATTTAAGCCCAGATTAACTAGCAGTGGGACAAAGGAGCTGACTTCCCCAGCTGGACTTAAAAACCCAATTTGCATATCACAGAGAGGTACTCCTAATTGGTTGAAGTCATCCACATTTGCATTTGTAAATAAAAAAGGGCACTGGAGCAGCAGCCAGAAAAATCTGGGTTCAGCTTGGTTCCATTACTTAGCAGCAGTAATGCTTGGAAACCTTCATTTTTAGCAACAGTGAAAATACACTAACAACATCTACCTCAATAAGGGGTTGCCAGCAAAGTTGAATTCAACACATGCTTAAGGAGGATCTACTCTATGCCAGCACTGAAAAAGACCAAAGGAGTCTTGCACTTATGACATTTACAGATCTGGTGAGACAGATATCAGACAAAAAGCCGTGGAAACTTTGAACAACTAAATGATATCTGTATGAAGACGTGTGGCAGATAGCAGGTGCCTGAGAAGAGGGTTTCCTTCCCTTTCTCTTGTCCTGAAAATGTAGAAGGATGAGATGAGGAAATCAGAGCTCTGAAAAGCATCCGGTCCAACACCGGGTCCCATTTCTTACACTGATTGCCCTTAAACCTCTGGGCCACGGGATGGGGCCAGTGCATGGCGATGATAACAACAGTGACAGATCAAACTTGCTGAGCACTGACTGTACCAGTCACTGAGCTAGATACAGTTCATGTGTCAGATGCCGATGTACACAACAGACCCGTGGGATAAGTATTATTATCACCCTCATTTCAGAGTTAACTTGGGCATGAGAGCCTAAAGTATGTGCTGAACCAAAACTTAATCCAGACGCATCGTGCCGCAGAGCTTCTACTCTTCACCGAGGATAAAACACAAGGGAGAGGCGGAGTGCTGCTCACCTTCCCAACGACCACGCACATGAGCTGCCGAGGGGCAGCCTGAACATGGTGATTCCATTTTTAGATTCAACATGAAGTCAGAACGAGTCATGCCAGCTTATTTTGAGCTTGGGCAGGCAAAAAAAAAAAAAAAAAAAATTCATGGCACCAGCCACCGCAGTGACCTATGGTGAGTCACTTTTTTCTGTGTTTTGTGTTTAAACATAAATTTCAAGGGGCGCCTGGGTGGCTCAGTCGGTTAAGCGGCCGACTTTGGCTCAGGTCATGATCTCGCGGTCCGTGAGTTCGAGCCCCACGTCGGGCTCTGTGCTGACGTCTCAGAGCCTGGAGCCTGTTTCAGATTCTGTGTCTCCTTCTCTCTGACCCTCCCCCGTTCATGCTCTGTCTCTCTCTGTCTCAAAAATAAATAAAGGCTAAAAAACAAACAAACCATAAATTGTGAACTTGCTAATCTCCCAACTATTGCACTGAGGGAGTTTTTAGTGCCTTCAAAGCTGAGGTTCTGGGCTATTCTAAGCTATTGACTTTGCATAGGGGACCCCTGAATAAGAAGGGTGAGAAGGCGCGGGGAAAGACCATCTCATTTCATGAAGCAAACTGATAGAACACATTCTGTGTACATTATGTTATAATTCTCAGCGCAGTACTAAAAGCTCCTGAAAGAAAATTCTTTGTGCGCCAAGCAAATTACTCTGATCACGAGAAGGAACTTCCAAGTGGTGGACATAAAAAGCAACACTGCGAAGATTCTATATAATAAATAATAATGGGATGTCCAGCTTATAGTCACCAAAGCTGGTTGACTTCTGTCCCACAGCTGGTAAACAAGCCCAACAAGCCCTGTCTGTCCAGCCAAAGTAATTGGTCCAAGGGCAGACATCTGGACTACACAAGAACATCCTATAAATTTTCTAAAGTGGATCCAAGGGAAGAGCCCCTTTCTGGCAGTGAGGCTTAGGAGCTTTTGGTGGCCATGCTCCCACTATGCTGAGGCAACAAGTCTGCAGTGGAAGAGAGTCAGAGACTGTAGGTATCTCTGGCAGGTCCAGGTCTCAGGTTCCAACTAGCCCTGAGGCTGTCAGCCCTGCCTTTCCTGTAGTTATGTAAAAAGGACCTGTCACCTATCAATAAATTTCCCTTTGTCTACAGGTCAAGCTGAGGTTTTATCACTTGCAATCAAGAGACTACTGATTAAAATGAGGTGGAGCCCAGAAAAGATCTATCAGGATAACAAACTCATAGGGCTGAAGCCAGAGGGTAGTTAAAATGGAGATGAAGGAAGTGACCTGGGTACAAGACAGCAGACCAGAGAGAGCTGCTCAGCCCAAAGGTAGTCACATTCAAAAGTATTCAAATTCAGTGATTTTTAGAACATGCCTGTCAGACACACAACAAAACAAATCATCTATTGCTGATCTGGGTCCTTGGACTCCCACCTTGTAGCCTGTGGATACACTAGAAAAGGACAGCCTTTGCCTGAGTCAGTCCGGCCTCCCTCCTCCGACCACCGGGATTAGCTGAACTCACACCAGCAAGAGCTCCATGGCCCTTCACCTGCTCTTCTGCAGTACGCCTCAACGCTAAGAACTACTTTTTAAGTTTATTTATTTATTCTGAGAGACGGAGAGAGTGAGCAGGGGAGGGGCAGAGAGAGAGGGAGAGAGTTCCAAGCAGGCTCTGCACTGTTAGTGCAGGCCCCAGTGCAGAGCTCGAATTCACCAACTGTGAGATCATGACCTGAGCTGAAACCAGGAGTCAGATGTTCAACCAACTAAGCCACCCAGGTACCCTGCTAGGAACTACTTTTTTATTTTTTAAATAATGTTCATTTATTTTTGAGAGAGAGAGAGAGAGAGAGAGAGAGAGAGAGCGCGCACACAAGCAGGGGAGGGGCAGAGAGAGAGAGAGGGAGGTGCAGAATCTGAAGCAAGCTCCAAGCTGTGAGCACAGAGCCCCACACGGGGCTCGAACTCACGAACCGCGAGATCATGACACCAACCGAAGTCAGACGCTTAACCGAATGAGCCACCCAGCCCAGGCGCCCCGGGACTACTTTTTAAAAGTTGGATGCGAATCCTGGCTATGACACTTAGTTGAGTATCTATGCCTCAGTTTCCTTATCAATACAATGGGGATAGTTATAGGCTCAATCTCCTATAACACAAAAATTAATACACTTAGAATGATGCCTTTTTGGATTCTTAGTAAATATTGTAAAAGCATTCGCGGCCATTATTATCACTTGTTCCTTCTTGTGTGTTGAATTTTAGATTGTGCAAGACAGGAAACAGTTATTTTTTTCGAATTTTTTTAAATGTTTATTTATTTTTGAGAGAGAGACAGAGCATGAGCAGAGGAGGGGAAGAGAGAGAGGGAAACACAGAATCTGAAGCAGGCTCCAGGCTCTGAGCTGCCAGCACCAGAGCCCGACGCAGGGCTCGAACCCATGAACCATAAGATCATGACCTGAGACGAAGTTGGATGCTCAACCGACTGAGCCACCCAGCCGCCCCAGAAACTATTATTTAATGGCTGCTCATTATGTACTTGTCACTTAGTAGGCACCTTTAAAATAACTCATTTATCCTCATGTAGTGTTAATAATAGCCTCCCCCATTTACTGTGCACTTACTCTTTGTTAGGAACTGAACAGTCTTTCTCTCTACCCTCCCCATAATGAAAGCTTTGTTGTTATCTGCATTGTGCAGATAAGTGACCTGAGTATTCTGGAAGTGAATTCACTTGCCCAAAGGCTTAGGTCACAGTGAGGATTAAAAGCCTTATGTATTTGGCTCACATGCTTAATCATGCCACACTGCCTCTCCAAGAGATAGTTGGCATTAACCTATGAAGAAGCTCAGGTTTTAAAGAAGTCTAATTTGTCGTAGACCATATAACTTATAGGTGGAAACATCTGGCTATGAACCACTATCCAACTTCAAAGTCTAAGCTTTCTCTTCTTTTCAGATAATACTGAGGAGTGAGAACCACGTGGATCTGTGACTGTTTCCATTGATTTGTGGGAAATATGAAAAACCACCATATGGAGAGTCCTTTATAAAGCTAAATCTATGCAAGTTCAAGGACTACCCTTTAAGACTGTGCCCTCCCTAAATTTGCAGAGTTAAAACGGCTCTTCTTATGTGACATTATGATAATGATATATGGTAGTAATGGGGATGGGAGGGGAGGGGAGACTTCAATAGGTTGAGCCCTCTGAAATCCCTGCTACTTGACCATTTCTTGACTTACAAAATGACAGACTCATATGCTCCAAACTACTATTACTTTGGTTTTCATTACTTAGCCAAATAATAATAATAATAATAATAATAATAATAATAATAATTCTACATTCTCAACATTCTTTTGAAAATTTTCTGGTCTGTGAAACCCCAGTGTCTGAAAAAAATATACTTTGCTTCATGTTGTGTCCCTAGACTTAAGCATACTTTGCAAATGATTTGATGAAAGCAGACAAGGAGAGACATTAGTAAAAGCTGACTGTGGTTTTGAACCTGGATACACAGGAGGTTGATATTGTCTCTAATTTTTAAAATAATAACATGAAAAAAAACATGAAAAAAGTAGATTTGTAGAGGAAGATAATGAGTGCAGTGTAGGATTTTAACTTTTAAGAGAATAACATGCTGTGTGATTTCTGATATATGTTCAGTTTATCGATTTTTTATTTTCCTTTAAAAACATATTAAAAGGTTTTAAAAAATTTTTTAAATATTTATTTTTCAGAGAGAGAGAGAGAGAGAACACACACAAGTGGGGGGAGGGGCAGAAAGAGAGAGAGAGGGAGACACAGAATCTGAAGCAGGCTCCAGGCTCTGAGCTGTCAGCACAAAGCCTGATGAGGGCGTGAACCCACAAATTGCGATATCATGACCTGAGCAAAAGTGAGACACTTAACCAACTGAGCTACCCAGGTGCCCCTAAAAAACATTTTAAGTGAAATATAATTGACACCAGTTTATCAATTTTGACTACTAGGCTTTATTAAAAATGATTCCTAAGTGTTTTTAAAGTGCTGGTATCCAAGTTTGGAAAAACAGCTTCAAGTGTGTTTTTGATAAAAAATAAAAAATAAATACATAAAATGTGTTTTTGATGATTGTAGGTCTCAAGTCCAGTCTGGAATTGTCAGATGTATATCCTCTTCACTTTTAAAACAACTGAACTATGTACTTTAAATCCATTTTTATCCCCAATTTGTAGTTCATCAAGAACTGCAGGGTTTTAGTTTGGATGGGGTAGCAGATGTCACTGTGAAAATCGTATTTTCTGTTTCAGATCCAACATGAAAACTGCTTCTATAGCAAGAGCCTAGGAATTCCCTTGTAAGGAGCCAGAGAGAAGAATGTGTCTGAGTCAGCACTGGCCTCTCTTTTGTGACAGTATGCAAATTGCCAATGGCAGAGTTCAAGTGCATTCAAATATGTGGCATTTTTCACAGCTCACTGTACTTTATTTATATCTTGTATTTCTGAAAATCACTTGAGATTTGCCTACATGATACATTTCCCTTTCCTGGTCATAAAAAAGATGGTAGATTTACAGTCAAGTCAATTTCCTTCACAAAAGTCACAAGAGGAAAGTTTTGGGGTTTTTCCTCCGTTCTCTCTCCCTCTGTATCATAAATGAAGAAGATACTGTAGAGACATGATGGTAATAGGTAGAGTAATCTCAGGAACTCAAAGACAGCACAGAGAGAGGTATACGATTTTAACACAAATTCCCATCGTCGACACCTGCTGGCTTGCTTTCATTCCCTTTAACTGGTCTGCTGTGAAGACTTGTTACGTGAAATTCAATTTGCCAGGAAGGAATCTTCCTTCATAATTCATAATCTTCCAATCATAATTATTAGCGCTAAGAACCCAGAGAAGGAAAACGACGCCCTGGCTGAGCCTAGAACTCAGACTTTCTTAGCTGTGTCTAGTGTCTTAATTCCAGAACTTATCAGAAACATAGAGGTGCTCACACGTGGTTCTCTGAGTCTGTAAAATTTTCACTTCTCTGGGCAAGTCTTATTTGTCACGATAATTTTAAGGTCCTATAATCTAAAACCCATATTAATTATCTTATATTTCAGAGGGAGCAGAAATTAAGCAAGTTTGTATTAAAGGCCTTTTATGTCCCAGACACTGTGAGCCACGGGAAATATCAGTGAACAAGACACATGAATGTTACCTTGAAAGTACTTTCAGAACTGCTGAGAAAAAATATGGCAGCTTAACACTTTCACAGTATTTCCTATGTGCTCCAAAAGGCATCCGAGGTGTATTAATTTCTATGTTATATGAGATCAAGCCTATTACCGTCCCCATTGTATTGATAAAGAAACTGAGGCACAGAGACTCCACTAAGTGTCACAACCAGAATTCGCATTCAACTTTAAAAAAGTAGTTCCTAGCAGGGTACCTGGGTGGCTTAGTTGGTTGAACATCTGACTCCTGGTTTCAGCTCAGGTCATGATCTCACAGTTGGTGAATTCGAGCTCTGCACTGGGGCCTGCACTAACAGTGCAGAGCCTGCTTGGAACTCTCTCCCTCTCTCTCTGCCCCTCCCCTGCTCACTCTCTCCGTCTCTCAGAATAAATAAGTAAACTTAAAAAGTAGTTCTTAGCGTTGAGGCGTACTGCAGAAGAGCAGGTGAAGGGCCATGGAGCTCTTGCTGGTGTGAGTTCAGCTAATCCCGGTGGTCGGAGGAGGGAGGCTGGACTGACTCAGGCAAAGGCTGTCCTTTTCTAGTGTATCCACAGGCTACAAGGTGGGAGTCCAAGGACCCAGATCAGCAATAGATGATTTGTGTTTGTTGTGTGTCTGACAGGCATGTTCTAAAAATCACTGAATTTGAATACTTTTGAATGTGACTACCTTTAGGCTGAGCAGCTCTCTCTACTTTGCTGTCTTACACACAGCCCAGTTCATTCATCCTTCCCCACAAATGTGGGGAACCTTCCTCCTTGGTTCCTTTCCTCAATAACAGCACCCAGCTGGCACCCAGGCAGTCAGCTTGCACCGATGCACATTAGAGTCAGTCCTAGCCCTCCTCTTCCTCCATCAACTTTCATCATTGTTATTCTAACAACTTTTTAACTCTCTCCCTGCCTTCAGTTTTGACTTTTTCTAAGGGATTCTTTTCAGGGCATTCAGAAGAATCTTTTCAAATGGCTACTCTCATCATCATCCCCAGTTAAAACCACTCCAAAGGCTTCCCTTGGTCCACAAGGCCTTCCACCATTCACCCCTGTCCACTTCTTGGCTTTCACCTCCCACCACTCCACCTGCACAGCCACAGCTCTGTCTCCAGTATTAGACCAGGGATGCAGACTCAGGTGTTTACAGGTATGGGGATATGGGAAGCAGGCTGGGGTGGGGAAATGGTGTTAAAGTAGGGACAGAAGAGGGGCCTGGGTGGCTCAGTCGGTTAAGCCTCCGACTCTTGGTTTCGGGCTCAGGTCACAATCTCACAAGGTCCCTGGGATCGAGCCCCTCATCAGGCTGTGTGCTGACAGCATGGAGCCTGCTTGGGATTCTAGCTCCCTTTCTCTCTCTCTTTGCTCCTTCCCTGCTTGCTCTCTCTCAAAATAAATAAATGAACTTAAAAAAAAAAAGTAGGGACAGAAATAAACTGCAACTGCATAATTGATTCATGCGGCAGCTTAGAATGCTGGTCTGTTTTTAAGAGAAAAGAGAAACCAGGATTTTTATGTGAAAATCTGATTTATAAAAATTAGCTCAAACATCTTTTAAAAAAAAAAAAATTTTTTTTTTTTTTTTTTTTTCAGAGAGAATGATTGGAGGAGGGGCAGAGAGAGAGGAGGACAGAGGATCTGAAGCGGGCTCCGCACTGACACCAGAGAACCCAGCTCAGTGCTCAAACTCGTGAACCATGAGTTGATGACCTGAGCCAAAGCTGGAAGTTTAACCGACTGAGCCACCCAGGCAACCCTAGCTCAAACGTCTTAAGAGCACATCATAGAGGCGAAATGAGATCTGGATCCAACTCTGAGAGCCAGTTTGTGACCTCTACATCAGACTTAATGTGGTGTACATTATCTGAATTGTCAGACCTAATGTGGTGTACGTTATGTGAATTATTATGTGAATATAAGACCTGGAACAGGGCACCCTGGGTTTCTTTTTTTAAATGCTTGCTTGCTTGCTTGCTTGCTTGCTTGCTTGCTTATTTATTTATTTATTTATTTATTTATTTATTTAGAGTGAGCAAGCAGGGGAGGTGCAGAGAGAGAGAGAGATCCCAACAAGCCGGCTCTAAGCAGTCAGCACAGAGTCCGACTCGGGGCTCAAACTCACAAACCATGATGTCATGACCTGAGCTGAAACTGAGTCAGTTGTAACCAACTGAGCCACCCAGATGCTCCAAAAGAGGTCTTATTTATCTTTACATTTCCAGAGCTAGACACATCACAGGTTCTCCGGAAATATGCACTGAATAAAGAGAGTCCTAGCACACGTAGATTTTATATAGGCAGTATCTGGTGTTAACAACAGCTACATTACGGAGTCCTTCCTGCATGCCAAGCACTGTGTTGAGTGTTTCAGTCCTCACAACAGAGAGGTGGACATCCTCCTCCATTTTTGGATGAAGACTGCAGATAGGACAAGTCACTTTTCCTAGTGAATAGCAGAGGCAAAATCTAAGTCTGTTCAGACTTCAAAGCCCACAATTTATATCTGATAGCTTTTTTCATCTGAAAAAGCAAGTACTATCAGGCCATTTGGATAGTATCTGTAATACTCAACACTGAATTTTCAATAGGTAGGTTTGAAAACTTTATATGGATCAAGCGTATCTAGTAGAGAGTAAACAGTTTTCCTAAAATGTTGCTGTTGCAGCTGGTGTGGACTCAAATGGTAAAATGCACTGCCTGTTACAGTGTGAATTTCCATGTCACAGCTCATTTAGGTTAGTGATAGGTAATTCAGAAACAACTCATGTTTCCCCAGGCATCTTGCTACCCCATAAATTCCAAAATCTCCACAAAGAAGCCAGAGGTAGAATGCCACCTTGAGCTGACTGAAATGCTCTCATTTTTCTATTCTTGCCCAGAGGATCAGAAATATTTCACAATGAAAGACAACAGTAAAAACCATTGCAGACAGTTGGAAAAATCTAAACATTTTGAAAAATTTTGAAAAATCTAAGACGATATCAAGGCTGCTGTATCAGATCTGTGACGACAAGGATCATTTGACACAGAGACACATAGACTGTATTGTTGCTAAGCAGTTTCATAAATTGGGAAAGAACGCGGAGCACATCTGTTGGGGGCATTTCCTAGCAGGTTTATCGTGGGCTGCTGGCCAAGTCCTGGGAGGATGCTTGTTCTCAAGACCCAGATGGTGCAACAATTGCCATTTAAATAGCTCTAAACCTGCCTTCAGAGGAAAGTCTTAAAGAACACATACAGCAGGAGGTTTGCATACTGAGGGCAAGAAGGTAAATTCTTTTACTGGCAACTTCCTGTGGAACTTGGTAAACACACATATTGCCTTGCTGTGTATTAAGGTCTTTGCATAGACAAGAGTATGAGAATACATAGTCGTCGCCGCCTCTCATGGATGGCCACTGTTATAATGAACCTCCAGCGAGCCAGTCAGCATCGATTCTGGTCCCTGTCCAACCTAGTCACCACATCACAGCTACAGTTCAGAGTCACCCTCTAAAGCCCTGCATGGCCTCCCATTGCTTTTGGCGAAGAGATCACCTCATTAACACGGTCTGGCTCCAGTTTGGCTTCCGTCTCACCAGTTCTGGCAACCAAGGCCTTTCATACTCTCAACGTTGAAGTTTAAGATTTAGACAAAATTACAAAGTTCAGATCCCAGTGTAACTTTCTTGCTGTCCCTTGACTTCGGTATTGTTCTACGTCTGTATCTCTCTCAAAGGTGGTAGTGCACAGTGGTTTACCGACTAGCTTCCAGCCTCACAGTGCATGGACCTAGATCCAGGCTTCACTGGGTGATTATTTAATGTTTCCGTGCCTCAGTTTCCTCATCTCTTATATGGGGAAAATACTAGCACTAACCTCATAGGACTGTTAATGTAATTGAGCTTAGAATAATGTCTAGCACATAGGTTTTCAATAAATACTGTTATGATTACAATTTGCATTTTTCAGGTTGAAAAATTCAGTTTTCTAAGTTACACCTTGATGCTTTAACTTACAACAGTTACTCCTTATGTGGCTAACCCTATATGTTTTATTTTATTTTATTTTAATTTTTTAAATGTTTACTTTTGAGAGAGAGTGAGACAAGAGCATGAACGGGGGAGGGGCAGAGAGACAGGGAGATACAGAATCCAAAGCAGGCTCCAGGCTCTGATCTGTCAGCACAGAGCCGGACGCGGGGCTCGAACTCATGAACTGTGAGATCATCACCTGAGTGGAAGTCGGACATTCAACCGACTGACCTACCTGGGCGCCCTAAAATGTTTTTATCAGAATAACAGCAATGGGGCACACCTGGGTGGCTCAGTTGGTTGAGCATCCAACTTCGTCTCAGGTCACGATCTTGTGGCTTGTGAGTTCGAGCCCCGTGACGGGCTCTGTGCTGACAGCTCAGACCCTGGAGCCTGCTTTGGATTCTGTGTCTCCCTCTTTCTCTGCCCCTCCCTTACTCACACTCTGTCTCGCTCTCAAAAAATAACTAAACATTGGGAGGGAGCCAAAATATAAGAGACTCTTAAAAACTGAGAACAAACTGAGGGTTGATGGGGGGGTGGCAGGGAGGGCAGGGTGGGTGAGGGATATTGAGGAGGGTACCTGTTGGGATGAGCACTGGGTGTTGCATGGAAACCAATCTGACAATAAATTTCATATTTAAAAAAATAAACATTAAAAAAATTAAAAATAAATAACAGCATCATCATTGACAACAAGTCACCGCTGCACAGAGATCCCAGCATACTCTGGCATGGTTCTGCATAGCACCTTATAGCTGATACCCCCTCAATTCTCACAACTGTGGCTTCTTTCTCCCATTTTATAGATGCAGAAACTGAGGCACAGAAAGGTTAAGTGCCTAATGTTATATTGCTCATAAATGGTAGAATCAAGACTTGAATCCCAGTAGCCTAGTTCCAGTGTTTGTACTCTTGATAATTTAGTTATATGGCCTCAAAAGAGTATAATATATTAACACAGATATTCTCAACATGATAAAGAACATAGGTTGATATCCAAAAGATTAAAATAATCACTTTAGGGATTCATGACCCTCTATGTCCAATGCCAGGGGGTCAAGGAACCTCCAGGATGAGCCCTAGCTCTTCCCATTTTCAGTTCTGTGACCTTTCACTAAGCAGATTACAGTCTCATCTGTAAGTCTGGGGTAAATAATTCCTGCCCTACTTTTTTTTTCTTTTTTTTTTTACATAGGCTTATTTTGGGGATAAAATTGAATAAGACCACGAACAAACTAAATATCACTTTAGAAAAAAATTTAGATATTAAAAAATTGAGCAAATGAGATAATAGATGACACTTTGATTTGCAAATCACAAAGCTCTATGCAGATAGCTTTTGAAAAGTTCCTTTCAAAGGGCTTAAAAAACAGTTTTAACAGGCTCTCACCTAGACTTCTGAAATAGATTCCAGACACTTTCCTGCCTCCAGTCTCTCACAAGTGGAATCTGTTTCACAAACCATCATCTGATCAGTTGTCTAAAAACAAGTTATTCTCTCTTTAAAAATATTTTAGAGAAAGCCAATACCTACTGAAGTTATTATAAACTCCTTGGCTGTAAGTCTGGGGACCACTGAGATATGGACCAAAGCCAACCATAACTGAACAGTGGAAACAGTACTGGAATGTGTTGACCCATGCTTGGTCTTAGCTCTGAAAACAGGTAATCTTAAAGAAATAATTTAATAGCTCTCTGAAGTACAGTTTCTCATAGGTAGCACCTTGTGTCTACATGAATATAGGCAGCTACTGAGACACTGATTGAACACTGAGCACATAAGGATGAATAAATTCATCTATAATTCACAGCATACAGTTCCTTCAGTTCTGTGATTCTACTATTCAAATTGTATCGGCCACCGTTGCTCTACAAAAACCCAACCCTTACTCACTATTCCATAATCCGCACTGATTTAGCTGGTAAACTTTCTATTTACACCAACCTCACCGTTCAACTGCATTCTCGTCTTCAGAGGTTTACCTTAAAGGTCACATTCTAAGAAACCTTCCCTAATCCCTGAATGAGATGGTTTTCCTTCCATTTTTGAACACATGCAACATAGTGTTTTCTTGTTATTTAATCTACTTTTGTATGTATGGTTTTCTAGATGCAAATTCTTTTATCCTCACTGATTCTAGAGGGTCAACTGCTGAAGAGCAAGGCTTGTATGTTTCTCCTGATCACTCCTGCAGGGGTCAGCATAGTGTCTGATGAGACATATGTGCTGCCTTAGGAAGCAAGCAACTTTTGGAGGGTTAGGGCTTACTGTTTCCCACTGTCTTGACATAAACGGGGGTGAGAAGAGTTAAGACGCATACAGATGATATGCTGTCCTCTGACCAGATGCACTGGGCAATAATCCTAGGATGGTGTAGCAACCCAGAGGAGCTTGTATCAATCTTAAAATAGAGATTGTCATGATGACTAGTGATGATTAATAGTTATTAATACTTTATAATAAGACTAAGTTGCACCATATGAAATTCTTACCTACAAAAACGGCTATTTCTTATGACCAAATCTAATATTTTGCTAATTTCTTATCTATTCTCCTTCCCCTACTCATTCCGAAAAGAGTCCACAAGAAAACAAGCATTTTTGTACATTTTATTCACTGTTGTATTTCTAGTGCCAGGAACATAGTGGCATTCAACAAATATTTGTTGACTTAAGGAATGAACTTGCTAAACACCAACTATTTGCCTTATACTCTATTACATGATTTATTCCTTATAGCCCTTTTGTTTCCTCATAATATCCTGATTACTACTCTCCTTCAGGTGAGAAAACTGGGGCTTGGTGAGGTCAAGTAACATGTCCAAGACCACATTCTTATTAACTAATGTTTTATGGTACGCCATCTATACTTATGCTATAAAAGTTGTTTAAATGTAGGCTATCTTTCCTCTCTGAACTAGACCATGCATAGATTCTATCGGAAACAGAATTATAAAATACTAAAAAGAGAGGAGGGAGGTGAGGAGGAGAGGGGAGGGAAAAAGAAAGAGACAGCAGTCCGTGGATATGGGGAAGACTTCCATCTTGGAAGTGCAGTATAAAAAAATATTTAAAAATTACCCTTAGCCCTTTAAGTCCTCTTCCTGAGGGGGGGGTCCCTTCAATTGTCTTGGCACTTGGAGCCCCATCACTGGCATTGCTTTCTTGGGAACAGCGAGTGGATAATGGATGGCTTTTGCCTATAGCATACAAGTGACCCTCATTGGACTAACAGACTTTTCTAGCAAGCAGGTAAGAAAGTGTTTTCATCATTTTTACCATTTCCTCTGTGGATGAAGTTGGTGGCCTCTACTAACAAAACCCTGTTGCTTCACAATACTTTTCCTTAACCTATCTGTGGAGATACAGTGCCCCCCAAAACCAAGGTAACAGTATTTTTATTTGTATTTTTTTAAAGTTTATTTACTTATTTTGAGAGAGAGAGAGAGCACGCTCACACATGCACACATGCACAGGAGGTGGAGGGACGGAGAGAGAGACAGAATCCCAAACAGGCTCCGCACTCTCAGCATGGAGCCCAATGCGGGGCTCAAACTCACAAACCTTGAGATCATAACCTGAGTCAAAACCAAGAGTTGGAAGCTTAACTGACTGGGCCACCCAGGTGCCCCAATAGTATTTTTAAATGAAGGAACTCTGAGTTCAAAATTTGTTGATGTTACTCATTCCCCTTCTGTACAAATATGCTGTTTATCTTTCATAAAGGAAACAGTGTAACCTTGAAACATCTTGCTCAAGAACAATGGTCATAATCCATTAGTCCTAGTGTTCTTGATGCCAGGGTCCTCGGGTCCCATTTACAACTGGCCCAGGAGTAGCCCACTGTCATTTCCACTTTTGCTGAAATGTCCTTTCCCTTCAGCCTGAATCAGTTTCTTTTCTAGGACACAGAATCTAAGACAGTCCCAACATATATTTTCTAAAAGTTGAAAGAAGATAAACGATTTCTCAAACTCCCTGAAGTAAAATGAACAACTCTGTGCTGCCATAAAATCAGGGTGACCCTCCTAAGTGATAATTCTTTGAGATTTGTAAGACATTTTGAAACAGAGAGAAAAAAGCCCACATTTCTTTCTAGAACTTGTAGTCTAACCTTGCAAGTACAAGGCTACAAAACAAAAAGATGGATTATGAACAAAAGCATGGGAGTCAGACCAAATGGGGGCAAATCTCCAGGTCTACCGTATTCTAGTGAGTGGGCTCTTGCAAGTTAGTGAACATCATTAGCCCTCGGTCTGTTCGTGGGTAAAAGAAAGCTATAGCCACCTGCACCATAAGACTGAGGAAATGAATGTAGCATACAGTATAGAACCTGGGACCCAGTAAAAATTCAATAAATATGAAATAAAATATCAAGCATTAAAATACGTAAGGAGGGAGGGTTCTCTAAAACTGACTCTCTTCAGGGTGCCTGACTGGCTCAGTCAGAAGAGCACACGAATCTTGATATCGGGGTCATGAGTTCAAGCCCTATGCTGGATATAGAGATTACTAAAAAAAAAATTTTTAAATAAATAAATAATAATAATAATAAACAAACTTAAAAATAAAACTTTCTTCTATTCTCCACCCCCTGGGCGAGTTTACCTATGATTTACTATGAATCAATGGAATACACTTAACATCTTTTTCTGTGCCTTTAGGACTAATTGAATATAGCTCTAGCCTGAAAGAAACCCGATATTAAACAGGATTAAAAGAGAAGTTGCTTCTTTAGTCCCAGACAGCATAATTCAAGTGTGAAGAAAACAGAATATGTTATTCTTTGGAATGGATGGGTCACTCCATACGGAAAAGCTTCCACTACCTCAGAGATCAAGAGTCCTAGAGAAACAAGCACAACACAAGTTGATCCTTTTCACAGTGGCACAAAATATAAATAACACGTCTTGAAAAAGAACATCGGATGGAAAATCACCCAGGATTCTCACCAGTTTGGAGCTTTCATTTTCAGGCAATTGTTTCATGCCATCTTCCTCACTGCTAATAGGTTCAGTACCACTCTGATCCTATAGGACAGTAAGAACAAAATAATAAAGATGTTAATCTTCACTCACACTGCCCAGAACTATATACTCAATCACAGTTGGTTGTTTTATTATTGTAGATACTGTTTCCTCTCTAGAGGCCATTTCTATTTTCTTCCTTTCCTCTAGAATGCCACCCCCGCTCCCCCAGGGATTTGTTCCTGCTGCTTACAGATATGCCTCAGAAAAAGCTGATCTCTATTTTTTGTTCCAAGGTTGGGCCTGATGGTCTTATTGTTAAATCCCACTCCTTTAGCCAATGACTTTGTCAGGAATAGGTATGTGATCCAATTCTGCTCAATGAGACACAAAGAGACTTCTGGAAAAGTTCTTCCTTGGTCTTAAAAGAAACATTAAGAGGGAAGTCTGGGTGGCTCAGTGGGGTTAAGCATACGACTTTGGCTCAGGTCATGATCTCACAGTTTGTGGGTTCAGGCTGCAGGTTGGGCTCTGTGCTATAGCGTGGAGCCTGGAGCCTGCTTCAAGTTCTGTGTCTCTCTCTCGGCCTCTCCCCTGCTCGCACGCTCTCTCTCTCAAAAATAAAACATTAAAAATTTTTAAATAAATAATAAAAGAAGCAGAAGTCTCTATACCTCCCAAATTAACAAGAAAGCATGAAGCTCAAATTGCCATGGGCAACCATCCCACAACCACAAGGAAGCCAGCCTTGAAATGAAGCCGACACTGTGACAAAGCAAAGGTAGAGAGGGAAAGAGTGGACTCCAATGGCAGAAGTGAGCCACTGCGTCACCTGACCTGAAGTACAGCCTTACTCTTAGCAGCCTTCACAGGAGTGCCAATATATTTACTTCTTGTTTCAGCCAGTTAGCTAATCTGTTCCCTCCAGCCCAAACTGTCCGAGATGCTTGTTTATCTTCTGAACAAGATTAAATTACCTGAGATAAGAGACTGTATTTATTTTGTTTATTTCTGAAACTCAAGTACCTATCACTGTGCCTGGTACCTGGAAAACACTGGAAAAATCCTGGTTGAACCAATGAATGGAGCACTTGTTTACTTGATGATTATTTTCTGCAGAATTCTAAAAATATTGATTTAATATAAATGAGACATCCTATAAGAATAAGCCCCATTAAAATTGCAAAACACATCCAGTATCTCCTCAATTGAATTATAACATATTAAATGTTATAGTTAATGAATCAGAGGTTACTTTCTGAGGGTACATAGGGGAGAATAAGGATGATAAATGGAGTATCTATACTTACATTATTTGGATTTTTATATTAGAACACTACTTTCTTGGGATTACTACAAATTTTGTTGGATCGTTTGTAGGGAAAATAGTTTTTAAAGCAAAGATATAGCATTCTTTCATATATCAAATGGACAATAGAAAGAGAACATTAAGTATTGATAATGATGTAGAGAAAGAGTAATTTTTACATGCCATTGAAAGAATATAGAATATTCTTTTCAGAAAAAAACATACAAAATATACAGATATATAGAGATATGCATACAGGAAAATATTTGTAGGCATATTGGACAAATTATTTAAATTGCTTACTTCTAGGGTATAAGATTAAAGATTGGGGAATTTTTACATTAGTTATTTCTATACTGTTAGATTATAGAAGAATTGGCACATATTATCATAAGCTTAAAAAATAAAGGAGAGCTTTGAGAACTATCTAAAAGAAAAAAATCTAAGAAAGCAGCATGATGTTAAATTGGTTGGATCTGGGTTCAAATCGCAACTTTGCCATTTAGAATTCTGACTTTCAGCAAAGTTTTTTCTAAGCCTGAGTACTTGTTTTTATTTTATTTCATTTTTTTATTTTTTGAGAGAGAGAGAGGGTGGAAGTGAGCCAGGGGCAGAGAGAGAGAGAGAGAAAGAGAGAGAGAGAGAGAGAGAGAGAGAGAGAGAGAGAGAGAGAGAGAGAGAAGTGGGGCTCACCCAAAGCAGGGCTCATGGGCTCATACTCACCTGAACTGGGGATTGATTGAGCTCACCTGATATGGGACTCGAACTCATGAACCATGAGATTATGACCTGAGCTGGAGTCAGATACTTAAAGACTAAGCCACACAGGCACCCTGGTTTTTATTATTTTATTTTTTTAAATGTGGGACCAAAGAGTTCTTTTATTTACCTATTTATTTAGTTTAGTTATTTATTTTGAGAGAGAGATAGGAGCAGGGGAGGAGGCAGAAAGGAGAGATAGAATCCTAAGCAGGCTCTGTGCATGGAGCTTGATTTCAGGAACCGTGAGATCATGACTTGAGTTGAAACCAAGAGTTGGGCACTCAACCAACTGAGCCACCCAGGCGCCCTTGAGTATGTTTTTTTAAACAGATTTAAACATTTAAACAGATAAAAGTACCAGATTAAAATACTACCCCATAATTGCCTTGAAAATTAATACATTAACAAGCAAAATATCTATTAGCATAACACTGAGTGCAGTTTATTTTTGTTTCCAGCTTTTTGTTGACACAGATTCGTTATCAACCATGTTTCGTGTAGTCTTCGTAACAACCCTATATGGATATGTACCAAGGTTATTCCCATTCACGGATGGGGAAATGATGCATTTTAAGTTAGCTTGCTAATGAATGCCTAACTACTGAGAGGTGAACCCAAGATTCAAAGCTAGGGAAGACTGATATCAAAGGTCCTGTTATTATTAACTATGCTCTAGGCCTTAAATAAATGATGCTCTTGTTTCTCTTTATTCCTTGTCAGTGTTTTATTTATTTATTTAAAAAAACTTTTTTTAACATTTATTTATTTTTGAGAGACAGAGAGAGACAGAGCAGGAGCAGGGGAGGGGCAGAGAGAGGGGGAGACACAGAATCTGAAGCAGGCTCCAGGCTCTGAGCCATCAGCACAGAGCCCAATGTGGGACTTGAACTCACCAACCATGAGATCGTGACCTGAGCCGAAGTCGGACACTTAACCACCTGAGCCACCCAGGAGCCCCCCTTGTCAGTGTTTTTAAAAAAACTTTTAAGTTTACTTATTTATTTTGAAAGAGAGAGAGCGAGCAGCAGAGGGGCATAGAGAGAGGGAGACACAGAATCCGAAGCAGGCTTCAGGCTCTGAGCTGTTAGCATAGAACCCAATGCAGAGCTCGAACTCATGAACCATGAGATCATGACCTGAGCAGAAACCAAGAGTTGGACGCTAATCAAGTGAGCCATCCAGGTGCCCCAGCACCGAGTGTTGATCACTAATCTTATGGAAAACAGGATTCACAATCTTAAAAAAAGAAATCATTGTTATTAGACCATTAATTTTTCAACAGTGTTTTAGCATTTGTTAACCAGAAAATTTCATTAGGTAGAATATACTCTTCTCAGTGAATTTTGGGTAACCAAGAAACCACTATGTAAAATAAACATGCCCAAGTTAAGAAACAAAGCTTGAGAATATAGAGATTTTCAGTTTTTTTTTTTTTTTTTTGAGACAGTGAGAGACAGAGCATGGGCAGGGGAGGGGCACAGAGAGAGGGAGACACAGAATCAATCAGAAGCAGGCTCCAGGCTCTGAGCTGTCAGCATAGAGCCCGACGCAGGGCTAGAACCCATGGACTGCGAGATCATGACCTGAGCCGAAGTCGGATGCTCAACCGACTGAGCCACCCAGGCGCCCCGAGATTTTCAGCATTTTAAACAGTAAGTTCTAGAGACAGAAAAATTCAGAAGAAATTAATTAGACTTTCAAAAACTAGTACTTAATCTATGGAAAACCGTTAATGCCCCAAATACTTCGTGTTTGCAACTCCAGCATACTAAATTCTAGAAAAAACACATAGGTGGCTCTTCTAGTAACTCTGCAAATAGCCACCTCCTCTGATCCCAAATGAAAGGAGGTTGTCATCAGAATGGTGGTCAGCTGATGCCATTCTTTTATTTATGCATGTATCTTCTTGGGGAAAGCAACTAATGTTTAAATAAGTCAGAGGCATCTTACATTTCTTGGCAATATGAGTATAGAAGTGGGATTTTCTTGGTCTTATCAAATGAATACTAAAGTTGGGGAGAAATCAGTTGTTTGATGCTTCAACTTTGAAAATGTAAGAAAACATGGGCAAGGAAGTCTCAGTTGCAAATGGTCTACACATCCTTTAAGATTTGGGGGTGCCTGGGTGGCTCAGTCAGTTGGGTGTTCAAGTCTTGATTTCAGCTCAGACTACAGTCCCAGGGTCATGTGACCAAGCCCCATGTTGGGCTCCATGCTGAGTGTGGAGCGTGCTTGGGATATTCTCTCTCTCTCTCTCTCTCTCTCTCTGCCAACCCCGCCTCCCTGCTCGTGTGCACACACTTGCACACGCTCTCTCTCTTGCACACTCTAAAAAAAGATTTGAATAAAAACAAAAAAGAATACCCTTTACATCTACACGTACAGAATTATCACACAGAGCCATGTCTCAAATGTCACTTATTCCATAAATCCTTTCTTCTTCTTATCTGGAAGACAGCTCTTTTTCTTCTAACCTCACTTAACATTTTTCCTGAATTTCCTATGTCACTTAATTTGTATCCTAATTACATATATATGGAATTGATCTTCCTGATGAGACTGAAACATTCTTGAATCTAACATCTGTGCCTTGTTCATTTCCTTTGAGCCTTCTTTTTATTCAACCTAGGTCTGTCTCGTTTCAAAGTCAATGCTCTTTTTAACTCTACCATGAACCCCTTCTAAAGCTTTTCCTCTGTTTTTAGTTACTGGTTTAGCTTGAGATGGTTCTATAGAGGAGGATTTGAAATAAAAATCTAGATGGAGAGGAGTCAGGTAAAAAAAGGAAGTTGGAATTGAGAGAGGTTAACAATAAAGCATGTACTTTCCTAGGAGAGTTCATGTTTATAGAAGAGTTTTCATCCTTCAATGAGGCACAGAACAAAACAATGTAGGTTCTGTTCTGAAAACAGAATGGTTCACATGTGTTAGGCAACCTTTAAAATACCCCGCTGACCAGGAGCTTAGAAATGAGGAATCAGTCAGAGATGGGAAGAGGAAAATAGGTCAGCAAGCATGACTTCCAAAGTCCAATTGTATCACGGTGGTTTGAAGACCATCTGGCTGGTGGATGGTGGCCCAGTGACACCCAAGATGATTCAGCTAATTTGGATAACGGGTGTTCCCTTCCTTCCTTTCTTGCTGATCCTCAAACCACCTGTCCAAAGTTGTCTGGGCAGCCAAGGCTGCTCAAAGAGAATGACCTTTTCCCATGAAGATCACAGGTAGTAGATTCTGTGGTGAATTATGTTTTAAAGATGAATGAAAAGAGGGGCGCCTGGGTGGCCCAGTCGGTTGAGTGTCCAACTTCGGCTCAGGTCATGATCTCATGGTTTGTGGGTTCAAGCCCCGCGTTGGGCTCTGTGCTGACAGCTCAGAGCCTGGAGCTTGCTTTGGATTCTGTGTCTCCTTCTCTCTCTGCCCCTCCCCCACTTGTGCTCCATCTCTCTCTCTCAAAAACAATTTTTTAAAAAAGATGAATGAAAAGAAAAAGTAAGGCTCATGATTGTATGTTTGCCACAGATTTTACCTAAATAAATAGGCTGATGAGAAATGCTGTTCAATTCTCAGACGTTCCTTCCAAACCTTCAGGAAGTTCTAAACTCCCTAAACTCCTTCCCTGGGGTCCTCCAAAATCTACATAAAGTGGTGATAGTTTTTATTTTTATACTACTTAATTTTTTTCATACCCACCACGATAGTTTTCCCCAACCAGATAATGACATTATGAGAGAAGGAATTTATGTTTTTATTTGAGAGGTTATCAATAAATTAGTTAAGGATGTTACTGTAGATTGGAAAAACTGCACTTTTTCCAATTTAATTTAATTGGAAATTTAATTCCAATTTAATTTCCAATTTAATTTTTTAGTTAAAAAATTTTTTAATTAAATGTATTTATTTATTTATTTTTAAATTTACATCCAAGTTAGTTAGCATATAGTGCAGTAATGATTTCAGGAATAGAATCCAGTAATTCATCCCCTATGTATAACACCCAGCGCTCATCCCAATAAGCGTCTTCCTTAATGTCCCTTGCCCTTTTAGCCCTTCCAGCAACCCTCAGTTTATTCTCTATATTTAAGAATCCCTTTTGTTTGTCCCCTTCCCTGTTTTTATATTATTTTTGCTTCCCTTTCCTTATGTTCATTTGTTTTATATCTTAAATTCCACATGAGTAAAGTCATATATTTGTCAGAAAAACCACACTTCTGATTTAAAAAAAAATTTAATGTTTTTATCTTATTTTTGAGAGAAAGAGAGAGACGGAGAGACAGAGAGTTGGGGAGGGGCAGAGAGAAAGGGAGACAGAATCTGAAGCAAGCTCCAGGCTCTGAGCTGTCAGTGCAGAGCCCTGCGTGGGGCTTGAACTCACAGACTGTGAGATCATGACCTGAGTGGAAGTCGGATGCCTAACCGACTGAGCCATCCAGATGCCCCAAAACCACACTTCTGATTCGTTAAATGCTCCATAGTGTTGTTCCCTTATTTCTTCATTTACCATGACAAAACAGTTTATTAATATATAAAAATAAAGCTATTTCCATTATTATTATTATTTTTTTAATGTTTATTTTTTTTTGAGAGAGAAGCAGAGTGTGAGCAGGGGTAGGCAGAAAAGAGGGAGACATAGAATCTGAAGCAGGCTCCAGACTCTGAACTGTCAGCGCAAAGCCCGATGTGGGGCTTGAACTCATGAACCATGAGATCATAACCTGAGCTGAAGCTGGATGTTTAACTGAGTCATGTAGGTGCTCCCTTTGAAGATTTTACTAAGCAAATTAAAAAAACAAAACAGCAACTATACCTCCTTTAAACAATTGAAAGTTTTTTAAAAATAAATCTTATATTGGTTTAAATTTTATCATGCCCACATTTCCCAAACTCAATGCTCTCTTCCAAAAAAACCACAGGATGATTTATTTGTCTCATTGCCAGACTAAATTCACAAATATTTCTTTCTGCAAAGTCATGTTGACTAGATGTGACAAATTGAATTTCTTTCTTCTACCCCCATCGTAAGCATATTTTCTAGGCTACTCAGAATTCCAGTAAGGTAGTCCACAATTAAAGATAAAATAGGAATTATGCTAATAGCACTCCCTGGGTAATCAACCTGTCCATTCTTTATGAGGCCTGCCTCATCTCACTTAGTATTCAAAAAAGCACAACTTCTGAGAAAGAAAAAAATTAAAGCTCTTGCTTCTATAAAGATATTCTAAAAGATTCAGCCTGCCTTGTCGAGGACTGTAATATCTTACAACCCAAGTATACTTGAGCCTTGAGCACCTCTTCCAAGACCACAACAGTGACTTCCTAATTGGGTTTCCCTCTCTGAGATATCCTTGACATGCTATTAGACTAACCTACCTGAAGTAGAGCCCTGATCGGACTATTTCACTGTTCACAATGCCTTCAACAGCTCTGAGTACCTAATACATGAAAATCAAACCTTCTGAGATTTATTTTTTTTTAAGTTTATTTATTTATTTTTCTGAGAGGGGGTGGGGAGAGACAGAGTGCAAGTGGGGGGAGGGGCAGAGAGAGAGGGAGACACAGAACTCAAAGCAGTCTCCAGGCTCTGAGCTGTCAGCACAGAGCCTGACACAGGGCTTGAACGCACGAACTGCGGGATCATGACCTGAGCTGAAGTTGGACGCTTAACCCACTGAGCAACCCAGGTGCCCCCAAACCTTCTGAGATTTAAATTCAAGCCTCTCATTTGATCTCGATTTACTTTTCAAACCCCATCTTCTATTACTCCCTTTCACATACCATTGCTCTTCTCCCCATTCCAAACCCTTATTTTTCTTATTTCCATGTTTTTGTTTATACTATTTCCACATTCTTATCTAACCATATTCATATTTTAAAATCCAATCTACTCATCAGAAATAGCTTACCAGGAAATAATATTCATCTTCTCTGAACTCGTCTTAAAGCTTTATCTTTTAGGACACCTTGTTTTAGTAATATACATGTGTTATTTTCCTTATAAGACTAGAAGTTCTTTGAGGTTAAGACACTTTGTGCATGATCTACAAAGTGGATATATGATAAGTAGTAGCAGAATAAATTAAATCAATAAGAAGTATCCAACACTGAAATGAAGCATCAAGGATACAGTAGAAAAGCCTAAATATGGTTCACCCTGGGTGCCTGGGTGGCTCAGTCTGTTAAGCGTCCAACTTCAGCTCAGTTCATTATCTCACAGTTGGGGAGTTCGGGCCCCGCATTGGGCTCTGTGCTGACAGCTCAGAGTCTGGAGCCTGCTTCAGATTCTGTGTCTCCCTCTTTCTTGCCCCTCCTCGGCTCACACTCTGTATCTGTCTCTCTCTCTCTCAAAATGCCCCTCCTCCACTCACACTCTAAACATTAAAAAAAAAGCCTTAATCACCCCATTCACTTATTCAACAAATACTAAAAATTTTTTTTAATGTTTATTTACTTTTGAGAGACAGAGCATGAGCAGGGGAGTGCAGAGAGACAGAGAGGGAGACACAGAATCTGAAGCAGGCTCCAGGCTCTAAGCTGTCAGCACAGAGCTGGATGTGGGGCTTGAACTCACGGACCGCGAGATCATGACCTGAGCCAAAGTCAGACACTCAACTGACTAAGTCACCCAGGTGCCCCAAATTATTCAACAAATATTAAGCAAGTGCCATATGCTAGGATCTGAGAATAAAGTGGTCAAGAAGATAGTAGGCCAGCCTGCCAGAAGTTTATAATTTAGTGTGGTGCATATAGTCCTCCATTCTTAAAATGTTGAGCTGGTGAAAGAACTATAAGCAATAAAATCCTAGTTGAGAAAAAATCCTCATTGAGAAACTCATTTAGAAATGGGTCTCTCTTTTCTATAAGGCCCAGGTGACATCACATAAAGGACAATTTTTACTTTTTAAATGAACTATGAATATTACTTAACTATGAAGGGAGTTAAGATTACTGAAGGGAATGATGTGAGATGAAGTTAGTCATAATATCTCACATTTCAACACTTATTATATTCCAGGTGCTATGCATTATTTTATTCATTTTGAATAATAGAAAACTTGAAGTTCTGTTTTCTGTGTGTGTGTGTGTGTGTGTGTGTGTGTGTGTGTGTGTGTGTGTGTGTTTTAAGTAGGCTTCATGCCTAGCACAGAATCCCAACATGGGACTTGAACTCACAACCCTGAGATCAAGACCTGAACTGAGATCAAGAGTCAGACACTTAACCAACTGAGCCACCCAGGTGCCCCTGGAGGAGTCTTTCAAAAAGCAATCCTTCAAGAAATTATTGGTTGTGAATTAATAAGGAGGAAGTGGAGAGTCAACCCAGATGGAAGAAACAATAGGAATAAAGACATAAGTGTTGGAGAGACCAAGATATGTGTGTATGGGGGGTGGGGGGTGGGTGGGTGGCATGAACAGATACATGGAGAGGGTCTAGTGCTTTACTATGCATTAATGAGAAAGGAAGGCTCATTAGCAGAAGTTGGGGAGGTAAATATAAAGCCTTAATTCCAACTTTGAAACAAGACTCTGAAACAAAGATCTGCTAGGCAAGAGTTATAAAAGAATTCTGACCAAGAGGACAAATACAGTAATATAGTAAGAAAATAAACCCTGTGTTGTATGCACCTGTTGAAAATGGAAGATGCTTGAAGCTGGGACTTTTGCTTTAGGGCTGTAACAATAGAAGTAGAATCACAACTGTAATGAGTTCTTACTGTTTGCCAAGAATAATGCTAAGTATTTTATAAACATTCAATTCTTCCAACAAATTCATAGAATTAATTATTATCATTCCCCCTTTAAATGTGAGGAAATGGAAGTTTATAGTGTTTAACTGGCTCAAGTTCACTCTGCTAGTAAATGACAGAACAAAGATTAGGACTCGGATGTGTCTGAATTCCAAGCTTATGTTCTTAATCACTGTACCATACAGCTGCCCCAGTATTACAATTATCAAGAGTATAGCAGCAGAAATGCTAATAGTCCCTTATATATATGTATAGAGCTGCATGGATTATCAAGTAGTTTTACCTACATTTAGTGCTTGATCCTCATAACTACCTGCTGACACAGATGAGGAAGGTTATGAGTGTGGCTTTTACAGAAAAAACAAGACTCTGAGAAACTACTTTAACAAGGCCGTCTTGTTAAAGAATCCACAAGAACCCACATCTTCAGACTTCTTGTCCAATGTTCTTTTAGCACCACACAACTGCATGAAGGGATTTTGTTCTCTGCTAAATCCTTGGTGTCTAAAACAGTATCTGACACACAATAAGGGCTGAATAAATATTTGCTCACTAAAGGAATGAATATAAGATCCCATTAGTGTATAATAATAGTGCTGTTCACTATGCTAACTGTTATCAGGTTCAACTTACTAATGATAAGGTTATATTTCATCTGTTTGGTGATGATTTAAAAATTTTTTTTTAACATTTATTTATTTTTGAGACAGAGAGAGACAGAGCATGAACAGGGGAGGGGCAGAGAGAGAGGGAGACACAGGATCTGAAACAGGCTCCAGGCTCTGAGCTGTCAGCACAGAGCCCGACGCAGAGCTCGAACTCACGGACCGTGAGATCGTGACCTGAGCCGAAGTCGGATGCTTAACCGACTGAGCCACCCAGGCGCCCCTGTTTGGTGATGATTTAAATGAGCGAGTGCTTTCAGCGATATGTCACATGAGTCATGCTTGAGTACTTACTAAAAACAGCTGAGGAGGGGAAAATGCATAGTGACAGGGTCACAAAATCGAGAGGGAAGGGGTAAGGAAGCAGGCAGGAGAGCAGAGACACCTCTAGACTTTACTGGCCACCCGGAGCAGGGCTATCACTCACCATTTGGTGGCAGTTTTTGGAGGCCAACAGTCTACAGAAAAACTAAAAAAAAACCCTCTTTATAATTCAATTCATATATTCAATTATAATATAATAAAATGTATTTTTTACTGGTGACTAAATGATTAGAGCCATTTCTGTGGTTAGCACAGTTAAGAAAATGAAAAGCATAGCTAATTTGTATAATATACTTAAAAATTGAGTTAAATATACTTAAAATATTTGAATAAACAGTTTACATTAATTGAGCATTTACTCTGCACCATGAGGTGTACTAAATGCTGTGTGTGTGTGGGGGGGGGTGTATTTATATATATATATATATATAACTTCCTTAGCTCTTTACAAGTCTATGAATGTTTGGTAGTAATACCTCCAGGTATAGATGAGGAAGCTGATGTTGAATAACATACCTCCCTCTGGGCATTTGGATATAGTATTTAGCCTCTCCAGACCCCACCCTCTTCTTCTGTAATGTAGAAATAATAATGCTGTCTCTCAGAGGACTGGATGTAAGTAGGATAGGAGATCACATTTTGAAGGCCTTTAAGACAGTGTTTGACACAGTAGACTCAAGATTCAATCATCCCCTTAAAATTCAGTTCCAAAGTGATTTTTTAAAACTTTATTTATTTATTTTGGGAGGGAGGGAGGGAGGGAGAGAGAGAGAGAAGAAGAGAAAGAAAGAGAGAGGGAGAGAACACGAGCAGGGAAGGGGGCAGAGAGAGAGAGGGAGAGAGAAAATCCCAAGTGGGCTCTGTGTCCCATGCAGGGCTTGATCTCACCAACTGTGAGATGACCTGAGCCGAAATCAGGAATCAGATGCTTAACTGACTGAGCTACTCACCAGGTGCCCTCAAGGGGATATTTTGATGGGAATATTCATAACTAACAATACTATAGAAAAAAAAATTATTCTAAAATATGATTCCCCTTATTCCCCCCACTCCCTCCAAAAGATTTATATGGCGTTCTGTAAAGATGAAAATATTAGGAATTAAGTACTAGCATTTATTGAGTAGCTATTGTGTGTCAGGCACAAGATATATATGTCTTATTTAATCCTAACAATCCTATGAGGCGAAACTATTGTTACCTCCCTACACAGAAATAAAGGGAGGACAGAAGAGGTGCTCTAACTATCCAAGGCCAGGTGTCTAGAATAGTTACACTAGGATTTGAACTGAAGAGTATGGCTCTGGGGTCCTTCCTTTCTACCAACATGCTAACTGCCTTAGGTCTAAGAGTGAAAATACCCATTGCTGGCAAGCTTTGGCTACATGGCAATTGGTAGAGAGTCAATACCTATCAATACAATCTTTTATGATAGAAATTGGTCAATATAAGTAAAGATTTTGAACATATTATACAGCTTATGACTCAGCAAATGTACACTGGGGGAAATCTATGCTATAGAAATAAAGGCACCATTACCTAATAATTCTCTCTCTCACACATACACACTCACAATGTTTATTTTGGTATCCTTTTACTGGCCAACCCTTGGAAAATCATCTGGACATCTGTCAGTTGGAAATAATAGAGTATACCAAAATGTGGCCATGATATTAAGCAAAAAAATAATTTTTTAATGAATAGAATCTATACCAGAAGCATGTATATTATGCATTTCAGATGTAACCTATCTAAAATCAACCTCTTAATTTCCACTTCTCTGCTGAAGAGCAGCTATTCTTCAAGAGACTAATAAAAGGCACCACCACCCACCTTCTTGCTCAAGCCAAAAATCTAGGTTTGTGCATGAGTCTCTGGTTCTCCTCAGCTTCCACATTTAATCAATCAAGTCTGATTCACCATCTAAAACTCCAAAAATCCACTCACTTTTCTTTGCCTCCAATACCAAGCCACCATCTACATCTAACTGCAATCAGGCCTCACGGTGTCTGATGTCTTTTGGCGTATTACTGTTACTTTCCCGTAGTCCATTCTCTACCCCGTGGACTGTACATCAAGTTGTTTCATTCCCCCAACACAAACCCTGCAGTGGCTTCCAGTGCACATAGGATAAAACCCAAACTTCTCACTCTGACTCACAAAGCTCTTGCCCCATACCAGTCTCCAGGCTCCCAATACGCCTCCAGCCATATCCCTCAAATGCTCCAGCTCATTCTCACTTGAGAGTTATTTCTGTTCCCTCTGCAAAGAAAGATCTCCCCCTTTATCTTTGTGTTTGGCTCCTTCTTATCATTTTGACCTCATTTACATTTCCCCTGTCCAAGAGGACTACCCTGACACTAACCAAAGTGTTACTTTGGATCACAAGCTACTTTCCTTATTTTAATTCTCTCCAAGTCACAGACCACTGTTGATAATTCTCTTGGTGTATTTATTCATTAATTTCCTTATTAGAATGTAAGCTGAACCACAGCAAGGAGCCTTCTGTTTTATTCACACCTATGTCTCTAACACCCAAGACCATTTGATGCATAATATGCACTCCTCGAATGCTGGCTGAATGAAAAGAATGTGTACTGTACAATCAGGTTTTTACTAAAAGAGACACTACTCACATATAGCTGTTTATTTTTGCAGTAGAAGAAAAGGAGAAAATATGGAAAGATACTAAACAGTAAATATTAACTGCCTTGGGGAGGTAGGGAAAGGAAAATTAACTTTTTCTTCTAGTAACTCTGTATGGTTTGACTAGTTACAATTCGTATTTTTTTTCTTTTTGGAACTAAAAAATAAAAAAAAATATACAGAGAATGTAATATTCCCTCAGCTGAGGAGACACTTGATTATATAGCTAGTTAGCTATCTAATGTACATCTATCTGTCTACTTCTAGAAGCAGATCAGCAGATCAATGTGATGGCAATCTTGTACTAGTAATTTCTCCATTAACAGATTAGTTATTTAAAGATACTTCTGATCATAGGTATTAAAGTATTTCAAAAACATAAAGAAAGAGGTACTGACAGCTACCAGAGGGGAGGGGGGTGTGAGGATGGAGGACAGGTGATGGGGATTAAGGAGGGCACTTGTTGTGATGAGTGGCTGGTGTGGCACGGAAATGTTGAATCACTAACTAGTACACGTGACACTAACACTACACTGTAGGTTAACTAGCTGGAACTTATTTAAAAAAAAATTTTTTTTTAACGTTTATTTATTTTTGAGACAGAGAGAGACAGAGCATGAACGGGTGAGCGTCAGAGAGAGGGAGACACAGAATCGGAAGCAGGCTCCAGGCTCTGAGCCATCAGCCCAGAGCCCGACGCGGGGCTTGAACTCACGGACCGTGAGATCGTGACCTGAGCCCAAGTCGGACGCTTAACCGACTGAGCCACCCAGGCACCCCTAACTAGCTGGAATTTAAATAAAAACTCAAAAAAAATCATTTTTCCAATACATTTTGAAATGCTCTGTTAGGACAAATTATAGATCTGGAAGAAACTTGAAGGAACTTTGAGGAAAGCAATACTTACATGTTAAGTTCTAATGTCTTTGATATTACTTTATAATCATACCTCAAATACTTTCTAATTAGGGAAATTTCCTATTTAGCACATTCCATGAATTTTGAATACCAGGTACTGACAATCAAAAATGCTAGAATTGGAAAAAATAATCACGACAGATCCATCTAAGTCACGGCAAGCTCATTAGGAGCCATTTTACCTCAACAGAAGATGGGTAACTTGATGGTAATGGAAACGGAGCAACGGCCATCTGATTGACTGCATCTTCATTTCTGTGGATGTGAAAATAGGCAGAATCAGTACACACCAAATGCTAAGTTTCTGGCTCAAGATACAACCATTTCCTCTGTTGAAAATGCATACACAGCACCTTAGAATAAAAAATATGTACAGATGTATACTGGTTTTAAGCATGCAAACCTATTAAGCACAAAAAGGGATGTATTACCCCAGGGACAATAAGATGTGATTATTAGTGACAGAAAATGATGATGTTAGGGGTTAGCTAGATCCTGCTTACTAAGTCAGGATCATTTTGGGAAGACATCAACTCTTTCGGCACTGTTGAGTGTAAGTTTTTTGAATGGCCGTGTGTAACCTCTAGGCCCATTAATGTCCAGACCATTTTGTTCTTTGAACTGGAAAGGTTCCCGGCTCCCTCACTTGGCTTCTAACTTTGTTATGCCAAATGAAGGTCGGGATGTGTATGACAGGCCCTGCATGGGTGGGCACTGTGAGGAGGAGTGATGGATGGGGAGAGCAGAGATCCAGACAAATGTGGGTCAATCCCCCTCCTCCTCATCCTAATGGGAGCAGAGAAGGTGGGAGCTAAAACTTCATCACCAGGGTCACAGGTACAGAACAACTCCTAGAATACCAGTTCTGATTATTTGGGCCCATTTCCATGACATTACCAGCAAACGATAGGCGGTGATTTCATGGGAGATTTAACCTTTACTATTCATTCATGATGCATAACCAGTAATAATTATCTCAAGATTTATGTGAAGTTTGACTTTAGGTTTCACAACATAAACCAAGGAAGATCACAAAAACGTTTCTTCCTGGTACGTGAAGCTCTAAGACTGCTCACGGATCTCTCTCCATATGACCAGTATATCCAGGATAGCCACTACCTGACTTGGTATGGCATTCAAAATCCAAACCCAATGTATTTTTTACTTCTCACCAATAGGAAAAATACATTGGTCCATGCCATTCCTGCTTTGGTGCTTTAATCATATCACTGCATTTACCTGAATTGTCTTTCTTTATTAAATTTCTAATCCACCCATCCTTCTCCTCCAGTGTGAGTTCAATAACCTCAATTAAGTGAATTATTCCCTTATGATAAAAGACTATCTCTATATTGATGTCTTCCAAATTCATATGGTTAGCCCAGGTCTTTTTCTGAGCTTAATATCTGCATATCTAACTCCTACTTTATATTTCCACTGGATGTCTTACAAACATCTCAAATAAAATAGATCTCTTTATCACACTAGTCGCCAGAGGGTTCCATGATCAATCCTCCTCACTTGAGTAAATATCAACAAGGTCTGCCCCACTGTTCAACCAGGAACTGGGGAGTCATTCTTGAAACCTCTATCCAATCAAGAAGCCTTGTTAATTCTACCTTCAAAATGTATCTTGAGTCTTTCCACTATTATCATTTCTTACCAGAGTTAATGGTAAGAGCATCCTATTTCTCCAGTCTATTCTTCACCCAGCAGCGTTATTATGGTTCTAATACATAAATCTGGTTATATTTCTATCCCCTGCTTAAAATACCCCTATGGCTTATTATACTTAGGATCAAGTCCACAATTGTTAGGGAGGCTGTAAGGCCTTGAGCAATCTGTCTCAGCCCCCATCTCTGGCTTGTTCTCTCTTCTCCTGGTTCACTTGGCTCTAGTCTAGTTACATGAGCTTTCTTCCCATTTCTCAGCTGAGCCAAGCTCCATCCACCTCAGGGTACTAGCTAGCCCTATTCTCTTCTGCTCTGCTCAGCCATTGCCCAAATCCTTCGTCTGATTTATATTCTTACTTCTTTTTCCTAGCTGACCATAAACATCATTTCCTCAAATAAGCCTTCTAGGACCTCCACTATATGCATATGGCACCCTATACAATAATTGTAGTTATTGTCTTTCATAATTTCCTAACTGATCTGCATAAACATGTGCTTCTAGATGGTAAGCACTCCGAGGACAGGAACCATGTCCTTCCTACTCTCTCTTACATTAACTAGGGCAAAAGTGCCTGGCAAACAGTCTGTACTTAACAGAGTTGTTAAGTGAACTGAACTGCAAGAAGTCTAGGCTGATGTAAATTTTATGTGGAAATAGGCAGAGTATATATAAATAAAGAGATGAAGTCTAGGTACCATTCCTTATTCTAACCTTCTAAGGTTCTTGGATTATCTAGCATATGAGTCAAACCAAAGCAAGAGGGAGAAAAACTAGAACCATTAAGTGACACAGCATATGAAGAATGTATCTAGTTTTTCTGACCGCATCACAGATATCTTGAGCATGCACTATTACATTAAGAGATGGCTATTGTTTTTCAGGGAGTACAATCCATTCCTCAGCAGTTTGCTCATACACAGAAGAAGCAATCAGTTACCTCTGGATAAGTAACAGCATTTCAAAGTGGTAATTCCCTTTCACATTCATTTTCCTCCACTGAATAACACAATAGAACTCAGCTCTAGCTTAGAGCTGAAAGCCAACAGGACGCGTCTGCTCCAGACTCAGAACTCACGGGGCAGAGTACATTTGGCAGTAATTAAGCAGATGGCTTTTCATACTTCTTTCAAAGGTTACCGGCATTAAAAATATGGCTGCACATAAATTCTTATTGAGAAGTCATGATTACCTGGACCAAGTTACTTCAAATCAGCCAAGTTACCCCTTCATAATTTAATGATTTTCTCCAAATGAGTATGACTTTAATGGCCTTTAAATTCTATATTAATTTTTTTAAACTTCACAAAATAGAACACTACAATTACTCTCAATGGAGAGAAAAAAGTGCTTTAAAAAGTTATAGTTCATAATCCTTTATAATCCACTTACCAGGGAGTGTTCACACACCTCCACGTCAAGTAAGCAAAGACCTGACAATTTTCAAGAGAAATGAGTAGGAAGAGGGAAGCCAAAGGACAGAAGGCATTCACACTTCAAACAAGCAGTCAGCTTGAATGACTTCTGGGGACCCTTTGGCCCTTCCTCTCCTGTGATTCTCACAAGGAATAAAATCTATTTGCTTTATAATTTACCTTTCCTTTCCAATATAATTAATGTAAGTTTCTTAGGCCCAGGCGCCCCATACAGGACACAATCAGAAATTGTAATTGCTTATTGGTATTTTCATAATTATCGTCAACAGCTGTTGAGAGAGATAATGGAGTGCTACCATGGGTAAGAGTGAGAATACTTTTCCAGAGTACAGAACCCTGTATGTATATGTCTGTATCACTGTATTTTTCATGCTCTATTAAAATTACCTGTGCTGTCCTCTCTCCCCCTTGAAGCCCAGGGATGGGATCTTACCTTTTTGCATCCCCCCAGCTTGTAGGAGGGTACCTGACAGAGTAGGGGTACTATAAATGTCTGTTGAATAAAGGTGATCTTAACAAGGCAGGAAAAAAGACATGGAAACAGAACTATCAAAACTATGCCCTGTGTTTTTCAAGCTGCTTCAATGAGTTAATGATAGTGTACTGCCTCTAGCCAGGCAGCTATCAGTACTTGCCACATTAAGGGACATTTCTTGGGGTGTCTGCCTAGCTCACAGTAATTCCCTGAATGGGCCAGAGTAGCAATGTCTACATTGTGTAACAATGACAGCCTGCCTCAACCTTAGTGGATGGAGGGAGAAAACACCTGTCTCAGTTTGGGCCAATCAGATTCTTTCCCAGGGACTCAAAATTTAGGACAGACACAGAGATCAGGAATGCAGTAGCTAGATAATAACAAATGAAGTGCTCAAGGCTAAAGAGGGGGTTGAGAAATCGCTTCTGACATCTCTGGAGTCATCCTGATTTCTTCAGTCTTAGATGTAAAGCCCCTTCTTAAGAGCCCCTGAGACATCCTTGTATTCTTACAATGCATGCTCCTTTATTTTTTTTAAATGTTTATTTATTTTGAGAGAGAGGGGCGGGGTGGGGGAGAGGGATAGGAAGGGGCAGAGAGAGAGAGGGAGAGAGAGAATCCCAAGCAGGCTCTGTGTTCTCAGCATAGAGCCTGATGTGGGCTTCAATCTCATGAATCATGAAATCATGCACTGAGCTGAAGCCAGGAGTCTGATGCTTAACCATCAGAGCCACCCAGGCGCCCCCTGCATTCTCATTTAATTTAAGCTGGCTAGCATTTACTAATTAGAGTAAACTCAATAATATAGCTCTGATTTTGTTTTGAATACATTTAGTTTATTTAACAAATATTTATACTAGGGGTACAAAGATGAAGAAAACATCATTTCTGCCTTTGATGGTATTAGCCATTAGTAAGGAATATAGCTATATAAGTAAATGGACAATTACAATAATGGAATTAACTATACAGGGACTGTCAATTTAGTTCTTCTCCAAACAGTTTCTAGGAACACCTCCACTTCAGTTTCTTGTAGAATATACTTATATTTATCACAAATATACATTCTAGATCCTGATTTCAATTCTATTTTGTTACAAAAATACACTCATTGGTAGTTGTGTTAGTTAGAATTCTAAAAAGTTTCCCAAGATTGTTGCCGTCTGGTTTACATACTGCATAGGATCAATTTCACTTCCATGATTAAGTAATATTAAACAGCACAGCTGACTAGAATACAAAGAAAGATGATCAAGTGGAGCCTGACCCAATCATACCGGCCCTTTAAATCTGGAGATGTCACTCCCCAGAGCTCCAATGCCCTGATCTCCTCCTAAATTAGTAGTTATTTCACAGGAATCCTAAAGAATGCTTGGAGGTCAGAGACAGGAAGTCAGAGATTAGAAATATCATTGCTGGAGGATGCCTGGGTGGCTCAGTAGGTTAAGTTAAGCATTGGACTCTTGGTTTTGGATCAGGTCATGGTCTCAGTTTCATGGGGTCGAGCCCTGCATCTGGCTCCACGCTAAGAATGTGGAGCCTGCTTGGGATTCTCTGTCTCCCTCTCTCTCTCTCTCTGTCACTTTCCCACTCGTGCTATCTTTGTCTCTCCCAAAATAAATAAAACCTAAAAAAAAAAAAAAAAAAAAAAAGAAATGCCATTGCCGGTTTGAGGATGGGGGAGGCCATGTGGTAAAGAATATGAATGGTCTCTAGGAGCTGAGAGTAGTCCTCATTTGAGAACCAGCAAGGGCATATAAGATATCAACTAGGATGAACTTGGAAGTTGAATTTTTTCCAAGATTTCAGACAAGAACTTAGAACGGACAACACTTTGATTTCTGCCTTGTGATACACAGCCATGCTGTGCCAGACATCTGATCTACAGAACTGTGAGCTAATAAATAGGTGTTGTTTAAGCTATTAAATTGGCGGTAATTTGTTACACAGCAAGAGAAAACTAGTACACAGCACAATTCTTTGATTTGGAAAATATGGTCACCAGAAACATACCCATGTATCACTGTTCTAAATGTCTTTCATGGATTAACTCATTTAACTTGCATTAACAGCCCTATGTGGTAATTACAATGATTTTCTTCATTTAACACAGAGGGTAAGCAACCTGACCAAACTCACAAAGCAAATGAATAGTACAGCCAAGGTTGAAACCTGGCAGTCTGGCCTCAAAATCCACTCTTTTAGCTACTACACTACAGTGTTTCCCATTTTAACAACCTGCCCCAGAGCCACATATGTCTTCTCTTACATACCCAAGCCAATAGTCCTAGACTCACCTTAGGGAAAAGTTCTACTAGGTCACAATTTACTCTTAAAGCTATTTCATAATTTTCCTTAGGGCAAGAAGTATGAAGTTTCTGAGTTTGCTCACTCTATCAACTTTTTGTACTTAAGTTCTGAGCGTCATGTCTTCATTACCTAGTCTTTGTACAGATATAATGACTATAAAATGCTTTAAAATACTCATCGTGTTTGATAGTGCATGTAGCATGGTAAAAAATACAGCAGAGTGTAATTCCCTCAATATTCTTCCGTGACCATAATTAGAACTGTTCCTAAATCCTCTGGCTTGTACTTTCCTTCTTTAAAGTTGAGCTGGTACTTGAACCAAGTACTTGGTAATCATGGAAATACATGTTGAGATGGAACATGCTGCCTTGTACTTTTTTTTTTTTGCACCTATTTTGGGCCCTTGTAGTTTATTCTTTATTTTTAAAAATTTTTTAATGTTTATTTATTTTTGAGAGAGAGCGCGTGCACACAAGGTGGGGGGATAGGGGCAGAAAGAGAGGGAGACACAGAGCCCAAAACAAGTTCCAGGCTCTGAGCTGTCAGCACAGAGCCCAATGCAGGGCTCTAATTCATCAACTGTGAGATCATGACCTGAGCCAAAGTCGGATGCTTAACCGACTGGGCCACCACTAGGCACCCCTACCCAGTATACTTAAATACAGAAGCAGAAAGTAGAATGGTAGTTGCCAGAGGCTGCAGGGTAGGGGAGGGAGAATGGGGAGTTACTTTTTACCAGGTAGAGATTTTTAGTTTTACAAGATATAAAGAGTTCTGCAGATAGGTAGTGGTGACAGCTGCACAGCAGTGTAACATACTCATTGCCATTGAACTGTACGTTTAAAAATGGTTAAGATGGTGGACTTTATGTCATACATATCTTACTACAATTTAAAACAATTAAGCAAGACACAAGAACAACAAAGTGTGCAGAGAATATATTTGAATTACTCAGAATGTCACTTAAAAATCATTATTGTCGGGGTGCCTGGGTGGCTCAGTCGGTTGAGCGTCCGACTTCAGGTCAGGTCATGATCTCACGGTTCGTGAATTCAAGCCCCACGTCGGGCTTTGTGCTAACTGACGGCTCAGAACCTGGAGACTGCTTCGGATTCTGTGTCTCCCTCTCTCTCTGTCCCTCCCCTGTTTGTGTTCTGTCTCCCTCTGTCTCTCAAAAATAAATAAAAAACATTAAAAACAAAATCATCGTCTCCAGACTGCTGTGGTTCTGCCACTTGGAAATTCACTTTCACTAAACCCATAGGATCTTATTTCATACCAACAAAACAGCACTATATGAAAAACAGAAGTTTTGTGCCTGAATTCAGCCAGGATAGCTGAGTAGGCAGATTTCATTTTTTAAAATCTATTCTAAAATGATTACAACTGCCATCTAGTGCCTAGCCCAGTGTTTAAATACACACACAGAGTTGAATAAATGAGTGATACAGGAACACAGCTAAACAGGCCTAAATGTTATTTTCTGATTGTACTAAATATAGTGATGGGAGACACTTGAGGACAGGAAAAATAAACTCTACATTTGCTTTATTAATTGGGACACGACACTGAATTAACATTTGGCTAGGAAAGCTCAATATAAATGAACCAGAAGTAACATATAAAACAAAGCACATCATTATATTTCAGTGGGAGCAAAACTCCTTTCTGTAAAGATTCCAAGAGAGGTTTCAAACTCTATGAACAGACTGAATAGTTTACAATTTCCAATTGTAAGAAACCTCCCAAATAGCAATATGCTGAATCTGAAATAAATGACCAATGACAGTAGAATTATGAACTTTATTTACTTGGCATTCCAAACAATGTCAGTAATGAGGGCTGCTGGGAGTAACTCAGCATCCAGACCCACATTTCACAAACGTGGCCCCAGGCAAGTTCTAAATAACTGTTGCCAGTTGTGCAGAGGAAAAGGTAGCTCATAAAATATCTGGCAGTGCAGGTTGGTGGGAGGGTTGATGTAGAGAGCTTAGGACTGGATGGATGGGATGATTTAGCCTAATATGTTTCTCAGAGAGGTTCTTTCTGAAGGATAACGTAGTAGATACCCTCAGCCATTTGTCTCTTTATCCTGGCTGGCAAAGCCTTAATGGTGTTCAGATATCCAGCCCTCACTAAAAGGCCATGTGCTGGGGAAAGGTGACTTCTTCCACCGCAGGTAAAAACGCAGGATAAATCCTGCCTAATTCCTCTGAGATAATCATGGCAATCCAATCTCATTTCAAGAGCCAGTGAATGGTTTGGCAATGGAAATATGTCATACTGGAGATACGCAGTGGAGACCTGCTCAGAGGTCTTGTGATTTGCTGAAGAAGTCTGAAGGATAAAAATTTGTCAGAACCAAGGGTAAAAGCCTGTGGGTGACCAGAAAATGTGCAGAAGAAACCATCTCACTCCGGCTGCTCGTGATTTGTTCAGATAGCTCACTTTTATTACCCTTCTCATTCATTAGGATTCTTTGGCAACAAGCAAGAGAAATGAATTTGGACCAACTAAAGCAAAGGGAATTTATTAAAGGGATACAGGGATCTCACAAAACACAAGCAGGCTACATGATTAGATTTGGAACATACAGGAACTAAGAGGCCTCCAGAGGACAAGGAAGCAGGAAAACAGAATGATGTCATAGCAGGAACCTCCTATTAAGGCCCTGTGGTTTCATGTATAAACACCATTTATATAAAATCACTCACGTAATGTGAGTGCTTCCTAGTCTAAGCAAAGGTATCATATTGCCTAAGTTTAGGTCACATGACCAACCCTGGGCCACATCTCAGAAGTGAAAGACAGGGCCCCTTCAGCTTACACAGAGGAAGAGAGGCATCTAGCTGTACTGTTTTTACTGTTCCACCATAGTATATGTATTGTGTGGGTGTGCATGTTTCAAAAAGAAAGTCTATCTAAGGAAACAGATATTCTACAAGGAAAGGAGAAGTACTGACCAGCCAAAAAAAAAAAAAAAAGGAAAGAGAAACTTCCCAAACATGATTAGAAAACCAGGCACAATTAGGTGTTTGAGTGCTAAACGAAATCAAACAAATATAGTCATAATTTTCCTAAGCTGGTACCATGTTAAGGATGGGGAGTAGCAAAGAAAAGAAGAAATTACCAATTTCTTGAAATAAAATAATGAAATAAAAATGATTTTTTTCTTTTTTATTTATATATATATATAATACATATATATATATAATACATATATATGTATATATTTTAATTTTATTTTTGAAATCTACATCCAAATTAGTTAGCATATAGTGCAACAATGATTTCAGGAATAGATTCCTTAATGCCCCTTACCCATTTAGCCCATCCCCCCTCCCACTTTTTTCTTTTTTTAAATGTTTTATTGTTTATTCTTGACAGAGACAGAGTATGAGTGGGGGAGGGGCAGCGAGAGGGAGACACAGAATCCGAATCAGGCTCCAGGCTCTGAGCTGTCAGCCAAGAGCCTGACGCGGGGCTCGAACTCACAAGCTGTTAGATCATGACCTGAGCCGAAGTCAGATGCTTAACTGACTGAGCCGCCCAGGCACCCTGAAATAAAAATGATTTTCAAAGATACTTTATAAGTCATGCAAGAAAGTTTGATAGCAACACTTTATCTAATATACTGAATTCACCTGATTCACGAATGGCCCCAAAATGGCAAAATTTTGGGTCACTTCAGATTGACTAGCTACAATTACCTCCAAAAAAAAGGGAAAACTTATGGCTTCTGTGGATATTCAAAAGAATATGCCATAGGCTTTCAAGATGATTCCAGAACTGGAATCCACCCAATGGAATCGTAACTGAATTAAGTGTACAACTTCCCAAGGTTACCATAGTAGGTCAAAGGGAACAACGCTTCTTATTTGGATGCATAACATCCAATGTCTTGACAAAAGATCAAAACACAAAACACTCCAATTCCACCTTGTTCTTGAACTAAAAGGCTTATAAATTCTACTTACAAAATAAAAGTAATAAATAATTAAAATTACTCTTTAATATGGAGAGTACAATAAACAAGTATCAAAGAAATTAAGAAAGAGTCCACATTGCAGAGCACTTGAGAGACTCACATGGGTCTACCATATGGTCCAACTAAACACAGAAGAGCTTTGAAACTGAAAAGTGTCTCTATCTTCCTTCCTCCTGCAAGTCCTAGAAAGAACTCAATGCTAACGACAGGCCTCTTCCTCAAATCTTGTCACATATCTCATGGATGATATTTTATTGTGTACTCGAAAAGGGGCATTACATTCTTTAATGGTCCATGAGAGTTGGAAGGATGCTTCCTCACAGATTTCAAAGCAGCTGCTGTACACAGCTCATCCAATGATACTTTCAACGACTGCTTTTCTCGTAGAAGTAAATGGTCAGGTACATTGGGTATAATATCGAATCTCAGAAACCTTTGAGTTTCTGGACACACTATAGCTTTGCTTACTTATCCTTCAGGTCTGAGCTTTAGCATCTTTCTCTGTAATACTTTCCCAAAGGCTCCAAAGTTTAGGTTAACTGTGTTTCCTATACATAAAGTATCCAGTACCTTTATCACTGGATGAGGTATCACGCTGCTTATTCTCTGCCTCCTCCTTTAAGGTAGAGATTGTAGTCTTTGTATCATGGACTCCGCAGCCCCAGCACAAGTAGGTACCCTGCAAATACTTGTTGAATAAATGCATGAATAGTTCTTTATGAAAGTTAAACTCATGCTCATTCCCACGATCTTTTTTCCTTCTTATTTAGATACAAAGAGCATAGCAAGGATTTTAAAAACAGGCATTTAATTCACTTCTTCAGATGGACTTCTCCCACAGATGACTGTGACATTCACATTAATTTCAAGTCAATATCATCTTTTCGGGATATGGCCAGAGGATAACAGGCCACCCTATATTTTTAGTGACAAAAACAAGACATATGCTCAATCGATACTGTATGGTAGCTCCCACGGTGAGTCCACTCTGAGTCAGTAGGGCTTGACAGCCAGCACTAAATCTTTCCATGGGGTTCAGTTTCACTTGGCCTCCCCTAGCCCCAGGAGTTTTTATAACAGTACACATTTTCCACATGTAATTAAGTAATGGAGAGTGAGTTGTTATACATGACATTTAATTTTCAGTAGTGGGGGAAGGTATGACAAGAGCTCCAGGCAAGATCATTAATCTCCTTGGATCCCTGCACTGCCAAATACAGCAATTCATTCTTTCTTGTATTAATATAGCTCTCCTCCTGTACTTAAGTTATAGTGCTTGTGTAGAGGGGATAATGTCAAATAGGAAAACCCACAGAACTGAAATGTGTGGTACATAGTAAGAATTCGAGATTGTAAAATGCATCTGGACTATCCATTGTGGAATAATTTAGTATACCAGAGTCCCTGTGCATCATAGGCACAAGTACATGATTACCAGATTGTCCAAAATCTAATTTGGGGGGAAAAAGGGAGGGAAGAGTGATTATGTAAGTCATGTATACATAGCAGCAGCAACTTGCTAATGTCACTAATGACTCACAGGCCTCTTGTGAATTAAAGGTCAATTAGTATATGAATAAATACAAGTGTTAAAAGAATACGACAAGGACGTGATCACACAAATGTGTATCACTATAGACTAAAGGCCCTAGTTAATTAAAATGTTGCCTGCAGCATATTTTAACAGCTTTCTGTGATTACTGCTAATCATACTCTGAAATCTGTGGCTAGTTCCCATTTTTATCTCAATTGTCAATAAATTTGGAAAAAAGTTGCTGAGGCATACAAGCCAAAAATTTCTCTATAATGGAAATGCACAGAGAATCAATAATTTAAACTAAGGAAGGCAATATTACCAAATAGAAGCACTACCTATAAAGAAATACAATTTATAAGCATCAGTTTTTAAAGTAACATTATATAGCATAAGTTAGGCAGCTTAAAAGTATAATTGCACCTGTTGTGCTGAGGTGCTTTAAGTGCTAACTTCCTGAATCGATAGCAAATCAGTATTTAACTGCTTTAAGATTTGGTTCCCAAATAGGCACAACAAGGGTTCTCGTACCAATAGTGTAAAGGAGGTAACCTATAGACAGAGGTTGAAAAATGTGGGGCGCCTGGGTGGCTCAGTCAGTTAAGTGTCCGACTTCTGCTCAGGTCATGATCTTGCGGTTTGTGAGTTCGAGCCCCGCGTCGGGCTCTGTGCTGACAGCTCAGAGCCTGGAGCCTGCTTCGGATTCTGTGCCTCCCCCTCTCTCTGCCCCTCCCATGTTCATGCTCTGTCTCTGTCTCTCAGTAATAAATAAATGTTAAAAAAAGAAAAATGTATCTAATTGAGTGATGAACTAGATAATCAGCCTGAAGGAGAGAGGATAGGTTGAGCAGCATCTAAAATGCACAGGTTACCATATTTAAATAGGACACCAGTCCACCATTATACCCCCACTGGTGACATATGCAGTGGATGAGCAATAACATATATTTTTTTATTTCTTTAAGTGTTTTATATTCTGACACTGATATTATTCACCTCAGTAAAATCTATTATATTTTATTGACATGGGGATTAATTCACATTAATTAGATTTCTCTTTATACATTCTTTCATTAAATGGTACTCTTCTCCCTGTTAGAATATCAGGTCATCATTTCAAAGGAGGAGGAGTAGTGCCTGCCTGGCTCAGTTAGTGGAGCATGCAACTCTTAATGCTCTTGATGTCAGGGCCGTGAGTTCAAGTCCCACTAGGCGTCGAGCTACTTAAAAAAATAAAATAAAAAAGGGAGAATAAGGGGAGAAGCAGCAGCAGACACAGGACTAAAAGAGATGTTTTAGGCAGGCTGTGTCCTTGTCTCTTATCCTAACCTTTATCAGAAATGGTTTTATATAGGGGTGCCTGGGTGGCTTAGTTGGTTGGGTGTCCTACTCTTGATTTTGGCTCAGGACATGATCCCAGGGTTGTGGGAACAAGCCCCATGTTGGGCTCCACGTTGAGCATGGAGCCTGCTTAAGAATCTCTCTCCCTCCCTCCCTCCGTTCCTCTCTTCCACTCGTGCACACATTGTCCCCCCCACCAAAAAAAAAGTTTTATATAATGATAGCTATGTATATATATATATATATATATATATATATATATATATATAGTTATATAGCTATCTCTTCTAAGTGTTTTATCATTATGATGTTAATTAAAATTCTTAAATTGTGAATATGCTTCACTCGAAATAAATATTCCAGATTCTGGAATGATACAAAATATATATGAAGGAGTGGTTAATCTTTTCCTCCTCTTTCTTTATCCCTAACTTCTTTTTTTCCTCTTACTTCCTCCTCTTTTTCTGCCACCATCATCATCTTCATCACCATAGCAACAAACATTGCTGAGCCCATATTGCCAGGCAATTTATATATGTTAAGACATTAGAAAAATCTATAAGCCAGCTATATTATCTACATACTGCAGATCAGGAAACTGACCAAACTCATATACTTGGGGTATTCTAGAGCTGGGTTTCAAGCCCAGACCAAGTGAATCAGGGATTCCTCTTTTTATCACTTATAATTATCATTCACGCTTGCTTTAGGAAAGAATTCGTCACTTTAGGTAAGACCTCTCTGTTAGATGAATAGTTCCTTCTCTTATGGAAATGGCAGCATTAATTAATAAAATGTTGGCACACAAATTATCAAATACATACCTATTGACTCAAACAAAAGGTTGCCAGCAGTGCATACATCTGTCTTGATTCAATTTAAACTAATTTTCCTTTACAGTCTCAAAGTGGATAGGACAATAGATTATTCAGAATCACGCCTACATCTTTTTTCTCTCTATTCAGAAAGATAGAGACACTTGCCCCAACTTAGATTATTTGGGAAAGTACTGAAGAGAGGGACTTAAGTATGAGAAAGAAATTATTTTGTAAAATAATAAATTGATCTATATGTATCTTTCTGTTATCTTTAAATTCACAAAATCAGCCAAACTAACTTATATGATTGTTACCTTTGGAGAATAAGTAATCTGGAATTGCTTAGAGGCAGCTGCAAGGAAACTTAATAAAGCTTTTCGAATGTCGACAATGTGCTAGGCACTATAATTTAAGAAAGGTTCATAATTAGATTGCATGTTTTGAATGTACATTGATACTTCCAAATTGCTTAAAATCCCTTCCAGTAAATAAGTATTCCGTGACATCCTCAATCATGCTTACACCATTAATTCACTGAACAAACCATTTCTTTGATTCTGATCTCCTCTGAACAATCAAAATTGAAATCATCACACACTAAATTACCGGGGCTTTATTACTATGATTAGAATTCTCCTCAGCTTTCTCTTCTATCTTCTAAACAATTTCAAATCATGTAACCTTTCTTTTTTGAAAGAGGAGGATTCTATTTCCCAACTACTTAATTGCATTAGATGGTTTCCTTTGGATCCTATTCAATTATCTTTTTGCTCTCTCTAAAGTGGGATGACCCAGAATGGGTGATAAAAGCCCCACAGATGGTGAAGAGGTGATGGCGATGTTAATAACCATAATAGTTGCAGTGGTTGGTCAACATGTGCTGAGCACTAAGTGCAGACACCCGTGAGGGCTGTGTGTGCCTGCTTGTGGCATCCTCGCATGACTCTCTGCAAAGTGGTCAAGCCTACGTGGATGTCTGTCGATGGACACCTTCATCTCTGAGCGGCTGACCTTTCCTCAGGCCTGTTCATGTTTTCAGCCTCTAACTCCAATTTTGTAACCTCTGGCAACAGGAAGGGCAGAGAAACCCAAAAAGGAGACTGGTACCTCACATAAGACTTCAAGGTGAGTGAGCCAGAGGAAGGCTGGCGTAACACACAAAGACAGAAGAGAAGGAGAAAGGATTCGCCCTTCAGAAGCAAGACTAAAACCTGGAAACCCAGAAGTGCCGCTGAGTGGGAGAAAAGGGTACCAATGTATGATCTCTTCAGGAGCAAAACAGCAATAACACCCTGTGAGGCTGAAGTGATGGCATGGGAAGGAATATTTCAGTCACCTACATTAGTGTCCATATCTGGGAATAAAACTACCCCTTAATCCCAGTGGTCCCTAGGAATGCATAGCTCTTACAGACAAATAACTAGTAATAGTAGGAAGAGGAATAATGATCATCAATGTCATAGAATGCCATTTAACACTCTTTCAGTCTTTATGCGAGAAAGTGTTCAACATTTCAGATTTTTGACATGTCACAGTGAATGAGGTAGGTGCTTTATTATTCCCATTTTATAGAGGATACCTGAGGCCCAGAAGGAAAAGAAACAGAGTGACAGTTAACATACAGGGTTAGCTGCATCACTGAGTGATAATTCTGATTTATCAGTCATTTTGATCCAATAAAAGGAATCAAACATTCCATTGCTGATGAGGCAATAGTAAATACCACCAACGAGAATTCCCAGTTCTGACTTACTTATGCCAAAAGGACTCAGTCAGGTAGTACGCAGGATATGGGAAAATGTGGAACCCCAAACACACCACATGACTCTAGACACCAGAGTTCACATCTGCTCCCCTCGGGATTTCTCACCAGCATTTGATATATACATTTTTTAAGTTCAAAAAGAGAGACAGTGAGAGCATGAGTGTGGGTGGGGCAGAGAGAGAGAGAGAGAGAGAGAGAGAGAGAGAGAGAGCGAGCGAGCCCCAGGCAGGGTCCATGCTGTCAGCACAGAGCCTGATGTAGGACTCAATCTCATAAAATGTGAGATTATGACCTGAGTCAATATCAAGAGTTGGAGGCTTAACTGAGAGCTACCCAGGCACCCCACACCAGCACTCTTAATATGAAGCTCCTAAAATGTTTCTGGGTTCTGTTTTCCTGCGTATTCTTTGATGAAGACATTAATGAGTCAGCAAATGTACCACATGATGGTGAAAGGAGGAAGGGAAGTTAGAAGACTCTATTATATTTATAGAGCGGATAACCAGCTCCAGGAAAGGAAGAAAATTTAAAAACCAAAATACAAATACTAGCCTCAACTACCAGTTCTATCATATGAAATGTAAATAACAAGAAAGCCTCATAATTGAAACAATCCAAATGTTCCTTAAAGTGACAGTTAAAAAAGGACAATCTATTTTTAGGATATGGTGATTTTGTTAGACAAACCAAAGATAAAACATAGTCTTAGAAAATAATAACACCTCCAGAAGAAATCTTAGATTTTTTAAGAGATACTAATTTTAGAAAACCAGATGTATGCGTGTGTGTGCGTATCTTACCTGATGAAAACCAGCTTGACTTTTGATGGGGCAGTCTTAATAATGGCAGATGCATTTTGGTGGCTTCTTCCATACAGGATCTGATTGTTTATCTAATGGGGAAAAAATAAAATGCACTTGTAAAAATGCAATATGTTTGGTTTGTATAAAAATATACATGTATACATTTATACATTTATACAAATATATGTGTATATACTTGGAATTAAACAATGAAGTCCATTCATGTTTAAGTGGATCCATGTAGGGCTCTTTAATGCTAAAAAATCTTAACATTGTTTGTAGTATGGATTAAAATACTAATTCCAAATAGCTATTAAAATCCCTTAAATTCAGTTTTGAATGCAGTTAATAAAGAGCATATAGTCCTTGAACCTTTTGCTAAACTTCAAGAGAGCAGTAGTTGAGCTAAATGTAAAAACTTTATGACAGATATATTTCCTACAGCCTTTCCAGATTTCTAAAAAATGTAGAAAACAGACTAAACTGTGGTATTCACCAGACCTCTGGAGGGCCCATTAAACACGATTCTGTAAATGTGTCAAGGTTATTACATAGCATAAATTTTGTTACTCCAGAGGAGGTAAATATCTATCCCCATTTTAAATCAAATTTTAGATCAATTGTATGGAAACATTTTACTATACACAATCAATGAGCCATCTGCTCTTATCCAAGATATGGTGGAATTTCAACTTGATTGAGTTCGCCTAAATATGCTCTAAAAACATTGACATTCTAAATTTTTTTACTCCAGATTTTTCCAGCGATAAACTATGATGATAGTCATAATCAATCTTTTATTTCATCCAATTGATAATAGCTCACACAGTTTTGGCTTTTCTCCTTTGTCTCTTTAATAACTAGTTAATGATCTATACTGTCCCAATTTAACGGAGGCCTTGAAACTGTCTATTTAAGAGACAGTACAATATACTATATAAGGAATAGAAAATAGGGATTTCAGTTTTTTGTAATTAGCATTGGTCTGTCCTTGAGGCCTCTGAAATTTTGTGTTCGAAGACATACCTGGAAAAGGTTTTTGTCATAGCAGTTATAATGAGAAAGTGTATGGAAATGAACAGAGGAGGGAGCTGTCTGAAATGAAGCTCATCCATCATCTTGAAGTGGTAACGTGGGGATGTACATCAAAGTCTGTTGCAGAGACTAAACTGAAACTACCTTCTCACTATGTCCCTCATTCTATCAGCTTTTATTCTTCACCAAGATAACCTCCCAGAAACCCACTGATCTCCACACTATTTCTCTGTGCCTCAGTTTCCTCTTCTTTAAAAGGAATTTAAGCACTTGCTTCATAAAACTGTTGTGAGAATTACATGAGATAATGCCTTTAAATTTTATTTATAATCATCTTTTTTTAATGTTTACTTATTTATTTTGAGAGAGCACACACGCAAGTGAGAGGGGAGGGGCAGAGAGAGAGAGAGAGAGAGAGGCGGGGGGGAGAACCCCAAGCAGGCTCTGCGTTATCAGCGCATGAACTGTGAGATCATGACCTGAGCTGAAATCAAGAGCTGGACGCTTAACCGACTTCATTTATAATAATCTTAATACCAAAAATTATTTTGGGGGTGTTCAAAATTACTCATCTTTTCTGTTAAGGTTTTTATCTTTTTTAATAACATGTATTTAAAAATGTGTCCATCCTCTGTATGATACTATAATGATGGACACATACCATTATACATTTGTCCAATCCTACAGAATGTACACCACCAAGAGTGAACCCCAATGTAAACTATGGACTGGGAGATGATGATGTGTCAATGCAGGTACATCAACAATAACACATGTACCACTCTGGAGAGGGATGTCGGTAGTCTAAAAGGGACATATGGGAAATCTCTGTACCTTCCTCTCAATTTTGCTGTTCTAAAAAAATGTATATGTATATATGTGTGTGTATGTGTGTGTGTGTATTGAGGTGCCCACCGTTTAAATTATAGGTTTTCTCCTAATGTTTTCATAGTTTTATTTTTCTTATATTTACATTGTACTACCTAACTCATTATAAGGGGGAAAAAATGGTTAAGTCATGTAATGATAGAGTCATGTGAAAAAGAATAATGACATAGGAAATGTCCAACTGTGCTAACCTGGTTACAAAATAGTATGTCTGGGGGCGCCTGGGTGGCGCAGTCGGTTTAAGCATCCGACTTTAGCCAGGTCACGATCTCGCGCTCCGTGAGTTCGAGCCCCGCGTCAGGCTCTGGGCTGATGGCTCAGAGCCTGGAGCCTGCTTCCGATTCTGTGTCTCCCTCTCTCTCTGCCCCTCCCCCGTTCATGCTCGCTCTGTCTCTCTCTGTCCCAAAAATAAATAAACGTTGAAAAAAAAAAAACAAAAAAAAACACAAAATAGTATGTCTGCCATGATCACTTTTTTTTGCAAACCGTATTTCTCAATCTCTTCCATTTACAATGAACAACAAATACGGATCTTTTAAATCACAACTCAAAAATGAGATGACATGTGGAATATGCGTGACTCAAAGTCTGGCATTCAGGTAATTATTTGCGAATGTCTTCCCCACCGTGTCTGGCCTCTGCTTTCAGAAAGCAGACCTATCAAATCTTCCCGTCTTTGAATCCTGTGGCACTACATTTAAAAATGTTCTCTTGTCGCGCTTATGCCTCACCTGACACGGTCAAGCCAATCCTTGTCAGGTGATAAGCATCAGTGCAGACACCTGGCATTTACTGAACTGGGCAAAACTTGTTGAGGGCAGGAACCATGTCCTCCACTTGGTGTTTGCCAGCCTGCCAGGCGTAGCCTGGACACAGCGGTGCTCGGCAAGACATCCAAAATTGCAGAGCCCTGAATGCAAATGGCTCTTTCATTAATCAACTGCTACTATGCTTTCTCTGAGGTGGGCTCCAGTCTTCAAAGGGATTTTTTTTTTCTTTTTAAAGTCTTTTTTATTAGCAAAAGCTTGAACATACAGAAAATTGAGCTGTTTCATCTTTATGGATATGCCTGCTTTTTAGCTGTGATCTTCCACTTTGATAGGATAAAATGTATGGTACTGTTATTCTAAGAGGGAAAAATTACAGCCCAAATGAAGAAAGCAGGTCATTAATTTTAATTTATCTAAGAGTAAATCTACAGTTATGTCTTCATGGTGCTGTTTGTGAATATTCAGAGGCTCTGGCTGTAGAAAGGCGGAACTGCTTGCTTGCTGTGGATGTTTTTTTCCAGTGCCAACAACTGTGCCATTTACTGTTATGGTAGCTGCTCCTGCCAGTGTTTGGAGGCCTCTGGAGAAACTCGGTTCTGCAGTGCAAGACCAGGAACAGAATAAGAAACTCAACACAGAGTGAAACCTGATTTAACAGGATTATGTCAAAAAGGAAAATGCAGATCTCTGGCTTTAAAAATCTAAGACAAAGTCTCTCTTCTGACTTCAGAAATACGTTAGTAGCCTGTGAGTTCTAAGACAGGAAGGGCTCTTTTGTGTTTTCTTGGATCTTATTTAATATACAACAATTTCACTACTTAAATGAAAGGCACATACAGCTTCCAACTGCATAAGCAGTTTTTGTATTTCTTCATCACTAAAGGAAACACACGCCAGAGAAAATTCAGTAAGTAATTAGAAAGAATATGATGCATTTTATGCACAATTAACTTTAGACTGTCATTTATTCTATTTCTGAGAAGCTGCTGTTCTCTGAGGGCACTATTCTTTAAACAACAGATGTAGGGCATCTTCTAAGTATAGCACAGGCAAAAAAGAAAGCACTCTATACCTCCTGGAAGTCTTTCAGGTCAATTCTAATTAATAACAGCTATCATTTATCAAGTGCTTAGTCTGTACCAAACATTATCCTAAGCTCTTTAGGCACACTATCTCATTTAAATCTCAGAGCAACTGGGGTATTATGTACTTTCATCAGATGATGATAATCCTAAAGCACACCTAGAGGTCACATCTGTATGGTGCACATAAAAATCAGATGATTTTGAAAGTCATCTTTATAAAGATGTCTGTTAAATAAACTCTGAGTGGGAACAGGAGGATGTGGTGACCTACCATCGTAGGTCCTAGAGCTTTGAGATACAGAAGTCGGAATCAAAGCATCTTACCACAATGTACAGAGGAAATGCCTGAGAGTTGACTGCTAGGCTTTTCAAGTCTGAAATGCAATGTGGAGTCCCCTAAGACTGTACTTCTCTTCGTGCAAGCAAACTGCAACTTGAACAATATTATATACTTACTACCCTTTTTTTCATTGTACAGATACTGTATAGATTGATCACCATTTTAATTTTTTCTGACTCATGCCAAAGGAAGACAACTAAAATATTTCATTTTGGGGCAAATACTGCTCCCATTCTTTTAGAATATGAGTGATCATTCAGATTATCAAGAAGTTAGAAAAAATATTATCATTTCCTATTTACTTCCAGTAAACTGAGGGGGTAGAGAAGTGCCTTTCCCAAAGTTTCTCCTTTTGAAGGTGACTCAATGATACAGAAAAAGAGTAATAAATTATTTAGATATGTCCTTATTTTTGTTATTATTCTTACTGGTGGGAAGAACCGTCCTAAGTTCTGATTTAGTGTTCCCATTACACCTAAATTATCTTTTTATTATCTTAATAGCTGAGATCTATAACTCTTCCACTCAAGAATAACCATATATCCTACTTCTGGGACAGTCCAGTTTATGCATGTTGAGTGACACTCGTAACGATCCTCCACATCTTTTCTGAGCTTCTGTGAGGTGGCCATATTCTGCCACATGGATGAAGGAGCAGGAAAAGCCATCACTTCCTGAGGTCCCCAGGCAACCCAATCTCCAGGTTCTGGGACGGACACCCATACTATTGCAATACGTTCTCCCCTTTTTGGTTAAATCACCTTGAACTAATTTCTGTTCTTTCCCATCAAAAAAGTCTCCACCAATACAGTATCTGGGGCCCCTATTTCTAAATACTAATTTATACATTCAAGTGATATACCTCTTTTTATCTCCTAGTCTTATGCTCTCTCAGACACATAGTAATTTATCCTGGCATTCAAAAAGAAAAGAAAGTAGACAAAGGAAAAAGGCTTTCTGACCCAAGGAGATTTCTATGCTCTTGAGTTACAATTCTGATTTTCTTATCTGTTTGGCTTCCTCTTCTGAATACTGACAAAAAGGGCTTTCTGAGACCTCCACATGGTCAGTAACTTCGATCTCAAGCTCAGGGGGTCCTGGTCCCAGAAAGACACTGATATTTTATCATGGGTAAATTAACTCATCTTTTCCTAAATTCTTAATTTCTAGTTCAATGAGAACAGGGGCAAATGATAGCAGCCCTAGATACTGAAGACAATAGCCTTAAATAAGAAACATCTGTTTTTATAAAACTCAGAAGTCATATTATAACGGGGTTTCAATGGGATTTATATTTCCCTTCATAAATTGGTTTCTGCTACTGCAGTGGAGAAGGAAAAAAAAAACCCAGAAAGCACTCTTTTGAGGTAAACTCTCTATATTTTGGTATCAAAGATTGGATATTTAATTGCATTATTTTACAGTTTGTAGAAGAAGTCGAATTAGGGTTAATACAGCAAGATTCAGCAAAAGTAAATGAATGTAAATCCTTTTGTTATACTATGTAAACTTTCACTTAAGAGGTCTTTAATGAGATTTATTTTACTAAAATTAATTATTCAAAAATATCACTCAATTTTCCATAGTTCAACTGAACATGAATATAAATTTATGCTGGAGAGCAACTCAATTAAATCTATTCAAAAAACTTACCAAATTGGAAGTCAAAGTTAATTAACTTAAGCTGGGATTAAAGATATTAATTATAAAAAACTAAAATTTAGTTCAAGCAACAGATTTGCCTGAGGTTTGAATATCATGTTATAATATAATACCCAACAACACCACCTTTGCCCATACTTTTATTGAAGTAGAGGGATTTATTCTGAACAGTTGAAAAATTATTATTAAAAAACTGAGCTAGGAGCTTCTGTGCATCCCAAAGAGGAATTGGGGCCTGGTGTCCCCTCCTTGCCCTGGTCCAGGCCCCGCCCCACCCCACCTTATTTCTCCTGGTTGAGATGGGCTCAGCCAAGAGCTCCCCGGTCATTCTGGCTTGGTTTCCACAGCACAACAAGCTTCTGGCCCGAGTATCGGACCCGCGTTCACCTAGTGCCGTCATCCTGCGCACTCCCATCCAGATGGAGAGTTCTCTACAGCCAACCCTACCAGCAGGAGAGCAGTTGGAGGGTCCTAATGAGGCCCAAGACTCAGATCCCCGCTCTCCTACCCTTGGCATTGCATGGACACCTATGAAGACTGGCAGTGGAGACCCCCAAGCCCACTGGTGAAACAGCTGAACGAAGTCTTTGAGACAGAAGCCTCCAAATCGAATCTTCCCCCAGAGCCTGTTCTGCCCCTAGAGGCAACTTCACCTTCTGAATTGGACTTGCCTCTGGCCACCCAGTTTTCCCTTGAGGACCGGATGCCACTCTGGAGCCAGACTGAGCTCCCCTCAAGCAGGTGTCCTCCAAGGAGGAAGCAGGACAGCCCTCACAACCCCCCATGGCCTGCCAGGGTTCAGACAAGCCCTTAAGAGACCCTGAGACTCCCTGATCTTCAGGTTCTAAGCACAATAGACAGAAAGGAAATGGCAAGGTACTAGGGAGATCTCCCCTCACCATCCTACAGGATGACAACTCCCCCAGAACTCTGACACCACGACAGGGTAAGCGGCCTCCTCCCCTCAGTGAAAATGCTAGAGCACTAAAGGAAGGGGCCATTCTGAGAACTGGACGACTTCTGGAAACCGGAGGCCGAGTGTGGGAGCAGGGCCAGGACCAGGACAAGGAAAATCAGCACTTTCCAAACTTGGTGGAGAACTAGGCCGTGTGTGGCCCCAGCGCCGGGTTCACCAGGGGCCTGGTGATGTTGTGTCCTCACAGCCCTTCTTTCCCTGGGAGACAGGAAAGGCTCGTTGTCTTCAGCTCCCCCTAAACTACCAACTCGAGGACTGAGCACTTTCTTAGCCTTTATTTGTGTCTCGTGTGTTTCTTGTATATTAAAGAAAGTGATTAAAAAAAAACCAAAACACGGAGCTAGAGTTCAGGTAACTGGAACTCCTGATAATGAAAAAACTGACTCCTTCTCCCTACTTTACTTTTAAATATACTCTATTGCTTATATTTCATGACACTGGAATCTATAGGTTAACTTTTTCCTTTAATAAACTCTTTTACTGAGTATAACACACATGTAGGAAAAAACAGTAAGTATAATTGATGAGACTTTTTATAGGTTAATTTTTAATCTAATAATTTCACTGCTAAAAGTTTATCCTAAAAAGATTAAAAATCTGGGAGTCAAAATGTCTATGATGGCTATACTTATAATAGAGAAAAAAATGAAAAAACTATACACTCATCAACAAAAGTTTTATTATATTTTCTATCGTTACGTTGATAAATGGAAAACTGTGTCATTAAAAGGAAGTGAAGAAGGATGGCACAGACCTAGATCCACTGCCATAAGAAGATAAAATTGGGGGCACCTGGGTGGCTCAGTCGGTTAAACATCTGACTCTTGATAATCGGCTCAGGTCATGATCCTGCGGTTATGAGATTGAGTCCCGAGTCAGCTCCACAATGAGTGTGGAGTCTGACATTCTCTCTCTCCCTCTCTCTCTCTGCCCCTTCTCTGCTTTTGCTCTCTCTCTCTCTCAAAATAAATACATATTTTAAAAAAGATAAAATTACTGAGTGAAAAAAGTAAATGACAAAATACGTTATCTATCACATTATTTTCATTTATGTAAAAGTTCTGAGTCTAAAAAAAGCTCCATGAGTATATACTAAATGTCAACAATGATGATATCTCTGATTGGTGGGATTTGAGGTGATTTCCTGTTTGTTTCTGTATATTGATATTTTATTACTACTTTGTAATAATACCATTTAATAAATGCTTACAACACACAAGGCACATGCATATACACACATCTTAAATACATTATTTCACTTAAGTCTCACACAAATCAGTAGAGGAATACATTATCATCTAATTATACAGATGGAGAAAGTGAAGTATATTAAGTTTAAGGAATTTAACCAATATAACAGATCTATAGCCAGTAATTATAGCCAAATCTGTTTGAGTCCAAAAGCCTGTCTTGTTAACCTAAGTAACTCATTTTTAATCCTGTGAAATTTTAAATCCAATTAATAGGGCCTCATAAATAGAAACGCCAGACCAAGAAATATTCCAATAAAAGTATATTAGATATATGTTATATCCATCCATTTACTCATTTATTCAACTGTCGTAGTGTAAGTGATGAGGATAGAGGAATTTTCATTGCCATCATTACCACAGCTATTGAGTACCAGCTTTGTTCCAGGTACCAGATCCTCTGAAAATTACTTTATAGGAATTATTTTATTCAGTCAGATATGGTCCCTGCACCCGAGCAGCTGGTACTCCGGTAAGTTAACAGTCTTGGAAACAAAAACCTGCAATTGGCTTTGGCATAATGAATGTAGGCATAAAGCAAGAAGTGACTGTCTCTTCTTGGAGATGGGTGGGTTGGTCTTGAGCAGACAGAAACCTAGCAGGCACAGGGGGAAGTGAGCAGCAGGAAGAGCACCAGGGCCAGGGAAAAAACTGCAGGTCTTAGTTTCTAGGAAACACAGGTACTTTAGTATAGCTTTTGGGGTAGGGGTGTTATAGAAGTAAACAGGTCCTGTTCAAAGACGACCTTGTAGAATACTTTCCCTTTCCAAAAATTTTGGGCACTAGCCTCCATGAAGAATGATCCTCACTTTCCAAACCACCATTTCAGGTTTGCACATGGGAGAAGGAAAGAGAGAGGTACCAAGGCTAGCGATGGAACAGGGAAAGTGACGGAAACTCACATGAAAACAATTTCACTGTAATGAAAAAGTATTTCTGAAGAAAACTGTCACATTAATTTTTTTCTCAAAAAGACAAAAAATACACATCAAGCTCCAATAATTTAATACTTTGGGTAAAGGAGCAGGTTTTAAGGACTCAGTTTAATGATGCAGTGCTGAAATGAGGTAGGCAACTTCACTGTAATCTATTTCTTGTGAAGTACAATGTTCCCAAAGGAATACAGCCATTTAAAAGGCTTATGCATGAGATTTATTTTCTCTCAAACAAATCTAATGAAACTGGAACACCTTCTAAAGGCAAAGTAATAGTAATACGTAGCTCACATCTCCCTAAATTTGATATATTCAGAAAACAGCATGTTCTTTTGTTTTTTAAAGCTTATTTATTTTGAGAAAGAGCGCAAGTCAGGGAGAGGCAGAGAGAATCACAAGCAGGCTCCGCACTGCCAGCACACAGTCCGATGTGGGGCTTGAACCCACGAACTGTGAGATCATGACCTGAGCTGAAGTTGGAAGCTCAACTGACTGAGCCACTCAGCTGTCCCAAAACAGGTTGTTCTTTTGAATCCTAAACCTTGAAAATTCTGAAAAATATTGACTTCAAGGAAGTGAGCAGAGAAATATGTTTATGTGCTGCTCTGATTTTCAGTGTTTCTGTGGAAGTTGCCCCAATTGCTACAGGTTGGTTCACTTGACCAAAATAGGAAGGAATATGTAAATGGAGGCAGAAGTATAATCTCTCTCTTAACAGCTCATTAATATTGCAAAGGAATCGTGTTTCCCTAGGAGGCTGAGGCATTACAACCTACCTGCATTAGTGGTGTTGTTAGTCACAGAAGCAAACAGACTCAGGTGACCACTGACCTAGAATTCCTTCTTCCAAGAATTGGTACACGCTACGAATCAAGACTAGAAATGCTCAGCTTAACGTTTGCTTCTTTCATATGATGATCTACTTAGAGCTCTACTCCAATTCCCTCTGTTTTTAGACTTTTTCTCTTTTGCCTTCAAAATATTTTCCTAGACGCTCCCACAGATGTAGCCACAAACCCAGTGAATCATCAAAGGACTTCATCGAAGTTCCTAACTCCCCTCCTCCCAACTCCAGCTTCTCTTTTAAAAACATTTTTTATTTTTGACACAAATCTTGTCAGTGAACCAGTCCTATAGCCTATAGAGTCAGGATTAGATCATGTGTATTTGATAGCTTTGAAAGCATATTTCACAGACAGTCTGGCACTGTCACACTGCTCTGCATGACAGGTCGGCAAGGCAGATGCTCCGGTATTTCTGTAACAAGGACACTGAGACTCAAACTCAGGGACTTGTATAGGGTTCTAGGTAAGACACCTGCAGAACCAGAATCCAAGCTTGCATGTCCTGATCCCAGAGCCTCTTTCCAGCAGGTCTGAGGCTGGAATGGGTGGCATGCTATGGGACTCCTGCTACTTTGCTAAAGACTCGTCCTAATCACCCATAGCCCAACTACCTTCCTCCCTCTTCAAAATAATTTCCCAGCACCCAGTTCTCATTCTAAAGTGGTGAAGGCAGATAAAAATCCAAGTGTTGACTTTAAAAACTGCCTCACCAGAGTATAGTCCTATTCTTTCGGTCACTTCCTCATGTGTATATGTATGATATATAAGTAAATAATTTTTATTCAATTTAAAAAACTGTATCTGGGGCACCTGGGTGGCTCAGTTGGTTAAGCGGCCGACTTCAGCTCGGGTCATGACCTCACGGTTCGTGAGTTCGAGCACCGCGTCGGGCTCTGTGCTGACAGCTCAGAGCCTGGAGCCTACTTCAGATTCTATGTCTCCCTCTCTCTGCCCCTCCCCCACTAGCACTCTCTCTGTCTCTCTCTCAAAAGTAAATAAACAACAACAAAAAAATCTTTAAAAAAAAACCCCTGCATCTGGCAGGTTGGCTATGGTCTGATTACATCTAGTGTTTGCTAGATTTGGCGGGTGGGAAACAACTTCTTTTACAAGCTGTTAGAGGAGCAGAAATTTTGTGTAACACCGAAGAAAGATAATTTGATATTTTCTATGCCACATATTCAAACAATTGCACAAAGACATATACAGCAGTATGTTATAGTATTATTTGTACTGACATCTAAATAATATATATCATAAATGACATATCATTCAGTAAAAAAGGTATGCGAATTATGATCCTGTTTGTGTACATTAATTAACTTTAAAATCTGTTTGCACAATGTATGTGACTGTGCATGAGATCAAGAGGAAAGATGATAAGTTGACAGGGGTTACTTCTAGAGGAGTAGTATTACAAAGGTAAAAGAGGGAAGATTATTACTTTTACCTAAACCATTATAATTTTTTATGATTACACGTTATTTTAAAAACATATAAAAAAGCATAATCTGTAAGTTAGAAAGACAAAAGTAGCAATAAGAAGTAACACCTTTATGACAACTTAGTATGTTAGGGAATCAATTAGAATTAAAATCTATTTGCTAACCTAATACTTTTGAGTCATAGCCAGAAACATAAGTAAGGATGGGAAATAAAATTTAGAGTCAAAATAATTTTAAATTATATTTAAATATTGTGCAAAACTTTGAGCCTTCAGCTCAAAAATCACCTTATTTTCCTGCCCTAATTTTTCCAGTCACAGCCCCTATTCTCTTGGCATTTAAAAGGGACAGTATGGAGACAGAGACTCAAGTTGAAGGGCAGGAAGTACTACGGACCATTTCCCTTTGCTTTTTGTGGATTCCAGGGCACATCTTATGTCCTTCTATGACAGGAGCAAAAATTCATATCTAGACTCCTAATAAGATTTGTTATATACTGACTAGTTAAAAGTACACCTAGGCTCCACCTTTGGAGGTTATCCTCTAAGAGGATGGGGTGAAGGGTTGTTATTTAGGCAAACCTTTCCTATGAGTCTGATACACAAACTTGGTTGAGAGCAACTTTGTTTGTTGCTTGGTTGAGAGCTAAAGAGATTTGTTTGGTAAACATTTTTGAGAAAGGATTTGCAGTTTCACGTTCCCCAGAATAGAGATCAGAAATTCATTAGGCTAAATTAATATGCTGATGTTTGAGGAGCAAACATTTAGATCACAGATTCAGACAACATTAAGTCTGAAAGATTTGTTTTTAATTTATTGAGAGAGAGAGACAGAGAGAGAGTGCACACGCCTGTACAAGGAAGAGGAGGGACAGAGGGAGAGGGAAGGAGAGAATCCCAAGCAGGCTCCTCACTGATGCAGGGCTTGATTCCATAAACTGTGAGATCATGACCTGAGCTGAAATCAAGAGTTGGATGCTCAACCGAGAGAGCCACTCAGGAGCCCCAAGTTTGAAAGATTTTTAAAGGTATTATTGACCTTTCTTCTATCTTACAGTTAAGAGATGGCAACAGAGATTAAAGGATTTATCTGAGAAAAACAGTTAGTTAAAAATAGAACTGGTATTACAAGCCACCTCTCTTATAAAAATAGTACTGTTAACAAATAATAGCTAGTATACTTGTTTTTCCATTCTGTCGTCTTCACCTTTGAATTTCAAGTCAATTACCTAAAGTTAAGAAGCATTTAAACAATGTATATAAAGAAGAGATATCTGATTTTATTTAGGGCAGTAAGAAAAATAATGTCATGAACTTATGCTAAAACAATTGGGCTAGGTCTTTAAAACGTCTATGCAAGTATACTGAATAAAATACATGGGCAAAAGAATGGAATGATGGAAATACTCATCTGTATTGAGGACTTATTTAAGTAGTTCAATATAGCTGGATCAGAACAGTGAAGCAGTGGCAGAAGCTGGAAAGGAAGGTTAAAGATATCTCCTGAGGGGTGCCTGGGTGGCTCAGTCAGTTAAGTGTCCGACTTCAGCTCAGGTCATGATCTCACAGTTTGTGAGTCCAAGCCCCGTGTCGGGCTCTGTGCTGACAGCTTAGAGCTTGGAGCCTGCTTCGGATTGTCTCCCTCTCTCCCTGCCCCTCCCCTACTCATGTGTTCGCTCAGACGTGGACGGACTCTCTCAAAAATAAATAAACATTATTAAAAAAACATAAAAAAGAACATTAAAAAAAAAAGAGACAGGGTGTGCATGGGGCAGGGGCAGGGGCAGGGGCAGAGACAGAGAGAGACACAGAGTCTGAAGCAGGCTCCAGGTTCCTAGCTGTCAGCACAGAACCTGACGTGGGGCTCGAACTCATGAACCATGAGATCATGACCTGAGCTGAAGTTGAATGCTTAACTGACTGAGCCACCCAGGCATCCCCCACCCCTCCACCCGCCAAAAACAAAGATATCTCTTGAATGATTTTGAATATTATGATAAAGAGTTTGAACAATGCCATTAGTCAGTGTCTTTTTGTGTGATAACTTAAATTTCATTTAAAAACATATATAGATAACCTAAGCAGGTGCATACAAAGCATTTGACAAAATATAATGTCAAATTGTAATTTAAATGGAAAACCCTCTTATCAAATTAGAAATGGAAAGGAATTTCCTTGGCTTATGAAAAACCTACATACAGCTAAGGTCTTATTTAATCATCCGACACCAAATGGCTTCTGAGACTAGGGGCACAAAAGAGAGAGAGAACAGAAGGTGAGAGAAGGAAGGAGGATAAAGGTCATAATGATTGAAAAGGAAGAAATAAACTCCCTATACATGGATGAATGATCAGTTACCTCCAGAGAATGCTAAGGACTCAACAAAAAAACTACTAGAAGTAAAAAGTTAGGTTAGCATGATTATAGGATACAAGGTCAATATACAAATACATGAAAATCAATTGTATTTCTACATGCTAGCAACAAAAAAGAATGAAAAGATAAAAATTCCACTTATAAGAGCACTGAATACAAAATACATAGGAATACACTTACCTGAAAATGCAAAAGTTCTACACTGCAAACTATGAAACACTTCAGGAAAATTATTAAATGGGAATATCACATTCATAATTTGGAGGACTCCATATTGTCAAGAAGTTTAGCCTCCCTAAATTAAACTATAGATTCAATACAATCTCAATCAAAATCCCAGCTGACTTTGTTAAAAAATTAATAATTTACAAGTTGGTTTTAAGATTCATATGGAAACTCAAAGGAGCTAGAAGAGCCAAAACAACTTTCAAAAAATAACAAAATGAGGACTTGGTGCTACCTTAATTCAAGACTTGCTGTAAAGATATGGTAATCAAGGCAGCGTGATGGGCAGATTAATAGAAGAGGACTGAGAGTCCAAAAATAGACACATAGTTATATGGTAATTTCATATTTGACAAAGCGCAAAGGAAGTCAATAGGGGAAAAAAGTCTTTTCGCAAATGGTGCTTGAACGAGTAGGTACTCACACGGAAAAAATAAACCTCAAATCCTATCTCACACCACACATAAAAATTAATTCAAGATGGATCACAGAACTAAACATAAAAGCTAAAACCATAAAGTTTTTAGAAGAAAATATAGAAAAAATTACTTGCGATTATTGGAGGTAGGCCAAGATTCTTAGGGCAGTAACTATAAAAGAAAAGAATCTATCTGAAGGGCTGCTAAACAAGAAAAGTGTTCAACATCATCAGTCAACAAGAAAATGTAGGGGCGCCTGAGGGGCTCAGCCCATTGTGTGTCAACTCTTGATTTCGGCTTTGGTCATGATCTCACAGTTTGTGAGTTCAAGCCCCACATCAAACTCCACACTCATGGCGCAGAGCCTGCTAGGGATTCTCTCTCTCTCTCTGTCTGTCTCTGTCTCTCTACCGCTTATACGTGTACTCTCTCTCAAAATACATAAATGAACTTTAAAAAAGAAAAAGGAAATTAAAGTCACACTGACCAGAGGAGCTAAGGTTGTAGAACAACCAGAATGCTCACACACTGCTGGTGAGAATGTTTAATGGCCCAGTTACTTGGACAAAAGGTGTGGCGGATTCTTTGAAGTTAAGCACACAACCACTCTGTGTCCCGCTCATTTACCATTAATATTTATCCAAGAAAAAGGAAAACAGTTGTCCTCAGGAAGACCTGTCACACAAATGTTTCTTTCCAGAGTCACTGCTGCAAAAAATCCAAAAGTCCATCTACAGGTAAACTGAGAAATTGTGGTAGTTATACAATGGAATATCATTCAGCCACAAAAAGGAACAAACTACTAATATATGCAACAGCACAGATGAATCATAAGCGAAATCAAAGAAGCTGGACACAAAAGAGTGCATACTGTATAATTCCATATATGTGAAGTTCTAGAATAGGAAAAACCCATGAAAGGAAAACAAAACCAAACATCAATGCAGTGTTTGCCTCCCAGGATGGGAATGAAAGATTCCAGAGGGAAAGTACATGAGAACAATTTCTGGGGAGACAAAAATGATACATATTTGGATTATTCAGGGGTATATAATTGTCAAAATTAGAGACTATCTGTGCATTTCTTTTTCTGTAAATTTTATCCCTCCCTTTCAACTATAAAAATAATTGCATAGGTGTGGACATATGGAGGTACAGGTGATACAGAAATGACAGTGTTGATAATTGGTGAACCGTGTGATAGCTCTACAGAAGGCTTTCATTACATAATTCTGCTTACTTTATAGATGCTAAGAGTTTTTTTAAAAGGAGGAAAACCACATATGGGTATACTTTCCAGGTAAGGTTTTCCCAATAGAATACCTTCTGATTTTCAGTACTCAAAGTTCATAGGGCCTGCATATACTCTCAATAAAGTATTTTTCAGTAAATGTTTACATAGGAAACTTTTGTATCTACATCCCCAATACAGAGCAAAACATTTTAAATGAGATGCTGTGAGGGAACAGTCTCTGGGCATATTCCTAATGCAGAATCGGAGAGCGGTGTTTGGAACCATACTCACTAGCAGCAAGAAGGATGTGCAGTTTGAATGCTGCTGTAGTGAACTGGAAGCCGTGTTATTGTACACAATGCAACTGTGTTAGCAATCATACTGTTGGGTGACAGTCCACACTTCATATCCTAACATGACTGTGTTATTTACATGCACTTTTTTTTTAATTGCGTTTCAGTAACATTTTAGAAAATTGGCGGGAGGAGGAGTTGGGGTTCATGTGTAATGAATGCATCAACTTTCCTGACTTAAAATAATGAGAAATATGGGGCGCCTGGGTAGCTCAGTTGGTTAAGCATCTGCCTTTGGCTCAGGTCATGATCTCATGGTTCGTGAGTTCCAGCCCCGCATCAGGCTTTGTGCTGACAGCCCAGCCTGGAGTCTGCTTGGGATTCTGTGTCTCCCTTTCTCTCTGCCCCTCCCCTGTCCCTGTCTGTCTGTCTCTCTCTCTCTCTCTCTCTCTCTCTCTCTCTCTGAAAAACAAATAAACACTAAAAGTTTTTTTTTCTAAATAATGAGAAATAGGCTGATGGCTACTCTTTGGAGCAGAACATCTGATTCTCAGGTTGGATTACTGATTTTAGGCCTACTCCTTAAAAACTATAATTAAAACATATACAACCACATTTTTGACAAGTTTAAGCAGCTGTCTGATATCGTTAGGAAGTCAAACCCGGAATAAGAATTTCATTAACACTTTTCTTTCAGGCTTCATGCCTCAAGACTTCATAGCGACTACAAGAAATTTCCATTGTGCAAATGGAGCAAAATACAGGCATAAGTTATATGCTGAGGTTGATATAAGGAGACCCTTGGCCATAATCTAAGAGTATATCTTTCTAGACTGCATTTCAGTATGGTCATTATGATGGCAATGAATAGGACTGGAAGGAGGTAGAGAAGAAACTGGAAAAAGCAGGGAACAGGGACCTGGAGAATTACCCCAACAAGTCATGTAAGAGCTGAGGGGAAACTGCAGAAAGAAGAGTCTTGAGACATACTGCTAAAGACCAATTATTCATTTCAAATGGCAACTTTCTCCCCAGCATACGTTCCCTTCCCTGTTTTTTTATATTCTTTTCACAGTAATCTAAGTTTCTTTGATTATCCTCACATTTTTACTTTCTGCTTCCATGGCACTTTCTCTTTCACAGCACTTTATCTCTGATTTTAAGATAATGCGGTTCACTGTAGAAATCTCACATAAAGCTTTTGTACAGTGATAATGAGGACTGCAATAATAAAAATTAAATGATTGTCATTCCTCTCAAAGATCAGTAAGAACATAGACTTTTAGCCCAAATATTTCAGCAGTATAAAGACAATGAAGTGTGACTAAATAATTAAAACTCTTCCCCCAACAAGCCAGAGACAGAAACTAAAAGGGCAGAGATAAAGTTCTAAGACTTCATGCAAGAAATACAGAGAAAAATGAGGCCACCCAATATGAGCTAGGTCTTACATAATATTTCCTGCAGCCTGAAAATAAAACCTTACCTTTACAATGGTTTTGAGGGGGAAAGCTCTTAAATTATGAAGTTCAGAGAAGCTCTCAAATTGGACAAGAATAACCTCAAAACCAGATTACTTTTCTTCTTTGATTTTTGAGAGATGGCTGTAATTTCACTGACTGCATTCTTCTATTGAATTCAAAGTGGCATTCAATTTTAAGAAGATAAAAAGAGTAACATGGTATTGCATTGTGAGAGACTATTTCAGATATTTTGAACTGGCACCAGAATAACTGCATTAATCTAATCTACCCAAACTACAAAATGATGAGAAATTTACTTACCACTTTTTTAAGTAGGCTTTTTGCCCAACGTGGGGCTCAAACTCATGACCTTGAGATCAAGAGTCGCACACTCTACTGACTGAGCCAGCCAAGAGTCCCCACTTGTTACTTTTTAGAATCATGATTAATCCACAATGACATAACGTAAGAACTTTAGAGTCAGAAAAAGTTAGTGTTTGCCTGTTGACTCTACCCCTTCAGATCTCAGTTTCCTTATCTGTAAAATGGGGATTAAAATAACACCTTTCATCGGTTTGTTATAAAAGTTAGGATAATGCACATAAAGTATTTAGCACTGACTTGAAAACCGTAAGTATTCGATGTGAACTCAATTGCTAATACCGCTTTCCTACCCCAAATGTTCTCTTAATGAGTACATCTTTTTGTAACTCATATTGGATATCATACAATAGATAACTTGGGAAAGATGACTTAACGAGACACAGACAGCTATTGATTATATGCTGTAATAACCAGGAGGCTGCACTGTGAAGAAAGAAAAAATGTTACACACACAGGAGAGGCCCCTTTATGTGTGAGGTTGACCATATTCTTCTGTTGACTTTCAGAGTTGTGAATTGGGCTCTAGACTATTTTAAGAGCTCCCAAATGGGGTCACTTTAGCTATGCATATGGGAAGGTTATATTCAGGATCTGCTAAAAGTATTTATTTTTGTAAAGTTTTAACAACAAGTGCAGTGAGAAATAACAGACATATAATAAATTACTTGTTTAGAATGTAAAATATGTTTTAACACTCATGAAACCACTGACACGATAAAAAATTTGGTCAGTTTATTTTTGCACTTTTAGCTATTATGAACCTATCTCTTAATAAAACTAGGAAAAATATATTGCAATTTTGCTTTCCTTTAGTCTTCTTTCTGCTCCTCAAACTAGTGTTTCTCCAATGGGATATTTTATTACATGAGGTCTCTTAGGGCATAATTATTGCATTAGGAAGCACTCATCAGGGAGTGGCTGGGTGGCTCAGTCAGTTAGGCATCTGACTTCGGCTGAGGTCATGATCTCATCGTTCGTGAGTTCAAGCCCCACGTTGGGTTGTGTTGACAGCTCAGAGCCTGCAGCCTGCTTCAGATTCGGTGTCTCCCTCTCTCTCTGCCCCTCCCCCTCTCACACTCTGTCTCTGTCTCTCTCAAAAATAAATAAACATTTAACAAAATTAAAAAAAAATAAAAAAAAGAAGCACATGTCATAAAATTACATCCATGTATGGCAATAATCTAAAAGAGCCAATCTAAGGTGACAGAAACTTGACTGAAAATTAGAATCTTATCTGCAGCTGCACAAAGGCTAGTGATTTGTTTAGTACCCTTCTGCACTTCTAAATCACATTTAAGTCTTCCGAACATTTCAAAAATAATTCACTGGCAACAAGCAGAGGACGAAGAACCAGTGTTGAGACCAGGGAGGTGGTAAGAGCCCTCAGGTAGGAGTTTTGCCACAAAGCAGCTATGAGTACCTGGGCCAGTCACTGAAGTTTTATGGTTTCTGTTCTTTTTTCTCTTACGAAATAAACATAACAAGACAGTAAGATCCGAGTTCACTTGTGGTTCTACGTCTTCATTCCTGGCAAATATGGGAAGTATTGTGCTTTTTATTTGTAGTGGCTCTTAAGTAAACATGTTAGACACGTGAAAAATAACAACATTCAGCTTTGGTTATCCTGCAGGCAAATGTCCCAAAGGGAATGTGCGTGCTCTGTGGCGCAGGGCGTGGGGGCCGATGAGACGCAGCTCTCCAGGTTGGCCCAATCAACTGTGCAGGTCTTGTGCCACCCACCCTGCTGCTTCTGGCTGATTTTCTAACCTGACAAATCACTCCAATTCCCCATGCAGCATTATCCACTCTCTCTTCCCACACTTGCACTGTAGGGGAGATTATAAATAAATCCTATATTCATAGGACAGCGCCATGCCCAGGCCTGTGTATTTTCTGGGACTAATTGCTCAGGGAAAGCCAATGCTCTGGTGCAAGTCTCATTCCAGTCTACATGGTAATTATATGCTAATGCCTTTTGAAATTAATTCAGAGCCCCCACACCAGCATCGTGGTAAAGGGTAAAGAAGCTGAGATTTAATCACATTGTCTTCTGGGGGCTTAACGTAAGATTTCTTTTATACATGAACTGGGCCATCGATCCACAGAACTTGCTGGCTGCTCCTGCACTGTAACAATGCAGTCCCATAGCAAGAAAACTGCTGGTGAATGGCGTGCCAGAAATCAGTCGCAGACAGGCTCCGGTAAAGAAGCAGACCTTCTGACTTCAAAGAAGGCACAATGCACGTTCGACCAAGCTCTTTTCTCCTCCCTATAAATCAGCCTCATCTTGGGGCCTAAAATAAGTCAGATCAACTATAAATAAAAGGAAGCTCGCAGCAAAGTAGTGACACAACAATAGCAACAAAGCAGTCATGAGAGAGAACGGGAATAAATGGTGGAGTTGCAAAAACAATCAAGACACAGATGACTTTACCTCATCAGGGAGAGAAGTCACAAAAAGAAATGGAGTGTGGGTGGGTAAGCAAATATACAAGATTTGCACTAGCCCAGAGACCTAGTAGTGTAATCTAAAAGCCCACTCTGAATGCCTGCCACACAATGCAGTGTCCTTCTACTATCTATTGCTCTGCAATATCCAAAGAACAGCTATTTTAACATTGGCTTTCAGCTTTTCTGGTATTTATCGTTAAATCAATTTCCTACTCTTGGTTCAAAAGCACATTGGATTTAGGGCACCTGGGTGGCTCAGTTGGTGAACTGTCAGAGTTTGGCGCGGGTCATGATCTCACGGTTTGTGGGTTTGAACCCCGCATCAGGCTCTGTGCTGACAGCTCAGAGCCTGGAGCGTGCTTCGGATTCTGTGTACCCCTCTCTCTCTGCCCCTACCTTGCTCGTGCTCTGTCTCTCAAAAATAAATAAATAACAGGTGCCTGGGTGGCTCAGTCGGTTGAGTGTCCGACTTCAGCTCAGGCCATGATCTCATGGTCTGTGGGTTCGAGCCCTGCATCGGGCTCTGTGCTCACAGCTCGGAGCCTGGAGCCTACTTCAGATTCTGCGTGTCCTCTCTCTGCCCCTCCCCTGCTTGCATTCTGTCTCTCTCTGTCTCTCTCTCTCTCAAAAATAAATAAACATTAAAAAAAAATTTTTTAAATACATAAATAAATAAACCATAAAAAAAGCACATTGGATTTGATATCATGCACTATACAAATTCCTTGCATATCATAGAGAAATAATCAAAATTTTTCTCAGCTATAAAAAGAAACCAGGGAAATGTTTCCCACACAAATTTTTTTCCCATCATCCCTGACCTACAGCCAAAAGTCACATGAGAAGATGGGTTATAAATGCTTAAGAAACCGGTCTGTGCATGTTTCCATTCTCTTAGTTTTTTAAGATGATACATGGAGCTATTGAGGAAAATAATGGCTTCCCTTTGGGACATACTTTCAGAGGCAAATGTATTAACATAAACAAACTAAAAAAAATCCAGATACACAAATCCACATGAAAATATTATTTTATAAATAATATCAGTTGACACGTGTTACTTTGCGCCAGATACTGTGGCAAAAATCTGACCTACCTTTTCTCATTAATTCTCAGAACACCCTCGAAAGTTGATGCTATGCAGTCACTAGACTATAAGCTCTATGAGAACAGGTACCATGGATTTTGTTTACTGATGTAAAATCAGCACTTTGTTCATACACTGCTTCTTGCGTGAGAGATGCATAGCAAGATACTTGCTGAATAAGTAATTTTCATTTGATAAATGACGCAACTGAGGGTTAAAGAAGATAAGTAATTAGCCAAAGATACAGGATGCTAGAATCTATGTTCCAACATATATTTATTGGTCATTTTTTTAGAGAAGAGAATCAGGGAGGATTGGAGGAAGATCAACTCATTGCCATGTTTAATCTTCTTGTTCTTTCCACCTCTGCAAGAAGATAAAGTTGTTGAATAGCAACAAAAGAGCCAAATTCAGAAAGTTCAAGAAAAAAAAGAATAGGTGGGGTCCAATATGGCAAGATGTTAATATCCTTTTTCAGACAAGAGAGCTCTTCTAGCGTTTAGCCTAGAAAACAGAGATCTGAACTTTCTGTCTGCAAGGGAGGAAAATGTGATCTAATGAACAGTCAACTATGTGCAGTGCACTTTGTTAATTAAGCCCCTTCTGAAATGCAACTAATAACTGGAAGAACTGGGAGAAGTGAAAGCAGGTCTTCCAAGTTCAGTGCTGGCTGCCCTATACACAGTAGACTTTCGTGTATGGACTGTAACACATGCTCATTACTTGGCAGGCACCGCTCATTTCTTACCATATCTAATACAGCGTCAGGAAAATAATATACCAGTGCTCCTGTTGATCTGGATCCCAAGGGCCATTATTCCATCTTGAGTCTTTTTTTTTTTTTTTAAGTTTATTTTTGAGAGAGAGAGCGAGAGCACGAGTGCAGAGGAGGGGCAGAGACAGAGGGAGAGAATCCCAAGTAGGCTCCACGTTGTCAGTGCAGAGCTCGATGTGGGGCTTGAACTCACAAACCAAAGGATCATGACCTGAGCTGAAATCAAGAGTCAGGCACCCAACCGACTGAGCCACCCAGGCACCCCTCCATCTTGAGTCTTAATAAGATAGAGAGACTAGAACTAGAATCTTTGTGTTCTACATTACTGCCTTTGGAACATTTTCACATACAAGATAGGAAATCCATGTCTACGTATATATAACAGAGGAACTTCAGATACGTGATTCCATAAAGGTTAGAGGATCATAAATCAGGATTCTCATGGATCTAAAACAAATGGGGTTTGGTTGAAGCACCACAGGGCACACTTAGAGCATGAATCTTGGAGTCCGGTGAGCCTGGGTTCTTACTGAAACCTAGTAACTTAGTTCTGTAATATTAGGCAAATTACTTGCATAGTTTTCTTATCGACAAAATGGGGACAGTGCCAGTACTTACCGGATAGGGCTGTTGGGAATACTGAATACAAATGTGAGGGCACCTACGTACCAGTGATAACTCAGTAAATTAGTTTCTACTTTCACTTTTATTACCACAACCATCAGTGTAGCCTCACTGCTGAAGTCTCTAAGCATCAGCCAAAGGAAATAAACGTGAAGTGATGAATTATATTGCTTATTATGTACTGCCACCTTTGATTTTTTGCTTACTTAATGATTATGCAGGTCATTGCTACTACCCAGTGTGGGTCCCTTTCTTGATTCTGTATTACAAAACAACAAGAAAAGTAATTCCAAAAGTGACTTCTTTGTGGAAACGGCTTTTAGAGGGGGAGTAACTTACTGAGGCTTAGGAAAAAGGCATGATGTTCATGGTCGCACAGTGGTGTCTGACCAGTTTGGGCTGTAAATATCATGAAGCAAGTCAGATTATGGGTGCCTATGAATTCTATTTTGAGTCAAGGTCTGAAGAGGAAATCATAAAATGCAAAATCGGTAACCCTCATTTTCAGTGAGCAGCCTGATACTCGTTGCCTCTGTGATTCAGGTCCTTTAAATGTCCAAGTGTTGGAGCATCTTATCTCAGAGGCTGCGGAGTGCACTGGTTAACAGAGAGCTGAGAAGTCAAACTGCCTGATACTGAATCCCAGCAGCGTTTACTCTGTGACCCCACTAGTAAAAGAGGTTGCTTGTCTGACACCGAGTATATATAAGCTGCTGTTATTATTATATTTTTTATTTTGCAGTGCAACTATCTTTTTATGTCTGTTTTCTTCCTCTAGACTGTGAGCTATCTGACTGAAGGGAATGGATGCATTCATCTTTCTTTCTGTGTCCGGTCCTAAGAGACACTCAAACAATGTTTGCTGAATGAATCAAAGACTCTTAACAAGCAAATGAATATCAAAGTAAGATAAACTCAGAACAGAAACTCTGACTTTAAGGGTGCCTGGGTGGCTCAGGTGGTCAAGTGTCTGACTTGGGCTGCAGTCATGATCTCCTGGTTCGTTGCGTTTGAGCCCTGCATCAGGCTCTGAACTGCCAGTGCAGAGTCTGCTTGGGATTCTCTCTCTCCTGTCTCTCTCTGCCCCTCCCTGACTTGTGTGTGCACGCTCTCTCTCTTGCTCTCTCTCTCTCTCAAAATAAATGAACTTAAAAAAAATAAAGAAAAAAAACCCCCTGACTTTAAGTTGAGGAAAACAAGAATAACTTTTTCAGATTACTGATGAAATCATCTAGAGAGTAGTTGGCAAAGGATGAGCTGTCTCCTTAGCCCTTCTTACCTTTATCCTATTCCTAAATAAGGAATCTATATGGCCTTAGCCCATGTCATCAACTTCACAGATATTAGCCAAGCCTTGAAAACCAGTTCACAAAGTTTTGTTGGTTCTAACACCTTCCCAAAAAACTAAATGACAACAACGAAAACAAATGCCATACTTCTAGTTTATTCTAAGGCTAAAGAGAATTCTGATAAATATGAATAATAGTAGATAAATACACAATTTAGTTTTGAACATTTTGGAATATATGTTAAAAACAAATCCTGTTCTTTCAATATGCTTCCATGAGATTTTAACTTAAGGGTCCCTAAATTATTTTCAAGACTAGTTTTTACTCAAGCAGCAAGTAACATTTGCAAGCGACAATATGATTTCTGTTCTTCCTCTGGAAAATGATTTTGAATAGTCAAAGAAAACATAATTTGTAACATTCTTCCCCATCGCCTCATTTTCCTGCAGAGTATCCTCTTCACCCCTTCACCTTAGCAAAAGAGAAATTAAAAATCTATGCCCCTCACCTCCAACAGTTCATCTCCGATACGCATTCGCCCGTCCGTGGCAGCAGGTCCTTCCGGGTTAATTCCCACCACAAATATGCTCATGCGTGACCTGTCTTTATTACCAGCAAGGCTGAGTCCAAGTCCATTCTTATCCTTTTCAAGCTCAATAATGTGCAATTCTCCAGGCAGGTCTGCATATCTTTGCCTGATTTTTTCTATTAAAAAAAAAAGGGTAAAATAATTTAAATAGAGCACTTGAATCTATATTTTAAAGGCGTCGGCATGTTCCCATCCATACCGTGATTCCTCCACCATGATGGTCTCTTTCTGAGAACGAAGTAGTAGAGGTCATTAATATCTGTATGTATAGGTTCCAGTTAATTATTCCATCTCCATCTAAAAAGGTTAGTTCAGCCATAAAACCTTCTCTGATTGTTCAGGTCACATTGGCCCAGACTTTCTGTGCATTATTTTCTTCCCTAAGACAATGTGGTAGAAACCCTGGCTTCCCTGTCTCCTTCCAAAAAAGAGAGAGGGTGGGCAGGAAACAAAGAACATATACTGATCACCAGCTATATGACAAGAGAGATATCATGCTGAACAAAACAGACAACATTCCTATTCTCATGGACTTGCTATCCAGTAGGAAAGAAAATCAACAATTCTCTTCTTAAAAATTTTTTTAAGTTTTTTTATCTTTGAGAGAGAGAGAGAGGGAGACAGAGAGTGAGTAGGGGAAGGGCAGAGAGAGGGAGACAAAGAAACTGAAGCAGGCCCCAGGCTCTGAGCTGTCAACACAGAGCCCCATGCAGGGCTCGAACCCATGAACTCTGAGATCATGACCTGAGCCGAAGTCGGACACTTAACTGACTGAGCCACCCAGGAGCCTCAACAGTTAATTCTAAATAATTACAGTTAAGTATACAAAGGGTATAAATCCTTGCATGTTAAATGAGTAAAAACAAGGGGGAATTAAGGATGTTGATTTAGCGGTCGGATCTCAATTCAGTACAAAAATCAACCACTTACTCAAGGTCCAATAATTAACAGATTATTCTGTGGAATTCTACTTCTTCACCTGTAAAATGGGCATGATAACACCCACTTCATGAATGTTACGGAAATGAAATAAAAATACACATTAAAGGACTTAGTAGCACATGGCTTATAGATACTCTATAATTCTTTCATTCAATCTTCTGTCTTTCCTTGCTCTTTCTACTTTATGGTCTAAATTACCTATTTTAGGATTTGGCTGGTTAGGCTTTGTGTTGATTATGTGCAACAAAGCCACACTAGCAGATCGGGGTGGGGGATGATGCCACTTTATGTATGTCTTGTACTCCATACAGCACCAGCTCAGGCCAGATGTGTTGCTGCAGCTCAAAGGTTGATACCTACAGTGTGATACAATCATCTTATCAGCTGAATAACCAGTTTGTAGATTGTGACTATCTCAGAACTCTCTCTGCTCAGTCTAATGCTTCTTGACTCAGGTTTGCTATCCTTACAAGGAACCTTACAAATTCAAAGCTGAACTCGAATAATTAGTGCCAAGGGGGAGGAGGAGAAGTGCCTAGCCCATTGTATCACTTTACCAGACCTAACAAACACTGCCTTATGAGAGTAAATTTAAAAATACTTTATATGTAAATTCGCATTAAAAGAATTAACCATATAAATGGCTGCTTATTTTAGAAAGGAGAATAAATCTGCTTGCTTTACAGTGATTTTGAAAAGAATCTTGGGGCACTTGGGCAGCTCAGTTGGTTAAGCGTCCGACTTCGGCTCAGGTCATGATCTCATGGTTCATGAGTTGAGCCCCTGCATGGAGCTCTCTGCTGTTAGCACGGAGCCCCACTTCGGATCCTCAGTACACAGCTCTCTGGCCCTCTCCCACACGTTCTCTCTCCCTTTCTCTCCCTCTCTCCTCTCTTTCTCTCAAATGAAAACACTTTAAGAAAAGAATCTTAACTTTTACAAATAAAGCTTATTATTAATAATAAAGAACGCATTTAGCAAAATACAGTAAAATACAAATCTTGCAATGTAACAAAACCACCCCCTATATAGGAAAAAAATATAAAGTCATATTAAGGTTAAAGTAAGTAAGCTCAAAGTGTTTCTGTTGCTCAACTACCAGGAACAAGATGCTAGATGACTATTTTAATGAATAGAGATGTGGACACGCATTACCCTCAAGATGCTTACACAGCAAAACGAGGGAAACAAATACAACAAATATTAAACCCCCCAAAAATATTTATTTATTTATTTATTTATTTATTTATTTATTCATTCATTTATTTATTTACTTATATTGTAGAAAAAGAGAGAGCATGAGTGGGGGAGATGGGCAGAGGGAGAGACTCTTAAGCAGGCTCCATGCTCAGTGTGGAGCCCAACACAGGGCTCAATACCAAGACTATGGGATCATGACCTGAGTTGAATGCTCAAATGACTCAGACACCAGGTGTCCCAACAACTACAATTATTTAAATAGAAGTTCCAATCACCACAGGTGCTGGTCCTGAATACTCATTTATTAGTGAATTAGGTCAGTGAATAAATACTCAATTGTTATGAGCAATAGTTGCTTTTAGAGTTTTAAGAACTGACGTGTCTAGAAGACATTTCACGGAAGTAGCAGAATTTGAGAAGCATTTTGAGTAAGGCACAGAATTTGGTTATGAGAAGAGCCTTGTAGGGGGAATAGCAAATTTAGAAGCATACCTGCAGGTGGAGTGAGGAGGAGCATGTGAGAGCCCATTTGGCTGAGAACTGAAAATTCTCTGGGTTAGTGGGTGAGTGATAAGAAACCAGAGTACAAGGTTTACAGAAATTCCAACTGGGGATTCTACAGAGGTGTCCTGAGGTCCCCTGAGGATGGGCCTTGAGAGGACACTTGATGTAAGATCTCTTCTCTCAGATTCAACGGGACCACTGAACACTTTGATCTGCTTTGTTTGTTGGAGTTACAGGGTTAAGAAAGTTAAATGCCACTACAGCTAAGAAAGCCAAATAGAACATAAATTTTAACACATCCCTTTCAGAAAATAATAAAGCAGAAAGAGATGATTTAAAAAAGATACTGAAGACTTTAACAACACCATAAGCTCAAAGTAATGGATATAAGAGAGCTCTCCACCTGACAGAAAATACACACATTTGGGGAGGCACACACAGAACAGTTACACAAACAGTGTGCTGGGCCATAAAAGAAACTTCAAAAAGAATCAATATCATATAGGCTGTGTCTTTGAACACAGTGCAATAAAACTATGAAAAACTATAAATTAAAAAAAAATTATTTTATTTTAGAGAGAGAGCACAAGTCAGGGAGAGGGACGGGGGGAGGGGGTGTGGTGGGGGGGTGGGAGAGGGGGAGGGAGGGGGAGAGAGGGAGAGGGAGAATCTTAAGCAGTCTCCACACTTAGAGCAAAGCCCAACACAGGGCTCAACCCCATGACCCTGGGATCATGACCTGAACCAAAATTAAGACTCAGATGCTCGACCAAGTGAGCCACCCCAGCGTCTTGAAAAACTGCAAATCAACAATAAAAAATAAACTTTAAAACTCCATGGTATTTAGAAATACATTAATGTTTATTAAAAGCCCAAGATTTAAAAGGGAAATAATTACAGAAATGAGGGAATAAAGTACTCAAAAATGAATACAAATTATAATTCTAGGTATCAAACTTGAGGGACACAGCTCAAGCAGCACTTAGAAGGTTATTCACAATTTTGAATAATTTTTCAGAAAATAAGAACAGTATACCCAAGAGGTTAGAAAAAGAGCTACCTATCAAATGCAAAGAAATAAGAGAAAATAATAAAGGGCATGTGTTAATGAAAATAGAACGAGCACCACCAATCAAAAACAAATAATCCACAGAACAAAAACACTATAATAAAGATCAGTGAAACCCAGTTCTTTGAAAACATTAAGAAGACAGACACTGTAAAAACTGATCAGGAAAAAAATTGAAGACAGACAGAAATTCTTGCAATAGAAAGGGTTGAAATCACTACAGATAGATTAATAAAATTATTATGGGGGTGCCTGGGTGGCTCAGTAGGTTGAGCGTCCAACTTCAGCTCAGGTCATGATCTCATGGTTTGTGAGTTTGAGCCCCGCAATGGGCTCTGTGCTGACAGTTCAGAGCCTGGAGCCTGCTTCAGATTCTGTGGCTCCCTCTCTCTCTCTGCCCCTCCTTTGCTTGTACTCTGTCTTTCTCCCAAAAATAAATAAAAACATTAAAAAAAAAAGATTATGAATAGTGTATTGATATGAAACGCTGGCACACTTTAAAATCTAGAAGACAGATACATGTCTCAAAATTTGAAATGCCATATTTAGTGTAAGAATAAATGTAAAACTGCCATAGACTAGTAATTATTAAAGAAACTGAAATGGTAGTCAAGAGTATTCTCTTTGAAAAAATAACAAAATCCTCCACGGTTCTAGGTATTTTTACATCTGAATTCTACCAGATTTCAAGTTTTAATGAATTTTATCTATGTAAATTGTTCCAGAACATAGGATGGGCAGAGAGTTATCCACTTCATATTTTGAGGCAGGTATAATCCTGATTCTCATCCCAAAAATAGAGACAAATCGAGAAAAGGAAAGTACAGTCTTATTTAACTTAAGGTCATAAGATGTTAAATATTAAAAAAAAAATAATTTGAGGGGCTCCTGGGTGGCTCAGTCAGTTGAGCGTCTGATTTCGACTCAGGTCATGATCTCATAGTTTGTGAGTGAGCCCTGTGTCGGGTTCTGTGCTGACAGCTCAGGGCCTGGAGGCTGCTTTGGGTTCTGTGTCCCCCTCTCTCTCTGCCCCTTCTCCCCGGCTCACATTCTGTTTGTCTCTCTCTCAAAAATAAACAAACATTAAAAAAATAATAGTAAGTTGAGAGTATATTGAAAATATTTAGTTTAACCTCTATGATATAGCCAGTATTTGACTATTTTCTGACCTAAGAAACAGCAATTTCATATGATTCAACCTAACACTATATTATGAATAAGGGCGCATTCCAGGCATGTAAGAATAGGTAAATATCAGGAATTTTTTCAAGGAAATTATCACACTGATAAATTAAAGCAGAAAAGCTGAGAAACTATGTTAATAGATGGCAAAAAGCATTTGAGAAGGTACAATATCCATTTAAGATTTTTTTTTTTTTAAACACAAACTGTTGGCAAACTAGAATAGAAGGTACATTCTGGACTTAAGCTGAAAAATAGAAAATATAACAGGAAAAAATATTTGTAGTATTTAAAATCAACAGGGAGTGGGGCGCCTGGGTGGCTCAGTTGGTTAAGTGGCCGACTTTGGCTCGGGTCATGATTTCGCGGTCTGCGAGTTCGAGCCCCGCGTCGGGCTCTGTGCTGACAGCTCAGAACCTGGAGCCTGTTTCAGATTCTGTGTCTCCCTCTCTCTGACCCTCCCCCGTTCGTGCTCTGTCTCTCTCTGTCTCAAAAATAAATAAACGTTAAAAAAATTTTTTTTTTTAAATCAACAGGGAGTTAATATACAGAAAGGCAGAAAAAGATAGTAACCTCAATAGAAATCGGGTCCAAAAACAAAACTTAAAATGCTCACAAAATGTAAAGACATGCTCAAGTTCATCAGTAATTATGGAAATGCAAATTAGAGTGAGATACCAGTTTTTGCTATTAGACTGGCAAGTATCTGAAAGCTGCATCATTAAGCCTTAGTGGAGATATGGGAATCCTCATGTGCTGCAGTTGGGACTGTCGAATGGTGCAGCCTTCTGGAGAGCAGTCTGACACACTACTTAATCAGATTAAGCATACATATGCTCTACAAACCAGCAATTCCACTCTTGGGTATGTATATCCTAGTGAATTCTTATACAGGTCTTAAGAGGGTGTTCTTTGAGAGAGTAGTGGGGTTGGAGGTAATAGCTGGAGATAGTAGGGGGGCTGGAGGTGTACGTCACTGGGAGAGAGGATGGATGAAATGTGGTAGATGGACATCACAGTGTATCATCAGCAGGTAGAAGCAATTAATTGGAAGTAGTGACAGAGAGATTTTCAAAGAGTGCTGAATGAAAAGGGAAGAAAACAATAGGCCAATACCATCTATGTAACACCATTTATGTAGTTTAAGATTACTTCAGAAAAAAACCACAATACAGGTTTTGGAAGTGCATACATGAAGATGCGCATATTTAACACATTAGAATGGTTATTTATGGTGGGTGGAAAAAAACAGGAATACAAGGGAGAAAAGAAAACCAGTCGGGGACCCCCAGCAGACCAATGATGGTAACATGCTATGAAGATTATATATTTAATGCAATTCTCTGGCCCTGGGCAATAAAAAAAGAAACATGCTCAGAAAAGCCTCAGTGTTGCATTAATATGAAAAGACCTCCAGGTTCAAAACTTGTCTGACTTGTTCAACCTTCAGAGAAAAAAATTAACCTTCATGGCCATTAACTATATGTTCAAGTACTTAGACACGGGAATGATTAATGATAAGAGGGACCCTCCATTGCTAAAATATGGTTCCATCACAGCTGGTGAACAACTCAAATTAACTGCTACAAATGGTGCATCTCTATCAACACATTCTTGTGGCAGAATAGGAAGAACAGGGGCTAAGGGGTCAGAATTTAGTCAATCCTAGCAGAGGCACTTAACATCCCTGGTTCTACCAATTACTGAACCTTCATGAACAGCAGATTTCTTATTTGTAAAGTGGGGTTGTCACCTTGAAAATGGATGTTAGCATAAAACGCCTGGGGATACAGGGTCCAAATACTGCCAGGAGAAAATACAACCAGGACTTTATTCCATGATTTAGCTATGTTGAGGTTTTAAGTTGGCCTTAAGTGGGTGACAAAGCTACTTTTCTTTACATTTGTCTATCTTGAGGAAAACAGAGATTTGTGACAGGAAGCAATCCCCCCTCCCCGACGACACAAAGGAAGTGGTCACACAGAACTCAATGGGAATCACTAGAAGGGGTTAGCATCCCTCTCCCTCAGCTTCTTTTCCCTGAGTTACTCCTATTGAGGAGCTGTCAGGACAACTTCTGCAGGTGCAGAGGAGTAACACCAGTGGATCAGGTGTTAGTCCCATGCTACGTAGGCCACTGAGGTGGCTTTCCAATGGTGTGCTAGGTGCGCCTGGGTGGCTCAGTCGGTTAAGTGTAGGACTCCTGATTTTGGCTCAGGTCATTATCTCATGGTTCATAAGGTTGAGCCCTGCGTCAGGCTCTGTGCTGTCATCAGAGCCCGACTCTCAAAATAAATAAACTAAAAAAAAAAAAAAAAGAATTAGTTCAGATTTGTCCCTCAGTTAAAGAAACTATAATCTTCATGATTCCTCCTTATATGAAAGAAACATCTCATAGGTTACCATGTCAATGAATCCTTCCCACGCTTTTGTAAACACCTCCATTTGCACATGAGTGGACTGACAGAGAGGTAAAGCCATTTAGTCCGTGTTTGGGCCAGGTCTGCTGAGTCAAGTGCTGTGCTGTCTTTATCACACCAACTCACAGCTATCTCTTAGGCTGACAGAATTTTCTTTTAATGTTTATTTGTTTGAGAGAGAGAGAGAGAGAGAGAGAGAGAGAGAGAGAGAGAGAGAGAGAATATGAATGAATGAGAGGGGGAGGGGCAGAAAGAGGGAGAGAGAATCCCAAGCTGGCTCCAAGCTGTCAGCACAAAGTCTGACCCAGGGCTCAATCCCACAAACTGCGAGATCATGACCTGAGCTGAAACCAAGAGTTGGATATTTAACCGACTGAGCCATCCAGGAGCCCCTAGACTGGCAGAATTTTGAGTAATAAGAGGATCCCCTTGTAAGAGCTCAAATAATGGTTCCCAGGCCTAGACTCCTTATATTTGCTAGGCTGGCTACCTAAAAATCACCATTAGAGTCTATAAAACAGAATCATGACTGGGCTCCCCCAGCCAAGATTCTGAACCAATGAGTTGAAGTTTAGTAATGGAATAAATTCTCTTTGTTACAAGGTCCTTAGATGATTCTCATGGGCAGCTAAGGTCTGTGAATAACATGATTTATCTCCCATGCAGTACAAATTTTTTTCCTATAGTTATCATGACAGTCAGTCATAAAGTTCACAGATATCAAAATTTCAGGCAACCTTGAGTACATCCTTCACAAGACTAATCTAACATGAAGAATACCTCTGGCTCCACAATCACGCCTCAGGATTAAATAAGAAATGCTTTGACTATACAGGTTTCTTTAGAATCTCAATCTCAGCCTTTCTGTTTCTATCTCCCCCACCCCCTCCCAGGTTGTCTGCCTCCCTCCCTCCCTCCTCTCCTACCTCAGATGTTTTCTGCCACTTCCATTATTAATTGTTTCTAATCTATAGCTGTAATAAAAGGTGAGCTAGAATTTCAAAAGGGGAGAAGGAAACAAAGTTAGCCTTTGCGGGAAAAGCAGATCCGAACCCTTTCAGTGTCTCTGAAAAATCAAGACACTGCATGCCAGCTGGTTTATTCAGAATCTGAGAAATTGTAGTCGAGCTCCTCTGGCCGATTCTGCACAAACCGTTCTGCAGTGTCAGGCATGTGGCTCCACCGCAGGGGAAACCCACACCGCCTGGCATTTGCTTTGGGGGCTGCTGGGAGTCGTTTCCAGGGTAACCAGTGACTGAAGAAGGGGATAAGTAGGAAGAAAATGTATAGACAGTGGTTTTCTGAAATCTTTTATCAATTTCGAGAAATGCAATTAAAGATGTGGGGTAAAGCATTTTATTTTCTTTGCACCCAATGGGGTTCTCCCCTAAGCTTAAGAAAAAAGAACCCACACTTTGTTTCCGGTATACAAGCACCCCCCCCCCTTGATTATGTAAGTACCAGCTTTCAGCACCAAAATATTAGAAGTGTTTCTAATGATCCAGGATCTTACTGTACCCATTACCTGTATTTTCTGGAACTATTTGTGATAAATAGCCAATCTTTATACTGACTTTCATTGATTTTCACAATATGTTAGTCAAGTGGCAGTAGTTTCTATCCCAAAAAACCTAGATGCCCTTCTGTTTCTAAATACAGATCACATTTGGATACAAGGAACATACTTCTTTGGCAGCAGGCTTTACTTAAGTAACCCTTAATGAATATCAGCCTAGAATAACTGGAGAGAGAACAGTCTTTTCTACTCAGCCAAAGAGTCACGCTTGTTTTAAACATGGATTTTCTAGCCCCATGACAGTGTTATCTGAAGAAAGGAATCCCAAGTTGCTCATAATTCTATATCAAAGCATCAGTGCCTTTTCCTTGTCCAAGAAAGCCAATAAGATTTCTCCAAGGTGGTCTCAGGGTATTTTCCTATCATCCTAGGATATCAGGTGTTGCTAAGTAACAGAGCCTTTCTCCCAAGAAACAAACTTAATTCAAGTCACTGTCCAGTATTTTAATAGAAAATGTTCAATACACCAGAATAATGACCTGATACAGTTTCAGAAGCATTTAGCTACCTGGTCTGTTTCTAAATAACAAAGGATAATGCAGAGAAAATAGTTAAATACATTTTCTTATATATTAAATACAAGGATCCCACTTTTAGATAAGCAGGTAATAATGAACTTAATTTTCTTATGCAGTAACCAACTTTTAATTCAGATTTGAGAAGTAAAAACATATGAAAAGAAAATCATAACTAACGATAAAAAACAGCATATGCACTTCAGCAAAAAGGAGCAAATCTCAAGTGAAAGTCTAGACCAAAGAGAGGAAATAATGAAAATAAGTCAATGTAAAGAAACTATACTTGACATAACAACAAGTAAATTCCTCTCTTAAATGTTGTAGATGTTCTTGCCAGTATATAAATTTGATAAGATCCTATGGACCTATAAGTAGAAATTAGTAACTGAAGCACACAAACATGAGTATAATAATAATAGTTGGATATTGTTTACTTCATTCTGTTGAGCTCACTTAATCTTTATGAAAACTCTATGAGATAGGTATTCTCTCCAACTTTACAGATGACAAAACTAAGGCACAGACAGGACAGGGAGTGCACAGTAATACAGTTACTGAAGGGTAAAATGGGGATTTGAAATCAGTGACTCTGACTCCAGAGTCCATGATCTCAGGTGAAAGTCAGGACCAGAATTAAACAAAAAGGCTTACTTAAAGAATTCAGAAGCAAACAGAGAAATCAAATAATTTCATTCCTTTTAGTCACAAAAATTCAAAAAGCATAAGATATTAAGAATGGAAAAGAAAATCAACCACAAATCTAAAGTGACAAAATTCAGGCAGTCAATTAGAACAAGAATCATTAGGACTACTTCCTCAAGAGTAGGAAGGAAAAACAAAACAAAACAAAACTTCAACTCATAATGAAAATCTAAAATTTTCCCTTAGATGAATCAAAATCCAATCAAGTCCATATGCAACGAGCAAACTTTAAACAAAATACACTGAACTTTCACTGTTAGACACTATGCTGATTCCTTGGTATATTCGGTATTATGAAATATAATCTTTAACAAGTCCATTTACAGCAGAATGGATAAATAAATTGCAGCATATTCAAACAACGGAACTTTACTCAACAATGAAAACAAGTACTACTACATGCAACATGTTTGGTTGGATATTAGAGGCATACTGTTGGGGGGAAACAAACCAACACAGAAAAGTGTATACACCTGATTCCATTTTTATCAAGTTCAAAAACATACAAAGCTAATCTATGGTTTTAGAAGTCAAGACAGTGTTGACATTTGGGGAAAAGGGAAGATACAGTGAATCAGAGAAACACAAAGTAACTTCTGGGTGGTAGTAATTTTCTATTTTTGTGACCTGGATGGTAGGTGAAAATTCAAACTGTGGTACAGTTTTCTGTTTATTTTCCAGTAAATTTACTTTTTTAGAAAAAGCCTTATCAAAATAATGTGAGGACCTTATTTGAATTCTGATTTGAACAAACCAACTATAAAAATCCATTTTGATACAATAAAAAAATTTGACTGTGGGTTGTGTATTGGATAAAACCAAAAAATTATTATTAGGTACATTAATGGTATTATAGCTGCTTTTCTAGAGATGCATATGTAAGGATGAAATTACATGATGTCTGGGAAATGGCTTTAAACTACTTCAGTAAAGAAAAATAAGGGAGAAGTGAAACTGATACAGTAAAACCTTGTTAATTATTGAATCTGGGGGAAAATGTATAGGAAATCATAGGCTTTTCTATTTATGTTTGCAAATGTTTGAAAATTTTCACAACTAAAAGAAACCTTAAGTGACTCAACTCTCTAGAGAACTAAGGGTTGAAGGAAGGTGGGTGGGAAGATGGGATAAATGAGTGATGGGCATTAAGGAGGGCACTTGTGATGTGCATTAGGTATTATATGCAAGTGATGAGTCACTAAATTCTACTCCTGAAACCAATATTACACTATCTGTTAGCTAACTAGAATTTAAATAAAAACTTGAAACATAAAAATAATAATAATAAAAGCCCTCCTAACAATCCTATAAGGTATAATCATCCCATCGTTATAGATGATGAAACTGAGGCTCACTGAGGTTATGAAACTCGCCCAAACTTGCATTTAGTAATTGGTGGACCTGGGGTTCAGATTCGGGCTGGCCTCACTCCCAATCCCATGTACTTACCTACCACAAAAGGAAAATAAAGATGTGTGCTGTGTTCACGTCTGAGAGAGTGGCCGAAGGGAAGTCTAAAACCTGTCTTAGTCCTTTTGGAATTTACGATTTGGTGGGAGACACGGAACACATATCAGCAATCCCCAGAGCCCAGCCTTTGGAAGTGTAGTTTGGGAGCACACACAGGGTGACTTGAGGAGGGGAGCTGAGGAAATAGGAAGATCAAGAGGAAGACCATACAAATAGAATGATGGAAAAAAATAGAGGTAAAGCTGGCATGTGGTGGTAGTAAAGTGATACACAAAACCAATAAGGCTTGTGAACTCTTTGGCTGTCTGAGGTAAAGTAAGTGGGAGAGGAAGCGGAACAGGAAGGGGAACAAGGAAACTGATCCTTAGAGACCAGGAGTTGAGTGAAGCATGAGGAGGAGACAATTTAGTTTGAATGGGCTGGTTTTAGGTATCAACAACAGAGAGCTGCTGAATTGAGCCTGGAGCTCCAGGATGAAGGGGAGGTAAGCCCAGAACTTCTCCTGGTAAAACAAAGCCAGGTGAAACACTTTACACAGTGTCTGAAAATGAATTTGCACCCAGCTGCGTGAGTGCTCAGGGGAGAAGGGTAGGGAGCCTGATCATGTCATTACTATCTACCCAAGAGGAAATACATACAAACTGGGTTTAGTGGGTACAGCTCAGTGGTAGAGCATTTGACTGCAAACTGGGTTTAGGTGTCGACTGAAATAGAAAATGGAACTCAAAGAGTCAAAGAAAGGAGTTAACAGCTGACTCCATCTATTCATTAAGAAAAACATCAAATGCTTGCTCTGGGCCAGGCACTGTGTTACTCACTAAGGATCTAAGAAGGGTGAATTAAAAGATAAAGAAATAAAGGTTGAATTAGGTTCTATCAAACGCATAAGAAATCCCAATTAAGATAGGGATCTTCCAGTCACATAACAACAAAGATTCAACTTCTGTAACCAGTACCTAAATGGTTAAGAATCACATTTAGTTTGGAGAACGAAACCAGTCCAGAGCATCCACAACCAAGGATACCAAGGATCATTGAAGTTAATCACAAACCAATGGCAAAATCAGGAACAGAATCCACAAGTCCTCACTGATTAATTTCACTATCCTAAGGCTCAGATAATTGGGGCAATTACACCCAGTCCAAAGTGAGGTTAGAGGTGTGCTACTTATACGTCTCACTTTCCTAAACCTTACCCCCATTCCTTTTTTATGTCGTGCCGTAAGAAGACTGATTGCTCTGCCAAATCCCTCTGATGACAAGGGATGTGGGGTCAGGCAATTAATTATTCAGTGGGGATGTGCAATCAGCAAATAATCTATCTACAAAGTAGAAGTTCCTTGACCACCTTTAGGCGTACAATAAGAAATGAAATTAGTTTACTACACAGAAAGTTTATCCATCCTAATTAGGGAAGATCATATTTGCACCTATGCTCAAACACAAAGGCTCACGTAATCAGTCTTGATGGATATATCCACTGAGGCTTTCTGTAACGGCACCATCACACCTACACCAGTGTTTCCCCAAGTGTGGTCCACAGATCATCTAAGTAGTTCTATACAAAACACACTTGGGGCACCTAAGTGGCTCAGTTGGTTAAGTGTCTGACTCTTGATTTCGGCTCAGGTCATGCTCTCAGGGTTCATGAGATCGAGCCCCGTGTTGGGCTCTGTGCTGACACTGCAAAGCCTGCTTGGGATTCTCTCTCCCTCTTTCTCTGCCCCTCCTCTGCTTGTGCTCTTTCTCTCTCTCGAAAATAAAGACACGTTAAAAAAACAACAACATGCTTGTCTGGGCTCCATGTCATATCTACAAAATCTAAATCTTAGGATGCAGACAAGGGGTCACCACCTTTTTTTTTTTTTTTTTTTAAGATCTCTATGTAAGTGTTATACACATTAAAAAATACTGTCCAAAAACCTAAGATAAATTCCTCTCCAAGCTCAAAACGCTTTTGTGGCCCTTAGAGAGGACTGAAAACAAGGTATAAAAAAGGATTTGATTATTAATGACTTCAGATTTTTACTAAGTCTTGAGAGAGACCAAAAACATGTTGATTTTGAAGACAGCACCGAGAAAAGCCAAATGCAACTTTAAAAACACTCTTAACAATCCGTTGTTGTACATTTTAAATATCAGGAGAACACAGAATATGGTTCTTTAATCACTATAAAAGCACTGAGTCGCAAGCTCATTATGGTTATAGTGTGGTAGAACTGTGTTGCAGTTGTGATTTTGCTCCCTGGTCATTACCCAGTCATGCAGTAATGCTCAACAAAGGCCCCACACTGGCAACAGATCAGGAAATCAGCAGAGGCACTGACAGCATTAAGGTGTTTAATTATATTTTCTGGAGGGGGGAAAAAAGTGGCAGTTTGCAATAATTAAAGGGAAACGTAGAATGTAGAAAAAGGAATATAACACGGTATTTTCCAAGTTCACCTGGTCCCCTTAGTGACTGATTCTTTGGAAGCAAACCTCCCTCTGCATTCCTGCTTAGGAAACCATCTGGCTTTGTTCACCCAGGGCCATGTGCATACGTTATTGGTTCCAATAACCATCAGAGCAAGGTTTAGGGAAGAAGTAGAATTCTAGCTGAGATCTGACAGTGTTTTGTGTAGTCATCTTTAGGTGTTTATTTGTTATGTTTCCCCGCTATTATGAGAGAAGAAACTGCCTCTTTTGCATAGGTAGAGCTCTTGGCCCAAAGCAGGCATAGCATAAATATATGAATAAATTACGGAAACAAAAGTTTACAAATCCTTTGTTATCTGAATTAGTATCAATAAACAGGTTAACTTAATCAAAATTTCTAATTAATACAGTTATATCTTCCCTAAGAATTAAATTATAATAAAGGACTCTAAACTGAGAAGAACATCTTCTCGGAGTAATTAAGATGTTTCATCTTCATTAGAAACACAATCTTTCAGGTATGTTAAACCAGACTCAGAAAAAATAGTGCGAGAAGTTTAGAGTCAAGAAAGAGCTTCAAAAGGCACATCCTTAAGTCAGAAAGTACTACTGTTCCAATTCCATCAATGCTGCATTTTAACTGTTTGACCTCCTGCAAGTTCCTTAGCCTCACATTCCCAAATTTAAAATAAGATAACCTTTCCTATCCTAGGAATTTGAGAAGACAGCACTAAAGAATACACTAAAATGTTTAGCTTAATGCCTAGCATAGAGAAGCTTTCCAGACAAAACTTTCCCTCCTTTTCTCTTGCAGTTGGAGAGCTCCTTAAAGTACCACATAAACCAGCGTTAATTACATTGCACTGCTTTTTAAAATTATCATTTTTATTTAAAAAATGAGGAAACAGGCTACGAGGATTTGGGTACCAAGCATGAGGTTGCATGGTACATTTGATTTTTAAATAGGACAAGAAAATATCCCATGAGACTTTTTCAACAGTTTTATAAGAAAGAAGAACACTAATTCTATAATTTGCCATAATATGATTAAACATAATTAATTTTTTTTTAAACGTTTATTTATTTTTGGGACAGAGAGAGACAGAGCATGAACGGGGGAGGGGCAGAGAGAGAGGGAGACACAGAACGGGAAACAGGCTCCAGGCTCTGAGCCATCAGCCCAGAGCCCGACGCGGGGCTCGAACTCACGGACCGCGAGATCGTGACCTGGCTGAAGTCGGACGCTTAACCGACTGCGCCACCCAGGCGCCCCAAACATAATTAATTTTGGTCAAATAATATTAAACAATAACAAAACTTGTTTAACAGTTTCATCCCAGAGCATGTGAGATTCCGTGATGTTATAAACAGAGCTTAGGCAAAGAAACCAGTCACGGGACAGATCTCCTTTACTGCTGCAATAGGCTGATGGCATATTCACATATGTTTCCAAGTCCAATGGGAAGCTAGTTGGTACAGTGGAGAGAACTGGTTATGATCCTGGACTCTACTTTCTAGCCATTAAATCTTGGGCAAATCATTTGCCTTAGTCCAGTCTCTGAATGGTCATGGGTTAAATGAAAATAATCTTGCCTGCCTTAAGCATCTTACAGGATTTTTAAAATGATTAGAAATACTGTGAAATTATGTTAAAAACAGTCATGCTCTAAAAGAATGTAAATGAGCTGGCAATCGTCTTAAATAGTTTTTGGTTTTGAAGTTTTTTTTTAAAAATAAAGATTTACTGAGAGTAAGGGAACACCATCCTGATTAAATTTCTACTTCAAATGACAACTAAATCAGGTGAGTGAAAAATCTCGGAGATAACTCGTAGTCCTGCAATTTGAACACTGAATGCTTGGATGGTGGTATCTTCTGAACAGTTCAAAATTTTCTTGGCTAAAAGTTAATTCCTTGGGCTAAGGAGAGATGAGTAGGTGGGACACAGAGTTTTTAGGGCAGGGAAACTATTCTGTATGATACTATATATGGATACATATGATTATACATTTGTCAAAACCCATAGAATGTAAAACACCAAGAGTGAACCCTAGTGTAAATGATGGGTTTTGAGTGATAATAATGTGTTAGTGAAGGCTCATCAATTATAACAAATGTTGTACAGGATCCTGGTACAGGATGTTGATATTGGGGGAAACTGTGGGGTGGGGGTCAGAATTGGGGAGAGGAGTACTGGCAGGAGATCTATGGAAACTCTATATACTTTCTGCTCAATTTTGCTGTGAACCTAAAACTATTCCAAAAAATCAAGTCTAAAAAATAAATAAGTAAATGAAAATTATGTTATAAAAAAACTATAAACTTCCTAGAAGAAAACACAGGGGAAAAGCTTCATGACTTCAGATTCAGCCATGATTTCTTGGATATGACACCAAAGGCAACAAAAGCAAAAATAGACCAAGGAGACTACATTAAACTTAAAAACTTTTTTTCATCAGAAAGACACAATCAATGGAATGAAAAGGCAACCTATGGGATGGGAAAAAATATTTGCGAATCATATATATGATAAGGAGTTAACATCCAGAATATGCAAAGAAATCCTACAACTCTACAACAAAAAATTAAATAACCTAATATAAAAAATAGACAAAGCACTTGAATCATCGTTTTCCCAAAGACAACATATGAATGGCCAGCAAGCACATGAAAAGATGCTCAACATCACTAATCATCAGAGAAACAAAAAATCAAAATCACATAGTACCTCCTTCCCATTTGGGTGGCTACTATCACAAATAAGAAGCGTTGGTGGGGATGTGTTGAAGTTGGAATCCTTGTGCACTGTTGGTGGGACTGTAAAATGATGAAGCCACTGTGGAAAACGGTATGAAGGTTCCTCAAAAAAAAATTTTATTTTTTTTTTTTTTTTTTTTTTTTTTTTTTTAAATTTTTTTTTTCAACGTTTATTTATTTTTGGGACAGAGAGAGACAGAGCATGAACGGGGGAGGGGTAGAGAGAGAGGGAGACACAGAATCAGAAACAGGCTCTGAGCCATCAGCCCAGATGCGGGGCTCGAACTCACGGACCGCGAGATCGTGACCTGGCTGAAGTCGGACGCTTAACCGACTGCGCCACCCAGGCGCCCCCAAAAAAAAAATTTTAGAAAGAACTACCATCTGATCCAGTGATCCTACGTATGGGTATATATCCAGAAGAACCGAAAGTAGAGTCTTGAAAATATTTGCACATCCATGTTCAGAGCAGCCTTATTCACAATAGTTTTTCATCACAATAAACAGACAAATGAGTGAATAACTGAACCTACTAAAAGAAGTTACCCCTTGAGAATGAATTGAAGATCATACTGTGATCTAGCTCTGCACGTACCAACATGACAAGTGAGTGTGGGGAAGGAGACACCTAGACATGCCAAAAGACTGGGTTCTAAAAAGCTGGCAGCTAAGATGATTATAATAAAGACAAAGAAAAGACACCAAAGACTGTCAAAACAATCTGGCAACATTTCTCTTTCATGTACTTCCCACGGAGGAACAGACACTTGTTTTCTCTCTGCTGTTGGAACCTTTCACCGTTTAATTCTTTATCCCTTGGGCTTTAATATCTTTTTGGCTTTTTTTCAGGCAGTCAAGATGATAACATGAAAAAGGAATTATTTCAGGCATCGTAGCCAGTCTGTTCTCATTTATGTCTCATCTTTAGACTGATCACACACTGAAAGAAGCTGACAGTCAGAACCTGGACAGGATCTTGCACATCAGTGAACAATTGCTTTCTCCCAAGATAAGAGAAAAGATAAATGAGAGAGGAAGGGACTGAGAGGAAGAAGCAAGCAAAACAGAAAAGCAAAAGTAACAGCAGTGGAGGAAAGTGAGCAAGGAAATGTCTTTTGGAGACTAATCTAAAATCTCCAATGGGCAATTCTGAACTCAGATTTATAACAATAACAGATGCTGCCTTTTCAGTGACAGTTACCTTCAAATAAATTATCTCATTTAGTATTTCAACCATCCTTTCTAGAAATAAGAAACATTGAGGCTGGGAGGGATTAGGTGAACTGCCCAAGAACATTAGCTAGTAGAAGGTGGAGTTGATATTTTAACATAAATCACTGTCTCTTTTATAAATTATAAACCACGTATTTCTTTAAAGGCAATATAAAACTGTATCTAGCACTCTGGTCATCTTTTTTTTTTTTTTTTTAATCTTTATTTATTTTTGAGAGAGAGAGAAAAAGCGCAAGCAGAGGAGGGGCATAGAGAGAGGGAGACACAGAATCTGACGCAGGCTCCAGGCTCTGAGCTGTCAGCACAGAGCCCACTGGGATGGGGAAGGGCCAGGCGGGGGTGGGGACGGGGGCGGGGGCGGGTGGGAAGGGGCTCGAACCCACGAACTGCGAGATCATGACCTGAGCCTAAGTTAAACCAACTGAGCCACCCAGGCGCCCCTGCTCATCTTTTTTCTAATGTATAGTCAAGTTAATCTTATGGAAAGCAGGTACTGAATGTGTATTCAAGGCATCATTCCTTGATGAGAAAGTTCAACTCTTAAGAAAGAATTTAAGTGTTGTAGGGGCGCAGTGGGGGGCTCAATTGGTTAAGTGTGGGACTCTTGATTTCAGCTCAGGTCATGATCTCATAGTTTGTGAGATCAGTGCAGAGCCTGCTTGGGATTCTCTCTCTCCTTCTCGCTCTGCCCCTCCCCCCACTAGTGCACTCTCTAGTGAAAAAGAGAGATAAAAAAGAGAGAGAGAGAGAGAAAGAGAGAGAGAGACAGAACACAAGTGGGGTAGGGGCAGAAAGAGAGGGAGGCACAGCATCTGAAGCAGGCTCCAGGCTTTGAGTTGTCAGCACAGAACCTGATGCGGGGCTCGAACTCACGAGATCATGACCTGCGCTGAAGTCAGACACTGAACTGACTGAGTCACCCAGGTGCGTCTCAAAATAAATAAACTTTTAAAAAAAGAAATGTTGTATGTCAATTGTACCTCGATTTTAAAAAAAGGACAATTTAAGGTAAAATCAGTAAACAAAAGTATCATAAGCAAGGTTAGAAAAAGCTAAAAATTTTAGAATCAAAAGGAGAGTTCTTAACTTAGTATGGCCAAATAAATATAAAATGACCCCTTATATTTTTGATAGACTCATTAAATCCCTGGCACTCCTAGCTCCACACAAGATGCATGACAGTGTTCAGCAAATGTTTCTTTTATAACTCCATTTTCTGCCATGCTGCCTTGTATGATGCTCTACATCATGGCTCCTTCATTTTCTATGCCTCAGTAACTTTGTTTAATGATCAAAGAAGCATTCCATGACCCCTCAGGCAGGTGTCCTTTCTCTCATTTCCAAGGTATTCTGAGCCTTTTCCTGTCAAAGCTCTCCATCCCCTGTGAAACTGATTTACTTATCTATCTTCCTCATAGGACTGGGGTTCCTTGGGAACCAGACTCATTTTGTATCCCCCAAACCCATCATGGTATCTGGCACAGAGTAATCAGTTAAATGGTTAATACTTGATTTGCAGCCCCAAGAAGTTAAGGATGAGGGACAATATTTTTTCAGGTTTGGCTTTCCTAGCAATTCACTTATGTTAAATTTTGATGGCATCTATGGCCCTAACAGATTACCATTTAAGAATAAAGACAAGGGGGTACTGGCAGGAGAAAATTCAAGGTACTTGGTACAAAGGGCACCCAAAGTCTCCTTTAAAGCCTATAGAATAGCTTCCTGGATGAATTCCCATGTGGGTGTTCCTGGGAGCCTGGGTTCCTGTCTCACCCTTCCCAACTCTCCTGGTATAAATCTCTCATGCTCTGACTATCCAAAGCAATGCTCCATCCAGTTAAATGGGGCAATAAAACCCAGTAACTAAGAGCAGGGGCTCTGGAGTTAAGACTGTGGGTTCAAATCCCACTTTTGTCACTCAAAGTTGGAAAAACTTGGGACGTTTAACCTCTGTCTTTTCCTCAGCTACCTCATGTAGAAAGTGAAAATTACCATGTGTTTGGTTTGTTTGGGGGATTATGTGAGGTAATGCATTTGAAACCTCGCACAATACCTGGTCGTATTCCCACCTTTACCCTATACTTTCTTTACCATGCAGAATCCCAGAGCTCCCCCCATGTGCAAATTTTCTGCATAATTACCCCATACCCCACAGACTACTATGCCCTCTCTATATTCCTTGTCTTTTGCCCTGTCACTGGTTAGCTCTGTTCCTGGTCAACTGAACTACCTAACTCCCTGGGTCCCTACTTTTAGCTCATAGATTCAAAGAACAAAAATACAAAAGTTCCTACTGATTGACATGTAGGAGGAGGGGAAGTGGGGTTGCACTTTGAGATGCATAGTGTTCACTAAATGATTCTATGAGTTATACCTTAGAGATCTCAAAAACAGTTATGAGATGAATGCAGAAGATATAAAGACAATAATTATATTCAAATGCAAATAACATCTACTGAGAATGAATTTCATATTAAGCACTGCCCCAGGTTCTTTTCATATATTTGTTTTCTCACCTAATCTTCAATCTAACATGCAAGGTAGGCATTAGCCATGTATACTAAAGATAAATAAACTGAAGACCCCAAATTTAAGCAGCTTGATTGAAGTTGTACAACAAAAGTAATTAAGGTGAAATTTCAGTACATATCTTCTGATTCTACACACAAAGGCTCTTTGAATATGCTATATGGTTTTTTACTTCCAGAGATAAAAGTGAGTTAAATGTATGCATTTTTCTTGGTTAGGATCAGTAATATGAAAGTGAGCTTTGCTTAGCTCTCCAGTGTGAAGTATAAAAGCTGAGTATTATGCTTATTCATTCACTCACTCAAAAAAGTTTTTAACAATAAATACCACATGGCGAGCATGGTGCTAGATGTTGATGGGCATTGGAAATCTGACCCTGGAGTTTACCAGTTTATAGTGGAAGAGACAGGTTTAATCTAATAATCACAGAATTAACTCAGATAAAAATAGAGAGAAAAAGCACCACAGGGAGTGTGTAGAAGAAGTATCAGTCTCTGAAGTGGACATCAAGAAGGTCTTCCTTACCTCATATCTGTCCAGATCCAACAATACATTAAAAAAATTATTCACCACAACCAAGTGGGATTTATACCTGGAATGCAGGGCTGGTTCAATATCCGCAAAACAATTAACGTGATTCATCACATCAATAAAGGAAAGGACAAGAACCATATGATCCTCTCAATAGATGCAGAGAAAGCATTTGACAAAATACAACATCCTTTCTTGATAAAAACCCTCAAGAAAGCAGGGATAGAAGGAACATACCTCAAGATCATAAAAGCCATATATGAACAACCCAATGCTAATATCATCCTCAATGGGGAAAAACTGAGAGCTTTCCCCCTAAGGTCAGGAACAAGACAGGGATGTCCACTTTCGCCACTGTTATTCAACATAGTATTGGAAGTCTTAGCCTCAGCAATCAGACAACACAAAGAAATTAAAGGCATCCAAATCGGCCAGGAGGAGGTCAAACTTTCACTCTTCGCAGATGACATGATACTCTATATGGAAAACCCTAAAGATTCTACCAAAAAACTTCTAGAACTGATTCATGAATTCAGCAAAGTTGCAGGATATAAAATCAACATACAGAAATCGGTTGCATTCCTATACACCAACAATGAAGCGACAGAAAGAGAAATCGAGGAATCGATCCCATTTACAGTTGCACCAAAACCCATAAAATACCTAGGAATAGATCCAACCAAAGAGGTGAAAAATCTATACACTAAAAACTATAGAAAGCTTATGAAAGAAATTGAAGATGACACACAAAACAAGGAAAAATATTCCATGCTCCTGGATAGGAAGAACAAATATTGTTGAAATGTTGATACTACCCAAAGCAATCTATACATTCAATGCAATCCCTATCAAAATAACACCAGCATTCTTTACAGAGCCAGAACAAATAATCCTAAAATTTGTATGGAACCACAAAAGACCCCAAATAGCCAAAGCAGTTTTGAAAAAGAAAACCAAAGCAGGAGGCATCACAATCCTAGACTTCAAGCTATACTACAAGGCTGTAATCATCAAAACAGTATGGTACTGGCACAAGAAAAGACACTCAGATCAATGGAACAGAATAGAGAACCCAGAAATGGACCCACAAACGTATGGCTAACTAATCTTTGACAAAGCAGGAAAGAATATCTGATGGAATAAAGACAGTCTCTTCAGCAAGTGGTGCTGGGAAAAATGGACAGTGACATGCAGAAAAATGAACCTGGACCACTTTCTTACAACATACACAAAAATAAACTCAAAATGGATTAAAGACCTAAATGTAAGAAAGCCATCAAAATCCTTGAGGAGAAAGCAGGCAAAAACCGCTTTGATCTTGGCCGCAGCAACTTCTTACTTAACACGTCTCCAGAGGCAAGGGAAACAAAAGCAAAAATGAACTACTGGGACCTCATCAAAATAAAAAGCTTCTGCACAGCAAAGGAAACAATCAGCAAAACTAAAAGGCAACCAACAGAATGGGAGAAGATATTTGCAAACAACGTATCAGATCTTTATCTGATACGTTTATTTGGGTTAGTATCCCAAATCTATAAAGAACCTCTCAAACTCAACACCCCAAAAACAAATAATACAGTGAAGAAATGGGCAAAAGACATGAATAGACACTTCTCCAAAGAAGACATCCAGATGGCCAACTGACACATGAAAAAATGCTCCACATCACTCATCATCAGGGAAATACAAATCAAAATCACAATGAGGGGCGCCTGGGTGGCTCAGTCGGTTAAGCGTCCGACTTCAGCTCAGGTCACGATCTCGTGGTCCGTGAGTTCAAGCCCCGCATCAGGCTCTGGGCTGATGGCTCAGAGCCTGGAGCCTGCTTCCAATTCTGTGTCTCCTTCTCTCTCTGCCCCTCCCCTGTTCATACTCTGTCTCTCTCTGTATCAAAAATAAATAAAAAACGTAAAAAAAAAAAAACAACCACAATGAGATACCATCTCACACCTGTCAGAATGGCTAACATTAACAACTCAGGCAACAACAGATGTTGGCGAGGATGCAGAGAAAGAGAATCTCTTTTGCCCTGCTGGTGGGAATGCAAACTGGTGCAGCCACTCTGGAGAACAGTGTGGAGGTTCCTCAAAAAATTAAAACTAGAACTACCCTACGACCCAGCAATTGCACTACTAGGTATCTATCCAAGGGATACAGGTGTGCTGTTTCGAAGGGGCACATGCACCCCCATGTTTATAGCAGCACTATTGACAATAGCCAAAGTATGGAAAGAGCCCAAATGTCCATTGACAGATGAATGGATAAAGAAGATGTGGTATAGCGGCGCCTGAGTGGCTCAGTCGGTTAAGCGTCTGACTTCAGCTCAGGTCATGATCTCACCGACCGTGAGTTCGAGCCCCGTGTCAGGCTCTGGGCTGATGGCTCAGAGTCTGGAGCCTGCTTCTGGTTCTGTGTCTCCCTCTCTCTCTGCCCCTCCCCCGTTCATGCTCTGTCTCTCTCTGTCTCAAAAATAAACGTTAAAAAAAAAAATTAAAAAAAGAGAAGGTGTGGTATATATATACAATGGAATATTTCTTTCTATATACAATGGAATATTACTTGGAAATCAAAAAGAATGAAATCTTGACATTTGCAACTATGTGGATGGAACTAGAGGGTATTATGCTAAGCGAAATTAGAGAAAGACAAATGTCATATGACTTCACTCATATGAGGACTTTAAGAGACAAAACAGATGAACATAAGGGAAGGGAAGCAAAAATAATATAAAAACGGGAAGGGGGACGAAACATAAGAGACTCTTAAAATATAGAGAGCAAACAGAAGGTTACTGGAGGGGTTGTGGGAGGGGGGATGGGCTAAATGGGTAAGGGGCTTAAGGAATCTGCTCCTGAAATCATTGTTGCACTGTATGCTAACTTGGATGTAAATTAAAAAAAACAAATTATATATATATATATATATATATATATATATATAAAAGAATATATATAATATATATAAAACATATATTTATATATGAAAGAATATATATATATATATATATATATATATGAAGGTCTTCCTTAAGGAAGTGAGATTTGAGTTAAGAGTTGAAAGAGCAGGGGTGCCTGGGTGGTTCAGTCAGTTGGGCGTCTGACTTCGTCTCAGGTCATGATCTCGTAGCTCGTGGGTTTGAGCTCTGTGCTGACAGCTCAGAGTCTGGAGCCTGCTTCAGATTCTGTGTCTCCCTCACTCTCTGCCGCTCCCCCACTCTCACTCGGTCTCTCTCTCTCTCAGAATAAATAAACATTAAAAGGAAATTAAAAACATAATAGGAGTTCAGGGGAAAGATTTCTTTATATATTACCTTCTAGATATCATTATATTAGGATAAACAACATTCAACTACAATCATAAACCAAAATCAAAATACTATATACAGGCCAAAATGTCCATTCTTTTCTGGTTTGGACAAATAAAAGCAAGCAAGTAAACAAACAAAAAAAGAATGATGTATACCGCTTTTCATACTATCCTTCTTTAAAAAAAGTGCTTGAAGTTCTATATATAAAGTATATTTTGCTTTCATTCCACAAATAGAAAAATATACACTTGAGAATGGAGGAAATGTAATATTAAACTACAGTTTCTTCCCTATTCTTCCAAAGTTTTAAACGTATGCTATAAACACAAAATGATGGTCAAGGCCAGAACTGAACAGAAAAGAGGGTTAATAAATCACAGGCTGATGCGGCAGAGGGAGAGGGAACTGGGCTCTTCCTGATGCAATACACAGGCCTAAGGTCTTTAGCCCCTTTTGTGAAATTCAAAGAACTGTTCTTCATCCCACCTAAGGTTAAAAGCTTCACCTCTCCCACACTGTCTTAGCATTGCTCCAAAAGGTTCCTTCTGATGTCCCTGGGGGTTATGTGGCAGGCCTCACACACACTCCGTGACCATCACACCTGCCCCTACAGCTTTTACCAATGGCTCTACACCAATGACTCCCTTAATACCTAGAACAACACAAGGCTCTCGGGACAGCTCTCAATAAATTCTTGTCGAATGAATGAATGAATGCGTATCTTCTTTTCTAAGAAAAGTTCTACTTACGTTAGCTTATGGGCTTCTCTCTGTATTTCCTAGAATATTAACAATCTCAGGGCAGCTGGGTGGCTCAGTTGGTTGAGTGTTCAACTTTGGCTCAGGTCACGATCTCAGGGTTCGTGAGTTCGAACCCCATATTGGGCTTGCTGCTGTCAGCACAGAGACTGCTTCGGATCCTCTATCCACCTCCCCCCCCCCACTTCTACCCTTCCCCTGCTCATGCATGCTTGCTCGCTCTCTCTCTCGCTCTTTCTCAAAAATAAACATTTATTTATTTTTATTTAAAAAAATTTTTTAACATTTATTTATTTCTTGAGACAGAGAGAGACAGAGCATGAACGGGGGAGGGTCAGAGAGAGGGAGACAGAGAATCTGAAGCAGGTTCCAGGCTCCGAGCTGTCAGCACAGAGCCCGACACAGGGCTCGAACTCACGGACTGTGAGATCATGACCTAAGCCAAAGTCGGATGCTTAACCGACTGAGCCACCCAGGCGCCACTCAAAAAATAAACATTTAAAAACCTCACCACTGGAAAATCTACTAATTTGTTCTCTGATTATTCATTCTATTCTACCTTTTTTCCTGAGTAAGAGAAATACATAACATATATTTTTAGCTGGGCATCTATCTGCCCAGAAGAAAAATAACATTTTTCAGCCTCTTTTGTAGCTAGTTATATTACTAAATTCTGGACAATGGAATATAAACTAAGGAATTATGAGCGGCTTTCCAGAAATATCATTCAAGGAGAAATGTCGTCCTTCCCTTCTCTTTTTGCCTCCTTGACAGCTGGAATGCAGCTTTGATAATTAAAGCCAGAGTCTTCCTGACCCCGAGGTGATGGAAGCCACACAACAATACGAAAGAGGCCTGGATCCTAGACACTGTGTCCACTTCCTGACTCATACTTGTGGGAAAAGTAAAGTTCTGTCCTCCAGAGCACTATTATTTTGGGGTTCCTTCACCCACACTTGGAACTTAATCCTAACTGATGCATCTTCTACACAATTCTCCATATTCTCCCCTTCTTATCAAGTTCATTCTCCTTTAAGATTATGGTCAGATTATTCTTCCGGCTCAAGAGCTTGAATAGTCCTCTACTGACTACAAGAACAAGTCTCTTTGTTCAAAACCCTGCAGCATCACTCCACAAACTTCATCCAACTACTTTACCTCCACACCTGGGTTGATGTAATTTATACCTGCTTTGTTGACCACAAAACTGCTTTGTGCAATTAACTGAAAAACTCCAGGCACGGTATTTAAAAGGAATACGGTAAGCAGAAAAAGATTCGGAAAAACAGTCCATGTCAAACCTTTCGCATACCTTCTGCATAATTTTACATAACCTCATGTTCATCCACTTACCCATTCATTTGATATTTATTGAGTGTGTCCTCTGGACAAGGAATTAACAAGATGGGCTGAATTAAAAGTCAATCAAGATATACTATCCTTGTGAAGCTATAAATACAACGAAGAGCCACATATGAATAACCTTAATATCACAGTGGTCTGTAAAAGTAAGCATGAAATAAGAGAAGAACTGGGAGAGCCAGTAATGGAAGACAAACAACACTTCTAGCTCGGTCAGGAAAGGTTTCCTAGCAAGAAGAAAAGATGCTAGCGTCTGAGCTCTGATATGAAGGGCTGTTTGCATGTGCAAGCAAACACAGCCTGCTGTATTCATATTTCTTGTGTCTGCTCTACAGAGTATTTCTGCCTCTTTTGCTGTCAGATTGATACTTTTCCTTTGTTGATCCTGCGGTCAGCAGACCTGCCTAAAGTCTCTCTGTCAAATACAATTTTTGTCGCATCCTAGGTGAACTGTTACAAGATATCAGTGCGTGCACCTTTAACCCCACCCCTTTCGGTGACGATGCATTTTACCAAAACTAAAAGCGTCAGAAATCAGTGTTTCTCCCATCTATCTGCAAATGAATGAATTCAAGAATATTGAGAAAAACAATCAGGAAAATGATCTTTTCTGGGGTACTAATTTACATCAAGACTGTAGGCAACTGCCAAAGAATTAAGAGGGATTTGAAATGTTCTCCATAAAAATTCTACTTCATTCACAGGTAAAACAAATTTTATGATGAGCTTAGATTTGTATAACAGAAAAGAATGAGGGAAAGGATGGTCATGATGAAAAACTACCACGTGCAGAATGCTATCCACCTTGTATGCATTATGTCACTTAGTCCTCTAAACAATTCAGTGAGGTAGGTCATTTCGTCTCCACTTTATAGTTAAGGAAAGAGTTGTAGAGAGATTAAGAGATGACGTGGGACTACAATTATATAACCCAAACCCCAATCTCTCTTAACCACTAAATGATGAGTTATATGTATTTACATAAAGTCAAAGATAATTAGACTTTCATCAGAATATACAATACTGATCTTGAATAAAGAACCTTAAAACATCTTTTATTCTTTCACACAACGTTAAGCAATTATTACGCACCGAGGACTGTGTTGGGACTCGTGTGACAGAACCATTCTAAACGTGGCAGTTTTCTATAGAACTGGGAATTGTACTTCCTAAACTTTGAAAATTCACCTATTTAATTTTCTTAAGTTGCACTACAGCTTACATTAATTTTGGAGATAAAATGTTTTTTTACTGGAGATATTTTTTATTTGGAGATAAAAAGTTTATTTATTTTGAGAGCAAGAGGCAGAGAGATTGAGAAAGAGGGAATCCCAAGTAGGATCCACACTGTCAGCACAGAGCCTGACACAGGGCTTGAAGCCATGGGCCGTGAGATCATGACTTGAGCCGAAACCAAAAGTCAGATGCTTAAGTGACTGAGCCTCCCAGGTGCCCCTGGAGATAAAATGTTATGTATTATTTATTATCTGCTATGTAATCATTGGTCCTGAACTAATTTCAAAAGTCATACTGTACTATATAGTTCTACTTAGTATGTTCCAATTTAAAGTGTCAAATATCCATCCCACCACCCTTCATGGTTTTTATAGATTAGAACAGTGGTATTTTGTCGGTTTCACAGATAATGTAATACAGAGAACTATCCTACCCCCAAAAAACATACATTCCAAACCTAAATAGAAAGTTCAAGGGATTGACAGTCCTCCTTGGGCTCCTTATCGGCTGAAAGATAAGTTTTAAAAAGCCCCAGATCAAAATTTAGGCTCTTGGAGAACCTGGTTGGCTAGTTGGTGGAGCATGTGACCCTTGATCTCAGGGTTGTGAGTTCGAGCCCCAAGTTGGGTGTAGTGATTACTTACCAATAAGATCTTTAGAAAAATAAAAATAGGGGCACCTGGGGTAGCTCAGTCAGTTGAGCATCTGACTTTGGCCTATGGCATGATCTCACCCTTCCTGGGTTCAAGTCCCTGTTGGGCTCTGTGCTGACAGCTCAGAACCTGGAGCCTGCTTCAGGTTCTGTGTCTCCTCTCTCTGCCCCTCTCCCACTTGTGCTCAGTCTCTCCCTCCCTCCCTCTCTCTCAAAAATAAACATTAGAAAAATAATAGTAAAATAAAATAAAATTTAGGCTCTTAACATTAGTTGAAAATAGGTATCTTCAAGGTTTTATCTGCTCTTACCAAACAGAAAATGCTCTTCCCTTAAAAGTTATAGACTAGAAGGAATCTTAGGGGTGACAAAGTGCCACATTCATTTTAGAGATAAGGAGGTGAAGCATCACAGTCAGTGACTTGCTACAAACCAGAGGCAGTACCATAATTTCTAGGCCTCACTCCCTCTGCTCTACCAGGAATACCAGGGCATCCCTCAGGACTAGAATTTCTTCTCTACAATCCCTGAGGAAAATGAGAATTTCACACATAAATGAGGCCAGATCCATGTTGGGTATTTCATGCACAGATAGAATAATTTGTCAAATGAACCAGAAAACACCTCTTAAATCTTGAGAAAATCCTCAAAGTAAAGCTATAGAATTTTCAAATCACAGGGTACTTGAAGCACTGAGGGCTTTAGTTCTATACATACTTTCCGAACATTAAACAAGCATATATGCAGAGGCGACTGGGTGGTTGCTGGTTAAGGGTTAGACTTCAGCTCAGGTCATGATCTCACAGTTCGTGGATTGGAGCCTCATGTCGGTTGTCTGCACTATCAGCACAGAACCTCCTTTGGATCCTCTGTCTCCCTCTTTCTCTGCCCCTCCCTCTCCCCTGCTGCCCCTACTCTCTCTCTCAAAAATAAATAAATATTAAAAAAAAAAACAAGCATTAGGGAATAAAATTACTTTTACATTAAAATATTTTGATCCTTTAAAAATAACCTGATTAATTTGACTCAATATTTGACACCACCATTTGTCAGAAAGAATTTGGGCCATGTTTTAATTACAAGTTAATTTAAGGTTTGTAAAGCCGGTTTTTTTTATTTTATTAGTTTTTAATATATGAAATTTATTGTCAAATTGGTTTCCATACAACACCCAGTGCTCATCCCAACAGGTGCCCTCCTCAATGCCCATCACCCACCCTCCCCTCCCTCCCACCCCCAACAACCCTCAGTTCATTCTCAGTTTTTAAGAGTCTCTTACGGTTTGGCTCCCTCCCTCTCTAACTTGTTTTTTCCCTTCCCCTCTCCCAGGTCTTCTGTTAAGTTTCTCAGGATCCACATAAGAGTGAAAACATATGGTAGCTGTCTTTCTCTGTATGACTTATTTCACTTAGCATCACACTTTCCAGTTCCATCCACGTTGCTACAAAGGGCCATATTTCATTCTTTCTCATTGCCACGTAGTATTCCATTGTGTATATAAACCACAATTTCTTTATCCATTCATCAGTTGATGGACATTTAGGCTTTTTCCACAATTTGGCTATTGTTGAGAGTGCTTAAAGCTGATTTTTTTATGGCATGTAAGAAACTTGAATAACCCGACAGACATGATTTATGCTATCAAAGTACAGAGAGTTAGAAAGAGTGTATCACTAATCATATCTGAAAGATAAATATGTAACACAATAAACATGCAAACAAATTATTTCACAGTAAGAGTATACCACAATTAACAACTTTCAATCTTGCATGAAGGAAAATAATATACCAATATATATACCTTTTGTATATAGCTATCCTTTCCAGAGTACTTACCATTTAAAAGTGATATATTAAATAGTTTATATGTTTTATGCTATTTAATCGCCAGGAAAAAACTTATGGAATATTATGTTTTTTTATAGAAAAGGAAATCAAAGGTCAATTTTTTAGTAAGTGATTTGCCCAAGACTACACAGAAAGCAAGCTGGAAGGCAGGATTTGAACCTACACCTGATTCAAAGCTTTAACTTCTATGGTAGAACTCAGGGACTGGCAAACTTTCTGGAAAAAGATAGTACATATTTTAGGCTTTGTGGGCTCTATGGTTTCTAATGCAATTAATGAATTCTGCTGTTTTTTATTTTCTTAAAATTTTTAAAAAATATTTATTTATTTTTGAGAGAGACAGAGCACGAGTGGGGGAGGGGCAGAGAGAGAGGGAGACACAGAATCTGAAGCAAGTTCCAGGTTCCGAGCTGTCAGCACAGAGCCTGACGTGGGGCTCGAACCCACGAACTGTGAGATCATGACCTGAGCCGAAGTCAGACGCTTAACCGACTGAGCCACCCAGGTGCCCTGAATTCTGTTTTTTAAAGTTCAAAAGCACTAGAGACAATATATAAATTAATGGGTATGGCCATATTCCAAAAACACTTCTTACAGAAACATGCAGGAGGTCAAATCTGGCCCATAGGCTGTAGTTTGCTGAATCCTGGAATAAATGATTCATTTTAAATAAGCTCACCCTCACCAAAAGTTTGCTAGTTACGAAGTGAAAAGGCTGCTAATTTTACCTATTTGATCAAGAAACTATCCCGTTAGCTTGCCCTGAACATGTTAACAATGCATAAATCATATTACAGATTTGTTCAGAAACCACTGAAGCAGCACACAAAATGATTTAAAACAAACAAACAAACAAAGACTGAGAGCAGGAAAATAAACTCATCTACCCCATTATTCTACTTCCTACTCTCCCCAAGTATACAAATTCCTCATAAGAACTTCTTTACAATTATTGAAAAAATTTTTTTCTAAGAAAAACCAATGTTCCACTGGGAGAAAATGTCCTTTCCTTACATACTATCATTGCACACTATGTAGTCTATAAAAAGAACCTTCTAAGTAATACATGTAGATGATAGAATAATTTCATCTTCTTTGGTGAGCCACTGTTCCAAGAGAATGCTCCCTTTATAAATTGAATAGACTTGGCCATTCTCTCATGAATATTCATTAGGTTACATGCAAAAATGTCTTTTTCCACATTCAAAGAACATTTACTGAACGTCTACAATGACCTTAGCTTTGGCAATAGAGGAAACAGATGCGTGAAGACCTAACCCCAACACAGCACCATAAGCACGTGAAGAGCCATATTCACACATGGAAAGCGATTATTTAGGCATTAACTGAAAGAAGCAAGAGCACAGACATATGAAAGTTATAGATTCCCCAGGGACTAAAGAATGAGAAGCCAGATTCTGTAGGTTCTGTGACCTGTGAAAGCACAGATTATCTACTTGCCAAAATGATTCTTCTTGAAGAACAATCAAAAAAGAGGACTAAGCAACTTGCGAATTATTATATAAATGAGCCTTGGCAATCAATCAAATCCATTGTCTGTCATTTGAAGAACCAAAGCCTTTAACTTAATTTTGCACAGGAGCAGAGAGCCGTTTTCAGAGATTTCCCATGACACAGATGAACAGCCATAACCAGTATAATTTTGTTATTAGACTATCACTATGTGCGTGTTTAATCCCTGCAGGTATACTCAAGACCTCTCCAAGAAATATCAGATGTATTCAAGCAAACGCTTAGATGGGAAGCTAGGAAACAATCCATCAGATATAAATTTTTAAAAAACTTTTATACCTCATGATCTTTTGCTTTATGAAGCTGAAAGTTGCTACCTTCTCATTCCCAGCAAGCTCTTAAATCTGCACTGGCTTTTGAAATACTCATGGGAGCAGATATTGAAAATCTGAAGCAGATATAGGCAACACAGAGCCAAAACCCCAATGCAATTCAAAACACTTACCAAAGTGCTAATACATTTCCATGTCACCTAGGATGAACCTGAAGTTACTGAATCACTCAAAATACAATTTTTTAGAAATTCCATCTAAGTATCTGATCAACCTTAGATACTTACCCATTTCCTTCTGGTTAGTGTCAAGAGACTTGTTATTTCTTTTCCAAATGTAGAAATTGTCCAGTAATGGAAGAGAAATTTGTTTATGCTCGGAAGCCTGATTCATGCTGTGCAGTGTGTGATGCCACAGTGATGTGTACCCTAACGACTAATGGCACACCTCCATTACTGTATTTTTCCCCAATTCAGCTTCATTTGGTTTGTGACTTTTTCTTTTAAATTGGAACTTTCAATATTAAAATGTGGTTTGCTGAAGAATACAGTGAACACTTTTCGGAATTAGGAATGTCAGCATGCTTTTGTTTTGTTTCGGAATTTGAATTACATGTCTACCTACCCAATTACTGAAAAAGAGGAGAGTAATCAATTTGTCTTTGCCAATGGAATGAACTATTTCACAAGATCCTTGAAGATGTGTTAAAACTAAGTAAAAGTACAGGCTTTGGAGTCATCTAGACCTCATCAATAAAATGATGAGACATTAAGAAAGAAACTTATAGGGGCGCTTGGGTGGCTTTGACAGCTCAGAGGCTGGAGCCTGCCAGGATTCTGTCTCCCCCTCTCTCTGCCCCTCTCCTGCTCATGCTCTGTCTCTCTCTGTCTCTCAAAAATAAATAAAAACCATTAAACATTTTTAAAAAAGGAAGAAATTTATAAAATAATATGGATTGAAGACAATAATGTACATAAAGCAGTTAGCCCAGTGCCTGGAACATAAGTACTGAAAAACTTTAAGAAAGGAAACTACAAATTTTATTTTGACTAGTCTAAAATGTGATTTCCATGGGTGAGCTACCACTAATTTCCATTTCAGGAAATAATACATTTGTGACCTTTCAGTTCTAAAATTCTTACTCCTCTGAAACCTGGTCTTACTTTGTCCTTTCTGCTTTCCTGCTTGTAACACTCCTTTGCCTGAGTGGACTCCCATGTCTGGAGCTGCCATCTTCCTGCCGATCCCACCAACTTCTCAACCTCAGGTTCTTCCAGAGGGCCTTGCAGTGAATTTGTGTCTCTCCCTGCATACATCCTCTCTTTTTAGGAAGATTATAACCCTCTTGAAGGCAGAAGCCCCATTAGTGTATTTTTCCCCTTAGTCTTAGGAAGCTCTTAGAGCTCCAAAAATTTGTCATATCATTATAGTAACTGAGGTTATGCCATACTTCCACCAACCCATGAATAAAGCACTCTAACCTTTCTAGAAAAGGAGTTTCACTATCTACAACAAGGGAAATAATAAGACTGACTTGGCACAGATACATTCAGAATATACAATGTGAATTCTTCACACTACGTAAGTATCTTAGAGTCCTGTCAAAGCATACATGTAAAGGAAAAGAGATAAAGTGAATATTTGCAAAAACAAGTACGTAACTATCTAACTAAGAAAATACAATCAAAAATAGAAACGATATTTCTTACGTTCCCTCCCCACTGTTCTCACCAAAAAAAGAGGTAGTTTTCTCCAAAACACACTTTTAAATGATACTTAATTTTTGATACACTACCTTCCTAATTTAAATTATAATACTCTCTTTGTTCAACATTGGATCAATTTAAATGATGAACAGTTAACCTATACTCATATATGCAAACAAGAAATATTTTCAAGTGGCCTGTTTTAAAACCACTTATATCAAAGCAACATGCACTCATTTAAAATAACATGTTTCCATGGGTGCCTGGCTGGCTCAGTTGGTAGAGCTTGAGATTCCTGATCTTGGGGTTGTGGATTTGAACCCCACACTGGGTGTGGAGACTACTTAAAAAAAAAAAAATCCAGACAAACAATGATTCCAAGCAAGTACAAAAAAAAAAAAAAAAAAGAAGTAAATTCTCTGCAGACTGAAGCCTCATCTTTTATTTATCAACTTATGTATAACTATTTGTAAAATATGCCAAAAAGACACATGAAATAGAAGGATGCTTTTTCAAATTAACTGAATACAGAGTAGTGAACATAATATAAAGACAATTACAAAGCATTTAAATACTCTGGAGTTAAATGTATATATACATTGAAAGGTAAAAAGAAACATTAAATAAATGCTGAATATATTTGTTATGTAAATCACGAACAATTAATCCTGAGCAGGAGCACTAGAAAAGGAACTTATATTTAACACACAAATATATGTCTACTTAAGAGGCACATTTATAGTTAATAACAAAAAATATTTTCATATATTATTTGAATAAAATGCAAAAGACACAGAAATTCCTACCGACTAGACATATTCTGTGCAATTTCTGGAAAACTCACTGTGGGGATTCTTGAGGGTTCTACTGTGGTTTATGAAGCCAGACAGCAGCAACTTTAAGTTGGTGAGATAGAGATTAAGAAAATTATCAGGGGTGAGAGATCACTCTGAGGACACTAAGCACACATGTATTTTTAATCTGGAGAAACCGATTTTTAAAATGACACTTCCTAAAATAAAAGGAACATGAGCAAATTGTTCCAGAGAGTCTGAAGAAAAGCAAGTAGGGTCCACCAATGTTCAGGATCATTCCTATAGCTGCCTTGTCAATACAAGTTTGAGAAGTAGTATTAAAAAGATGACCTTCTGACAAATGAAACCAGTTCCAACTATAAAATAAAAAGAAACAATCAGGACAGTTGTCACTACAGGGAATCTGTGACGCATCCTTTTAAGGGCTATAACATTTCCTCCAAATCAAAATCACAAACTTGGATAGTAAATAGCACAAGACTCCAACACTGAGATCTTCAGAAATTGTATTTTAGGCGAAAGAAAAGTTCTTGCTCAATTATTTTCACAGCATAGCCAAGGATAAGGTCTGCTAGCTTAAATCAGGTATGCAGCATATATCCTGCTGTTGCAGTAGAAATAACCTAATTTGCGTGTGCACTGCTGAAAAGAAAAAGCCATAATGTGATGTCTAACTCTTTTGAGTTTACAGTTGTCTCCCTTAGGTAATAATGCTTAGGCAGGAAGATCCCCCTATTATGTCTAAAATATTCCACATCTTACTTGGATAAAAAGCTCTGTTAAATTAATTTTCTAGAAATCAAGCAAAAACATAGACATAGAGTACCCTATTGTATGAGATTATATTGTAGCAATGATTTCAAGAACTATGTGTTAACAGGGAAGTCCCTGATAATACTTCCAAGTGCTGAGCCCCCACCCCTAATGAATGTGAACTTGTAGGTTTAGACGAATGGGACTTCGATCACAATTAGCAAATATTATTTACGATGCTAGTTTACAATTTAGAAAAAGCAGCCTTTTGTTTACTACTAGGATTCCTTAACGATATTCTACTTCCATCTCTAACAAAATGCTGAATGGTCAGTTTTTAAAAATTAATCAGAATAACCTTGTTCTAATGTAAATCATCTTCCTTTTTGATTATGGCGAAGTCACAAATAACAACAACAATAATAAGTGTCCAGGAGATCTACTTCTCAATTACGAGTCTGAAAGGAGAGGCTACTACATGAACACGGTGTTAAGAATTTTGGCACTGAAACTCACTAGTATATCCTTGACAGTCTGATAAACTGCTCCACTTTTCAATAACATTACCGGGAAAATTCCAGCTACAATACACAGGAAAGGAAATTTGTAGAGGTTTCTTTCTAACATACAATTACCTTGCACATTCATATGTACCCTCACTCTCTCACTAAAGATAAATGCCTTAGCTTACTATTGTTCAAACCTTTAAAACAACATTCTGCACCAACACTAAAACAGCTTAAGACTGCATTCCACAAGAGCCACAGATCACAGAGGCACAGATATCTTACCTGGGAAACCCCCTTGGACCATTGCTGTACCAGTGTTCCCTTCAGGGTATCTGCATTCCTGATAAACATTCAGTGCTGGAAGCAGCTGAAATCCTCACCAGACTCTGTCCTCTCTCTTCTGTCGACCTTGGGCCTATTTTTTCTCCCCCTCAGGTTTTATTCTCCTTTAGGGCAAGTTGTCAGTCTATTTCTATCATGAGAAGCAATCAATTAAGCTAATTTCAAGCGACCACTCAAGCTACCAGTCACATCTGTCAGTAGGTAGAAGCTGCCTGGAAAAGTATGCCGGGAGAAGCAAAATCCCTGGTTTCCCACATCTGACCCTCAGATGCTTCACACTGCCGATTGTGGCACTCAGTTACCCTGCTCACATCGGGATGATTGCTCTGTTCCAGAGCAGGAGGCAATATAAACACGACCGTTTATTTTGTGGCCAGCTTCAATTAATATCACTTTAATGACCCCGTTTTCCTGCTGAGAAATAGTGCAGCGCATTAGTTGCATCTTTCGAATGCAGATTAAAAGGAAACTGTGGTGGATTTTAGCCCATCTGAAGTGAATGAAAACAGTCATCAACTTACTCTCTCCTTCTTGCTCACATCACTGAATCATTTTTATAACAAAGAAACTGGTGAACCGTACTGAACATGTGGTATCCCTAGTGAGATTCATTTGTGTCTCAGTAACGTTTTAAATGTGCAGTAAAGATTCTGTTTAAGCAGTCAGGTCTTAAAGTTACCTTTCAGGGGTAAATGTATTAAAAATGTATCAAAAAAAATAGAAGCTTCAGAAAAATCATTAGAAAAATGGTTGTAGTTTCTTAAACTTTTTTTTTTTTTTTTTAAATGCCTCCTTGCGTCCCCTCCTCCTTCCCATCCCCAGCACACCAGGACAGAATCAAGTAACTGCAATTACTTCATGATTATCTATTAAGTACTATAGGGTTCTCTAACCTTTCTTTGTAAACTGTAGAATACCTGATCACCTCTCATGTGGATGAGTAATATTAAAATCCAGAACACCTGAACATAATTTAAATGCTTCTCAAAAGATCTTAAACAATATAATTTTTTATTTATAATTACAATAAATGCATCTCAATTCTATCAAGGGCTGGAGCTTTGGGAGTTTTCAGAACAAAAAATCCACTAAAGTAGAAAGCGATGTTCACCAGTCTCCATCATAGGACCGGAATAAGAATTCTACTTATTTCACTTAATTAGAAAGATAAAGCGTTCAGAAAAGGATGATTAACTACAGGAAATGAGAAAAAGAATTTACATAAAACTAAAAAGTTAAAACTTGGCCTTTATTTCTTAATCTTTCCTATTTTGCATCAAAACCAAGAAACAAAACAAAGGAGGGAGCAAATAAATCCACAGATCTAATAAAAAGAACACGTAAATACTGCTAGAAGCCACTAATGAATGCTGTTTGCCTATTTGAAGTGATCATTCTTAACATTCCTTAAATCCCAGATAATAATTGCTGTTGATTGTAGTGACATCTATTGGCAAGGTAGAGATCAACTACAGAGTCCACAACAATACCAAAAAAAAAAAAAAAAAAAGCAAAACAAAAATTTAAACCAAAATCTACTAGTTGCTCAATAAATCTCTGGTGACCATGAGTCTACTTCATGTTAAAAATTGGCAATGGTGTGAACAGGAAAGCACCAGAAGGGAAAGCTTAAATATGGCCCTGAACATCAAATGAGACCTACATTCTATTCTTGACCTCACAATAACAAATTTTGTGACTCTGGGCAAATTAATTACTCTGGGGCAAGGGGTGTCTTACGATTCTTAACTGTAAAATTAGACCAGATGAATTTTAGGGTTCTCAAATCCCAGCACTGTCAAGGAAGACACGAACACACTTTAATTCTATTCTTCAAAGTAATTTGCTATTTGATTGCCCTCCTCCTTTAACATAGATCTTTTCATAGTAAGTTTTCATTATCCTTTACAAATGAGATTCGTTTAAAAAAAATTTATTTAGATATAATTGACTTTATCACATTATATTAGTTTTAGGTATACAACAATGATGTGGTTTATATATATATTGCAAGGTGACCATAACAATAAATCTAGTTAACATCTATCATCATACATTGTTACATTTTCTTGTGATAAAAACTTTAAAGATCTACTCTTAGCAACTTTCAAATATACCATACAGTATTGTTAACTATAGTCACCACACTGTACATTACCTCCCTAGGACTCACTTATTTTATAGCTGGAAGCTTGTATCTTTTATTTTATTTTATTTTATTTTATTTTATTTTATTTTATTTTATTTTTATATTTTATTATTTTTTTATTTTTTCAATATATGAAGTTTATTGTCAGATTGGTTTCCATACAACACCCAGTGCTCATCCCAAAAGGTGCCCTCCTCAATACCCATCACCCACCCCCCATCAACCCTCAGTTTGTTCTCAGTTTTTAAGAGTCTCTTATGCTTTGGCTCTCTCCCACTCTGACCTCTTTTTTTTTTTTTCCTTCCCCTCCCCCACGGGTTTCTGTTAAGTTTCTTAGGATCCACATAAGAGTGAAAACATATGGTATCTGTCTTTCTCTGTATGGCTTATTTCACTTAGCATAACACTCTCCAGTTCCATCCATGTTGCTACAAAGGACCATATTTCATTCTTTCTCATTGCCACGTAGTACTCCATTGTGTATATAAATCACAATTTCTTTATCCATTCATCAGTTGATGGACATTTAGGCTCTTTCCATAATTTGGCTATTGTTGAGAGTGCTGCTATAAACATTGGGGTACAAGTGCCCCTATGCATCAGTACTCCTGTATCCCTTGGGTAAATTCCTAGCAGTGCTACTGCTGGGTCATAGGGTAGGTCTATTTTTAATTTTTTGAGGAACCTCCACACTGTTTTCCAGAGTGGCTGCACCAATTTGCATTCCCACCAACAGTGCAAGAGGGTTCCCGTTTCTCCACATCCTCTATAGTCTCCTGATTTGTTCATTTTGGCCACTCTGATTGGCGTGAGGTGATATCTGAGTGTGGTTTTGGTTTGTATTTCCCTGATGAGGAGCGACGTTGAGCATCTTTTCATGTGCCTGTTGGCCATCCGGATGTCTTCTTTAGAGAAGTGTCTATTCATGTTTTCTGCCCATTTCTTCACTGGGTTATTTGTTTTTCGGGTGTGGAGTTTGGTGAGCTCTTTATAGATTTTGGATACTAGCCCTTTGTCCGATATGTCATTTGCAAATATCTTTTCTCATTCCGTTGGTTGCCTTTCAGTTTTGTTGGTTGTTTCCTTTGCTGTGCAGAAGCTTTTTATCTTCATAAGGTCCCAGTAGTTCATTTTTGCTTTTAATTCCCTTGCCTTTGGGGATGTGTCAAGTAAGAAATTGCTATGGCTGAGGTCAGAGAGGTCTTTTCCTGCTTTCTCCTTTAGGGTTTTGATGGTTTCCTGTCTCACATTCAGGTTCTTTATCCATTTTGAGTTTATTTTTGTGAATGGTGTGAGAAAGTGGTCTAGTTTCAATCTTCTGCATGTTGCTGTCCAGTTCTCCCAGCACCATTTGTTAAAGAGACTGTCTTTTTTCCATTGGATATTCTTTCCTGCTTTGTCAAAGATTAGTTGGCCATACGTTTGTGGGTCTAGTTCTGGGGTTTCTATTCTATTCCATTGGTCTATGTGTCTGTTTTTGTGCCATGTATTTTTTTATTTTAAATGTTTTTTTTTTAAGTTTATTTTTCTTTATTTTTGAGAGACAGAGATAGAGAGCAAGCAAGGGAGGAGCAAAGAGAGAAAGAGAGAGAGGGAGACAGAACCCCAACCAGGCTCCGTGCTATCAGCGCAGAGCCTGATGTGGGGCTATAACTCTTGAACAACCAGATCATGACCTAAGCCGAAATTAAGAGTCAGACGCTTAACCCACTGAACCACCAGGCATCCATTTTATTTTATTTTTTTAAGTAGGCTTCACACCCAGTGTGGAGCCCAACTCGGGGCTTGCACTCTCAACCTTGAAATCAAGACCTGAGCTGAGATCAAGTCGGATGTTTAACTGAATGAGCCACCCAGGTGCCCTATGGAAGCTTGTACTTTTACAATTTTAAACTCCTTCACCCACAAATGTGATTTTTCAATTTAAAATTATATTTGGGGCACCTCGATGGCTCAAATAAGTGTCTGACTTCAGCTCAGGTCATGATCTCGCGGTTCACGAGTTCGAGCCCTGCACTGGGCTCTGTGCTGTCAGTGCAGAGCCCACTTTGGATCCTCTGTCTCCCTTTCTCTCTGCCTCTCTCTCTCTCTCTCCCCCTCTCAAAAATAAATATTTAAAATTATATTTAACTTTGAAATAATTTTAACAGGTTTTATTTAATATAATACATTAAATTCACCCACTGCAAGCATATACTTCAATGATTTTCAGTCAACTTACAGACATGAGCAACTCTCACCACAATCCAGCTTTAGAGCATTTCCACTACCTCAACAAATTCGATGAAGCCCAATCCCAGCCCCAAATCTAGGCAACGAATGACCTGCTTTTTATAGCTATAAATTTGTTTTTTATAGACATTCTATATAAAACTTTTTTTTTAATTTTTTTTAACGTTTATTTATTTTTGAGACAGAGAGAGACAGAGCTTGAATGGGGTAGGGTCAGAGAGAGAGGGAGACACAGAATCTGAAACAGGCTCCAGGCTCCGAGTTGTCAGCACAGAGCCTGACGCGGGGCTCGAACTCACAAACTGCGAGATCATGACCTGAGCCGAAGTCAGACACCCAACCGGCTGAGCCACCCAGGCGCCCCTGGATATTCTATATAAATGGAATCTTATAGTATATAGTCTTTTGCACTGGGTTTCCTTTACTTTGCATAATGGTATATATAAGTATTTTGCTTTTTTTAACTTTTTTTCTACTGTATGGATATTCAACACTATGTTTCTCTACTAGTTGATGGACACTTGGCTATGTCCAATTTTGAACTATTATGACTAACACTACAATTAATATACTTGTAGGAGTCTTGTGTGGACATAGGTTTTCATTTCTGTTGGATATATACCTAGAAGTAGAATTGCTAGATTGTATGGTAAACTTATATTTAACTTTTTAAGAAATGACCAAACTGTTTTCTAAAATGGTATACCGTTTTACATTCCCACCAGCAGTGTATTAGGGTTCTAGTTGTAGAGTTTTTTTTTTTTTTTTTTTAATTAAAATCTTGTGAAGGGGCACCTGTGTGTGGCTCAGACAGTTAAGCATCTGACTTCGGCTCAGGTCATTATCTTGTGGTTGGTGAGTTCGAGCTCTGCATTGGGTTAGTGCTGACAGCTCAGAACCTGGAGCCTGCTTCAGATTTTGTGTCTCCCTCTTTCTACCCCTCCCTACTTGTCTCTCTCTCTGTCTCAAAAATAAAAATAAAATATTAAAAAAATTAAAATAATTCTTATGAATGTGTTGTGGTTTTAATCTGCATTTCTCTAATAATTAGTAATGTTGGGCATTTTTATGTGCTTCTTAGCCATCTATAGATCTTTAGTTGAAATGTCATTTCAGTTTTGTACATTTTAAAAAATTGCGTTGCTGGTTTTCTTATTGAGTTGTAAGACAAAATGGTTTTTCTCTTCCAAGCAAACATATTTTGTTATACAAAATTCAAGTGGATTAAGTAAAGTTGAAAGGACAAGATTTTTCTCAAAACTCCCCTCTCAAAGGAGTTAGTATACATGATTTTGTACTTTTTTCAATTAAAAAATACTAGGGGTTCTGCAAAATTCAGCTTTGGCTGTAAAATTTTACTAAACTGCTATTAGGTACTGGCTTCAAGAAGGCCAAAGATCTGAAAGACACTCAGCATTCAGGCCCCTCTGAACCCATGCAGGATCAGTGATTCTGGGCATGGATTAACAATAGAAAATAAACTGTGTATTAATGGCAATAATTCAAACAAGGTTGCCGTTTTTGATTTACTGTTAATTCCTAGGTTAAAATTCTTGATGTAACTGAGACTGGAACATTTCTTTGTATGCCTGAAATGTTCAAATTCTCTTGATTAATTGAAGTACAAATGTTCATCACTGTAAGAGTAACATACCACAGATAATTAAAGATGGGGGTGAAAGCTGCTAACATTTTGATTTAAAAATAAAAATTGTGGGGGATACCTGGGTGGCTCAGTTGATCAAGTGTCCAACTCTTGGTTTTGGCTCAGGTCATGATTTCAGATTGTGAGATTGAGCCCCACATCAGGCTCTGTGCCGACAGCACGGAGCCTGCTTGGGATTCTCTCTCCATGGCTCCCCAGTTTGTATGAGTATGCTCTCTCTCAAATAAATAAACTTTTTAATTAAAAAAAATTAAAAAGGGGCGCCTGGGTGGCGCAGTCGGTTAAGCGTCCGACTTCAGCCAGGTCACGATCTCGCGCTCCGCGAGTTCGAGCCCCGCGTCAGGCTCTGGGCTGATGGCTCAGAGCCTGGAGCCTGCTTCCGATTCTGTGTTTCCCTCTCTCTCTGCCCCTCCCCCGTTCATGCTCTGTATCTCTCTGTCCCAAAAATAAATAAACGTTGAAAAAAAATTTTTTTTTTAAATTAAAAAAAAATTTAATGTTTATTTATTTTTGACAGAGAGAGAGAGAGAGAAACAGAGCATGAGCAGGGGAGGGGCAGAGAGAGAGGGAGACACAGAATCCAAAGCAGGCTCCAGCCTCTGAGCTGTCAGCACAGAGCCCGACGCGGGGTTCAAACTCACAGACCGCGAGATCATGACCTGAGCCAAAGTCGAAGTTGGACGCTCAACCGACTGAGCCACCCAGGCACCCCTTAATTACAAAATTTTTAAAGGTTGGGGCACCTGAGTGGCTCAGTCGGTAACAGTCCAACTTTGGCTCAGGTCACGATCTCACGGTCTGTGGGTTCAAGCCCCGTGTCAGGCTCTGTGCTGACGGCTCAGAGCCTGGATCCATCCTGCTTCGGATTCTGTGTCTCCTCTCTCTGTCCCTCCCATGCTCATGTTCTCTGTCTCTCAATAATAAATAAACATTAAAAAAATTTTTCTTAAATAAAATTTTTAAAGGTTAAATAGGAAAATATATTAAAAATTAATGTTAATATTAAAAGAATTAACTCTACAGAGAGCACTATAACTTTTGTGAATCAACAAATGTTTATAAATATTTAAATACTACAAGGCAGAATAAGAGAGATTAAGTCATGTTATAAGCTTTGTAGGACTGTTTGGAAAACTATCACTCATACTAAACAAAGTAATCTTTAAAAGCTAGATTTTTAGTTTTTAAATTCCATTTGGGCCATGAATTTTTCTCAAAAAACTCTATTTTGCCCACATTGGAAGGAAAAAAATTACAAAATCATATACAAAACTTCTAGAATAATTCCATGTTTGGTCCAAAGAAAATATAGAAGAGAAAAATACTCAAGAAAAAGGAAGTATTCCAAAATGCTTTTCTCTTCCAGTGATCACAGATGAAAGTGGGAGAATAAGAGTGTCACATACAATGGCGATGAGGGTGATGAAGGAGCAGCCCAGTTGTATAGAGTTCTTAATAAAGTATTGATCCCACACAATAATATTAAACTTAGAAGATTTAACTTACAGGGAGCCTGGGTGGCTCAATCTGTTGAGTGTCCAACTCTTGGTTTTGGCTCAAGTCATGATATCGTGGTTTTGTGAATTCAAGCCCCACATTGGGCTCTGGGCTAACAGCCCGGGGCCTGCTTGGGATTCTCCCTCTCCCTCTGTCTCTGCCCCTCCCCCACTCATACTGTCTCTGTCTCTCTCAAAGTAAATGAATAAACCTAAAAGAAAAAACTTTACAAACATTAAAAAAATTAAACTATAGTAATTTTAGGTAAAATTTTAATATGTACATAGGCCAGAAATTTCATCCTGTATTGGCAATATTTGGCAAACACTGAAGAATGTTGTATTACTATTGATGATAATAAACAGTAGTAGCTCACATTTCTGGAATACTTCCTATGTGTCACTTCCTGTAGAAGGATGCTATATACCTTAACTCTCCTAGTCTCTCAAAACAACCCACTCAAAGGAGTACTATTATTATTTCCATCTTACAAATGAGGAATCCAAACTAAAAGGATGCAACCTGTTTCAAGTCTAATGTCTAGAAATGTTTACAGTAAGTAACTTCATCAAGGGCATTTTATAAATTACATATAATATATACTGCTATAATTGCTATTTGTGAAAAATGTAGAACACATCTTTGTAGGTATATGTACATATACATATATTCACATGGGCATTGAATTCCTTAAGCTATTATCACTGGAAGTTGAATTATTCAGTCAAAGAATATGCACATTTAAATTTTTTATACATGCTGCCAAATGGGTCTCCAGAAAGAGGTACATGAATTCATATTCCTGCCAACAGTCTATAAGAACTCCTATTTCTTTTTCTACCCTTCCCCCACTTGCTCTCTATCTCTCTCAAAATAAGTAAACTTAAAAAAACCTTAGAATTTTTACAGTATTTTTATGTTTTCAGTGTTTAGAAGTAGACAGTATTCAGAATTAAATTGCAATTTTTTTTTCTTTTTTTTCTTCAACGTTTATTTATTTTTGGGACAGAGAGAGACAGAGCATGAACGGGGGAGGGGCAGAGAGAGAGGGAGACACAGAATCGGAAACAGGCTCCAGGCTCTGAGCCATCAGCCCAGAGCCCGACGCGGGGCTCGAACTCACGGACCGCGAGATCGTGACCTGGCTGAAGTCGGACGCTTAACCGACTGCGCCACCCAGGCGTCCCTAAATTGCAATTTTGATGAGAAATGGAGATGTCTACATTTTTCTCCCCAAATTATTATATACCCCATCATTTATCAAATAATCTATCCTATTTCTATTTCAAAAAATGTATTTTTTATGTTCTAAATTCTTGACATCTGGGTTTATTTCTAGACCATCTTTATTTGCAAATACTAAACGGATTTAATTACTGTAGTTTATTTATTTTATTTATTTATTTTGAGAAAGAGTGAGAGCAGAGGAGGGGCAGAGAGAGAGGGAGACAGAGGATCCCAAGCGGGCTCTGGGCTGACAGCAGCGAGCCTGGTGTGGGGTTCCAACTCACAAACTGTGAGATCATGACTTGAACCAAAGTCGGACATTCAACTGACTGAGCCACCCAACTGCCCCTAATTACTATAGTTTGAGCAAGGTTTCTAATCAGGAGTGCTCCCAGAACTTTGAGCAGAATAATTCTTCATTGTAGAGGACTATTCCATAAAATGCAGTGCTCTTGGCATCCTCATAAATGACAGTAGAATCCCCCCATCCTGTGGACCAGGGGACACTGAGCAATGTGTGGAGACATCTGTGGCTGTCACCACAAGTTTGTGGGAGAGAGAGCTCCTGGCATCAAGTGGGTAGAGACCAGAGATGCTGTTAAACATCTCACAATGCGGAAAACAGCCTCCTTTCCCACCCAACAAAGGATTATCTGGTCAAAATGGCAAGAGTGCCAAGGTTGAGAAAAGCTGATTTAGACAAGCAAAAACACTCTCACTCATTTCTGAAAGTTCCAGATTCAGTTTGAAAACTACCAATTTAGAATATATTCAGATACGAGGGACACTTTCCAGAACTGTGTAGTGTTTCATTTCCAAATCAATTTTCAATCAAATCCTCATATTTAAAAAAAAAAGGAGGGGCTATATATATTTAGGAATTGGATTCAAATTATCTTAAAGACTAATTTAAAAATAATTAAAATCTTTAATATACTTCCTCTTCCAATCTGGAAAGGAACATGTCTCTAATTTTCCCCTGAATCTTCTTTAATAAAATTCCAGTTTTCTTTAAAAAAAGAAACATAGAGGTTGTCAACCTGTGGTCAATGAATTCTTAAATGGGCTTCAGGACTTTCACTAAACAGGCAAAATGATGCCTACTCAAAATGAGGTAGGGGTGTGTGTGTGTGTGTGTGTGTGTGTGTGTGTGTGTGTAGGTATGTGTGTGAGGGTGTGTGCACAGGTGACAATGGTTTTGTGTATACACATACATTTTTTTGGGGGGGGGGGAGAGTAGTTTTAGAGTTTTTGTCACAGTGCCAAAGAGTAAATGACAAACTTATGGATCAATGCCATGAGTTTCACATTTCTAATTGTATTATTCCTAGATATTTTCTAGTTTTTCTGTTATCACTATTAGAATATTTTTACAAAGGGGTGCCTGGGTAGCTCAGTGCATTAAGCATCTAATTCCAGCTCAGGTCATGACCTCGTGGTCTGTGAGTTCGAGCCCCGCATAGGGCTCTGTGCTGACAGCTCAGAGCCTGGAGCCTGCTTCGGATTCTGTGTCTCCCTCTCTCTCTGCCCCTCCCCCTCTCATGCTCTCTCTCTCTCTCTCTCTCTCTCTCTCTCTCTCTCTCTCTCTCAAAAATAAGTAAACATTAAAAAAAGGGGGGAGAGAAAATTTTTATATTTTTAAATAGATGAAACTGATTAGCCAATATTTTCATATGTGCAACTCATATATAGCCTTACTTACTGTTGCCAAAATTTTTTTTAAGGTTTTGAGTTTTTAAGATTGACTACTATACCATCTGTGAATAATAATTTGTTCTCTAAATTTTTTTTTTTTTTTTTGCGCAGGGCAGAGGAGGTGAGATTTAAAGCACTGCTAGATTTGAGGACAGTAACATATCCTTGTCTTCTTCCAAATTTAGATGCAGATTTCAATTTTTGGTAAAAGGAAGGAGGGTTTGGGGCAGCTTCCCCAACCTAATCCATGGGAACACATGCAGAGTATCTACAAAATCTTTTTTAAAATTAGAATATATATGTGTGTATATTTTATATATGGATGTAAAGAATTTCTCAATAAATATGGAAGTGACTGCTAATGAGTAGGAATATTGTGGGGGATGGGTGATTAAAATGTTCTAACTGTTCTAAAACTGACAGTAGTAATGGTTGAAGAACTCTGTAAATATGTTAAAAGCCATTGAACTACATGCCTTAAGTAGATGAGTTATATAGTAATGTGGATTATATCTCAATGAAGCTCTATTTTCTTTTTTTTTTCTTTTCTGATTTTATTTAAGAAATCTCTATACCCAACCTGTGGCTCATACTCATGACCCCAAGGTCAAGAGTTGCATGCTCCTTCAACTGAGCCAGCCAGGTGCCCTAAAGCTGTAATTTTCTAAAAAGGCATCCCCTCTAAACATTAAAAAAAATTTTTTTTTAATGTTTATTTATTTCTGAGAGAGAGAGAGAGAGAGAGAGTCAGAGTATGAACTGGGGAGGGGCAGAGAGAGAGAGGGAGACACGGAATCCGAAACAGGCTCCAGACTCTGAGCTGTCAGCACAGAGCCCAATGCGGGGCTTGAACTCACGAATCATGAGATCATGACCTGAGCCGAAGTTGGACGCTTAACTGACTGAGCCACCCAGGCGCCCCTGGCATCCCCTCTAAACTTTAACCAAAATAAATTCTTTTTACCAAATATTATATTAGAACATATAATTTTATGAGGGTGGGGAAGGAATCAGAGCAAAAGAAAAAAAAAATTGAGGGGGAAAAACAAAGCACCTAAGGAGAGTATGCTATTCTGAAATTAAAGTATAAAAAAAGGCTTTAAGAGGCCTTCAGCATGCAGTTCCATTCATCTCTGCTATATCATTTAAAAGCCAAGTGTCAGAGAAGTCAATTATATTCTGAGTTTCTAGAACCTAATATACATCAAGAAACATGTCTATTGTATGATTCTCATTGCTTCTCTATGATCATGCTCTTATAGGTTACAAAAAGTCATTCCAAAACCTTCTGCTCCTTGATGTTTAAAAATGTAGTTTAAATAATGAATACCAACAGGTTAGAAAGACCGGATATAAAAGCGTTTAATGTCTGGGATCAAAAGTGGGACTTTTTTGAGATAGTGGCTTCTCTCTGTGGGGATCACTCCTTTTAGATAAGGTGAGGGGTGGCATATTGGCAAAGAGAAGGCAAGTTGCTCTGGACAGAAGGCTCTGAACTAGATGGATGGCACAGCTCAGTAGAAAGGCTATCTCTAAAGCACTATGAGCGGACCTGGATTTTCATCACACCCCCAACATCACTATCCAAGTTACACACCCTCTGTCATTAATTTGTCCCAAATATGGAGTTTCTATAATGTGCCAGGCCCAAACAGAGAGGATCACTCGACTCATGGAACTTGAAGGGAAAGACAAACTAATAATCACATAAATAATCACATTTCGTTGTGTTATAAAAAAAAAAATACAAGAATATATATTAGAATGAGGAATGAGGCAAGGTTTTCCAAAGAAGGTGAGATTAAGCTGAAATCAGCCGAAAGACAAGATCTCCTTTTAGAGCTCATCTGTAAATCAAAAGAGAAAGCATTTAAAGAATTGGGGAAATGTATGACACATAGTAGGTACTCAATAAATTGTGACTACAATTATATAGCCACTAAAATTGTGGCAATAAAAATGCAAAGGAAGCTACAAATATGGGAGAAATTGATAATGAAGATTAATTGAGGAAGAGAGACCACAAACAGAAGTGAAGCTTCAGTCTGGAGTAAGGGCTTTATGAAAAACTGAGAATATAAGGAAAAAGGTCAGCCTTCAGGAAGAAAACACATTTTGTTTTGCACAAAAGATTTAAAATGCTAGAGGAAAAAAAGACATCATATCTTTCCGGCAGCCAACTGACAACACGTCAGGATGTGAAAGAGGATGGCTAAAAATGAAGATTTGAAAGTCACCATGTGATAGTCAACTGAGTGACACTTCATGCCCTCAGTGATCTTAAACCTTTGTCAAGACAATCTAGTTTTTAATTCAGGTATTAAAGACAATTACCATAAAGTTAAGTTGGAAGTTCTCTACATTGGCAACTTCCCTTGGATAAATCCTGTAGGTGTGATAATGGTAGTTTTCAATAGCTAAGCATTTATGTGGATATTGTTTCTAAATTCATAATTGTTTCATAATCCTTAATTAAAATTTCAGCACTTTTTGGGGTGCTTGGGTGGCTCAGTTGGTCAAGCGTTCGACTTCGACTCAGGTCATGATGTCACGGTTCATGAGTTTGAGCCCCATGTCGGGCTCTGTGCTGGAGCCTGGAGCCTGCTTCGGTTTCTATGTCTCCCTCTCTCTCTGCCCCTCCCCTGCTTGTGCTCTGTCTCTGTCTCTGTCTCTCTCTCAAAAATAAACATTAAAAAAAAACAATTAAAAAATTTTTCAGCACTTTTCATTCAATTGATGGTTAGAAGCCTTCCTATAATTAGATACCAGAATGTCATAAATTATGCTCAACTATGCAAGATAAAGGATCTATAATATAAATAGCTATTATGTACCATACTATCTATATTAGTTATCACATCAAATTCTCACAACAATCTGTACAGTATTTTATCAAGTATTCTTTTTCTTCTTAACAATTTTATGTTAAGTTCGATGGTTACTTCCATGATTCTAACCTCCATAAACTCTCAGCATCATTCCATATTTAGCTACTGAAGTTCAGGGACAGAGGCCTTCTTGAAACATATTCTTCTCTTAAACTGCCTAACTCTACAATCTCTTGGAAATGCTAGTGTGCTAGGATGCTCCTTTGCTGGCTTGTGAGGCCCATGCTGGGTTAGCTTCCTGTTGTTGTCTATACATCAGTCCTAAGTAAACTCACCAGCTCCCATGACTTAAAATACTACCTAGATCAATAGTTTTCAGACTATGGTCCCTGGATGAGGAGTATCAGCATCACTTGGGAAATAATTAGGAATGCAAATTATCAAGTCCTCCCAGATGTAAGGAATCAGAAATTGGGAGGGGGCCCAGCAGCTAGTGCTTTTAACAAGCTCTTTAGATGCTTCTGATGCACTCTGAAGTTTGAAAGCCAGACTTCTAGATAAGTGTTTTCCATACTACAGGTTGCAACTTATTAAACCGTCAAGAAATAAACTGAGTGGCAAACAGCATTTTAAAAAATGAAATAGAGGGGTGCCTGGGTGGCTCAGTAGGTTAAGCGACAGACACTTGATTATGGCTCAGGTCATGATCTCACGGTTCCTGAGTTTGAGCCTCACATCAGGCTCTGCGCTGACAGTACAGACCCTGCTTGGGATTCTCTCTCTCTCTCCCTCTTTATCCGCCCCTCCCCTGCTCATGCTCCCTCTCTCTCTCCAAATAGATAAACTTAAAAAAAAGAAAAACAATAACATTCTTCATATGTTATAAAGGTAAGTAATATTTTGTGAAACTTTTATTTCAATTATATATGCACGTAAGTGTGTGTGTGTGTGTGTGCGCGCACGCACATCTATACCCGATTAAGTAATCCATAGGTTACCATGGATCACAGTCTGATTAAAACTCAGATCTATAGGATTATATGAGCTCTTTGTATGTCTGGCTCCTTCTTGTCACTTTGGTCTTATCTTGGCCGTTGTTTCCTATTCTACTTAATGTTGACTCCTGCAAAGCATTCATTCTCACTACTTTGTTTTATTTTAGTTATTCAGACTATTTATCAATATTTAATCTATCTCATTGTTTATAATCTTTCTCTCCTACTAGAATATAAGCTAATGAGAGAGATCTTGTTCTCTCTGTCATGTTCCCAACACCTAGAACAATCTCTGGCCACCTATAATATCCACTCAAAAATGAAGTTTATAAAGAAGTAATTACCAAAGATCACCTAAGTTAGATTGTAACTACACTTTAAAATCCTATGTGTCTCATGTCTGTGACCTAATAAAATCACCACTTCCTAGTGGGCCTAAGGCTTGGATTCCAGCCATCCACTTCATAGTCCTGGACCATGGGAAAGTCAGAAAATCATACTTTCCCAACTGTTAAAAAGAAATGGTTAGATTTGGGACAGTAAGAATCTGATAAAACAGTGAACCAATCTGCTTTTAGTTTTGGATGGATGAGCAGAGTAGTCATTTAATAAGAGTTAAGGAACAAAGAAAAAAGCCATGGGATACACTTCACAAAGAAATATAGGAAGCTAGAGGCTTTAGGCTCACCTACATTTAAAATGTGAACCATCTAACACCCCATATGGTTCAAACCCTTCTGAAGAAAGGGAAAGTATGCTGGGAAAATAAAATTAGGGAGCAAAACAAATGGAAAATCATATTCACAGCGTAAATATATTTGCTGGAGAATCTGTGAAATGCTACAGTTGGATGACTTAAGAATTAGAAGTTTTTTCTGCATTCAGTGTAAAATGGCGTTTCCTGAACCCCACTAATATGTGAATGTGTTTGTGCACATGTATGAAAACACATGTATGCCAACTTGGAACTTTGGGGAGGGTGCTACTGTCTTATGGCATCAAAGCCATATTTACTGGATAATCTTAACCACTTTGTACCTACTTCTGCTATACTAAATGAGATTTAAGTAACAGGAAGTATAGATGATAATACAGGCTCTGGAATCAGAGTCTGGGTTCAAATTCCATTTCCACTACTTACTAGCTGTGTAACTTTGGAACACATTCCTTAATTTTTCTGAGCCTCAGTTTCTTTATTTGTATAATTAGAGACCTCACAGGTTAGTTGTTAGATGTTAACTGAGTTAATAGATAAAAGGCCTGACGTATGGACACCAGAGTGTTTACTTGATATCACATCCTTATACTAAGCTCTTTAAATGCTTTTCTCCTCAGGTTATAACTACGCTGTGAGGAAGGTTATCATAAGACATCCCTTCCCCCACTTATAGATGAGCAAGTGTGAGCCATGAAGGAGTTAATTCACTTGTCCCTGAATTCACAAATAGAACTAGGATTAGAACATTGTCTTTATCACATGCCTAAACCAGATTTCCTAACTATGCAAATATGGGCACTCTAGCTTCCTGGAAATTATGAATAACCAACAAGTATCTCCACTCTGCTGCAGCTGTCCTAACACCTATATCAGAACAAGGGATTATGGTACACATGTGCATACACATATCAATCATATCCATCAGTGTAACTCTCCAGAAGAGGTTGAGAAACACTACAGCACACTTGTCATATTTTGTTCCAATGCCTTTGTACACTCCCTTCCAAGTTGGTGACCCCAATAAAACTATATATTTCATAACAGACTCAATACCGTTAGTAAAAAGCAGTTGGCTTTTAACAAAGATTTGTGGAATAAATGAAGAAAACGCTGTACGAGAAAGGGCTCTTTAAAACCACAAAGTGCAAATCAAGTTTTTATAAAGCCAACTAAATGATTATAAACACATCTATTTATATTTATTTCACATCTTATTACAGTATTTGGGAAAATACCATTATAAAATCAACTTAGCAATAATTATTAGTAAGAGCTATAATACTTGTTGAAATTTCACTGTTTGACAAGCCAAAGGCTCTATCACCTTATTTTAATCTTCACCCCCAACCCTGGAAAGTAAGAACCATGATTTTTATACAAGAGGGCATGCTGAAAGTCATACACTAAGAAGTCCTGCAGTCAGAATTTTAACTCTTTCGGTTTCTCTATCAAACTCCTTTTTTAAATCGTGGAAGGAACAAGGTTATTTTTAAAAGAACATATATAAATACGTATTTCACAAACCATAAAATTCACCCATTTAAATACATAATCCTATAGGTTTTACTAAATTCACAAAATGTGCAACCATCATCACAATCTAATTTTAGGGTATTTTCATCACCCTCCCCAAAGGAAATTCCATGTACAATAGCAATCAGATCTAACTGTATATACTTTACATGCATAAAAGAAATGCAAATTCTTTTAAATAAAGCCTCCATTAAATACATGTATGAATGTATATTTGATACAGCTAATGCAAAGAAAATCATGAAAGGAATTCTAAAGGAGAATATGACTCCAGCCTTCTGTAATTTTGCATTAGCAACATCACCATCGGTTTGAATACAGAAAGTCATCAAGAGCTGGCATCCACATCCAACTCTGCTTATTGTGGGTCAAAGTGCAAGTTAAAGGACTTCTTAGCATTTTTCCATTCACAACCAAATAGTAACAGTAGGAGGAAATGTAGATAAAATACTGTATAACCCGTTGCCTTTGACATTCACTCTACTATTAGTATTAAAGGAGGGAAGTTTAGTAAATTAAGTGAAAAATTAAGATGTAAATTTTCTTTTTCAGCATGATATGCTAATACACATTTTCTAAGAACCCACAGAATGGCATTGATAATTGACAACCATCATGAAAGCACAATTTAATAAATTCTGCATTCACTGCAAAGAATGAAAAGGAACTCACTGTCGGTAAAGGCATATTCTTCATTTTCGTCACTGTCATCAGACGGAGCTTTATAAGGAGGTGGAAGTTTCATTGGAGGTGGAGCGGTTCCTGATCTCTGAAAATGCAAAATTTGAGAGAGAGGTTAATTGCCTTTGCACAGTCCTCTTCCTCAATGACAAACAGGATAAGAAGATAATCTAAATATTTTGACTGTATCCAATTTCAGTCACATAAGAAGGGCTGTGAAACAAATACAATTTGTCTTCTTATATTTATGTTATTATGTAAGTGACCCTGTGATATAAACATACTACTATAGAAAAATAGGAATTCAAAAGCAACATTTAAGACGGTTGACCTGCCCAGAAGAATACATTCCTTTCCCCAGTGAGAATGCCAATTATATATATATTTTATTTACACTGTTATTAACCAAATAATTCAAATGAAAGACATTTCAAAACCAATGTAAAAACTATCCACTATATTAATTCTATAACTATTTAAACTGTTTACTCAATTGCAGAAGACACAGATTTCATTCTTATATAGTTAAAATGAAATACCAAGATTTTCTAACTGTAAAAATATTCATCTGTAATTTGCAGATAGTCAACATACACATTTTAAGGTTTTAAAAAACAAATCTTTATGATGAATATTTTTTTGTATTTCTGTAGACGTATTCTTTAAATTTACCCACCAAATGATACAGCACATAAATATCTGCCTCAGACTTAAAGTAGAACAAAACTCTACGGTCAGATTACCTTCACAGAATGTAGACATTTTCTTGAACGCTGGGAAAAATAAAACATGGTAAAGTTTACGGAGAGATCCAAGCTGCTAAAAAGAATAGGAGCTGATAGATCCAAGCACTCCACAAATATCAAAATAACTGGATTAAGATTTGTTTGCTACAGGGTTTCAATAGAGTACATTCAATTATGCTTTATATGACAAAACCACTAATGGCAGGATACAATCCAGTAAATGTCCATTACAGAAAGCAGGCCTGTAATAAATTCCTCCAAAGCAGAAAACATTACCTGAGATCCACAAAGAAAAACACACACCCAAATTTATTTAAGATTAAGCAACAAAAGAATACAGAAGTGTGATCATGCTACGTCTTTATTCTTGCTTGAAAAAACTTAAAAGTGCGTTAACTGAAGAGTCAAGAAGGTGCATGTATTCCCTCAGTAAACCTTTTCCTCTGAACCAGATCATTCCAGGTCAAAGACAATACTTGGGACAAGGACAGACAGCTTTTAATATTAAGAGATATGAACTCTTTAATGCCATTTAAAAAACATATTTAAGAGGAAACTGTTACACCACTGATTTTATTAAAATTAACTTCTACCAACACTTTTTAAATTTATTTTTTAAATTTACATCCAAGTTAGTTAGCATATAGTGCAACAATGATTTCAGGAGTAGATTCCTTAATGCCCCCTTACCATTTAGCCCCCCCCCACACCCCCCGTCCCACAACTCCTCCACTAACATTCTGTTTGTTCTCCATATTTAAGAGTCTCTTATGTTTTGTCCATCCTCCCTGTTTTTATATTATTTTTGCTTCCCTTCCCTTATGTTCACCTGTTTTATATCTAAAAGTCCTCATGAGTGAAGTCCTATGATATTTGTCTTTCTCTGACTAATTTCGCTTAGCATAATACCCTCTAGTTCCATCCATGTAGTACCAACACTCAGAATATAGGATAAGCATGTCCTGGTCACCCTATCGTTTGATTGTGGGTTGCCAGATACCTGGGGCATATTTCTACTGCTCATAAGGGAAGGTTGTAGGGAGGGCCAGGCTCTCTTGGTGGCAATGAAGGATGGAGCAAGGGACATACAAGGAGGCCAAGTGAATATAATCTCCATGAGAGCAGAGAATAGTAGTGTGGTATCCTTAGTTTCAAGAACAGTGCCTGGTATAAAGCAGACCTCCCAACACTATAGTCTGAATGAGCAAATAACTGCTTGCCAGTCATGCTGCTTAGGTCTAACATATTAACTTCTAGAAAAATGACAGTAATGGAAAAGGTTCTTGTCCAATAGCATTGCATAGTAATTTTGTCTGGTAGAGATGCAAATTATTTTAGTCCTGTAAAAAGGATAACTCCAAAGGTTATAGCTTTATTGCCCTGTCAAGATGTTAACCAGTTTTGTATCTAAATTTGAATCTTACTCATGCATTCTCTGAACAACTAATAAATACGTCACTCTCTCCAATTCTCTCAGAACCGGGCTATCTTGGTGGTTCCCTCCTTAATGAGGTAAGTAAATAACTGGCCCCTGTACATATTACATAATTTCATAGGTCACTTGGGCTGTGAATTATTTCCCATTAGCAGGAGTAGTAAATGGAGTTTGGGTTTTACAGTCTGACAATTTAGTGGTATTTGAGGACTCATTATATATTGGTTCTACGGGGATCCATTCTCTAGGTTGAGAGACAATTGAAAATAGGTTGTTAGTCCTTATTTCCCTGTTGGTGTTTTTGTACAATAACAGGTCTGGAGTCCACTGGAAAGAATAGCTTTCTGACATGAAGACCAGTGGGTATGTATAGTTCTATCTACATTTGTCCTATGGCTCAAGCTATAGGGTAGAGGCCGAAAAATCTCTGCGTATCTGAAAGTGAGAAAAGCCCCTACCTCTCATTGTGAGAAATATTTTCCTACCTTCAGAGGGTGCTAATAAATTAGAAAAAAAAAATCTCTTTCCGATTGGTTTATAGAGACTAATAAGCATTATTTAAATCTAATATTCCCAGTTTTCCAGAAAATAGTAAAACTGACCTCACATGACCTTAGATGTGTCAGCCTTTTAACTGAAAACCAAAATACCTTTCCATAGAAACCACGAACTCAGAGGCATTTTAATATAACAATTCAGATTCACAAAATCAAAGTGATTTGGTGAATTTAGAAACAGCTATACTTTCTCCCTAATATCCTTGATCTTACTGATGTGGAGTATAAAGCAAAATAAGACTATAAAAACATTTACACCAATGTTGCATGATCCCCACATGTCTACATGCCACGTATACATACATATAATATATAAAAGAATATCACAAATATTTACACATCGCAGAGTATTGTCAGCCAATTCTAAGACCTAGCACAATGTGGAGTATAGTGATAGAAAACTGTATCACCTGTTACTGTTAAGAATAATCAAAGAGCACATCTTGTAACACTCTAAGTGCCACCAGGAGGGTCACAAAAGATCATTCTGATCTTTGCAAAAACCTTCATGAGGTTCTCCTTAGCCCCAGACTCGAGCAAGTCCAGATTTCTCACTTGAAATAGATGTGAGTCTTAACATCAATCTTATGAAGGAATAATTTACATACAATAAAATGTACTCATGGGGTGCCTGGGTAACTCAGTTGGTTAAGCTTTTGATTTTGGGTCAGGTCATGATCTTGCAGTCCCTAAATTCAAGCCCTGTGTTGGGCTCTGTGCTGATAGCTCAGAGCCTGGAGCCTGCTTCAGATTCTGTGTCTCCCTCTCTCTCTGCCCCTCCCCCAGCTCATACTCTGTCTCATTCTCTCTCAAAAATAAATAAATGTTAAAAAAATTTTTTTTAATGTACTCAGTTTACGTACTTACTTGGTATAGATACATTTTTATAAGTTTAACATGACTGTATTTTTTTTTAATGTTTATTTACTTTTGAGAGGGCCAGAGAGAGAGACAGAGACAGAGACAGAGCGAGAGCAGGGGAAGGGCAGAGAGAGAGGGAGACACAGAATCTGAAGCAGGCTCCAGGCTCTGAGCTGTCAGCACAGAGCCTGACGCGGGGCTCAAACCCACAAACCATGAGATCATGACCTGAGTTGAAGTCAGACACTCAGCTGACTAAGCCTCCCAGACGCCCCTAACATGACTGTATTTTTAAGGACTATTATGTTTGGTTGGACACAATATTTGCATTTGGGTAGTACATAAAAAGAAAATAAAGAGAACAACAGGAGACCACTTCTCTGTGAAAGAACATCTCCTACTTGTATCAGCGCCCATGACTCCTTGAGAAAAAGAGTATATGAAGTAACACTGAAGCAAGTTTTAGAAGGAAAATGCCAAGGAGTTACAAGCATATAGTGAGTATTAGTATGTCTATGAATCCTGATGGTCTGTCATTTCACACTCCGTGATGAAAAGCAGCCAAAATTTAGATTTCCAGCCTACACCTTTCCTAGTATTTGGTTTCAGGTGACATTTATTGTCTCTTTTAAGGTTGTAATTCTAGAGAATAAGCACTGCTTTTGTATTGAGGAAACAATACATAGAAGGAATTTTATTTTACCTTATTTTATGAGAGAGTGTGAGCAGGGGAGAGGGGAAGAGGGAGGGAGGGAGGGAGGGAGAGGGGGAGGTAGAGAATTTCAAGCAGGTTCCACTCTTAGCATGGAGCCCAACGCAGGCCTCAATCCCATGGCTTAAGGACCATGATCTGAGCGGAAACCAAGAGTCGGATGCTCAAACAACTAAGCCACCCAGATGCCCCTAAAAGGAATTACTTCTAATGATGACAATTTTAAAGGAGATTTTTATTTTATTTTATTTTATTTTATTTTATTTTATTTTATTTTATTTTATTTTATTTTATTTTATTTTATTTTATGAAATTTATTGTCAAATTAGTTTCCATACAACACCCAGTGCTCATCCCAAAAGATGCCCTCTTCAAAGCCCATCACCTACCTAAAGGAGATTTTTAAAGAGATAGTATAATTTGTAATCATCTGACCTCCCAACTTTGGGAAGTCTGTCTGCCTGTGCTCCCATAGTATCCCAGGCATGCTTTTTTCATCGTAATTGTACTTTTGGTTATTTCACTATGTGTCACATTCATCTGTGCACCTCTTAGAGTAAAGGTGCTTTGTTATTTTAGAATGTAGTATAGTGCTTAGCATGTAAACTATAATTTCAGATAAGAGACATGGTAAGGTACATCCTGTAACCACTGAAACATCATCCCGTAAGGGGAGATGCTGATACTGATCTGACTTCTCTCACTGCAACGTTAACTCAGTGGTTAGTCATTCTCTGAACCAAAGAACTCAGCTGGACAGAACTTCACTGACTTTTGGTACTGCCAAGCTCTAAATGGATTTTTTTTTTTTTCTGAATGCAAATATCCTGGCTTTCTTTGAGACTCAATTTAGTTTAATGGTACAGGCCAAAGTTGGTAAGAATCATATATTTATCTTTCTCTTTCCTAGGATCTTATGTGGAATTATCCTGAATCACCTAACTACCTGTTCCCCAAACCAATTAAGTTAGTAACCAGTTTATTCATATGTGTGTGGTTATTATCTGTGTCCCCACAGACTAATCTCTTCCCTGCTTCCTTTATGATTTCATCTCCCTGGACTGCTCTGCACAGTAGTAATGGGCCACACTATGGGTTTCCAGCAGACATTTGAGAAATGCTCAGATCTTGGAACCAAGATACAAATTGACAAAATTCCAACAACAGAATAGACTAAATATTCTGAGAAAACCACCTTAACCACACAAAGATGACAGATAAAATTTCAAAAATGTGCTTTTGCAACATATGACTGAAGCCAGAAACGACCATAAATCCCAAATCAGAAGGTCAAGTGGTGCACAAGAAGGTGGCACTTGCCCAGAGGGCATGTGCCAATTCTTGGTGACGTAAAGCCAGAGATTTTTTATTTTGTTTTTATTCATTCAACAAGTATGTACGTACTCTGTATCTGTTAGGCACCAGGCAGTGTTTTGGGCAATGGGATAGGGCAATATTGAGATAGATGAGCTCCCTGTCTTCATGGAATTTCTTTTCCAGCCCCTTTCCAATGCCACATTTTGTGAGTCTTCATGTCTTGTCCCCAAATTGCTTTAGGTGGCAGTCACTAAACTCTATATTGTTTGCCTTGCCCCAGCTAGAATGTAAGCTCCCAGAAGGGCAAGGACTTTTTGTCTGTCTTTAAAAACTTCACTGTGATACACTGACATAAAAAACTGCACACATTTTAAAGTGTACAATTTGAATTCATCATCACAATCATGATAATGAATATAACCATCAATCCCAAAAGTTTCTCCATGCTTTGTCTTAATCCCTCCTTCTGGCCCCTTTCCCTGGTGCCCCATTCTCATGATCTCCTTTTTGTCAGCATTGGTTTTATATTCTAGACATTTAATCCCTTCAAATGAAGGCTATTACTTGCAAAAGGCTGAGAAAGATTTCTGCAAGTAATGACCTAGATTCCTCCACATAATATTTCTAGAAGCAATAACTATGGTCTTCCAGAATCTACATATTATCTGTGTCTACCAAAAGGTGCCAAAATCAAGCTAGAATCCTGAACACACAGCATATGCTGATAACCTGACTATAATCTATGTGATTAAAATCTGAATTCAAAGAAGGTAACCAACCAGGTTAAAACAATTCTATAATTTGGTAAGGGAACTATGCTACTATTTCTTATCCTTTTCAAGAACCCTTCCTCCCAAATCCTTAAGGCACCTTGAATGATCCCTGCATACATGTCTATAAGGTCATGATCTCACGATTCCACAGTTCGAGCCCTACCGTCAGGCTCCGTGCTTAGAGCCTGCTTGGGTCTCTCTCTCTCTCTCTGCTCCTACCCTGCTTGCACTCTCTTTCTCTCTCTCTTTCACTTTCTCTCTCTCTATCTCTCTCTCAGAAATACACTTTTTTTTTTTTGAAAGAGAGAGATAAAAAAAGGAACACAGCTGCTTCCATTAAAAAAAAAAAAGAGTATTGGGGTGCCTGGGTGGCTCAGTCGCTTAAGCGTCCGGCTTCAGCTCAGGTCATGATCTCACAGTCCATGAGTTAGAGCTCCAAGTCAGGCTCTGTGCTGACAGCTTGGAGCCTGGAGCCTGCTTCAGATTCTGTGTCTCCTTCCCTCTCTGCCCCTCCCCTGCTCATGCTCTGTCTCTCTCAATCTCAAAAATAAATAAAAACATTTAAAAAAAATTTTTTTTCAAGAGTATTATATAAACCACAATCTCTGATTATAACTGAAATCCATGAGAAAATAAAAGGTTTTTAAAAATAGTCATATGGAAATTTAAAAATACATTTCTAAGTAAGTTTGGGTAAAAAAGACATGAAATGGGGACTTAAAAAAAAACAACAAACCTAACTACTGAACAACAGAAATTCAACCTAAAATCTCGAAATGTAAAGAGGGACTTGTCTTAAATGATTATTTAAAAAAAAATGGCTAAAAATTAATAACCTCTATAACTCTCTAAAGATTACCGTGGGGAGTGGGGGGAGTAGAAGAATAAAAGCAAACAAAGTAAGGCAGTATAAAGATGAGAACAAAATTAAGCAGAATAAAGATAAACAGAGATGACTAACGCAGTTCAAAAATTAATACTTTAAATAGAGGAATTATAGGTGTGCCTGGGTGGCTCAGTCGATTAGGCATCTGACTCTTGATTTCAGCTCAGGTCACAATCTCACTATTTGTGAGATCGAGCCCCACCTTGGGCTGTGTGCTACCACTGTGACCTGCTTGGGATTCTCTCTCTCTGCCCTTCCCCTGCTTGTGCTCTCTATGTCAAATAAATAAACTTCAAAATACATACAAATATACATACATACATACACACCTACATAAAGGAATTATACATTTGAAACAAAGGTAATGTCAACTATTACCTCAATAAAAATTTTTTTAAGATAAATTAAATGAAAATTATCTTCAAAATTAATTAAGAAAGAAGTAAAAAATTAAACTATATTCACAATGAAAAAGAACTATGGATAGAACATATATAATTCAAGCTAAGAGAATACATAAACAACTTTATACCAAAAAATGTAAAAATTAAGTGATATCAGTATTCCCAAAAAAGAGCCAGTAACCCAAACTGACTCTAGAATAGAAAATGTGAATAGTTCCATAACTATTAAAGAACTGAATCAATATTTTAGATGTTCTCACATAGAAAACACAGGCCCAGGGGCGCCTGGGTGGCTCAGCTGTTTAAGCGTCTGACTTTGGCTCAAGTCATGATCTCACAGCTCATGGTTTTGAGCCCCACATTGGACTCTGTGCTGACAGCTCAGAGCCTGGAGCCTGCTTCAGGTTCTGTGCCTCCTTCTCTATCACTCTATGTCTCTCTCTCTCTCAAAAATAAGTAAAACATTTTAAAAATTAAAAAAAAAAAGAAAGAAAACACAGGCCCAAACTGGCTTTACAGGCTAGTGTGACCAAAGATTTAAGGAATGAATAATTACCATTTTACACAGAGAACTGAAAAAGAAGAAACACGCCTACCATCCATTTTGGTAGTCTCATCTATTCAAAAGCAGATAGGATAGTACATAAATCCCTAGCCAATCTCATTCCTAACCACAGATGCAAAAATCCTAAAAGAAATAATGCCAGAAAAATTAATGTGTGAAAAAGATCATGACCAGATTAAGTTTAATTCAAGAATTCAAGATTGGTTCAACATTAAAAAAATCTATTAATGTAAGTTACCACAGTAAGGGATTCAAGGAGAAAAATACATTATACATACACAATTATTTCAGTGAATGCAGATAATACATGTGATGAAATTCAATGCCAATGCCATTCGTGACAAAAAATTCTTAGCAAAATAAGAATGAAAGGGGATACTTCCTTAACCTGAAGGATTATTTTTTTTTAATTTTTTTTTTAACCTTTATTTATTTTTGGGACAGAGAGAGCATGACGGGGGAGGGGCAGAGAGAGAGGGAGACACAGAATTGGAAGCAGGCTCCAGGCTCTGAGCCATCAGCCCAGAGCCCGACGCGGGGCTCGAACTCATGGACCGCGAGATCGTGACCTGAGCTGAAGTCGGACACTTAACCGACTGAGCCACCCAGGCGCCCCTTAACCTGAAGGATTATTACAAAAACTTACAGAACACATCATATTCAATGGTGAAATATTAAAAACAATTTCTTAAGAAAATTTTTTTAAGGTTTATTTATTTTTGATAGAGAGAGGGAGAGAGTGCAAATGGCAGAGGGGCAGAGGCAGGGAGACACAGAATCCAAAGCAGGCTCCAGACTCTGAGCTGTCAGCACAGAGTCTGACATGGGGCTCGAACCCACAAATCATAAGATCATGACCTGAGCCAAAGTCGGACACTTATCCAACTGAGCCACCCAGGCACCTTTATTAAAAGCAATTTCTTAAATATCAGGAGGAGACACAACAAAAATGTTAGCTATCATTACTTCTTTAGTAAACACAATGGAAGTTTCAGCAGATAGAATAAGAAAAAGATTGGAACAAAGGGGAAAAGAAAACTGCCTTTATCCAAAGTGATTATTATTACCTATACAGAAAATCCAGAAATAAAAATTTACATAGTATTAGAATTTGAGATTCACATTCTTAAAATTACTTTATGTACACTTATGGAGGACATAAAGATACTAGAAAGCTCTACATACAATATTTAATAAGTTTATCCTTAGGTGGTGGGTTTATGGGAGATTTTATTTTTTTTGTTTCACCCTTTTGGTTTTCCAAATGTTCTGCACTGGATTATTTTATTTTATAAAAGAATAACAGTATAATGTTATAAGATGTTGAATAAATATGTAAAAATCAATTTTATGTCCAAACAAAAATCAATTTTATGTCTATACACTAGCAACAAACAGAAAATGCAATTTAAAATATTTGAAAGCAATACAAAAAACAAAAACAAAAAAAATAAAGGCAATACAAAATCTAAGGGTATCTAGGAATAAATCAACTGAAAGATTTACAATACCTTTCTGAATAAAATTATAAAAATTCAAAGAAATAAAAGAATATACAGGAAGATATACCATGTTAATGATTAATAAGACTAGATATCATAAAGATATAACTTCTTTACAAATTAATCTACCAATATGACACAGTTCCCATCAAAATCCTCAAAGACTTTTTTTTGTGGAATTTGACAAGTTAGAGCTACAACTCATATGAAAAAGAAGGACACAAATAGGTAAGACATTTCTAAGGAAGAGGAAATATGTAAAGGAAATTGCTCTACTAGAAAACAAGATTTATTATTAGGCTTTAATAATTGAGCTAGTGCAGCATTTGTACTGGGACATACCTGGGGAACAAAGAGAAAACTCAGAAGCTGACTCCCCCCGATAACCTGAGATAGGATAGAGGTTGCACTATAAGTCAGTAGATAAAGGAGGACCTATTTTAAAATAGTAGGATAATTAGTTATCTTGATGGGGAAAAACGAAAATTACTCCCTACCAGATACCATATTCTAAAATAAATTGTAGATCACCTAATTCTACTAAAATAGAGGCAGGAAAACAGGAATGGATGACTGGTTCTGATCGATGGTAAGGAATGTTTTCTCAGAGAGATGACCTCTGAGCTTCTCCTTGAAGGATAAAAGGAAGAACAATGTGGGAAATGGACTTCCAGGCTGAGACAACAGCAAGATCACTGTCCCAGAAAGTCCCAAGAGTGAGAAGCATTTTCTAGGAATAGACAGGCAACCAGCCCAGCTGAACAGCAAAGAAAGACAAAGATGACAATGGATGACTGGTGCTTCATCATGGTTTTGCACCTGTTTCACTACTTTTCTGGCCTTCTTCATGGCCAGAACCAGTTATATTCTCAGGAAGGAAACATTATTAGTATGGTCCTTCTACCCTGATGCTAATTAAAAAACCATTCTTATTAACTGCAGCTCAGATATGCAAGAAGACACCAAAACACTTTTTAAAGGTTTGAGAGGTTCAAGTTACCTTTTCTTTTTTTTCTTCGGTGTTTTGGTCCTGGTTACTAGCGATTATGTTGGCCTTGTTATGCACAGTAGGAACAACCTAGGACCACAAAAAAAAGGGGGGGGGGGAAGGAAAAGGGATAAAACATTTAAATGTCACAGTCATCACACTATTTCTTTAAACGGTTAAAATTTACTTAACTAAGTCTCTGACTTCATCTAAAAAGTAAAGACCTGAGAAGTAGAGTTCAAGGCCAACAATACAATTTGAAAAATACTACAAGCTAGATAACCCCAAATATTGTGTGTGTGCGTGTGTGTGTGTGTGTGTGTGTAACATCAAAGAGCAGTAAGTTCCCAAGCTGGTGTAGATCCACAAAGTGAAGACAGAGAAGACTAAAAAAGCAAGTCATGACATCGACTGTCATCCACACATCTCAGTTTCCAAAATACAGTTTTAGGGGCAACCTATGTTAGTCTCTAGAACATGGGATGCACCATTTATTTGGTAGGTTTACCTTTTTCTTCACTGTACCCCAGTTCAAGTATGTTATCTAGCACACTGTGCATACTCCATAACTATCTCAGCATCACTGTTAGCAGGAAGATGAATTATAAATCTAGTCGCAGTCCTGGATAAAAGCTCAGTGAGAGCTGGGATTTAATGATTGATCACTGTTATCACTATACATAATGCTCAGGAAGAACCCATTACATGCTTGCACTCAATAAATGTTTACACGTGAATGAAACAGCTCCATTTCATAGAAACAATTCTAATTATCGATGGTGCCAACAGCATAGATTACTTTTGTACTCACTTCTTCTTATAAAACAATCCATGAAACATCTTAGGAAAATACAACAGTTTTAGTGATTTTTTTAAAAGGCTCCACGAATAACTAACACAAATAATTTTGCCATAGAATCTAATAATTAACATAAAGATTCTAAGAAAAAAATCTCCTTTCTCAGAAATGTAAAGAAACTGCCTGCCTTGGGATAATTTAAAAGCCAAAACATAACAACAACAACAACAAAATAAACCCACCTCTGTCTGGATATAATTTAAAATTAAATTTTCTTCACCTTTACTATAGAGTCTAAAGACATAAATTAATTTTGGAATAAATGAGCAAGTCTCAGAAATGTTTCATTTAAATAAAAAACAATACTAATCACACATCAACACATATGTAATGTTTTGTATATGAACAGACACTGTGAGTGCTTAATATTTATACCTCTATTTATTTATTTCTTTATATTTATTTTTAAATTTTTAAAAATATTTTTATTTATTTTTGAGACAGAGACAGAGCATGAGCAGGGGAGAGGCAGAGAGAGAGGGAGACACAGAATCTGAAGCAGGCTCCAGGCTCTGAGCTGTCAGCACAGAGCCCGACGTGGGGCTCGAACTCACCAACCGCGAGATCATGACTTGAGCCGAAGTCGGATATTCAACCGACTGACCTACACGGGCGCCCCTATACCTCTATTTAATACACACCACAATCCAAGTCAGCGTCAAAAACTGGTGGGTCTACAGGCATGCACTTCCTGTCCTGAAGGATCTTAAAATATTTTGCCTCCCTGACAAGTCAGAATACCTATCCACACTGGACCTACTTTCTCCCATGGGAAAAACCAGCTGAAGTTGAATAGCAGAAGCTCTGGGGTGGGACACGATGTCAGTGGCCACTCATAAGGTTTACTGTTTTTTAAATAGCACAGAACTATATCTCTGTAAACATATCATTAGCAAGAACAAAAGCTCACCAGGATGACTGCATCCTCAAGGAAAGTAGAAGACTCCATATTTCTTATGAAAAAAACTACATTTTTATATGATTAATATGCAAATGTACCATCAGAAAAATTTAGGTGCCATTATGAAATAACAGTATTAGGGAAGTACAAATGGAATACAGGGAAAAAGAAAACAACACATGATAATAAACTTAGTGAACTGATGGGATGACCCCCAATTTCAAACAGGTTTGTTTTGGAATGTGGAAAAATAATATGAGATGCTACGGTGAAATGTAGTTATGTTAAGTCGAACAAAATTACCTTGGCATAAAAACTTTCTATAGAGGAGTGCAATATAAATCACGGGTTCTGGGGCGCCTGGGTGGCTCAGTCGGTTAAGCGGCCGACTTTGGCTCAGGTCATGATCTCGCGGACCGTGAGTTCAAGCCCCGCGTCGGGCTCTATGCTGACAGCTCAGAGCCTGGAGCCTGTTTCAGATTCTGTGTCTCCCTCTCTCTGACCCTCCCCTGTTCATGCTCTGTCTCTCTCTGTCTCAAAAATGAATAAACGTTAAAAAAATAAAATAAAAAATAAATAAAATAAATAAATCACGGGTTCCGCTCTCAAATAAGCATTTGCCAAATAAATTTAATACACACATTTCTTTCTAGGATGCTGAAAATACAGTTGAGAAATTCAGGAGAAAAAGCTTAAAAAGGTCACATATTGGTGATATGCCTAACACATCCGTTAAAAGTGCAAATATAAAAAAGTAAACTACAACTCAAAGAATAAAAAAAAAGCACAAATATAAACACCACTGCTCAATTCATGATGTTGATGACAATCTACATGTAACAGGGGCACTTGAGACACAGGGTCTTTGGGGCGCTTGGGTGATTCAGTCAGTTGGGCGTCTGACTTCAGCTCAGGTCATGATCTCATAGTTCATGGGTTCGGGCCCTGCATCAGGGTCTGTGCTGCCAGCTTGGAACCTGGATCCTGCTTCAGATTCTGTGTCTCCCTCTTTCTTTCTGCCCCTTCCCCGCTCACACTCTGTCTCTCTCAAAAATAAATAAATATTAAAAAAAAAATAGACAATAGGGTCTTTGATAGTCCCATTAGGAAATGACTTCTTTGGGGGTTTTGAGGAAAGTCTCAAAGTTTAATGAAAAGTGGTCAAAACTGATTAAGCATGTGGCTATATTTTCTACTCCTGTGAGGGTCAATACTATTTGCAACAACAAATAAGCCAAAGAGAGCACCATTTTGCAAAGATATGAAACTTGATTTCTTTCATTGCCTCATTCAAACAGGAATCATTTTGTGTTGAAAAATGGAGTAAGTCATGGACATAATAATTAACACCATCACCTGAATATGTTCCCTTGCCTAGAATCAGAGACAGTTCAATGCTTGCTGAACTGAATGCACCATGTGGCAGTCTGCTGTGCCGCATTGGGGCTGAATGACTCGAGCAAGGCACAATGCAGAGAAGATCTTTTTTGAACAGTTGCAAGAAACTGCACCGTTTGTCATCTGAGTGAAAATTTCCACTTCAGCTCACCAGCAAAGGCTGGATTAAATGCTTGCTTGGCCTTTTTGGTTGACTTTATAACTTACTTAAAAGCTGTGAACATTTTTTGGGCAGGGCATTCACAAGTGGCCACATAAAGGTATAATTTGATTGGCTCATTCTAGCTCAAAACGGTTTCTTTAGAAGTGCCATTTGGCAAGGAATAATTTGGCCATTTTTCCTATTGAACTCAAGTTTCCAGAAATAAAAGCGATAGCTTCCACAACTTTCTCTTAGTGTAAGAGTTAAAAAGTGGCTTCCAAAAACTTTGATTCCAAAAAAGACTTCAAAAGTGGATTCCAAAAAATTTCAAATGGTATCAGAGGGAAAAGACTTTATTCAGTTCACCTCTGTCAGTCAGTCTTGGACTAGGAGGGATCATACTGCAATGCAGTGCACCACAGCAGAGCGGTGGGGGGAGCGTGTAGCCTACTGTGTGCAGGGAGGTTCAAGTGTGGCAAAGTGTGTCGATGCCCCCCCCCCACCCCCGCCCTCAGGGCAGCCAAACATCTGTCTGTCCGGTTTGCCACCCAAATACTATTCTCTGTATGCCTTGACATACAAAAGGTTGAAAAAGACTGCCTTACTTATTGAAAAGCATTTTTAGAAAACATGCACAGTTTTTCTACTGTTCAAAAGTGCCTGTGTTTTGAACAGCTGTCTTCCATAAAATAAAGAAAAATAAACATTTCTTCCCGTTACAGGGCTTATGGGTGATATTTCTGCTGCATGTTACAATACAAAATACATACCCTGCCACTAACATTAGAGTTGTAATTCCATACCAAAAGAGTAATTTATTACAGAAGCAAGCGTTATGATTAAATACTGCTGGTTTTGAATTCGGAATGTCCAAAAGAACATACGACAATGCACCATGTTTGCATGCTTTAATAAATACACAGAACATGATAGTACCTCTAGAATGGTGTTATATCTGACCCCTTTATGTTCAAAGTATTTTTATAAATAAAGTAACTGGCTCAGAAAAGTTAAGTAACTTGTCTCTCAGTTAGCAAAGCTGGTAAACAGGGAAATCAAGGAATTGAAAACAGGTCGGTTTGACTCCACAGCCTGTGACTTAAACCAGTGCAAGCTGGAATGACTCAAATTTGGCCAAACGACCACAATCAAAGAAAAAAGGGGAAAGTGAATAACTAAAGAAAATAACTAAATTTTTATGAAGTAATGCTTTCTCTGGGTAATAGTAGGATCAAAATGAAAATAATGTAGAAAAAAACACAGAGGAAAAGCTTGGTCTATAGATACACAGAGTATTTTTGAACGCTTTGAAAATATTAACTTAGGCTTACTCTTGGAGTGGACGACAAGCTCTGAACAACGAACACCACAGGATTTCCTGCATTCTTAATGGCCTCAACTGCTTCTCTGTGTGAGGCATTCTGCAAATCTACTCCAGACACCTGAAACACAGAAGTCACTTCAATTAGAAAGGCTGTCGAGTTCACATATATTAACCAGCTATGAGAACAGCCAGAGTCTAATGAATTAGACCAAAGCCAAAAAACTAAGATTGGCCCATAAAAAGCTTTGTTGCTTTAGGAGAACATATTTAAGGAAAATAACATTCTGCCTTCAAGACAAGCGAATGAGACAAACATCTTAGTAACAATAGCCCTGGTTAAATACAATTATCCAAAATAGGTAGCTCAGTTCATGACAGAATCCTAAGAAGCTTCTGTGCTGTGGTGTCACCTCTGCCACCAACACAGCACATAATTCTGAGTGGGGACAGGGAAGGGCGGTCTGGACTCTTCTCTCGAATTGAGAAGTATGATATTTTAAGCACACTGTCCATTATCACAATTGAGTAGCGGAACATCTCTCAAATGATGTTCAAAAAAGAACTATGAAAATATCCATGGGTTCTTTTACTAAAAGTGTTCTCTGTTCAGTAAATTGGGGTAAGTGTAAATAGCTCCTCATCATACAGATTTCAGAAAACCTAACATGCAAACGTCCATAATCTCCAAGAGCATTCTGTATTTACCATATTTAACAGAACCAGTTTTTCAAAACAATAATGTAACAAGGCCTTGGTAAATGCAGGGGTGCCTATGGTCAGCAGACAATGACAGTTTGTGAATACTTTTTCATGTTAAGGAGACCAAAGAAATCGGAATGTAGGTGGATAGGGATGTGGGATCAAGGTTGGCTTTTGTGTTTGAGATGGGAGGTATTACAGTAATCGTGGTGCAGTGGAGAGGAAATGGATATGAGAGAGAGAAGTGACACCTGTAGAAGTAAATCCTTGGACACTGAGGAGGGAATGACTTCTGTGCTACAAGTCAGGCAGGTTGGCTTTAGACAGAAGCACAAACAGTTCATTTGTTGTTACAGATACAGTTAGGAAAAAAAAGATTTGGCACGCAGTGGCAGCAAGGGGAAGTTCCTTTTTGACTGCTTTCATTTTCTCCATGAAATAAAAAACAAGGACCATAAACTGAGCAGTTTAGGAGGTATGAAGGAGTTACGTCGGGAAGCAGGAAAATGAAATAACTAGGGACATATTACAGGATTGCAGGGCAGAACTAAAGACTCACTTGAGAAGGAGCTCATGAATTTTAAAATGAGACCAGACAGCACTGTTATTTTCTCCAGCCATGCCAGAGTCCTGAAATAAGCAAAGAGTTGCATTAAACTAGGATGTGGTTCCCCCAGACAAGTTCAGTAAAAGCAAAGGGGATCCAAGGAGCTGGAAACGACAAGGATGATCAATCACGGAATCAGAGCAGAGTGAAGAGAAAACTGAGCACCTCTGAAGCTGAGGGACACACAGGTAAGGGCCTGAAGGTATGAGACAGGAGCGTTGTATGTGAGAGAGGTCTGAAGGCAGGTGGGTCCAGGGGTGCCTGGGTGCTTCAGACACTTAAGTGTCTGACTCTTGATTTTGGCTCAGGTCATGATCCCAGGGTCATGGGATTGAGCCCTGTGTCAGCTCTGCACTCAGCATGGAGCCTGCTTAAGATTCTCTCTCCCTCTGTCCCTTCCCCTGCTTGCTCTCTCTCTAAAAAGAAATAAATGATTGGCAAAAAAATTTTTTAAATAAAAAAATAAAAAAGGCAGGTGAGTCTAAAGCACAGTGTAAAATGGAGAGGAGAGAGAGGTGAGGTCAGGAAGGCAGCTGAAGGCACACCCCACAAAAGCCACGGCAGGAACTTTGGCCTTTTATTCTAACAGACATCCGGTGGGAGGTTTCAATGCTCTGTAAAGCCTTTTCCCATCTGAACTCAGGAAGGATGAGGATAATAGTAAATGCATATAGAAAAAATTTTAACTGAAGCTTAAAAGCAATCACAATGGTTTGATGAAGCTTCTTATGAATAACCTGATCCCCATGACATTCTACAATAAATGAGGTAGAAGCTATAAAAGAACCACTTCATCTTCCAGTAATAACCAGCTTCGGTTTCCCCAACACAGATTTCCACAGGGTTAAATGTGAATCCCTAAAGTTGGGAAGTTAGGGGGGAAAATGGAATGCTGTTACAACAAAAAAATAACCTGAGTGTTTCTAAGCTGTAAATTTATAACCCAAAGTGTGTCCCATTCACACAAGACAGACCCATTTCTAAAAATTAAATTAAATTCCAATTTCCCACTTAAACAAATTCTTCTCTACATGGGCCCAAATCCTTTATGCAATTGTGCAATTGTTTCAAGGCAGAAAGAAATATTAAGCTTTACTTAAAAACAAATGAGTAATTCTCTTCACGGGAAAAAAGTAAACAAATGACTCAGTATGTTTGACAAAATAAAGATTCAAGTATTAACATTTCACATCTGGTGTGAGTTTAAAGAAATTTACTAAATCTGAGACACAACAGTGGTATAAAAGTGTTGATGGATAAGTGAGAGAATACATTCATCTTACAGCAGAGAGAGATGAGGGGAAAACCCACAAAATTTAAGAAGATAAACAATGAACAATCCAATTAGGAAACAGGCAAAAGACCTGCACAAACATTTCCCTGAAAAGGACACATACATAAGGTGTGAAAAGTTCTTTATCATTTTCCATTGGGGAAACTCAAAACAACAATGAGGTATCACTATCTGCCCATCAGAATGTGCAGAATGAAAAACAGTGACAACACCAAATGTTGGTGAGGATGTGGGGAAACTGGGCCACTCATACATTGCTGGTGGGAATGTAAAATAGTACAGCCACTGTGGAAAATAGTTTTGACAGCTCCTTTCAAAACTAAAAATGGACTTACCATACAACCCAGCAATTGCATTCTTGGGCATTTATCTCAAATGAAGACTTATTTTCACTCAGGAACTTGTATACATATATTTAGAGAAGCTTTATTCATAACAATAAGCCAAGAACTGGAAACTACCCAAGTGGCTTTCAGTGGATGAATGGTTAAACTGTGGTACCTCCACACCATGAAATACTATTCAGACATAATAAAAGGGTATCAACTATTAATGGACACAACAGATTAAATGAACTTCAGTGAAATTATACAGAATGAAAAAAGCCAATCTCAAAAAGATACAGAATGCATAATTCCATTTCTGTGATAATTGTGAAATGAGATAATTAAAGACATGGAGAAACAGATCAGTGATTCTCAGAGGTTGGGGATGGGGGGATATGAAGAGGGGAAGAGGAATGGCTGCAGAGGGTAGCACAGGGGAGTCTTATGGTGATACGGTTGAGTTTCTTGATTGTGGTGGTGGTTATGCAAGGCTACACATGTGATCAAACTGGAGAGCTATAAAAACACATACAGTTATACATCGGTGTGTGCCTAATTGGTAAGATGGAAATAAGGTCTGTGAATTATGTCAATATCAGTATTTTGATTTTGCTATCGTACTATAGCTATAGTTACTGTTAAGGTAACATTAACATTGAGGGAGGCTGAGGGAAGAGTATATGGGACCTCCTTGTATATTTCTTTACAATTTCTTTCCCATGACTCTGTATTTCAAAATAGAAAGTTAAGGTGGGGGAGAGACCAAACAAAATACAAAACATATATTTAAAAATTAAGTTCAAATATATCAGGAATCAAAATAAAAAATTAATCCGTGTCACTTATTTACTAGATGAAGATTATCAATGTAGATTTAATAAGACAAAATTCCTTATGTATTGCTTACAAAACATACAACTAAAACAAAATCACAAATAAGGGTGAAAATGAAGGAATGAAAAAAAACAAAAAAACAAAAAGCAAACCAATGTACCATGCAAATACTTAATAAAGGAAACCACACCTGCCCCAGAAGGAGTAATCCTTTTAAAATATGTATGCATTCATAATCTTCTAATGGATTCTCACTGCGTTCAAAGACAACCTTCCAAGCTCTCTGTGATGTGGCTTCACTTTACCTCTCAGACCTTTTCTCTTCGTGCTCTCTTGCTCCCTTTAGCTACATTATCAGTGCCAGTCTGCTTTCTGCTCCTTCAACACAGCCAGACAAACTCCTACCTCAGAGCTTTCGCCTTTTAGTTCTCTCTGCCTGGATCCTTCTTCCCCTATACATCCACAGGGCTCATTCTCACGCTTCCTGTATTTGTCTCAGTATCATCTTCCATAACCAATCAGTTGCAATTACCACCTCCATTCCTTATCTTTCTGTTCTATTTCTCCATAGAATCTACAATCTAACACTCTACACATCACCTATGTAATATCTTCCCTACTACCATGTAAATGCCATAGGAGTAGGAATTTTGCTCATTTTCTTCACTGCCATGTCCCCTGTGTGTTTGAAATTTTTTCAGTTTCAAAAACACAAATATAACCTAATATTTGTATATACAGAAAGGTTTTACACAGTTCTTTGCTTTAATACTCACAATAATGCTATGGGTTTTGAATTCTCATTTCCATGAGAATAAGGTGCATTTAATAATTTGTCCAAGAACAAATGCAAAGTAAACAGGGCAATCAAGACTTCACCCCATGACCTCCAGTGCTCTTTTCACTTTATCAGAGCTGAAGCATCAGGGCTGAAGTTTATCATCATAAAGCAGGTGTCACGAAGAAGCAGATGCTGGGACTGAAGATATGGAATATGAGGTCATCCAATAAATGTAATGCAAAGAAATGTGTGAGGTTCAGACCTCAGGACATTCTCAGTGCCTTGATGGACCTTTTAAACTCTGCTCTGCAAACCTGCCACATGTGAACAATGGATTCGCCCCTCCCTCCAATGTAATCTGGGAGGATGTGCGTGGCTATTCCACTGACACATATTTATAAAAGGTAGAGCTTGTTCTAGGGAATCTAGTCAATAATATGGTAACAATGTTGTATGGGGACAGATGCTAACTACACTTGGGGCAAGCACTGCGGAATGTACAGAATTGTCGAATCACTATGTTGTATACCTCCTACACCTACAAAAATTAATGTAACATTCAATCTAGATCAACTACACCTACAAAAAAGAGAATATTAGAAATTTTTTAAATGATGAAAAAAATTACAACTTGTCAGACTGTGGGAGAAGCACAATGCTCATCACCTGTCTCATTCTGTTAAATCATAGAATTGTTTTTTCAGTCAGCTGCGCCTTTGTGCAGCATTCTGTATGCTACCACCCTGATGTTATAATTATATACATATAATTTAATGCAAACAACATACAAACTAAGGCATGGGAAGAAAATACACCAATTGTACATACATATACCCCAACAATGAAGGGAGGACTTCTGGTTAAATATTACTGTCTTAAAGCAGGTTTCAAACGAAAACAGAATTTTAACATCATTTACCTCAAGTATTTTATCTCCTGTTTTAAGAGCATTTGTTTTTCCTGCTGGACTGTCTTCTAAAACTTGTTTGATAAATATACCTTTAAGTTCCTCTCCATTCTTCAGGCGTTTTATAACAGTTTGTCCACCAACAATACTAATACCAAGGGACACATTGGGTTCTCTGAAAATCTCAACACTGTAAAAAGAAAATAAATTCACTCATGAATAAGTTAGTATAACTTGTTGGACTGTCACTAGAAGTGTTCACTTTGTACCATATCCTTGTGACTCATATCTTATATGAATATATTTTTACAAATGTTATCAAAATTGTACCTCGTTCAAAAATTCTAAGATATTTTCAGTGATTTGTGGCACATGTGAAAGCCTAAATTTAGAAAAAGATTTCTAAAACAATTACACCTCTTAATATTCTTAATGTTCACAGCTCCTACCACAATATATTTTCTGTAATTAGTTCTTTTAATCTATATCCATAACATTAGCAAAGAATGAAGAAAGTAATAAATGGGTGAAAAAAAATCAAGAAAGTCACATATATCATTTTGACAAAACCCACAAACTTTCATAATAAAATAAATTTCTGACCAAAAATCTTGTTACCCAAACTGTTTTTTCCAGTCAGCAGGTTTAACCTGTGGTTCTTTAAGTGGAGGACAGATTTTGCTCTTAAGGCTGTAAGTTGTTCTCTTTTCTTCCTACCTCCACATCCCTCCCTCCCTCCCTTCCTTCCTTCCTCCCTCCCTCCCTCCCTCCCTTCCTTCCTTCCTTTATTGAGACAGAGAGAGAGCAAGTTGGGGAGGGAGGGAGAGAAAGGGAGAGAGAAATCCCAAGCAGGCTCCGCACTGTCAGCGCAGAGCCTGATGCAGGGCTCGTAACTCACGATGAAATCATGACCTGAGCTGAAATCGTGTGTTCAACCACCTGAGCCTCCCAGGCAACCTGAATGAGCCACCCAGGCACCCCACATAACTTTAAAAAATAAAGAATGGAATAAAACTTGCTCTTCCCTGGTTATGAGTTTTGCTCAGACTGCATAGATGTGACCAATGATTAACTGAAATTTTTAAAAAGTAGTTCAGAAAACAGCTCCCAAGAGGGGCACCTGGGTGGCTCCGTGGGTTAAGCATCTGACTCTTGGATTTTGGTTCAGGTCATGAACAAGGTTAGTGGGATGGAGCCCGGGTCTATGAACTGAAAGTGTGGAGCCTGGTTCGGATTCTCTCTGCCCCTCCCCTGCTTGTGGGCAGCTCTCTCAAACTAACATAAACAAACATTGAAAAAAGAAAAGAAAATGGCTCCCAAAGACAAAATTCAGAAGTGCAAGAAGAAAACAGACAACGTAGGTAGGTATTGTGGCATTAATAACGCATGCAGAATAGAGCAGCTAATGGAAGACTTTTATATACTGTTAGCTCAAACTAGGCACAAACTTGGAACTAACACAAGGGAAGGAAGGAGGATAGAGATAAATTGATACATGATAGAAACCTCAACTGATGTTGTTGTTCACTTAAAAAAAAAAATAAGGGAAGGAATTTTAGTCCTTTCAGGGAAGTCCTACCTGCCTTCCTCAAGGATGCAGTAATAAAATATCCTTAGTCCATTGGTTACTACCATACATAGACAATTGCAAATTGCTTTCTCTGCAAAGGTATGATAAAGACTTTCCTAATATTGATTACAGTCATTTTGCCCAGGTAAAAATCTCTAGAGAAGACAAACTGAAACTAAAATTTAGGTCATTTTGTAGCAATGTGGATGGAACTGGAGAGTGTTATGCTAAGTGAAATAAGTCACACAGAGAAAGACAGATACCATATGCTTTCACTCTTATGTGGACCCTGAGAAACTTAGCAGAAGACCATGGGGGAGGGGAAGGGAAAAACAAAGTTAGAGAGGGAGAGAGCCAAACCATAAGAGACTCTTAAAAACTGAGAATAAACTGAGGGTTGATGGGGGGTGGGGGACAGGGGAAAGTGGGTGATGGGCATTGAGGGGGGCACCTGTTGGGATGAGCACTGGGTGTTGTATGCAAACCAATTTAACAACAAATTTCATATTAAAATAATTAAAAAAAAAACCTCAGACCAGCCTAGATGTACATTATGGCAATACTTAATCAGTAGAGAACGTCTAAATGACACTCTGAAAGGAAAGAGCAACCAACTGTCTTCTCCTACTGAGAAAGCCAATGACATCATCAACGTACATTCTTGGTGGACCCCAGTGGCTGAAGTTTGGAGTTTCTTCTCCTTCACCTTCTTCTCTCTCAGGTAACTCACTGAAGAGAGACAAAGGAAAAACACACATGGACCTTGTAAAACAGTGCTGTTAAAGGTTCTTACAAAGTTTTGAAGTTGAGCAATCTATTTGTAGGTAAATAGTTCTTAATTTTTAAGGTTTAAAATATTTACATCAACAGTTAACTATCTGTACAAAACAAAAATACATTACTTTTAATGTTCAACAAACAATCCAGAAACACACATCACAGATTATAAACACTTTTATTGGTGACAGTCTAGACGCTATTTCCTAAAAATCTATGTGTGATTTGTACAACTTCACATTTGTTTCATGATTAAGGTACAAAATATTATAACATATATTCCTTAAAACTTGGTCCTGATCGACAAGCAAAGAAAACACTCCAGCATAAACCAACATATGTAGCTGAAATGGCTAAACAGGAAACAATCCCTCTTTGTAGATCTGTCATCCTGGCACTAAGTAACTCCCCTGTGATGTGTATCCCATGAACGTTTTGTGTCATTATCCATCACTTTGCAGTTTGCAGAGAGATTTCCTTCTGGTAGATCTAATTTGATCCTCCCACCTACCACTGCCATACTTTCACCCATCAAGTCATGCTGGTATAGAAGTGATAACATAAAATGCTGAATTACAGGGGTGCCTGCAAGGCTCAGTTAAGCATCTCTTTTTTAATGTTTATTTATTTTTGAGGGGGAGGTTAGAGGGGCAGAGAGAGAGGAGGAGAATCTGAAGCAGGCTCTAGGCTCCAAGCTGTCAGCGTAGAGCCCAACATGGGGCTTGAATGTGCAAACCGCAACCTGAGCTGAAGTAAGACCAAGCTTGGTGCTACAAGCATCCAACTCTTGATTTTGGCTCAACTCATGACCCCAGGGTCATGGGATCGAGCCCCATGTCAGGGCTTGGGATTCTCCCTCTCTGCCCCTTTCCCTCCTCAAAATAAATAAACTTAAAAAAAAAAAAGATCCTTTTAAAAATGCTGAATTACAAAGTACTTATAAAGGTAATGCTATCTAATAGGGTAGAGACATTACCATATATTATCTGGAAGAGTACTCCTAAGAGAACTCCTAAGCTCCAGTCTAACCCGCACCATGAAATGCGTGTGTGACTCTGGACCACCACCTGAGATAATAGGTCTGAAGGGTACATTTTATTACTCTATACAAAAATGTAGGTACTACCTCTTCCATTTCACATTCACAAAAACCCTGTGAAGCAGGCACTGCAGGTCATATTATTATTTTATTCTTCCACTTGAGGAACTGAAGCTCAGGGAAGGCTGCAACTACACAACCTCCTCACAGTATCCAAATCTGTGTTGCAGCCTAAACTTTTCAATGCTCCATTTTTCTCTGAAGTCTCAAATGAGTCCTATAAATAGCAGCAAAACTCCAAACCCACCTGCATGTCTACAGACAGACTTTCTAGGGTAGAATGGTTTCAGGCTGAATGAAAAAGAGAATACCGAAAGAATCCAAGTATTAGTTAAGAAATTGGAATCATCAGGGGTCGTTAACATCTCACCTATTCCCAGATGGTTTTGTTGCCTCAGCCAGTCAATGATTTCATGATTAAGAGCATCACAGTATTCAAGGAAAAAGAGTTTGGCAGATACTTGCCAATTACTTATCTAATGTCCTCTTCCTCCTTCCTTACCAACATAACTTCTCCTTTATTCCAGGTGGCACTATGCCCAGATTTAAAGAAATACATTTTCTGGACTTCCTTTCAGCTAATGTTAACTGGGAGCTACAGTTCTGAAATGGAAGTACAAGTCCCCAGAGATTTCCAGAAAAACTCATTACATGGAGAGAATCATCTGGCAGGAGCCTTTCATGCTACGACCTTCCCTTTCTTCTTGCCTAGAAGGCAGAGAGATATTGGCAGTGAGGCATGCATTCTAAAATCATGAAGAAACAGTGACTAAAGCAATGCATTAAAGACAGCAGAGCAGAAAGGAAGGTGTTTAAGACCCCGGCAGATCACCTTCTTCAGGGGTTTTTACATGAAAAAAATTACAGCCCCACTTGGTTAAGCCACTCCAAGTGGAGAGTTTTATAAGCAGCTGAATGCAATCCCTACAGGATACCCAGGATTCTACCAATTTAAGCAAAGTCTTCATATTATCACATTATATTATTCCTTGCACATGTGCATAGATGTTCATTGAATAGCTGTAATAGCAGAAGCTTTCATATTTTGATTACCCTATGTAACAGTAACAAGGATTAAATGACGTGACTGTCATTTAGTGGAAGCTTAATATTCATTTCCTTTACAATTTTTTTCATTTGAATTTCTATCAAAAATTTTCCCCGTGTATCGTAATCTTTCTTTTTTTATTTAACAGCATCTTAATAGCCCATACTATTGATGTAATTTATCTGCCATTCCAAATATGATACTTTACATTATATCCTGGTTTTCAGAATATGGACATTACTGCAAGGAATATTGTCATGCTCTATTTTAGAATTCCTCTGTAAATATTAACTGAGGATTAAAAATTAAAAATCCCCAAACAAACCAACATTGAAACTTTCCTTCTATTTTCTACTTTCCTGTATCCCAAATCACGACAGGTGTGATAATAAGACATAAATATTTGGTCTAATTAAGGACACACCTCGGGCTGACTAAGCCTTTCCAGAGAGGCAAGTGCTCGCATCATGCTCACCATCAGCCACACTCCAGAGTGCCACTGACTCTTGGGAGGAGAGTTCTCCATGAGTCTGATGCCTGGTGTTTGCAGTGGATGTCCAGGGACACCCTTTGATTGCCTGGCTTTGGTGGATGAAGGGTCTTGCACTGTTGGGTTCCACAGGACTATGGCAATCAGAGGACCATTCTTGGTAGGCTACCATCACCAGGACATTTCAAAGATGGCAGACTGAGGCATATGCCCCAGGCTTTCTGTGAAAAAGGTCACTTTGCTCATCCTGGAGCTTTGGACTAAGGGGCAGGATTCAGGTTTGGCACACATCCAGTGCCCTACAGTGTGGCTCTAAAGGAACATAGGCTGTGAACACCACCTTGGCACTTTCCCTCTGCTTTGCTCCAGCTTGCTGGTATCTCCCCTAAAGGAGCTTATAAACACTCTTCTGGAGCCCAAATTTTTGTGACTGCCACCCAAGGCACACCTCAGATTGCCTGTCTTTGGTGGCCAGTGAGGCTTACACATGTGGTCCCTCAGGACCATATACATTTGCATACTTTTAAAGCTGCTGCCTAAGGGTTTGGCTTCTAGTCAAAGCCTGATTCTCCCCTTTTGGACACTGACAACCTCAGGTGAGGCACATCCTCAACTACCAGGAGCTATTAAAAATACAACAGCCTGCTTGAACAAGCACAGAAATTTGGGAAACAACCAAGAGCTGTGGTAGGGCTGAATGAAAAGTTTCACCTCCTACACAAGGCCACTCTTTCTAGACTTGGAGAGGTGGCAGTTTCATCTACTGTATAGAAACCAACACAGAAAGTCAAGCAACATGAAGAAACAGAGGAATGTTCCAAATGAAATTTAACAAAACCTCAGAATGCCTAAGTCAAAAGGAGATAAGCAATATACCTGTTAGAGTCCAAAGTCATGGTCATAAAGATGATCACTGAAGTTGAAAGAATGGATGAACACAATTAAAACTTCAACAAACACATAGAAAACATAAGAAAGTACCAAACCAGTCACAGAGCTGAAGAATGCAATATGTGAACTGAAAAATACACTACAGGTATTCAATAGCTGACTAGACAAAACAGAAGGATCAATCACCTCAAAGACAAGACCAATCAAAGAAGCAAAAGGAAGAAAGGATAAGAAAAAATGAAAATAGCTTAAGGGACTTATAGGACAACTTCAAATAAACTAATATTCACTTTCTATAGGGCTCCCAGAAAGAGAAAAGAAAGAGAAAGAGGTAGAAATTTCATTTGAGGAAATAATGGCTAAAACTTCCTTACAATGGGAAATGAAATAGCCATCCAGATCCAGGAAGCCCAGAGAGTTCCAAACAAGTTGAAACCAGAGAGACCCACAACAAGACATGTTATAATTAAAATGTCAAAAGTTAAAGACAAGGGAAGAATATTAAATGTAGCAAAAGAAAAAAAACCTTGTTAATACTAAAAAAAAAAAAAAAAAAAAAACCCATTCCCCATGATAAGATTGCCAGCAAATTTTTGAGCACATGCTTTATAGGTCACAAGGGAATGGCATGATATATTCAAAGTGTTGAAAGAAAACACTTGAAACCAAAAATACTCTATCTGGCAAAATGATCATTCAGAATTGAAGAAGAGATAAAGAGTTTTCCAGACAAGTAAAAACTAAAGGAGTTCATCACCACTAAACTGGCCTTACAAGAAATCTTAGAGGGGCTTCTTTAAGCTGAAAAGAAAGTGTTAATTAGTAATGAGAACCCATGTGAAAGAACAAATCTCACTGGAAAAGTAAATATATAATAAAGGTCGTGGATTATTTATAAAGCTAGTATGAGGGTTAAAGGAAAAAAATAGTAAAATAACTATGATTACAATAATTAGTTAAGGGACACACAAGATAAAAATATGTAAACTATGATATCAAAAACATAAAACATGGTGGGGAGTAGTAAAAAGATTGAGCTTTAGAATGGGATCAAATGTAAGTTATCATCAACTTAACGTAGACTATTATAGATGTAAATTGTTATATGTAAATCTCATGGTAACTACAGGCCAAAAACCTATAGTAAATACACAAAAGATTTAAAAATATAAGCATACCACTGAAGAAAGTTACCAAACCACAAAGAAAATAAGAGAAGAAAGGAACAGAGAAAAACTACAAAAACAGATAGAAAACAATTAACAAAATGGCAATAAACACATACCTCTCTATTACTACTTTAAATGTAAATGTACTAAAATCTCCAAAGACACAGAGTAGCTGAATGAAAAAACAAGACCCATTTACATGCTACCTACAAGACTCCTTTCAGATGTAAAGACACACAGAATGAAAGTGAAGAAATGAAAAAGTATATGCCATGCGATGGAAACTAAAAGAAAGCTGGAGCAGACATACTTCTATCAGACAAAATAAACTTTAAAACAAAGATTAAGAGACAAGGATGTTATATCAGGATAAAGTAATCAGTCCAATAAGAAAATATAACATTAATATAGAACACAGGAGCAGTTAAATATATTAAGCAAACATTAATAGACTTAAAGGGAAAAATAGTGATACAATAACAGTAGGGGACTTTAGACCAAAAAATCAATAAGGAAACATCTACCTCAAATGACATGTTAGACCAGGTGAATTTAACAGATACATACAGAATATACCATTCCAAAAGCATTAGAATACACATTCTTCAAGTGCACATGGAGTATTTCCTAAGATAGATATCTTAGGCCACAATTTTTTTTTCTAAGTTTATTTTTGAGATAATACATGCAACACAAGTGGGGGAGGGGCAAAGAAACAGGGGGACAGAGAATCTTAAGTGGGCTCTGCTCTGACACCAGAGAGCCCCACGCAGGGCTCAAACGTATAAACCCTGAGATCACGACCTGAGCCGAGGTTGCATGCTTAACTGACTGAGCCTCACAAAACAAGTCTTAATCATTTAAAACAAAAAATTTTTTAACATTTTTATTTATTTTTGAAAGACAGAGACAGAGCACAAGCAGAAGAGGGAGACACAGAATCCAAAGCAGGCTCCAGGCTCTGAGCTGTCAGCACAGAGCCTGACAGAGGGCTTAAACCCATCAACTGTGAGATCATTGACCTGAGCCGAGGTCGGATGCTCAACTTACTGAGCTACCCAGGCACCCCACAAGTCTTAATCATTTAAGATGACTGAAATTAAATTTTTTTTTTCAACGTTTATTTATTTTTGGGACAGAGAGAGACAGAGCATGAACGGGGGAGGGGCAGAGAGAGAGGGAGACACAGAATCGGAAACAGGCTCCAGGCTCCGAGCCATCAGCCCAGAGCCTGACGCGGGGCTCGAACTCACGGACCGCGAGATCATGACCTGGCTGAAGTTGGACGCTTAACCGACTGCGCCACCCAGGCGCCCCTAAGATGACTGAAATTAAATGAAGCATCATTTCCATCTGCAATGGTATGAAACTAGAAAGTTCATAAATATGTGGAGATTGAACAACATTCTTTGACCCACTGGTCAATCCAAAGAGAAATAAAAGAAAATGAAAGAGAAATTTTTAAAAAATGAAAGAAAAAAAAAATGAAAAAGAAATACATTGAGATAAACAAAAATGGGAATTTAACATACCAAACTTTATGTGATGTAGCAAAAACAGTTTTAAGAGGAAAGCTCATAGCAATTAATGCCTACCTCAGGAAACAAGGAAAGTCTCAAACAACCTAACTTTTACACATGAAGGAACTAGAAAAACAAATGAAGCCCAAAGTTTTTAGAAGGAAGGAAATAACAATGATTAGAGCAGAAATAAATGAAATAGAGACTAAAATGATAATGGAAAAGACCAATGAAACTAAAAGCTGGTTCTTTGAAAAGATAAACAAAATTGACAAACCTTTAGCTAGACTACTCAAGGAAAGAAGAGGTCTCAAATAAATTCAGAAATGCCACTGATGCCATAGAAATACAAAGAATCATGAAACTACTATGAACAATTATATGCCAACAAATGGGACAACCTAGAAGAAATAGATAAATTCCTAGAAACATACAATCTTTTAAGACTGAATAAGGTAGAAATAGAAAACCTCAATAGACCAATTACTAATAAGGAGATTGAATTGGTAATTGAAAGCCTCCCAATAAACTAAAATTCAGAACCAGAAGGCTTCACTAGTGAATTCTACCAAATATTCAAAGAAAATTGATTACCAATCCTTCTTAAAATTTTCCAAAAAATGAAGGGGGTGAACTCTTCCAAACATATTTTACAGGCCAGCATTGCCTTGATACCAAAACCAGACAAAGATACAAAGATGCAAAAATCCTCAACAAAATATTAGCAAACCAAATTCAACAATACATTAAAAGGATCATACACCATAATCCAGTAAGATTGACTCCAAGGATGCAAGTATGGTTCAACCAATCACAAATCAATGTGATACACTACATTAACAAAATGAAGGCTAAAATTCATATGATCATCTCAATAGATGCAAAAAGACCATCTGACAAAATTCAACATCCGTTTATAATAACAACTCTCAAAAAAGCAGGTATAGAGGAAATGTACCTCAACATAAATGCCATATATGACAAGCTCACAGCTAACATCAGACCTAACAGTGAAAAGCTAAAAGCTTTTCCTTTAAGATAAGGAACAAGACAAGAATGACCACTCTTACCACTTTTATTCAAAAAAGAAACCAAAGGCATCTAAATTGGAAAGGAAGAAGTAAAACTCACTATTTGCAGATGACATGATATCATATATAGAAAATCCTAAAGACTCTATCAAAAAGAAGTTAGGATAAATGAATTCTGTAAAGTTGCAGTATACAAAATCAACATGCAAAAATCAGTTGTGTTTCTTTACACTAATACAAAGTATCAGAGAGAGAAATTAAGAACAAATCCATTTACAATTTGATCAAAAGGAATAAGATACCTAAAAATAAAATTACCAAGGAGATGAAAGACCTGTATATTGAAAACTACAATATATTAATGAAAGAAACTGAAGACACAAATAAAAGATATTCCATGCTCACGGATTAAAAATATTAATATTTTTTAAATGTCCATGCTACCCAAAGTAATATACAGATTCAATGCAACTGCTATTAAAATCCTAGTGGTACTTTTCACAGAAATAGAATAAACAATACTAAAATTTATATGAAACCTCAAAGACCTAGATTAACCAAAGCAATCTTGAGAAAGAACAAGGCTGGAGGTAACATGCATCCAGATTTCAAACTATATTACAAAGCTATAGTAATTAGAACAGTATGGTACTGGCATAAAAAGAAACACATACATCAATGGAATAGAGTCCAGAAATAAACCCACACTTAGATCATCAATTAATTTACAACAAAGGAGCCAAGAACATATAGTGGGGAAAGGATGGTCTCTTCAATGAATGATGTTGGGAAAATTGCACAGCCACATACAAAAGAATGAAACTGGACCACTATCTCACAACATACACAAAAATTAACCCCAAATGGATTAATGACTTAAATATAAGACCTGAAACCATAAAATTCCTAGAAGAAAACATAGGTGGTAAACTCCCTAACATAGGTCTTAGTCATGATTTTTGTAATCCAACACCAAAAGTAAAAGGAACAAAATCAAAAGTAAACAAGTGGGACCACATCAAACTAATCAGTACAGTAAACAATAAACAAAATGAAATGGCAACCTACTGAATGAGATAAAATAATTGCAAATCATATATCTGATAAGAGAATAAAACCCAAAATATGTAAAGAATTCATACAACTCAATACCAAAAAGCAAACAATCCAATTAAAAAATGGGCAGAGGATCGAATAGACATTTTTTCCCAAAGACGACATACAGATGCCAACAGGTACATGAAAATTTGCAGAGAAATGCAAATCAAAACTACTGTGAGGTATCACTTCACATCTATTAGAATGGAAATTATCAAAAAAGCAAGAAATAACAAGTGCTGATTGGCAAAGATATAGAGAAAAGGGAACTTCTGTACACTGTTGTTGGAAATGTAAATTGATGCAACCATTATGGAAAAAGTATGGAGGTTCTTCAAAAATTTAAAAATACAATCACTATATGATCCATCAATTTCACTTATGAGTATTTAGCAAATAAATAAATAAATAAATAAAAATTAAAAAAAAGAACACACTGATACAAAAGATACATGCACTCCCATGTTCATGTGTAGCATTAATTATGACATTTATTTATGATAGCCGAGATACAGAAAGAGCCAAAGTGTCCATTGATAAAGAAATCATGGAATTTAAAATGGAATATTATATAGCCATCAAAGGAATGAAATCTTGTCATTTGAGACAACATGGATGGAACTTGAGGGTATTATGCTAAGTGAGATAAATCAGACAAACAAAGATAAATACCATATGATCTCTCTTATATGTGGAATCTAAAACAACAGGGGTGCCTGGGTGGCTCAGTTGGTTAAGCGTCCAACTCTTGATTTCAGCTCAGGTCATGATCTCATGGTTCATGGGATTAAGCCCGGCTGACAGCACAGGGCCTGCTTGAGATCCTCTCTTTCCTTCTCTCTCTACCCTTCCCCAATTGTGTGCGTACTCCCTCTCTCTCTCTCTCAAAATAAATAAACATTAAAAATAAAATAAACAACAACAACAACAAAAAAAAGCTCACAGATACAGACAACAACAGATTGGTAGTTGCAAGAGGCAGGGGGTGAGAGATAGAAATGGGTGAATTGCTTTTGTGTTGTTTTAGTTTATTATTTTTTAAATGTTATTTATTTTTGAGAGAAAGAGAAAAAAAAAAAAAAACAGAATGTGAGCGGGGGAGAAGCAGAAAGAGAAGGAGACACAGAATCCGAAGCAGTCTCCAGGCTCTGAGCTGTCTGCAAAGCACAGAGACAGATGCGGGGTTCAAACCCACAACCACAAGACCATGACCTGAGCCAAAGTTGGATGCTTAACCACCTGAACCACCAAGGTACCCCTGTTTTGTTGAGTTTAAATAAATTGAATAAATATTCTGATCTGTAGTCAGACACATTATCCATTGCACTACAGGCCCCCTTTAAATTTAATCTTAGAACAAACAAACAAACAAAAAATTAGGCCTCTAAAGGTACAGGGAAGTCAATGGGATGCAGAAGCACAGTGTACATTAAATAACTTAGCTGGGTTCTACACCAAAATTAATGCAAAGTAGAAACTCTAAACTATAATTCAGCACTTCATGATACCCTGATCTGAAAGACTGTCTTCCAAAAGAATCTATGCATTACTCAGAAAAGCTCCGGTGTGGCAATAAATATTCACCTATGAACCTAACTCCACGGGACATACCTTTAAAGACTAAAAGGGGGAAAACATGACTTACAGGAACTCTTCTATTACCTGCTAAAATTTTAATATATCCTGAATCTATAACAGCAAGTCAAAAAAACAATATTCAAATGCAAGACTGAGCTCTCAAAAGTTAGGTTGAAACTCTTGAATGCCTGTGCCCACATAAGGAATCAGCTTGTCAAAGTTACCTCTGGAGAATAAGAAAGGAATGAGGTAGGAGTACAGTGTATCTTCCCTTTCTGAAAGTGGTAAGAACTGAGTGACAGAATGGATGTTCCATTTTGACTTCTGCATAAGAAAGGGGGGGGTGGTTTTGGAAATTTGTTTAGATATTTTCCAATTACAGTTCTATACCTTTAAAAAAGCCGTCTCATTTCCGAATTCTTTGTGAGATTTAATTATTGACACCAAGCAGAAGAGAAATTTAAAAAATAAAACGGTCTCATTTGAAAAGTAATTTGACCATATAAGTAGTCAAAATTAGGGGGACCTGGGTGGTTGAGTCACTGCAGCATGTAACTCCTGATTCCAGGGTTGTGAGTTTGAGACCCACATTGGGTGTAGAGATCACTTAAAAAATTTTTTAATTTAAAAAAAAAGTCAGGGGCACCTGGATGGCTCAGTTGGTTAAGTGGCTGATTTTGGCTCAGGTCATGATCTTACAGTTCATAGGTTGGAGCCCCACATCGGGCTCTGTGCTAACAGCTAAGAGCCTGCAGCCTGCTTCAGATTCTGTGTCTCTCTCTCTCTGCCCTTTTCCCACTCACACCCTGTCTCTCTCAAAAATAAACATTAAAACAATTAAAAATAAATTTAAAATAAGTCATAAAATTATATATATATATATACATATATATATATTTTAAATGTTTATTTATTTTTGACAGAGAGAAAGAGACAGAGCATGAGTGGGGGAGGGGCAGAGAAAGAGGCAGACACAGAATCTGAAGCAAGCTCCAGGCTCTGAGCTGTCAGCACAGAGCCTGATGTGGGGCTTGAACTCACAGACTGCGAGATCATGACCTGAGCTGAAGTCGGATGCTCAACTGACTGAGCCACCCAGGTGCCCCTATAAAGTTATGTTTTTAAGCCTTCCAGTACTTCCATCTGCAACCATCCCTCCTGAAGAAACAAACCCATTGCCTGTTTAATACTATGCAACATAATACTATGTAACCAGGAGCTTGGTTACACTGCTCACGCCAGGACAAAGGACCTGTCAGCACCTCCCTGCTGAACACTGGTCCAGTTTTGCTGAACGAAAAGCCATCAGATTTCTCCAAGTGGTTGAGCTTATCTGAGTCTTTCCTTTTTTTTTTTTTTTTAATGTTTAATTTTATTTTAAGCAGTCTCCATACCCAATATGGAACTCGAACTCAAAACCCTGAGACCAAGAATCGCATGCCCCACTGACTGAGCCAGCCAGGAACCTCTGAGTCTTTTCCTTTACACTCAGAAAGGAGCTTTGCTGAAGCACAGAGACCAACTTTTTGCAATATGAAGTTTCTGTCTAAAACTATAGGCAGAGGGACACCTGCCTGGCTCAGTTGGTGGAGCACGTGACTCTTGATCTCATGGTTTTAAGTTCAAGCCCCACACTGGGTGCAGAGATTACTTAGAAATAAAATCTTAAAAATAAATAAATAAAATTAAATGTAAAGGTCAATAAAAAGGGTCAAAGGTCACAGGTTGCTGAACGGAGAAGTGATATCATTCTAAGACACTTCATATGTCAATACAAAATCATTCTTGGACTAAAGGTTTAATAAAAACACGAAGGCCAATAAATCCACCCTATCTCTCATCCCTGTTATGCTTGGCCAACACCTCCAACTCCTTCCTTCCTTGCTGCTCTGGTTTCTCCTTCCATTTTCATATACACCACGGATACCCCTTTCCCTCTCCCCGCCCCCAGGCCAAACTACCCATCACACTCCACGGAATCTCCTTGAATTGTCAAGAAACTACTCCACACTCTGACCTCTTCACCAAACTTTCTCTCAACAGCTTCTGGTTCTCTGCCATAGATACCATGTTCAAGTGAATGATACTCACTGTCTCACCTTGGGAAGTTGGAAGGTGGGGGGCAGGGAGCAAGATTTTTCTAAACTGCTTTCCACCAACCACTAAGCCATTACTCTCCTACCCTCGTTTCAAAAGTGACACCTCTACTTTTAATGTACACATTGCTACCACCTTATCACTCTTTTCAAATAATCTTTACCTAAATGACAAAAAATATAAAAAATAAGAAATCTCTTTGGATTCCTATCTACAGGATACAAATAGCACTTGCATTTGTACTTTGCTTTCATTCCTGGCACCTGTCTCTGTGGATTAACCACCAAAGGTTAATCTCTCTAGGTGCGCAATGTCTTTCTCTCCTTCTCCTCTCTCCAGGGACTGTGTTTAATAACTTCCTTTCCAGCATCTACATATTTCTTTGCTGGATCTTTCCCAGAAAGACACACACACAATACATATATCAATATATATGTAATTATGTATGCATAACCCCTTCTTCTTTACCTCAATCCAAAAATACCCTCTAGCTATCTAGATGATACGCATTCTGTCTCTTTTCATGACCTGGATTCTGAAAACACTAGTCTCACTGGACTTACTATGCCCAATTTCGGACCTGTTCAATTCTCAACCTACTGCTCTCTGATTTCTACTTTACTTAAATTGTTCTATGCTTACCTAGTGCATCCGTGTGGCCAAACCCCAAGTAAACTTTTCCGTTTTATCTGCCCTGACCTCTCTGTAGGCCATGATGAAGGTCTGTGAAAAACCTTTGGTAAAACGTTCTCTTGTCCGGTTTCTACGACAACCTCTAGGTTTAATTTCCTCTGAGTGACATTTTGTTCACTCCATTTCACTATTTTCTGCCTCCATTCTTACTTGTGATATTGCTGCTCTGCAAGACTCTAATTTTGGTCCCATGCTCTTCTTAGTATTTGAGCTTACCCTGGATGACTATTCAAATCTAGCAGTTTCACCTACACTTGATCTTGCTCCCAATTATTAACATCAGGATAGATACCAACGTGAATCCCCAGAATCACACACCTAATTGATTCCACTTCGCTTTGTTGTCCTATGGATACTGGAACCTTCGTCTTGTCCCACACTGAATTCGTTTTCCCTTACAACCTGTTCATGCTCCTATAAACTTTTTTCTTTAATTAAAATATAACATACGATGTTATATCGGTTTCAGGTGTGTAACACAGTGATTCAGTGGTTCTATACATTGCGAAACGCTCACCATAAGTGTAGCTACCACCTGTCATCATAAAAATTATATTAACTACATTCCTCATGCTATACTTGTCTCTGTGACTTATTTAGTTTATAACTGGAAGTCTGTGACTCTTAATCCCCTTCACCTATTTCATCCATCCACCTCCACTCCCCTCCGCTCCAGTTTGTTCTTGGTGTTTAGGAGACAGTTTCTGTTTGTTCGTTTGTTTTGTCTTTGCAGATTCCACATATAAGTGAAATCGTATGGCACTTGTCTTGCACTGTTCGACCTCCCTCATTTAGCATGATACCCTCTAAGTCCATCCATATTGTTAAAAACAGCAGCACTTAATTCTTTCTTATACACCACATTTTCTCTATCCATTCATCTATCATTGGACACTGAGTTTGCTTCCTTTGCTCCTACAGTCTTGTTAAAGAATTAATGGCACTGCAATGCATTTATTGTCCTAATCCAGAGACACAAGTCACCCTCAACTATGTCCTCTCACCTTGACACATGTTATTAGTCACCAATTCCAACAAATTCTCTCTTAAATCCACTCCCTCCTTAATTTGTCTGTATGTCTTGCTTATGTTGTGAAACTCCTAATCTCTTAGTAATTGTCTACTATAGGGCATTTTTTTTATAAGAGCAAAAAAACCAGACTACTTTATAATGTGAAAACAAAGATAAATGGTATCATACCATGCATCAGTGGTATATCTAGAAGACAGTGTTCCTGTGTATGCCGAGGTCTTGGAAACAACTCGAGTCCTGGGGAGTTGATATAAAGGCAAATCTTCTTGCTCCCTTCTTTGAGCCACAGCAGGAAGTTCAACAAGCAAGCCAGGACCTTGAGCATCATCTGGAATCATCATACCTACACAGCAAACCCAGATGATAGTGAACACAAGATGCTTTCATTTAGCCTTCATTCATTCAACAAATAGGCCTTTTCTAGGTAGAAATCTTATTAAGTAAAATGTTTAATATGTCAGATGGTGAAAAATAAAGGAAGGAAGGAGGACAGGGTCTCCTCAGTGGAAGAGAGTTGCATTTCACACATGGCCTTACTGAAAAGAGGACATTTTAGCAATATAAATATTTTATCAAAAGAATCCCCTTAATGATGGTATTCTAATCTCACTACACATTTTCCCTTATCAACCTCAGCTGTCCCAACTGCAGGCACTCCTGCATTTCACTTATTAAAATAAATAAATAAGTAAGTAAGTAAGTAAGTAAGTAAGGGGTGCCTGGATGGCTCAGTCGGTTGAGGATCTGACTTCAGCTCAGGTCATGATCTCGCATTTTGAGTTCAAGTCCCATGCTGGACTTGAACAGCTCAGAGTCTTGAGCATGCTTCGGATTCTGTGTCTCCTTCTCCCTCTGCCCCTCACCACACACACACACACACACACACACACACACACACACTCTCTCTCTCTCTCTCTCTCTCTCTCTCTCTCTCAAAAGTAAACGACCATTAAAGAAATATTATATTGCATATTTGAAAGTTACTTAATAGATCTTAGAAGTCCTCATCACGCACACAAAATAATTTCACAGAATGACAAATAACCAAATAAAAAATCTTACATCAAAAAATGTTTTAATTTTAATTCCAGTGTAGTTAACACACATTGTTATATTGGTTCAGGTATACAATATAGTGATTCAACAACTCCATACATCACCCGGTGCTCATCAGGTTAAGAAAACAGATTTTTAAAGGGGCTTTGTTTACAAATTTCATAATTCTTTTACAGTTGTTACCTATTCTCGTGTCAAACTATGAGTTAGAAAAGATACTAACAACTGTTATTTTATAGATGGAGAAATTCAAGTTAAGGAATTTTGCCAAATGGAATGTGCAAGTTTACCTGACATGCCATCTGTGTTATTTCCACATTTCCTGAAAAAAAGAATAACTGGGGCAGAGTTGTGCATAGAGTCCTACAACTCATAGGACCCTTACTGGCATAGGTCTATTAATCACTCTTAGGATACACCCGATTCTCAGCCAATCCTTCTTGAGCATATTACAAACATGATGAATTGTGATCAAATGTCTTCCTTAAATCCACACATTTATAGTATTTTTTGGAGCTCTGCCTAATCAGAAAATCTCAAATTATTTCTAAAAGACATAGGTATTATCCTAAAACTTTTCCTATAAGCATTACCTCAACTCTTTCCATTTCTTCATAATGAACAAATTTTCTACTAAACTCACTACTACTGCTTTTTATCTTGTCTAGAAACTTTGGAACTGGGGTCTAATCAGTTGGTAATGCAACAGAATCTGAAGAGGGAGTGAATTTAACTTTAATGCTCAGGTTGTGTTAAAGAAGTCTCAGGGTCTGTCCCCCATCCCTATGCACCCTTCACTCCTATTCTCTGGGGCCTCCATTCCTGCAAAGCACTCTAATCCATCTCGATGCCAGAGAGTTCTAGCTTGGCCTATGTCTGCTTCTTCCCCACTGAGGAGGGACCAGGGGTGGGACTAGATTCTGGCCGGAATGGCCAGAAACCAGTGTTAAGAAGAGGGAACTGGCTTTATTTGCAGAGCTGGTTCTCATCCACCCACACTGGTAAAAGCAGACTGTTAAATTATGGCATTGGGTTTCATAGGTTGCTGCAGTTTGTTTAAAACTTTTCATTACCTGTTCCACAGAAAGGCTGCCGTGCCCTTTGCCCCACTCCTCCTCCATGGACCCTGGGTGCTGGTGCTCAGGCACGCATTTCTCATCTGTCACAGTGCGTGACACACTCACACTTTACAGAGCTGTTCGCCAAGTGCACTGCAGTTCCCAGAGCCCATAAAACAAATCAAGTCCTCGAGGACCTATGCAGTTGTTAGGGAAGGGCCATAATAGGAGCACAAAGGTTAGAAAAACAAAGAAGCTAAAAAAAATTTTCCTGGACAAATGGAGGTTAATGTTTATAGGAGAGGAATGGGGGAGACTTTCAAAAGGTTTATACTTGGTAAGGAGTAAGAACAGAATGGTCAACAAAATAAAGGCAACGAGAATCCAAGCAGAGAGGAGGGTGGGTTATTGTATAACTTGGCCGCTGCCAGAGGGAGGGAGGGCTGGGGGTTGCAATGCTGTTGAATAGCCACACATGAGCAGCGTTTCACTCTCTCATTCAACAAATATTTCTTGAGCACCTACTACGGTAACAAAAATCAGATACAAGCCTTGCCCTCCAGAAGCTTAATTTATAGGAAGAGGTAGGCATGCAAATGAGTATGTTTGCCTGACCCTTGAGTGCAATGACAGAGAATCATCCAGGGTTCCCTGGGGGCACCATCCAGACAGGGGCAGTCAAAGATTAGGAATCAGAACTACCTTCTGTCAGAAACCTTTTGAAATGTTGTAATACTAAATGTGTTATTGATTTGGAATTTATCTTGTAAACTTTACCTTACTAATTATGCTCATTATAGGTTTATTTTCTTTTTTTAAATTTTTTTTTCAACGTTTTTATTTATTTTTTGGGACAGACAGAGACAGAGCATGAACGGGGGAGGGGCAGAGAGAGAGGGAGACACAGAATCGGAAACAGGCTCCAGGCTCCAAGCCATCAGCCCAGAGCCTGACGCGGGGCTCGAACTCACAGACCGTGAGATCGTGACCTGGCTGAAGTCGGACGCTTAACCGACTGTGCCACCCAGGCGCCCCTATAGGTTTATTTTCAAAGCCCATGAAGAGTAAAGGCTCTTAGAAGCTACATAATGTTGGACTAAATATAGGGTCAAGAATAGCTCTTCACATATAAGGTTCTCAAAAATAATTTTTTTTTGATGTTTATTTTTGAGAGAGAGAGAGAGACAAAGCGTGAGCAGTGGAGGGGCAGAAAGGAGACAGAATCTGAAGCAGACTCCAGGCTCTGTGCTGTCAGCACAGAGCCCAATGTGGGGCTCAAACTCACAGACTGTGAGATCATGACCTGAGCCGAAGTCGGACGCTTAACTGACTGTGCCACCCAGGCGCCCCTCTCAAAAGTAATTTTTAAATTTATTGCTCAGAAAAAGAAATTTAATTGTTCAGAGATAAACCTAAAACTGTCTGATACTAATAAAGAGGTCAAAGAGTTACAGATTTGAAAGAGGGCTTAGAGAATACTTAGCCCAGGGGAGTTTACTTAGGAGAAGCTGGCGGGATTGCCTGGTGACACAGCAGGGTACCTGCTTTGTACATAGGGACGTGGGACTAAGAGTCAGCCCTTTGCTGGAAAGGATCTCAAGAGCAAAATCAAACTCTGACTAGAATAAATTCAATATGTATGCTGCTGAAATCTGTATCGACTCTATATTAATAATTTCTCAGCCTACCCACAGTTAGCATTAATCCAAATAGTCATGCCTGCCACATGGCATTCTAGAGGCTTTCAAAATTTTTTCCTAAAAGCATGTGGTTATGAATGCATTCCCAGTGAGGACAGATCTAAAATATACAAGTTTAACTTCATTCCCAAAGCTATAATCTCTAAAAAAATAAATTCCCAGATCCTTGTAAAGTATCAGACTGAGGCAGAGTAGAGGGCATAATGGGGGGGACCTCTCTAAAAGATACATCCAAGTCACAGAACTTGTCAATGTGACCTTATTCGAAAAAAAGGTCTTTGCAGATACATTTAAGTATCATGAGATGAGACCATCTTGGATTACCCAAGTGGGCCCTAAATCCAATGACAGATGTCCCTATAGGAGACAAAGAATAGAAGACACAGGTCAAGAGAAGAGAGCCGTGTGAAGACAGAGGCACACATAACAGTGACGCAGCCACAAGTCAAAGAAGGCTGGAGCCACCAGAAGCCGGAAGAGGAAAAGAACAGATTATTCCCTAGGGCCTTCAGAGGGAGCACAGCACCTTGATTTAGGGCTTTGGGCCTTGAGAACAGTGAGAGAATTAATATCTGTTGTTTTAAGCCACCAAGTTCGCGACAATTTGCTACAGCAGCCCTGGAAAACTTCGAGAGCCAGTAGAGGTCAGAAGTAATTTTGGAGCCATTTAGATAATACACAGAGCAGAGCTCAAGAGGAACTACCTTCTCCGTCTTCTTCCCAACTCTGCTGCTCTTCCCCACAAACACCCACCCCATATAGCCAGTTTATCCTTTCAATCCTGACAGTGTAGAGCAGTGAGTGATTCTCAACTCTGCCCCTACCAGGAGACATTTGGCAGTATCTGAAGACATGTGATCTTGATCAGGCCTGGGAATGTGAGTACCACTGGCATCAGAGTTAGAAGGCAGGGAAGCTATTAACATTCTACCAAGCACAGGTCAGCTCTCCATCATAAAGAATCATCTGGTCCAAAATAGTAATGACATTGCTATAAAGTATCAGTGGCGATCAAACAGATATGGCCTATTAATTCAATTATTCATTCATTTGTGCAGTAAATCTTCTCTAAGTACTTAAAGGACTATGGAAATGTGATAAAAATTTTTAAAACAGTTTAATGGAACACTTTTGGGGGGAAAAGTCCCATTTTTATCCTAGTCACAATCGGTTATACGTCATGAAAAACTGGATAAACTCATCAAATCTTAGATATTCAAAATTAACTACCCATGCTCTATTTTGACTCGGAACTGACAACTATTTATCACCTCAGAGAGGACTTGAATCTTTACTGCTAATGACTCCATTCTCTGGGTTTTACTCAACAGAATGCTGAATTCATAAAAACCATTACATGGCTTTCTATAATGCACTCCATCCCCTCCAATGTATTACCATACAACATGAGAATTGTCCAGAGAAAGACTTTTCCTATAAGCAGAGTCATAACACATGAAGGACAGCATAAATCCTGAACAATGGCTCTATAAATCCCAGTGCTGTGAAAGAACTTAACAGTCTTACCTAGGGATCTCAATAATATAACAGCCTTTGATATTTCAGTGTTGGATGAAGAAAAATTATTTTTCACAGTTGAGTTTTCAAAATTATGTAAGAGTCAATATTGGGGGTAGGCAAGGAGAGGCACTATACTTTTAGGATTCTTTAATGGAAACTAAGTTATTAATGCACCAAAATTGACCATAATATATGGCTATAAAAATGTTTCATAAATGTTTAAAATATGACTCTCTTTATTAATATTTAACAACCTCGTTCAATGAGCTAACAGTATCACTTAATAGCATCAGAGGTTTTAATATATATTAGTAGAGACTTATTTCAAACTTAGCACGTAAGGTACTAGTTTTAGTTTTAATCCACACTGCTTATAAAAAGCAAAATCAGGCATTGAAAATATAGCCCTTTCAGAAAAGAGAATCTTAAGTTCTATGTTGAAATATGAGCCAGGTTTATTCTTCCAGATATTCTGAAGCAGATTAATAAACATTTAAATTTGCATCATTATGAATGAAAATAGGACAGTAAGACTTATCGTCTATAAAAACAAAGCTGAAAGATTGCAAAATAATGTAATTTGTGTTTATGAGAAACAAAAACCACAAACCTAAATCCAGACTGCTTTGTGTTAATGAATTAAGATTTTCCAGATCATCAAATCTGCCTTGTTGACTGCTTCCTTCAGATGAGGGCATGGAGGGTAGGGAATCAATGCCAAAATTTTCTTTCATCTTGAGAGGAAGAAAGACAGAAATGCATTAGTACTTCGTGATAAAATGAGGTACATCATAATGTTGTTCAAACCAGATAATGATTGCGGAAAACTGGCCCTGCAAACAGGCCTCCTAAAGTAGTGGTTTATGCAATGGTAAGCAGTAATGAATGCTGGTAACTTAATCTCCACAAGAGTACTAATAGTTTTTTAGTACTATTAGGCTAATAGTTTTTTTTTTCTTTTTTTTTTTTACACTGGATTTTTTTTCAGAAAAAAATTGTTTTATAAACATTAATGAGTGGATTTAAGTAAACAATCACAATGGTATAAGAATAAAGATCTATCCAGTCAAGCAAGGTCAATGGCTGACACACACTAACTCATAGAGTATGTTGGAGCACAACCTCAATAGCTTCACTGACAATCCCAAACCAACTGGTGGATTTTCACAGCTCTGAGCTCTTGCTTTACCCACCCTAACACCTTTATCTGCCCGGCAAACACCAGCTACCCAAACCTAAAACCTACAGATGAGCACATTTTTGCATTTTCTAGTTGTCTTCCTTTGATACATGTCTTCTCTGGTTTCCCAAAGTTACAACCTTCCAGAACATATGATTTTCACTGAAATATTTTATTATCATATTTTAAAAACTTTTATAAGCATAAAATTAAATGACAATGTTAGGGCCACCATAGGGATATACTGCAATTCATTTAAGACAAGTAACACCTATGTCATTCTCTGTTGGAAATTTAGCTTGTTCAAAACTAAAACATGAATGACATCTTTTACAGGGTCCCCATTTTTTTTCATTATGTTATATTGGTCAGACCTCAATGGTATGAGAAGGATCTCTCATAAACTGGTGAACCAAATACTGCTAGCTTTTTCCATACAGATTATGAATATAGCTAAGTATAGAACTGTATCAGATATTTAATGGAGATATTCAACTCAAATATTAAATTGGGGTGAGAAAGGAGATACAACTATCTAGTTGCCTAGAATAAAATAAGAATTTCTTAGAGAAGGGAATAAGGAGGAAATAGTAGGCACTGAATATTTATATTTTATAGCAATTTGGGACTTATTAAAAAAAGTTTATGGCAACTATATGAGGAATAAGAGAATTGATACCTGAATCTGAATTTCAATATAAGAGGGTTAGATCTTTAGGAAAAAAAAGTTTTATGAAAAAAAAATTTTTTTAATGTTTATTTTTGAGACAGACAGAGCATGAGTGGGGGAGGGGTAGAGAGAGAGAGAGAGGGAGACACAGAATCCGAAGGAGCCTCCAGGCTCTGAGCTGTCAGCACAGAGTGCGACACAGGGCTCGAACTCATGGACTGTGAGATCATGACCTGAGGTGAAGTCAGACACTTGACTCACTGAGCCACGCAGGTGCCCTGGAAAAAAAAGTTTTTCTAAATAGAGAAGAAAATAAAAAAAGATACAATTAGTCTTAGGTAATTAATCCTCAGGCAAGAGTCAGATATTTTTATTTATTTATTTTTTAATGTTTTTTATTTATTTTTGAGAGCGAGACAGAGTGTGAGCAGGGGAGGGGCAGAGAGAGAGGGAGAAACAGAATCCGAAACAGGCACAAGGCTCTAAGCTGTCAGCACAGAGCCTGACACAGGGCTCGATCCCACGGATCACAAGATCATGACCTGAACCGAAGCTGGACACTTAACCAAAAGAGCCACCCAGGTGCCCCAAGAATCAGATCTTCTAAAAAGGGGCAAAAAATGTGGACATTTCTTCAGCGGGTGGCCAATGGGCACATGAAAAGTTGCTCAACTTTTCTTAATAATTAGAAAAATGCAAATCAAAACCACTATAAGGGGTGCCTAAGTGGCACAGTCAGCTAAGCGTCCGACTTTGGCTCGGGTCATGATGTCACGGTTCGTGAGTTTGAACCCTGCATTGGGCTCTGTGCTAATGGCTCAGAGCCTGGAGCCTGCTTCATATTCTGTCTCCGTCTCTCTCCCTGCCCCTCCTCTGCTTGTGCACTATCTCTCTCACTCAAATATAAATAAACATTAAAAAAATAAAAAAAAAACACAATAAGATACAACTTGGGACCTATTTAAAAAAACAAAAACAGGGGCGCCTGGGTGGCTCAGTCAGTTAAGTGGCCGACTTCGGCTCAGGTCATGATCTCACGGTCCGTGAGTTCTAGCCCCGTGTCGGGCTCTGTGCTGACAGCTCAGAGCCTGGAGTCTGTTCAGATTCTGTGTCTCCCTCTCTCTGACCCTCCCCTGTTCATGCTCTGTCTCTCCCTGTCTCAAAAATAAATAAAATGTTAAAAAAACAAACAAACAGAAAACAGGTATTGGCAGGCATGTGGAAAAACTGGAAAATTTGTGCACTGCTGGTGGGAATGTAAAATGATACAGCTACTGTGGAAAACAGGATGGTGACACCCCAAAAAATTAAACATAGAATTACCATATGAATTGCCATATGCAATGTTGCATCTGGGGAAATACCCAAAAAAATTTAAAACAGTTATTTGAACAGATACTGTATACCAGTGTTTGCAGCAGTATTATTCGCAATAGCCTTAGGTAGAAACCCAGATGTTCATCAAGTGATGAAGGAGTAAACAAATTGTGGTATATACATACAATGGAATGTTATTCAGCCTTACAAAGGGAGAAAATTCCAACACATATGATGTGGATGAAACTGGAAGGCATTATGCTAAATGAAATAAGCCCCACACAAGAGGACAAATATTGTATGATTCCACTTATATGAGATACTGAGTCAAATTCTTAGAGAAAGAAAGTAGAACTATAGTTTCTTGCCAGGGGATGAGAGAAGGGAAGAATGGACAGTTACTGTTTAATGGGTATAGACTTTCAATCTGGGAAGATGAAAAAGTTCTGGAGATGGATGGTGATAATGATTGTACAATAATGAAAGTGTATTTAATGCTACTGGAACTGTAAACCTAGAATGATTAAAATGGTATATTTTATGTTCAGTATCCCCTCCTTATCTGTGGTGGACACATTCCAAGACCCCCAGTGGATGCCTGAAACCAAAGATAGTACTATACCCTGTATATACTGTTATTTCATATACGTGCATACATACCTATGATAAAAGTTTAATTTATAAATCAGGCACAGTAAGAGATTAACAATAACTAATAAAGAAATAGAATATATTCCAATAAGAGTTATGTAAATGTGGTCTCTTTCTCTCTCAAAATATCTTACTGTACTGTAGTCACCCTTCTTTTTACGATGATGATGTGAGATGATAAAATGCCTAAGTGATAAATAGTGAGGTGAATGGTGTAGGCACATGTTAGGCTACTAGTGACCTTCTGACACTGTTGGAAGGAGGATATCTGTTTCCAGACCTCAGGTGACCGCAGGTAATGGTACTGTGAAAGGGAAACCACAGGGACTACTAGGATGTATATTTTACTACAACTAAAAATAAAAAACCAGATCTGTAAATCTTGATGGTTTTACCCTTCAATTAAAATGGAGAAATGAGTGATAGAGAAAGATAAAGTTAAGTAGCAGGTACTACAAATATAGTTACTTCTGTACCCCAAAATGGATATTACAATAAAGACAGAAATGATAATGTTCCTCTACCTTTCTGCAGGGCACTCTCTAAACAAGAGTATTAAGAATTATATATTTATAAAATATTCAAATGTTTTAACGATCTACCCAGGGATTGTAATGATAAATTTTCATCACAGGAGTATATTTCTGAGAGGAGGGTAAATGAAGATTCAAGCCCATCCTGATCTTATGTGTGTAACTGTTATAGAGAATCAGAATATTCTATCAAAAACATGATACTTTGGCATAAGGATTATTTTGAGAGGAAGACAAATGAGAAACAGCACACACAGAAAAGCTATCTTCTCCTGATTCTTGATCACTAGAGAGGACGCTAGATTTTGTTCTGCTAAGAGATGGCACCAAGAGAAACATACATAACAAAACAGCCCTTATCTTCCATCAATTTCCCCCTTATATTTACCTTCCTACAGCTCTGACCCTAAAACCTAAACTCCTTTTCCTTTGTCTTGTTGCTTCTCTAGAAATGTATTGTTCTTTGTTAAAATGCCATGTAAGCCCGAGTTCTATGCACCCCTTTGAGTTATTCATCACTGAGTTTCTTCTGCTTGTGTGCATGCCACACTTGTTAATAAATTGTTTTCCTTTTGCCAATCTTTCATCAGCTTAATTTCCACGGCCCAGCCACAAAACCAATGAGGTTAGAGGAAAAAAAAAAGTGTCCCTCCCCTACACTGTCATCATTGTGGAGGGAGGAAAAGAGTTAATGCCCAAAACAAGAACATATAATTATTTAAAGAAAATAAAATTTTGTGCAGACTAGACACATTAGGTCTGAAACAATTTTAATCAATGCCACTTTAGAGGGTTTACAGAGGTCACCTCACAGAATCAGAAATGGAAAATAAAAAGAAGGAAGCTAGGAAATTTAACAGAGATTCAGTAATTAGAATGTATGTCTTTTAAACTGTGAGCACTGAATGTTGTTATAAACCAGCATTTCAAATAGTAATTTAGCAGAGTAAGTGGTTGTATTGTGAAGATCATTGCTATGTGCTTACGAATGGAATTCTTTTAAAGCCTACTGCCTTGCAAATGAGTAGTTGAGATCAGGATAAAATTTTGACTGATAGTATGGATTCAAAAATTACTGTATCTTGGGGTGCCTGGGTGGCTCAGTCTGCTAAGCATCCTCTTGGCTTCAGCCAGCACAGGTCGTGATCTGACAGATAGTGAGATGGAGCCCCACATCAGGCTCTGCGCTGGCAGTATGGAGGCTGCTTGGGATTCTCTCTCTCTGCCCCTCCCCCATTTGCACTCCCTCTCTCAAAATAATAAAATAAACTTTAAAAAAAAATGACTGTATCTCAAACAACTTAGATGAAAATTAAGATGGTATATCCAGAAAGCTGTGTTAAATGACCAAAAAGTGATTCTAGTGGTAATGGAAATATGGACATTCAATATGTGTTGAAAGAATCCAAGTAAAATTGCCATTAAATGTAAGAATAAGCAAAAAAAAAATTAACATTTCACAGTGTTTAAAATGTGAATGTTTAAATTTATGATGTAAATATTGTGAATGTAGCTTTGACTATTTCATCTAGAACCCTAAAAATTTATACATAAAAATGGGCCTCTTTTTCAGGTTGCCTTGTATTTGGGTAAATAGAAAATTTTCCTTATAGAATAAAGCCACAAGTGACTATTTGTGAACATTCACTAATCTGTGATTAGAATTTGTTCCACATAACTGGATATTCTGTTTGAGTTCAAGTACTTAGCGGTATAGGACCGGGACCAGCAAAGAAAGAAAGCACCAATGTCAATGGCAACACACCAGGTGATTCTCTGTTACTTCTTCCTATATCCAGGTATTATTCACATAATCTTAAAATATCTGTTCTCTGGTAGGCTTCCCAGAGTCCTTTATCATGGGTAATCCTCTAGGGTCCATAAATACAGCTTGTAGAGCACCTTGAATAGCAGAAGGACCCATAGCATTTGCAAAAGGGGAGAAAGGAAGATAGGTTTGAAGGAGGAGGGAGCACAAAAACCAGCCTTATGAGCCCCGTAATAGAGCAAAGAAAGGCCCACTCCCCACAGCACTGCAAGAGAGTGGCTGACCTCCATGAGGGGAACAGTGCACTGTACCTAAACATATTGCTAAGTGGCCTTTTAAATATCCCTATATAATAAGTTTCTTTTCATTCACCTGGAAATTAATCTTCAGCATGAAATGAACAAACAAACCAAAACATTAAAAAATGTCCCTAATAGGGGCGCCTGGGTGGCGCAGTCGGTTAAGCGTCCGACTTCAGCCAGGTCACGATCTCGCGGTCCGTGAGTTCGAGCCCCGCGTCAGGCTCTGGGCTGATGGCTCAGAGCCTGGAGCCTGTTTCCGATTCTGTGTCTCCCTCTCTCTCTGCCCCTCCCCCGTTCATGCTGTGTCTCTCTCTGTCCCAAAAATAAATAAACGTTGAAAAAAAAAAATTAAAAAAAAAAAATGTCCCTAATGGAAGATTCCAATTGGTGACCAGTTAACTCTAATTTTATAAAAATAAAGTTTATTGGTTATCTAATAGCAAAGGCAAACCTATTGAAATATAATGCTTTCCTGTCAAGTTGAAAACAGGTAGTATCACAAATGTAAGGATAATTTTTTAGAGTTCAGTGACCTTCTATTCAGTATGACACATAACACAGAGCAGTGTGGGTAAGCAAGACATAAACAAGAGATCTTTAATTAATTTTGCCTTGATTTTTCCCTGATAAATACTATGTGAGAAATACAACGCTGTGTTTCTCTGAGAGATAAAAAATCACAAATGGCCAAATAGCTCTTTTTTGAAATGGATAATCTAGAGAAATAAATCACTAAAAAAATCAAGGCAAAAACCACTATAAACCACTATAAAAGGCAACTGCAGCCTATTGACTCTCACTAGAAGTTATATAATACAGAAAAGATGAGTTTATACTTACAGTAATACACAGTATGGTGTATCTTGGAAAAATGATTAATTACAAAAATTACCTTTTCCATTACATTTTTTTTTTTTTTTGAAATGCACAGGACTTAGCAACAGGGATAGGGAGGGAGGGGAACAGAATGGGGGAATGTGGAAGATCTGTTCTCAACCCTTACCATATTTTCAGCGCTGTAGCCATACTGCTGTGTTTCCTGGGAATAGATACTCATCATGGACCTTGCTTCTTGAAGCTCAGGTGGTTCACTGTCATGTAACCACTGTGTGCCAAAATGAAGTTCCTTCACGGAGGGAACAGGAGCAGCCTCTTGAAGGTGCGAAGAGGCATACAAGTCCATGGACTGAAAGCGATCTTGATACAGCTCATACTCTTCATCCACAAGCATCTCTCTTTCTTCCCCCATCTCTTGCAACCTGGGAGTCAGAAATTCACGCATCTCCCAGGCCTCCTTGCTGTTGTCTATCTCTTTTTGCTGGGACTGAAAAGTCTTCCCCAAATCTAGGAACGGCTCATCTACAAGTTCCTCTTGATAATAGGGTTCATCTCTAAATCCCTGTAAATAAAAGTTGCAAAATAATTTGAATTCCCCCTCCTTTAAAGCGGCACTCTATACATTAACTGGAAGGTTAACCCGTGACAGAACCACAGTGACAACATTCCATGCCCAGCCACAGCTAACTTGAACGGCTCTCCATCACAGAGGAGGAGAAATAAATGCTCACTCCCACACAACCCTCAAAGCAGGAAAGGGACAAACAGTTAAGAGGCAGAAATCTGCCACTGGCAAGGTGAATGACTATTCTAAAAGGTTCGTTACACATTAACCACCTGAAACTTCTCAATCAGAAATAAGAATTTTGTTAACTGCTACATGAATATTTAACTCATGCATCTCAGAGAAAAGTAGTACATAAATATAGATACACATCATTCTATTCCCTAAGAAAGCAAAAAACTTAAAAAGTCAGGATTTTCAAGCTTAGCTAATTCAAAATAAATTATGGCTATTGAAATTATCAAAAAGTATTCTCCATAAACTAAAGATATGGGAAGTAGGTCTCAACTACTTTGAGTATGACTATTTTATAATATGCCTATGTAACAGACATGTAATTTTTTCATCTGTACTGAAATTACATGGCTAAAAGGAATGAATATAGAATGCTTTCTAATTAATTTATATTTTACTAACTAGAAGATCAAGTACATGCAACTGAAACTAAATAGTCACATATGTGCAGAAACTTTGTTGAATTCCCAGGTAATGCCTGAGAAATGTATGGGTTTGCTGAGCCTCTAACCTAACCCTGGAGGATCCTCAGAGTGCTGACCACAATGAGGCCCAATTCCTCCTGAGAGATCAGTGACATTTCCTATTTGGAGACCTATTCATTAAATATTACCCAATGTAAATTCATGGAATGAATCACTACTTCCCACCTTTATATTATTATAGCATATCAAATACAGCAACCTAGTTAATTTTTTTAAAGGTGTATTTACAGGGTATATTTAAAGAAGTCATATACTTATGAAATTTTAACAAAAAATGTTGACACTAAAAAACCCACAATGTACAGTATAGAAATAAACATCAGGGGCGCCTGGGTGGTTCAGTCGGTTAAGTGTCTCTGACTTCGGCTCAGGTCATGATCTTGCAGTTTGTGGGTTCGAGCCCCACGTTGGCCTCTGTGCTGGCAGCTTGGAGCCTAGAGCCTGCTTCACATTCTCTGTCTCCCTTTCTCTCTGCCCCTCCCCCACCTCAAAAATAAACATTAAAAAAATATGTAAAGAAATAAACATCAGTTTGAGACACTGTCAATAAATTATGCAAAAAATATCACCAGATGGTTGCTATCAAGTAAAGCAAAACCATACACCATTCTCTACCTGCAAAGAGCAAAATAAGCACAATTCATTTTAAGAATAAAAAAGGAAAAGCTTCAAAATATACTTCCTAAAATTAAAGCATAATGATGGTTTGGACTAAATAACTTTTCTTTAGAAAGTATTGAATGAGAAGTCCTTTGGAATAGCTCTGTTTTCTACAGCATTTTAAATGCAGGTCTATTTTCAAACATATGTTCTACCCTCAAAAATTTAAGAGTATATTAGCGATACAAAATCAGATATGTTTGTGCTTTGAAAATGACTCATATCTGGCCTATGTTATTTATGAAGCCAATGTCATACAAGAGGGAAACCATTTCATCTTAAAAAAATTAAAAAGAGAGGAGGATCATTTAATTTGAATCTCTTTAGCCTAGAGAGTGAGAACAAGCTTTTGTCTTCTTTTTTATAGCAATGTTAGCTCACAATAAACCATTCAAATAGGAAATCAATTTACTAAATACCTGGGGTGCTTCGAGTATTAAAGATGAATTTATATCATGAATTGTTTCTGAAAGTTCAGTCTTCTCTTCATTTCTGTTTGAATGTAAAATATAATGACTTTCTCCCTCTTTATCATCTTCCTGAAAATAGAAGCAATTTTTTTTTGTTTTTTTATGCACAATTGAAGACATGCTTTTGTCAACTCTGAAGCTATTTTTTATTGACATATAACATTAAACACTGTATCCATTAGATGTACAACATAATAATTCAATATATGTATATTTTGCAAAATGATTATCACAATAAGTTTAGTTACATCTGCAACTTTCAAATATACAATATGGTATTATTAACTGTAGTCACTATGCTGTATATTACATCCACAAGACTTATTTATAACTGGAAGTTTGTATCTTTTGACCACCTTCACCCACCTTGCCCACCGCTCCTCACTTCTGGCAACTAAAGAAGCACTTTCATAACCAAGAAAATACCTTAGTTTTGAACTCTCTTCAGATTAATTCTCATCTTTCCATTAAATGCAAGGACACAATAAACTTTATGCAAATTATGTCATTAGAACGAACTTTAATAATTAAACAGAAAACCATATTCAGGTCAAAGCTTCTCAAATTTCTGTTTTCTTTTTAAGTATTCCCTACACTACATACAAAAGAATGAAACTTGACTGCTTTCTTTCATTAAACTCAAAATGGATTAAAGTCCTAAGCATCAGACCTGAAACCATAAAAATCCTTAAAGAGAGTACAGGCAGTAATTTCTCTGCCTGTGACATCAGTCATAGCAATATTTTTCTATAGGTCTCTTGAGGCAAGGGAAATAAAAGCAAAAATAAACCATTGGGACATCAAAATAAAGTTTCTGCACAGCAAAAGAAACAATCAACAAAACTAAAAGCCACCTACAGAATGGGAAAAGACATTTGCAAATGACATATCTGATAAAGGGTTAGTATACAAAATACATAAAGAATTGATACAACTCAATACTCAAAAATCAAATAATCCAATTAAAAAATGGGCAGAACAGACATTTCTATAAAGAAGACTTCCAGATGGCCAACAGACATATGAAATGATGCTCAACATCATGCATCATCAGAGATATGCAAATCAAAACTACAAAGAAATATCACCTCACACCTGTCAGAAGAGCTAAAATCAAAAACACAAGGAACAACAAGTGTTGGCAAGGATGTGGAGAAAAAAGAACCCTTGTGCACTGTTGGTGGGAATGTGGACTGGGGTAGCCACTGTGGAAAACAGTATGGAGGTTCCTCAAAAAGTTAAAAAGAAATATCACATGATCTAGTAATTTCACTACTGGGCATTTATTCAAAGAATATGAAAACACTAGTTTGCAAAGATATATGCACTCTTATGTTTATTGCAGCATTATTTACAATAGCCAAATTATGGAAGCAGCCCAAGTGTCCATCGATAGATGAATGGATAAAGAAGATGTGGTATATATGGACAATGGAATATTACTCAGCCATTTAAAAAGAATGAAATCTTGCCATTTGCAACAACATGGACAGAGCTAGAGAGTACAATGCTACGCAAAATAAGTCAGAGAAAAGACACCATATGATCTCACTCCTATGAGTGAGATGGAATGTAAGAAACAAACGAGCAAAGGGAAAAAGAGAGAGAGAGAGAGACAGACAGACAGACAAACAAACCAAGAAACAGACTCTTAACTATAGAAAACAAACTGATGGTTTCCGGGGGTGGTAGGGGAGGTGGATAGGTGAAGGGGATTAAGAGTGCACTCACCATGAGAAAAAAAATTAAAAGAAAAAAATGTTTAATGGTTATTTATTTTTGAGAGTGAGAGCATGAGCGGAGGAGGGTCAGAGAGAGGTGGACAGACAAGTGGGTTCTGTGCTGACAGCAGTGAGCCTGACGTGGGGCTCAAAATCACGAACAGTGACATCATGACCTGAGCCAAAGTCGGACGTTCAACCAACTGAGCCACCCAGGTGCCCCTAAAGTGGTAATTTTTTTAAAGAGGGAAAATTCAACAGAGTAACAAACGGAAGTTTCACAAGGTTGTCAGAAGATCAAATTACCAAGTCAGTATCATTACCGCCACTTCAGCAGTAGCTAATTTAATAAAAATGTAATAGAAAACAAGACATCATTCACAAAGGGGGAAAACTCAGTAAATTATCTCAGAATTAAATTTGAAAAACACTGCACAGAACATTTAAGGAGAAAACTGTAAAAGAAGATCTGATTAAATAAAGAAATATACTATGTTTACAGGGGGAAAAAAAGTATTTCTTAAATTAAAAACATCACTTACTACATCACTTACTAGTAAGTAAGGTCCTTATTAAAAAAAGTACCTTAATATTAAGAAATGTATCAGGGGGCACCTGAGTGGCTCAGTCAGTTAAGCTCTGGGTCATAATCTCACGGTTTGCGAGTTCGAGCCCACATCAGGCTCTGTGCTAACAGCTCAGAGCCTGGAGCCTGCTTCAGATTCTGTCTCCCTCTCTCTCTGCCCCTCCCCTGCTTGCGCTCTGTCTCTCTCTCAAAAATAAATGTTAGGGGAGCCTGGGTGGCTCAGTCAGTTAAGCATATGACTTCAGCTCAGGTCATGATCTAACGGTTTGTGGGTTCAAGCCCCACGTTGGGCTCTGTGTTGACACCTCAGAGCCTGGAGCCTGCTTTGGATTCTGTGTCTCCCTCTGTTTCTGCCCTGTCCCTGCTCACGCTCTGTCTTTCTCAAAAATAAATAAACATTAAAAAAAAATTTTGTTTCAATATATGAAATTTATTGTCCTATTGGTTTCCATACAACACCCAGTGCTCATCCCAAAAGGTGCCCTCCTCAATACCCATCCCCCACCCTCCCCTCCCTCCCACCCCCCATCAACCCTCAGTTTGTTCTCAGTTTTTAAGAGTCTCTTATGCTTTGGCTCTCTCTCACTCTAACCTCTTTTTTTTTTTTTTTCCTTCCCCTCCCCCATGGGTTTCTGTTAAGTTTCTCAGGATCCACATAAGAGTGAAACCATATGGTATCTGTCTTTCTCTGTATGGCTTATTTCACTTAGCATCACACTCTCCAGTTCCATCCACGTGGCTACAAAGGGCCATATTTCATTCCTTCTCATTGCCATGTAGTACTCCATTGTGTATATAAACCACAATTTCTTTATCCATTCATCAGTTGATAGATATTTAGGCTCTTTCCATAATTTGGCTATTGTTGAGAGTGCTGCTATAAACATTGGGTTACAAGTGCCCCTATGCATCAGTACTCCTGTATCCCTTGGGTCAATTCCTAGCAGTGCTATTGCTGGGTCATAGGGTAGGTCTATTTTTAATTTTCTGAGGAACCTCCACACTGCTTTCCAGAGTGGCTGCACCAATTTGCATTCCCACCAACAGTGCAAGAGGGTTCCCGTTTCTCCACATCCTCTCCAGCATCTATAGTCTCCTGATTTGTTCATTTTGGCCACTCTGACTGGAGTGAGGTGATATCTGAGTTTGGTTTTGATTTGTTAAAAAAATTTTTTTAAAATAAATAACATTAAAAAAATGAAAAGATAAGCCCCATTCATAGTTAACATGAAAATATATAAATATGTTATATTTGTATAATGTATATCTATATATGACTTAATAAAAAAAAGTCACGTTCTCTTAACTTTTATATATTCATAGTCTTTCTGCCCCAAGCTGACTTTGGGCCACCTTCTTCACACTCTCTACCCCACTTCTGAGGAGGACTGAGTTGAAAGCTCAGTAAACTTTATGTGATCAGGTAAGTGACCACCAAGTGGACAAGAGAGAAAGAGACCTCAGAGAAGATCCACACATCACTATTTACAGCTCGTGAGCAAACAGTTTTGCTAAAAGTGCCCAGATGTTAAAGAAGGAATCAATGGTCGTTCCACTAAGAATTTTTTACCATCCTGAAAGTGACCTTTCTCCTCATCCCTTTTGTGGCTTCCCGCTCCCAGGTATCCTGGAAGACTTCTACTCACCGGGAAAAGCCTACGCAAAGGTCTACCTCACAATTACTACATTCCAAAACCATATCAGAATGTGGCTCTGATATCCTGAAATCTCTGCAGTCCTACCTCTGCCAGGAGCAGCACAGGAATCCACACCCAACTGGTAACTAAGTTCTCTTTTTTATGCTACCTGACACTTCCCTTAAACTGCTTCACAGTAAAGTCACACCGTCCAAGTCCTCTAGGACATAAATAGTTTGGGAATTCCTCTGGCAGCCCAAACAACTAGGCAAATAATCATCAGGTAAAATCTATATGAAATTCCCCCCCACAATGAGAATACCAAGAAGATGAGAGCCCACATAAAAATATCACACTCCTCCCCCCCACCAACTTAATTTGTCCAGAAATCAAACCAGGCATCTCATGGTGTTGGCTACGGCAACAAACAGCAAATATGCAATACAAAGTCGAGAACTTGATTAGCTGTATGCTATACTCCATTTTGAAATATTTAGAGTGCTGGATAGTATAATATACCAGCATCTTTATGGGAAATTCATGAAGGCCATGAGTTTCCCCAGTACATAAATACAGGAATCTATATCTATATATGAACATATCTGTGTCTACCTATACTTATGGACACATGTAGTATGTTAACATACTCATGTAGTATATTGATGTATTTCTTAAAGATATTAGGAGTTCTCTAGGATTGTTCAGTCTTTTCAGAAATGAAAAAATAGGCTCAGGGAAGAAGAGTGGTGTACCTATCATCAAATTCCTAGTATGATGTTTCTCAAAGTGTGAAATTCAGCATCAGAATTACATGGGTAATTCACTGAAAAGGCAGTTCCCTAAATAGCCATCACAATGATTAGATGAAAATCTCTGAGGGTAGGACCTGGAAAACTGCATTTTAACCACCTCCCAGGTGACTAAGTATATTACATATCTTTGAGTTGAAACCCACTAGGCTAACTCATAAGAAAGCTAGAAACAGAGTCCAGGTTTCTTAAAATCCAGTCCTGGCACTCTATGAAGACCATCTGTCTGTTTCAGACAAGCTATGCAAACCAAGGTAGCAACAAGTTAAATATATAGCACTGTGGCTAACAGTGCAGGGTCTGAGGCCACCTTGCTGAGTTTATACTCTTTTACTAGTTACATCACTATGGATAAGATGCTCAATTCTCTGTGTCTTGATAGGCTCATCTCTAATGAGGGTAATAAGAACTACCTCTTCAAGTTGCCAAGAGCATTAAATTAGTTAATGCATATAAAGGGTTTAATATACTGACATATGGCAAGCACTCAATAATATTTTCATAATGCTTGAAAATTATCTTGAAGTATTTTGTTAATTGGGGAACCTCAAAAGCACCCTAACTGTAATGTGGCCCTCAGTCATAAACACTAATCTGACCCCGTACAAAAGATTAAACAGTAAGTGGGGTGCCTGCGTGGCTCAGTTGGTTGAGCATCCAACTTCAGCTCAGGTCATGATCTTGTGGCTTGTGGAGTTCAAGCCCACATCGGGCTCTGTGCTGACAGCTTGGAGCCTGGAGGTTGCTTCAGACTCTGTGTCTCCCTCTCTCTCTACCCCTCCCCCGCTCACACACTGTCTCTGTCTGTCTTTCTCTCAAAATAAAGATAAACATTAAAAAAAGATTAAACAGAAAGGGGTGCCTGGGTGACTCAGTCGGTTAAGCATCCAACTCTTGATCTCAGCTCAAGTCTTGATCTCAGGATCGTGAGTTCAAGCCCCATGTTGGGCTCCATATGCCCGCCACCCAAAAAGAAGATTATGCAGAAAGAGCACTTAAAGATGACTTGGCCACATAGACTTCTAGATCCTAGGGGTTATGAGGCACTTTAATGGGCAGAAAAGTGGATTAAAATCTCAAATCTGTATGTTAAAACGATATAGTTACTTGGATTTCAACTTATCATGACATCTCAACATCATTCCCAAGTGAAAGTTAAAATGCACAGATTTTAATTTATATCATAAGGAATGTGATGAGAACTTACAGATCTGTGCTAAAAGCATGAAGCTAAAAATAATAGTAAACGTGGTAGGAGGACTAGTAACGTTAGCAGCTACTATTTATGTAATGTGCTAAGCACTTAATGAACATAATCTTTAGTCCCCCCAAATCTTACGAGGTAGACGTTATGTTGCTAATTTTTTAAGTCAAGGACATAAGAAATTTGTCCTAGGATACACAGAGAGTAAGCAGTGGAACAGGGATTTGAAAGCAGGTGCATCTGTCTCCAAATCCATGTTCTCAACTATTACACTATTATCACTTCCTATAGTAACACAATTGAACACTCACCACCAAGGGCTTACAGATGCCAAGGCATACAATGCCTGGTGGTACGGCTTTCAACACTTCCACGGCTTCAGCAAGTGTGGTGTTCTCCAAAGAGTATTCGTTGACTGAAACCAGGCGGTCTCCAGGTAAGAGTTCTCCTGCTCTTTCTGCAACACCATCTGCCACCAGGGAACGGATCACAATCACTGATCGTGTGGGATCCAAAGGGTCCTAAAGGATCAAGTAAAGAAGAAACAATGAGTGCATTTCTGAAAATACATGTATTCATGATTCTCATTTGACTATTTACTATAAGTGTCCAGCATTCTGGTGATAGTCTTCCAAATTCTTCTGTTAAAATATCGTTCTATACATCCACACAAATATCAGCTTCTATCAAGGTGGAAACATAATGTTAACAATTTCAGTTACATATCTGAGGGTTCAATACATACAAATTTCTTCTTTAAACTTTTGAAAACTGCTATTTTGTTGCACCACAAGTCTATAGACAGTTGAGTAAGATTCTCTGACATCCTCAAGCGTCCATATTATAGACTAAAGACAAGTCTGCTCTTGGGCAATAAATAGGCTTTAAAAGAAGTGTACTATGGTAAATGATACTTCATTTTTATGTATTGCACCAGTATAAAATCCTCCTGTTAAATCAACGAAGTTCAAAACAGACATGGAATCCATGGAATATCCAACTGCATGACAAAAGTATTTTGAAAATAACATAATTATGGGGTGCCCGGGTGGCTCAGTCAGTTAGTTAGGCATCCGACTTTGGCCCAGGTTATGGTCTCACAGCTTGTGAGTTCGAGCCCCGCATCGGGCTCTGTGCTGACAGCTCAGAACCTGGAGCCTGATTCAGATTCTGTGTCTCCCTCTCTCTCTGCCCCTCCTCTGCGTGTTCCCTGTCTCTCAAAAATAAATAAATGTTAAAAAAAAATTAAAAATAACATAATTATAATTTATAATCTATAACATGATATAGGGACCCCTAGGTGAGAACTATTCTGATATAAGAGAATGAGCGTCACTTTGTCAACAAAACCAAGGTGAAAATCTCTCCCATCTACTGGGAAGGCCCCATTTTTCTTTTTATTAAGCAGCACTAAAGATAATGTTGACATTCAATAAATACATTTGGTTAATAACCAGTTTATAGTCCATTATTTTTTTATTTTATTGGACACTCATATACAGCACTTACTATGTGCCAGGCTCTATTCAAAGTGCTTTACACTAACACTTGTCTCTGTTTTTACAGATGAGGAAACTAAGGCTCAGAAAGTTCAGGAAACTTGCCAAGATTACCCACGTGGTAAGTAGCAGAGCTAGGATTCAAACTCAGCCAGTCTGGCTCCTAGGTTCTTACTCTAGACCATCAGGCTCTGCCACTTGCCCCACTTTAAAATAATGGTACTACAGAGAAAAAATAAATCCCAATCATGACACTATTTTGTTCCTACAGTTTCATAATGCACATACTATTCCATAAAGTCAAGATGTAGTAACATGAGATTCTACTACTGTTGAACCCTTCCCGACAAATACAAGAGAAACTGTCATGTTTTGTGTTAGAATCAGAAGGCTCAGGAATTAGCAAAGTGAGAATTTGCCAAGTTCCAGGCTTTGTCAGTTTGATATGACTGATGGTTCTTTTGAAGTGTTCTGATCCAGTTTTCCATACCTCTGTGCTTTGGACATCAGAGTTCATTTTCAAGTACTATATGGAATTTTAACCAAATATATCATGTTTAAATCAACAAAAGCCACACAGCTAATTCCTTGAAAAATGCCTTCAAACATAACTGTCATTATTCTCCTTAACCTTGCTCTTCTGCTCCAAGGTCAAGATACTCTTGGTAAATTTCTAACATGCCCTGATGTAGAACACCTCATACATAGGAAAAGGACTGAAAGTAAAAATAGTCATGAGTACTCACTAATAAAGTACATAGTGCTAAACTATAATTACACCAATATTTTCAAGTAGAGGGAGCTATTGCATAGGAAGAGAAGAGAAAAAGAACAAAAAAAAAAAAGTACAGTGGTATATCAGCAGGCAATCAGTGCAGATATAAAAGAGCTGTCTGTTTTGTCACCGGCAACCATGAATCACAACACACTTTTCATTCTGAAATATGAAACCATTACATTTTAAGTTTGACACACTAATAAATAAGCTGTACAATTATGTCCTTCATTTAGGATGTCAGTTTATGATGAAAGGCTTTTTTATTAGGGGGGAAGGGAAACTACATAATAGCATATTCCTCTCATGAAATGCCCAGAAAGCAGCTAGCATTACTTCATTTTAATAATTACTAAACTTTCTTAGGGAAAACTGCAACAGTAAAATATACCAAAAGCAAATAAATGATTTCACTAGGTTGGCGTGAGCAATCTCTTTGCAGAGTCATAGAACACCAAATCAGAAAGTACTATTTTTAACCTCAACTGGGTGAACAGGTTTTCAAAATGCAACCAGCTGAAATGATAATCAGAAACATTTGAAAGAAAGATTAACCAGGAAATAATAGAAATAGAATGATTAACACATTTGCCTTATTACAGAAAAGTCGTGGTGAGCATTCATTTATACAAAGCGCAGTCTTCTTTAGACCTCAAGCTAGTATCAGGTATGCTTCCTTACTAAAATTTATTCAGGCTTAGACCTCTAGTTATTCTGAACACTAAGTCCAATCTACCACTGCTTTTCCTGGAGGAGAGAACCCAATGGCAGCGTCTTTGTCATTTAAAAAAAAAAAAAGAAAAGCCATCCATTTCTGAAGATGCCCCATTATGCATAATCACTATTTCATTTTCTGTGATGACTTTTCTAACTGTGTGATTTCCTATGTAGCCGAATGAAGTTGCTTTAATGAGTAACAGTCATTTCCTTTCATGGGGCATCACATGCAGCAGCCGCCCTATGGAAAAACAGCAGCTGCTACTGCCTACTGGGGCGACTGCTGTCCTTGAGGCTTCGCTGCATTAAAAATGCTTAAAAACCAGCCCGATTTAGGCTACTCATCATCAGAAAGGTCTGTTTTCTGAAAAATCTAGCCCACAGTATCATACCCATGTTGTAGCAAACAAAATGTTATAACGGTTGTTTCTAAAGACCTCTACCCAACTTTGAGACCTCGTGTAAATTTTTTTTAAGTTCCCATCAGTTCTTATGACCATTTATCATAATTTTAAAACCTCTGATTCTTCCTATTTTGGTAAATAACACTGCAAGGAACATGGTCTTCCAAAATCAAGACATTGTTTTAGACTAAGCAGTCAATAGAGGGCACTAAAGACCAATCACAGAACACAAGAAACAGCATCTTTTACTATGACAACTACTCTCTTCTGAAGGATTTGGTTCTTCTTTCTTCAAAAGCCTTATATTATTATATACATTATAACAGTATTCCATATGCTTGCTTCAACTTAACCATTTATGAAACTTGTCCCGTACAGCTCTTAAAAATATTAGCAAACTCTGACAATCAGTTAAGGACAGCTAACTTCCCTCAGAATGCCAGACCAAGACAGGAGATCTGACTTGAATTCTTCTCACTATTTAGCAATGAAATCCTGAGAATCCAAATACCCGGTCTCATAAGTGCATACAATCACTGTGCCTGCCTGAAGAAAAGTGCACATAAGAATTTTTGAGGTTTCTTGAAGTGATGCTAACATTTGATGTTACAAACACAGGATGTTTCCATGTTGGGGGAAATCCAAGTTGACAGACTTCTCTCCTCCCATAATCCCTGACTCGAATTACCATTTACCCAAGCACTCACTTAATCCCTCTCCCCTAACCCCTCCACTGAGTTGCTAGCTAAGGCATGTCAATTTGAACTTCTATCTTTTCTACCTGACCCTTTCTCTCCATTTCCACCACAACTAAGTTGGTTCAGCTTCTCATTATTTCTTGCCTCTGCAACTGTTTGTCTCACTGTCTCCACTCTTGCTCCCATCAGTTTATTTTCCACAGAAATAAAAGAATGATCTTTAACAATAAAAATGTGATGAGGGGCGCCTGGGTGGCCCAGTCGATTAGCGTCTGGCTGCGGCTCAGGTCGTGATCTTGCAGTTTGTGAGTTTGAGTCCTGCATGGGGCTGTCTGCTGTCAATGCGGAGCCTGCTCTGGATCCTCTGTCCTCCTCTCTCTGCCCCTCCCTTCCTCACTTGCTCTTGCTCTCTCTCTCCCCCTCAAACATAAATATTTTAAAAAATAAATAAAAATTAAATTTAAAATGTGGTCATAATTTCTTCTCTGTTTGAAACACTTCAGTGACACCCAATTGCCTTCGGACCATATCTTAACTGCTTGTGAGAGCAATTCCTTCAGATGTGCAGAGGAGTCTAGGCTCCTATCGCTCTCCCTACACGTGAGACTGCCCGTTTCCATTTGCTCCGCACATCGTCCCAAAGATACAGAACTACTGAAATCCAGCGACTGTGAAATGCTTTGATGCGTTGTCTGACATCCGACAAACCATTCCATCTGCCAGGAATACTTTCCCTGCTCCACTGCCACTTATCTACCTTTTCACCATCAGAGTCCACTCAAGTGTTTCCACCAATGGGAAGCCTTCCCTGACTTTCTCCTCTTGTGATACCCCTAATTCTAGAAGAGGACTTCCATATAGCATTTGTCATAATATAGTTTTCCTTATTGTCCCATATCTCTTAAAATAAGTTGGGTCTCCTGCTTGTTAGATGTATCCATGGCACCTTGCATTTTCTCTATTATAACACTTCTGGCATTTTTCAGAAATTATTTTAACTGTCTTATCTATTAAAAATAAGCTTCATGAGAGTGAGGGTGTGTTTACTTATTAGCTGCTTTATTTCCAGGACCTACTAAAGTGAATGCCATATGGAAGCTACTGAATAGTAGTTGAAATATTGAATGGCAAACTATTTACCTTCTCTCTCCTCACTGGACTGTTAAGTCAAAGGCAAAGGCCACATCCCGTCATATATGAATAGGAACAACAATGGTTAGCACTTACTGAGTGTTTGCCATGCCAGGAATGTTCTAGGAATCTTACTAGAATTCATTTATTAACCTTCACACCACCATGAGGTAAGTACCATTATTATCCCTACTTTCAGGATGAGAAAACTAAGACAGAGGAAAAGTACCCAAGGCACACAGTTGAGAAATGGCAGAGGCAGAATTTAATCCACCTGGTAAAGTTCCAGGGTTTACACTCTTAGCCACTAAGTGATGCAGCTTCCCTATCTTCAAGTACTTGCCAAACAAATTAGTACTGAAAGAAGGCAAATTGATAGAAGATATATTTATTACCTTGCCAAAGTGTGTAAACTGAGGCCCTTACGTATGACACTTGGCCACTACAGGTTTATATATCAGTACCTAGTTGATGAAGTTAGCACAGAATGTAGAGCTTGGCTGCCATGTACAAATAAAACATGTATTTGTTTGCCAAATTTTAATTTATACCTACTTTCTCAAGAATCCATTCATTTGGTGACCTGAAGACACCTTTACATGAAGGGATACATACATGTGACAATAATTATGCCCAAATGGATAGGATTCCAAGTTTCTACAATGTCTATAAAACGTAGTATATGAATATTTGTGTACCTTCCCACAGATCAAAGAGATCAGAGTTCACATAAGATAAGACAAGGTGCAGGGGCATCACCTGGGGCAGAATGGTGGCTCAGTTGAAATGTAGGCTCTGTGAGAGACGGCTATCAACCTGAAGATGTGGGGAGCTCTAGCCATGAAGCTGTCACATAAGCAAAACTACCAATACAAGCAAGCAGCGACGGCAAGCTCACTGGAAAGGCATGGAGCAGGGAATGTTAGAGAGAAGAAATAAACAAGAAAAGTGGTCACATTTAATAAAATTGGCCAGTGCATCAGTAAGAGGTATTTTTTAAAGAGGAACATGAGACGTATACCCTGGACTATTCTGACATTTAACATGTATATGCTTTGTAGTATTACTCCAATGCAGAAAAATAGATATCAAGGTGTAAACAATGACCTTACTACATGAATTCAAAATAAAGAACAACTTTTTGATTATTTTTTAATTCTATATTTGACACCCTAACTTTTAAAAGCATTAAGGAAATGGAATATGAATTTTTATAGTAGAATGGCATTGAGAAAGAGCATATTTTATTTCAGATAAAAACCTGTGTCTAATAGATCAATGGAACAGGATAGAGAGCCCAGAAATACACCCATGCTTATATGGCCAATTAATCTAGACAAAAGCTGTAAGAATATACAATTGGGAAAAAATAGTCTTTTCAATAAATGGTGCTGGGAAAACTGGACAGTTACATGCTCTATGAAAGGACTGCTTTCTTACACCATACACAAAATAAATTCAAAAGGGATTAAAGATCTAAATGTGAGACCCAAAACTATAAAACTCTTAAAACACAGGCAGTAATCTCTTAAACATCAGTGTTACCAACGTATTTATGGATGTATCTCCTCAGGCAAGAGAAAGCAAAACTAAAAATAAACTATTGGGACTATACCAGAATGAAAAACTTCAGCACAGCAAAAAAATAATCAACAAAACAAAAGGCAACCTAGCAAATGGGAGAAAGTGTTTGCAAATGATATATCTGATAAGGGGTTAATATCCAAAATACGTAACTTACACAACTCAACACCAAAAAGAAACTGACTAAAAAATGGATAGAGGACCTGAACATTTTCCTAAAAAACATATACAGATGGCCAGCAGACACAGGAAAAGATGCTCAATATCACTAATAACTAGGGAAATGAAAATCAAAGCTACAATGAAATATCATCCTACCCTGGTCAGAATGACTAGTATCGAAAAGATGAGAAGCGACAAGTGTTGGCAAGGATGTAGAGAAAAGGAAACCCTCATGCACTGTTGGTGGGAATAGAAATTGGTGCAACCACTGTGGAAAACAGTATGGAGGTTCTTCAAAAAATTAAAAATAAATACCCTAATCCCATTGCCGGGATTTACAACAGCCAACATATGGAAGCAACTCAAGTGTCCATCAATAGATGAATGAATAAAGCAAATGTGGTATATATATACAGTGGAATATTACTCAGCCATTAAACAGAATGAAACCTTGCCATTTTCAACAACATGGATGGCCATTATGCTAAGTGAAATAAGTGAGACACAGAAAGACAGATGCCATATGATTTCACTTATAGGTAGAATCTAAAAAACAAATTAAACAAACAGACTGTCAAATACAGAGAACTTGTGGTTGCCAGATGGGAGGTAGGAAGGAAGATCAGTGAAATAGGTGAAGGGGATTAAGAGGTACAAACTTCCAGTTAGTTATAAAACAAATACGTCACAAAAACAAAAAGTACAGCATAGGGAATATATTCAGTCAGTAATATTGTTGTATGGAGTCAGATGGTGACTACGATTATCATGATGAGCAATAAGTAATGTATAGAATTGGCAAATCACTATATTGTACACCTGAAACTAACATAACACTGTATGTCAACTACACTTCAATAATTTTCAAAATGTGTATAAATTGCTTTACCTTTGATAATTTTGACACTGTTAACTGAGTACAGTATATTAAAATATAAAATTGGCCTATGTAAACTCATGAGAGGAAATATGGTTAAGTCATATAGTCTTAATCCTACATTTAATTACTCTAAGTAGTTTAATTATTAAAGTTCTTTGCTGCTGTACAGCTCACCACACCAAAATAACTGCTCTCCCATATTACCGGAGTCCTTCATCAAAATGAAATGATTAAAAAAAAAAAAAAAGACTAGGAATACAACCTAAACAATTATGAAATAGAAAGTGCTCTACAAATGAACAGATATCCTAATCAATGAATTCAATGTCTTGGTATACATTATCACAGAATTAGGCTATTGAGCCTAACTCCACAAATACTCAGATCAGTGTGAGGAAGTATATTTCAAAGATAATTTTAAAGAATCTACATAATTTCTGGGTAACATGAAGTAGGTAGCTATGAAATATTTGATCAGAGAATTGTTCCAAATCAGTAATGTTCAACTGAGAGAAAACTATAAAAGTAGCAAGCAGCAAATATTTGTTTCTTGAAGAACATACTCTTAAATGTGGCCATTATTATTTGAACTAAAGATTATTAGGGGCGCCTGGGTGGTTTAGTTGGTTAAGCATCCAGCTCTTGATTTCGGCTCAGGTCATGATCTCTCTGTTCACGAGATCGAGCCCCATATTGGGCTCTGCATTGATGGTACAGAACCTGCTAGAGATTCTCTCTTTCTCTGCCCCTCCCCTGCTCACACTTTCTCTTTCAAGATAAATAAAAGAAACATTAAAAAAACATTTTTGCTCTCAAAAGAGCATTAAGTTAAAACGTAAATAAGTAGATTTTCAACAATCTCAAGGAAGTTACTAAAATGGAGAACACTAAAAGAAACCATTAAATTTAAAAGGGAGACCACTAACTTCTCCATCCTGGAGGTAGGCGGAAGAAGCAACTGGTACAAAGAAAGGCAAAGGAAAGTTTATTTTACACACACACACAGGAAAAAAAAAACAGTGATCTGCAGAAGCTCTGAGGTACAGCTGGCATGAATTAAAATTTCCATTGTGAGCAACGTCAATCAGGAAACAGGAATCCAAAGTTGTTTTTTTTTTTTTTTTTTTTTTTTTTTAAGGAGAAAATACACATAGGAGACAAAGACAAGGAAGACAGCTATTCAATCCACTAGTGGTAGGATGGGTGTGGATCAGAGGTCAGGGGACAAGTTTTGAGCCCCAGCTTGGTGCCAGCCTGGCTGTGTATAGTTTCAGAAGTTCATTTCTCTGAGTCAGTTTCTTCAATTGTAAAATGAGAACACTGGATACATGACAGTTAGGATCTGTTTCCCCAACTCCAAAATCCTGTAACTAAATTTGACAGACTATCTTGAGTCAAATTTGTCATTAATTTCTACCAAAACATTCAGAAAACCACTGTAAAAAGTAGGGAATGATGGAAGTTAATTCAAAACACAGCTTCAGTAATGAAAAAGATGTACACTCTGGTCACAAATATGGCATAATTTCAGTTAGTGGGGTCTTTTAAGAACTCATAAAAAGGCCAATGACTACATAAGATCTAACTTCCTGGATATTGTACCATCAAAACGAAACATATGACAAAATGTTTATGGCATGTGCCTTTTTTTTTAATAAGTTGAATCTTAAAACAACTTATGTTTTTCCCTTTGCGATTTTTAGATTGCAACAAAGACATGTCAGGGACTATTACTTGAATTAAAATCACTAACATAGTTCTGGTTTAAGATAGTGGGATGTAATTAATTATACTGAAAGAGCTTCTGATTTGACCAACAAGCTAAGCATTTATTTTTAGGAAAGAGAAATAAATGTATTTATAGTGAATGCAAGGCAATAAATAAATGATTTGATGAATAATGGGCAAGCTACCTTATTAGAATTTAATCCCATTTTTAACTATTTTATAATATAGCCAAGTATTACACTAATCGTACCAATTACCGCAACACCATCGTGTTCAAAGTACCCACAAAATACATTCAGTGCACTCAAGATAGATTAAACTGATATGGTTCCTGGCTTCTTGTGTCTTATTACTTCCTAAATACCATTAGGCATTAAGAATAGATTTTTCCATGCATCATACATAGAACCGAACAGTCCCTGAGCAGCACAGTAAGCACAGCATGTGAGGCAATTAAAAGTGCAATGAAAGAGAACTGGACAGAGAAACTTGCTAAAAATTCAAAATATATTGCAAACAGGAAAAAAAAATACAGAAGCTTGCACATAATTTTATTCTGCATAGCTTGGTACTTCAAGTCTATTTTAAGCCCTATAATAATTTAAATGGTTCAACCAGGAGTCCCATGGAAATTGCTTCTTGAAGACTATTGCTTTCTTTTATCCCCCTCTAGTCTCTGATTAGATATTTTCCTTGGATATTAGATCTGTTGCTTGAAGGTTTCATCTACTGAAAATTTTTTGTCATGCTGTAATTGTTTCCCATTCCCTCCTGGCCCAGGACTTTTGCTGGTTTTAAGGAAAATAAAACAAAATCAACCACACAAATGTTCTTTATCTGTAAGTCCCCTCATTTGTCTGGAAAGTCCACTAGGCAGACAGTAGTACTCAAGTACAGACTCATACCCTCTATTAAAATTACAGTAGCTGAAAAAAAATGCCATTGGTTGAAATGTGAATATACTTCACATTATGGGACTGCACACTTAAAAATGGTTAAGATGGTAAATTTTATGATATGTGCATTTTACAAACAATTTTCTAAGTAGAAAATGAATTTATAAATAAATATTGCAATATCATCCAAGGAAAAAACTACAGAAATTGAAAGCTACTATGATGCAGGGCAAGTATAGACACATAAAATTTGTAAAAGCTTTTCTAATGTTAATTTTGGAATTTATTTTCATTTTCCATACAAATCATTCTCAGCCTAAGCATTTAGAAATACTAGCTGAGACTTGGGTTTCTCGTCTGTAACTGGGAAGAACAACAGTACAGATTTCATAGAGTTGTGCAAAGCATTAAATGACATAGGTCACATAAGGGGCTTTATAAGTCCACAGCAAGCACTTCATAAGGGCTAATCCTATTCTATGGTTATCACTGTGAAGATGATGATGGAGAAGTCAGTAGGAAATAGGAGATTGAGGAGTTAACAATTACCACTGAGTTTACAGTCTTCTAAATTCAACTGAGCATGTGTGATTTAAACCAACAGTTCTATCAACTACTGAACTATTTGTGATATGATGCTTATGTGGTAACACACGGAAATAAAGAGCTGACCCTACACTCTCCAGGTTACGAAGATCTCTGCATCAGAAGAGAAGCTCAGAGCAGCACGGCATCCTCAGCCCTCCTTCTCTCTTGAAGCAGACACTGAAAGACAGGAGCTGTCTCCAGGCTGGGAGGTATGCTGACAAGCATAGCCATAGCAAGGACACAGGATGCCATTCACTCTTGAGTAAAAATTCTGTGATTTTTTTTTTTTTAATCCTTGAAAGGGCAACCAATACTCTGTAGTATGTAGCATGCAACGTGCAGAATAAAACTTTGCCAACTCTGAAACTGTTCAGGAAAAAAGGCCACAGAGTCCTGCTGGAAAATCTAGGATGCAACACACATAGTTTGCACTCTCTGGTAGTAAGAAAGCCGCCAGGTCTCTCAAAAGCACAGGCCAAGTGGGAAGAGTAGAGGCGAGGGACCGCAAGATTCAGAAATGATCTCAAGTAAACCTTTTGGAATTGTAGTTAAGTATTTTTCTCTGGAAAGACAACTGGAAATTTTTTTGTCTTTTATCATTGTGTTAAGCCACAGTCATGAAGAATCAATGTTGTTCCTATCACACTACTAGAGCACAGACTTAGGAGCCCAACTCCACCCACTAATTGGTGATCTTGAGCAAATTCCTTAACCTCTTGCCATTTTCCTAAGTCATAAAATGAAGATGATTACAGGACCTACCTCATGGGGTGGTAGGGATGATTAAATCAGTTTATGTGTATATCGAGGCCTTAATGTGCAACACAGAGTAAGCAGTACATAATTCATAATTACTATTTTTACCATGTGAAATGTGAGTCCTGTTTTTCATATAAAATATGAGAACACAAAGTTTCTCAAAGGATTTTTCATTAAAAGGAATAAAACTCACAAATTTAGATACATAGTTAACAGATACTAAAGAAAAAAAGACTTGATATAAGGGCCAAGTAATCAATTCTAGGACAGGAAATTCCTGTGCCTGGAGTGCCCACTACCTGTTTGTCTACAAGGCATACCTCAGTTCCCTGTGAGGCCCCTCTGAATCCTAAGAAACAATCATCACAGAGTCTCAGTCTTACTTCCAGCACCACTAAAACCATAATGTATTGTACAGAGTTGTTCTCAAGTCTGTTCCCTTTATTATATTTAACATATGTTTATTTATCCACTGACTCTCTACTCCCGATTGAATTTAAATTCCATGAGGACACAGAGTCTATGATTTACTTTGTTCACTACTATCTTCTTCCTGTCTAGAACAGTGCCTGCCATAGAAGATACTCAGTATATATTTGTTAAAGTTCTTTAATATCTCTTTTCATCTTTATATGCCCCATACTAGGTCATACTAAATGGACACTTTTTTTAAATGTTTATTTATTTTTGAAAGAAAGAGAGTGAGCACGCATGTGAGAGCGGGGAAGGGACAGAGAGAGGGAGACAGAGGATCTGAAGCAGGCTCTGCGCTCATAGCAGATTCTGACATGGGGCTCGCGGGGCTTGAACTCACGAGCAGTGAGATCATGACCTGAGCCAAAGTCAGCCTCTTAACCAACTGGGCCACTCGGGTGCCCCTGAACAATAATTTTTTTTTTTGAGGGAGACAATGAGTAACAGGTATAGTCACTGTGTGCTCAGATTCTATGTTTTAGAGTCGTCATCATTTTTCAGTAACTGGTAACATATTATTTTATGCCTAGAAAGTGTGGGCATTTATATGCATCTTTTATTTAATATTTATAACTTTATAAGGCAAATACGATTTCTATCTTAGAGATTATTATTTTAGTAAACTGAGAATAAGGAAGACTAACAAGCCTGTCCAAAGTCCTAGGGAGTCACAGCCAGAATGAAAATCCTGGTCCTGACTCCTAAGCTAGTGCTGTTAACCATCCTGTGTGTTCACAGTGGCATACGGGTGAATGTAACATCTGACTAAAGTAAAATAGGAAGGGAACAGCTGAAAGGGAAACCTGAGCCCTAGAACATGGTATGTAAAGATCAGGCAGCCAATCCCCTTTCATGCATCATTAACAAATTAGGCCTTTGGTACCAGAAGGAGGCAGCACACTTCCCAGCCCTCACTGGGAATAGCATGGCTTCTCTGGATCACTGCCTGGCTCCAAATGACACCCACACACAGGGCAGAGCAGTACAAATCACCATGCCTTGGGAAAACAGATTCTCAATACCTGTTGGTGTTTTTGATTCACTCTTTCTGCCATACTCTAGGAAGGGCTATGACGGTCATCTACTGCCATGACTCTCGAGGCTGACATCACAACCAAGTGAGGACTTCTACAAGACACCCACACGCAGAGGTAGGGGAAGACGGGGCATGAAATAGCTCTGAAGAACGAATTTCTTCTTTAGACCAACATTGTTTCTTGAGTTATTACTCTGTTTTTAATTACATGGGAAACAGATACATAGCTACACTGATATCCACTAACTTCCTGGAATATGTTCAGCATTTCACAAGATAGATGTAATTACCAGGTTTTGCAGTAAATCAGCTCTCTGTGGTTGTTTCGTAAACACTAATATTTACAGTTTGGCTATTTGTGAAATACTCATGAAAGGTAATATGACAAATATACCATTTACAGGATCTCCTCCTCCTCAGCATTGCCTTCTAGTACAAAGCAGAAACATTTGTTAAAAGGGGAGCCACCCTATTAGAAAGCACCAACCAGCTGACCAGCATTTGCTCCCTGCCCTCTATCCCTCTATTCTCTCTCCCCACCATTAGACACAATGGGATTTTTTTTTTTTTTTTTTTTTTTTTTTTTGCCAAATTCGTATTCCAGAGGAGCCATGAAATTCCCGTAAAGTTCAACATCAGGCCTGACTTAAGATCTTTGGGGCCTCCTGCTAACTTCATCCCCCTGCAGCTGCCTCGCTAAGGCAAGCTTTTGATCTGTACTATCTGGATTTCAAGCTGATATACACACAGCCTCTTTGATCTCTTATTAAGTGGCTTCTGGTCTCCTGATGCCTTTAGTCTTGCTGAACTGTGGTTTTTGGAAGTCAGTCATCATCCTGAGCACAGTACAAACTCCACACACCAGGAGTGGGCTCCCTTCATTCACCCACTTCGCAGGCTTGAAAAGCAATCTTTAAGCCATGAGAGAATTTCCCCACTAGCCACAATCAATCCACTCCATGAACACACTACTAAGAATTATTTTTCAAATGAAGCAGCTTAAAATGATTTAAAGGATACAGAACTTTCCCATAGAGGGAAAGGGAGCAAATCCTCTGTGAAAAGAAATCTTCACCCCAGTTGGCACTGAAGCTTACAGTACTTTGATGTTAATAAAAATAAATGTGGACAAGAATCAGGGATGAGCACAGAATAGCCTTTATCAGTCCCAAGTTCCATTAAGCAAAAGTGACCTTTAAATGCAGATGTGTGGTTTGTTCAACAGCAAGCTATAGGAGGATATATTTATGAGAACATGTATATGACCATTAGTAGCAGATTGATGGCATTTTTCTTAGTCTTACTGTCTTAATCCTACCTGGGTGAAGTAAACCCAAAGAACTCCTTTAAAAAAAAAAAGACATAAGCAACAAAAGAAAAAATCAACAAGATATTGGTGTCCATGTTATGAGATCCCTTGAGCATGAAAGTGTAGCTATATAGTATATCCTCCGTGTCTTAGATTCTGGAATTAGTGTAGGTTTGTAATTGGCTTTTTAATATTACTAACATAGGCTGTATTATATGTTAAAATTATGTTGATACCTATCTAATTCTATATCTTAAAGTCTATGAACTAATCGCCTAATAAGAACACAAAGATACTGGTCTTCCACAAGTTAGTGAACACTATGTATTCTTAACAGCATTCACCTAAAATAGCAAAAATTAAAATCCTTAATTGCTTCTCTTTATAAACTCAAGTTTTCTCATAAACAAGATTAAAACTGATAGAAGAAATAGGAACAGACTTTTGGGCACTAGCAGCATTGTATGAATATAAACCATTTATGCCCTTAGCTTCAAAAATCAATAAATTAATTACTGCCGGGATGCCTGGATGGCTCAGTCAGTTAAGCGTCTGACCGGAGCTCATGTCATGATCTCACAGTTTGTGAGTTCGAGCCCCAGGTCAGGCTCCATGCTAACAGCTCAGAGCCTGAAGCCTACTTTGGATTCTGTGTGTGTGTGTGTGTGTGTGTGTGTGTGTGTGTGTGTGTCTCTCTCTCTCTCTCTCTCTCTCTCTCTTTCTGCCCCTCTCCCACTCACGTTCTGTTTCTCTCTCAAAAATAAATAAACATTAAAATTTTTAAAGTAAATACAACAATTACTGCCAATATAAAGTCGAAACAAAATGAATAGTTATACGTTGCTATCACTTATTTTTTTTTTTTTTTTTTAAATTTTTTTTTTTCAACGTTTATTTATTTTGGGGACAGAGAGAGACAGAGCATGAACGGGGGAGGGGCAGAGAGAGAGGGAGACACAGAATCGGAAACAGGCTCCAGGCTCTGAGCCATCAGCCCAGAGCCCGACGCGGGGCTCGAACTCACGGACCGCGAGATCGTGACCTGGCTGAAGTCGGACGCTCAACCGACTGCGCCACCCAGGCGCCCCGCTATCACTTATTAATCTGTCCATAGCATGGAAAATCATTAGCAAATTCATGAATTAGGCACCTGCTTTGTTTTCCAGAGAATTATCTAATTAATGAAACGACACTACATAAGAAGGCATCAATTTTAAGTAGTCTAAATACATAGGAGTCTCACAAATGGTTATATGCAAGCAATTTAGTAAAAATGTACCAAAATTTAAAAGATATGTGCTCTTTTGATGAGCAATTCTAGGAATTCATCCTAAGAATCATCCCCACCTTTTTACAAAAGAGTATGACAAGGATATCCACTATAGCTACATTTGAAATGCCCACTAAATAGGTACAGGAGATTGGTTAAATAAATTACTATACATCAACAATAATATACTATGCGGTTATTAAAAAGAATTACATAGATCTATAAATACCAAAATGAAAGAACATATAACTGAGATAAAACGCAATGTGTTTAAAGTATGTTTGACATACTCCATTTATATGTAAAAAAATTTTTTTTAAACTACTACTTTTATTACTTTGTATGTATAATATATCTCTGAAAGGATAGACAAGAAAAACAGGAGTTTTTATCTAGGAGAAGTGAAGGGACTATGGTCAGAGGTAGATTTACTTTTCACAGGATACCTTTATGTACTTTGAATTTTTATGCCATATGTATGTATTACTTATTTTAAAAACATTCCTTAAGTTCAGAGGAAGTCATTCTGTTGCACATATAAGAAAAAAGCCAATTTAGGGGCACCTGGGTGGTGCAGTCAATGGAGTGTTCAACTTTGGCCCAGGTCATGATCTCACGATAAGTTCGAGCCCTGCGTCAGGCTCTGTGCTGACAGCTCAGAGCCTGGAGCCTACTTAGGATTCTGTGTCTCCTTTCTCTCCCCCTCCCCTTCTCACATTCGGTCTCTCTTTCAAAAATAAATAATAAACATTAAAAAAATTAGAATAAAGCCAATTTAGTGACAAATACATGAAATTTACACAATCTCTTCCTATAACTTTTTAAATCTTTTAAAGAGAATTCATCTAATGGAGTTAGGAAAAAGGCAAACACTACATACTAAGTTTTTCTAACAAACACTAAGCCATACCATATCCAAGACTCAGCAATACTATAGTCATTCATATTCATACTCTTTGGGCTTTATAACCCATTTCTTCTGTTAAGAAAAATTAATCTTTTTTTTATACAGAGGAATATTTTCACTATTATTTTTAACGAATCATCATTCGTCTTTGGTCTTTCAAACAACTTTTTAAAATATCGCTAACAGTATTTATGTGTGAATCACCTCTCAATGGCTGTGCTATTATGCTTTCTTTTTTTATCTATCTTAGAGTCTGAGATAAACCCAAAGTCTTTTAAAAATATCGGCTTTGGCAAAAATTGAGTCTGTCCATATCAGGAGGGGAGAGACACGAGGACTGGGATGTGGGAGGAAGGAGAATTATTGGTTAATAAATTTTACCTTCTAAATCACTGAAATTCAAAAGTACTAAGAATGGCAATATCATGGCTAATGTTCAAAAATTGGCTAATGTCAAACATTTCCAGTGAATTATAATCATGAGGGGTTATTCGAAGTTCAACATAAATCAAAACACCAGAAAATATCCACTTGCCGTCTTTAATACGTAAGGTCAACCTAAGGTGAAATCCACACAATTCTAAATTTATTTCAAGATTTTTGGTAGAAATTAAAAATTACAGACTCAGACTACCTAATAATTGCTTCATTATTGAACACTAGCCCACAACAAATTAGTAGCACTAATTTAGGATACTTAAATTTGTAATTATTTTCATTGGAAACAATAAACACTAGCTCTTAGAAAATGTGTATGAGGACACTATATTAATTTTTAATACTTACTAAACTTACAGATAAGCATTAAAAATGAGAATACTATCTAGCAACTTATCTTTAAGATATGAAATTTTTTTGCAAGCTGGAAAAACAGGAAGATCTGCTGTAATAAATTTAGTACAAAGATCTCCTGTAATAAAATGCATGCATCATGAAAGAAGCAGCATAATACGGTAGCTAAAAGCATAGATTCTGGGAGCCAACTGCTTGAGTTCAAATTCTAGTTCTGCCACATACTAGCTGTGTGAACTTGGACTAGTTATGTAACCTCTCTGTGCCTCAGGTTCCTCACTTCAAAAATGAGGATAATAGCACCTACTCTTGGGGCACCTTGGTGGCTCAGTCAGTTGAGCGTCCAACTTCGGCTCAGGTCACGATCTCATGGTTCATGAGTTCGAGCCCTGTGTCGGGCTCTGTACTGACAGCTCAGAACCTGGAGCCTGCTTCAGATTCTGTGTCTCCTTCCCTCTCTGCCCCTCCCCTGCTCAGCTCTCTCTCTCTCTCTCAAAAATAAATAAACATTAAAAACAAAAAAGTCATGGGACATCTGGATGGCTCAGTTGGTTAGGCGTCTGCCTTCAGTTCAGGTCATGATCTCATGGTTCGTGGGTTTGAGACCAGCATTGGGCTCTGTGCTGACAGCTCAAACTCTGGAGCCTGCTTCAGATTCAGTCTCCCTCTCTCTTCACCTCCGCTACTCACGCTCCGTCTCTTTCTCTCTCTCAAAATTAAATAAAACATTAAAAAAATAAATAATAATAGCACCTAGTCCATAAGGTTCTTGCAAGGAATACGTACGTAAAACAATCAGAACAATGCCCAGCAAACAGTAAACACTCAGTAAACGTTAGCGATTATTACTGGATTTGTATTAGTTTTAGTTGTATTAATATTAGGATTAGTATGAGTATTAGTACTATTCCAAGGAATAAAGGCATTACGCAACTGAGACAAAGATAACTCGAGCGCAATATGTAAACCACATCTAGAAACTGGCAAGAAATTATACCATAAAAAATTATAAAAAATTTCTGAAGTTTTATGTTGCTTAGAAACAGATTATACAGTTAAGCCATTATATTCATGTTCTTGATAAATTAGGCACATCACTGTTTTCCATGGCACTATCTTACATGATATGATATTATAGTGACAAATGACCCTTCTAACATGGTACACATATAGGACAGGATTTTAACTAGCCACTACATGGAGTAGTGCCTAGAAATATTTGAAACTAATAAATATTCTACCTCCATTCAAATCCCAGCCAATAAAGCTAGTATCATTTTATCTTAAAATCTAATGAGGAGGCTTACCACCTGAATCACATTTACGATGTCTTCCCTGTCACTATCTCCTTTTGCTTTGTCCCAATCTGTTTTAAACGCCTTTCATGAAAATGTATTTCCACTTTGCATTTCCAGACTTTCACCTATCCAGGAAGCCACCCCACAGTTCCATGGCCAATTCAGCATCCTTTATCTGCTCGCTCATCTTTTCCTAAGGTTCAGTTCAATTTATGTAAAAAGCAAATTGCTGGCCAATAATCCACAATTGGATAATTCACATATGGTTTATCAAGAGTTGGCTGCATTTTAGAATTAATTTTACAATTAAATTTAGACTTCACTAAACAAAGGCATGTACTTATTAATTTTCCTAAATAGATGGCTTAAAATTGACAGGGTACAAATATATTGTAGTACGGCTATATATTAAAGGACAATATCAAGACTTCTGTAGTTTATTTTCTAAGTTGGATGATTATCGATATTCATATACCCATCGTAATGTCAACATTTCCCACTTCTTTACACATTAATTTACTTAATCCACACCAATCCTTTGAGCTAGACATAAACCCATTTTATAGATGAAGAAATTGCATAAGTACCAGTACAACAGATGCTGTATATCATTTAGTCAGGTTCTTGAGAAAGTTCTTACTATTCTAGAGTAAAACTGGTGAGAAATTACTATTGCAAAGTAAATTTTCAATCTCTTCAATACTGCTAATGCAGTCCTTTACCACCGGGAAGCTCTCCCACTGTCCTAAAACTTTCCTCCGGTGGCCAAAATGTTTCTACGGTATTCTTATTCTAAATGTACTAAGAGGGGGAATGGGATGGGGGTGGGTTTGCATTGGTCCTATTCAGCTACCTAATAAATTCATACAGGGTATATTAAATACAATAATAGCCAGGAACACGGCCTTTCATGACTTTTGCTACACCTTCACCTGGCCTTGCAAAAAATGTTTGAACTTTAGAATTTATTACCTAATTACAACAAGAGACAATATAACCAATTAATTAACTTGCCCCAAACCAAATTTTAAATTGTGTTTATGTGTCATCTAAATGTCATAGTGTTTAATAGTTCTACATACCACTGACAAATGGTGAAAACGTGCCAAATACAGCTGTAAGTAAATGGACTTAAGAAAAAAGTTCAGTTCAAGATTGAATGTTTTTTCTCCCAAGGGTTAGCTACAGAAGTAAATAAGCTGAGCACTTTAATATGAATCAAAGTAGCATTTCAAAAATGAAATATTTTTCCATCAGTTCTCTGAGAAGCACAAAGGCAAAAGGAGTATCTAAATCTTCTTTTGCAGCAAAATTACTTTATATAATTTGTGCAGAAATGTCTGTATACATAATGATGATTATGAGGAAGATGGGGAAAAAACCTAGAATTTTATTTTATTTTTTAAGTTTATTTTGAGAGAGACAGAGAGAGAGAGAGAGAGAGAATACACAAGTGGGAGAGCAGCAGAGTGGGGTGGGGGGAGGGGGGGCAGGGAGGGAGAGAGAGAATCCCAAGCAGGTTCCACACAGTGAGCGCAGAGCCCAATACAGGGCTCGAACTCATCAACTGTGAGATTATGCTCTGAGCTGAAATCAAGAGTCAGACACTTAACCGACTGAGCCACCCAGGCAGGTACCCCTCATTGGCATTTATATGTAAGCATTTTTTTTCTGAGAGAAAGAGAGAGAGAGTGTGCACGCTAGAGCGAGCATAAGCAAGGGTGGGACAGAAAGAGAGAGGAGAGAATTCTAAGCAGCAGCCTCCATGCCCAGCACAGAGCCCACATGGGGCTCAATCTGACAACTGTGAGACTACCATCTGAGCCGAAATTAAGAGTCCAATGCTTAACTGATTGAGTCACCCAGGTGCCCCTAGAATTTTATAAATAAAAATAAAATTTCAAAAAACCAAGGTATGCTACATGTCATACCTACAGGAATGTGGTGAAGAAAGAAATTTTCCATATTTGGAACTATTTTTAAGTGTAAAGCTCAGAACTGCTAAAAGAATTCTTCTGTTAACTAGAGGTTAAATTCTTAAGGACTATCAAACTTTTCTTTCTATCCTTTACTGAAGTTTGGTTTGGTTTTTATTTCTGAAACACTTCTCTGCTTTAACATGGGCAATATTCAAAATATAAAGCTTGCAGATAATGTCATTTAAGAGGGTAAGCATGACCATTTTAATACCTTATGTAATAATGCAAATACATATAGCTCCAATGATAATGGAAATGTACCTGAATATCTAACACTACATCTGAAAGGTGTTTTCTAAACTAAATCCTAATGATCAAAATGGTAAATAATAAATTTCGTTGGATGTGTTCATTTAGTTCCAGTTAATTTTGGCTAACCTAGAGGTGCCTGTGTGGCTCTGTCATTTGAGCGTCAGACTTTTGATTTCTGCTCAGGTCACGATCTCACGGTTTGTGGGTATGAGCCTTGCATTGGGCTCTGCACTGTCAGAGGGATTCTCTCTCTCCCTCTCTTTCTGCCCCTCCCCCCCCCCACACACACATGCGCTCTCTTTATTCAGTTTAAAATATTCTGCAAATATTTATCATTTACCATATGGTAGGTAATAAGGATATACGGGGGAAGAAAAATTGAGGTAGTGCCTAAAATTTGTTTTATATGTCCTTATATTAACCAATATATAAGCTTCTAGAATCTTACAGTATTGATACTTCTTGATAAAAATATCTCCCCAATTATGCATTATTTAGAATCAGCAAATCATAATTCAGTAATATTCCAAAGAAAAGTTCTAATAACAGAGAGGGTTATCTGGCATAGAAATATGCCAGCAAAAATGAACAATCTATTTCAGTAATCTTAAATCATACTGCCTAAATATGGAATTTAATGTTCTTACATAATGCTCAAAGTATTTTTCTTTTAATCTGTTCCCGAATGCCTTATTATATTAAAAAAATTGATTTTTATATCACTTGGCATTTTATGTGCTTTGATAGAGTACATTTTGCTTTATTAAACCACAATGTGTTTAGGCAGCAGTAAAGTATTAAAATATGCATCTTAAAAGTGAAGAGCTTTTTTGCCAACAGTTCTAAATTCCCCATGATAATCAGAAGGTCTAAAAATACTGTAAACTGGTAAACTGATACAACATATAGATAGATGTCTTATTGGGATCTTTCACACACACCTCCTCCCAAATACATTAGTGACTTGACTCTAATTATAATTGGAGTACATATAAATAAATGTCATGTGTCCTATATTAAATACAAATACATAATTTCACCAAGAACATTTCTGTTAACAGAAAAGCAAAACAATAAAAACCTTCATGTGAAGGGGAGAGAGAAGAGAGAATTAGGAATGAATGACTATCATGTGGATGGGGTTTCTTTCTGCGGTGATGAAGTGTTCTAAAATTAAGACTGTGGTGATGGTTGCACAACTCTGAATATACTAAAAACAACCAAATGGCATGCCTGAAATGCATGAATGTTATGGTATGTGAAACATATTTCAATAAAGCTGGGGAAGGGGCAGCTGGGTGGCTCAGTCAGTTGAGCATCCAACTTTGGCTCAGGTCATGATCTCATGGTTTGTGGGTTCGAGCCTCGTGTCGGGCTCCATGCTGACAGCCCAGAACCTAGAACCTGATTCAGATTCTGTGTCTCCTTCTCTCTCTGCTCCTCCCCTGTTCTCTCTTTCAAAAATAAATAATATTTTTAAAAAAAATTTTTTTAAGCTGGGGAAAACAATCCCTCCATATAAAAAAATTCTTGAAGGGTCACCTAGGTGGCTCAGTTGGTTGAGCATTGGACTTTTGATATCAGCTTGGGTTGTGGTTTTGCGGTCGTGAGGCTGAGCCCGTCATCGGGCTCCACACTGACAGAGAGGAGCCTGCTTGGGATTTTCTCTCTCCCTCTTTCCCTGCCCCTCCCCTGCTCACATTCTCTCTCTCTCTCTCTTTCTCTCTCTCTCTCTCAAAATAAATAATTTTTAAAAATTCTTCAAGCTCCAGTTTCTAAAAGCATCCATGGGTATAAAACTATTGCTTCCCTCACTATTCAATTATTATATCACCCATCATTTTATTCACTAAGAAAGCTACCAGTTGCAAAGGTAACAATGGGAATTTTAACACCTGTCTTTGGATGATACATCAAATCATTCAGTTTTCCCTAGTGGGTGCCTTAAATAATTACTTTTTCACATACCTTTAAAACAAAAAAATCCCTCCAGAAACTCAATATAGATTTTTATACCTGGTAATCCAAAATGCTGAATCCCAAGCCTTTATGATCTTTTACAAGTTCAACTATCTTGACTTCAGGAGACCATAATGCTAATTCCCCATCATCATCATCTTCAGTATGGACATCTACACTGTGGTCAGCCTGAAACACCGAAGAAGATAAATGCTTCAAAACATTGTCCTTTCAATTCTGAAAAGAATTAACATATCAGGAATCTCATAGCCTCTTCTCAAACTGGGAATTCTCTTTGGCATGCATAGTTTATAATCTTTTCAAAGGGGCATGCGCTGGGGTACACACACTCTAGGATAAGATCCTCAAGAAAATTCAAGTACTTAAAAATGCAGGCTGCTCATACAGTTGGATTTTTTTTAAATGTAAGTAACTGTTTCATTCAAAATATTAACACTGACCTCTTATACTTCAATGAGGTCTGTCATCCCATTAGAAGCATAAAAGGAAAAATATGTAATTTAAGAAAAAATGTAAATATCATACAAAGTCAAAGTTTATAAGATATTTAAGTAGCAATACCTGAATTCACAATTACAATGAGAGACAGAAAGATGCCAACAAAGAGAGAGACTAGTGTAAGACAAAAGGGAAACCACTTCTGTTGGCTCCTGGAAGTTAAGAAAAACTTCACTAGAAAGACAAAGTGGAAAAAACCCCAAGTCCTTGTGAATTGTGAAGGTCTAAATACCAGATTAAAAAAAAAATCACTGAGTTGAAATAAAGAAAATCTGGTCTTGGTTGGAGGACGTAAGCCAGCAAAACTATTCGATACAGAGATCCTTGGTTATTTTCCTTGACTTCACACTCCTGAGTCCCCCTATTCCAGACTCCTTCCCTCCTTTCAGGTAAAAGAGTCACTGCTATAGGGAATTCTAGGAAGCTAAATCATAGTGGGTCAATGAGTCAACTACACAGAAGGAGAGAAGCTGCTTTCAGTTTTCAATACTATTTATAGCATGGTATTATTTTTTATATGATCTGTCTTGCTCAAAATACTCTGAACTTCTACCTGAAGCTCAAAAATTATCTTCTTTTTCTTTGTAGGAACTAACAAAATGACAGGCTAGAATGGAAATTCTGTGTGGGCTACCATGGAGTTTACCGATGGTTATCTGCTCAGCCCACAACACAGCCTGGTGTGCACTAGGCGCTTGATAAATATTTGTTCAATACATTAACAAATCATCCATCTTTGCATTTCCCTTGAAACTTTCTAAATAAAGCTATGGACTAATTTTTCAAAGTAGACTTCTTAAAACTTTGGGTGCTCTTAGTAAATAAAATCAAAGTGCATCGTTCCTATGAATGTAATTTTGAGTGACTTGCATAAGAAAATCCATTTAATGAAATCAAAGGGAGGGGGCCCCTCTAATGTGGAAGAGCAAGGCACCAGAGCAAGTACAAAAACATTTTTAAAATTAGGGTTGGTCCAGATCTCAAACTGTCCCCACAGGACATGGAAAGTCAATACTCAATTCATGGTGGATTGAATCGAAACATGGGAACAATTTCTGGGTTCTTGAATTACAAAACTTGAAATTAGGGGGATTCACTGAATCAGTAACCTCTGTATATATCAGTCTGATGTGAGGAAATGACATTTAAAAAGAAAACATTATACCTTCCAAAAAAGTAAAGTTCCAATAACTAATACAATATGATTGATGTTTTGCTGTGCATTTAATATCCTCAATGATTAATGAGCATTAGAATTTTGGCTAAGTTGTCTAACCAGATAAGGTTTTTTGAACCTAAGATGATATAGGGATAAATGGAAAAAAAAAAAAAAAAGACAGATGGAAAAGAAAGCCAGGATTTTAAGAAACCGCATACACTTATAAAACCTAAGCTTACAGAAATTTCAAGGCATCTAAGGTATGTAGGATATTATACTCCAACCTGAGATATATCACTCTGATAGAATCAATTCTGCCTAACTCTGTATTTACAGAATAGAAAGCAATCAACTAATGGGCAGCAAGGTTGACATTTAGAATAATTCAAAGCTGTTGTTTACCCATTGTGGTAAAGGATGACAGATGGGAGCACAGAGTCAGCAAGCTGGGTTGGTGATTTACACACCCTGTAAGATTTGATTAAAGGCATTTTTATCAACCTTTAGAGGTAAGCCCTCATCCACACTGAATTTTAGTACGATAGTAAGAATCACAAAAGTGATTCGAGTCTCTTCTTTGAAATAGATTTTACCAAAGATAAACATTAAAAAAAAAAGATAATCAATAATCAATAATGGGCAGGGCAATTCTTGTACACCCAGTACAGAATAAAAACACTATGAGACACAAATTAATTTTTTTTTAATTTTTTTTAACGTTTATTTATTTTTGAGACAGAGAGAGACAGAGCATGAACAGGGGAGGGTCAGAGAGGGAGGGAGACACAGAATCCGAAACAGGCTCCAGGCTCTGAGCTGTCAACACAGAGCCCGACACAGGGCTCGAACTCACAGACAGTGAGATCGTGACCTGAGCCGAAGTCGGACGCTTAACCGACTGAGCCACCCAGGCGCCCCGAGACACAAATTAATTTTAAGATATGGCTCTGCCCACGGGAGCAGAGTTGTCACGTCACATGAAAGACTTTGTGACCTACGACAGTGCTAGCCTCTTACATACTTTAGGAAATTAGCAAACAAAGATGGGTGGACTGGAAGAGTCAAGAGCTATCGTTAACTTTTCCTGAGCACTTTCCACGTGGAAGGCATTGCACTAAGAACTGTGCACATAGTATTTCATTTCCCTCTCACACAAACTGATGAGGGTGGTAAGTACTATAAGCATCCCCAATTTTCAAAAGAAGATGAATATTCAAAGGAAGTTATCTGCTCCAAGAGTCACAATCATTAAGTGGTAGAGGCACAATTAGAGTCCATATATGTTGAAATTCAGACCACAGGCAGGTAAAAGAAAGGCTCTGTGTATGTAAACTGGTGTTAATAGAATTATAATTTGTAAGAGTCTGGAAAGGGGGGAGGGGTAGGGAAAGTGGCATGAAAGATGAGGTTACAAATGGCATAAAATGGCAAAGCATGTGCTTAAAACTGTTTTCATAATCACAATGTTCTTTAAAATAAAAAAAAAATTAAAAAACAAAACAAAACAAAAAAAGAGTACCAAAAGCACAGAAAATGTTATATTCTTCTCTGACCTTCTGAAGGCTTTTATAGCAATTTTTACTCACTTCAAAACCGGTCATAGATCTTCATATTTTTAAGGCTCTGAAAAAGGGAAGTCCATTAGATATTTAACACTCATCACCATCTTAAACTTAAGATGAACTGAGTTGAACTGGGATCCAGAAGTAATGAGCCCAGGAAATTACTTAAAAAAAAAAAAAAAAAAAAAAAGTTCTCTAAAATCAAAGTGCATGCATGTTAATATCTCCACCATTTCAAGTTAAAAAAATTAAAAAAGGAAGAAAAAAAAGTTTTATGATTTTAAATGAAAAGTAACAGTTTGAAAAGCTATGCATTGTTGCCTGTAAGTGCTACTTTAGTCATATAAAAGAGGGAAGAAGTGTCTCCCCTTCCTTCCTATCCAAATACTCTCTCCAGGGCATCCTGGATGAACAGGCATTCCTAAGGGAACCGCATATGGGAACCATATTCAGTTTGTACCTCTATCTTGGGAAGAGAGGCTTCAGTGGTCCTTGGTTCATCTACAGAGGCTTCATCATCAAAGAGTCGTCGACAGCAAACCAAGGTAAAGGGAGGTGGCACTTCTTTGAGAAAGGAGACTGCTTCTCGGCGAGATTTCCCATAGAGCTGCACACCATTGACCTAGAAAGTCAAGGGACAAGTCAGAACTGAGGAGGCCCCAATGAAAAAACCAAAGTCCCATGCTTACATCAGAATCAAAACAGTATTATTTTATTTTTCCTATGAACAAAGGGTTTAAATGTATTCACGTTATTTTAGCAGTAACCAAACATAAAAAACTAATGCATAAATGTACAAAACTAAATGCATAAAAATTAAAGCTAAACCTTGACTGAATTTCAGTGAACAAAGTATAACGTGTGAAGATTACAAGTGATGTGCCTAATTTTTCACACCTCCATGGTTTCTCTTTTCTAGACTCCAATGTTGAATTCTATCATCTACACATCTCTCTTTAAATATTAAACATCATTGATAACCTTTCTAAGATGGTCTCCTTGTGCTTTTTCATTTCATAAAAACACCACTAACAGATACTAACACTAAATTTAAGGCTAAAATTAAAACCTGCTCAGCTTATAATGTGTAGGTAACAAAATCTAGGATACTCAGCTGTCAAAATTTTTTTCACATGCCATAAACTAGAAAATCCTAGAAAAACCCTGTCGATCAAAAAGAAATACGTATAAGCGTGCCTCTATTCTATTCTTACATGCTGTGACATAGCCATCAAGTACAGGAAGTGTGCCAGTTTTCCAATTGCTTTTTGTGTGTCCCATGTGTTTAAGTTGCTTTTTTTTCTTTTTTCTTTATTTTTGAGAGAGGGAAAGAGAGACAGAGCACAAGTGGGGGAGGGGCAGAGACAGAGAAACACAGGATCTGAAGTAGGCTTCAGGCTCCAAGCTGTTAACACAGAGCCCGATGCAGGGCTCGAACTCACAGACCATGAGATCACGACCTGAGACGAAGTCTGATGTTTTACCGACTGAGTCACCCAGGCGCCCCTGGGTGTCCCATATGTTTAAAAAAAACAAAAAGATAACCAACTACTCCTTACTAATGCTTAGTGCTTACCACCAAAAAATTTCCTAAATTTCCTATTTTAGTGCATAGTCACAATATGTTACACCAAAGATGATTTAGAAAGATAAACCTATTCTAACTTTTTATATATATGACCTAAGCTCCAGGAGCTCTCCCAGTTCTGACTAAATGCCACCAAAAGCTGACCTGTCTGCTACTCCCTCAAAGCTGAGGCATGAATACATCCAGGCATCAAATCATCTTTTCACATCTGGACTGGACTCCTACCTTCCTGGGAGGGTTCCGCAACATTATTAGCTTTAAAGTTACCTCTGGTCTGGCATTAATTTCTGACAGGTGCAGTGTTAATGTCCACATAACTGGAGGGGCTGACTTCCTGGGAGAAGAAACCTTTGCACAAAATCTGTCATTCTCAGACAATATGACACTGTGAGTCATTGGAAGTATCTCATCAGCAGCTGCCTGAGCCCCAAGTCAATCATCCCTGGGAACTATTCTCAGGCCTGCAACATACAAGTACTTAAGAATCAGGCTGGACGCCATCTCTCTGCCTCCTAATTATTTACAGAGAAATCACCACCTAGTAAAGAGACCCATATGTGCTTCAGGGAGCTAGTCCTAGTAGGAAAGTAAATACCGTCTCCCAAGACTTTATGACTGATGAAAGGGAGCCAGGGGACAGCAAGTTCAACAGCTAATAAAGGTTTTCCCTTGGAAGAACTGACAGTCAACCTTCACAGGTCATATCATGTCCACAGTGCCAACTGGTGCCACAAACACAGGAAGTTCTAAAATCACCCAAATGGGTAGTACCCTGTACTGGAAATAAAGCAAGCAGATATAACCAAAGCAGGAATTCTACCCATATGCAAGTATTAGTTTGTGTTTCACATTACTTCAACAAATTAGAAAATCACTTTTCAGGTTTTTATCTTGGAGTACATTTAAATATTTATTTAGCTCATTATTTATTCATTTGAATTGTCTCCAATTATTACAGCAGGTGCCTGGTAGTCCTCCTCACTACTCTCTACTGCTAAAGGGATTGGTCACATTTCCCATTACCAATTCCTATCTAAGAGGATTTATGGCTGCTGTAAATAGCTGCTCTGGGCTGAGACTTGGCACAATGTTCTAACCCCAAAGCACATTTGTGTTTCTGGTTTTAAGCTCTAAGGAGTATGCTACATTACACACACACACACACACACACACACACACACACACACAAAGTTCAAGAGTTTATTGGCTAACTTTAGACAGCTTTTTTTTTTATTTCTATGTTTGATTATTCAGAATAAGCCAACTTTTATTTTAGAGTTCACAGTATTTCTCTAGGCCCTCCAAGTGGAGACCCTCTTAAGTGGCATCAAGTCTCAATTACTCAGACTTTGTGATTAGAAAACACATACATACACATTTGCAGAGTACATAATACTGTACAAGTATTGTCCCACTGCATTACCTCATTCAATCCTCATTCATCTTATCCCATCAAGATTGTTTATGCCTTTTCACAGTGATAATACTGCCAAGATCTCACCGTGAGATTATGCTTTCAAGTTTACATGGATGAATGTAGCCACTGTGGAAAACTGTATGAAGGTTCCTCAAAAAGTTAAAAATAGAAATACACTAGAATCCAACAATGGCACTACTGGATATTTACCCAAAGAATACAAAGACACTAATCCAAAGGGATACATCTACTCCCCTGTTTACAGCAGTATTTACAATAGCCAAATTATAGAAGCAGCCCAAGTGTCCATAGACTGATGAATAAAGATGTGGTATACATACAGTGGAATATTATTCAGCCATAAAAAAGAATGAAATCTTAGGCAATGACATGGTTAGAGCTAGAGAGTATAATGCTAGGCAAAATAAGTCAGTCAGAGAAAGACAAGTACCATATGATTTCACTCACATGGAATTTACAGAACAAAAGAGCTAAGAGGAAAAAAAGAAAAATCAAGAAACAGACTCTTTAAAAGAATTTTTTTTAATGTTTATTTTTGAGAGAGAGCAAGTGAGTGAGCACAAGCAGGGGAGGGGCAGAGAGGGAGACACAGAATCCAAAGCAGGCTTCAGGCTCTGAGCTGTCAGCACAGAGCCTGATGCAGGGCTCGAACTCATGGACCATGAAATCATGATCTGAGCTGAAGTTGAATGCTCAACCGACTGAGCCACCCAGGGGCCCCAAGAAAGAGACTTTTAAATATAGAGAACTGATGGTTACCAGAGGGGAGGGGTGGGGGACGGGTTAAATAGGTGAAGGGGATTAAGGAGTGCACTTGTCTTGAGCACTGAGTGATGTATGAATTGTTGAATCACTATATTGTGCACCTGAAAGTAATAAAACACGGTATGTTAAAAAAAAAAGTTAATATTCCATTACATCCTTACAAAAACTATGGTGAGGTAGGCATCTATTGATGAAAAAACAATTCTCAAAAAAGATGACATGTCAAAGGACACATGGTGAAGCTGTGGCAAATTCAAAACCAGAACAGCTCTTCTGACTTCAAACCTATCTTTCATTCCCTATTTCCAGTTTCTTCACCAGAAAACTATACTTAAGAAAGTATACTACCTTACTATACCACATTCTGTTATAAGAGGAAAGGCCCATGGGATTCTAATCTTGGCTAAAGCTCAGAGGACTCAGCTGATGGCCAGAATCACTTGCTCCATACTTGCCAATATTTCTTTATCACCTACCATATACTAATAGTGAATCATACTTAATGTCATACACTAAAAATGGTTACAATGGCAAATTCTGTTATGTATATACATTTTTTTCTTGGAGAAAAAGTAATTTATCGTATTTGTTTTAATCGTAATTGACAAAACACTGTATGTTAACTACACTGGAATTAAAAATTTTTAAGTTGTAGTTGATATACAACATTACATTAGTTTCAGGTGTACAATGTATGTATCTTTCTCACAAAAAAAAGAGAGCATCATACTGATTTTTACTAATTCCACTTCTCTCCAAACAAAAATCTCTCATTTCTCAATAATACCTAAAAACTACATATTATAGGGGCACCTGGGTGGCTCACTTGGTTAAGGAGCCGACTCTTGGTTTTGGCTCAGGTCATGATCTCATGATTTGTGAGATCAAGCCCCATGTCTGGCTCTGCACTGACAGGACAGAGCCTGCTTGGAATTCTTTCATCCTCTCTCTCTCTCTGCCTCTTCCCCCACTCAGGCACGATCTCTCTCAAAATAAATAAATTAAAAAAAAAACATAGGGGTGCCTTGTGTGGCTCAGCCAGTTAAGCATCCGACTTCGGCTCAGGTCATGATCTCATGGTCTGTGAGTTTGAGCCCCACATTGGGTTCTGTGCTGCCAGCTCAGACCCTGGAACCTGTTTGGATTCTGGGGCTCCCTCTCTCTCTGTCCCTCACCTGCTCGTGCTCTCAAAAATAAATAAAACATTAAAAAAATAAAACAAAAACTTTAAAAATAAATAAAAACAACACAAAAACAAAAACAAAACTCACTTCATATTATAGAAATGGTCTGCAGGGGGGGCGCCTGGGTGGCGCAGTCGGTTAAGCGTCCGATTTCAGCCAGGTCACGATCTCGCGGTCCGTGACGCGTCAGGTTCTGGGCTGATGGCTCAGAGCCGGGAGCCTGTTTCCGATTCTGTGTCTCCCTCTCTCTCTGCCCCTCCCCCGTTCATGCTCTGTCTCTCTCTGTCCCAAAAATAAATAAACGTTGAAAAAAAAAAATTTATAAAAAAAAAAAAAAAAAAAAAGAAATGGTCTGCAGGGGACCCTGGGTGGCTCAGTCAGTTAAGTGTCCGACTTCGGCTCAGGTCACGATCTCATGGTTCATGAGTTTAAGCCCCGCATCAGGCTCTGTGCTGACAGCTCAGAGCCTGGAGCCTGTTTCAGATGCTGTATGTATCTCCCTCTCTCTCTCCCTCTGTCCTTCCCCGGCTTACACTCTCTTGCTCTCAAAAATAAATAAACATTAAAAAAAAATTAAAAAGAAATGGTCTCCAATCTCCAGATTATCATGTGTGGTATCCATAAAGCTATACTACATGCCCTGACGATCAGAATAGAAAGATATGACCTCAGTACCAAAACAAAAACCAAAACAATAAGCAAAGAACAAAAAACCCTGAGTCATGTAAGTAAAACCCAAGGGCATTAATCTGCAGTAAGCATCTCAGTATGATTACTTGAGCACTTCTAAAAATAAGCAATTTACTACATCTTTTTTTTTAAGTTTATTTATTTTGAGAAAGAGAGAGGGATAAGGAAAGAGAGTGCACACAAATAGGGGAGGGGCACAGAAAGAGAGGGACAGAGGATCTGAAGTGGCCTCTGTACTGATAGCAGAGAACCTGACACAGGGCTCCGGCTCACAAACTGCAAGATCATGACCTGAGAGGAAGTCAGATGCTTAACCAACCGAGCCCTCCAGGGACCCTGTAACTTACTACATCTTAAAACAGGACTCCAACATCTTGCCCTCCCTTGCTTATGACAGAATACAACAACCAGTCATAGCAGCTTTCCCTCTGACCTCAAAAGTCAGTCCAGAATTCCCAACATTCTTCTCCAGGTGGCCAGACACTGCTAAAAAATGCAGTTGCATTGAACAACAAACTTACTTGCTACCCTTGTCATTTCACTTTGCATAAACATAAACTTTAGAAAGAAATCTCTAAAATCAAGGCCCATGGGAGTCTAATCTTGGCTAAGGCTACAAGGTTGATTCCATTAAGCTCAACTGAGGGCTTCCTGTGGTTTCTAACTCTTGGGAGAACCCTCTTTTACCTAGCCTTCTCTAAGTGTGACATTCCCCACATCCCCTGCCCTCCACTAACTTTTTTTTGGAGCTTAGGAAGTAGTGTGATGTATTTGAAAAAAGTGAAATGGGAGTTAGAAGACATGAACTAAAGTCATCATGCTATGAGGATATAAAGTTGGAAATAATCAATGACTTATTTTCTTGTCTGTGAAATTAGGGGATTCAATATTGTTTGGTTTTTTTTTGTGTTACCTATAGAACTGTCCAATTTAACAAAATCTCTCAAGAAAGTCTTGTCAAAGCAGTAGTGCTGTAGAATTGCTCTAAATGAAGACAGGCTGGGGAGCCTGAGTGAGCCCACTGAGGCTGCCATGTTGTGTGAGCAAATCCCAAGGAGACCATATAAATACCACTCAGTAATACATAAGCCTGAAGTCATCCAGCTAGCTTAATTCTTATTAGAAATCACCAATAAAACTTGCAAATGAATGGGACCATATACTGCAAACAAGGTGTAGGGATTCAAATCTTTAAAAAAAATTTGCTAAAACAAAGAAATTATGCTATAAAACTAAAACAGGCCATTAGCCTTTTTTCTCAATGACTTAAATAAGCACTCAAAAGAATATCTCAGGGCTTCCAAACGACAGGGAAAATGAACTGTCATTACACAGGCTGTATTTTTCTTTGCCTTCATTTTATTTCATTTTTTTCCCAGTTTTATTGAGATATAATTGACACATAACACTGTGTGAGTTGAAAGTGTACAATGTGATGATTTCACATACACCTATATTGCAAATTGATTACCACAATAAAGTTAGTTAACTTATCCATCACCTCACATAGTTACCATTTTGTGTATGTGTGGGGAGAACATGAAGATCTACTCTTATAGTGATTTTTCAAGTATACAACACAGTATTGTTAACAATAGTCCCCAAGTATTTTTCAACCTAAGTAGCTCACATTACATTGGAAGTAATGTAAACTCAGTGAATTTCTGGTAAAAATACATCTTCCTACAACTTAGAAATTCCTGTCCTGTCTTTTATCTCTCAGAAATTTTACCTCAAGAAGCTCATCCTCTGGCTGCAGAAGTTTCAGTGTATCAACAGGACCACCTGGAACAACTGAAGATATATAGTGGTGTCCATCAAAGGAATCCACTTCCATGCCAAGTCTCAGAGTGTGAATGGGCAGCAACTGTAGCAAAACACAAGCAGTAACATCAAACATGACAAGGGCATATCCAACTGTTAATCCCTCTGTCAAGTGTTATTTTGGCATGAAAGCCCCACCTCTTAAATCAGATCACGAAGATCCCAGTAGAGGACAATAATGGGAAAACTAATCACCAATAACATATGCAACATTTGTTTGCTTGTTCTTATTCTTTTCCTTTCAGATTCCCTAGAAATGGAGAGACAAAGTCCTGCCTTCAATTCGAAGCAACAGGCATTCCAAACCTTCTATAGTTTCCAGTATATATTCAGTGTTTCACATTTCTGCAGGGCTTCCCATCTCCCAGAACATTCTAGTTCCTCTTTATTACCTAATTTCCACTCACACTTCCAGTGTAAGTGTCACTTCCAGGAAGCTCTTCCTAATATCAAAGTTAATGTGCCTCTGTGTGGGGTCTAAGACCACCTTGTACACACCTCTCTCACAGCTCACAACCTACGCTGTTTATAATTTCTATTTTCTTGATTGCTCCCCCCTGGTTAAGTGCAAAGTCTGTATGTTCTCTCTATAACCTCAGGCCCTACAATAGTACCGGGTACTAAACACGGGCTCATGTGTTTTTGAATTAATCTGTGAAAAATGGCACTTCACTCAAGAACTCCTTTTCCACAAACAAAAGCAAAAAAAAAAAAAAAAAAAAGAACTTCTTTCCCATTTCACCAACTTAAGTGAGAACAAGTTCCAGTTTGGGAAGAGTAGTTATGTAATAAGGAAGGCAATCATTATTCCATCCTAGGATTGATGCCGTTGGCTTAAAAGAATTCATATGGGCTCAGATGAGTCAAAGGTTAAGAAATTCTAGCCAATGTCTAAGAGATGAGACTCAGTGTTGTTGGCTGTAAAGGTCAAAAAGGCACTAACAAATCCACTCCCTTGACTTTCAAAGATGGAGCTAATGATTTCTCATTGTGGCTACAAACTCAAATGTGGTTACATGGTACTAATTATGGTTTATATTTCTTATATCAATAGTCTATTTCTCTAAAAGTACCAGCCCACCTCTAACTGTACATTTAAGGAGAAAACCCTACAGAATGTGGCAATGCATCCATAACATGGCTCCTTCCTTCCTATATCCTATTCTCTGTAATCCCTTATCTCTGAGTTTGTCACCTCCCCGTAGACATCTGCTCTGAGTCCCCAGAGATCTACAGGCCTTTCTTCAGACACTATCTGGGGCTCGTTTCCTTCCCACCATATACACACAGACAAATGTGAACTGGCAAACAGTGTTAAGGACTAAGACCTCAAGGACTTAAAACAGGCATGAGGGACTTCCGGCCCTGGGCTAATTTTCTGAAAGTTAAGTGCTCTTGACCACCGAGTACTTCAGGATCTACCACCATCTCTGGCATGAAGATGTTCCAGCACTCTTTTTGGGAAGTAATTCCTGTGATAAGTGAGAAGCAACATCAAAATAGAAGTACTTTCTCAGGGTCAATAAATTTTTACTTGTAATATTTAAAAAAAAAAAAAAAGATGTTCCAGCACTTTAAATGAAGGGTTAACATTGTTTTTATTCTTGTTCCCATTCTGTGACTTATTTCTCACTGTTGCCACCTCATCCTCCTGTCTAGTCATTGCACCAAGTCATGCACATCCTTGAAGAAGGAAGGAGACATAGTTTCCTTATTATTAGTGTATGTGTACGCATGTGTGAGTTTTTCAGCGTTTTTTTAATTTTCACTAGTAAAAAGTTAATAAAAACTCTCGAATCTGTCTGTAATAAGAAACCGCCGACCATCTCCCTTTGCTTATAAGGCAAACACTAGCACAGAGAGTGGTCAGCGGATCCACCCACAGGTCGTCTCTACGATGCGAAGATTACTTGTAAGAACAGACTGTTCAATTTTCAGGAATTTTGTAAGCTAGCTATTGAAAATTCTATACAACTACAATTAAATAATATTAAAGACAAATGCAATAAGTATTCAAAATCCATCACTTCCTGATTATTTTTACCACACTTTACCTCCTTTAAGGGACTTCTGTTATACACGTACAGTGGAAATACTCTCTGTCTAAAAACTTAGAACAGAGGAACATAAGGGAAGGGAAGCAAAAATAATATAAAAACAGGAAGGGGGACAAAACATAAGAGACTCTTAAATACAGAGAATAAGCTGAGGGTTGCTGGAGGGGTTGTGGGTGGGGGGATGGATTAAATAGGCAAGAGGCATTAAGGAAGTCACCTGTGGGATAGCACTGGGTGTTATATGTAGGGGGTGAATCACTGGATTCTACTCCGGAAATCATTATTGCACTACATGCTAACTAACTTGGATGTAAATTAAAAAATAAGTTAAAAAAAAAACTTAGAAAATCCTGAAGGAGTGAGCAACTGAAAGAGACAGATGAAATGGTGGATATGTTGAGCTGCAAAATAAAGCTGAGTGAGGTAGTTAAACAGTCCTGTTCCCACAGAGAAATTGGAAACACTGAAGTGCTATTGTGAATTGTTTCGGAGCTCAGCAGTCCATGATGTCATTTTGGTAGCTTGAAATCTGCCATGGTGGGATTATTAACACCATGGATACTGGTAAATGCTACAAATTTGGGCTGGTTTTTGATTTTTGTTTTGAGAGCTAGACATTTACCAGCATACCACAATCTACAATCTAGTCTGGACATCATATCCAGCATATATTTATAGGATGTAAACTATGTACAAGGATTTGAGTTATGAGTTGGAATCATTAGGTGAATGAAAGAAACAGTCTTGACCTTTGCCCCGGCACTAATATCCATTGTGAAACACAATAAACAAGATGGCAAGCAGATACAAACAAAAAAACAATTCACCAACAAAAAAATGAAAAGCAAATAATTGCTAATTGTGATAAGCGCCATGAAGGAGCTAATCAGAGTCAAGACACCACACACAACTGGTGGAGGTCAGTTTGGAAAGTTGGTCGGGGTAGGTTTCAAAGTCAGGGACATTTGCGGTAAAAATTGAAGGGTAAGAATGCACCTGCCCTACAAAAAGCCTGCCAGGGGACTGCTTGTAGAAGGTCAATGAAGAAGATAATTGCTAAATTTTTACTCAAGCAACTGACGGTGATAGCAATTTCTGCATAGAAATGCCCCAAAGACGTTACTGTACACACAGATCAGTTACTTACATAACAATAGGTGCCCATAAAAAAGAAAAGGGTTAAGGAAGAAACTGATCCAATCTCCTCATCCTGCCCCCTTACTAATCCTGATCTATTCACATGGCTGACCCCACTCCCCAAATCCACGAAACAGTTCAAGTCAGGAACAGACTGGAGCATAGAGGAACAACAGAGGGTCGCCCATGGAATCCCTCACCTTCCAGATAACAGGGCTGTGCCCTTCTAGGCTATTCTCCCAGATGTCTATAAACAGTACATGCTCCCTAGAAACTTAAACCATGAGCAAAACACACATGCTCCATCTTCAATCACGCTGAACAAATAAACCAGAAACGATGTTTATGAAATCTGTCAATCTAAAAGAGGCCTACCTAATATTAGTTCTGAATCTAAATCTGAGTACAGCTGGGTTTTTGAGACTTCATGTTACATTGCTGCAGGCTTCTCTGCGGGAGCAGGACTGTTTAATTACCTGTCCCAGCTGCATTTAGCAACTAAACAAATCAACCGTTTCATCTGTCTCTTTCAGTTGTCCACCCCTTTGGTATTCTGAGTTCTTAGAGAGCAGAAAGTGCGAAAATGACAGAAGTGGGTGCAACAGACAGATGATTGATGCCTTCACGCACATCACATGTTATGCTTTATTGATGCTTATTCAATGCGCTTTGCGAGGGGGGTCCTATTTAACTTGACAAAGTTAATGAGCAGCGGCATTTTCATGATCCTGATATGACAAGTAAAGGATACAAAGAAATATATCCAAGGAAAAGTATGACCATTGTGTGATTTATTGTCAGTGCTAGGATGATGAAAATCAAATGAGACCAAGCAAGCTAGAGCCCTTCAACCTGTGAGTGGAGAGACCTGTCACGAAGCAAACCATAGGTTATTCATTTGTTAAAAGCTCTACTTTTAGGACCCGAAAACAAGACATCAGAATGCTCAAGTGGGAATATAAATGATGTTGCTTCAAGGGAAAAAACCCTTCTGGAGAGGAATAGATATGTCAGTAGGATGGGGGAGGATGCTTCCCAAAAAGCTGAACTCAAAATAGAACAGGACAGAAAGAACCCCAGGATTGGTCCTTGTCTGTCTGTCTGCCCGTCTCTCTCTCTTTCTCTCTCACACACACACACACACACACACTCTGAAGATGTTAAATGCCATTTATGTTCAAAAGTTAGAGGGAGGAGCACCTCGGTGGCTCAGTTGGTTAAGTATCAACTCTAAAGTAGTTAAGCATGGCTCAGGCCATGATCTCAAGGTTCATTGGTATGAGCCCTGCTTGGGGCCCTGCACTGACAGCACTGAGCCTGCTTGGGATTCTCTGCCTCCTCTCTCTGTGCCTTCCAAGCTGTGCTCTCTCTCAAAAATAAATAAACTAAAAAAAAAAAAAACTAAACAAAAAAACTTTAAATATTAAAAAAATAAAAGGGAAACAATTACTAAATTTACCATAAATAAAAACAAATTTACCAAGAATGAAGGTGCAACTTTTCAACTAACAGTGGAACACAGCATTAAAGTTTCTCACCCATCTAAAATTTTAATTCTAAATATTCAAAAAATATACACTATATACTCTTTTGTACAGAAATGCAGTGAAGGTTCTTTTCAGGTCACCTAACACCAAACTCAAGAATCAATTGGCACTTATTGTTTTAAATATCATTGATGTTACCTGCCTAGCTCACATGGTAGTTGAGCTTTTGACACCTGATTTAACACTTTGCACTTGGGGTGCCTGGGTGGCTCAGTCGGTTGAGCGTCTGACTTCAGCTCAGGTCACGATCTCACGGTCCATGAGTTTGAGCCCTGCGTCAGGCTCTGGGCTGATGGCTCAGAGCCTGGAGCCTGCTTCCGATTCTGTGTCTCCCTCTCTCTCTGCCCCTCCCCCGTTCATGCTCTGTCTCTGTCTCAAAAATAAATAAATGTTAAAAAAAAAAAAAACAACACTTTGCACATATGACTCTTGTTCTACCTTTGTTGTTGGTATTTCCTCCACCTGGAATCTCCAGTTATTTCTCCACATCCATTCTTCAGAATATACTCAAACGCCATCCTCCCAATAAACCTCCTTTACCTATACTGAGAAAGTACCGTCCCCTTCCTTGAACAAATGAAAAGACTTTTTAGCAATACCTGCACAGTAATTCTCAATGGAGGAAAGGAAGGGATCACAATTTCCTTTAAGGGCTTCACCACAAATGACAAAATTAGAATACTCGTCACGAGGAAAAAACAGGACATGTGTCTTTTGAAAAAGCTCCTGTTTCTGATAGGCCACTACCCTAGCAGAGGACCACAGTTACTATAGCACTGGATTCTGTGCCGTATGCTCTCCACCCAAAAAAGAGACCAGCGAGGTATAAAATCACACACTTGAGAACCTGACACAGTAGTTGTGTCTGCAGAGGATTAGAAGGGGACTGGGATGGGAGAGAAGCTTACTTTTTGCAGCATATACTTATGTAACTTTTTAACTTTTGGTCTTTTTTTTTTAAATGTTTTATTTGTTTTTGAGAGAGAGAGAGAGAGAGAGAGAGAGAATGAATCTGTAGTAGGCTGGGCGCTGACAGCAACAAGCCTGACGCGGGGCTCAAACTCACCACCCATGAGATCATGACCTGAGCTGAAGTTGGACGCTCGATCCACTGAGCCACCCAGGCACCCTTTAATTTTAGGTCATATCCATATATTATTTATTCAAAAGAAAAAAATAGCACAGGTGTAGAAGCCACATAACCCTTGATTTGTTACCTAACTTTGCCACTTACTAGCTGCATGTGATCTTGGACGAGTCACTCTACTTGCCTGACACTCAGTTTCCACATATTAAAATTGGAAAGAAGAAAACACTTGCTGACCAATAGGGTGTCTGTGAGAAATAAAGGAGAAAAAATACTTTTTTCAAATGTTTATTATTAGAAAGAGAAAGAGAGAGTGCATGGGATAGGAGTAGAGAGAGGGGGAGAGAGAATCTCAAGCAGGCTCCGTGCTGTCAGCACAGGGCCCAACACAGGGCTCAATCTCATGAACCATGAGATCATGACTTGAGCGGAAATCAAGAGTGGGATGCTTCACCGACTGAGTCACCCAGGCGCCCCAGGAGAAAACGTGTTTAAAGCAAAGAAACTGAGAGCCCCTGGGTGGCTAGGTCAATTGAGCATCTGACTCTTGATTTCGGCTCAGGTTATGATCCAAGGGTCATGAGATTGAGCCTTGCACTGGGGCTCCATGTTGAGCATGAAGCCTGCTTGAGATTCTCTCTCTCTCCCTCTGCCCCTCCCCCTGCTCACCCATATACACTATCTCAAAAAAATGAAAATTAAGAAATTAAAAAATTAAATAAATAATAAAGCAAAGAACTGATCCTGGTAATCGAGTGTTAATACCCACTGCAACTCCCAGAGTGGGGGTGGGTGGGGGAGTGGTACATCCCACTGCCTTAAAAATTAGATTTGCTTATATAGAGTGAGGGGGAAACTCATGTTTTAATGTCCTTTGGTTCAGAGAATATAATTCAGGAAGGAAATAAAGTGAAATCTGCCAGCCTGTCTTGTCAAAACCAGACAACAGGACCTGTTATGTTTGTTTCCCACACCAGGGATATTACTAATGCTCACTCCAAATTACAACTGATGGCCAGCGGAAAGGTCACCAGCATGAGCTAAATGCTTCTCCCTCACAGTGCTGTGATCATCTTAATAGTAAACAGTTGCCAAGAAAGCCATCCCTAAAAGTACAGTCTCCCCAGATGCGGGAAAACCGTTCTCATGTCATGATTAACGGCTTCCTAGAAGCAGTGCAGCTAATGCTCAAGCCAGTGTAAATTGCTTTCACCTCCCTCTTTCCCCACAACTCCATCCACCTCATAAGAAAAGCTTATTTGTTACACTGGCCAGTAAGTAATTCGTGAAGATGCTTCCAGAATCGTCATCCCTTCAAGAGTGGTGGCAATGGAGAAGCAAACTGGAGTGACCACCTGAAGACAGCCAGACCCTTAGGAACACCAGCCATGTCCATGAAACATGGATTCCCTAAATAGAAACCTGAGGAGATGGAAGAAAAACCTACAGCCTTGACCGCAGATCTCCACATTGAACCACTTAATCTTTCCACTGGTGTTACCTGGCACCACAACTGAAGCCCAGGCTTAGCACCATGGATCTAGAAGCCCTGTAGCACCTGGTCTCCCTCACCATCCTCATTTAACATTCTAGTCTTCAGGGCGCCTGGGTGGCTCATTCGGTTGAGTGTCCAACTTTGGCTCAGGTCATGAGCTCATGGTTCATGGGTTCGAGCCCCACATCGGGCTCGGTACTGACAGCACGGAGCCCACTTGGGATTGTCTGTCCCTCTCTCACTCTCTCATGTAAATAAACATTAAGATAAAAAAAAATTTTTTTAATTCTAATCTTCACTCAGTTTGATCCTAACAACTTCCATTCTCCCACAAGCTGGCCCTATCCTCCCAAAGGACTTTTACACCTGCCAGTCACCAGGTTCCCAGCCCCACATGCCCTTATCCTTCAGGCCTGGGCTCAGAAAGGCTTTCTCTGGCTTTCTCTCCAAAATGCTCCCTCCTCCCCAGCTGTGAGGTCACCATTCTGTTTACTTCTTTGCATCACTATTTACAATCTACAACTATTTGATCAAGCTACCTTTCACTTGTTTATTATCATGCCCTTACCCAAAGCCAGAGTCTAAGCTCTATGAGAGCAAAAGCCTTTTCCATTTTACTGCCTACCATTGGCAGCAGTGTCTGGCACGGAGTAGGAACTCAGCAAATATTTCAGAGATGAATGAAGGTGCTCTAAGCACCTGCTATCTAGCTGCATAATTTGAGGTGGGACACTGTACCTACGCAAACTCCAGTGTCCTCCTCTGTGACGCACCACTAGGATAGTCTCCTTACATATTGCAGGGGGAAACAAGACACTGAGCCAACAACTAAACTCCTAATTACAAGAGGATTTTTAAAAAATTTTTTTTAACATTTATTTATTTTTGAGACAGAGAGAGACAGAGCATGAATGGGGGAGGGTCAGAGAGAGAGGGAGATACAGAATGTGAAACAGGCTCCAGGCAGTCAGCACAGAGCCCGACGCGGGGCTCGAACTCATGGACCGCGAGATCGTGACCTGAGCCGAAGTCGGACGCTTAACCGACTGAGCCACCCAGGCGCCCCAAGAGGATTTTTAAAAACCATAATTTCATCAACATACAGAAATAATCTGTGGACATCTTGATTAATTTCATCAAGAAATTATAGAAAAAAAGTAGAGATGTGTGAGAACGTGATGTGGGAAAAGTACACGTCCCTTCTCCCTCACACATACGTTACATAAAAGGATGGACATACTAACCACAAATATGTAAACATACACAGGTAACAACTAAACATGAAAAGAGAACAGTGCAATTATGCAGAACTCTCCCAGGATAAAAAAATTTTAAGGAATTAAATACTTTGGCACAACAAAAGTTCAATTAAATGATTAAATGTTTTAAAATAGCTTTCTTGTAAAAAAAAAAAAAGTTCGAAACTAAAAATGAAGCACACAACTGGGAAACAAAATCACCATTTACTGAACAATTCTTATGTGTTAGCACTGAGCTATATTAAGGCATACGTTATGTATATTTATACTTAACCTTCCAACAAAGGTATTATTGTTCATATTCTACAGAAGAAAAACTAGGCTGCTTATTCCACCTCCTAAAATGCTTCCTTCCAATGTCACCTTCTTAATGAGGTCTCCCCTGGTCAACCTACCTAAACGTGCAAACCTACCCTCTGTCCTGAATTCCTCATTCATTTTCACTGCCTCAATATTCTGCATGACACATATCACCAATACTGTGTAACTTACTTATTTCCTATCTTCCCTTATGAAAATATAAGTTCTAGGGGCGCCTGGATAGCTCAGTTGGTTGTGTGTCTGATTCTTGATTTGGGCTCAGGTCATGATTCTGGGAACGTGGGATCAAGCCCTGCATTGAGCTCAGTACTGAGTGTGGAACTTGCTTAATATTCATTCATTCATTCATTCATTCATTCTCTCTCTCTGTCTCCCCCTTCCCCTCTCCCCTGCTTGTGCACACTTGCTCATGCACACTCTCTAAAAATAAAATAAATCTTTATAAAAAACAGAACTTCTGCAGGCAGGTGTTTTTTTTGTGTGTTTTTTTTTCTTCCTCCGTTATCTTCTGAAACGCCAGCACCCAGTAGAGAACCTGACACAAAATAGATACTAATAAATATTTGGTGAATGAATAATGAATGAATGAATGTACAGCTGAATGCACTGGTGAATTTCTAGGAGTTAGTTCTGAAAGTCTATTCAACTCAAAGCCTTTCTGTGTCTTTATACAAGAATTACTGAGTACAAATATATATATTGTATAGAAGTTAATCAGGAAAGAAAATGAAATTAGTAAGACTGGTAAAAGGAACTAGGGAATGAATGCGAGACAGAACATACGCCCGGAAAAAGACAATGCCATTTTTTTAAGATGTAAGAGGTGCATGAAGTGTGGTTATTATACTTTTTTTTTTTTTTTAACTTATCGTAGAGTATGATGACACAGGGTCTTAATGGCTTTGAACATGGGAGGGCAGACAACTAGAGCTTAGCTGCATGAGGAACTGAGCCTGAGCTAAGGCAGGTTTCCTCCAAGGAGGTCTCTTGAGTTCGAAAGCTATATGAACAAGAAGGCTAAAAGCCAATCAGAAAACCTCTGAAGGGGCACCTGGGGTGGCAGAGTTGGTTAAGCATCTGACTTTGGGTCACGTCATGATCTCACGGTTCGTGAATTTGAACCCCTCTTCAGGTAAGCTCGAGCCCCACTTTCAGCTCTACATTCTCTCTCCCACTCTCTCTGCCCTCTGCCCACTCGCACTGTCAAGGAAAGAAAAAGGAAAAGGAAAAGGAAAGGGAAAGGGAAAGGGAAAGGGAAAGGGAAAGGAGAAGGAGAAGGAGAAGGAGAAGGAGAAGGAGAAGGAGAAGGAGAAGGAGAAGGAAAAGGAAAAGGAAAGGAAAAAAGAAAACCTCTGAAAAACCAAGATTTTAGCAGCCCTGAAGTACTGAGGAGATAGAACTGGAGTTCAGGTCCCACCAAGAAGAGGGGACAGGTAAAAAACATTCCAGACTTGTGTGAAATACCTGGAAGGCTAGGTCTTAGGAGCAAAGGCAAACCAGACAGAGTCTGAACCTTACCAGAACCACACCTCTGCCACATCTCGGAGATCATCCACTCCCCACACCCACCCCCAACACACACTATACTTATCAGAGAAAAGAATGAATCCCCCTGGACAATGATAACATCATCTGAAGCCTTTTGTAGCTGTCCTACATAATGTTGAGCAATTACCTTATGGTATGATGTGAGAGACAAACAAGTAACTACAATAAGAGAAAAGATCAAACAATAGAAACACATCCAAAGTTGATCTAGATATTAGAATTAACTGTTTAAAGTCCTTATAAGCTGTGATTAATATGTTCAAGAAATAGAGAAAAAGATGGCATTTACACTTTTTATGTTTATGTATTTATTTTGAGAGGGGGGTGAGGGGTAGAGAGAGAGACAACGGAGAATCTCAACCAGGCTCCTCACTATCAGCACAGAGCCCAACTTGGGGCTTGAACCCACGAGCCGTGAGATCATGACCTGAGCCAAAGTCTGACGCTCAACTGACTGAGCCACCCGGGCACCCCTGAAAGATTTTTTTAAAGTCTGTATTTGTGGTCCTGATTTTTGGCAAGCATTTTAAATTTTTTTTTTCAACGTTTATTTATTTTTGGGACAGAGAGAGACAGAGCATGAACGGGGGAGGGGCAGAGAGAGAGGGAGACACAGAATCGGAAACAGGCGCCAGGCTCCGAGCCATCAGCCCAGAGCCCGACGCGGGGCTCGAACTCACAGACCGCGAGATCGTGACCTGGCTGAAGTCGGACGCTTAACCGACTGCGCCACCCAGGCGCCCCTTGGCAAGCATTTTAAAAGGTTTGCTAATAATATCTGAAAGGCTAACACACTCTGCACAATGTTACTCTGTGCACTACCTTTAAAGTGGGCAAAGTAATTAAACCTGGGTTTGGCTTCTGAAAGAGGCACAGGCACGCCATGCCCTTCCCAGGCATATGTAACCATCACCTTTCAGAACAGTGAGAACCTACCACATTTCCAGAAATCATCTAAGACTAAAATTCTGGAAACATAGTGTCTCCAACAAGGACTTAGAGAAAGTTCTTCAAGCAACAAAAAACTGGTAACCTTTTAAAAAATAATGCTTACCTTTGAATATTTTTGTAACTCAGCATCATCTGCAATCTGGGTATCCAGAGTCGCAACCTAAATTTACAAGAAAAAAAAAAAATCCAGTATCTGTAAAAGCATAACTTTATTTCTTCTTAGGTTTTCTGAAAATAATCTATAAACCCTATATATTGATAACACCAACGGATCTACATTCTCATCTTTTTTTGATATTTCTGAAATCCGTAAGTATAGCACATAATGTAGAATTTCATCGAATATTTCCTGTTGTTACTGTTTTCTACAGCAATCCTTCCCCCTCCCCCACTACCCCCCCCCCCAACAAATTACTCAGAAGTTGAACCAGAAGGGGATGGGCAAAAACATACACTATTTTTAAAAAGCCATACCCCCTAAAATTTTAATATAATGTTCTGTTAGAAGGAGTCCATAAAAATTTTACTCTTTTCGCAAAGCCAAGAGTTATCGTCATTTTTGTTTTTAAATCCAGGCCTTAAAACAAAGATTGCAAGGTCAGTAAAGTAAGATGTGTTTGGAAAAATTGAAGCATCTGACTTTCTACAGAAAAGCTCTACCATTTCCCTAGGAGACTTGGCTGGCAAGGACACAAACAGAAAGACCTGGCCTGGTGAGAGGCTCATGGAATAGTTAAAGCTTTCAACCCTGGCCTAAAACTATTGTTCTAAGCTCCAGTGGTGGAAATCCACAGAAGTAAATTGCCAGCAAGCAAAATACTTTACTGATGATTTGCATCTGTGAGTTGTTAATAAAATATGGTACATCTGGAGGGAGGAGTAAGCTAAACAATGATCCAACTTAAAGCTTCTAGAAGTACTGCACTTCACAGAAGTAGATTCTAGAAGAAAAATGAAGTAAGGAACACTGGAGTACATGCATATGTGCATGCATTTTTCATCTTGCCTGGTTTCTCCTTTCTTCTTCTCATCCCTCAAAACAGCAAGAACCCTTAATGAATAAGCTGTCACTTTAAATTCCCAGTCTCAAAGTATGTCTCCCCTCTCTACCTAATCTGTTATGACCTCACTGTATGATAAATGAAATTTGGAAATACAGTTATAAGGGCAAAGTAAAATTTTAACAAAAAAGAGCCCATGACAAAACTGGCCATTCATAAATACTCAGACACCAAATTACTTTGAATATCAAACCACTAAGAATAGTAGAAAAGGTTATTGACTAAGGTGATAGATAGCCTAATGACAAAACAGCATTTGAAATCTATGAAGTAAAGAAGCAGGCGTTCATAACAACCAACATGCAAGTACAAAATTAGCAAGAATAGAGCACTGAATGTTTTAACTCATCTTAAAAACACTAGAAATTTTCTGACACTAGATAGTGGTTGTATGTTCTGAACCAAGAAGAGAAAAAAATTCTCCAACCAGCCAACGAGTGCTAATGATAAACATATGTAAGAAAACATGAATGACAATAGAAATTTAATAGAATATTTTATTACTAACGCATTTAGTGAACACTGTAGAGGCTTTTCTAAGCACAGCTTTCTGCTTTCATGTGGATTCATAGGGGGGAATGTAATCAATCCCTTACTCAATGAATCTAATAACAGGTGAAAGAAAGTCTAATGGACCACTGGCACTATAAACTTCTGCCTAACCTAAATTACTTCCTGTTCTCCCTAATCCATTTGATAATCATTCTTTCATTTTTCTCATAAAACTGTAAGATTCTTTGTGAAACATAGGACTAATATCCACAGCCCTTTCAGTGTACAATAAAACAAACAGATCATAAAAGCAATCATAAAAATGCCAGCAATTTTAAGCAGCTGATATAGGTTATAAATTTAAAGGCAAGCTTTCTAAGATTCTTCTGCCTACTGTTGACTTAAATGTTTTCAACATGAGCTGAGTGTCTGCTAATTGTAACTGAAACTTGCGTGCAGTCCTTAATTGTTCTTATAGCTTAAAATGCTAAAAGAGGGGGGAAAAGATCAATTGATCTGCTAGGGAAGAAAGGCAGGAGGTAAAAAACAAAGGCAAGCTGGCTATTCTTGGGCTCTCCCATCTCTTTGAACTGCAGTGTCAGGAGCTTAACATGAAATGAGATATGAGTGTTCTTTATTGCAACATTTTAACATACCATTACTTCATAATCTGGACCCAAAAGGTTTTCCCACCTAGATTTCAGCTCATTTTCTAGAGAGTCAGGAACTTTTTCTGGATTAAAAAAAAAAAAAAAAAGAATATTGAAGCTACAGTGACCCAAACACACTTAAATTCTTCAATAACCATGCAGTTCCAGTAAGTAAAAGGGAAACGAATGAAAAGGAAAATGCATTAACTTGGGTCTACCAGGTAAAGTAAATCAGAGGTGACTTATAACACTAATGTAAAATGTAAGGCCGATTGGGACCAAATTATGATGGGACTTTTTTGTTAAGAACTATTTTCAAGGGAAAAGGAAATGATGACTTAGAAATGAAATTTGAAATATATGCACTTTAGATGTAAACATCCTGCCGTTTATAAGAAAAATACATCTGGCTTTGCTTTACAATATGTTAAGGCAAACAAGGACTTAATTTAAATGTTAATCACTTCAAAGTAATACTTTCCACTTACCCATAGAAAAAGTACAGATTTATCAAAAGATATCTTTACTATCAAGTGGACATATCAACACAACCCAGTCAGAATTCTCACTTGGGCGGATATAAAGGCTTGTCTGGTTTAATTCAACCACAGAGATGCATGAGCTTTAATATAATAGAAACTCTGGCTTTACTTTGGTCTTCTGTGGTTAGTTATACCTTTTTGACTCCTAAGTATAATATTACCTTTTTTGCAAAGGTAAGATAACATTCAAGAACTAAGACAGATTTTAAGTATCCTGCCTGTCCTCCATATGATCTTAGCCAGAAGTTCAGGGCACCGTTCATAGTCTGAATAATGCCTAATGGGTGAAAGTTAAAGTACTGAAAATACAATTTCAACTTATATCCACAGTAGCAGAAAAAGCAAACCTTCACGTTTTTTTCTGTAAGTTAAAGAAAAACTCTCCATTTTATCACAAGATTAAACAAGTCACAGAACACTTATTCCAAATGACATAACCATCTGTCTAAAATCAAACATAACTTGCAATATCAGCTCTTTCAGTCTTCAGTCCGGACAGCTCATCTTGGGTGCATATAATGCTTAATTACATAATGCAAATCATCAAGTAAAACAGGCTAACCTCAGAATTAAGAGACTAAGACTAACACTAAAGAGCTAAACTCACTACATGTACAAAAGAATATCCATGAAGTAACTCTACCAACTGATATGCTAGGTTACATTAAGGGAATAACTAACTGGAAGTCTTATTAAAAACAAAATATCATTCACATGGGCTCTGCACTGTGTGTCTATTTACTGCTGTCAACATTTCCATAAGAAATTACATTAAGAGTTCTACCATCTTTGTTAATTTCTTCCGGGCAGCAGTTTTCTTATCTGGTAAGCTAATTGGTAAGCTTAAGAACATGATATTTAAAGACATTTCACACACATGTATAAAATAATGATATTTCACCTACAATTCCTTTTAACATTTTCATCTTTCAGTTGTACAATGGAAGCACAGAGAGTCATTGAGTTTTAAAGCACAGCACAAAGCTAAGTACCAGAGGAAAAAGACTAATTTCACCAGCCCAATAATCCTGAGCTACACAAAAGGACTTGAACAACGAATAGTATGGGCACCTCGGTGGCGCAGTCGGTTAAGTGTCCAACTCGATCTTAGCTAGGGTCATAATCTCACGGTTCGTGAGTTGGAGCCCTGCATCAGGCTCTGTGCTGACAGTGTGGAACCTGCTTAGGATTCTCTGCCTGCCCCTCTCTCAGAAATGAATAAATAAACATTAAGAAAATGAAAACTATGATGATCTGAAACATTACTCCAATGTTTGAAGGGGAGCAGAATATGCCACCCCAAAATATGCCATTCTAGCACATGGAATACTTAGAACTAAAGATAATCAAGACCCAACAGACTTAGGAGAAACTTTTACCTCTCCCTTAACTACCTAAAAGAATTTAGATAGGAGGCCTATACCAGAAAGAGCTATCACCAGAGATAATTATTTTATCTGAAAGACCTATTGTCATGGTAGAGCAAACTTTTAATCACCAAACATTTGCTCTTCTTATCACGCTGCAAATTAGCCTCCTTGTCTTTGAAGCCACAGGCCTCTATCCCATTCCTTAATTTAGGATGGCATGTAAGCCTCAATTGCCCAACTTACTCTTGGGTCTCATATTTTTATGGGGCTTCCATACTTATAGAATGTGTTTTTCTCCTGTTAATCTGTCTTACGTCAATTTAATTATTAGACCAAAGAACCTAGAAGGGAAGAAGGGAGAGTTTTTCTGCCCCTACAGCAAACAAGAAAGCTAACTTCTAGCAGTTCAATGACTTTGGTCTTACTCTCAAACTGAAATTAAACATACTCATGAAGAAAAAAATGCAGTGAGATTGATCCAAAAAGAGCAGATAAAAATGTCTAAAGATATTTCTAATTTCAGAACGTATTTGATTTTCACCCAATAGCTCCATGACAATCTATCCAGATACACCTGAATTTAAATAGCAAAGATCAAACTACAATACAATCCACTCGGGTCAAAAAAGAATAAGGTAAATTTCCAAATTATAGGAAATTTTTTAACTTGAATGAGGGGCTACTCCTTCCTTCAGGCCATTCTTTCCTGACACAAGACAAAGCGAAAACTTCTCTGGAAGAGGATGGTGTGAAGTATCCCATTTCATTCAGTTGTCAAGGCTTTCCTGAGCAATGCTGTGCAGGGAATTGTGTGAGACTGTTATTCAAAATGCTTGCAGAACAGTCAACTACGTAGCCAAGTTATCAAAGTACAAAGAGGACAAAGTTGCACATCAATTGAAAAGAAGATTAAAGTATAAATATATAACAATCTGGCAGTTTGATAAAACATACATATGTATAGATTACAAATTATTATGTTAAAAAACACTGCTATATGTATACAGATACCTAGATATCTATAACTGTATCAACGACAATACATAAGCTAACATATGCAGTAAGCTTGTTAAAATGCTAGCAAGATGAAAAGGGTTAACACATACTAATAAAAATGCATTTAAAATTAATTAAACAGGGGAGGCTGGGTGGCTCAGTTGGTTTAGCATCCAACTCTTGATTTCGGCTCAGGTCATGATCTCACAATTTGTGAGATCGAGCCTCTATGCTGACAGCATGGAGCCTGCGTGGGATTCTCTCTCTCCCTCTCTCTCTGCCCCTCCGCTACTTGTACTCTCAAAACAAAGTTTTAAAAAAATTAATTAAACAAAGATTAAACAATAATGACTGGTCTTCAATTGTCACAAGCGGTAAGATGTTGATATTAAGAATATCCTGTTTCCTATCTCCAAAATGTCTCTAAAATTTCTCGTATTAGCTCTAAAGGGAGAAAACAGTTAACAAATAAGAGAAAGTCAAATTACTTTGATTGTTTTGAATTGAATGCTTTGTGCCTACCTAATTTTTCTAAGGCTTTTAGATTACCCATTTTTTCTTCAGTTTCCTCATCCCCACCATCCAAATTCGTTTCCGTTTCCACTGCTCCAGTTGAATAGAGGGCTGGTATTTCCGATGATTCTATGACAGTTCCTAAAAAAAAAAAAAAAAAAAAAAAAAAGAATTACTAGCTTGAATCACTAGCAGCTGAAGACCATATTTAAGGGAGTTCATTCTAGTCCTGTTCTCCCATTTGACCACCTCATTACAAACATCTCAGGTAACTTACATATATGATACTTTATTTAAAGTGTCATGTGTGATAACCGCTCAATTCCTAAAAAAAAAAAAAATAAGGAAGTTCTGGTAGCATTGGAAAGGATAAGGAACCAGGCAATGGGGAAGAAGAGCAAGGCCAAGTCATTCTACAAAAGATACTTATCAACATAGCCTTGGTAAAGAAAAAGAACACTAAGGTCTGTGTATACTCTTGCACTTGTGGTGGGTAAGGAGCAGGTTATGCAGAATAAGCCCTTCCCACTGCTCTGGGCTCACCTAAGTTCTGGCATGACACCACCATAAGTTTAAAAAAAACAACAACTCTACATAGGTAACTTTATGAATTGGAAGGGAATTGGAGAGAATTCCCCTGGTTGCAGCTAAGGGTTCTCCTCCCTTAGCTAAATTGAGCTAACAGGATACCCAAAACTTTCAATCTCAAGCATGCAAGTCATTATGTATCTGTTAAACACAAGAAAGGTTGAACAAGAGTCATTTTTGGTCATTTTTAAATGGTCACGCATGACTTACAAAGTTTTCTTACCAAAAACATTTAACCTGGATCTAACTACAGCTTTATATCTAGCTTCTCACAGGAAACACAGTGGATAGAGGAACAAGTTAAATTACACCACAAGGACAATGAAATTCAGAATGTAGTGTTCTGGTGACAAAATGGACAAATCCTTTCACGAAAAGTCTGTGCCATGGAGGTGGAGGCAGGGGTCGGGGATTCTTCTAGATTAAGAAACTGAAGAAACGTAACACAGGAAACCAAAGAAACATAACGCATGATTGAATCTTGATGTTGTGAGGTTTCTCTTTCAGAGAGTGGGGAGTGGGAAAAGAAGCTACAGAAGACATTTGGGGCAATTAAAAAAATTTAAGTACGTGCTGCACATTGGATATTAGGGACTACTATTAATTTTCTTCGTTGTGATAATGATATGTTATCATGTAAGACAATATCTTTATTTTTAGAAGCTATAAAGTATGCAGGACTAAAGTGCCATGTCTACTACTCACTCTCACAGGGTTCAGGAAAAAGGACAAATAGATGAAACAAATATGGCAAAATGTTAACTGTTGAATCTAAATGGTGGGTCCATGGGTATTTGTTATATGTTTTTCAATTTTTCTGTATGTTTAAAATTTTTTACAGGGGCGCCTGGGTGGCTCAGTAGGTTAAGCATCCGACTTCAGCTCAGGTCATGATCTCACAGTTTGTGAATTCGAGCTCTGCATTGGGCTCTCTGATGTCAGCACAGAGCCCGCTTCAGGTCCTCTGTCTCCCTCTCTCTCTGCCCCTCCCCATCTCATGCTATTTCTCAAAAATAAACATTGAGAAAAATCTACAAAAATTTTTACAATACTGTTGACCCTTGGACAATGTGGAGGTTAGAGGCACTTTCCCATCCCATGCAATTGAAAACCTACATGTAACTTTTGAATGCCCCCCAAAATGTAACTAATAGCCGATTATTGTTGACCAGAAGCCTTACTATGTTGTCACATAGTCAATTAACAGAACTTGTTTATTATGTATTATATCGTATTCTAGAGAAAAAGTAAAAGCAACATAGAGAAAGGAAAATGTTATTAAGAAAATCTTAAGAAAGAAAAAAAACCACATTTATAGAAAATATAGCACAGTACTGTATTGGAAAAAAATCCACACATAAGTGGACCTATACAGTTCAAACCTGTGTTGTTCAGAGGTCAACTATAAAATGTTGAAAAATATAGCCAGTTAAAAGTTCCTATGATCTTAGCATGAAATTTTCAACCACATGATATTTTTTACATCATTAATCCACTGATACACACTAAAACCACAGCCTAGTGCTAGCCAAAGTAACGAGGCCCAAAGTTGCTAGTGTAACTGGGGAGAATAGTTGCATACCACAGTTTATAGTACAGAGCAGTACATGATGTAATTGTATGCTACAAGTAGTATACAAACAGGTACACCAAAAAGGTATATAAGGTATACAAACAGTAGGAGAGAAAGACAGTAAGATCTAGAATAGTAGAGGCAAGTATTGGGCAAGCGCTAGAAGCTGTGCAGTTTCCCTCAGTAAAAGACTGAAGGCAGAGGAAAATGTGTTACGTGGGGCAGGGAACAAAGGCATCACCATTTCCTTTCATTATAGTGACTACACATGAAACAGGTGATCCCAAAACAGAGTGATAAATGCTACAGTACAGCGCTCTTCTAAGGGTGCTAGTAAAACCCACATGAAGGACATCTCAACCGTGGAAGAAGTGCGAATTTAGAGTCAAAATTTATCCCAACATAAATTTAAAATGGAGGCATGCGCAGGAAAGAATTGCTAATTCGCAGATAACGTACTTTATTTGATACAGTAGACTGAAGCCAAGGGCTCTATCAGAGCTATTAAAAACCATTATGTTGATATAAATATTTATGTAAACCTTTTAAGGTCAATAAAGCATTGGTACAATTTGTACTATTTAGGCAATGTTTAATTTCATACATACGATGCAGTTGACAGGGCATCTGTCTTTCAGCAGCAAAATTTTCACTATCACATAAAACTTAAAAAGTTCCCATTTAAATATAAATCAATATTAGTTGAGACAAGGCTTCCAGGCTTATTATATCTTCAGAAGAGAGGAAAAAAATATATTCATCTTCTGACAAATTCTAATGGAATTATTTCTTACTAGTTCTATAACTAGTCATTCATTTTAAATTGAATTTGTTTTCAGGACTGTCAAATTTTTCAATCTACACATTAATAACTTGATAATTAAAAAACTGGCATGCATACCATTTGTTCCATAATGACAATTTGCTATTCTTTAATCAAAATAACAAATATTTTACAAATAAAAATGTTCTTAATAGAAATCCTTATTTTCTCCCCTCTGTATTTCATAGAGTAAATCAGGAGACATTAGAATTAAATATATTGTTAGAAGTAGTATGAAATCTTAAGTGTGCAAAATGTCAAAGCCTTAGACAAATGAGAGCCCCTAGAACAAAAGGTGTCGAAGCTTTATTATTCAAATGTAAGTAATAAATGAAATTTAGAAGCTTTTGGAAAAAATGATTTCCATCTCCATTTCAAACAGCTCTCAAAGCTTAATGCATGTCAGGGTTCATGTTCTAACTTTTGGGATGGCACAAGGAAGTTCTTCTTCAATGCACAAATGAGCTAGCTGATTCATTTCTCCATCACTACATTACACAAGGTGGGCAGTTTTTCCTTCCCAGACTCACAGAGCAACTTCTGTAGATAAGATATTCTTCCAGACCTAGACTACGTGGTGGGGAGAGGGATCGTGGAATGAACTACCTCTGTCTGAAGGCCATTCGTGTGGAGAAGCAGATGAAAATGTCTTCCTTCGAACCAGAGTTAGGTGTACCACTTGCCCTGCGTTTCGTAACACTTCAACAACATCCTGGTTGGCAAAACCCTGAATATTGACACCATCAACCTAAAATGTTAAGAGACACATTAAACAGAAGCTTCAGGTTAGCTACTATTTTCAACTCTGACAAGGCAGAATAAAATTGGGCAATTCATTTTATGCCAAAACGAATTTGTATTAAACCTAAGGAATTATTTTTGAATAGGAGGCAAAATTAGTAGTGAAACATGCTGACAAATGTCCTGAAAACCTACAGAGCAAATTCAAACTTGTAATTGAGAGTCACACATTTTAACTGACAGCCTGAGAGGGAAAAGGTCTTAGTCTCTTATGCTATTCAAAATTCAAAGTGCCTTCAAAGATGGTCAACTGTTAAACACAGCTCTCAAGATGTACTAAAATACAAGCCTGTATTATCAACACTGAAGAGGTCATCCAATACTTCATCCCTCTACCATATCATTATGTGGTAGTTTCCAGAAGAGATACACACATCTCCCCCCATTGGGTTTTCTAGTGCTGTGAAGAAGTATATGCAAGAAACGGATTTACTAATCTAAGTCAAGCCCAATTCCTCATTTCTGAAGTCCATCAGAACACACAGGCCTCATCTCCCAAGCTGGCCAAACCATTACTTTTAGTTTTCCCTAGAAGTATTTTCTCCAAAGCATCCACTGCTTACTGCTTGACTCCATTCCCTGCAAATCACAAGACGCTTCCTAAGCCAAGAGTCATGAAAGGTGCTTCCCTAGATGGACTTGAAGGACAAAGATTCAAATGACACCAATGAACATTTGTTTCTATGTAAATCACTAAATTAAATGTGTGTGTGTGTGTGTGTGTATGCTTCAAAAATATTATTCAAATAAACTTTAAACTTTAACCAATTTCTACTAAATGAAGAAAGACCAGTCTGAATTGACAAAAGGTAATTATTATATTCTCCAATATATAAAATAGTTCTATTTTTTTGTATGTATTCAAAATTACTTATGGTTAGTAGAAAAATTACTTTCATGAAGAGATAAAAAGATCTGGTTAATAGCCTATTTTCTATGAAAAATGAGTGAGTTTAAAAAACACAGAGGTGCTTGAAAAGTCTTTTCTAGGGGCACCAGGGTGGCTCAGTTGGTTCAGTATCTGACAACTTTGGCTCAGGTCATGATCTTGCGGTTCATTGGTTCAGACCCTGGGTCAGGCTCTGTGCTGACAGCTCAGAGCCTGGAGTCTGCTTCAGATTCTGTGTCTCCCTCTCTCTGCCCCTCCCCAGCTCATGCACATGCTCGCTCGCTTGCGCTCTCTCTCTCTCAAAAATAAATAATAAACTGAGGGGGAAGATGGCGGCGTAGGAGGACGCTGGGCTCACCGCGCGTCCTGCTGATCACTTAGATTCCACCTACACCTGCCTAAATAACCCAGAAAACCGCCAGAGGATTAGCAGAACGGAGTCACCGGAACCAAGTGCAGACGAGAGGCCCACGGAAGAGGGTAGGAAGGGCGGCGAGGCGGTGCGCGCTCCACGGACTGGCGGGAGGGAGCCGGGGCGGAGGGGCGGCTCGCCAGCCAAGCAGAGCCCCCGAGTCCGGCTTGCAAAAGCGGAGGGGCCTGACGGACTGTGTTCCGACAGCAAGCGCGACTTAGCGTCTGGGAGGTCATAAGTTAACAGCTCTGCTCGGAAAGCGGGAAGGCTGGAGGACAAAGGGAGGGTGAGCTGCGGAGCCCCCGGACGACAGAGCTCAGTTTGGCGGGGAACAAAGGCGCTCGCCAGCGCCATCTCCCCCGCCCATCCCCCAGCCAAAATCCCAAAGGGAACCGGTTCCGGCCAGGGAAATTGCTCGCTCCGCGCAAACACCCAACTCTGTGCTTCTGCGGAGCCAAACCTCCGGCAGCAGATCTGACTCCCTCCGGCTGCCACAGGGCCCCTCCTGAAGTGGATCACCTAAGGAGAAGCGAGCTAAGCCAGCCCCCCCCCCCCCCCGCCGCCGTGCACCTTGCCTTCCCACCCCAGCTAATACGCCAGATCCCCAGCATCACAAGCCTGGCAGTGTGCAAGTAGCCCAGACGGGCCACGCCACCCCACAGTGAAGCCCGCCCCTAGGAGAGGGGAAGAGAAGGCACACACCAGTCTGACTGTGGCCCCAGTGGTGGGCTGGGGGCAGACATCAGGTAGGACTGCGGCCCCGCCCACCAACTCCAGTTATACACCACAGCACAGGGGAAGTGCCCTGCAGGTCCTCACCACACCAGGGACTATCCAAAATGACCAAGCAGAAGAATTCCCCTCAGAAGAATCTCCAGGAAATAACAACAGCTAATGAGCTGATCAAAAAGGATTTAAATAATATAACAGAAAGTGAATTTAGAATAATAGTCATAAAATTAATCGCTGGGCTGGAAAACAGCATACAGGACAGCAGAGAATCTCTTGCTACAGAGATCAAGGGACTAAGGAACAGTCACGAGGAGCTGAAAAACGCTTTAAAGGAAATGCAAAACAAAATGCAAACCACCACGGCTCGGATGGAAGAGGCAGAGGAGAGAATAGGTGAACTAGAAGATAAAGTTATGGAAAAAGAGGAAGCTGAGAAAAAGAGAGATAAAAAAATTCAGGAGTATGAGGGGAAAATTAGAGAACTAAGTGATACACTAAAAAGAAATAATATACGCATAATTGGTATCCCAGAGGAGGAAGAGAGAGGGAAAGGTGCTGAAGGGGTACTTGAAGAAATTATAGCTGAGAACTTCCCTGAACTGGGGAAGGAAAAAGGCATTGAAATCCAAGAGGCACAGAGAACTCCCTTCAGACGTAACTTGAATCGATCTTCTGCACGACATATCATAGTGAAACTGGCAAAATACAAGGATAAAGAGAACATTCTGAAAGCAGCAAGGGGTAAACGTGCCCTCACATATAAAGGGAGACCTATAAGACTCGTGACTGATCTCTCTTTTGAAACTTGGCAGGCCAGAAAGAATTGGCACGAGATTTTCAGGGTGCTAGACAGCAAAAATATGCAGCCGAGAATCCTTTATCCAGCAAGTCTGTCATTTAGAATAGAAGGAGAGATAAAGGTCTTCCCAAACAAACAAAAACTGAAGGAATTTGTCACCACTAAACCAGCCCTACAAGAGACCCTAAGGGGGACCCTGTGAGACAAAGTACCAGAGACATCACTACAAGCATAAAACATACAGACATCACAATGACTCTAAACCCGTATCTTTCTATAATAACACTGAATGTAAATGGATTAAATGCGCCAACCAAAAGACATAGGGTATCAGAATGGATAAAAAAACAAGACCCATCTATTTGCTGTCTACAAGAGACTCATTTTAGACCTGAGGACACCTTTAGATTCAGAGTGAGGGGATGGAGAACTATTTATCATGCTACTGGAAGCCAGAAGAAAGCTGGAGTAGCCATACTTATATCAGACAAACTAGACTTTAAATTAAAGGCTGTAACAAGAGATGAAGAAGGACATTATATAATAGTTACAGGGTCTATCCATCAGGAAGAGCTAACAATTATAAATGTCTATGTGCCGAATACCGGAGCCCCCAAATATATAAAACAATTACTCATAAACAGAAGCAACCTTATTGATAAGAATGTGGTAATTGCTGGGGACTTTAACACCCCACTTACAGAAATGGATAGATCATCTAGACACACGGTCAATAAAGAAACAAGGGCCCTGAATGAGACACTGGATCAGATGGACTTGACAGATATATTTAGAACTCTGCATCCCAAAGCAACAGAATATACTTTCTTCTCGAGTGCACATGGAACATTCTCCAAGATAGATCATATACTGGGTCACAAAACAGCCCTTCATAAGTTTACAAGAATTGAAATTATACCATGCATACTTTCAGACCACAATGCTATGAAGCTTGAAATCAACCACAGGAAAAAGTCTGGAAAACCTCCAAAAGCATGGAGGTTAAAGAACACCCTACTAACGAATGAGTGGGTCAACCAGGCAATTAGAGAAGAAATCAAAAAATATATGGAAACAAACGAAAATGAAAATACAACAATCCAAACGCTTTGGGACGCAGCGAAGGCAGTCCTGAGAGGAAAATACATTGCAATCCAGGCCTATCTCAAGAAACAAGAAAAATCCCAAATACAAAATCTAACAGCACACCTAAAGGAACTAGAAGCAGAACAGCAAAGGCAGCCTAAACCCAGCAGAAGAAGAGAAATAATAAAGATCAGAGCAGAAATAAACAATATAGAATCGAAAAAAACTGTAGAGCAGATCAATGAAACCAAGAGTTGGTTTTTTGAAAAAATAAACAAAATTGACAAACCTCTAGCCAGGCTTCTCAAAAAGAAAAGGGAGATGACCCAAATAGATAAAATCATGAATGAAAATGGAATTATTACAACCAATCCCTCAGAGATACAAACAATTATCAGGGAATACTATGAAAAATTATATGCCAACAAATTGGACAACCTGGAAGAAATGGACAAATTCCTGAACACCCACGCTCTTCCAAAACTCAATCAGGAGGAAATAGAAAGCTTGAACAGACCCATAACCAGCGAAGAAATTGAATCGGTTATCAAAAATCTCCCAACAAATAAGAGTCCAGGACCAGATGGCTTCCCAGGGGAGTTCTACCAGACGTTTAAAGCAGAGATAATACCTATCCTTCTCAAGCTATTCCAAGAAATAGAAAGGGAAGGAAAACTTCCAGACTCATTCTATGAAGCCAGTATTACTTTGATTCCTAAACCAGACAGAGACCCAGTAAAAAAAGAGAACTACAGGCCAATATCCCTGATGAATATGGATGCCAAAATTCTCAATAAGATACTAGCAAATCGAATTCAACAGCATATAAAAAGAATTATTCACCATGATCAAGTGGGATTCATTCCTGGGATGCAGGGCTGGTTCAACATTCGCAAATCAATCAACGTGATACATCACATTAACAAAAAAAAAGAGAAGAACCATATGATCCTGTCAATCGATGCAGAAAAGGCCTTTGACAAAATCCAGCACCCTTTCTTAATAAAAACCCTTGAGAAAGTCGGGATAGAAGGAACATACTTAAAGATCATAAAAGCCATTTATGAAAAGCCCACAGCTAACATCATCCTCAACGGGGAAAAACTGAGAGCTTTTTCCCTGAGATCAGGAACACGACAGGGATGCCCACTCTCACCGTTGTTGTTTAACATAGTGCTGGAAGTGCTAGCATCAGCAATCAGACAACAAAAGGAAATCAAAGGCATCAAAATTGGCAAAGATGAAGTCAAGCTTTCGCTTTTTGCAGATGACATGATATTATACATGGAAAATCCGATAGACTCCACCAAAAGTCTGCTAGAACTGATACATGAATTCAGCAAAGTTGCAGGATACAAAATCAATGTACAGAAATCAGTTGCATTCTTATACACTAACAATGAAGCAACAGAAAGACAAATAAAGAAACTGATCCCATTCACAATTGCACCAAGAAGCATAAAATACCTAGGAATAAATCTAACCAAAGATGTAAAGGATCTGTATGCTGAAAACTATAGAAAGCTTATGAAGGTAATTGAAGAAGATTTAAAGAAATGGAAAGACATTCCCTGCTCATGGATTGGAAAAATAAATATTGTCAAAATGTCAATACTACCCAAAGCTATCTACACATTCAATGCAATCCCAATCAAAATTGCACCAGCATTCTTCTTGAAACTAGAACAAGCAATCCTAAAATTCATATGGAACCACAAAAGGCCCCGAATAGCCAAAGGAATTTTGAAGAAGAAGACCAAAGCAGGAGGCATCACAATCCCAGACTTTAGCCTCTACTACAAAGCTGTCATCATCAAGACAGCATGGTATTGGCACAAAAACAGACACACAGACCAATGGAATAGAATAGAAACCCCAGAACTAGACCCACAAACATATGGCCAACTCATCTTTGACAAAGCAGGAAAGAACATCCAATGGAAAAAAGACAGCCTCTTTAACAAATGGTGCTGGGAGAACTGGACAGCAACATGCAGAAGGTTGAAACTAGACCACTTTCTCACACCATTTACAAAAATAAACTCAAAATGGATAAAGGACCTAAATGTGAGACAGGAAACCATCAGAACCTTAGAGGAGAAAGCAGGAAAAGACCTCTCTGACCTCAGCCGTAGCAATCTCTTACTCGACACATCCCCAAAGGCAAGGGAATTAAAAGCAAAAGTGAATTACTGGGACCTTATGAAGATAAAAAGCTTCTGCACAGCAAAGGAAACAACCAACAAAACTAAAAGGCAACCAACGGAATGGGAAACGATATTTGCAAATGACATATCGGACAAAGGGCTAGTATCCAAAATCTATAAAGAGCTCACCAAACTCCACACCCGAAAAACAAATAACCCAGTGAAGAAATGGGCAGAAAACATGAATAGACACTTCTCTAAAGAAGACATCCAGATGGCCAACAGGCACATGAAAAGATGTTCAGCGTCGCTTCTTATCAGGGAAATACAAATCAAAACCACACTCAGGTATCATCTCACGCCAGTCAGAGTGGCTAAAATGAACAAATCAGGAGACTATAGATGCTGGCGAGGATGTGGAGAAACGGGAACCCTCTTGCACTGTTGGTGGGAATGCAAATTGGTGCAGCCGCTCTGGAAAGCAGTGTGGAGGTTCCTCAAAAAATTAAAAATAGACCTACCCTATGACCCAGCAATAGCACTGCTAGGAATTTACCCAAGGGATACAGGAGTACTGATGCATAGGGGCACTTGTACCCCAATGTTCATAGCAGCACTCTCAACAATAGCCAAATTATGGAAAGAGCCTAAATGTCCATCAACTGATGAATGGATAAAGAAATTGTGGTTTATATACACAATGGAATACTACGTGGCAATGAGAAAAAATGAAATATGGCCTTTTGTAGCAACATGGATGGAACTGGAGAGTGTGATGCTAAGTGAAATAAGCCATACAGAGAAAGACAGATACCATATGGTTTCACTCTTATGTGGATCCTGAGAAACTTAACAGGAACCCATGGGGGAGGGGAAGGAAAAAAAAAAAAAAAAAAAAAAAGGACGTTAGAGTGGGAGAGAGCCAAAGCATAAGAGACTGTTGAAAACTGAGAACAAACTGAGGGTTGATGGGGGGTGGGAGGGAGGGGCGGGTGGGTGATGGGTATTGAGGAGGGCACCTTTTGGGATGAGCACTGGGTGTTGTATGGAAACCAATTTGTCAATAAACTTAATATATATAAAAAAAAATAAATAAATAATAAAAACATTTTTTAAAAATTAAAAAAAAAGTCTTTTCTAGAAGAATGGCAGACCATCTTTCAGATATATGTGTATGTATATATATATTTTTTCTTCCTACCAATATGGTTATTGATTTGTTTCTTCACACACAATGAAAAACAAAAACAAAAAGCAAACAAATTTAGAACCCCAAGAGTCCAAATCAATGAGATGACACTCAACTTTTTGAAACATTATGAGATTATGCGAAGCCATTCTCCTCTCACACACATTATAATAAAGATAACTCCCCCCCCCGACCCCCCAAGTTGATTCCATTCTAAAACAGAGGACAGGTACTTACAGCAATTATTTTGTCATTCACTTGAATTTGGCCATTGTGGTATGCAGCACTGCCAGGTATTATACTTTTCACATAAATACCTGAAGCCTCCCCTGAGGTGCACGAAAACATATGGAAAAAGGAAGAAAGCTCTAATTAGACCTTGATTGCAAAATTCATATCAAGAGGTTAATTAGCTACAGGGGCTGACTCGAGGCTTGATAAATACTATCTTGAACACAAGCAGGGAAATTGATGGATTATTTCAAACTGTCACCATCACGAGTGACCCGAATTTGAAATGATGTGACTGATGACTATTTCTGGAAAAATCATCAGTAATGGAACCTTGATGAAATGTGCTCTACCACCAACTGGAATTCAGGAGAACCCAGGCAGTCTCAGCCTCTTCTCTTGGGCTGTCTCCCTTCTCCCTGCTGCCTCAGAGACCTCGTCACTTTTCACCAGCACTAAGACAAGAGTCTCCCTCCTACCTGGTCTTCTGGCCTACATTTAGTTCACTGTTAGCTTCCCAGATACGGAAAAGTACACATAGTGTTTTGTTTTGTTTTTTTAAGTAGAATCTTCACAATGTTACATAATCTTTATATTATAAAATATTTAAATAGAAACAAATGGCTATATAAAAATTACAACTATATAAAAAGCATGCGTTCCTAGGGGCAAAGACTGGAGGAGAAACTGGAAAATGAAAACCATAACTCTGGATGATTTTGTACTTTTATTCTTTCATTTCAAATGAACTTAAAATATTGTCAATAGAAGAAAACTAAACACCAATGGATTCCTATTGCCTAAATAATTGTAAATTTCATAGACTCATACTCAAGGACCTCTATACTCTGCTCCAAATGTCTTTTTTTCCTTACATCCAACTACCATCCCTCCAACAAGACAAAAGTCCACACACACAAGACTTGAGATTTCACCAAAACACTAAGTATTGTCATGATGCTATCCCTTTTCTTATCCATTTTTTCTTCCTATAACCTCACCCCTTCTACTAAAATCCTTTTTCATGACTAATGCAAATACCTTTCTTTGTGAATTCTTTATTTCACCAAATTTAATCTTTCAACTGTCATGATAGTTTGCTTAGATCTCTGCTAAAACATATATTTCACTTATCCTTAAATAATTAAGAGTTACTTACATATTTCTTTCTCTGACTAGACTTTTCTTACATTCATTTTTCTATCCCTTTCAGAACTAAGTAACCCCCTCAAAAGTCCAATGAATGGAATAAAATGAATATTATTTTGAAAGACTACATGTTAAATAGCATGCTGAGTTTGAGTTTTTTGGGTTTTTTAAAATTTTTTTTAACATTTATTTATTTTTGAGACAGAGAGAGACAGAGCATGAATGGGGGAGGGTCACAGAGAGAGGGAGACACAGAATCTGAAACAGGCTCCAGGCTCTGAGCTGTCAGCACAGAGCCCGACGCGGGGCTCGAACCCACGGACCGTGAGATCATGACCTGAGCGGAAGTCGGACGCTTAACCGACCAAGCCACCCAGGCGCCCCTGAGTTTGAGTTTTTAAATGTTCTAGTTTTTGGATTTACCATTGCCCCCCTCCCAGTCTCCAAAACTTCTTTTGAAGGTAAAGAAGGTAAAGGATTCTTTTCTTTATTCAGTAACATACACATCAGATTTTCTCAGTCTTCTATTATTCACTTTCATTTTACTCTGTGTGTATATTTTGTTAACTTTATAAGAACACTCTAAAAACTTAATAGAGTATTTGAGTCATAAGCCACAAGTTTAGGAACAAAGTCATGATTTCTTTAACCAGACAGCATATTAAGAGCTATTCAATATAGTTTTTTTCCCCCCCAACATTATTATACAATCCATACTTAGCTCTTTTGGAACTCATTTAAATTCTGAACCTAATAAAGGTGGCACTTGGAAAAATCTAAAGGTTTGAAAACAGTTATTTCATTAGGCTAAAATAGCACAAGGTGGCCTGACATGAATTTCATTCAGGACTTTGAATACATTAGCACTCTTAATCTTTCCACCTGCTGTAAGTATGCAAAATAATAATTTTTTTAAAAAAATTAACTTTCTAATCTTGCTATTTTTTAAAAAACTAGAACATTTCATACCTCTGAATTCATCTTACTAGCAAATATTTGTGCAAAAAATTTATTTTACCTTACTCTAATGACTGCCTTATAATAACAGAGTAATTCGTACAGTGAAAGTTACCAAATCTTTACATGTAAGAGCTGAGGGGATGTTATTCAGAAATACTTGGGCCATGTATTTATTATTACAATAGAACCCTTTTATATGACAGGAAAATAATTCTAATCAAATAAATTGGTTTATATATATATATTAGTGATTATACTAATACTTTTTTGACATTTATAATATGAAATACAGTAATCTTTTTATTTTATCACATCTAAAGTGTCATAATATGTAACAGTCACAATATTTTAAATATATTTAAGAAATAAAAGAAGGTACAATTCAAATGCTATATGATGAGTTGGATAATTAAATCCTTGTTAATGAAAATCAAGTCAGCTATAAAGCTACTGAGATAAAACTGTAATTCTCTAATCACTGAAAAGTAACTGGTTGCCACTAAAAATACACGGTTTATTGTTCAGTGTTTAAATTAAAGTCTGCAGACAGTTAATTTTACTATCTAGAAACCTTAACATCCTTTACAATTATTTCCAAATACAAAATGGAAATGATTCATTTACCTGTATGAGGAGTTCCAATATACCCAACAATTCTAATTCCAAGACTTTGTCCATCTTTTTTAATGAGTTCAACATCATAAGTTTCAAAAAGAGAACTGTCCTAAAAAAGAGAGAGAGAGAGAGAGAACTGTCTTAAAAGGAAAAAAAAAACTTTTTAATGATATATATTTAGTTCCATAACTGTGTACACAATTTGTGCATGGTTTGTCAAGTATTTTTTTAGCACCTGCGGCAGAGAGAATCTTAAGATGGTCCCCATGATTTTTGATTCCTGGTGCTATTCCTGTGTTTATGTTTCAGTATGTGGCAAAAAAACGACTATCCAGGTGCATCTAATCTAATCACAGACCCTTCAAAAGCAGTTTTCTGGCTGGCAGCAGAAAAGGAAGTGACAAAGATTTGAAGTATAAGGGCTGGACTTGTGGTCTGAAGATGAAGAGGTCCTATGAGAAGTTCCACAGGGAGCCTCGAGGAGCTGAGAGGGCCTCAGCTGACAGCCAGCAAAGAAAAGAGACTTCAGTCCTACAGATGCAAGGAGCTGTTTTCTACCAACAGTCTATATGAGCTTAGAAACAGACTGTCCCCAGAGCATCCAGATAAGAGTCTGGCAAGCCCTTGATTTTGGCCACACAGGAATCTAAGTAGAGAACCCAGCCCGTCCTACCCAGACTTCTGAACTGTACAACTGTGAACTAACAGTGTTGTTTTAAGCCACAAAGTTTGTGATAATTTGTTACACAACAACAGAAAACTAATACAGCCACTTAGAAAAAAAAACTTAGGATAAATTTTTATCTAAAAGAACCAAATGTAGGGGTGCCTGAGTGGCTCAGTTGGTTAAGCATCCAACTTCGGCTTAGGTCATGATCTCAAAGTTCCTAAGTTTGAGCCCCGCTTCGGGTGAGCCTCGCTTCTCTCTCTCCCTCTCTCTCTCTCTGCCTCTCACTCACTTTTACCCTCCCTCTCTCAAAAAATAAATAAAAAAGAACCAAATGTAAAGAAAAATTTTGAAACAAATGCTAAGAATTATTGTGAATAATAATTGTGAGCAAAAACTGTCAACCTAGAACCTTTTTTCATTACTTGTCTTCTAATTTAAAATAGTTCTGGGGCGCCTGGGTGGCTCAGTCGGTTAAGCGTCCGACTTCGGCTCAGGTCATGATCTCACGGTCCGTGAGTTTGAACCCCGCGTCGGGCTCTGTGCTGACAGCTCAGAGTCTGGAGCCTGCTTCAGATTCTGTGTCTCCCTCTCTCTCTGACCCTCCCCCATTCATGCTCTGTCTCTCTCTGTCTCAAAAATAAATAAACATTAAAAAAAATTAAAAAATAAATTAAAAAATAAAATAGTTCTTTAAAAGAATAAAGTGTCTAAAAACATGATCCGATTCAAAACGCTAATAGGAGAAAGGAAACGGGTGATTGCATCAAATTCTCGCTTATCACATAGCTACGTTGATCCCAACTACTGAATTGGAGGCTCAAGAGAGCTAAAGTAATGGAAGGGAAGAAAGTGGCTGTAACCAGTCTGGGGAGGAAAACAAGAATGATGCTAACATCTCCGGCAGAAAACTTCCAGTGACAAGATGCCAAAGAGGGAGAGGCCAACAACTTCGTAGAACAGCCCCTCGAATGCAGATGAATGATGGTCTTCCACCTCTTCCCACCAAAATCACTTCTCCTTCTTTCTTCCATGGCCCCTCCTTTTAAAAACTATTTCTCTCCATTTGCTTTATTACCCCTTGATTCAGAGCCTGTGTGATGGTTGGAAAGGGTTTGGAAAGGACCAGAAAGACCTGAATTCAAATCCCAGCTTCAACTTACTCACTATATGATTGTTTTTATACATTTATTATTTTTTTAGGGACAAAAAAAGCACAAGTTGGGGACAGGGACAGAGGGAAATAGAGAATCTGAAGTACGCTCCACACACAGCACAGAGCCCAACCCATGCCCAATCCCATGACCCTGGGATCATCACCTAAGCCGGAATCAAGAGTTGGACGTTCAACCTATTGAGCCACCCAGACACCCCTCACTTTATGACTTTTAATGAGTAATTTGGACTTCAGTTCCTTCGTGTATTGCAATCTTCTCTTTTTTTAATTTTTTTTTTAATATTTATTTTTGACACAGAGAGAGACAGAGCATGAGCAGGGGAGGGGCAGAGAAACAGGGAGACACAGAAGCAGGCTCCAGGCTCTGAGCTGTCAGCACAGAGCCCGACGCGGGGCTTGAACTCACAGACCGTGAGATCATGACCTGTGCTGAAGTCGGACGCTTAACTGACTGAGCCATCCAGGAGCCCCTGCAATCTTATCTTAATGAAAGATTAAGACTTATCTTGCAGAATTCCTGTGAGGATTTCAGATGACCTCAACAATTCTAGGTGTTTGATAATAATAATAATTATTATTATGACAAATATTATTTATTCCCTTTGGTCATTCTGTTCCTATCTGTAGTAACTCATACACTGACCAACATTTAGTTTCCCCTCCAATACATGGATGCCTCAACACCACTCTAATGAAGTAATAATGACAAGTACTAGGACTTCTGGCTGGCTCAGTTGGTAGAGCATGCAACTCTTGATCTCGGGGTCATGATTTCAAGCCCCATGTTGGGTTTGAATCTTACTTTAAAATAAAATTTAAGGGGTGCCTGGTTAAGCGTCCAACTTCAGCTCAGGTCATGATCTCACAGCTCATGGGTTCGAGACCCGCATTGGGCTGTGTGCTGACAGCTCAGAAACTGGAGCCTGCTTAGGATTCTGTGTCTCCGTCTCTCTCTGCTCCTCCCCCACTCGCACTCTGTCCCTCTCTCTCAAAAATAAGCAAACATTAAAAAGGAATTTTTTTAAACAAAATTTTAAGAGTTTTTTAAAAGCCTTTATTTAAGAAAAAGAAATGGCAAGTACTATTATTTTCCAATTTACAGAGGAGTAGCTGAAGCTCAGGGAGGCTGAATGACTTAACCCTGAGACACAGCAACAAAGAAAATCAAACTTATCTAAGGTCTCTTAGCAGGGTTCTTCTTAACTTCCTTGGGGACACTACTCACAATCGTTGGCACTCTGAGTTGAAGGGATTTCTAATCTTGCAGGATCTCATATCCAGTATTTAAGATTAAAGAATGGTTTGTATACTCACAACACTAGGGCTCCTGTTGGCTACAGCAGGCAGGGCTACGGGTAAGGCTGCAGGGGGGGGAGGGGTTTCAGAAATTTCACCAACTGGGTCTCTTGCAACAAGCATCCTGACTGAATTCCCACAGTTCCTTAGTACTTGGGCAACTTGCTCGCTGGTCATTCCCTGTACATCTGTGCCACCAATCTTCAAGATGTGGTCCCCTGTCTGGAGTCTTCCATCCTTTAATTCAAGAAAAAAACAAAATTCAGCCACTCTGGAAAACAGTATGGAGGTTCCTCAAAAACCTAAAAATACAACTACCCTACGACCCAGCAATTGCACTACTAGGCATTTATCCAAGGGATACGGGTGTGCTGTTTCGAAGGGATGCATGCACCCCAATGTTTATAGCAGCACTATCAACAATAGCCAAAGTATGGAAAGAGCCCAAATGTCCATCGATGGATGAATGGATAAGGAAGATGTGGTTTATATATACAGTGGAGTATTACTCAGCAATCAAAAAGAATGAAACCTTGCCGTTTGCAACTATGTGGATAGAACTAGAGGATATCATGCTAAGTGAAATTAGAGAAAGACAAATATCATATTACTTCACTGATATAAGGACTTTAAGACACAGAACAGATGAACACAAGGGAAGGGAAGCAAAAATAATATAAAAACAGGGAGGGAGACAAACCATAAGAGACTCTTAAATACAGAGAAGAAACTGAGGGTTGCTAGGGGAGAGGGGGTGAGGGGAAGGGCTAAATGGGCAAGGGGCATTAAGGAGGGCACTTGTTGGGATGAGCACAGGGTGTTATATGTAAATGATAAATCACTAAATTCTATTCCTGAAATTATTACACTGTGTTAACTTGGATTTAAATTAAAGAAAAATAACAATAATAAAAAAATATTCTAAGAAATCAATGATCTAACTTCACTAGCTAATAACAATTCATCAGACTTTCAATTCTGGCAAAATGGCTGACAAAGAAGCCATCTATAAAACGTTAAATAAAACATAACAGTCTTAATGAATGCTGAACTGGCAACAGGGAAAAGGAAATCTTTGCCAAAAAAAAAAAAAAAAAAAAAAAAGATGGGGTGGAGGATGTGTTCAAAAGGAGAATAGTATCTAGAATTCTAAAACAGTCATTTATTTGCTCAAGGGCATCACTTCACGCCTGATGGCTTGGAGCCAGGGTATTAATGGCCACAAAAGTAAGGAAGAGATCAGAAAGCCCTGGGCCTCAAGAAGGGAAGGAGCTTGGATCAGAAGCCTCCAGCATAAAGCTAGAAACTCTCAAGGCCAGAAAACTCAGTGGCATGTGTAAGGATGAGCGAGATATCAGTGTAGCTGGAAGAGAATGAGCAAAGAGGAGAGTAGTCAGGAGGAGAAGGGAGCATTAACTGAGGTCAGCAGTGCAGAGCATTTACTCGGAGCCAATGGGAAGGGAAGTCACTGAAGTGTTCTGAAAGAGAAGTGACATTATCTGACTTACTTTTAACAAGATCCTCAAGCTTCTGTGCTGAAAATAGGCTACAGGAGAGGAAGCAACAGAAGCAGAGATACCAGTTAGTAGACTAAAGCAGTAATCTAGAGATAGTGGTAGCCTACAGACTGGGTTAGCAGTTGGAGTGTTGAGAAGTGAGATCCTAGATGTATTCTTAATGAACTTTCAACAGACCCTACTGATAGTTTCTACAGGAGGTGTGAGGGGACAAAAGGACTTAAAGCTCCAAAGTTTTAGCCTAAGCAACTGAAAAGACAGAGCTGCTATTAATGGAGATAAAGGACTACAGAGCAATGGATGGGTGGGAGTAGGAATGAGGAGTTTTGGAGATAGCCAGTCTGAGATTCTATTAGACATGCAAGTGAAAATGTCAAATATGCAGCTGGATATACAAATTTGGAGTTCAGGAGAAAAGTCCAGACCACAGAGTTAAATTTAGGAGTCATTAGCATATATAAAGTCAGGATTCTGGATGAATTTAAAGCAAGGATATGTGATGTTCCATTTCTTTTATTTTTTATTTTTTTTTAAATGTTTATTTTTGAGGGACGTCTGGGTGGCTCAGTCAGTTAAGCATCTGACTTCGGCTCAGGTCATGATCTCGCTCAGGTCATGATGTCACGGTTTGTGAGTTCGAACCCCACATCGGGCTCTGTGCTGACAGCTTGGAGCTTGGAGCTTGCTTCGGATTCTGTGTCTCCCCCTCTCTCTGCCCCCTCCCATGCTCATGCTCTGTCTCTCAATAACAAATAAAAGCTAAAAAAAAAAAAAAAAAAAAGAAAAAGAAAAAAATGTTATTATTATTTTTTAAAATTTATTTATTTTTGAGAGACAGAGAGACACAGAGCACAAGCAGGGGAGAGGCAGAGAGAGAGGGAGACACAGAATCGGAAGCAGGCTCCAGGCTCCGAGCTGTCAGCACAGAGCCTGACGCGGGGCTTGAACTCACGGACCGTGAGATCATGTCCTGAGCTGCAGTCAGACACTTAACCAACTGAGCCACCCAGGTGCCCCGAAAAAACAAATATTTAAAAAAATAAAGTAAAATGTTTATTTTTGAGAGCATGCACACACACGCACACCAGTGGGTTTATCTTACACTTCAATATCTTCAAAGTGACACTAGTAGATCAATTTACTGTTTTCCTGTTCTCCAAGAAACTGTAACTGTCAAAAAGCTTCAGTGAAATGAAGATGAAAAGTAGGTATTTTGCAACTGGGAGAGAAAGACAGCCTGAGAATAGAGCAATGACCATCAGGCTTGTGCAGTACTAGGCTTCATATTCCTGGCTCCAGAAGGCACTATCTGTAAGGTATAGGTGAAATTCAGAAGAAAAAAGTAAAAACAAAACAAAAAAAATCTTAAGACTAAAAAGTCTATTCCCCATCCTTCCTTTTCTCCAATTTTGCAGAAACTTGGATGAAGGTATTAGATCAAAAGAATGAGTTGGGATGCCTGGGTGGCTCAGTCGTTAAGCATCCGCCTTCGGCTCAGGTCATGATCTCTTGGTTTGTGAGTTTGAGCCACACGTGGGTCTTTGTGCTGACATCTCAGAGCCTGGAGCCTGCTTCGGATTCTGTGTCTCCCTCGCTCTCTGCCCCTCCCCCACTTGTGCTCTGTCTCTATCAAAAATAAATAAATGTAAAAAAAAAAAAAAAAGAATGAGTAAAAAGCTATGGGCTTTGTTTTGAAGTCTGGAAAAGGCCCTAGAAGCAAATGGAAAAGGAGAAGAGGAGGAAAACAGAAACGCAATTCAATTTAGAAACTCAGAAAAAAAGGAAGATGCAAAGAGCAAAAAAGAATTGGTGGATTTCTGGGGCGCCTGGGTGGCTCAGTTGGTTAGGTGTCCGACATTGGCTCAGGTCATGATCTCACAGTTTGTGGGTTTGAGCCCCATGTCGGGCTCTGTGCTGACAGCCCAGAGCCTGGAGCCTGCTTCAGATTCTGTCTTGCTCTCTCTCTCTCTCTCCCCTGCTCATACTCTATCTTGCTCTCTCTCAAAAACAAAAACAAAACAAAAATTAAAAGAAATGGTGGATTTCTACTTTAAGCACTGATAATTTTGATATTCTATCAATGTAACAACTTGAGATAAAGCAAGTACTCAAGAAGAAGTCAGTGCTTATGATGAAAAACAAGGGTGAAGCGGCCTCTGTAAATCAAACCATCCTTGAACAAAATTATGGCTGGGCCAAAGAATAAAGAATTTGTCCAATAAGTGTTTTCATATTTGGCTAAAGAAGGGCACTTCACCATAAGTACATATTTAGTTACTTCCTTAGGCACTATTTTTTTCCCTATTTTACCTCAATTCAATTTAAAATGATGTAGATAATTTGCATCTGTCACTGAAAGTCAAACATTTTCTTCTTCCAGAAAAACAGGTGTTCTAAGGAATTCATAAGCGCAAAAACAATCATCAGTCAGATTGATAGGAAAGACACCAAAATGACAGCTATCTTGTTTAAGTCCTGAAGCTCTAAGCATTACATTTTACTGATATTTTCTGATCAACATTCTCCTTCCATAACCTGTCTACTGTGCAAGGAAAAAAAAGGCATAGAATCCTTTCTTTTCTTTAACAGAAATCATAAATCAGTGATAGCCAATAAATAGCTATGCCAACATTCAAAGACAGGGTGTTGGGGCGCCTGGCTGGCTCAGTGAGTGGAGTGTGTGACTCTTGATCTAGGGGTTGTGAGTTCAAGCTCCACATTTGGTGTGGACATTACTTTAAAAATAAAAATACACAGAGCATGCTAATCAAACATTCAAGTATAAAAATTTATTAACCCATGGGTTCTTTCACAAGAGAAAAATAATTATACATATAGGCTAATAGTATGGAAGGCACAAAAATTAAAACAGCTGATCTACTTTCTCTTTCTCAAAAATAAATAAACTTAAAAAAAAGGGGGGGGGGCAGAGGTGCCTGGATGGCTTAGTCAGTTAAGTGTCCAACTCTTGATCTCAGCTTAGGTCATGATCTCACAATCGTGAGAAGGAACCCCGCATCGGGCTTAGCGCAGAGCCTGGAGCCTGCATGGGATTCTCTCGCTCTCTCAAAATTAAATTAAAAATAATGATAACAGCTGATGTAATAGGGTACCACAGATTATTGTGAAAGCATTAAAAGTATCACTTATTCCAAGTTAGCAATTATAGGCTAAAAAAATATATTACTTTGCATCTTAAGTTCTCTGATAGGCAGACTGGATGAGGGGTATCTGGCTGGCTCAGTCAGTAAAGCACGTGACATTCATTCATTCATTTAGAAAGAGAGAGAGCCTGTGCACAAGCCAGGGAAGGACACAGAGAGAGGGAGACAGAGAATCCCAAGCAGGCTCCACTGTGTCAGTGCAGAGCCTATGTGGTGCTTGAACTCACATACTGTGAGATCATGACCTGAGCCAAAATCAAGAGCCAGACATTTAACCAAGTGAGCCACCCACGCACCCTGAGCATGTGACTCTTGATCTCAGGGTTGTGAGTTCAAGCCCCACATTGGACATGGAGCCTACTTAAAAAAATGATAATAAATTTAAAAACTTTTAAATATATTATAATAAAATAAAACTATTTGAATACCTAAAGGAATTCAAGCTTTAAAATAAAAGCTATAAAATAAATAAATTTGTTTTTTTTTAAACTAAAAACAGAAAATAAAATTATTACTAGTTTCAATGCCAGGCCAATTCTATCACTGGTCTTTAATCAAAAAACAACCTAACACTGGCAGAAAACAGCGACTTTATAAAATAAACACTCTTTTCCTTAAGGAATTAAAGGAAGATAATACATCTAAGTATATCTATCCTATTCTACTCAAATTCTCACAGCCCTCATCAAATATTTAAGGATAAGGAAAATATCTGTTTATAGACTCAAAGCAAAATTTCTTGGGAATAACCAACTATTCAATGGCCTCAAGCTGAGCCTCACTTATTCTAGGCTGAAAATTCCTCATAGTACACACCCACCCTCCAATCCTTGCTTGGTTACATTCTTTCTTAGTATGAAAGATTACTGGAGAGCTAATGTGACTCATAATTGCCTAACTCCAAAATGTCAATAATTCGTGAAAACTTTTAAATAGGTTGCTTTGCTATAGTTACCTTCTAGAGAAAACAGGATAAACTCAGTGTACCTGATTTCCCTAGAATTTCTCCAGACCACAAGAAAGATACTTATGTAAAATGAAGTTTTACACTACCCATTTTTAATTCAAAACAAAAACAAAAACAAAAGTTCTAACTGTTGAAAATTTTTGAAACTTTTGTCATAGCTGAACGGAATTCTCAAAAGATGTATGTTTCAGGTACTGTGAATTTTGGAGACTGAGGATTACAGGTTGGTTTATAAGTAGGTCTATAGGTTTATAGATTATAGATTATAGATTTATAACATAGATTGTAAGTCTTTAACTCCCCTTACACAATACAATTTTCCTATCCATGGAATTGACCCTGATTACATTAAATGATTGGTCATTGTAATTAAATCTCAGTAAGTGTTTCTTAAAAAGCTCATATAAATCAATAGTTTTTTCATTTACTTTATACTATTAGAGGCAGTAGACAGCAGAAGGACAAGGACCAGCTGAGGAGTCAGACACACTCAAGTTCAAATCCTGCTCTACTTCGATCAAGCTGTATGACCAAACGTCAGTTACTTATTCTACCGAAATCTCAGATCCTTCTTAAGCAAAATGAGAATAAATCCCTCTCTGAGTTGTGGGCATTATACTCAATACTATATGTAAAGTCTTTAGCTTAATGTCTTGCTTATAGCAAATCATCAATTGCTTCTGATCAATTGCTTTCTGATGACCCTTTATGCTGCAGTGACCTCAGTTAGGTGTTTTTTGCCACACTCCCTCAACTGTACCCACCTTTTAACTATGTATTATCTGTACACACAAAAGGAAACACTAAAGAGCTATTTCATAAAAATCTTTTAAATAATATGGACTTCTTTTTCTAACTTTCTATTATCTCATCTTATATTCTTTGAAGAAAGTAATATTAATTAACCCCACTAGCTGAACGTAGGTATCACTTTATGATCAATCTTGATCACACTTAAACTAATGACCCAAGACATCTGTATTCCCTTACCATAAAGATTGCAATAGTCAAGAGTGAACATTAGTATTCAAAACAGGAGTACATTTTAATTAAAGGCAATAATTCCCTTTAATTCTTTTAAAGCTGTGATCAGGCTGGGGCGCCTGGATGGCTCAGTTGGTTAAGCATCTGACTTTGGTTCAGGTCATGATCTCACAGCTTGTGGGTTCAAGCCCTGCGTCGGGCTCTGTGCTGACCGCTCAGAGCCTGGAGCCTGCTTCAGATTCTGTATTTCCCTCTCTCTCTGCCCCTTCCCTGTTCGTGCTTGTGTCTCAATCTCTCTCAAATAAATAAATAAACATTAAATAAAAATTTAAAGCTATGTTCAGGCTACATGAGCAAAAACTTGTAAAGGCTTAGCAACAACACATAGAATCTGTTGAAGAGATTTTATCTGCCATTAGCTGAGGTGAGAAGAGAGAGGGGATGTCTCTGTCCCCTATGATCAGACTTCACCATATTCCCTACAGGAAAAAGCCAATTGTTCTGTTGCTTCTAGAGCTGGCTATTTCCTGATAAGCTTAGACCAACTCTGGACAAGTATACATCAGAAAAAGAAAAACATTAGGATGAACTTTAGATAAATAGATTTAAGCAGTAAAACACAGGCTTCAGAGTCAGATAGATGTGGGCTCAATCCTGACTTTGTCATTTCCTAGTTGAGTAGCCTTGGGCAATTTCTTAACAGCTTTCAAATCTATAATTTGAAAATAAAATTTATGACTGTTTCAAGGATTACATGAGAATAATATATATTAGGTAGATAACAATGTCTGGTATAAATAAACACTTGCTTCTCCATCATGACTGATGGGCATACCACAACCCCCTCCCTAATGACCTGAAATAGTGACAATCCCTTCCAGTAAAGGCTAAATATCAGACCTGGGCCTTTCCCAACAGTGTCTCAAAGGGATTAATTTGGGAAACTGCACATCATATTCTCCTTGTGACAATTCTTAATGCACATTAGGATATTAAAAGCTCAGAAAATTCTTACAGTAAAAAAGTCTATTTGATTTTATTTAACTTGGTGTTTTCTAAATTTATCTGACCCTTTGTTTTTCACAGTAACTACTCCACTTTGCATCTTGAAAAATGCTACTCCAGCAAACAAGCCTATGAAAATTGCTAAAGTGGGGGGGGGTGTTTGGGAGGAAATGTGGAAAAAGATATCAAAATATTCCACAATACTTCATCCTTTTCCAGGTTACAAAAAATTTCCAAAAACCCTTAAAGAATATGTTTTCTGCCCCAAATGTGTTTTGAAGGCCCATAAAATGACCTTTTTTTTTTTTTTTTAAACGTTTATTTATTTTTGGGATAGAGAGAGACAGAGCATGAACGGGGGAGGGGCAGAGAGAGAGGGAGACACAGAATTGGAAACAGGCTCCAGGCTCTGAGCCATCAGCCCAGAGCCCGACGCGGGGCTCGAACTCACGGACTGCGAGATCTTGACCTGGCTGAAGTCGGACGCTTAACCGACTGCGCCACCCAGGCGCCCCTAAAATGACCATTTTCAACCTTTTGGTCTCAGAAACGCTTCACACTCTTAAAAATTATTAAGGATGCAGAAATGGGGATTACAAAGAAGCACAGGAAACTTCTGTGGGTGATGGATATGTTCATTTTCTTGAAGAAACAGATGGTATGATGGTTAAATTTTATGTATCACCTTGGCTAGGCGATGGTACCTAGTTTTTTTTTGGTGAAACACTAATCTAGATGTTACTGTGAAAGTATTTTGCAGATATGATTAATATCTATAACTGGCTGACTTTAAGAACATTACTCTTTTTTTTTTAATTTTTTTTTCAACGTTTATTTATTTTTCGGACAGAGAGAGACAGAGCATGAACGGGGGAGGGGCAGAGAGAGAGGGAGACACAGAATCGGAAACAGGCTCCAGGCTCTGAGCCATCAGCCCAGAGCCTGACGCGGGGCTCGAACTCCCGGACCGCGAGATCGTGACCTGGCTGAAGTCGGACGCTTAACCGACTGCGCCACCCAGGCGCCCCAAGAACATTACTCTTGATAACAAGGGGGGAGGGTTGCACCATCAAATCAGTTGAAGACTTTAAGAGCAGAGACAGATTTCCTAGAGAAAAAGGAATTCTGCCTTAAGACTCTAACAGAAATCCTGCCTGAGTTTCCTAAGAAATCTTACTAACTGACCCTACAAATTTCCAAGTCCAGACCATGACATCAACTCCTGCCTGAGTTTCCAGCCTGCTGGACTGCCCTACACACTTTAAACTTGCCAGTAAACATATTTCAAATTTAGTTGTTTTAATTATTATTATTTGGGGGGGACACCTGGGTGGCTCAGTCGGTTAAGCTTCTGACTTCAGTTCAGGTCATGATCTCACAACTGGTGAGTTCAAGCCCCTATCAGCACAAAGCCTGCTTCAGATCCTCTGTCCCCCCTCTCTCTTTGCCCCTCCCCTGCTCGTGCTGTCTCTCAAAAATAAACATTAAAAAAACAAAACCTTTTAAAAATTATTATTTTTTATTTGAGAGAGAGAGAGAGGGCAGAGGGAAAGAGAATCTCAAGCAGGGTCCACACTCAGTGTAGAGCCTGACATGAGGCTCGATCCTACGCCCCTGGGATCATGACCTGAGGCGAAATCAAGAGTCAGAGGCTCAACTGACTGAGCCACCGAAGCACCCCATCAAATTTATTAAACTGTATACTTTGCATATGTGTAGTTTATTATGTGTCAATTATATCTCAAAAATTACTGAGAATCTCAAAGCACTTTTATTTATGTGGTTCTTTTTGTTGATATCTACTGAATTAGAAAATAGCAGAGAAGGGGTATCTGGGTGGCTCAGTCAGTTAAGCATCCGACTTCAGTTCAGGTCATGATCTCAGTTTGGGGGGTTCAAGCCCTGCTTCAGGCTCTGTGCTGACAGCTCAGAGCCTAAAGCCTGCTTCTGTGTTTCCCTCTCTGTCCCTCCCCTGCTTGCACTCTATCTCTCTCTCTCAAAAATAAATATTAAAAAAAAAAAAAAAGAGAAATTCTTAAAATATTTAATACATGTAATATATTAATATATATTTTATCTATTGATGTATACACTTTTTAGTTTGAAAATAAAAGCTATATTTTCTAAAACAAAATGGTGAGAAGAGTGGTAGTTTTAAATATTTTTGGAAATCTCTTTAATATCTGGCTTAAAAGAAGACAACTGGATTTTCACATCTGCTTTAGCATTCAATATGTTGCAATATGTTGCTTGGCTGAAGTACATAAAGAAAATCTGGCCTCCATAAAATACATGGTTAGAACACGTATTTAATAGTATTTAATAGCTCTTCAGGCCCATTCTTTGATAACACACCAAAATTTGACAAGTTGTAGTTTCTTAAAGCTCAGTGGCAATGTAGCATCTGCAACTACATCAACAAACTTTCAAATACTGTTTCATTAAAATCTATTACTCAATTTTGAATTCTGAATGGACCTTTCACCTATACATTGTCCTATCACATGTTGGTCTACAGAAAATATTGATCTACAGACTCATGCAGATGTTCCAAATGTTGACATATTTCATTATATAATATTTTTAAAATCGTATTAATATCAGCAATAATATAATCAGAAAAGTCTAAATATGGGGAAATTTCAACTCCTGGTAAGACACAACTTTTCCAGAGTTCTAACTTTTGCTTGAAAGTTCAAATTTTATCATCACCAACAAATGTCAGTCGTTTTTCTTGAAGTGACAAGCTTCCTTCATCCATTTTCAAAGAAATGTCTGCCAAGCTCCCAAATCTGAATAACCATAATTTTTCCTTCAATTATTTTTTCAAAAATAAAAATGATTTTCCTGATTTGTGGTTGCCAGAAAGGGGGGGGGGGCGGGCATAGGTGGGCAAAATGTATGAAACTGATCAAAAGTTACAAACCTCCAGTTATAAAATAAGTCATTGGGATATAACGTACAGGATGGTGACTGTAGTTAACAGTACTGTACTGTATATATGAAAGTTGCTAAGAGTAGATCTTAAAAGTTCTCATCACAAGAAAAAAAAAACTGTAATATGTGTGGTGATGGAGGTTAACTAGATGACTGGTCATCATTTCACAGTATTAACAAACATCGAATCATGTACAGCTGAAACTAACACTGTATATCACCATATTGCAAAAAAGATTTTTGACTGAGGGGCACCTGGGTGGCTCAGTCGGTTAAGCATCTGACTTTGGCCCAGGTCATGATCTCATGGTTTGTGGGTTCAAGCCCCACATGGGGCTCTGTGCTGACAAAGCCTGCTTTGGATTCTATGTCTCCCTCTCTCTCTGCCCCTCCCCTGCTCACATTCTCTCTCTCAAAAATTAAAATAAACATTAAACATTTTTTAAAAAAAATTATTTTGAATGAGAGCACAAAACTTAAGAATTTTAAAAATCGTTAGTGTTTTCTGTATAAAAAAGCAGCTAGTTTGTCTCACAAATATTTGTCTCAAAACCAGCATCCAAATTCAGTATGTGACAGGAGTGCTGTTTTGTCACACATGCACTTCAATGTCAAAATTGACTAAAAAACAATACTCTTTGTTGCACTTCCTGTAGTAAGACTTTTTTTTTTCTTTTTCATTGCAACCACACAGTGGAGAAGATTGCAGTGACCACTGGCACGGTTTGGTGCCATTTGCCTGTCTTGATCCCACGGATCCCCTTCAAGAGTCTCAGGGACCCCCACAGAATAAACCCTGAGAGCTGCTTCTCTAAATACTGTGGAAGGGAGAAGAACCTTGAATAGAAATGGAGCGCTAAGGAAATTGCCTCAAAGCTGCATTTGCATAGCAGGTTCCTCTTTACTTACACTTATTAGAAGGGATAAATGTATAGGTAACTGAATATCAATCAGTGAAATTTATATACTATTCTGATTATCACAGTCTACATACTATGGGCTCATCATTAAGTGGTGTCATAACCAAATTTCTAGAGTACATTCTAAAAACTGAATGTAATGTATAACATTTTCTTCAATGTAAAACTAAGCAGAAATAGTTAATAAGTTTTAAAATGGCCCACTTTCAGGGACACCTGGCTGGCTTAGTCAGTGGAACAGATGACTCTTAATCTTGGGGTTGTGAGTTCAAGGCCCACGTTGGGCAAGGAGCCTACTTTAAAAAAAAAAAAAAAAGGCTCACTTTCAGTTTAAAAACTGCTAAATAATGAAGTGTAGTCATTTGACTTATGATGCCAGAAAATCATAATCAAGTAAAATTTACCACATACAATATTTGGACAAATGTTTATAATCACTGTACCTTCTGAGTTTAACATTTAGGCTCCTGAAAGATACGCTGGGAGAGAATACAAATATTCAAAATACAATACCTATTAACAATTCTTCAACAAAAATACTGTTCTCTGATGGAATCAGGAAGACTGTCAACAACAGAACCTCCCCCTCCACCAAAAAAAGAAAGCTGACTTAGGAACTGTTTAAAGCCAAGTTGAGTGTGTATTAACATTTATGGGGGGGAGGGGGATAAATATTTTTAGCAACACTTCATTTCTATTTATGGAATCATATATCCTAGTAACCCATGTTATAAAATTACATTTCAAACCATACATTTTAAACTGTATAATACCAAAGCAAAAATAAACAAGTCAACTTACTCGATCCGCTAATCCTCCAGGAACTATTGTCCTCACAACCACACCACTCGATTTTCCTCCAACTATTCCAAAACCTAATCCAGAGCCATCATTAATGAGCTCAACATCTTCAATATGGCCCCAATGAACCTACAAATTAATAGCAAATAAAAGCCACAGTGTTAGCGAGACATAGATGCTTAGCTTCCCGATAATTACTGAAGTAACAGATACACCACAAATTGAACATTCATACAAGTAATTAAGGCAACTCTCTAAAGGCTAGGAGATAAAGATGATCATATGGTCCCTGCTCTTGAGAATCTTATAATCCAGTAGAGAGATAATCTAAAACACAAATAATTAAAATGGGAAAGAATATCGAATCTACCAGGATAGAGACATGTAGCTCTAAGAGGACAGAGACATGTCTCATTCTCTAGTCTATACCCAATATCTAGAACAATGCCCAGCCCACAGGAGGAACCAATAAATATATGTCTACCTGAACTGAAAGAGAACCTCAAATATTATAAAGGTTGGCAGGGGAAAGATAGGGGAGGCAGAGACAGGAGGTCAAATCCAATGAAGAATTACAGAAACCTTCAAGAAAAAGGTAGCATTTTAATTGCACTATGGAGAAAAAATACATTGAAGCAAAAGGGAAATGTAAGAGCAAAGATGGACCAGGTAACAGAATGAGTCAAAGATGTGGTCAAAAGATTGGATTTAGTTGGGGAACCTGGGTGGCTCAGTTGGTTGGGTGGCTGACTCTTGATTTCGGCTCAAGTCACAAGGTTCATGAGACTGAGCCTCGTATTGGGCTCTGTGCTGCCAGCACAGAGCCTGCTTGGGATTCTCTGTCTGTCGCTCTCTCTCTCTCTCTCTCTCTGTCCCTCCCCCAGCACATGCTCTCTCTCCCTGAAAATAAAACAAAACATTTTAGAACAAGATTGGATTGGGGCGCGTGGGTGGCTCAGTTGGTTGAGCTTCCGACTTCAGCTCAGGTCATGATCTCATGGTCCGTGAGTTCAAGCCCCACATCAGCTGTGCTGACAGCTCAGAGCCTGGAGCCTGCTTCGGATTCTGTGTCTCCCTCTCTCTCTCTCTGCCCCTCCCCCGCTCATGCTCTTTCTCTGCCTCAAAAATAAAGATAAACTTTTAAAAAAACTTTTTTTTTAAATGATCAGGAATATTGGGACACTTAATAAATTCACATCTAGAACACTACCTGGTATCTGCGGAGTAAAAAGATTTGCTAAAATACACCTAAATTAATGATCACAGCTAATACTCATCGAGTGTAAATTCTGTACCAAGCACCATGCTTAGCTCTTCACACGCATTCTCATTTAATCTGCACATTTAATCTCTCTGTGAAGTGGACGCTGTTACTAGTTTCAAGTAAAAGAAGAAACTGAGGTGTGGGGGAGTCAAGGAACCTGCCTGATAGGACACAGCTAGAAAGTGGAAGAACTGGACTCGAACCCACCTTAGCCTGGCTCCGGCGCCCTTGTTCTTACCCACTGTGCAAAGCATTTTCCCACTTTGTACATTCTATTTATTATGTAAATTGTGCTGTATTAATATCACTGATTGCAAGAGGGAAAATATCTACACATTAATTTGTGTTGTGACCTTGTCCTGTACCCAGATGGTCTATTTTTTCTTTTGTCGCAGTGAATGAAAATTAATCAGCTAGCACTTAGTGTTATAAGAAAATAAGATTTATTAGCCTGCATTCTGAAGATGGAGGCCAAAATCCGTAAAATGTTATAAACCAAGTTTAAAGATTTCCAAGAGACTTTTACTTTTATTCTTTTAAATTGCTCAGTAGACATGCTTACGTGAAAAGGAAAACTTCTGTAATTTTGCAGTATAAATAATCTAATCATAAACATCCCATCTAACTTATAAAATTTTTTTTCAATAATAATTTTCAATATTTTTGGAATAAAATAACTAAATCTTACTTAAGATACTTAATAGTAAATCTCTAATAAAACTCTCAGCTTAATTAAGGAACTCCCTACAGCACCAAGGAACACGAGACTCTTTCCCTCACCAAATAAGTTAAACATAATACTACAATTCATCCTCTATGTTAACTGATAATCTTAAATGAGGAGAATCATAGGATGTTGAAAAAACAGAATATCTTGTTTAATATGCTAATGCTATATTTAGAGATGATCTTTCTCAAAGTATGACAAGTAAAATGACACCTTCTAAATGTCTTTACACTTATTAAAATCAGTGGCATAATTCAAAATTGAGTTATTTTTCCAAGTTTGCAACTCACTGTTTCCGGCACAGTTGTATCAGTTAGACTGGTGGACGTACTGCTCTTCATGTGGCCTGGTTCCCTGGCCACAACCAGACGCAAAGATCCAGTGGTTTGTTGCAATAATGCAATTGCTTGCTGATGGGAAACGTTCTGATCCAGCGGTGTGTGATTAATAGCCAATATTTGGTCATTTTCCCTTAATCTTTGATCCCTTAATAAGAAAATTTTGTTGTAATATAATAGCATCATTAAAAAAAAATCTATTCAAGTGAAGCAGTTTATTTCTTATGGCACTATTTCACTTAGTACAATTACTCAAATAATTATATAACAGAGCTCTTCAGAGTGCTTTTCAGAAAAGCACTTATTAGCTAATTAACCAATTAAGTGGTGCATCCCTGAACATGTGTGCATGCACATGTATGGATGTATGCGTGTGTGCGTGCACCCACACGCACATACACACACACACACACACACTTTAAAAACCATTTGGGGTGGGGGGGTGCCTGGCTGGCTCAGTTGGTAGAGCATGCAACTCTTGATGTCAAAGTCCTTAGTTCAAGCCCCACTTTGAGCGTGGAGATAGATAGATAGATGGATAGATAGACAGATAGATAGATAGAAAGATAGATAAAAACATTTGGCTAGAAAAATAAGCAAAAGCAATGTATGGAGCCCCACTACCAAGTTTTGCAAGTAAAACACTGCCCCCATTATCACAAGAACTGTATCCTTCTGAACCCCTTCCAATCTGACTTCAACATATATCACACTGGGGTAACTATATCCTCAAATTCACCAATAACTTCCTCTCTAGCAGAGTCATCCTATCTCCATCATCCCTTGCTTTTCTGACACTTGTCAATAATTAGGCCCCACTCTCCTTGAAAATCAGCAGACATTACTTCTAAATCTGTTATCTAAGCCCTTTTCTGTCCCAATCACCAACTGCCCAACTGCTAACCAAGGTAAAAGGAAAACAAAACCAAAAAAAAAAAAAAGAAAGAACTGTTTTTAAAAGAATTTAGCAAAACCTGGGGCGCCTGGGAGGCTTAGTCGATCGAATGTCCGACTTTGGCTCAGGTCATGGCCTCATGGTTCGTGGGTTCAAGCCCTGCGTCGGGCTCTGTGCCAACAGCTCAGAGCCTGGAGCCTGCTTCAGATACTGTGTCTCTCTCTCTCTCTGCCCCTCCCCTTCTCATGCTCTCTCTCTTTATGTTTAAATAAACATTAAAAAAAAAAAGAATTTAGCAAATCTTAAGAAAAAAACACCTCTATTACAGTTAATATTTACTAAGCACTTGTCATTTAGCCAGGTACTGCACAAGATGCTTCACAAGCATGATCTCATTTACTCCTCACAATCACCTCTTAAAAGTACTCAGGCAGAATTTGGTAACTTCTGAGCTCAAGGACACAGTATAAACTTGGTTTGTATTCAAAGGCCTGTACATTTGGTCCCCAAGCACTCCTTCCAACTTGGCTTCCTTCCTGCATAAACCCCTTTTCCAACTATTCTGATCTATTCTTCCCCACTCAAACACGCCTGGCATCTCCCACTCTCATGTAGATGGTTTCCTGCATCTTTACTGTCCTCTGACTTACTTGGCCAAAATCAATCCACCTTCCGTGATCCAGCTGTCTGTCTGTCTCTCTCTCTCTTTCTCTCTCTCCCCCACCCTCCCCATCACTTAACCTCATTATCACAATGATCTAAACCACTCATTTACCACTCACTGAGTATGCATTTGTATTAAATATGCTGTAGACAGAGCTAGGTAAATCCTTTAAAATTCTAAGTTTTCTGAGGACACTCATGTTTTAGATTCTCCTGTGAAACTAGCAAGATCAGAGGAGCATGCAATTCTTGATCTCAGGGTTGTGAGTTTGAGCCCCATGTCGGGTGTAGAGATTACTAAATAAATAAAAACTTAAAAAAAAGAAACTAGCAAGTTAGATATTGAAATATCTATTTTTGATGTCGAAATTGTGGACGGCTCTCATGATAAATCAGGTACCATTAAAAATGTTGCTTATATAGGAGTGCCTGGGTGGCTCAGTTGGCTGAGCGTCTGACTCTTGGTTTTGGCTCAGGTCAGGACCTCACAGTTCATGAGTTCGAGCCCCAAGTCAGGTTCTGTGCTGACAGTGCAGAGCCTGTTTGGCGTTCTCTTTCTCTCCCTCTCTCTCTGCTGTGTTCTCTCTCTCTCTCTCAGAATAAACTTTAAAAAAAATGTTGTATATGTCCTTTTATTAATATTAGGAAAGGCTTGTGTTAAGAGATAAAAATAAGATTAAAAATTGTATATGCTCCATGACCTTGTCTTTATAAAAAGAAAACATTCTAAGGTATTTCCTAGTTGTCTCAGGGTAGTCAAAGTCCTAGATGTTTGGGGGAGGGGAAAATAGTTTATTATTCTATAATTTTCTATTATATACATGTATTACTTTCATAATTTTGAAATATACATATATTAAATTGAGAATGTTGCTTGTGAACCTTTCCCAAGTCCAAAAGAAACATTTATTTTAAAATGTGACCACTATAGGACCATACCAGAAATCACTTCCATTTTCCCATCTCCAATGTCCTCCTTTCTGACTTCTTCACCTAAATTCCTATTCACAGTTTGTTCGTTAAGGAAAATTTCTTAATTAATCCCAAATGAATGGATACTCTTGAGTCTTTTCAACCCTGATGTAACTGATTTTGTGTAAGTTCTTAATTTACTCACATTCAAATCTTCTGTTTTCTGGAAATCAACCTATATTAATCTACCTTCCCCCTACCCAATAGACTGCCAAGACACTGCGTTTCTTTCCAGTTAGTAAGTACTCAGGGAATATACATTCAACCCCAGATAAACAGGTTGTAGAGAAGTGAAATCTCCTGGAAAATATGATTTTGATGCATTCTAAAGTTGAACAGAATTTGTTTTCCTGCTACTATAATTTAACTCCTCCATACTGTTTGTATATATTGAATTCATATTTTTCACTCAAGGGGAGACCAATTCTTGTCTCTCCATTGCAACATTTGAAAATAATGGATTCCCATTACTTTGAGAGTCAAAATAGCACAGGTAGGTCTTAGGTAAGATCCTAAAATAGCACAGTTCTATGTGGAAAGTCCTCAGGAGAAAGGAAGAACTGATCGTGAATACATTTCACATGACCTAGAAAGTCATGAATAACTGACCCCCACCTCTCTCCAGTCTCTTCTCATACTGTCTTGCACTAAATTCCTACACCAGATACACAGCAGCCTCACTCCAAGAATAGGAGCTGTGTTCCATCTCTCCATAGGACTACTGTCAAGACAGTCTCTTTATTCTTCTAACACCTTCTCCTCTTCGCAGACCCCACTGTCTCAAGTTTTCCGCCAAGCACTGTGGTCTCTGGGAAGTCACCTGACCACTTAGTCTTGGTAAAGGTTGTTTACATGCTGACACATCAAATTCCACTTTTTGGAAACGCTCACCTCACTCTGTAATTACAGACTTCGTACAGAGCAACTCAGACACAGGACTGACCACAAAAAGTTTGCATAACATTGAAGATACACTAAACACTAGTGAACTGTACATTTTAGAACAGTGACATTTATATTATGTGAATTATATCCCAATAATTTTTAATTTAAAAAAAATAAAACTAAAAGTTGGGCCAATCAAAGATAAATAGGCTTTTTGTCCAGGGACTTCAAAGCCTATGGTAAACTAATGGTAAGTGACCCAAGGCCCAGGCTCACCCGGGATTGTCTTAGGTTTGTCAGAATAGTCTTACTCTATACCTGCTGGCTCAGTGTCACTAACTGCATACCCTCTCAGTCCCAAAACTCTCCCAACATGGACAATAAATTATATGGTTACCCTAACTATGTATACCCAATCTCCAAGAACAGGATAGAATTTCTCAAATATATCTAACCATTGCTAAGGTTCCTCAGAAAATACTTGAGGAAATGTTGCATGAAATGGCAGAAGAAAAGCTGCAAAGTCATGGAAATCCATTATTTCTGAACTTTCAGTTAGAGAAACTAGAACTCATACCCCATGAATGCAGAATGTGAATTCAAAAATTTATTATTGGCTGAGAATTTTTTTTATAATAGTACCAGTACTGTTGCCATTACTCTAACAGGCAGTAGAACTGTGATGAATAACAGTGTACTCGTTAAATGAATAACAAAGGACCTGAATCATATAGAAACAAAATACAAGGCTTGCACATACCTCTTAAAAATAATAAAAAAAAATATACTCAGCAATCAAAAAGAATGAAATCTTGCCATTTGCAACTACGTGGATGGAACTAGAGGATATTATGCTAAGCAAAATTAGTCAGAGAAAGACAAATATCATATGACTTCACTCATATGAGGACTTTATGACAGAACAGATGAACATAAGGGAAGGGAAGCAAAAATAATATAAAAACAGGGACGGGGACAAAACATAAGAGACTCTTAAATATGGAGAACAGAGGGTTACTGGAGGGGTTGAGGGAGGGGAGATGGGCTTAATGGGTAAGGGGCATCAAGGAATCTACTCCTGAAATCATTGTTGCACTATATGCTAACTTTGATGTAAATTTTTAAAAAGTAATAATAAATAAAACAAAACAAACAATAATAACAATAATAATAATAATAAGGGGAACCTGGGTGGCTCAGTCAGTCAAGCATCTGACTTCAGCTCGGGTCATGAACTCACAGTTTGTAGTTCGAGCCCCACGTCAGGCTCTGTGCTGACAGCTCAGAGCCTGGAGCCTGCTCTGGAATCTGTCTCATTCTCTCTCTGCCTCTCCCCTGCTCACACTCTGTTTCTCTGTTTTTCTCTCTCTCACTCTCTCTCTCTCAAAAAGTAAATAAACAATAAAAAATTTTTTATCTTAATAATAAAATAGTACAAGTGCAATAGGGGGAATCACATAGATTTGAGGAAGCTTTTAATTGATAAGAGAAATAATCAACAGTGTGACATGACCACCAAAACAGCTGTTATAATCTTAAGATGCAAATTTCAGTATTTCCATCTTACTGATCAGACATAGCTAAAATGCCATGTTCAACTGTGGGAGAATGTGGTGGAATAGAGCACTAGTTTTGGAGTCCGGCTGTCTTGGAATCCTATCACAGCTCGTGGTTCCAGCGCCAACAGCTCTGTGACTGCAGGTAAAGTGCTGAACCTCTCTGAAACCCAGCTTTCTCATCTATAAAACAGGGCAATGATACTACCAGCTGGATCGCTGCCACAAGTACATGGGAGAATATCTGCAAAAGGCCTGACGAATGCATAGGAAGAGAGCAAGTGTTAGCTGCTACCGTTAACTGTTTTCATTACTAGTTTCTTATTTGCTTTATAATAACATTTTCAGAATTATCAGAAAAAAATTAGCAAAACACAGAGGGAACGCCCTCCTCACCTGTCTGCTATACTCCCCGGCTGCACCTCCTTCACAAAGATATCAACTTCTCCCAGATTTTGACTTCTAAGGGCCACCACACTGAATCCCAGGCCTCCAGTTGAAGGTCGTTCTATCTCGATATATTCAATTTGGCGACCCTAATGAAGGGGGATTAAAAAAAAAAAAAGGAAAAGTCAATAAAGTATATTTAACCACCATACCCTTTCCAAAGAACTAAAATTGCTATTTTTGTGAATAACACAAAAAACAGCTTCTCTTAAGTCATCTCTATCCAAAAAATCTCAGAATTTCAGCAATAAATTATTTCTGGAAATGCTCTCACTTGGTTATTTTCAGTAGAACACGAGAGGGAATGTGCAGTATTCTGCAACCTCAGGGAATCGGAGAGGTATTTTCACACTTCATTCACGTTATGAGATGAAGCCCAAGCTGGATGAAAATTCCCGAGAAAAACATCTTTTTCCACAGTAAATTCTAGATTACTTTTTACACTGAATTTCTCTAAATTCTTTCCATGAAAAATACATTTTTCAATGAGGAAAGCAAAATAGATATCGAGAATGTGCTAGTGTTCAGCCGAAGTTAGAACCAGCTGCAGTTTTTTAGGGTCTAATTTTTAATTTTATTGTGATGAATTAATATTCCACTTTATTAGGTTAACTCAAAATATTATGGAAAGGCCACCATTCAAATGGGTTCAACCTGTAACAAACACATATTTTATTGCTTTAGTTAATAACTACATTTATGACATGAGAACTTCATAAATGTAATCACATAACAAAAGCGTTACATTAGGGGCGCCTGGGTGGCTCAGTCAGTTAAGCATCTGACTTCGGCTCAGGTCATGATCTCATGGGTCCTGAGTTTGAGCCCCACGTCAGCTGTGCTGACATCTCAGAGCCTGGAGCCTGCTTAGGATTCTGTGTCTTCCTCTCTCTGCCCCTCCCCTGCTCATGTGCTCGCTCGCTTGCTCGCTCTCTCTCTCTCTCCCCCTAAGAATAAACATTAAAAAAGAAATTTTTTTTAATTATTAGTCAAATTAATAGGATAGAGCTATAAAGTCAAAAAAGGAATTAGGTATAGAATATTTAATTATCACACCTTAAACCGATTCTATTTAACTCTAAAACTCATGTTTCTTTTTTTTTTTTAAAGATACTTATTAGAAGGTGAGGTAAACAAACATTAACACATCCAAAATTTCAACTATTTAATTTTTAATAGTACAAGGGGTAAAACTGGATGACTCCTTCAAATGTTTCCCTAGATTTTCCAAATTATATTAGGTCTAACTCTCATTAATTCTGTCTTGATAAAAAATTAAAAATAGCTTCAAAGGAGCTTCATCACTTCTGGTAGACATCAATTTTCCTCCTATGACCAAAATCCTAAGAATCCCTTTCAAGTGCAGAGATATGTCAAATTGAATTGTCTAAAAACTCCTTGCCACACTCAGATATTTTCCTTACGTAATTTTTAGTCAATAAATGTCTAATACACAGGTTAAAAATAGTATCAATCTCTCCTAACAATATAAAAATGCAAGCAAACCACACACACAGAAACTAATTTTAAGGCAAAGAGTTTTTTTTTTTTTTTTTAAAGAGTATTGTTTTCTTTTTTAACCTATAAGAGGAAAAATATAGCAAAATAGTCCCGTGACAAGATATAACTTTACCTGAGCCATCTGTTGAATGACTGAATTAAAGTCTTCATTTCCCAGATTAGGAGTCCAAGGAAACAACGCAGAGGCAGTCAGGTTATTAGAGGGTCTTTGGGCATTCCCGTTAGTAATGGCACCATCTGTAAACACTAATAAACCTTTCCTAGAAAAATCAAAGTTGGCTGAACAATCTGAGAGTATGTGGCTGAGCTGTCGGAGAGAAAACAAGAGAATCATTAACAGAAACCTACACAAAAGAAATTACTTATTAAATATTCTATTTTCCCCATTACATGTATAAATTGCATATTAAATATTTACACAAGAAAGAAATGATACAGATACATGAATCTGTGTGTTTGTAAGGTTAAAAATTTTTTTATTTAGTATTGCACAGAATATTTAATAGTTTAAAATATGTTGCTTCCTGCCTTCTACCATCACCCTAAGTTAACAGCATGTACAACAGCTCATTACACTTCTTATACACAGGTACAACCAGTCAGATAAACATGTAAGACCCTGATCCCTTTTGCGTTTCCATGTAGAAGGCCACAAAAGATCCACAGGTAATTGAAACAAAAATAACAGTAACAGTATTTAATGAATGATTGCTATGAGCAAAGTACTACACCAAACTCTTACATATTATCTCATTTAATCCTTACAATAGCCCTAAAAGATATTATTCCATTTTATGAACATGAAAACTGATTCACAGGTTAAGGAACTTGACCAAGATTAGCAGCAAACGAGTACTGTTTATACTTACATAGTATAGAAAAAAAAGTGGGGGAAGGGGAAAGAAACCTATAGTTACGGTGAATAATAGAAGTTAATTTTTAAAATATCATTGGCTGAGAGGTGCCTGGGTGGCTCAGTCGGTTAAGTGTCTGACTTCAGTTCAGGTCATAATCTCACGGTTCGTGGGTTCAAGCCCTGCATTGGGCTCTGTGCTGACAGCTCGACAGCTCAGAGCCTGGATGGAGACTGCTTCAGATGCTGTGTCTCCCTCTCTCTCTGCCCCTCCCCCACTCACGCTCTGTGTGTGTCTCTCTCTCTCAAAAATAAACATTTAAAAAAATTGAGAAATAAAATAAAATCTCACTGGTTGAAGGGTGCCTGGGTGGCTCAGTCAGTGTCTGACTCTTAATTTAGGCTCAGGTCATGATCTCACAATTTGTGAGGTAGAGCCCCATGTCAGGCTCTGCACTGACAGACAGCTTGGGGCCTGCTTGGGATTCTCTCTCTCACTCCCTCTGGCCCTCCCCATTGTGTACATGCTCTCGTGCTCTCAAAATAAATAAACTTAAAAATATATATATGTGTGTGTGTATATATATATATATATATACACATAAATATATATGTATATATATATGTATATACATACACAGGAGTGCCAACACATCAGAATAAGGGTAACATCAAGAACGAATGTCAATAGGACCACATAGGGAAAAAAAAAAGTCAATATCCACCAAAACTCTATGAAAACACTCAAAAAAATTCAGATTTTACAGTTGAATGGATACAACGATTATGCATATAACAACTGCAAACTATATAAATACAAAAGATAGTTATTATGATGGAGTGGTTGGTCAATTCCACTCTTCGTCCAATAAGAGCAACAGATTTGTAGTAACCTTTCCCAATTTCTATTGCTATTAATAGCATTCACTTGCTCTATAGGACTCATCCCCTGGGCAGGGACTATAGTACCAAAGCATCAACATGGGGAGTTCTAAAATTATGGTATAAATCTGATCCAGAGAAAGAAATTCACAAAAAGACATATGTACAGACTTTAATCCTTAATTTGTTATAAGAAAAATCACTTGCTAAATATTTATGGGCAGCCATTTTGGTTTATTAGCAAAAACCATTTTTCCCAGATTTTGTTAATTTTCACTTAACAATGTTCTGCTACATTATCTCCAATTACATTTAAAATTCTGCCCAGGGGCACCTGGGTGGCTCAGTCGGATTAAGCCTCCGACCTCAGCCCAGGTCATGATCTCACCGTTGGTGGGTTTGAGCCCTGCATCGGGCTCTGTGCTGACAGCTCAGAGGCTGGAGCCTGCTTCAGATTCTGTATCTACCTCTCTCTCTGCCCCTTCCTCATTTGTACTCTCTCTCTCTCTCTAAAATAAATTTAAAAAAAATTAAAATTCTGCCCAAATGTAATCCATAGGAGAGCTACTCTTCAAGCTCACCTTCTAAAACAGATGATTTAAAATCAATTTGCCCTCCATGACCCCAAAAAACAGCAACCAAGAGGACAGTTAAAACTATCAATTGATATCACTCTAAGAAGTGCTCCCATGTGATCTATAATTCAACACTCATGTGTGTGGAAACCCTAAGACTCCGGGTACAATACTGTATGTAGTGGAGAAAACACAGGTAAAACACCAGTTATACTGCTTCTGAGACCTTTCTAATCGGAAAATCCATGACATTTAACATTTATTTGATAAATATTTGATAATTGGGAGGTGTAAATAATATGGTACAAGGGTATGATCACTTCTCGCTAGAAAAAAATGGCTTCATGAAGAAAATATATTTAAGCTCAACACTATATTCTGAAGAAAATGTTGGGAAGTCTGAAGGTATCTGACCTTTTCATATTTAAATAAGTACAACTTATATTCTAAACACAAAATTTATCATCAATGTATATATTTTTTAAGTAAGCTCTACACCCAACGTGCGGCTTGAACGTAGGACCCTGAGACCGAGGTGCATGCTTTACAGACTGAGCCAGACAGGCACCCGTCGCAAACATTTGAAACTATCCGTGCAATGCTACCTGTAGGTCGCAGGTCCCAGTACAGTCTCCCTGTTGAATTAAGTGCACCGAGAGACAAGTTTCTCTCTCTCTCTCTTTCTTTGCTGGCTTGAACATACCAACACGTAAAGCCCTGATGAGTAACTTACTTGCCCTCTCAGTTGCTTGATGGACTGCTGAAGTGTAAGGATCTGATTGAAGAGAGGGCTCTTCAGTGTTTCATAAAACAGAGAGAGTTTCTCATTCTGCGATGTGTCCCCCTTCTCCTGCAGTTTCATTTTCAGCCGATCAAGAACTTGTAGGACCTGCAGTTTATCTTGTTTGAAGAAGGATAACCAGAGTACAAGTTAACCCCATCATCGTTTGAATCGTTAATTCACTGATAGAACTGTGTAGCTAGCATACCTGGAGCAGGATTTTCAGGCATTTTGAATTACTGTCTTCAATCTCTTCTAAAGAAACCTAAAGAAAATTTTAAAATACAAAAGATGAATTTCAATTAGCATATACTTTTCTATAGTACTGTAAAAAAAATTAAAGAAAACATCAAGAACGTTCTTCATCAAAAGACTTCACTCAGGAAATTCAAATTAAAACTACAATTTGGGGGGTGCCCGGGTGGCTCTGGCAGTTACGTGTCCGACTTTGGCTCAGGTCAGGATCTCACACTTTGTGGGTTGGAGCCCCGGGCCTCGCTCTCTGTTACCAGCACAGAGGCCGCTTCAGATCCTCTGTCTGTCTGTCTCTCTCTCTTTGCCCCTCCCCTCCCTCAAAAATAAAGAAACATTCAAAAAAAAAAAAAAGCTACAATTTGAGGCACCGAGGTGGCTTAGCTGGTTAAGTGTCCAACCCTTGATTTCAGTTCAGATCATGATCTCACAGTTCATGGGCTCCACACTGACAGACACAACCTGCTTGGGATTCTCTCCTCCTCTCAAAATAAAAAAATAAATATTAAAAAATACTTAAAAAAAAAAAAACTACAATGAGGTGCTAAGATGGCTAAAACTAGAAAGAAAAACAGACAATTTGTTGACAGTTGACAAAGATGTGAAGCAACCAGAACTCTCATACGTCACTAGTAAGAACATAAAATGCACATACGCTTTGAAAAGTTGTTTGGTAGTTTCTTACAAAGTTAAAAATACACTTGCTGTATGACTCAGCACTTCCACTCTTAAACACTTATCCAAGAAAAATGAAAATATGAATTCACAGAAGAGCTGTATATGAAGGTTCATAGCATTTTTATTTATAAAAGCTCTGAACTACAAAACCCCAAATGTCTAATAACAGATGAATGTACATGTTATAGAACATAAACAGAATATTCGGAAATAAAAAGGAAAAAATTATGAATATACACAACATGGATTGTTCTTAAAAATCCCTCAAATGTTGAGTGAAAGAAACAAGACAAAAAAGGTTACAGACTGTATGATCCCATTCACATGAAGTTCAATCTATAGCTATAAATTAGTTTACCTGGGCAGGGTAGAAAGGAGCTGACTGGGAAGGGATTTGAGGGAGCTTTTGGGGGAAATGGAAATGTTCTAAGTTTTGAATGGGGTACTATTCACACAGATGCATACATTTGTCAAAATTCATTGGCTTATATTCTTTAAATCAGTACATTTTATTGTATGTAAATTAACTTTAATTTTTTTTAATGTTTATTTTTGAGAGAGACAGAGACAGACACACACACACACACACACACACACACACACACACACACACACGGGGCTTGAGTAGGGGAGGAGCAGAGAGAGAGGAAGACACAGAATCCCAAGCAGACTCCAGGCTCTAAGCTGTCAGCACAGAGCCTGACGTGGGGCTTGAACTCACGGACAGCAGATGGTGAGATCATGACTTGAGACGAAGTCAGACATTTAACCAACTGAGCCACCCAGTTGCCCCTAAATTATACTTCAATAAAGTTGATTTTGTAAAAAGGAGCCTGGGCTGGAAAAGAACATCTAAATTAAGAGATGAAGATGATTTTAGAGAGATTAGGGGGAAGGAAAAAAGTCCCCAACTGCACAAATGATCCCGGATCCGAGTGCATCTGAGTCTCCAAAAGGTAACCACCCAATATATTGGCATTTTCTGTTTTTTTAATTCCAGTGATTTATTCAAATAAATTAAATGCCTAAAATGGAACTCAACTCAAATGTAACAACTCAAAATGCTAGCAAACCCTCTGCTCTGACCAAAATGGCACTTTCAGAGCGGTCACTTATCCTAATCGCACACTAGATGGTAATAAATCATCAGAGAAACAGGAGTATTATATAGTCCAAATTTTCCTACATCAACTCTGGATACAGTTGCTGAATGAGGTCTTTATCTTCCAATTCAAGGTCACTAAGAAGAAAGCATATTAAAAGCCAGTAAGGGATGCCATCTGCACTGATAAAAGGTCCATGTATTCCATCCAAACGTTCACTGGATTCAGTGAGAAAGAATTGCTGAATAAGAGCATCACAGAAACGCTACCAATGAGCTCAGCATCTCAATTGTGCAACCTTTACAACTACCCATTGACAGGTAACTGAGTAACAAAAGACAGTTACAATGGCACTGTCCTTTTCTATAGCAGCCTAAGGCCCAAGAGGATTGACAAGAGCAGCTTTGTGGTCATTAATACATCAACCACTCTGAAATAAAGAATGCAAGCTAAAACTATGAGATGCTATTCTTTACTGTCAAGTTGGCAATTTTTTTAAATGAATAACAGCATGTAGCATAGATGTCATGGAAAAACAGGCGGGAATATAAATTTGCACAACCTTTTAGGAGAGCAACTTAGCAATAGCTATCAATATATTAAATTTGCATTCTCTTTTACCCAGAATATTTACTTCTGAGGGTCTCTCTTAAAGAAATACTTGCAGGGGCGCCTGGGTGGCGCAGTCGGATAAGCGTCCGACTTCAGCCAGGTCACGATCTCGCGGTCCGTGAGTTCGAGCCCCGCGTCGGGCTCTGGGCTGATGGCTCAGAGCCTGGAGCCTGTTTCCAATTCTGTGTTTCCCTCTCTCTCTGCCCCTCCCCCGTTCATGCTCTGTCTCTCTCTGTCCCAAAAATAAAATAAAAAAAAAAACGTTGAAAAAAAATTTAAAAAAAAAAAAAAAAAAAAAGAAATACTTGCAGACGGGCACACAGATGTGTGTACAAGAATATTTACTTCATTGTTTTTAAGAACAAAACTCCTGGAAAAATTAAACTATCAAAAGTAGTCAGTCATGGGGTGCCTGGGTGGCTCAGTTGATTAAGCGTCCAACTTTGGCTCAGGTCATGATCTCACAGTCTGTGAGTTTGAGCCCCACATCAGGCTCTGTGCTGACAGCTCAGAGCCTGGAACCTCAGATTCTGTGTCTCATTCTCTCTCTGCCCCTCCCCCTGCTTGTACTCTGTCTCTGTCAAAAATAAATAAATGTAAAAAAAATTTTTTTTTAAAGTACTACTTCTAAAAAAAAAGTAGTCAGTCATTACAATAATAAAGTAAGTCTGAATGTATTGAAATGACAATGGGAGGGAAAGGGTTAACAGTAAGCCTGTGGCTCCCTCCTTCAGGGAGGGATAGCCAGCTTGATAACCAAACCCCCTCGCAAACCCTCTAAAGATTTTTAATAGGTAATAGCCCATGTTTTTCAATGTCAGGAAATACCTGATCTGTCCTAATTGCTTTTTGTAAATAATCTGAGAATATGTGGAATTATGAGGCATGGCTGACTAGAAAATAGGAGATAATCACACAGATATTTTACATTTGTCTAACTCATAGAGTATAAAACTCAGGATTCCCCAAAAACAAAAGGTTTCCTTATAGAAAAATGTTTCCAGGGGCGCCTAGGTGGCTCAGTCGGTTAAGCATACGACTTCAACTCAGGTCATGATCTCACAGTTCACGGGTTTGAGCCCTGCATCGGGCTCTGTGCTGACAGCTCAGAGCCTGGAGCCTGATTCAGATTTTGTGTCTCCCTCTCTCTCTGCCCCTCCCTTGCTCATGCTCGCTCTCTCTCTCTCAATCTCTCTCTCAAATAAATACACATTAAAAAAAAAAGTTTCATATATATTGTTGAGAACTTGTCCAGTAATCTAAAACAAAACAACGTGTCCTAAGGTTGTACTTTATTCCTGTAAACAAATTAAAAATTGTGGCTGAGGTGTGTCAGAAATACATTTATACGTTACTTAATGTCTACACATAACTAGGTTTCATAAGTGTGTTGATAATACGTCCTAAGAAGAAAAGTGACATTCTTTGGAATGCCTATTGGCTGGTACTCCTCCAGGAAGGAATGTCTGTGCCTAACTCCTACCTGTAATCACTGAATCATGAGTAAGCTTTGGTGCTGGTTTGAAGTTTGATCTCTCATTCACATGAGCATGCTTTGACAATTCAACCCCCTATGTTAACAGGGATATTATCTAACACAACTGAATAGGGAAAACAGCAACTTTCAGGATAGGTGCATTTTCTTTTTGTGAGGGAAAAAAATACGTTGGGGCATCTGGGTAGCTCAGTCCATTAAGCATGGACTCTTGATTTCGATTCAGGTTGTGATCTCACAGTGATAAGATTGAGCCCCACATCCAGCTCCATGCTGGGCGTGGAACCTATTTGAGATTCTCTCCACCCCTCCCCCACACGCTCTCTCTCAAAACAAACTTAAAAAAAAAAAATGGAAGCAAAATGGAACATGTCCAAGCACATATGAGAAGTTAAGGGTAGACCTAGGACTTGAACCCAGTCTTTTTAAGTACAGCCTTCTCTCAACCACTCTGCATCAGGATACAGAACATAGTACAACCTGACCTTTGCACTCCAAAGGAAGCAAGAGACACTTAAAGCTGTTCATGGATTTTTATTTTTTAATGTTTGCTTATTTTTGAGAACAAGCTCTCTCTCATAAACAATTTATAAAAAAAAATATGTACTCATGCGTAGGTTTCTAGTTTTAGAAAGGTAGTCAATTTTATAGTGATTACTTCTTTTTTTTTTTTTAATTTTTTTTTTTTCAACGTTTATTTATTTTTGGGACAGAGAGAGACAGAGCATGAACGGGGGAGGGGCAGAGAGAGAGGGAGACACAGAATCGGAAACAGGCTCCAGGCTCTGAGCCATCAGCCCAGAGCCCGACGCGGGGCTCGTACTCCCGGACCGCGAGATCGTGACCTGGCTGAAGTCAGACGCTTAACCGACTGCGCCACCCAGGCGCCCCTATAGTGATTACTTCTAAAAAGTAAAAATAAGGATGCAGAGATTAAAAACTTAGACTTTTATAGATTTTAGTGCTGTTTGAACTTTATTTTAAAAGTATGTCTTAATTTTATAACTGAAAAAGACAAAAAGATAAGGCGAACATGGCCTAGTGAGAGAGCACACAGATACAAAGATCATGACAACACAACAGGAAATATCATAAGGCCTATAAATAGTAGAGGTGTGTGCCATGTACTAAGCGAAATCACAAAGGGAGAGTGACTAAGCCTGAGTGGGGATGTGTGGAATGAGAACACAGTAGAAACTTCTCTTAAAAGAAAGAGAATAGGGTGTAAGAGGAGAGTGACCATTTGCCCAAGATAGTTTCAGATTACCCAGCATCATTGACAGTGTTTCATTTCACTGGCAAAAGTGTTGCAGTTGTGAATGGATAGAAAAGATGTAGCGTGCATACACATGCATACACACACACACACACACACACTGGATATTACTCAGCCATAAAAAAGAATGCAACCCTTCCATTGGGATGGACCCAAAGCTTATTATGCTAAGTGAAATAAGTCAAAGAAAGATAAATGGAATCTAAAAAAATGAGTAACAACAACAACAACCTCTTAAATACAGAGAACAAACTGATGGTTGCCAGAGGGGAGGTGGGTGGAGGGATGGGTAAACAGATTAAAAAGGTACAAACTCCCAGTTACAGAATTAAAAAAATTTTAAGTATTACAGTTTGAATGAAATATAGGGATGCCCTTGGTCAGTGGTTCTCAAATTTTAGCAGGCATCAGAATCACCTGGATGGCTTGTTGAAACACAAGCTGGGGGGGCGGGGGGGGGGGGGGGGGGGCTACCCTCCAGAGTTTCTGATTGTGCAGGTCTGAAGTGAGCCAGAGAATTCTCATTTCAAACAAAGTTCCCATGTTACCCTGAGGCTCCTATAGCCTAGAGACCACAATTGGAGAACCACAGTACACAGGCATAAAAATGCATGATTCTCCGTAAGAATATTAACCAGCTTTAAATGACGTATTGTATATAAAGTCTCTGAAAATAGGACAAAAAAATAGTTAGCTTGTTTTGTTTTTACTGCAGATGTGGACTGCAAATTGATGTTTGGCTCACAAAGAGATAAGTACCAAAATTGGTACTTAAAAACCATGCAGTGTGGCACAGTCATGTTTATTCAATGTAGTAATAAAAACTTGACTTTTTAAAAAATCTCCTTGTTCTAACAATTCATTTTTCAACAAATTATGTTACAAAAATATCAGTCCTTGAAAGACTGGGGGTGCAGGGGAACCCTGATCTCTTACCACTGACGGTTTAAGAAGCACAGACTTAGACTTTGAGAGGGTCCTTGTAAATAATGTTAAGTAGACTGGTCTTTATCCTGTAAGCAACAGGAAGTAATTAAAGGCTTTTAAGTAGGGAAGTATTGAGTCCAGATTTCTATTTAAAAAGGTAATTCTGGTAATAGGATAGATTAGTGGTATTCAAACATTCCCATCAGTGAAAATATGTTGACTATTCACCTTATTTTTTATAATTATAAACACATATCACTATTATTTACATGTCATATGTTTTAAAACATAAATAAAATAAAAAATACCATGACAGTAAGATAAAAGCACTAAAAAAGTAAGGTTTTCTTGTCATCTTCCCATCTTCCCAATTGAATCATCCTGTGCATTTTGGAAACCATGGTGGTAGAGTATGCTTCAGGAAACGTTAAGGGTAGACAATGGGTGGTCATCCAACCCTCTGACTCATATTTAATTACTGGAAGGGTTACCAGAAAATTACTACAATTCCATCGTGTTAGGGAATATCTAGGGAAGGCCACTAAAGCCTTAAGAGCATATGACGACAGAAGGAAGAAATGCCATAACTCTAGAGCTGAACATCCAGTAATCAGCATGTAGGCTAAATGGCCTCTCATTTCATGGTCCTAAGAAATCTTCAACCAAACAACTTTGATCTATTCGACTAGGCTAAGAAATAAGGCTTACAGCAAGGAATCTCAAGTTTGTTTAAACATGGTAAAGTGGAGTCTAGCTTGTCAGAGATAGACCACCTAAAATCAGTCATAGCCTAGACATTAAAATGCCACAGTGTGCCACTGTCCTCACAGTCGTACAGCCTCCAGAGAAGTAGTTATTATGCTCAGCTTCCACTCCATCATTGATCAAGTGAGTTGGAGCCATGAATTTTTCATGTCTGGTTCACTGTAGGATTTGACTGAAGGAAATTATTATAATATTGTGGCTTTTTTTTTATACCCATGCCTTTAGCTATTAACAATTAATGGAGTATGTGAAAAAAAAAAAAAAGCTGATGCAGAGATAGAAATGTAATTTGACTTAAATTTCCAGGTGGAGGAAACTTATTGAATTGATTTATTAATCTCCTCAGTTCAAGAATTTAACCAAACTAAGGACCCTGGTAAACACACTTTTCAGATTCCCAATAGCACATGGAATAGAACACACCGGGACAAATTTGGAGGGAAAAAAGATCACTGGCAGTCAGCTTGGCAAAGTAAGTACAGGTATTCAGCATCTAACTGCAGATGTGAATTGGGAGATCACAATGAAAGGCCTCAATGGGAATTCCCCAGAGCCAACCAGGGAGTTTGAACAACCTAAAAGCTATTAACTGTAAAAACGAAGTCATGATTTCAGAAGTTGCTCAAAATTAGAAGGTCAAGACCAACTAAGTTTCTATTGCTTCCTTAGGAGTACAAAGCCCAGGTGGTTATCCAATTATCATGCCTTTTGTTCTCAAAGCTCAGTATTTGTAAGGTATCAGTTGAATGGAAAACAAACTCTCCTAGCCAAAGTAAACACATCTGCTACCATGCTAATGCAGATTCAAGACAGTTGTCATAGTCTTGTGCCCCTATCAAATGACAAGGCCTTTTGTAAACCCTTTAAATGTAAATGATAATGTATTTTTGGCTGCTGTCAAAACACTATATTCTTGGAATTCTGAAAACATATACAAATTCCAGAAAGATCTTGATATTTGGGGGTCATATGCTTAAGCCTTAGCCAATCCTTAATTAAGTCCACTTAGGGGCACCTGGGTGGCTCAGTTGGCTAAGCGTCTGACTTCAGCTCAGGTCATGATCTCGGGGTTCATGGGTTTGAGCCCTGCGTCTAGCTCTGTGCTTTAGATTCTGTGTCTCCCCCTCTCTGCCCCTCCCCCCTCATGCTCTGTTTCTCAAAAATAAACATTAAAATTTTTTTAATTAAGTCCATTTAATGCTATTCAGAATATATAGAAGTTGAAGATAAATACCATGTTAAACTCAGAATCAGAACTGAAAATTGAGTCAGTTCTCCAGAATAATTCAGTTGGCGATATACTAGTTTTCTTATTGAACTATTCAAAGTTAATCAATGCATATCAATACTCTCTGTGATTGGCTACCATGTGAGAGTGAAGCTAAACTGTTTTATAGTATGCTTTTGTATTTCTGATGGTGGCACTTTTCTCTAATAATTGACAAAAACAAGAAAAACCAAATCAGGGCAATGTTCACCCTTATGGATCTCTGTCCCTCAGAGATAGCCATGTCCCTCATAGCTATGGATAGCCAGTCCCTCACTGAAAAGACCCAGGCATTCATAAATGATTAGTTTCCACCTCAAATAATCAGTTCAATTCTCCCCACACTGTAGGCTGTATGCCTTTCTGTCCAGAAATATGGTCATGGCATTTTTGACATGCTTGGGATACTCAAAACAGTCGCAACAAATTGTGAAATAGACAAAACTAGGCTTTGGACACCCTTCCCACCAATGTTCACCCTCCCTTTTTCTCCTAACCTTTTTCCCAATCCATTTTATCAGTCACTAAATCAGGTAACTCAACTTTTGGTGTTTACTATGCACCAAATCCAAGGTCTTTCATTGTGTAAAACATCTCATTTATCTTAATTAACAACGTAGTACTATCACCCCATATTGCAGATGCAGAAACCTTCCTACAATTTCAAAACAACAAAGGGGAAATTTCACCTTGGGAGGAGGGAAGGTCAACTGTTCATGATTTTAAAAACAGGAGTCAGATATTTCACAACAGAGAGAAAATGTCTGTCAACGTACCCCTCAACTCACCTTCCTCTCCTACCATGCTCTGCCTGGGAGCTTCATTAAAATCTCCAGAAAGTAACTCCTAGGGCACCGACTACCCTACTCAAGGCAGAAGCCTCACCCTGCCCCTATTGTCAAAGTCATGCCCATCAGTTAGTGGCCAAAGCTAAATGAAAAACGTTCCGCACCCGAAAGCTACCTACCAGCCAGGCAAGATGTGCAAAACACCAAAAGTACGGGGCTCTGGTTTTGTTTTTCGAGTAAGGCCAACATAAGAGAAGGCTCATCTCATGGAAATTTTACTAATTTTTGTTTTGTTTTTAAAGTTTATTTATTTTGAGAGAAAGCTTGCACATGCGGGGAAGAGGCAGAGAGAGAGAGAGAGAGAGGGAGAGAGAGAGAGGGAGAGAGAGAATCCCAAGCAGGCTCCCTGCTGTCAGTGCAGAGCCCAACGTGGGCCTCAGTCTCACAAACTGTGAAACATCATGACCTGAGCAGAAACCAAGAGTTGGTGGCTTAACTGACTGAGCCATCCAAATGCTCCCACTAATTTCTTTTAACCCGAAGGCAGCTTCACAAATGCATGTCATCAACATAACATAAACAGAATTAAAATCTGAAATTCTTTTTTTTTTTTTAATGTTTATTTTTGAGAGAGACAGACAGAGTGACAGCAGGGGAGGGGCAGAGAGAGAGGGAGACACAGAATCCTAAGCAGGCTCCAGGCTCTGAGCTGTCAGCAGAGACCAATGCGGAGGTTTGAACTCAACAACTGTGAGATTATGACCTGGGCTGAAGTAGAAAGCTTAACTGACTGAGTCACCCAGGAGCCCCTTAAACCTGAAATTCTTCCTTTTTAAAAAAAAATTTTTTTTAATGTTTATTTATTTTTGAGAGAGAGAGAGAGAGAGAGGGAGAGAGAAACAGCATGAGTCGGGGAGGACCAGAGAGACAGGGAAGCACAGAATCTGAAGCAGGCTCCAGGCTCTGAACTGTCAGTACAGAGCCCGATGCAGGGCTCAAACCCGTGAACCATGAGATCATGACCTGAGTTGAAGTCGGACGCATAACCGACTGAGCCACTCAGGCACCCCTCAAGTCTAAAATTCTTTAAAGATTTGGGGCGCCTGGGTGGCGCAGTCGGTTAAGCGTCCGACTTCAGCCAGGTCACGATCTCGCGGTCCGTGAGTTCGAGCCCCGCGTCGGGCTCTGGGCTGATGGCTCAGAGCCTGGAGCCTGTTTCCGATTCTGTGTCTCCCTCTCTCTCTGCCCCTCGCCCGTTCATGCTCTGTCTCTCTCTGTCCCAAAAATAAATAAACGTTGAAAAAAAAATTTAAAAAAAAAAATAAATAAATAAAATTCTTTAAAGATTTTTCTTTTATGCTTATTTTTGAGAGAGAGAGAGATAAGAGACAGAGCACAGTGGGGGAGGGGCAGAGACAGTGGGAGACACAGAATCCAAAGTAGGCTCCAGGCTCTGACCTGTCAGCACAGAGCCTGACGCGGGTCTCGAACTCACCATGAGATCATGACCTGGACCATAGGCACCCCAAATCTGAAATTCTTAAACACACACTACATGTAAACATGTTTGTTTACAACATTATTGTTCGATGGTTTTTAAACTATATAAATGGTGAACGTACTGTACATTTATCCTGCAGCAATTTGTTTTACCTTAACTTTACAATGTTAAGATTTAGTCATGGAGCACCTGGGTGGCTCAAGTCAGCTGAGCAGCCCACTCTTGATTTCAGCTCAGGTCATGATCCCAGGGTCATGGGGCTTGATTCCACATCAGGTTCCGCACTGAACGGGGAGCCTGCTTGAGATTCTATTTCTCTCTCTCTCTCTCTGCCCCTCTCCCTCACTCGTCCTCACTCTCTAAAATAAAAATAAATAAAATTTAAAGATATAAATAAAAATGTCTCCTTTCTGACCACAAGCTTTGCCTTCTAAAAATAAAATAAAATTAGTCATGATGATACACATAGCTTCTTTTCATTTACTATAACTACTATATAGTATTCCACTCTAGGAATCCATGATTTCTTCACCCAATCTCCTGTGGATGGGTATTTGGATGGTTTCCTACTGGTGACAAACACAAAAACAGGATGAAGCTAAATACCTACCTCAATAATATACTCCTTTCCAGTATTGATTCAATAACCAATTCATAAAATAAGATTCTATAGCCTATGAACTTTGAAATCATGGAGACCTGGTTTCTACTGCTGGGACCAGCTCTGGGTTCTTATGCCAGTTGTTTAAATTTCCCTATACTTCAGATTCCTCATTTGTAAAATAGTTAATGAAAACTACTACATATGTACAGTTGGAAGGACTAAATAAGGTATTGTAAAACATTCAGCCTGGCACACGGTGTACATTCAATGAATAAGAGCTACTATTGTTATTAACATCTCTTTTCAACCAAAATTATTTAAGATATTTTAAGGGCTTCAGAAAAACTATTGTAGCTGAGATTTTGCTATGTACTCATTAATGGTTATTTCTCAGAAGACTAAACTATAAAAATGATCACTAATGCAATATATACAAGGAGGGGGAGTGGGAAGGCCTATAACTTGGGAATTAAAAAAAACCTGTTTATAGGTAGGAATGTAAGTGCTTCAGTCAACTAAACCCTCTTAAGGATAAACATACTCATACTGAATCCTAACCCAGTGCTGTTCAATAGAAAAACAATGTGAGCCACATAAGTAATCTTTCTTTTTTAATATTTAAATTTTTCTAGTAGCTGCATGAAAAATGTTAAAAGCAACAGGGTAAGTTAATTTTAATTTTTTTTTAATGTTTATTTTTGAGAGAGCACGAGTGAGGCAGGGGCAGAGAGGGGGGACAGAGAATCTGAAGCTGGCTCTGCACTGACAGCAGTGTGCCCCATGTGGGGCTCGAACTCATGAACCATGAGATCATGACCTGAGCCAAAGTCTGGCACTCAACTGACTGAGCCACCCAGGCGCCCCAGGGAAAATTAATTTTAATAATATATTTTGCTTCACCCAAAATATACAAACATTTCAATATATAAATATAACAAGTTCTTTTTTTTACACCAAACCTTCAAAATTTGACGTGCATTTTTACATTTACATCACCATCCCAAATGGCCCTATTTGAAGTGCCCAATAGTCACATGTACAAGTAGCTAACCATGTTGAACAGCAGTTTTAAACTATGGCTTTTCAGAAAGATCCCTGTACAGTGTTTTTAGCAAAGATGTTTATTTAACAGCTAATATGGTCTCTATGCCTTTTATCAAAGTAACTCACAACCTTCAGTTCTTCCCAATAAAAATAGCACAACTCCCTAATTTTATCAGAATTAAACATCACAGTGGAGGAGCACAAAGGGGGGAAATAATGGCTCACGGTTTACAAGACACATTCTTAAAAGGATTTAATTTCAACCTCCCCCGAGCTCAGTGAGGTAGATCATTTACAGATGAGAAAACAGAGGACCAGGGTTATGTGACTTGCCAAGTTATATGGTAAATGGACTCAATACCATGTCTCCAAAATCCAGTCTACACCGTTGTGCACAGCAAAACAGAAGTGAGCCCTTCATGTTCACCATAGATCCATCCCAGTGACTAAAGTGTATTGACAGGCTCTAAATTTCTATTTGCACCAGAACCTAAAATGAGGGCTTAAAAAAGGCATCCAAATCTACACAAAAACATCAGAGTATGAGAAAAACATAGCAATGGTCAAACAATATAAAGGCGGAATGATTCTCTCAAAAATACACTACCAAGATGAACAAAATCTTTACAAATTAAACCCAATTTTGATTTCACCAACCTAATGTATTTTTGTTACACTTTAACAAAGCAAGTAAACTCAGAATACTTGGTTGTTTAGTTTAAGGACTAGTATTAAATGTTTTTTAGGTTTTTTTAATGTTTATTTTTGAGAGCAAGAAAGCATGTGAGGAGGGGAGGGGCAAAGAGAGGGGGAAGTAAGATCTGAGCTGAAATGAAGAGTCGTCCCTTAACAGACTGAGCAACCCAGGCACCTCCAGTAACAAAGGTGTTTTGTTTTGAATGTTTGTTTGTTTTCTTTTTTGAGAGAGAGACAGAGAGTGTGAGCAGGGGAGGGGCAGAGAGAGGGAGACACAGAATCCAAAGTAGGCTCCAGGCTCTGAGCTGTCAGCACAGAGTGCAACATGGGGCTGGAAGCCACTATGAGATCATGACCTGAGCCAAAGTTGGATGCTTAACCGACTGAGCCACCCATGCGCCCCAAAAGCTTTTAAGTAAAAATGCAGTTACAAGGATTACTGAATGCTGAACCCATCTCAGAATCACAAGTTTCCAAAAGTGAAGTCACTATGGGAAAATACACAGGTTTCCCTTTTTAAGAATACTAACTGAAAGACAATATACCATAATTTTATTAGTGGTTACTTCCAGTGGTAGGTGGGTTTGTGTATGCTTTTACTTCCTTTTATAAAAATCCTCTTCAATTTTCTATGATGCATATAGGATGTTTATAGTTTAATATTCATACATGACTTAAACTTAGGCCTTTAGGGTTGCCTGTTTGGCTCATCAGATAGAGCATGAAATTCTTGATCTCTCCAGGTGGTGAGTTTTGGCCCCATCTTGGGAGTAGAGTTCACTTAGAAAATAATAAACGTATTTAGGGTATTAAACACAGATAAGAGCTTAGTACAATTTCTTTTCAATTTTTAAACACAACTATTATTCTAATGCTAAGGTCATCTTATGTGACCGTTAACAGGATCTCAATCAGCAAGAGCAAATCTCTTCAGAATAGTTTGCAAATTCTATCTCAGAAAGTACCTTCCAGCTCTGGTATTTATTAACTTTGTAATTATTTTAAATTTTTAATAATCTTTATATAGGCCACAGGGGCCGGGAAACATCAAGTTCATTTTAGTTAAAAGTCACAATCCCCCGGTTCCAATACTGCAAAATGAAGCAATTTGAGTTTTTACAACCACTAGCTTTTTTCTAAAAAAGATGTGTACAGGGGCGCCTGGGTGGCTCAGTTGGTTCAGGTCACCATCTTGCCGTTTGTGAGTTCGAGCCTTGGGTCTGGGTCTGTGTTGACAGCTGGGCGCCTGCTTCAGATTCTCTCCCAAAAACAAGTAACATTAAAAAATAAAAAACAAAAATTTAAACAATGTGTACAAATGAGTTGGCAGCCAATAGGAGCTTAGACAGCCTAGAATGTGGTGTTACCATTCTCGGCATAACGGAGATTTCTTCTTCTAGGTCTCCAGAAGGCTTCTTCATTAATTTAAGAAACACATGCTTGTTGCATAGCTATCAACGGCCAGAGTCTAAATACAGCTGAGAAGCTAGCTAGAGACATAGGGCCCTGAAAGTCGAACTCTTTCAATCGCAGAGACAAACCAGTAAACAACTAATTTGAATCCAAAGTGAGAAGAACCATCTGGAGATACGACAAAGTGCCAAGCGAACGCTCCTGGGGGAGATTAATTTTGGCACTCCTGCTAGGTGTGCTAGCCGGGCTGGGGCGCCTGGGGTGGGGGAAGGGGTAGGATTTGAAAATGTTTTCCTGAGCTTGACTTAAAAGCAGGAATCCAGAAATTCCCCCAAAGGCTGGAGGCCACGGTACTTTCCATCTGATCCTCCCCCATCTGAAAAGGGAGGTTAGCAGAGCCCGAGCCTGACCGCCGTCCTGGGAACGCGGCTACGTGACCATCGGGCACCCAGAGGAGGCCAGGGCCAATTCGTCCACTCAGACGAGATCTGGGAACCCCCTTCTTCTCCGGACCCCCGTGGCAGGCCACCACCTGTTCACTCCTCTCGCCGTCACCAGTGGAGGAAGACTCCGCCCAGCTGTGGGGCCAAGCGCAGGCACCGATCTGGGTGCAAACTGTGATCCCTGCCAATCCCGGAACAGAAGTGGGCCGAGATTTGAGGGCCGGCAGGGCCTGCTGAGGCCGGGCGGCACCGCGGCCGGCGGCCGGGTGCCCCCAGAGAGCTGTGCACCCAGCCGCGGAGACGCCCACGTTGGGGTCACCAGGGCCCAGCGCGGCAGGACAGCGCCCCGCACCCTCCGCGGGCCTGGCGCGGCGCTCAGCGGCGCCCTGGGTCTCCAGGGCGCACCTCCTCCCGGAGGGCGGGCGGAGGGCGCGCCGGCTGCAGGGTAGGCGGGCTCCACACGGCAAGACGAGCGGCCCCGCGCCGGCCTCTGGACGCTGGGACCACCACCCCGCACCGCACGCGCCCGCACAGCCCGGACCCCTGCTTTACCTGGTCCCGCAGCGGCGCGGGCGGGAGCGAGCGGGCCGGCTCGGCGTCAGCCCTCCCTCACCTGGGCGGAAGTGAGAGGCCCTGGGTGACCGCGCCTCACCTGGCAGGCCCTTCCCTCGCACCGACCCTCCCCGCCCGGGGCGGGGCGCCGGGGTGGCGCGGGCGGGGGAGCCTGGGCACTGGGAGGCCGAGTCCCGGGAGGGGAGCGCGGGGGCGGGGGCGGTGGGCTTCCCTGTTTTCTGCAGGTGGAGTTCGTCTGCGCGAGGGAGGGTTACAAATGCTGGAAAAGGGGGGCCTGGGGGCCGCATGGGCAGGTGAAATGCCAAGTGGTGGGGGCGGTCGGCGCTAATGGGGTGGGGAGATCCGGCCGGACAGGTGTTGTTGAAGGGCTAAGAGGAGAGCGTGACCCAAGGTCGAGCAAATGGAAGGATATGATGAAAGAACTTGGTCAGACCGGCTGAGTCCTCCATGGTCCCTCTCCTTTCTGTTTCGTCATATCTTCCTTGTGTTTTCTTTATCGTCTGACCCAACATTAAATTCTAAGAAGTATACCTGGGGAAATTTAGTTGGGAAATAAAGGAATATGGAGTATTCCTGCAATATGCCGGGCACTAGCTTATACAGATCTCATTTTCCTTCGTGAAGAAATTGATGGAAGAACTGCGCTCCTGATAGGTTACGTGATTTGCCCAAAGTTTGGGACCACATGGGACCGTCTGACTCTAGGTCCAGTGTTGACTTCACTAGACATCTTAACGTTCTTAATTCTTGTTACCGTAACTTCACTTTGAGAAAGATCTGTGTAAAACCTACAATTCCCTGTCTTTATTCCACTCTCTTTAATGTAACTAACAATTTTTATGATAGGCCTTTTACTTTGTATAATAAGGTCCATGCATTAACCATAAAAATCAGTCTTCAGGTCTGTATTCATTGAATAAATGCGGTGTTTGTTAGGCACAGTGCTTACAAAATGTTAAAAAAAAAAAGAGAGAGAGAGAGAGATACCTGTCCTCAAGGAAGATGAGGTATATATACAAAACACCTGCAACATAAGAACATTTGTTGTAATATAATTTATAGTGTTGTTAGTTTGCTTGTTTTCAAGGATATATTGCTTCCTAGGCCTCCTAAAAAGAGATACACAATTGCAGCATGGCCCTGCCTCTTAGGAACTATTAAGGGAAATAAATTTATACAGTAACTTAGATTACCAAATAGAATGAACCTAGAACTTCTGGAAGATAAAGAGATGATGCTTGTTGAAATCATCTGTTAGGACCTAAACAGATTTTTTACAGGTGTTTGGGATTAAGGTAAAATGGAGAAGGTAATGTTTCCCAAGGCACTGGTGCAGCATACAGATGGGGACCAATTAATCTTGAAGCATCACTTTGCAAGCATTGCGTCTCTTCTTACTCTAACATGTGATGGTGGTTTTGAATGTATTTCCCCTTTCCCCCAAAATAACATGTCTTTGAATTGATCATGAAACAAAGTTCAAGCTTCTTAATATGCAAGATCTTCTAAATTCTCCCCCCTCTTGCTGACTCTTCAACCTATTCTCCCACTTAACATCTCCAAGATCCTACTCTGGCCAAACAAGTCTGGTTATGGCCTTAGAATCACCACACCAGGGCTTTTCTGTTGCTTATTCCTACTCTTTCCCAAGGGTGGAATGTCCTGCAAGCCCCACCATTCCCCCAGGGCTAGACTCAAGTCTCTGCTCTAAACAGAAGCTGCCTCCATGACTACTCCAGCAAACATCCCTCTAACCACATTTAATCTAATTTTCTCCACATTTTTATGTTAATTTAATGTGAGCTTTCCTTTGACTCTTTCCTGGAATTAAAAAAAAAAAATTTTTTTTTTTTTGCATTTTATTCAATGAAAATTTATTCAGCGATTTTTAAGGAGCTTACTCTATGGTGAACATTTTCTGGCACTGAGTTGGTTTGTGTTTGTTTTAACCTCCTAGAACCCTCCAGTGTCTTATTCATAGAATAACAAAGACAGACAAAATTTTTAAGAACACCTCTGTGCAATCAGAAGATCTGAGCTTGAAATCTGACTCCACCATTTCTGAAAATATGTGACTTTAGCAAGTGACTTAACCCTTCTAATTCTCATTAGGGAATTTTATCCTTTATTCTTCATCTCTAAGAAATTAAAGAACCACTGAAAAAATTTTGAATAGAATTTATCTATTTTAACATTTAATGACTGGTGTCTATTCTTTTAAAGACTTTTTTTAAAAGAACTTTTAGGGTCACAGCAAAATTGAAAGGAAGACAGATTTCCCAAATGTCTCTCCCACACATGCATAGCCTTTTCCTGTATCAACATCCCCCACCAGAATGGTATACCTGCTACAATTAATGAACCTCCATTGACCCATCAAAATCACCCAAAGTCCATTGTTTACATTAAGGTTCACTCTTGATGTTGTATCCTCTATGGGTTTAAATAAATGCATTGTGACATGTATAGTATTAATATAAGTATTTATATAAATATAAGCATATAAACTTATATATAAATGTATTAAATAAATGCATCGTGAGTTATAGTATCATGCAGAGTATTTTCACTGCCTTAAAATTCCTCTTGTACTCTGCCTATTCATTCCTCACGCTACCTCCAACTCCTGACTGCCTCTGATCTTTTTATTCTCTCTGTAGTTTCACCTTTTCCAAAATGTCCGATAGTTGGAATCAAATAGTATATAGCCTTTTTACACTGGCTTCTTTTACTTAGAAATAAGCATTTGAGATTCTTCCATGTTTTCTATGGCTTTACAGCTCTTTCTTTTTTTAATTTTTTTTTTTTTTCAACGTTTATTTATTTTTGGGACAGAGAGAGACAGAGCATGAACGGGGGAGGGGCAGAGAGAGAGGGAGACACAGGATCGGAAACAGGCTCCAGGCTCTGAGCAGTCAGCACAGAGCCCGACGCGGGGCTCGAACTCACGGACCGCGAGATCGTGACCTGGCTGAAGTCGGACGCTTAACCGACTGCGCCACCCAGGCGCCCCATACAGCTCTTTCTTTTTAAAGCAATAAATATTCCATTGTCTGGATGTACCACAGTTTATATATTCACCTACTAAAGGGCATCTTTGCGCAAGGGCCATGCTAATTTTCTCTTTATTGTTCTGATTTTAGAATTTGTGCTGCTGAAGAGTGCACACCCACTAAAGGACATCTTTACTGCTTCCATATTTTGGCAAGTATGAATAAAGCTGCCATAAACATCTATGTGCAGGGTTTTGGGTGCACATAAGTTTTCAACTCCTTTGGCTAAATACTGTGTAACTGAATAAAGGAAATATTTAAAATAGAGCTGAGAGACCTGAAGGAGAAGCGCTCATGCCCTATCAACTTAAGGTCAATTCCAGACCCTCCAAAGAAGCCTACTTTACTACCTCAGCAAGAGGAAGATTTTCTCCTTGCCCAGCAACAGCCCAGCCAATGAGTAACTGCCACAAGTCAACTAATGAGAAACCATCACCACCCTGAACTCCATTTTTCTCCAATGGACCTTTGTTCAAAGCAACCCCTCCCAACTTTCTCATTTTTCTGTAGAGTACCATTCATCTCTTTTGTTCTCTTGATTTGACTATGGTTTGCCATAGCTTGCAGGTCTCAAATTGCAATTCCTCTGCTATTTCTGGAAAACAAAACAAAACAAAAACATTTTCTAGCAAAATAACTGGCCATTTTATTTTTGACGTCAACAATGCCAAGGAACTTACATAGCATTTTGAATAAGATTTTGAATATGATATAGGTTATTCTTTTTTTGATGAAAGATTAATCAGAAGCAGTATAAAAAATGAATGGACAAACTTGGAGAGACGGCCTAGGATCAGAAAGAGGAAGGGGGTGCCTGGGTGGCTCAGTCTGTTGAGTATCAGACTTCGCCTCAGGTCTGATCTCAACCACTATTCTTGAGTTGGAGCCCACTTCAGACTCGCTGCTGTCAGCAAGGAGCCCCCCTCAGGTCCTCTGTCCCCCTCTTTCCCCACCCTTCCCTCAGTCATGCTCTCTCTCAAAAATAAAATAAACATTAAACAAAAAAAAAAGGAGAGGGGGCCCCTGGGTTGCTCAGTTGATTAAGCATCCGACTTCAGCTCCAGTCATGATCTTGAAGCTTGTGGGTTTGAGCCCACTGTGAGGCTCTGTGCTGACAGCTCAGAGTGTGGAGCCTGCTTCAGATACGTGTCTCCCTGTCTCTCTCTCTCTGTCCCTCCCCGACTTGTGCACTCTCCCTCTCTCTCAAAAATAAATAAAATATTGAAAAAGAGAGAGAGAAAGGAAGAGATCATGATAGCAAGGTAAATGGGAAAGGATAAATAACCCAAAATAGGGTTAAGAATATAGGATTGAAAAAAATGAACATTTAAAAATATCAGTCACTTACTGATTAAAGGAGTTACTGAAAAATAAGGAGAAAAATAAAATGTAAAGAGGATTCTAAATTTTGAACCTGATAGAAGGGATATGGGTGGTGAAACAGAGAAAAGCCAACTTATTCTGGTCTGGTTTTTGAGAAGCAGACTCTGATAGAGTCAGTTTTAGAGCCTACATTTGACATTCAAGATGAAATATACTTGGCACAGAGTAGGCCTTACGAAGTGATGAGTCAAAGTTAATTGGATAGTAGGCAGCTAGATTGGTGCACAAAGAGAGGACACAATCGGAAATACTTGAGAGACAGAAGCATGGATATGGTAGAATTCCAAATATGCAGCTGACCATAATAAATATCTCCTAGAGGCGCCTGGCTGACTCAGTGGGAGGGGCATGCTGCTCTTGATCTGGGGGTCATGATTTTGAGCCCCATGTTGGGTGTAGAGATTACTAAAAATAAATAAAACTACAAAACAAAACAAAACAAACAAACAAAAAAAAACCACTACCAGAGCCTTGATACTATGAATTTATCACCGGGAGAAAAAATTGTCCATCACAGTCAAATGAAAAAGAAAAATTTTGGGGGGGTAACAATCTTTTATCTCTTAGTGTTTCTGTCCTAACCACAGAAACAGGAGTCAGGTTGGTTTCCTTCCCTACCCTCCCCCCCAAGATTTAATTTTTTTTAAGTAATCTCTACACCCAATGTGGGGCTCCAGCTCACAACCCTGGGATCAAGGGTCACATGTTCTACTCAGTGAGCCAGCCAGGTGCCCCCAGGTTGATTTCCTCAGAAAGTTTTGCTAAGGGTGAAACTATCTGTTAATGTAATTAGGTCTATGATAGAATCTTAGGGGTGGAAAGATCCAATGTACAGAGCCCTTAAATCCCAAGGTAACTTTGCTTCAGGCTTCACTGGTAATCTCCTTTCCTAATGCTTCTATACAGCAATTTCCGTATTAGACTGCTATTCATGTCTTTTGCTTTCTATAGAATTCTATATAATTCTTACATGACAAAGAAATTTGGCATTGAGACTTAAGAACTTAGCTGAATTAGAAAAAGTAGTAATCATGTGATCAGAGACAATGTATGCAAAGAAATAATGTATTTTACTGAGCCACAAGAAAATAGATTAAGGGGCAGTAAGAAGAGAAAGTGAATTTTTTTGTTTATTTATCTGTATTGTTGGTGGAGAATGCAGGTAGTAACCTGAGAAAGTGAATTTTTAAGTGTACCATCATTTCAAGAGTTAAAAATTTTGTATCGTTTCTTTACTTTTCATGGGAGACTCTTGTCTTCTTTTCAGTTTATACATTGCAAAAGAGAATGAAGATAATCATTAGAACCATAAAAATAGATTTTATGATGGGATTAATCAGCAAAGTGTAAGTATTTTCAAATATTTAACTCTATAGAGTTAATAGATTTCATAAATTTATATGAAAAATGGTACAAATACAAATACCAGCAATATTCCTGCAGTCATAAGGAAAATACCTAATTTTGTTATAATTTCAATAAACTCAGACTAGAAAGTCTTCCTTTTACTTTCTGATTATCTTTAGATTGAATTTTGAAAATCAAACAAGAATGTTTTGAAAGAGTATCAAAATGGTAATCAAAATGCAAAATCACTGTCTTTTATTACCAGAAAATATGTGTAATAGATATTCTGGTATTTTATTACCAGATAATATGTGTAGCAATTAATATGTGTAGCTAATCCTTGACCTCAACCCCTTTGCTAAATTTCATCTCAGGATGGGGGTTGAGCCATATATTACATATATTATTGGTATTATTTTAACTTAAAGTTAATGGTTAAGTTTTCTTGGCTGCGTTTTTGTTTTTGTTTTTTTTTTTAAGTAGACTTCAGGCCCAGTGCAGAATCCAACACTGGGCCTAATGCTGAGCCCAATGCGGGACTTGACCTCATGACCCCGAGATCATGACCTGAGCAGAAATCAAGAGTCAGACACTCAACCAACTGAGCCACACAGGTGCCCCTGTAACTATGTGCTTCTATTAACAATTATCAAATAGTACTTTAACTGTTTATTTTGTCCCCTAGGAAACATGAAGTATTTAAATCACGGGGTTCTTGTCTCTTCATTTTTTAAGTCTGTAAGGTCTTGCCTAATGATGGGTACATAGTAAATGCTTGACAAATATCTCTATGGAGGGGAAGAGAGGGAAAGAAAGAAAACAAAAAAAGGAAAGGATAGTGGAAGTAAAGAGAGAAAAAAGAAAGAAGTCCACTTAAAAAAAGTTAAGTTTAAAAATTGAACTAGTAAAGGGGCACCTGGGTGGTTCAGTCGGTTGAGCGTCTGACTTTGGTGTCAGGATCTCAGAGGTTTGTGAGTTCGAGCCCCACAAAGGGCTCACTGCTGTCAGTGCAGAGCCCATTTCAGATCCTCTGCCCCTCCCTCGGTTGTCCCCCCTCCCCAAAATAAACATTAAAAAAAATGAACTAGTAAATTTCAAATTTCTTATCACTTAAATAAGCATAAATATTTTAATTGAAAAACAACTGAGGGGCACCTGGCCGGGTCAGTCAGTGAAGCATGGTCTCTCGATCTCTGGATTTCAGGTTCGAGCCCCACCTTGGGTTTAGAGAGGACTTAAATAAAATCTTTAAGGAAATAAAAATAGCATAGTAATGCTGAAAAGTTGGTTTAAGAAAAATTTTCAATGTTGTTACAATACTAAAATATTACTGCAAATAATTTCATGTCCTCCTATTCCAAAATGACACTTCTCATAATATATTATCCCATGCTTCTCAAAGTGTGGTCTCTGGACTAGCAATCTCAGCATCTGTTGGAAATTCGTTAGAAATGCAAATTATCCTGGCCTACCCTAGAATTTCAGAATCAGAAACTTGAGAATGGGTCCATCCTTGGTGTTTTAACAAATCTTCCAGGTAACTCTGATGCTCCCTAAAACTTGAGAATCACTGCAGAACTCAATTCTGCAAAACTAGTGCCACTGTGAATGAGGAGGCATCAAATTCAAATATTGTTACGTTAGATAAAACGGCTTAAACTTTCACTAAAAAAGTAAACGTGTTGCCCAGTATAAAAGATAGGCCCACTACAGAACTTTTAGAATATATAAAAATTTAGAAGGTAGAGCTGGAGGGGAAAAAAATTCCAACTTTACTTGGTGTAGTCGTAAGATCTTTAAACTCCTTTTTCTATAGGCCCTCTCGCATAAATGTCCACTACTAAAAATAAAAGTGTAATGCCTATTTTTGTTATGGAGTCCTTAAGTTCTGTGTAAGAGCCTTTCACAAATTCTTCTCTAAGCGAACAGGCAGGTCATTATATCATAACAGTAAGAGAACAGATTTCTGAAATCGGGAAAACATCAATTTGACTCCAATTCAATAACTAACGTCGACATGCTTTTTTAGCGTCTTGGAGCCTGGCTCCTTATCTGTAAACCCAAATCCTACCAGAACCAACCGAGATAATGTCTGTAAAGCGCTTAGCAAATCGCTGGGCGCCGCTGGCACATCTGTAGACGGAAAAGTCAAAGCAGGGTTAGCTCGGGAGGAAGCAGTGGATGCACGGCCTCGGATTCTCAAAGCGAACCTTCTTCTCCGGGATCTCAAAGACAAATCAAAGCTCTTCCAGATAAATCCCCCGCCCTGTACAGACAAGAACCTGCCTCCGGCTAAGACAAGGTCCCTTTAAGAGCCTCTCTCCTTCCGCCCTTCTCCCGCCCCCCCGCCCTAAGCAAAGACGGAAGCGGAAGAGGTGGGGGACTTGCTGGTCCCCAGCATGGCGGCCGCCTGGCCCTCCAGGCCGGCTGCGCAGGAGACGGTGGCCGCCCAGCTCCTGGGTGTCCTGTGGTTCGTGTCAGTCACCACGGGACCTTGGGGAGCTGCTGCCATCGCCGCCGCTGGCGGGGAGGAGACGCTTAAGTGCGAGGACCTCAAATTGGGACAATATCCTCTGTGAGGACCCCCCCACCCCCTGCAACCTTGCCTTGGGGGCTAGGTAGATTAGGGGTTGCGAGTGGGTTGCGGTCCTCCATACGGGCCAGGGTTGTGCTGAAGGGATCAGTTATTTGTGGCTTCTAATGATCGACGGGTTCCGGGAGGTGAAAAGAGATGTGGGGGTGGGAAGGACAGCAGTCATCCTGTGTGATTTTCTTGGGATTTTACTGATTTTTGGCCCTTCCTTTTCTGAACCACCTAGTTTTAGTTTTAGTTTATTTTTGTTTGTTTTGTTTTTACCGGCGAGCTTATTCAACCAACACCTAGATCCTGAAATGTGCCAAGTCTGTTTTAGGCACTAGTAATAAAACGATTGATAGGCTCTACCCCAGAAGTTTGCTGACTTGAGGAGGGAGGAGACAAGTAGTTAATAAGCCAGTAGTTAATAAGCCAGTGTATGTTGCCCATTTATCATTAACTCTATGTGTATTGCCTTACATCATTCTAAAACTCCGTGAGATGCTGGGCTATTGGGGGCAAATTCCTGCTCTGCCTTGTAACCGTGGGCAAATGATCTGAACTCTGTTTTCTCTTGAGTGAAAATGTAGATAACAATGGTACCAATTTAAAAGTCTGTTGTAATAAGTTAGTGCAAGTGAGTCACATAGAACAACCCCTGGCACATAGTAGGGACTATCTGTGTTATTTATTTACAGATGAGAAAACTGAGGTTGCGGCGGTTAAGTGGCTCTCTTTGTAGTAGCTCTGATAAAGGGAGGAACAGTATGAAATGGGAGTTACAGTCAAAATAGCTATTTTTGTACAATATTAGATCGTTTTATACAAATTGTAGAACAGAAAAATTAATAACAGAGGCCAGAAATATAGGAAAGATTCTACTAGACAAAATTTTTATATTACGGAAATTCTATAGTATTTTCATGTGAGTTGGGGAGAGGCAGCCATTATTAGATGTTTACATAATAGCTCTAATTTGTTGAATACCCTTACGCTTGGAGTTTGAGAATCACTGACCTAGTAATTGAGTCTTTTTTGGGCAAAGATGTCAGAATGGTTCTGCGTAAGAAAATAATTAGATGGTATGAAGAGTTGTACGACTTGAACCCTAGAGAGAAATGGCTGAGCATTTGGTGATGATAACAGGAAAATGTCTGTTATTCCTCATGAAGTTGGGTTTCCAGTAGTGTTTAAAAAACCTTAAACAGGTGTCAGTAGGTTCTCTGTTTCTAGAGACATCCTGTGAACGCCTTATCCCATCTCAGTGTCAAAATATTTTGGAAACAAAAGCCGTGCACAGGTGTTTTGGACATCTGTTAAAGGACAGTTATTATACTTACACCTGTTTTCAAAAGCTTGAAATCCTGTTGGGCGGACCATGTAGACACACCTAGAAGACCTATCTTCCCTACAGTCTGATGGAAAGTGCTCTAGGCTTGGAATCAGGAAACCCGATTTTACTCCTTATCACTTACATGACTTTGGATATGTCTCTCAAACTTTGAGCCTCAGTTTGTGCTTCTGTAAGGTGGGAATAATAGAATTTACCTCACAGGGTTATGTGTTACATGAAGTTACAGATGTGACAATAAATACAATGGGACCCCATAAATTAGTTCAGGCAAATATCTGGAAACTGGTTTGTTTTTTTTTTTAACCTAAAGCACACTTAGAATAATTTGGTAAAGATTTTCCTTTTTCTTTTATGCTTTGTGGTTAAACCTTGACTTATGTTGTTGAAGGATGGCATCCTTTGTTAGAGCTTTTAATATGTATTAAGTTAATATACTTTTCCTGTAATAAATTAATGTTCAGTTTTTATTTAGTGACCGTAAAAGTATATTTGTGGTTGTGCTTGTTGCTCTGGACCAAGTAACAGCCTTTCTTTACATGTGAATGTGAACATGAGTATATAATACAAAATATTAAAGAGAAGATAATAATGGTTTGTGTTGGAATGTCATTCATATTTCCTTAACTATTCTCACATATATTTGTAAAGATCCAAAAATAAATGATGCTACACAAGAACCAGTTAACTGTACAAATTATACGGCTCATGGTAAGACTTCCAGAAACATGTTTTTAAAAATAATTTTTAAAACGTTATTTCATAAATCAATGTATGATCACTGAAAGTCATAAATATGTGCTCTTTCTTGAGTTAATCACATTATTCAGTTTCCAGAACAGCTTAAAATTGGAGAACTGGCTAGGGGTTTAATTCAAGAAGAATGTTATTCTTAGTTATATGAATTGGGAGTTTTATATTTTCATTCATTTTTTTTAAACCTTTAAAATCAGCTTTCTTTTTTATTTACCAAGCTATGTATGCAAAGATGCTTTTTAAGTTAGATTTTTCATTACTTGAAAAGAACTGAAATGAGACTTTTAGCCCAGTAAGTTCCAATAAGAAGCTATATCACCCATATTATGTATTTGTGAAATATACTTAGGTACATGCTAATTATGAAAACAGTATAGTTAGGAGTTTAACAATGTATCAGTATTTTTTTCTAGTATTTTCTTTTTTTAATTTTTTTAATATTTATTTTTGAGAGAGAGAGAGAGAGAGAGAGAGCACGAGTGGGGGAGGGGCAGAGAGAGGGAGACACAGAATCTGAAGCAGGCTCCAGGCTCTGGACTGTCAGCACAGAGCCCGATGCGGGACTCGAACTCACAAACTGCAAGATCATGACCTGAGCTGAAGTCAGAGGTTTAACCGACTGAGCCACCTAGGTGCCCCTTTAGTATTTTTTATAGAGATGTTTTGATAATAGATCGCACCCTCAGCCTACTGATTTTGGGGAGCTTCTGTTACTCTAAAATATGTGGAATGCCAGATAAGAACTAATAAATTATTCTGTTTAGTCTTTTCTTCCAAAGGGGTATATGTCGGAAGGGAGGAAGATGTATGTTGGAACTATTTAACCTTTTTTGACATGGTACATAATGATGGCCGTTACATGGTATTATTTTGAGAAAAGAACATTTATTGAATATATACTGATTATTTTATGTATTAGGTAGGAAGTAAGCCAGTAATTGATGTTTACTTTGTAAGTAAAATCTCTTAAACTCATTATGTAAAAATGAGATTAAAGGAATTATTTCCTTACAGCAGAAAATGTTCATGCTTTTCAGCATATTCAGGTAATTCACCCCTTGATTATGAATTTTTATATATTTTATTTTATTTTTTATTTTTTAACAAAGTTTATTTTTTTTCATTTTTAATAAAGTTTATTTATTTATTTTGAGAGACAGAGACAGTGCCAGTGGGGTGGGGGCAGAGAGAGGGAGACAGAATTCCAAGCAGGCTCCACACTGTCAGTGCAGAGCCAGATGTCGGGCTCAAACTCACGAAGCATGAGATCATGACCTGAGCTGAAACCAAGAGTCAGAATCTTAACTGACTGAGCCACCCGGGCACCTCTGAATTTGTATATATTTTAAAAAGCAGATCTTCTTTTATCTTTTTATATCTTTATATTTTGGCACACTACTAGCCCTATATTGTCAACAAAGATATTCGTAAATAAGTTGTGTTAAACTTTTAAATGGCATTTAGCTACTACTTTGAAGTAGTGAAATTTTACCATATAAAGTTATATGTATATATATAATTTGTAGGTTATTTATATATATACGTATGATTTGTATAGCAGATATTGCTTAACATGTATACATTAATTTAGATGTGTTAAAGGGACTTTATAAGGAATCCTTTTTTTAGTTAATTTAGAAGTATACTCGGATTTGCCTGTTTTACAGTTCTGTCTTATATTACGCTTTTGGAACACAGACAATAGAGTAAATGTGTATAAAGAAGACTCAGCTTTCAAGATACTTAACCATTTATATGAAAGATGTTAGAAATCTGTGAATACTATTGTGACTCAGGTATCTAACTAAATTAAGAAGCAGGCGGGTTTTGCACTATCAGCATGGGGCGCGATTGCAGGAACTGTGAGATCATGACCTGAGCTGAAATCAGTCGGACGCTTAACCACCTGAGCCACCCAGGTGCCCCTAGCCTGTAGGATTCTTTGCAGGTATGAGGATTTTGAAGGAAATTATGCAACTAAAAGGAATAGTTTCTGCCCCAAAGAGCTTTGACCTCCATTTAGGTATATCTGGCATGAAATAAATTTGAATCCACTTGTGCAAATGTTGATAAGTTTATAAACGCACAAAAATGATCAGACTACTAGAAAGTAAAAAGACTTGGAGGTATTATGGTACTGTCATGGCTGATGTAAGTGGAGAGTTATAGGAAAGTAAAAGGAAGACTTTCTGTATAAGGGAATGATACGATTATTCATCTGGAGAGAATAAACCAAGTGCCTTACTGAATGTGAGAAAAAAAGTAGATTAATAAATGGTTTTAAATCATTACAATTTTAAAAAGTAAGTAAAGTTTTTTAGACAAATACGAGTCACGGGGCTTCTGCATATGGAGGTACAATTTGTTATCTCTCTATCTGAGAGCTAGATAACTCTCAGGTTATCTAGCTGAGAGCTGGGATAGATGGTACCATACCAGCCCAACACTCCTGAGGCTGGCTGTCTACAGAAGACAGGAAGTTTCTTTTTTTTTTTTTAACATTTATTTATTTTTGAGAGACAGAGACAGAGCATGAGCAGAGGAGGGGCAGAGAGAGGGAGACACAGAATCCGAAACAGCAAGCTTTCAGCACAGAGCCTGATGTGGGGCTCGAACTCACAAACCGCGAGTTCATGACCTGAGCCAAAGTTGGAAGCTTAACCCACTGAGCCACCCAGGTGCCCCTACAGGAAGTCTCTTTAATTGCCGTTTTTAAAACGCGCAAAAGCTAGTAAAGTAGTCCTGGTGAAATACTTCTAAGTCCTGATCAGAGAGGACACCAAAATGACCCTGGAAACATGTTTTTGGGTCCTACCATGGAACTGATGAACAGGAGAACAATATTGGAGTTGTGGAACATGTGAGTGACGTGATTTCTCTCCTCCTCCAGCCAAGACTCTTTTTCCTCTGTTTTTTCACTGTGTATGTGAAGGACTATTACAGAATCCTCAAACTCAGTTTAATTTTCTTCACCAGTACTTTTTGAGTAGGTATCAATAAGAACAATGTTTTACAAAGAGGGGAGTTTCAAGATAGAGGGATTGAGACCAAAGGCAAAATAATTCAACTGTGACAGTAAACTAATGTGATCTTAAAATGGTTCCCAGTTAGAGACACAGGCTTCCATTTATGGAATGAATTAAGTCACAGGGATGACAAATACAACGAAGGGAAATCATGGTATTATAATAGCATTGTATGGAACAGATGGTGGCTACACTTATGAGCATAGCATAATGTACAGACTTGTCTAATAGCTATGTTATACACCTGAAACTCCTATAACATTGTGTGTCAGCTATATACTTAAGTTTAAAAAAAAAAAAAGGAACTGAGGCCAACCAATCACAAAAAGTCAGTTAGACCTTTCCAAATAAGATAAATTCTTAAGGTATAGCCAATCAAATAATTTCCTTGCTTTGCTTCCACTAATTCTCTGTAGAAATCTTTTAACTACCTCCTACGGGTGGGGCAAAGCACTGTAACCACTTCTGGGTTGGTACCGCCCAATTTGAATTGATTTTTGTTCAAATAAACTCTTAACAGTAAAAAAAAACACAAAAAAACGGGGGTGGGGTGGGGGTTGCTGCCTGGGTAGCTCAGTCCATTAAGCGTCCAACTTCAGCTCAGGTCATTATCTCACAGTTCGTGAGTTCCAGCCTGGCATCGGGCTCTGTGCTGACAGCTCAGAGCCTGTATACCCTGCTTCGGATTCTGTGTCTTCCACTCTCTCTCTGCCCCTCCTCCGTTCACACTTTTCTCTCTCTCTCCCTCTCTCTCTCTCTCTCTCAAAAATAAATAAGCGTTTAAAAATAAAAAATAAAAATGTTCTCAGATAATGCCAACTAACAAGCATATTTATTTATTGAGAAATTATTTGTAATAAATAATAACTGATTAAAATAAATGGATCAAAACAATTAACCTTAATGAAAATTATAGGATATTTATTGAGAAATTATTTACTGTATTTATTGAGAAATTATTACATGGCAGGCTTCCACCAGGTGATATCGATGATGTATGAAAGAAGACAATTTCTGCCTTCAAAGAGTGTTCTGTCTAGATTATACAGACCTACATAAGCAACTGTTTTCAATTTTTTAAAATTTTTTTATTTAAAAAAATTTTAAATGTTTGAGAGAGAGAGAGAGAGTGCACAAGCAGGAGGAGGGCAGAGGGAGGGAGACAGAGGGTCTGAAGCAGGCTCCACACTGACAGCAGAGAGCCCGATGTGGGGTCCTAACTCACAGAAGTAGGAGATCATAACCTGTGCCGAAGTTGGATATTTAACCAACTGAACCACCAGGCACCCTGAATTTTTTTATTTTAGAGCGAAAGTGTGCTTGCATGAGCCAGGGAGAGGGGCAGAGGGGGAGGGGGAGAGAGAGAGAGAGGGAGAATCTTCAGCAGGCTCCACGCTCAGCTTGGAGGCCAACATAGGGCTTGATCCCACAACCCTGGGATTATGACCTGAACCGAAATCAAGAGTCAGACACTCAGCTGACAGAGCTGTGCCCCAGGTGTTTTCAGTTTTCTGATCAGTGAACTACATCTGACTCCATCTCTAGGAAATTTTGCTCTGATCCTTTGGCAGGTCTTCTTTATTTTCTTAAGTTTTTATTGAAACGTATTTATAGGAAGGTACACATAAGGGTACCTCAAATGATTCTCAAACTGACCACATTTGTGTTTCCAAATCAACAAACATTATCCACATACCAAAAGCCCCTTCGTGCTCTCTTATAGTTCCTATTCTGCCCTAATGGATAACTATTAACCCTAACTTCACCATAAATTAGTTATGCAAAGAGTATGTTATTGTTTGACTTTTTATTTGGAGATAATTTCAAGTTGACAGAAAAGTTGCAAGAAGAGTAGTACAAAGAACACCCGTACGTCCTTTGCCCATACTCACCAGTTGTTAACACATTATTCTTCTTGCTTTCTCATTTTGTGTTCATGTGTGCTCGGTCTCTGTCTCTCTGCATTTGTATGTATTTTGCCCCTAACTATGCGCGTTTTTCCTAAGAATAGAGATATTCCAGTTGTTGTAAATTTCAGTAAATTTAATATTAATACATATACTTTATCATCTGTATTCTAATTTTATCAAATGACCCTAAGTAATGCCTTTATAGCATTTTTTTTTTTTCCAGTACAGGATCCTTAGATCAGGTTTTGATCCTTAAATCTGACAGATCAAGATTATAGTCCAGAGGCATGATGTTAACCAGAGTAGGATCCCAAACCACCTACTCCCTAGGTCAGTCCTTTTGACTGTTATGAAACTTCATTGTTTATTTCTGATCATTTTTTTTCCATTTAAAAAGCAGTGCTACTTTTAACAATTGATAAATACTCTGTACCTACTGGTTTATATTGATGCCATCTAAATCGTAGACATTGGCCAGAATGAAACTTGTTACATGAAAAGCTATGAATCAAGTAGCTTTCAGGTTTGTAGCATGTTGCTTAATTTTGTCTACCAGTTAACATTTATTGTTAACTGCTTTCCTTAGTCTCATCATCTTGATTTATTTTTGCTTGTTTCTGAAATCAATGTAAGCCAGGAATTATGGTGTAATGGAAAGAGTATTTAAAACTAAAATTTTTTTTTAATCTTTATTTTTGAGAGAGAAGAGACAGAGTGTGAGCAGGGGAGGAACAGAGAGAGGAAGACACAGAATCCAAAGGAGGCTCCAGGCTCTGAGCTGTCAGCACAGAGCCCAACGTGGGGCTCAAACTCACGAACTGCGAGTTCATGACCTGAGCCAAAGTTGGATGCTTAACCGACTGAGCCACCCAGGTGCCCCTGGAAAGAGTATTGATTAAGAAGTAATGATGCAGGGGCTCCTGGGTGGCTCAATTGGTTGGGCCTCCAACTTTGGCTCAGGTCATGATCTCATGGTTGATGGGTTTGAGCCTGCATCGGGCTCTGCACTGACAGCTCAGAGCCTGGAGCCTCCTTTGGATTCTGTGTCTCCCTCTCTCTCTGTCCCTCCCCGCTTGTCTGTCTCTCAAAAATAAATAAACATTAAAAATAATAATAATAAATAAAAAGAAGTAATGATCCAGCCACTCTGGAAAACAGTGTGGAGGTTCCCCCCCCAAATTAAAAATAGATCTACTGTATGACCCATTAATAGCACTGCTAGGAATTTACCCAAGGGATACAAGAGTGGTGATGCATAGGGGCACTTGTACCCCAGTATTTATAGCAGCACTTTCAACAATAGCCATCATGGAAAGGGCCTAAATGTCTATCAACTGACGAATGGATAAAGAAGATATGGTTTATATATACAATGGAATACTACTTGGCAATGAGAAAGAATGGAATCTGGCCATTTGTAGCAACATGGATGGAACTGGAGAGTGTTATGTTAAATGAAATAAGTCAGGCAGAAAAAGACAGACACCATATGTTTTCACTCATATGTGGATCATGAGAAACTTAACAAAAGACCAGGGGGGAGGGGAGGGGGGAAAAATGTTACAGAGAGAGAAGGAGGCAAACCATAAGAGACTCTTAAATACTGAGAACAAACTGAGGGTTGACGGGGGGTGGGGGAAAGGGGAAAGTGGGTGATGGGCATTGAGGAGGGCACCTGTTGGGATGAGCACTGGGTGCTGTATGGAAACCAATTTGACAATAAATTATATATACATATATATATATATAATAAAAATTAAAAAAATTTTTCTTTACATTTCTTTAGTTTTTGAGAGACATAGGGAGACAGAGCACAAGTTGGGGAGGGGCAGAGAGAGGAGGAGACACAGAATCCGAAGCAGGCTCCAGGCTCTGAGCTGTCAGCACAGAGCCTGATGCAGGGCTCAAACTCACAAACCGTGAGATTATGACCTGAGCCAAAGTCGGACGCTTAACCAACTGAGCCACCCAGGCGCCCCTAAAATAAAAATAATTTTTTAAAATATTTCTTAAAAAAAAAAACAGTCATGGGATGTAATGCATAACACAGTGACTATAGTTAATAGCACTGTACTGTATATTTGATAGTTGTTAAGACAGTAGGTATTTTTAAAATTATTTTTATTATAATTCCAGTATAGCTAATATACAGTGTTGTATCAGTTTCAGGTATACAAAAATTGCTGGTGAATCAGCAATTCTACACATTACTCAGTGCTCATCATAAGTATACTCTTAATCCCCTTCACCTATTTCCCCCATCACCCCACTCACTTCCCCTCTCATAAACCCAGTTTGTTCTAAGAGAGTAGATCTTAAAAGTTCTCAACACAAGAAAAAATTCTGTAACTATGTACAGTGATGGATGTTAACTAACTTATTGTAGTGATAATTTTACAATATATACAAATACCAAATCCTTATGTTATACAACTGGAACTAATATAATGTTGTATGCCAATAATACCTTAATGAAAATAGATAATAAATTTTAAAACTGGGGAAAAAAAAAGTAATGAGTGTTAGCCTAGGACTTAAAGAGTCTTACCTACTTACAAGACTTTTGTCAACTCATTTAACTTCTTTTTTTTTTTTTTTTTGATGGTACAGCCACTTTATTTGTTTATTTTTGAGAGACAGAGGAGTGTGAGTAGGGGAGAGGGGCAGAGGGAGAGAGAAAGAATCTTAAGCAGGCTCCATGCTCAGGATGGAGCCTGACACAGGGCTGGATCCCATGACCCTGGGATCATGACCTGAGCCAAAATGAAGAGTTGGAGACGCAACTGACTAAGCCACTCAGGTGCCTCAACTATTTAAATTTTTAGAATCTCAGTTTTCATGTTTGTGAAAGAAAAAAAAGTTATGCCTACTTATAGGATTTTTTAAAATAAGGGTCAGTAAGGCACCTAGCTGGCTCAGTCAGTAGAGCATGCAACTCTGGATCTTGGAGTCATGAGTTTGAGCCCCATGTTGGGTGTAGAGATTACTTAAAAAAAATAAGGGTCTAAAGAAATTATCATAAAGTATGTGAAAACAAACTCTAGGGTGGTAGGCTTCTTTTGATTTATTAATTTCATTACACAAAAAATTCCATTAGTGATATAGCCACTTACAGTGTTATATTCATTTCTCGTGTCAGATTCATTCTCTTAGTTTTCTCAATATTGAAGTTCTCTAATTTACTAGAGTGGGGAACCTGATACTTGTTGAACAATTCCTCTAACCAAGTATCATGCTTTATACACCATATGCTTGAGCATTATAAGAGTATTATCCACATTTCACAAGATTTAGTGAGGTTTTGTAACTTGCTCAAAGGAGCAACCTAGTTAAGTGACAGAATTTGTAGTTAAACCCAGATTTCTCTGTCAATTCAAAGACTTCTGATTAAGTCAGTATTGATGTTTCTCTTATTTATTATTTTCTCATGTACTCTCTATATATTTGGAGCAACAGCTTATCCTTTCTCACTAAAGTACGTAATTTTCATCCCTTGAAATAATTCACATACTTCTCTCAAATTTCTAGAAGCACTGTAGCAGTGTGATTTCCTCTTTCCACTGTTGTTAGCTTTCCTAAGGTTCTGAACCTGGAGCATTGGGCATTTTTTCTTATATGTCTCATGTCAAATACAAATCCTTTCTTATAGTAGAAATGATAAAATATCATTGAAAACTAAAATTGTCAGAATACGGGAGTTCAAAAAATAGTATCTAACTGAAAATGGAAAAGTATGATTTCTTACTATTTAATATTTTTATGAGGCATTTTTACAACTCACCTATAAATGTTTGATCTTTTAAAATGTACAGGAAACTGTCATTGCTAAAAACAGTGCATTAGGGAAGGTGTATTGGACAATAACCCCGACTGGATTCATAATTACAGTGTTTTGCATTGCAACTATCTCTTTAAGACCTGACTTTAGATAGTCTGCAGGAAAATCTCACAAGGCTGTATGTAAGGCAAGAAAGTGACAGCTTCAAACTGAGCAAGTAAGGGCAAGGTAATACATTTAGAGGAAAATTATCCAAAATTTATCAGTAGAATTCTGTTTATGGCACAGCCAATCCAGAACTTACTACTTTGAGGATTTAAAAAAATTTAAAGGTACATTTTGAGGAAAAACTTGTGTTTATCGATTCCTTGCAGATCACTTCTTTTGAAGGTAGAACAGTCCTCTTGAAAGCAAAAAAGTAACTTTTTAAACCAGACATCTCTTTGATTTATATGTCTGATGCTGAAACTCTTGTACATGTACTTCTGCAGGTAGACAGAGCGATCCAAGAGGTAAACAGGTATAATTGTTGAATTAGTTTCCTAGGGCTGTTATAACAGAGTGTTACAGACTAGATGGCCTAAAACAACAGACATTTACTGTCTCGGTTCTGGAGGCTAGAAATCTGAAATCAAGGTGTCAGCAGGGCGGCTTCTCAAACTCTGGGTGGCAAGTTTCCTTCCCTCTTCTGACCTGCTGTGGTGGCTGGCAGTCGTTGGCTTTCCCTGACTTGTAACTGCATAGGTCTGGTCTCTGCTTCTGTCTTCATGTAGCATTCTTCCTGTATGTCTTCATATCATCTTCTCCCTGTGTGTATGTATGCATGTAATTTCCCCTATTTATAAGGACAGCAATCTTCTTAGATTAAGGCCCACCCTAATGACTTTATTTTAATTTGGTTAAATCTGCAGAGATCCTATTTCCAAATAAGGTCACACTCTGAGGTACTAAGGGTTAGTACTTACACATATCTTTTTGCGGGGGACATAATTCAGCCCATAACAGGTATCTTTAAAGGAATTGAATTTCAGAACCTCAAATATTATACGTTTACCTTTCCTAAAATTGATGTAAAATCTCTGAATTTTAAAGAGGAGCTCTTTCTTATCTATTCTTTGTTGGATGGATGGCTATTCAACTGCTGTGGTATTTACAAGTGACTCTTAAATACAGAGAACAAACTGAGGGTGGCTGGGGGGGGAGGGGAAAATTGGTGATGGGTGTTGAGGAGGGCACTTGTTGGGATGAGTCACTGGGTGTTGTAAGTAAGCCAATTTGACAACAAACTATATTTTATTTTTTTTTTAAATTTTTTTTTCAACGTTTATTTATTTTTGGGACAGAGAGAGACAGAGCATGAACGGGGGAGGGGCAGAGAGAGAGGGAGACACAGAATCGGAAACCAGGCTCCAGGCTCTGGGCCATCAGCCCAGAGCCCGACGCGGGGCTCGAACTCCCGGACCGCGAGATCGTGACCTGGCTGAAGTCGGACGCTTAACCGACTGCGCCACCCAGGCGCCCCATAAACTATATTTAAAAAAAAGGACAAAAATGCTGTAGTATTTAGATTCCATTGTAAAGTGCTATAACATTTAAATTTTAATGGCAGTGTTTATAATCTGCCGGAAATTATATTTTTTCCAACCATTTAAGTCCATGATGAAAAACTTTAGGTATCAACTTAAAAATGTGTAAGGGAATATACCTAGTTGTAGAAAGCTACTTAAGGGAGTGTGTGAGCAAAATTTTTTGAAGACCCATTGGTCTAAAGCAGGGTTTCTCAACCTTGGGATTATTGATGTTTCAGATTAGGTAATTCTTTGTTGTGAGGAGCATGTTTTATGCATTGTAGGATGTTTAGGAGCATCCTTGGCCTCTACGCCCTAGGTGCCAGTAGCAGCTCCCCAGAGGTGACAACCAAAAGTGTCTTCAGACATTGGCAAATGTCCCCTGGGGAGCAAAATTGCTCTTGGTCATTGAAATAGAGTATAATGATCTCCTTTCAGTCAGTAATGTAGAATATATATTAGCATTTCAGACATTTGCTCATCTCAATTTTTTTATTTTTTTTTTATTTTTATTTTTTATTTATTTTTTTTAACGTTTATTTATTTTTGAGACAGAGAGAGACAGAGCATGAACAGGGGAGGGTCAGAGAGGGAGACACAGAATCTGAAGCAGGCTCCAGGCTCTGAGCTATCAGCACAGAGCCCGACGGGGGGCTTGAACTCTCAGACCTCGAGATCACGACCTGAGCTGAAGTCGGAATCTTAACCAACTAGCCACCCAGGCGCCCCCATCTCAATTTTTTTAAAGCCTATTTATTTTGAGAGAGAGAGAGAGTGTGAAGAGAATGGGGGAGGGGCAGAGAGAGAGGGAGACACAGAATCTGAAGCAGGCTCCAGGCTCTGAGCTGGCAGCACAGAGCCCGACACAGGGCTTGAACCCATGAATCGTGAGATCATGACCTGAGCCAAAGTCAAGGGTTGACACTTAACTGACTGAGCCATCCAGGGGCCTCTGCTAATCTCAATTTTGAGATATAGCTCTAGACATGACCTAATATGACAGATTTTCAAGAGATATCACCTAAGGGTATTGATAATAATTTATTCACTAAAGTCAATACATTTTATCCCAGTATCAAGGCATATATCCAAACAGCTATGTATAAATTGTCTGTTAACTTTTGCCCCATCTCTGTAAATTAGAAGTCCTTGCTTATATCTGAAGTCAAGAAATGGCCGTGTGGAAAGCCTCTATGTTTTGTAAAAGTTCTTTTTTTAAAAAAAAAAAATTATTTATCTTGAGAGAGAGAGAGAGGGAAACAGAGGATCCGAGGCAGGCTCTGCACTGTCAGCCCAAAGCGGGGCTCAAACTCGTGAACCATGAGATCATGATCTGAGCTGAAATTGAGAGTCAGATGCTCAACCAACTGAGCCATCCAGGCACCCCTGTTTTGTAAAAGTTCTTATTGAGGACTTTCTCTGTGTTTCCCTTGGATCATGAACCAAACAAACCAAGTTCCCACGGTTGCTCAGAGGTGAATTGGAATGCTTTCTTTCAATTATATCACAAGAGCTCTATAAAGCTTTTTGTCTTAACTGCCAAGAAGCTCTGACCCAAATTTGTGGCCCAATTACAATGTCTTCTCTTTCTTGTTTCCTAGTAAAGTTGACCCTTGAATGGTGCAAGGGTTAGGGGAGCTGACCCCTGTGCAATAAAAAATCTGTGACTTTTGATTCCTCCAAAACTTAACTACTAATAGCCTACTGTTGACTGGAAGATTTATCAATAACAGTAGATTAACACACACTTTGTATATTATATTATTCTATACTGTATTCTTACATAAAGTAAGCTAGAGAAAAGACTGTTATTAAAAATATTATAAGGAGGGGTACCTGGGTGGCTCAGTCAGTTAAGTATCCGACTTTGGCTGAGGTCATGATCTTGCAGTTCATGAGTTCAAGCCCCACATCAGCTCCATGGTGACAGCTTGGAGCCTGGAGCCTGCTTCAGATTCTATGTCTCCCTTTCTACCTGCCCCTCCTCTGCTTGTGTTCTCTCTCTCTCTTAAGAATAAATAAACATTAAACTACATTTTAATAAAAAAAGAGTATCATAAGGAAAATATATTTTACAGTACTGTATTTATTGAAAACAAAATCCACATATAAGTATACCTGTGCAGTTCAAATCAGTGTTTTTCAAGAGTCAGCTGTATATTATTTCTTCACTCTCAACTCTTCCCTTCATTTTATTACTTTTTTTGCTTGTTTAAATGGTTCTCAGTTATACTGAATCTGTGGCTTTTAGTGTAAGACCTTGTTTTGGAAATTTGAATACATTAAATAAATTAAGTTTATGGGTGACATAGTTTGAACTTTCAATAGCCCAACAAAAGTGTGCAAAGTCATTATACATTTTTTTCTAACGTCATTTTCTCAGTGTACTACTGTGGCCTAAAAAAGGACAATGATTTGTTGGAAATCATAAGATAATTATAATGTAGACAGAAAATGAATACCATTTTCCTCTCATGATAAAACTCTAGGGTCTCTTTTAGACTATTATACAATTCGATTTTCATTTTCTGAAAAAACAAAAACAAAAACAAAAAGTGTAATTATTGATCCTAAACATAGAGATAAGCAATTACTGAAACTAGCCTAAAAACCTTAGTACCTTTTAATCAGGAATGGTGAAGGTGGAAAAGGCACTAACATTTAGCAAATAACTACACTATGCTGTGCTTTGTACTAGGTACTTTATATCATATTTAGTCCCCACAATAGTCCTATGACATAGATGATCTTGGTGCTATTTTTATCTATCAGGAACCCAAGGTTCTGAAAGAGGCAATGCACAGATAGGTCATTCACATCCCAAAGTTCTTGCTCTTTACACAATGAGGCTATAAAGGTTTCAGGACAGTGTCTGCCTAGCACATAGTAAGCTCTGTAAGTATTACTTCCTCTTATTATGTCATCTGGGGTATAAGTAAAGATCAAAAATGTTAAATGCTGAAGTGGTATATTACATCAATTCCTGGAGGGAATAGAGAAACAAATACATTTAAAATAACCCAGGGGGGCACCTACCTGGCTCAGTCCATAGAGCATGCAACTCTTTTATTTTTTAGAGAGAGAGAGACCACATAAGCAGGGGAGAGGGGCAGAGAGAGAGAGACAGAGACAGAGAGAATCTCAAGCAGGCTCCATGCTCAGTGCAGAGCTTGACCCGGGGCTCGATCCCATGACCCTGGGATCATGACAGCTGAAATCAAGAGTCAGACAAGAGTCAAGAGCCTGGGGGCTCAGTCAGTTAAGCATCCAACTTCAGCTCAGGTCATGACCTCATTTTTTGTGGGTTTAAGCCCTGAATCGGGCTCTGTGTTGACAGCTCAGATCCTGGACCCTGCTTCAGATTCTATTGTCTTCCTCTCTCTCTGTCTCTCCCCTGCTTGCACTCTGTCTCTCTCTCTTTCAAAAATTAAAAAAAATAAATAAAGAGTCAGACACTTAGCCAACTGAGCCACCAAGCGCCTCAGAGCATGCAACTCTTGATCTTGGGGTTATGAGTTCAAGCCCCACATTGGGCATAGAGATTACTTAATAAACAAATTAATTTTTAAAAATAGAATAAATAATCTATTTAGAATAAATGAAAATAATCTTAGTTTATGAAAACTGTCTTCTGCAAGAGTTGATATAAACTGGAAATACAAAATCAGATCATATTAAATTTAATGAATTACCCAATGAGTTACTAACAAAAATTTGAGAAGTATTCTTTACCCTACAGATAAAGTAAAGGGCAATAATACTGTGCAATTCTTATCACCTTTGTCAGAGGTGAGAGATTAAAGTAGATGGGTCATGCATCTAACCCGATGTGACAATTCTTACATGTTTGTGTTAAGACCACTGTATCATATTATCCTTTATCTTGTACATGTATATATACATTTAGATATTCCTATCTAAAGTCTCATGTCAGATATTATATTGGGATGTGGTTTGTTATAATTTTATATTTTCTTGTGTTTTTTTTGCTAGTCTTAAGCATAATTACATACCTTTCCTGCAGAGAAAAACACAGTGGTTTCTTGCTTTTTTTTCTGCCTTTTAGTTCCTTGTTTTCCAGCACCCAACATAACTTGTAAGGATTTCGGTGGCAATGAAACACATTTTACTGGGAACGAAGTTGGTTTTCTCAAGCCTATATCTTGCCGAAATGTGTAAGTCCATTACTGAAGCTAAATGTTCAGATTACTTGCCTGTGTTGTATCTTGACTGCATGGTGTAAAGAGATAAAGAGCAATTTGTGGGGAAAATCCAACACTAATATAACTTTTAAGTCTATGTCAGAAAACCTCTATTTTAAGTGTATTTTGTTATATAAATACAATTGACCACCAAGTAAAGCATAGTAGTTCACTATGTGGAATAAATAAAGACTGTGAATAGCCTCATGCCATGTTATTTCGGTCAGTTTATGCCACTAAATGAGTTATGAAAAATTCTGTTTTTAAAATTTGGGGGGTTTCTAGAGTGCATATAAGGGATCGTGTACCTGTAATGGTAAAAGAATGTTAATTATCAATCATTTGCATTTCAAGGGCATTTTGAAATTTTGTTTCATTCTTGGTAATAGGTATGGATGAGGAATGGTAAAACAGCATTCAAAAGTTTGGGACATTAAGACAAATGGCTTTTATTTTGTTAAGAGTGTTCTTTATTTGTTTTTAAAAATTTCTTTAAATGTTTTTATTTTTGAGAGAGAGAGAGAGACAGCACAAGTGGCTGGTGGGGGGTGGGGAGTGCAGAGAAGGAGAGAGACACAGAATCCAAATCAGGCTTCAGGCTCTGAGCTGTCAGCACAGAGCCTGATGTGGGGCTTGACTGCATGAGTCATGAAATCATGACCTGAGCTAAAGTCGGGTGCTTAACCGACTGAGCCACCCAGGCGCCCCAAGAGTGTTCTTTGTTTAAAGGACTTTTAAGTTTGCCTTTTATTTTTGCTTTGGTAAAGCTAACATTGTATTCTTCTATTTCTGTTTTGTACTAAAAACATGGTTTAGTTTCACCCATTTTTATTTAATTGGTGGCACTATATTTTTACCTTTGAACTGTACATTGTTTTATTTGATGGCGCCTATTTGCAGTTGTATCAAGGAATAACCACTGTTATTTCTTTCTTTCCTTTTCTTTCTTTCTTTTCTTTCTTTCTTACTGTTTGGCTATTTCTACCAGTTCTATTAGAATTCCTAGAAATTATAGTAGAGTCTTATTTTTGACCCTACTTCACTGAGTTAATGAGGGGCTTTAGATTCTATCTTGCCGTGTAATCCTAAGTGAATCACTTAAACTTTTTTGGGTTTAAAGATTGCTCATTAGTAAAGTAAAAATTGCTAAAAGGGTTTACTTCACAAGTACTTAGATATGGTTTAGCCAAGTTTTGAATTTATAGATTGATATTTCTACCATAAAAAATCCAAATGACAATTTATTAAGCGTTGGTCCAATATATCATAGATTATAGTATAACAACTAAGAAAATCATCTATTGAGAATTAACCACTCAGGTTGGACATGGAAGTTTGTATTACCTGTTATGGTAACACCACAATGGTCTGTTAATCAATTTCCAAATTAATTCTGAGTTCTTTTCAGTGTCTCTGTGTAGATTAGGCTCAGTGCAACTGAGCTATACTAATCATGCTTACAAAACAGTGATGTCAGTGATAAGAAGAAATGTAATTATCAAGGAAACCAGATACTCGCAAGTATACTGGCCAACTTATTCCCCTCCTATAGTAAAATCTGCAGTTCCAAAATAGAATTCACTTAATGAGCATTGAATCAGAACAAGGGGAGTTAAATTGATGGGTAATTTTAATGATAAGTCACAAAATTAAGATCAACTCATAAGTCATTTTTCTATATCAGGATATTCAGTACATGCCTACCAAAGATCCAGCTCCTGGTCAGCTACTGAATGCTCACTGACAAATTCTTACTCATTGAGTGTTCCTTTTCCAGTTTACATATTTTCCTTCTACTCCTGTTACTCCTGTATATAATATTGATAGTTGATTAAAACTCCTACCTTAATATTGCAGATACAGTCGTTCTATAATGTATTCTCCAGCAACTAAAGTCTAGCAACCATGTCTGATTGATTACCAAGCCACACACCTATTTATACTGGCCAGCTATTTTAGCTGGAGCAGGCTAACTGCTGTAACAGATGTCTTTAGAATTTCAGTGGCTTAACGCAATAAAAGTTATTTCCCATTTACATCATGGTCCAAATGGTGTTGGCTTGGAGGTCTGGATGAGGTAAGGGGAGTGATTGTTGTTCTATGCAGCCATGCCGGAGCCTTGCTCCTTTCATCTTGTGGCTTTGCTTCCTCTAGTCCTCACAGTCCTTTCCATTCAGCCAGCAAGGGGGAAAGAGGAAAAGCAACCCCGTATAGGAGTATTTTATGGGCCAGATCTAGAAATGGCACACATCACTTGTGTCCTCATTACACTGGGCAAAACTCAGTTATGACTGCACTTAAGTTCAAGGTGGGCTAGAATATATAGCTTAGCTATACATCTGTGAGCATAAGAGCAGTGTTTCAGTGAACAATTAGACAATGTCTGCTACACCACCCATTTTCAGATTATTCTTTAGGATGGTTTAATATATAGATCATTGTGTTTCCAATTTCATTCCCCTTTCCAGCCAAGCTTTTTGAAAGGTATGTTCCTACAATACTTCCCTTTTATGAGTTTTTCTGTCTAATGTAAAGACAGTTTTTCTGTCTAAGCTTTTGGCCATGCTGAAATTTGCTGCTATATCAAATAGATCTTTATAATCCATATCTTAATCTTTCTACAGCATTTGGCATTCCCTTCTCTTAAAATATTTTCTTTCCTTGACTTTTGTATAAAGCACTCTTCTATTCCCTTTGATTCCTCTTCTTTTTTCTGTAAATCTTGATATCCCCAAGATTATATCCTTGGTCCTATTCTCTTTGTCATTCATTCCCCTCTTTGGCTTCTCTCACCATCTTTATGTGTATTAAAGTCCCAAACTGAATCTATCATCTTTTCCTTCAGATCATTTCCTCCTTTGTCTTAGTGTATGGCCCATGTTCTACTCCGTTTCTTAAGCTGAAACTTTGGAGTCATTCTTGACTTCTCCTTTTCCCTCATTTCCCACATTTAGCACGGTTGCTTCTGCCTTCTTAGTATTTCCCAATTTTGTTTACATTACTCTTCTAGTGCTACTGCCTAGTAGATTATGGCTTGAGTTTCTTAAAAGCCGACTAATTTATTTCTCTACTTCTGGTCTGGTGCCCCATTCCAATGTAGATAGGACCACTGCCCTCAGCATAAAATCTGACATCCTTATAAGAACAGGATCTTTGGGCCATCTATCATCCCCCATCTTCCCCAAAATGTCCTAATTGTGAGTGAAATGCAAAAAATATAGGATTCTAAGCAGGAAATGGACATAATCAGATTTGATATTAAAGTGATAACTCCAGGGGCACCTGGGTGGCGCAGTCGGTTAAGCGTCCGACTTCAGCCAGGTCACGATCTCGGGGTCCGTGAGTTCGAGCCCCGCGTCAGGCTCTGGGCTGATGGCTCAGAGCCTGGAGCCTGTTTCCGATTCTGTGTCTCCCTCTCTCTCTGCCCCTCCCCCGTTCATGCTCCGTCTCTCTCTGTCCCAAAAATAAATAAACGTTTAAAAAATAAATAAATAAATAAAAATAAAGTGATAACTCCAGCTACTTCTCTGTTTATTTCTTTTTTGCAGCAAATCTCCTTCAAAGAGTTGTCTAATACTCCTGTACTTCAATTTTTTTCGTTCCAGGCTTTCTTAAGCCTGCTTTGTTTGGTCTTTTTCCTCTACCACATCACCAAAATTGTCCTTGCTGAGGTCACATCACCAAAATTGTCCTTGCTTAACTTCTCTTGACTAGATTTGGTGGTAAATTCTCAGCCGTTACTTATGTGACCCATCAGTCACATTTGGCACGATTATGACTCTGTTCTCCTTAATACACAGTACTGTCTTCGCTTGACTTCCAAGATATTACACTCTTCTAGTTTAACTTCTTCCTCAATGTTAGCTCTTTCTCAGTCTCCTTTCCAGCTTTTTCTCTTCTTGGTCTCTTTTTTTTTTTTTTTCTTTTTCTTTTTTTTTTCAACGTTTATTTTTGGGGACAGAGAGAGACAGAGCATGAACGGGGGAGGGGCAGAGAGAGAGGGAGACACAGAATCGGAAACAGGCTCCAGGCTCTGAGCCATCAGCCTAGAGCCTGACGCGGGGCTCGAACCCACGGACCGTGAGATCGTGACCTGGCTGAAGTCGGACGCTTAACCGACTGCGCCACCCAGGCGCCCCTCTTCTTGGTCTCTTAATATTGGAGTATATCAGGGCCCATTCTGTGAATCTTTTTTTTTTTTTTTCTATCTTTTCTTACATGGCAATATCCTGGTTTTAAATACTTGGTATATACTTGTAACTCCCTAATTTATATCTCCAGCTCAGACTTCTTTTTTCTAACTCTAGACTTGTAAATCTGACTGTCTTTTGGACAACTCAACTTGGATGTCTGAGAAACATCTCAAACTCACATGCCCAACAATGAAATCCTGAACATCCTTCCAAGGTGTAGTCTACCCTCAGCCTTACTCAACTCAGTTAATGCTTGTTTTATCCCTCTAGTTACTTAGGACAAAATCTTTAGCTTTATTCTTACTCCTTTCTTCTTTCATAACCCAAATTGAATACATCAGGAAATCCGGATATTGTACTTCAGAATATATCCAAAATCTGATCACTTCTCAGTGTTTCTTTTGCTATTACTCCAGGTCAAGCCACTATTAATTTTGATCTGGATTACAGCAAGAGCCTTCAGAGCCCTTTGTCTCTGTGGTAGTTGGAATTTGTTCAGCAAATTCATCCCTCTCAATCACTATTAACTGGGCAATGTATACTTTCCACTCTATTGATTTGGGGCTTGACCCTGTGATTGTATTTGGCCTGTGTAATGCTAGCCAGTATGAAACAAGCAGAGGCTTAAATGTGCTTGTGAGTTTTCGCTTTCCTCTTGAACCTTGGTGACATGCTCTGAAGAGACCTTGCCCCAGGTAAATGCTATACCTTCAGCCTGGGCCCTAGAAAAACTTAAGAGGAACTAATTTGAACTGATTTGAACTAGCCTGGATTTAAACTGAGCCAAACTTTAGCCTGAAGCAACATCTCCTGGCTGAACCCACTCTACATCAGCTGAACCACAGCCAGCTGCAGTCTACAAGTATGAGAACAATTCCTTGTTGTAAGCCACAGAGATTTAGGGTGGTTTGTTATACAATGTTATTGTGACAGTAACTCACAAGTACTCCCCTACAGTCAGTTTTCAGCACAGCAGCTAGAGTAATTATTGTAAAATCAAAATCAGATCATACCACATGTTTACTTAACATGCTATAGTAGCTTCCCATATCTTTCAAAGTAAAAACCAAAGTCTTTACAATGGTATTCAGGGCCATACATGATTTGCCGTTTTTGCCCCTTGTTATCCCTCTGACCTCAGCTCCTACTCTTCTGTTCTCTAATTCTACTCCTACTATACTGGCATCCTTTATAGTCTTCAAACATGTCGGGTATGCTGTCCTTGCCACAGTGGTTACTTTTGCCTGGGGCTCTCTTCCCTTCCAGGTGTGGTGTGGCTCACTAACTCACTGACTTCCCTCAGGTCTTTGTGCATATGCCCCCTTCTCAATGACGCCTACTCTTATTACCCTGTTTATATCTTATATCACCCTTGTCTGTATCCCTGGCATTCTGAATTCCCTAAATGCCCTGCTCTACTTCTTTTTTCCATAGCATTTGTGACTTTCTAACATAATATATGGTTTACTTTTTTTTTTTTTTAATTTTTTTTTTTCAACGTTTATTTATTTTTGGGACAGAGAGAGACAGAGCATGAACGGGGGAGGGGCAGAGAGAGAGGGAGACACAGAATCGGAAACAGGCTCCAGGCTCTGAGCCATCAGCCCAGAGCCTGACGCGGGGCTCGAACTCACCGACCGCGAGATCGTGACCTGGCTGAAGTCGGACGCTTAACCGACTGCGCCACCCAGGCACCCCTATGGTTTACTTTTAAAATACATTTATTTTTACTGCTTGCTGCCTGTAGATTGAAAGCTCTTTAGGGGCAAGGATCTTTGTTTCTTTTGTTTATTTTTTTTTTGACGTTTTATTTATTTTTGAGACAGGGAGAGACAGAGCATGAACAGGGGAGAGTCAGACAGAGAGAGACACAGAATCTGAAACAGGCTCCAGGCTCTGAGCTGTCAGCACAGAGCCCGAAGCGGGGCTCGAACTCACGGACCGAGAGATCATGACCTGAGCCGAAGTCGGCCGCTTAACCAACTGAGCCACCCAGGCGCCCCTCTTTTGTTTATTAATATATCCCAATAGCCCAGCATAATGCCTGGCATGCAGTAACCACCCAAAAGGCATTAAGTAAATGAATGAATGGATGAACAAATTAACAAATAAGTATTAATTAATAGTTTTACTTCCTGAAATGTCTACATGTTGAGAATGCATGTATATAACACTCAGGTTCTAATTTTGTACAGAAATGGCTATTCATACAAAGTGGCAGTTGCACTGTCTCTTTTTCTTGGATGGTTGGGAGCCGATCGGTTTTACCTTGGATACCCTGCCTTGGGTGAGTATGTTTCATCAAAAAAAAAAAAAAAAAAAAAAAAATCCTTGTGAAACCTGTACGGTAGGTAAATGTACATATTCTTATAGATTAAATCTCTGCATACTATTAATAGTTACAAGTTCCAACTAACTGGAGTTGAATAGTTAATGTTCTTCTGTGAATATAGAGCTAGCTCTGCAATTCAGCTTGGGTAAGAAATATTGACCTCTCCTGTATTTTCATCTTTTTGAAAACACACAGAATAGTATAGGTACTTCCTGTCATTGCTAGTACTGGGCAACATGGTAGACATTTAATAAATCTTTTATGAATAAATGCATATCCCTTCTATCCCTCTAAAAATATTTGCCTTCTACCTGAACCTCTGTCAGTGTTCCCTTGAGAATAGAAACTACTTCTTTTCAGGAGACGTTGGGATTGCAACTCCAGCTACCGGCATGAGCTGGTGTAGAACCTGACTTTTAGTACCCTTAGCATCCCCCTTATATGTTCCTTATAGCCATAATCTTCGCATTTACCCTAGTTACTAATGCTTATGCAAACTGTATACATTTGATGATAGCTTTTGTTTGAACAATACTTTCATATACCTACCCTTATTTAAACCTTACAGCTCTCAGACTTTATCAACCTCTTTAAATCTTCTTTACCAGGTAGGGAAATTGTCACCAGAGAGGTTAAGGGATTTACTCACTCTAGAGGCCTTGCTTTATTCTGTGACACATTTGTTGTTATCGTCCTTGTTTTATGGATAGGGAAATTGTCATGAGATTAAGAGATTTACCCAAGGACGCTCAGCTAGTGACCTGAATTTGAACCTAAATTTTCTGGCCCAAGAGATCATACTTTATTTACTGTAGTACTCTGATTCTTTATTAGCCCTGTACTGAGAAAAATTTAAAGTTTCTGAATGCTCTACTTTCCAGCTAGCAAGGCTAATCTTATTCTTTCCATGTTGCTACCCACCAGAGATCAAAGAGGAATCTTTACTGTGGTGTTAGTGGGAAGTATGTTTCTGATAGCCTTACTTGGAACTGGACAAATTTGTCCAGTTAATAGACATGTATTCAACATTCACTACCTGTTAAGTAAGTGCGTGCTCTGGAAATAATGATGAAGATCACAGTTCTCATTGGCTAAGACCATATAAAATCATATAATCTTCATAGAAGGCCTCAGAGTTGTTAAAATAACAACGCTTTAGCCTAACTTTCTTTTTAGATGATGGATGGACAGATGGATGGACAAAAGGAAGGATGGATAGTTGGACAGAGAAACTAGATTCATAGTGAGAAAGTAAAATGATATGGTGATGGTAAGAATACACCTGAAGCCTTCTGCCTTTATCCTTGTATTTTCTTTGCTTTTTTTTTTTTAAGTTTATTTATTTTGAGAGAGAGAGAGGACGAGCTAGAGAGGGGCAGAGAGAGAAGGGGACAGAGGATCTGAAGCAGGCAGTATGCTGACAGCAGAGAGCCTCATGCAGGGCTCGAACTCATGAACTGGGAGGTCATGACCTGAGCCAAAGTTAGGTGCTTAGCTGACTGAGACACCCGGGTGCCCCCTCTTTGTATTTCCTTCTATGTTTTCTTTAAAAAAAAAAAAAAGTTTTAAATTTTTATTTATTTATTTTTGAGAGAGAGAGAGTACATGTGCAAGCATGAGCAGTGGAGAGGGAGAGAGAGAATCCCAAGCAGACTCCATGTTGTCAACACAGAGCCCAATGTGGGGCAACACAGGGCTCGATCTCACCAACTGTGAGATCATGACCTGAGCTGAAACCAAGAGTTGGACGCTTAACCAACTGAGCCACCCATGTGCCTGTCTTCTATGTTGTCTTTAAGAAGATGAAATTGTATAGGACTACCTGGGTGGTTCAGTCAATTAAGCATCTCTTGGTTTCGGCATGATCTCATGGTGAGTTCAAGCCCTGCATTGGACTCTGTGCTGACAGCACAGAGCATGCTTGGGATTCTCTCTTTCCCTCTCTCTCTGGTCCTCCCCCACTCGCTCTCTCTCTCAAAATAAATAAACTTTCAAAAAAAACTTTTTAAAAAAGAATTATATATATATATTTTGTAAAGATTTCTAACTTTCAGAAAGTTTTTAAAAAGTTAGGAGGGCAGGGGCACCTGGGTGGCACAGTCGGTTAAGCATCCGACTTCAGCCAGGTCACGATCTCGCGGTCCGGGAGTTCGAGCCCCGCATCACGCTCTGGGCTGATGGCTCAGAGCCTGGAGCCTGTTTCCGATTCTGTGTCTCCCTCTCTCTCTGCCCCTCCCCCGTTCATGCTCTGTCTCTCTCTGTCCCAAAAATAAATAAACGTTGAAAAAAAAAAATTAAAAAAAAAAAAGTTAGGAGGGAAGGAGAAACGCTGTTCTTTACAACAGTTTATTCTGTGATGATTTCAAAGTCTATTTTAAATTTTAAATATTTGGCCTAACGAGTGACTTTTTGGTTTTTTGTGATGTGTGGTGGATGAGCTGTCATGTCATATGTGTAAGTTAATGTTTTTTTTCTTACTGCAGCACATAATAATATGTTGGTATGTATATTGTGAATTTTTCTTCCTGCAAAGTAAAATTCTAGGTAAAGCTCCGTATAAAGCTCTGTATAGTGAATATTAGTTTCCTGCCAGGAGCTGCCTTTCTCTGGCCACTTCTCTTCCAATCTATTATTAGGTCAGTCAAAGAGAACCTTTCCATTGGAGGCTGAGATTCCATAAACTTGCAGGTGTAATTTTTTTTTTAATTTATTTGTTTTTGAGAGAGAGAGAGAAAGTGAGAGAGAGTGAGCAGAGGAGGGGCAGAGAGAGAGGGAGAGAGAATTCTATCACAACAATTTTTGTGTGTTCATTAGTTCAACAAATATTTTGACTGTTGGCTTAAGATAGAACTTTCTCAAGATTGTTGTCTGTCACTTCTTATTCGTCTGCTTTTCAGCTTCTGAGTTTTTGTTGTTATTGTCTTATCTTTTATTTTCTTTATTCTATTGGGTTTTTGGACTTTAAAAATTCCTTGCCATCTTTTAGTGGGATCTTGGAGAGGAGCTAAGTGGGCATGTCAAATTCATGATCTTTAACTGAAAATCCTCTTATCTCTGTAAGCATTCAAACATTTTTATTGTATCTTACTTGCATTTAAGCTGTCTTAATGTTAAGGATTTTGATATGTTTTATCAACTAATCTAATCTAATATGTAAAGTAATAATGTTTTTGAATTTTAAAATATTAAATTTTTTAAATTTTAATTTTTACTAAGAATCCAGGGCTAAAGATTTTTGGTATTTTTGAATAAAATGATTACCATTAAAAAAATTCTTAACTGTATAGTATGTTGACTGACATGAAAATACTTATAGATAAAGTCTAAAATTATATTTTTCTTATAATCTTATTTAATCTTCATGGTTATAAAAAGCATTGGTAGCTTTTTAAAATACTTCCTCAATACCATTTATGATCATTGAAATTTTATTTTATTTTATTTTATTTTATTTTATTTTATTTTATTTTATTTTTTTAATTTAATGTTTATTTATTTTTGAGAGACCGAGAGAGACAGAGTGTGAGTGGGGGAGGGGCAGAGAGCGAGAGAGAAAGACACAGAATCTGAAAAGGCTCCAGGCTCTGAGTTGTCAGCACAGAGCCCGACGCGGGGCTCGAACTCACAAGCTATGAGATTATGACCTGAGCTGAAGTTGGATGCTCAACCGACTGAGCCACCCAGGTGCCCCAATCATTGGAATTTTATAAGACAGAATAAATAATGTAAATCATGCAATATGAAATCTGCTTTTACTAAGTAATTTAGTGTTAAATGTGATACTTCATTATATAAATTTTACTTCAGGAATAGACAAGGGAAATTTGTTGTGGGGTGAGCTTGAGTAAAATTTCATAAGATCTAAAAATTCATTTAAGGAAAATTTTCAGATATTTCAAATTCCTTTTTAGCTCATGACTAACTTTATGTATAGCTTTATTATCTTTAATTGATTTATTCCTCAGTATACCAGTGCTACATTAGCTGGAAACTTTTTTTTTATAATGAAACCTTAGTTTTTATTTTTATTTATTTATTTATTTTATTTATTTTTATTTTAGAAAGAGAGAGAGCAGGAGCAGAGAGAGGCAGAGGAAGAGAGAGAGAGAAAATCTTAAGCAGGCTCCACACTCAACTCAGAGCTCAATGCTGGGCCAGGCTTGATCCCACAATCCTGGGATCATAACCTGAGCCAAAATCAAAAGTCAGATGCTCAACCGACTGAGCCACGCAGGCACCCTGAAATCTTATTTTTCTAATAGCGTTCTGTCTTTGTATTCTTAATTGTTTTTAATGTTTATTTATTTTGAGAGAGAGAGGGTGTGAGCAGGGGAGGGACAGAGAGAGGGAGACAGAATTCAAAGCAGGCTCCAGGCTCCAGGCTATCAGCACAGAGCCTGATGCAGGGCTCGAACGCACGGACCGCGAAAACATGACCTGTGCCAAAGTCAGATGCCTAACCGACTGAGCCACCCAGGTGCCCCATCTGTCTTTGTATTCTTAACTGTAACATCTGTCATTTTTTTATAGGGAATAACTAGCATATTTTGTTTTGCCCATCTGTAGCATTAAACTGTTATGGATTCTCAAAGATAATAGCTCTTTTGAAGCAGTTAACAGGAGAGATACTCTTTTCACAGTGGTATTCCTTTTAAAATGTAAATGTTTTCTTATTATGAGAATAACAAAGTGTCTTTAAGCCCAAATCTTAAAAATCTTTGCTTAATTATTCCTTTTTTTTTTTTTTTAATTTGAAGTTACCAGTCTGGACTAGTATATAATATCCACAGATCATAGGACAAATAAAGGGATTTGTAGGTTAGATTGTTCTAAGATTTGAAAACTCTCTTTTATAGGTACAGACACAAAAAGAATAATGATAGCTAATTACCAAATCATTATAGAACACCTGTGGTTTGGCAAATAGCAACTTCAATACGAAATAATCTGCATTCTGTAAAACAGTTATGCAGAGAGCAGTGTTTGCAAGACTCAAACCGTAGTAAAAGAAAAAATACCAAAAATGTTCTTAAATACTCAAAATTAATTTCTGTTCTTTTTATTTTATACCCAAATCCTTTTATTGCATTCATGTTTTTAAAATATAATATTTGGGTTACTAAAGTATAAATAAAATACACTCAACATGAGTTTTATGAATATAATCTGTCAGCATAATCTTTTTGAAAGAATATAATGGTAATGGTTCAGGATAAAAATGGATCCTTTTTGATTAGAAACACTTTTATTTGGAATTTTAAAATAGTTTTTAAAATCTAAAATTGATACTCCTTTTCACAATAAGAAATTAGTAAATAAGGTCTGCACAAAGAGACCTAACACTTTTTTTATTTGGGGGAGAAAAGGCAATCAAGTTTTGGTAGTTCACAGATACCTCACTTTTTAAAAAACTGGTATTATGCTCAAAATAATGAAATCTACAAGAGTAACGGTTTGTATTGATTTTGATAACTGCTGTGTAGAATATATGCTACTTTGTGTTCTGATCAGCGTTTGGTTGCAACTAAGATAATTTACTATTGATATAGTTTGTTCCTTCAGTAATCACATTGACTAGGCATGGGAATGACACAGCACTGATTTCCAGTTGCTCACGAAAGGATAGGAGAAGACAGATAAACAAGAATATATAATAAGTCATACCATGGGCTATGTGCTATGCTGAAAGTTCAGGGCAGGGCTGGGAGCATCTAGGAATAGTATTAAATTCATCCTGGCGGCATTAGAGAAGACTTTCTAGAGGTTTCAACCAACTCTTAGAGCTAGATGATTGGGAATAGAAGGTGTGCAGAGGAGGACTCAAGGCAGAGAGTAGTGCAGCACATATAAATGCAGAGATGAATGAGAAAACTATGAGTGCACAGCACATTGGAAGAGAACTTTGGGTAGTTTGGTAGTAACATAGGCAGAAGGAATTTACAAGATATGAGACTAGGTTAGATGATCCTATTATAAAGAACGTAGGGGCACCTGGGTAGCTCAGTTGGTTGTGTCCGACTTCGGCTCAGGTCATAATCTCACTGTCCGTGAGTTTGAACCCCACGTCGGGCTCTGTGCTGACAGCTCAGAGCCTGGAGCCTGTTTCAGATTCTGTGTCTCCCTCTGTCTCTGCCCCTCCCCCACTCATGCGCGCGTGCTCTCTTTCTCTGTCGAAAATAAATAAACGTTTTAAAAAATGTAGATTTATGCTGTATACATTTCTCAATTGATAATAATCGTAGTGGTAACAGAAGTAATGACTGGGCTAACATTTCAGATGTTTGCCATGTGTCATGTATTAATCTGAGTCTTTACTTTTTCTCATTATCTCTTTTAACCTTCAGTGTCCTTTCTATCTTATTTTCATAAAATATTTTTATATTTGGAAAACTAAAGTTTAAAGTAGCAGTATTAGCAATTTCCTTTAGTAAACTTAACCCTTGTGTTAAATTTACAGAAATAGATGAACCATAGTTAATATTATAGGTTTGGATTTGAAGTGAAACAAGATGTAAATCACTGTAATGATTTTAAACTTTCTTTTTATTTTTAATTTTTTTAATGTTTTTTTCTGAAAGAGAGAGAGAGAGAGAGACAGAGCACGAGTGGGGGAGGGGCAGAGAGAGGGAGACACAGAATCTGAAGCAGGCTCCAGGTTCTGAGCTGTCAGCACAGAGCCCGACACAGGGCTCAAACCCACAAACCGCGAGATAATGACCTGAGCTAAAGTTGGATGCTTAACTGACTGAGCCACCCAGGTGCCCTTGTGATGATTTTAAACTTTCAAAAAAAATTTTTTTAATAGTTAACTTAGTTCCTTAATTTTTAAAGCAGCTTTATTGAGGTATACATGACATACATTAAAATGCACATACCTTGGTTGGCTCAGTCAGTTAAGCGTCTGGTTAAGCATCCAACTCTTGGTTTCGCTCAGGTCGCGATTTCACAGTAGGTAAGAATGAGCCCCATGTTAGGCTCTGCACTGACAGCATGGAGCCTGCTTGGAATTCTCTCTCTCTCTCTCTCTCTCTCTCTCTCTCTCTCTCTCTTTGTCTCTCTGTCTCTCTTGCTCTCTGCCCCTCTTCCCACTCTCTCTCTCTCAAATAAATAAACATTAAAAATGCACATATCTTAAATGTACAGTTTGATAAGTTAGACATATGTGTACACCTTTGAAACAATCCCCCATAATCAAGATAATGACCATATATGTCACTACCCAGAGCGTCCTCATGCCCATTTGTAATCTCTGGCCCCTCTTGTCCTGCTCTTTACAAAGCAAACATTCATCTGCTTTCTGTTGCTGTAGGTTAGTTTGCAGATATTTTAAATACTTAAGTATCATATTGGATCTGTTCTATAGTTTCTTTATTTTTTTTTGCATATATCCTTTTATTTTTTTAATTAAAAAATTTTTTTTTAATTTACATCCAAATTAGTTAGCATAGAGTGCAACAATGATTTCAGGAGTAGATTCCTTAGTGCCCTTCACCCATTTAGCCCATCCCCCCCTCAAACACCCCCTCCAGTAACCCTCTGTTTGTTCTCCATATTTATGAGTCTCTTCTGTTTTGTTCCCCTCCCTGTTTTTATATTATTTTCGTTCCCCTTCCCTTATGTTCATCTGTTTTGTCTCTTAAAGTCCTCATATGTGTGAAGTCATATGATTTTTGTCTTTCTCTGACTAATTTCACTTAGCATAATACCCTCCATTTCCATCCACGTAGTTGCAAATGGTAAGATTTCATTCTTTTTGATTGCTGTGTAATACTCCATTGTATATATATACCACATCTTCTTTATCCATTCATCCATCGATGGACATTTGGGCTCTTTGCATACTTTGGCTTGCACACACAATGTCGTGTGGCTTACACACACACATTTCCATATATAATGTTGATAGTGCTGCTATAAACATTGGGGTGCATGTGTCTCTTCAAAACAGCACACCTGTATCCCTTGGATAAATGCCTAGTAGTGCAATTGCTGGGTCGTAGGGTAGTTCTATTTTTAGTTTTTTGGGAACCTCCATACTGTTTTCCAGAGTGGCTGCACCAGCTTGCATTGCCATGTTCTATAGTTTCTTTAAATGTGTTACTTTAGAAGTAGGTGACACTCACCAAACTTTCAAACACACGTATCATTCCCTTATCTAATACTTTATCTGAACAGGAACCTCTCATGTTCATTCTTCTGAAGAACCCTTAAGTAGGGATTCAGCAGCAGAATATCAAGATTTTCATGAACTCATTATCGTTCTCTCTTTTGAGTGTTGTCCCATCACTTTGCCAATAAATATATTTTACATCATTGTTTTAAACAGCTGCATAATACTCTCTCCTATTACTAGGTGTACCTTGATTTTCTGAGGCAGTTCCTCCCTGTTAAACATTTAGATTGTTTCTAGTTTTTTGATAGTCATAAAAGAAATATTTATCAGACTTTTACTGTCTGTCAGGTACTGTTCAAGGAATCGATAAGGACTCTGCCTTTAGGAATTTACATGGCAGTGGAAGAAAGAGAATGAATGAAAACCAACAAATGAGGCCGTTACAGATTTTTAATTGGCACCAAGAAGGCAATAAATAAGGGAGATGTGGCAGGAAGCAGCATGCAGCTTTAGACAGGCAGGTTAGGAAGACTGCTCTGAAGAAGTCGCCTGAGAAATGACAAGAGCTACAGAATATTGTTGGAAGAAGTCATGACAAGAGTAAAGGATCTGACATGGTTATGTTTTCTTCATAGAGTAGCAATTAATTAAAGAGAAACTTTTCTCGGACCGTTCTTGACATTAATCTTTTTATAAGAAAATTAAAAGAAAGGAACCTCTATGGTACTTCCAAATTTACACTAAAATGCTACATGAAGAGGGACGCATTTCAGAAATATAATGAATAAGTGAATGGATAAAATATAGCAAGTCAGTAGATCAAGTTCCCTGGGCAACTATAATAAAACATAACTAATGAACAAAATAATTTAAGGAGTTGTTATATAAGATAATGGCTAAAAAGAGGTCTTTAGGAAACAGGAAAGCTGAGACCATTTATCCATTCATGTAACAAATATTGAACATCCTCCCTGTGATATGATGTAATGCTGTAGGTACTAAGGACACAAGAGTAAATAAAACAGATAAAAGACCATCCTTTGATGGGACTTCCATGAGACAAAGACGGAACATAACAACTGTTTTGAAGAAAACTAAAAGCATAATTTTATATAATCTGTATATTTTAGTAGTTTTAAAATTATTTCCAACATGTGTTATCTTAGTACTTAAACATTATTCTGCTGTATGTCCAGTTGTCTAATACTAAAAAGAGAGAAATAATCATGTAATGTACCTACATATTTCAGTCTTATTTGTGTATTTCCAAATTGTGTGCAGGAGGTGATCTCATCCACTCTTGTGATTTTAGCTGGCATCTATTTGTAGTTGATACTTAGAACTACCCTTTCACGAAAAGTCTTGTTTCCTACCATTTTTATATCTCAAATGCAATGTCTGGAAAGCAATTTAAGTTTAAATATAGAAGAGAGATTACTCATCCCACCCCCACCCCCAATCTGCCTCCTCTATTTCATCATCATGTTTTGTGTAATATCGTTGTATATGTCCTAGATTCTATGCTCTGTTATTATCTGTTTTAGTACCTTAGTTCTAAGGTTGGGACTGAAGGCAGAAGTGTATATAGTACACAGAGTTATTGATTTTGAGTATAGAATTAATAATCATGAGATGCTTAGAAAAAAAGTATAGGATAATTATGAGATAATTAAGTATAGGATAAAGATAATTGGGTTGCTAATAAAATTTTGCAATTTAACTATAAGATTAATGTTTTTTCCTGGTTATTTTTTCTGTGCCTTGATAATCTTTATTTATTTGAACTTTCTATTGTAAGTGTGTATTAAAACTTGGATCACATATGTATTAAGTCTAAATAAATAAATAAGGGTTTTAGGACTAAAAGATGTTCTATAATTCTGGTGTACTGAGATTTAAAGATTTATTTCTTTAGACCTTTTCTCTTAAGAAATTTTGTGAGATTACACTGAGGTGTTTTTTTTTTTTTTTTTGAGCTTATTTATTTATTTTGAGAGGAAGGAAGAGAGAAAAAGTACCAGTGAGGTAGGGGCAGAGAGAGAGGGAGAGAAAGAGAATCCCAATTAGGTCCTGCACTGTCAGTGCAGAGCCTGATGCAGGGCTCGAACTCACAAACCATGAGACCATGACCTGAGCCAAAGTCGCTTAACCAACTGAGCCACCCAGGCAGGCATCCATACACTGAGTTCTTATTTCACTTTATAATATTTATTTAGGTGAACTAATCATTTTTTGTGTCTTTTTTATATAGAGAGTCCTTTAAACCTTTCTCATATTTTCAGGTGAAGATTTGATTTTTTAAAGTGTTAATTTTATATTCTTGATATAAAGAGTTTGTGGTACAGTATACCTAATGGTTTGTTGGACAACAAAAATTAATAGTTATAAGACTTTCCGAGTTTTAAATGAATTTATCTTCTTTTCTAGGTTTGTTAAAGTTTTGCACTGTCGGATTTTGTGGAATTGGGAGCCTAATTGATTTCATTCTTATTTCAATGCAGGTAAGTTAGTTTCAATCTAGAAGATGAACTACTTTTTTCTTTTTTTTTTTTTTTATATCTTATGTGTGATGTTTTGAGCACAATCCACTTTATTTATTTATATTTTTTACATTTATTTTTATTTTTGAGACAGAGAGAGACAGAGCATGAACGGGGGAGGGTCAGAGAGAGAGGGAGACACAGAATCTGAAACAGGCTCCAGGCTCTGAGCTGTCAGCACAGAGCCCGATATGGGGCTCGAACTCACAAGCTGTGAGATTATGACCTGAGCTGAAGTTGGACGCTCAACTGACTGAGCCACCCAGGCGCCCCGAAGATGAACTACTTTTACATTCAAACTGTGATCTGTGATCTTTTCCTGGTATATTTTAGATATATTAGAAAGCACACTTTATCTCTTAACTCAGGCAAAAACACCCTGTGGGGCAAAGTATCCCATGATGAGAACTGAAACTTCCCCCTCGAGCGATAAGAACTGCCCTGAACCAGCAAGACCCCACAGGATTGATCCCCAGACAGTGATCAACCTGACCTTTGCTGCCCCACCTTCATGTAACCACCCACCTTTGACCCACATTTTTGTGATAGAAATCTACAAATATGTCCAGCATTTTGAGAACCTAGTCCATCGTCTTACCAATGTTAGCCCCACTGAAATAAATTCCTTTCTTGTTTCAAAAAAAACAAAAAACAAAAACTAAGAATAAATATATTAGAAAGCAGTTAGGAATACTTTTTCAGTTTTTCTTTAGATGCTAGATCTCAGGGATCATAGCTATGTTTCCAAGTAGCATTTCCCAACCTGTGTTCTACCAGTTCGTAGTTCTAAAAGACGTAAGAACTTCATAAAGAAAGGATTCAGTGCTCAAATATGATTTGTAAATGTGAATTCAACTGAGATTTCTTTACCGGATAACTTCTAAGAGTCTTTATAATTTGTATTATGAATCTCTAATAGGGATTAAGATTATTTCTTGAATTTATTATTTATTTTCCTGGATGGTCACAGCCACATTGTCAATTATTATAATAGAATATTGATGGGGATCTGATATTTGCATATGAACATATATAGGCAGAAACAATGTTTGTGGTTTGTTTGTTTTTTTTAATGGACAGGCACTATATATTAGTATTCTCTTGGTTGTAAATTACAGAAATTGAAATCCAGCTAGCTTAAGCCAGAAAGAAAAAAGCAATGTCCAGGAGGTCTGTAGAAAATCTAGGAATGAAGAAAAAAAAAAAAAAAGAAAGAAAGAAAAGAAAGAAAAGAAAGAAAGAAAGAAAGAAAGAAAGAAAGAAAGAAAGAAAGAAAGAAAGAAAGAAAGAAAATCGAAAATCTAGGAATGGGTTGGTCTTGGGCAAGACTAAATCCATAGGATCAAATGATGTATTTGGGGACTCCCCTGACACTCATCTCTGCTTCTCTGTGTTAACCTCATTTTCTCCTGCTGCACTGGTGTGGAGGCAGGCAAGTTTGTGAAATACTATCCTGTAGCATTTAAAAGGGCTACCAGATGTTTTACATTAAATTACCCTGAACTGGTGGTGGTTAACTCATGAGGATTCTTAAATTAGAGAAGGAGATAAATTTATCACAACAAATGTCACAAAACAGCATTTCAGTACGCATTTATGGAGCACCTAATGTCTTCAGCAAGTGTGTCATTATGTATGTAGAGCATCATCAGTTTTGGTCTTCTTTCTCATACAATATTTCCACTCCTCAATTCTGTCTGCTTCATGTTAATCCTTATGTTTTAAAAGAAAGTCAAAATCCAGGAGATTTTGGTAGCATACTGTGAGGAGGGTACCATACTGTGAGGAGGAGGCAGCATATGGACCAATAAGATACCAGAATTAAACAAGGAAAATATTTGGTTTCAAAGTTGGAATTTTCCTGTCTTTATTCATAAACATATGCCTAACCAAATATCCTGCCTTCTCTGACTGTGGGACAGGCAAGCAGGCATGAAGAGGCTAAGGTACTTGTGCACATATGCTTGGAAATGGATTTCTCACTTCAAGTGAGGATCCAAGGAACTTAATGTATTATTGGGATTCTTTAAGATATCCATAATTCAATGTCTTGAAACCCATTAGGTAATATTTTCACACTAGGTTCTTTCTTTGGTGACGTCATAGCTTTATTTATATCAGATTATGGAGTTTTTTGATTCAGCTACTGCTTTCTGGTACATGAATGCCTGAACTTTTGAGAACAAATAGTTTGTTTCTTAAAGATCTTGAATTAAAACTATCACATTAAGAAATATTGAGGCAGAATTAGAGTGTTTGAATTTCTGCAGTAAATTTCTCTAAGTAAGGGATGTTAATAGGTATTGCCACTTTAGTTTTAGACCGCTTTCAGATTGGAGAAAATATAAGTTTTCAAATGTAGCCAAAATAGGAGATATAGCCTTATTCTACATGACATTTAATATACTTAACATGTGATGTTGACTGCTTTAGTTTTTAAGGATTATTTTTTCAGCAAATCAAATGTTTTTAGTATAAATATTATAAACTATTGTTAATGTTTTTGTCCCAAATATATTTTTTCCAATTTCTCATAGACCTTTTACATTTGTCCATCATCTTTTTGTTTATTCTCTTTTCTCATTCTCTCCATTCTGGGGTTTTTCTTTTTTTTTCTTTTTGCCATTAAATATTGTTCCCCAGTGAATAGCAATGTTTTTCTATTGGGCTGTGATCCCAGAAACATATTGTGCATGAACTCAAGACCTATAAAAACATACTTGCTTCACAGTGTTTATAACAAAAATCTAGGAAAATCCTCTTTAAAAATATAGGTCTAGTTATTTCAACTTTGAACCAAAATAATATAAAGTATAATGTATATATTGCTAAAGTAAGCTTTACATGTCACTGTATTTACTGAAAATATTTTAATGAGTTTATGTAATAAACTTTTGAAGTTTCTTCTTTTTCTGTTCTTAAAAAGTATGGAAATGGCAGTGTGAATTAATAGTATGAAACAATACATAGAATTAATTCAGCTTTTTTGTGCATTCAACAAAAATCTAAATCAGTGATATGTGTGTAGCATACAGTCTTTCAGTTATAAGTAGCTGTTGTATATAATTACAATATATATATATAGTTATTTATAAGGCAGTTCTGAGGATTTTAAAATAAACATTCTTTTGTGCTTATACATTTTTATATGTATGTCATGATGGATAGATTAGGCATTTAATTTTTTTATCAGAATAAGTATGAGAATATTTTGATTTCATTTAAACTTCCTTCCTTACTTACACAATTTGGACATTTTTAACAATACCAAAACCACTGATGTGGACTGTGCCAAACAAAAAGAAAAGAATGTTTCCTCTCTTAAGTGGAGACAAGATGGCCACAAATCAGAAAGATGGGGATGGGTAGAGGGAAAATGGAAATATGAGTTGGAATGTAGAAAGTTGTTGCAAGAAAGTACATCAGTGGTGCTTTGTGACAATTTAAAAAATTCTATGCATCATGGAAGAAATTACTTTCACTTTTATTCCTATTAGCATTACAGAGTATATCTCCTTAAGGGACTAATAAACTATGTAAATAGTAGAAATTCACAAAAGCAGCATAATTTCAAGACATTAATTAATTTTAAAAATGTTGGGGCGCCTGGGTGGCGCAGTCGGTTAAGCCTCCGACTTCAGCCAGGTCACGATCTCGCGGTCTGTGAGTTCGAGCCCCGCGTCAGGCTCTGGGCTGATGGCTCGGAGCCTGGAGCCTGTTTCCGATTCTGTGTCTCCCTCTCTCTCTGCCCCTCCCCCGTTCATGCTCTGTCTCTCTCTGTCCCAAAAATAAATAAAAAACGTTGAAAAAAAAATTTAAAAAAAATAAAAATGTATAAAATATCTTGTTAGTTTGGCATTTAATATAGATAATTTTTTTTTAGCACTGCATTATATATTGTTTCTGTGTTATTTTTTTTTTGACTTTCAAACACCAGGTTTGACTTTTCACTCATAAATTTCTTTAGAAAAAAAGAAAAGTTTTTGGGGCAACTGGCTGGCTTAGTCTGTTAAGTGTCCGACTTCAGCCCAGGTCATGATCTTGCAGTTCATGAGTTCAAGCCCTGCGTCTGGCTCTGCACTGACAGTGTGGAACCTGCTTCAGATTCTTTCTCTCTCTCTCTCTCTCTCTGCCCTTCCCCCTACCACCCCCAAAATAAACAAACATTTAAAAAAGAAAAAAAGTTTTTAAAATTCCCTATAGCACTGGTAGTTTGCTAAACCAAGAGTATCCCATCAGAAGTTTTGGCTGATTTGAACTGAATGCAGTACACCCTGTGAAAAGTGTGGCTATGTACGAATTATGGGGAAAGTGAGAAGCTAAAAAAGATAGTTTTTTTTTTTTTTTAATTTTTTTTTTTCAACGTTTATTTATTTTTGGGACAGAGAGAGACAGAGCATGAACGGGGGAGGGGCAGAGAGAGAGGGAGACACAGAATCGGAAACAGGCTCCAGGCTCTGAGCCATCAGCCCAGAGCCCGACGCGGGGCTCGAACTCCCGGACCGCGAGATCGTGACCTGGCTGAAGTCGGACGCTTAACCGACTGCGCCACCCAGGCGCCCCTAAAAAAAGATAGTTTTTAAAAGTGCTTTTTTTTTTTCTTTAGGCCCTTAAAGCTCTAAATTTCCTGGTGTCACTTGAGAGGTAATAAAATAAAATTGGATACGATAAACTATAAATAGTAGGTTTTATGCCATCCGTGAAAACGGGTTTAGTGAGTACCAGTTAGGTATAATAAGTTGAGGTCCTGCGCTAGAGAAACTTATACTCTATCCCCAAAGTGGTCTGATAATAAGATCCCACTTATCAGAAATAAAATGTTTCCTTGAGAACTGCAGGCTTAAAATAAAAATGAGTTATCTTGATTTTATCTTGCTTAAATTCTTTGAATTTTACTAAAAATTTTAAAAACCTATGCTTTTCAGTGTAGAACATAAGCAAGGCTTAAGTTGTAGGTTCACTTCTGTGTAAGCCAGTTTGTTTTGTCCAATGCCTAGCCTACATCCTTGCCCTGGGACACACATACTATTGATCAAAAAAAAGGACTAATCATGTAATCACCCTAAATCTGTTACCAGTGCTGGAAAAGTGGATCAAAGTCCTTGATAGTTCACTAGATGTTGGACAGCAATATATAAAAAGCAGTAGACGTTTTATAGATCTCAGTTCTTTCAAATAGCTCTCTGTATTGTTTATTTAACCCTGGTGTGATTTATTGGGGAAATAAACTAGAAAACTGAGGAGACTAATAATTTGTGTAGCCTCTGCTCTGTCATGTGACCTTAACTAGGTAGATTTCACTTAGTTCATTTATCAGGTGGGCAGATTTTTATTTAGTGAATTAAAGGAATGTTCAAAAAGTAAAGAGTATCTTAAACTGGTTTTGAGAATCATCCCAAAGCTGTGTTTTCCTCAGGAGATATATAATATATGAATCTTACTCATTTCTTGAGGAATAATATTGATATTGGTTATTAAGGATTTATACTAACAAGTCTTTAAATCAGATGAAGTCAAGGGGTCTGAATGTATAATTTCTGGCACTATGTAGGAATTTTGGTGCTTAATTTATTATTTAAATGTTTATTTTGGGGGCACCTGGGTGGCTCAGTTGGTTAGGCAACCGACTTCAGCTCAGATCATGATCTTATAGTTTGTGAGTTTGAGCCCTACGTCGGGCTCTGTGCTAACAGCTCAGAGCCTGGAGCCTGCTTCAGATTCTGTGTCTCCCCCTCTCTCTACTCCTCCCCTGCTCACACTCTGTGTCTCTCTGTCTCTCAATAATAAATAAATGTTAAAAAAAAATCTAAATGTTTATTTTTTATTTTTGAGAGAGAGCATGCATGAGCAGAAATGGGGCAGAGAGAGGGGAACCAAGGATCCCAAGTGGGCTCTGTGCTGACAGCAGAGAGCCCAGCCCAATGTAGGGTTGGAACCCACGAACCTTGAGAACATGACCTCAGCCGAAGTCAGAAGCATAACTGACTGAGCCACCCAGGTGCCCTGGTGCTTAAATGTGACTAATCAGATAGTTTTAATAGCCTCATATTAAAATTAACCACACGCAGAAGTCAGCTATGGACACAGAAATGTAATTTGACTTTTAAAAGAATATACATGTATTTTTTTTGGGAGAACTAGGGTGGATACATATTGCATCATGATCCTGCAATTGCAGACAGTGGGGTCATTTTACTTTTTCACCAGGTTAGTACGTCTTTAGGAGATGATTTGATCTTGCCAGTATTGAACTTGCATTCTTAATATGGAGAAACTCCTAAGTGCATTATATAGAAAAATGGTGCATTGATAGAGTTGTATAAAGTGTTCTTAGTTTTTTCCTTTCCCTTTTTAGTTTCTGCATAACATTTAAATTTGTAAAATAATTTGAGTTACCTAAGCCAGTATGACTTTGTTGACAATGCAAAGCCATTATATGCAAGGGCATAGATTGCTATTGCTGAAGTTCAGATATTGGAGTACTTACAGGTAACCACATTTTTTTCTTGAATTTTTGTTTTTATTTGAATGTTACTTAAATATACTCAAACAAAATACATTTTCCACTAGCAAAATCAAAAGTTTACAAACAAAACTATAACATTAATAAAGTTCAAATGAAGTAAGCTCTTTTTTGATCTGGTAAAAAAAAAATCCATATATAATATAAAATTTGCCATTTTAACCTTTTTTAACTTACACAGTTTGGTGGCATTAACTACATTCAGAATGTTGTACAACTGTCACCACAATCTATTTCCAAAATTTTTCACCACCTGAAATGGAAACTCTGTACCCATTAAGCAATAACTCCCCATTTCCCACTCTCCCAACCCCTGGTAACCTCCAATCTACTTTCTGCCTGTATGAATTTGCCTATTCTAGATATTGCATATAAGTAGAATCATATTTTTGTCCTTTTATGTCTGACTTAGTTTACTTTAAATAATGTTCTCAAGGTTCATTGATAATATGGCATGTATTAGAACTTCATTCCCTGTTATAGCTAAAGAACATTCTATTGTATGTATATACTACATTTTGTTTATCCATTCATCTGTTGATGGATACTTGGGTTGTTTCCACGTTTGGGCTATTGTGAATAATTTTTGCTATGAATATTTGTTTGCAAGTATCTATTTAAGCCCCTGTGCAGTTCTTTTGGATGTATACCTAGGAGAAGAGGAACTTTTACGTTAAAGCTAATTGAGGAGATGGGGCGCCTGGGTGGCTCAGTCGGTTCAGCACCAGACTTCGGCTCAGGTCATGATCTCACGGTTTGTGGGTTCGAGCCCCACATCAGGCTCTGTGCTGACAGCTCAGAGCCTGGATCCTGCTTCGGGTTCTGTGTCTCCCTCTCTCTGCCCCTTCTCTGCTCACACACACACACACACACACACTCTCTCTCTCTCTCTTTCTTTCTCTCTCAAAAATAAATAAATGTTTTTTTAAAAAAAAGCTAATTGAGGAGAATATCTTCATGACCTTAGATTGGTTAAATTCTTTTAAACAAGATCCTCAAAACATAAATCATAAGGGAAAAAATTATTGAATATGATTACCTTAAAATTAAGACATTCTGTTTTAAAAAGAATGTCATGGACATAGACCAAGTTAACACTTGATAGACTAAATAAAAGGATACTAGCAATAGGAATTGATATGTGGAATATACAAATAATTTCTGCAAGTTAACAAGATAGAGATCCTAATAGTTAAATGAGTACAGTAAACTAATAGGTGATTCACAGAATCACCTGAATAACTAATATGTAAAAAAATACTTCTGGGCAATTACTCTAAAAAATTTGTATTGCTTCCACAAGGGGACATGAGCAGAGATGTCTGTTGTAGCCTGTTTGTGGGAGCAGGAAGTTGGAATGAACCTAGATGTGAACACTGATAAGAGAATGGATGCATTCTCTAATGCTAGGCAGCAATTACAAGCACTTACCTAGATGTGCGTATGCCATATGGAAATGTCTTAAAATTATAGCATACTATGAAAACAGTTTAAAACTGAACAAGATCCACAACAGTATTATTTGAATAAATTAAAAAAGCATATTCAAAGAACATGTTTTTTTAAAAAAAATAAACATGTATCCAGCTCATATACCAAATTAAGTGTATGCTCATTTTTTGTGTGGTTAGGTGTATGAGCAGGAATTAGAATTAGAATGGAGATTAGAAGATAAAGAACAAAAAAAGACAGGGAATTTGGTGACCACTTAACATTCTTAACTTTAATATGTATTTCTAGGTTTCCTGATTTATTTTTTTTGCTATAGACTTTGCATCTATAGAAAAGCCTATCCTTTTAAGTAAACAATTCAAGATTTTTTTGCACTTAAGCTGCAAATAAAATCTCATGGTGAAGACAATCAGAAACGAATTAAAGAAGAAATTAAATTCCACTCAATTCCTTCAAACCTCCACCATTTTCATAGAAGTAGGGTGTGGTAGGATAAAAGATACCCATGTTAAGTCCCTGGAACCTGGGAGGATTACCTTATTTGGAAACAGAGTCTTTGCAGATGTGATTAAGTTAAGGATCTTGATATGAAGATATCATCCTGTATTATCTAGGTAGGCCTTAAATCCAATGACAAGTGTCCTTATAGGAGACAGAAGGGGAAAAGACAGACACAGAAACGAAGGCATTGTAAAGACACAGGCAGAGATTGGAGTGATATGGCCAAAAGCCACAGAATGCCTAGCAGTGCTGATTGCTCTCAAAAGCTAGAAGAGGCTTAGAAAGGATTCTCCCCTTAGAGTCTCTGTGGGGCGTGGGGCTGTTGGAGATACCTTGATTTTAGATTTCTGGCCTTAGATCTGTGGGAGAGTGAATTTCTATTGTTTTAATCCACTGAAGATTGTGGTAACTTGTTATAGTAGCCCCAGGAATCTAATATAGAGGTATTTGACGTGGCTTTCTTGTGGTTTTAAGGCTTCTCACGCAAGAGACGTTGATGCCCATTGTACAAAACAGCTTCCCACAGTGTAGTGGACCTCCTGTTTCCCTTCTTAGAAGATGAAGATTTGTAGCAACCTCCATTAATTGGACCCATAGATTTCAGAAATCTGCCCCAGCTTATCAAAAGGAAATACATCATGGTATAGAATTTGGCTTCAGACTATTTTTTTAAATTTTTTTTTAATGTTTACTTATTTTTTGAGAGAGAGCACCAGCAGGGGAGAGGCAGAGAGAGGGAGACACAGAATCCAAAGCAGGCCTGTCATGGGGCTCAAACTCATGAACGGCAAGATCATGACCTGAACCAAAGTCAGACACTCAACTGACTGAGCCACCCAGGTGCCCTGGTTTCAGGCTATTTCTTAGCAGAGAAACAGACTTATAATTATAATTTTAGGTTTTATACTGTGTTGTCAATGAACAAATGGACATAGGCCTATTTAACTGAGTAAAAAAGTTCCCAGTATGGGATATTTTTAGACTTGTGATTTTATAATTAACAACTCAGTAATATACTCATTATAAAGGAATTTATAATTGGCACATATATTGTACATAAGTGTATATAAGATGCTTAAAAACAGATTTAATTTTTGATTTGGATGAGGGAGTATGGATTTGAATAATTAAAAATTTTACAGCAGATAGTTTTCTTAAAAATTAAATCAGATGAGGGGCGCCTGGGTGGCGCAGTCGGTTAAGCGTCCGACTTCAGCCAGGTCACGATCTCGCGGTCCGTGAGTTCGAGCCCCGCGTCAGCCTCTGGGCTGATGGCTCGGAGCCTGGAGCCTGTTTCCGATTCTGTGTCTCCCTCTCTCTCTGCCCCTCCCCCGTTCATGCTCTGTCTCTCTCTGCCCCAAAAATAAATAAAAAACGTTGAAAAAAAATTTTTAAAAAATTAAATCAGATGAACAATTTCTTCTTTGATGGGATCGTTCATAGAAGAGTATATTAACAACACCTTATACATGTGTTTATATTTAAATTGCAAGGTCATACAAGATGTAGAAATTGTAAAGTACCGTATAGATCAACTTATTCTGTTCCTTTTCATATGGATATGAAAAACTGAGATCCAGAGAAGATTCATCCTACAGCTAGTTATTGACTGCTTTCTCTTTACATTTTCCTTTCATCTAGTGCTTTCCCATAGTGACTTAATTTGGTTGTCTTTGGGGCAGCTCTTCCAATTGTTTTAGCAGAGAAAGTGCTGTGCTTTGGTGATCTGGTGGTAGCATGTAGGAGGCACTGAAAACAAGTGTTTTTGGCTATAAGTAACAGAACCTCAATTTCAATTTGCTTCAATAATATAGTTTACTATATGATATACCAAGAATCTAGAGATAAGGTAGTTTTAAGGTTTATTAATTTTTAAAAAAGATTTATTTTTGAGAGAGAGAGGAGGAGGAGAGAGGATCTGAAGTGGGCTCTGTGCTGACAGCAGAGAGCCTGATGCGGGGCTCGAACTCATGAACCATGAGATCACGACCTCAGCCAAAGTCAGACATTCAACTGGCTGAGCCATCCAGGCGCCCCAAGATTTAGAGCTAAAGGATGTAATAAAGGACTGTCCCTTTCTCTTTCCTTTCTTCCCTATTTCTCCCTCTCTCCTTCCTTCTTCTTCTTTTTTTTTTTTTTTTCCCATGTTCAGGTCCTTTGGCTAGCATCACTTTGTTGTCCAGTGACTTTCAGAGATAGACAAAAAATTGTTTCCTCTCACACATATCTTCTTAAGGGTGGCTATGCCAACAATGAACTTGCGTCATAGGTGGTTGGCTAGAATTAGATTCCACGCCCAGGCTGAACCAGTCTCTGGAAGGAGGACCGGAATTATCTCGCTAGAACTAGATGTGGAGGAGCTGAATTAACATAGTTTGAGTGGAGAGAAATGCTGTGATAAGATGACTAAGTTAGTTGCAAAGTTGGATCATGTATTAGCAGGTGATAAATGGTATCTTTGGGGGCTATCTTCTCTATAGAACAGAGGAAACAAAACTGAAAACATTATTATTTGTCTACATGTTAACTGCTAACTTTACAAGATTGTAAAACATCTGGGTCCTAAGAGAAGTAAGGGAGCCTCAGGTAGGCTTATTAGATGCATGTTATCAATAGGTCACTTAATCATATATTTTCCTTATTTCCAGCTTTGAATATTTTTTTTCAACAGGGATAAATGTTGTTAGGGGAGATGGCAAAGGAAGAAAAAGAATGGGATAAAAGGCCTGGTTCCAATCTATGCACATACTCCAAATCAGGCTGTTTTTGGCCATGTGATTTATTTCTACAGGCTGGGCTTTCCTTTTTCTTTGTTCCCCTCGCACAGTCTCAAACCACGTTGTAACTCCTAGTCACCATTCTCTTTCTTAGCTTAATGCTCAAAGTAGTTTCCTCTGGGACCTGGGCCACTGAAAAGGTTTAATTAAACTCTTAAATAACATTCATAAATGTCAAGCCAAATGAATTTCATCTTTGGAAAATGAGTCAAAATGCATGACAGCACCTAGCATGGTATTTAGTACATAAGTTCTTTATAAATGTTATATGAGTATTAACATTTATAGTTCACTAGTATAAGCTCTTTGTTGGCAGAGATTCTATCTTATTCACGGTTGTGTGTAGAATGCCTAGCACAGTGCCTGGAGTGTTGTAGCAATTCAGTACTTGTCGAATAGTTTTAAAAGCCAAACTTACTGTAAAAACGAAGCATGCTCTCCAGCAGTGTGCTTCAAATTCTGGTTGTATAACCCCTGAAATATATATATATATATATATATATATATATATATATATATATATATTTTTTTTTTTTTTAATCCCTACCCTCCACACGTTTTTAAGTTGACATTTAAGTTTTACATCATAAGTTTAAATAGTTGCAAAGGATGTAATTTCTGGTTTCCAAATATTGACATATTTAAGTAAAACTGTTACATCAATTTAAAAATATATCCAACAGAATATAAATACCATAGAATTTTAAATATCACTCATTTAAAAAAAGACACGAGTGAACCCTTCGCTAACCATTATAATTTTTAGTTTCTTTATCTCCCAGAATTTTTTAAATTTTTATTTAATCAAATTTTTAAAATATTTATTTATTGTTGAGAGAGAGAGATAGAGCATAAGTTGGGGAGGGGCAGAGAGAATGAGTCACAGAATCCGAAGCAGGCTTTAGGCTCTGAGCTGTCAGCACAGAGTCCAACACAGGGCTCGAACTCCCAAACCGCGAGATCCTGACCTGGGCTGAAGTCAGATGCTTCACCAACTGAGCCACCCAGGTGCCCCTCTCCTTGAATTAAAAAAAAAAAAAAATGTTTATTTTTTGAGAGAGAGTGTGTGTGCCTGCTCGCATGATTGGGGGAAGCGCAGAGAGAGGGAAACAGAGGATCTGAAGTGGGGTCTGCTCTGACATCAGAGAGCCCCACGCGAGACTTAAACTCATGAACCGTGAGATCACGACCTAGGCCAACATTGGACGCTTAACCAATTGAACCATCCAGGCACCCCTCTCCTTGAATTTTTACTTCTGGTTCCATTCTCCCAGAGAATTTTATCCTAATGTAATATATTTTTATGTTTGAAAAATCTTCTGATCATTTTCATGATCATGATTTTTTTTTTTTTAATTTTTTTTTTTCAACGTTTATTTATTTTTGGGACAGAGAGAGACAGAGCATGAATGGGGGAGGGGCAGAGAGAGAGGGAGACACAGAATCGGAAACAGACTCCAGGCTCTGAGCCATCAGCCCAGAGCCCGACGCGGGGCTCAAACTCACGGAGCGCGAGATTGTGACCTGGCTGAAGTCGGACACTTAACCGACTGCGCCACCCAGGCGCCCCTCATGATCATGATTTTAATGATTCATTAAAATTAAAAGATTTAAAAATTTTCTGTAATTACTGGGTTGTTGTCATTATAATTGTTGATATACTATCAAAACAGCATAAACATATTCTAAATCTAAGCAAATTTTTTTTTTAAGAGAAACAGTGTGCATACACGCTTGCAAGTGGGGCAGAGGGCAGAGGGAGAGAGAGAGAATCTCAAGTAGTCTCCATACTCAGTGTGGAGCCCCACACAGGCCTCAATCCCATGACCCTGGGATCATGACCGGAGCTGAAATCAAGAGTCGGACGCTCAACAGACTGAGCCAACAAGGCACCCCTTAGCAAATTATAAGCAAAAAAAGTAAAATGTTATTGGGAATACATCTTTTGAACAAGATGAGGCAGAGCATATTTTTGGACTCTTGATTTTTTGTTTTTGACTCTTGATTAAAAGTTTCCTGAAGTCCATTATTTTGTGTGATCTCTTTGTTTGGTACATCAGAGGCAATGTACCATCATAAGATTCAGGTGTGCTCTGATAGCAGGTGTGGTTTAATGTTTTCACGTTAGAGAGAGGACCTCGGGGAGAGGGGAGAGAGTGGGGAGCCAGCACAACATCTCCACCATAGCTTGGTATCAGTTGGGTCACTTTTACAAAGAGTATGGGAATTAAGGATCTCAAAATTGATTCCCTTAAAACCATCTGCGTAACTACCTTGGTAAGTCTTTGTGTATTCCTAAGGCCACTGTTCACAGATTGCTACCTTGAAGGATAATTTGTAGAGATCCTGTCAACTGGGTTGTCAGAAATGTGATTAAGTGGACAAGATGACTGTAATGAGCATGTGTTTTTTCCTATCTCTTCCATTCCATGTGGTTTCTGGAAGGATTGTCAGTCACACTCCCTCACCTCTTACAGGGAGCCTGGCCTAGCCAATCATATTAATCCTATTCCCTTGACTATAGTAATTTGTCCAGCAATAGGCATAAAAAACAAACAGATCAAAGTCCTTCCCTGGAATTGGTATATAAACTCTGAAGATCTTACTTTCTTTCTATTGGGAGCTGCTGAGCTTCGAAGATGTAAATCTGGAGCCGCTGGCAACCAAGCGGGAATGCCTCTGCAGAATGAAGGCAAGGGTTGCAAAACGGCAGGGAGGTCAAACCAAGGGCCTCTGGGGGCCCCGAATTTCAGTCCTTGAGGTCTTGTGATCCTGTGAACTTCTCCAGTATCCTTTCCAGCTGCATGAGCCACTGAGTTAGTTACTGTATTTGCTTAAGTTAGTTTAAGTGTATTTTGGTGCTACTGAAATAATTTAGTAAGAACCAAGAAAAGTAAACACAAATTATTGTGAACATATCTTTTGTAAAGTGGTAATTTTGAAAACTTTCTCTTCTAGATTGTTGGACCTTCAGATGGAAGTAGTTACATTATAGATTATTATGGAACCAGACTTACAAGACTGAGTATTACGAACGAGACGTTTAGAAAAACACAGCTATATCCATAAGTATTTTTTAAAAGAAACAGTAAGTAATATGCATATATAATCTTTATTATAGTATATCACCTGTATAAAATTATGAAAATTTGTGAACCGTAGGAAATTTAAGGAGACCATCTAATGTTATAAACCTCTCATTTTGCTTATGTGGAAACACAGGTCTCCATTTGCCTGAAACATCTCTAGTCTTTTATAAAGCTTTTTTATGTACACTCATTGTTCCTGCAGTTCCTGATTCAGTCCCTCTTGCTTTGCAGACATTATGGCTAGAAGACAGAGTTCACAACAAAAAGATAACGTCAAAGCAAAAAGACATTTCATAGTATTATAGGATGGTTCTGGAGAAAGCATGTGTTGTAGACATTTCAGTACAGCATGTCTTTGCTTCTGTCCTGCTTTCCTGGGGTCACTATGATCTTTAAACCTCTTTCTTCTTCCCTAAACCTGAAGGTTAATTGAGACTCAACCCTGAATAAGTACTTATTCTAACCTAAAGTTTGGCCCTGCCCATGAGAATTATTAATTGGCCTTAGCTTTAATGAGGTAATACACCGTGGCCCCTGGGTGACTCAGTCGGTTAAGCATCCAACTTTGGCCCAGGTCATGATCTCATGGCTCGTGAGTTTGAGTCCCATGTTGGGCTCTGTGCTGACAACTCACAGTCTAGACCCTGCTTCGGATTCTGTGTCTCCCTCTCTTTGCCCCTCCTCGCTGCTCATACTCTCTGTCTCCTTCAAAAATAAATAAACATTTAAAAAAAATTTTTTTAAAATAGGTAATATACCTGGATAAGTCAGAGATATCATCAGTCTTCCTGGCTCAATTCTCTGATCCTCTAGAACTCTGCTACTCCAAGGTTTTTATTTCCAGGGCTGTACTTTAGTCTATTCTAATAAATAATCTTCCAAGAATGTCAGGCTGTTCTCAGGGTTTTGGTAGACTATCAGAAAAATGATTCTCTAGCACTATCTCCTCTGCAGTGGTGAAGTCCTGTATAACATGTAGGGTGCAGGGTACTTCTTAGGTGACAGTTCACATTGAACCACCTAGCAGCTTTCAGAGAGAGAAACACAGGCCAGGTGTTCTGGCCACAGCCATAGCCCTAGGGTATTCAGTTGATTCTATCTCAGAGAGTGCTTCTAGAGGCCAGGAAAGGAACAGACATTTATTTTCTATGCTGCAGTGTATAAATAGGATATGTAGTATAATTTTTGCCACTAAGGTAGATTTTTTTTTCTCTTCTCACAGTAATATTATGAGATACGCTTTATAGTTAGTGTCATGAGAGTTGAACAGTGCCAGACCCTGTCAGGATGTGAGGAATTTGTTCAACTGTCCAAAAAGTTTTTCAAATCTTTTCCTATAAAGAGTCTTTGGGTTCAATATTGAAATGAAGCTCAGAGATCCATCTGTCTCTTCTTGCCAGGGAATAAGTTGAGCCCTGGGGACGTCGAGACTAAGATACAACTAATCAGTACAGAACTGCCTCTCGAATCAGTTCTTCTGTGCCTTCCACTGGTTGCTGTGCACTGCCCACCCCACCTCAGCCCCACCAACTCTGTCATTTTGCAATATGCATCTTCATTTTGGAAATCGTTATTCCTGCTCTATGGGAAGGGTTGTGTGGTTTCACATAGCCCTGTTTTCATCCTGTAAATTGTTGTGTCTCTTTCAAAGTATACAGATTGTTTTCAACATGGTGAAATTAAGCAACTGCAATTTAGAAAGCAGTTTCATTCTCTGTGGCCTATTAGATCAACTTTTCATTGGGATTCCAGACTCCGATTTGATATTTAAAACTTGAAGGGCTCATTGAGAAGGCAGATCTCTGCACTGCCATTCACATGGTCTCCTATAGTAAATATGGCAATGTTCCAAGAGAAAGAAAAAAATGTCCTGAGTAAATGAAACGTTAAAATGTGCATCTACGGTAACCTCACTGGACTCTTAAAATACTGTGTTTTAACGCATTTCTTTTTTCTGTTTTAGGATTTGGGCTTCCTTGATTTTAACAGAGCACTCTCAGTATGTGGGTTTCCAGATTTTCCTTTCTCTTCACACATCACTTTATGGATTCTATATAACTTTGTATTATTGTTGATATTTTGTTTTGTTGTTTTACTTAAAAGCATGTTATTCTGAGATTTATTTAATTGGACTTTCTTTGAGAGCTGTATGATAATAGAGTCTTTCTCTGGCTACTGTCTCTGTGAGATAAATAGCTTATTACCCCGATATTCCTTAAAGTCTTTCCTAATGGCAGGTTGCCACTTGTCATTTTTGCTTCTGAAAAATAAAAATATGGCCTATTCACATTTTTTAGCTCTTTATTGTCAAGAAAACCTTAAATGTTGAATGTAGCTGTCTTCTAAATTTTGATCCTTCAAAACAGCTAATCCGTAGTGTGAACAAATCCCATTACTATATTGCCTGGGGCTGCGGTCATGTATGAGAACCCACCTGTTTTTCTGCGGCTTTCAGATCTGTCTCTGCCTCCGTATCCAGGGAGCGAAAGATCACTGGGGAGTCTGAAACCTTGAGGCAACACGGATACTTCTGGCACTGATTCAGGCCTCTGAAGTGTGAACTTTTTCCTTTTTGCTTTGGGAGTGATGCACTAGCTTTTGGAAGACCAGCTGCTGACTCGTCTAGCTCAGTGCAGTTATATTTGAAGCTGGATAGACAAGGTGGGAACACCAAACAGATGATTAATGTCTTCCATCTGTTAACACTGCCAGGCAGATGCCGGCACAAGTGCCGGACGTGGTGCACCAGGGTCTGAAGGGAAGGAAGCGGCACCTGAACGCTGGCACGGCCTCTTCTTACCGTGCTTACAAGGGTTTTGGGAAGATGGAAATACACGAAATGTTATGTGCTCATAATACTGCCGAGGTTTTTTTAGTAACAGGCATAACGGCTTCACAATTACTTGAGTCCGGGCTCCCCAAGAGTAACACCATAATTTTTTTTATCACTCATATTACTCAAAAGCATACAGTCTAGTACAGTTGGCTTCCTAACATGTTAGTCACTCAGCAACAGTTTCTGCAGTTGGCGGGTGATTATTAAGTATTGATATGTGAAGTGAATTTGGATCGACTCCTCATACACACAAGGAATGGGCCCTTTGATTCCTTCATTGAAATACTGAGTGTCTACTACATGGGAGGTACTGTTCTAGATGCTAGGATGCAGCAGTGAACAAAAACATGAACAAACATCCCCTCCCTTAAGGAGTTTACGCTCCCCTGGGATCTGTTTTCACAAGCGATAGTATTTTGGGCTGCAGTTAAGCTAGCTGGTAGATGCCCAGTTTCTAGTATTTCCTAGTTCCTTTTGTTTGCAGACAGTGCTTTGAAGTTTAACCTCAGGATCACCTAAGTCCAGATTTGAAGTCTACGTTTCTCTAGCCGTGTACGGTATGAGAAATCCCTGCAATCGAAGCTTGAAAAAGTCCTCTTGATTCTTGCATAATTGTTCCAGTTATTAACTTGGCCAGGGGGAAAGTCTGTTTCAAAGCAGGTGCTTCTCAAAGTGTTTATTCAAATAAGCTATACTCCAAAAGGGTTGTAGGTAAAATCTAGAAATAAAGTCTCTTCACAGTGCATTCTTAAGCCTGTAGACTTTATTTTCTTTATAATTTCCTAAATTTATATGACAAGAACACCTCAGCTTTTCCACTTTGCTTAATTCCCTGTTGCCTAAAATATGTACTTCTGTAACAAATGGTTTTTCTGTGTCTTATTATTTATTTTTTATGTGAATACATTTAATACATGTAATTTCAGTTTTTGTTTTATTTTGCCTTCATGGAGCACATTTTATTATGGCTATTTGTTAGTAGTGTCTCTGAGTACAAATTGTATGTTAAGGCCTCTGTAGGAGATGTTTTATATAACCCTACTTTTAGAGCAGTGGCCAAAATTGTGAGAGATGAATTAACTCAATCATTCCTTGGGTTACTCCTAAACCCTCTAGGATGGAATGGAATGGATTCTTTCAATGCTACATAAACAGTTAGTGTTTCTATAGAAATATTTACAAATGGTACTGCTTTAGCCTGAAAGAATTAATACAGTTTCCAGAAGTACCTCTTTACCCAGGAGGGTTTCTTACCTACAGTATATTAGAATAAAAGATCTTTTTGAGACTTCAAAGATTGTGCTATGTGTATGGCTAGCATTTGTTCATGGGATTTCTAGGACTATGAGAAATACCGGTTTGTGGGTGTGTTTTGTTTTTGTTTTGCATTACAAAAAAATGCATGTCTTTTCTCCTTATTTTAACCTAGATGCTTAAGGCTAAGTTAAGTATATAATACTGATAAGCAACTAGGAAACTACAACAGATCTAATAGCAAGGACTAGCAAGAAGAAAAATTAGTTCTTAACAAGTATAAGTCTAAGATGTTGGTTCCTCTTCCTAATTCAAACATCTTAACTGTAGATGTTCCTCGGGGTTCTGACACCTTCTCCTTTTCTCCCATTAACTCAGCATCTATTTTGCTTTTTTCTATTTACAAAATCAATACAAACCTAATGCAGAAATTCTGGGAAACACCAAAAAGTGCAAAGAAGAAAGCTCATTCCATAGCTCAAAGACAACAATGTTAGTGTTTTTATGTATGTCCTAGTAGTTTTTCCATGCACATATGTACATTTTCTTCACAAAAATGATATAGTACCCATACTGTTTTGTAGCCTGCTTCTTCACATTGTAAAGATTTTTCTATTTCAATAAATATTCTTTTACAACACCATTTTTAATGGCTGCAGAGTACTCCATGTCTCCAAGTCATAATTTATGTAATTCCTTTATGTATTCTTTGGTATTGAAGTTATTACAATAAATGAGCAATACATGTTTATGATTCTTTTTCTCTAGAATTGCCATTCTTAGTCAAAAAGTACTCATACATTAAAGTTCTAGATACCCATATTAGTCCTAGTTAACCAGGGTTAACTGGGTTAACTGAAAGAATGAGGTCAAACAGCCCAGAGCCAAGTTCAAACAAAACCATAGTCAACTTTCAGTTGTCCTGGTGCAGATTAACTGTAGATCAGATACTGCAGGGACTTGTAAAACTACCCCTGCTCTGCAGTCAGGCCACTGCTCATTGGTACTAAATTCTGTCCCTCCCATCCCCAAGGGGCTGTAGAAGAGCAACTGTTTGAGAACAGGATGGCTGCTGGAGAAAGGATGTGGTCATGAGTATTGGAGAATGGGATACTGAATAGTTGACTGAGTTATCTAACGCCCTCCAGAAAGCTTCAAGACAGAGGCATTTTAAGGAGGAGTAAGTAGGGGGTGATTCCAGAAGAAACAAGAGGGTGGCGTGAAATGGGGAAGCAAAAGAATGTAAAAAAGTATGCGACTATGAAACAAATGCAGAGATCAGAGCCTTAAAGAGAAGGACAGATTAAAACAAAGCAAGAAAAGAGAGATCCCAGTGCACTCAAGGAAAGAGAAGCCCCCCAACATCCTTCCTGCTTAGTCTTAAAACACAGCTGAGCCCCCTTTTCCGTTGTCATGGTCGATACCAACTTTATCAACTTTTCCATTAAAGCCAAACTCAACTTAGTACAGTCGATGATGGACTGTTGTCTATATGCCAGGCGGATCCCTTGTATAACTGACTGTGTAATGGCCGAAACTGAGAAATTGGGGCAGAAGTAAGGATTGCTAAGGATCCAAGATTTGAATGATTATCATGCACACACAAAGGAACCTATGCAGATGACTGCTTAGTACAGAGAGTAACTCAGCAAGTGTTACATTGTGGCCACAGTTGACCAGTATCTTAAAGGAAGGATCTGGAAGATCCCTGGGTTTCCCATCATGTACATGTCTAACCAGATAAATATGGATCCCCTCCTTCTAATTCTTTAAAAAAATTTTTTTTTTTTAACTTTTACCTATTTTTGAGAGACAGCATGAATGAGGGCAGAGCAGAGAGGGGGGAAACACAGAATCCAAAGCAGGCTCCAGGCTCTGAGCTGTCGGCCCAGAGCCCGATGCAGGGCTCGGACCCACAACTGTGAGATGATGACCTGAGCCAAAGTCCTACGCATAACAGCCTGAGCCACCCAGGTGCCCCAGCCCTCCTTCTAATTCTTGAAAGATAGAGTACCTCTGACTTCCTTTACCATTTTTTTCTGTTGCCAGTTCATATAGCAATATGCTATAGCATGAATTATTATTCCACTTACCCATTTGCTCTGTTATGAACTGAGTATTGTTAAATGCACTCAGTTTTTGATGTTGTTTTGGAAAAAAAAAGTAGAAAGCTTATTCATAATGGTCTTTATTTTCCCATACTAAGAGGGGAAGGAAGATAGGTAAATTTGGAAAGTGAAAAAAGTTACTAATTAGGAATGAATAAAAGAATTTGGGGGGCACCTGGGTGGCTCAGTCAGTTGAGCATCCTATTTCGGCTCAGGTCATGATCTCATGGTTCATGAGCTTGAGCCCCACATCTGGCTCTCTGCTGTCAGTGCAGAGCCTGCTTCGAATCCTCTGTCTCCCTCTCTGCCCCTCCCCTGCTCTCTCTTGCTCTCTCTTTCAAAATAAATAAACTTTAAAAAAAAAAAAAGAATTCTGAACAGCACTGAGTACCCAAATGAGTCCTGGATTAATGTGTTTGTAGCTAAATTGATGAGCATGGTAACAGTTATTTCTATTATCTCTCCCTCTTTTGCTTAAGTAATCTCTGTGCCCAACATGGGGCTCAAACTCACAACCCTGAGATCAAGAGCCGGATGCTTTATTAACTGAGCCAGACAGGTGCCCTCCTATTGTCTTTTTAAACAGAGCCTCGTGTTTGCTTTGGTAGCACATATACTAAATAGAGCCTAATATCTTAATTCTTAGTAAACTATCAATGCTCTTAAAGCTAGTCATTGTCTGATGGAAACAATGTTATCTGCCTTCTTAGAAAATAGATATTTTTAGGAAAAAAAATAAAAATATTCAGGCTTATAATAAATAAATAACTAATAAAAAGAAAAGTTAAAAAAAATATTGAGGCTTAAAGTCTTAACATTTCAAGAAGATTTTAACTTGTTGAAAGTTCCTTTTATCACTCTCCATGTGCAAGATGTTATACTAAATTCATTTTACATATTTTTTTCCTTTTTTTTTTTTCATTTTAGAGAGATGGTGTGAATGGGGAAGAGGAGCAGAGGGAGAGAAAATCTTAAGCAGGCTGTATATTCACTGCATAGCCCAATGTAGGGCTCGATCCCACAACCCTGGGATCATGACCTGAGCCTAAATCAAGAGTCAGATGCTCAACTGACTGAGCCACCCAGGTGCCCCACTCATTTTATATTTAAAATGATTTAGTCCTTGCAATATTTCTGTAGGATCTTTCTAAACAGTTAATATCATTATCCCCACTTTCCAGATAAGTAAATTGAGTCCCACAAAAATTGAATGACTTGTTCAAGGCCATGAAATAAGTGGTGAAGCGAGGATTTAAACCCAGGTCTATATCTGCTATCCTGCAATGTGATAGTTATATCTATCTAATTCTATGAGACATTGCTAATGATTGTGTAATGAGAGAGTTTTCTTACCATGTTTTTTTAGTGTTATCAGTATGGCAGTTATTTGCCTATACTGAGCCTTTTTGCTTAACTAATAGTTTGCTGGTTTAAAAAAAAAAACTTATTTAGGGGCGCCTGGGTGGCTCAGTAGGTTAAGTGTCTGACTTCAGCTCAGGTCATGATCTCACAGTTCGTGAGTTCAAGCCTTGTGTCAGGCTGTGCTGACAGCCCAGAACCTGGAGCCTGCTTCGGATTCTGTGTCTCCCTACCACTCTGCCCCTCCCCCACTCATGCTCTGTCTCTGCCTCTCAAAAACAAATAAATGTAAAAAAATTATAAATAAATAAAACTTACTTCCTTAAACTTCTCCACTTTACATCATGCAGATGCCAGCATGTTTTATGAATATCCAAATGAGACTGACAGAGCGATGATTTTCCAAAACCCAAAGATTTTTCTGTTGCCACCTGATCTGACATTTGCAGCACTTTCTGGACCAAAAGTCTGATTATGTTTGTATGACAGGGAAAGAGATGTTAGGTAGGACCATACTGTCACACTCTGCTTTAGTCTTGCTGAGGTCAGATGATGACAGAGACATCTGTAGATGTTTGCAGGTGATTTTTATTTAGTTAGGGTGATTTTTTTTTTTTTTTGGCTTATCTGAATTTTCTAATTTTTCCACAATAAACATGCATTTTTTGCATGCACGTATTTGGCAAAATAAGTAATAGTATGGGTAAATTAGAAGAAAGAAACCAAGAAAGTCTTGTTCTTGTCTTCTCTCCTTCCTCAAGATACACTTACCCTAATCTCTGATGTGACTCTGACTTTAAACAATAAATAGTACATTTAAAAGAAAAAGGCTTTTTGTCTTCTGTCTTTGTCACTTGTTTTGTGACTGAGCACATAATGGTTCTTAGCCCATCTATCTTCATATACTCGGGGATAATAATGGGGCACCTGGTTGGCTCAGTCAGTTAAGCATCTGACTTCGGCTTAGGTCAGGATCTCACGATCCATGAGTTTGAGCCCCACGTCAGGCTTTGTGCTGACAGCTCAGAGCCTGGAGCCTGCTTTGGATTCTGTCTCCCTCTTTCCCTGTCCCTCCCCTACTCTTGCTCTGTCTCTCTCTGTCTCTCTCAAAAATAAACATTAGACAAAAAATTTTAATATGTAAAAAATAAATAAATTGGGATAATAATATTAATTAGGTGATGTTGAGAGATTAAGATGACATAAATAATAGTCACTACTTATTGACATATTTTAAAGGAATAGAATGATGGTGTTAGACATTGGGTGGGGGTCAGGTGTCCATGTGGAATTTGCAAGGGCTTCCTCATACTTGGGCTACAGTGTGGTCACATGTTGAGTAAAATACCAGTGGACTCGAAAGTTCCTTTTACAGAAAGAAGGTGAGATGTGTTCTTGGGACATTGTGTGCCTACATTTTTCTTACCTCCACTATTGTTATGGTTATACATAGCCACTCTGTAATAAGGGCCAAAAATGTCTTTCTCAAAAAAGTAGTCTTGTTGGTACCTGTCACTCCTTGAAGACTTTCCTTACATAAGGAAAGGCTGCAATGTTGCAGATTTTGTTTTTGCTCTTTAATATGAAGTTCTGTGGAGATATTTATCTAATACATTTAGAAAGGTTGCTATGAGGCAGAAATGTTGCTACTTTCAGCCCAAATTAAGGTTAATTGCAAGCAATTGCTATGCCATACAATGGGATGTTGCTTTTGCCCTGTCAGTGTTAGCAATATATGCCAAGCATGTGGAAATCAAAACTTGAAAAAGGATTAATGTTAGAGCTCTTTGGCTGCATGTGCCAAAGAAAAACGTTGTCTTACCAGAACACTTTAGAAAGTGTGTGGCATTTGGAACTTTTAATCATGTGAGCCCGTTTTACATTTAACAGGCTGTGGTTATGATGGCTCAAGGTACTGTCTTTGGTTTTCAGACAAACCTCAAAATTTGACTACTCATTTGAATGAATGAAATCCCTTTATTATTGCAACATTAGAAACATTCGGGAAATTGGCATGAATTCTTTATATGACTTGTGATCGAGTCAAGGTGTTGGAGTGAAGTGGCCTGAGACATCCCACAAATTGTTCTAACTAAATGCAGCAAGTCTTTAAAAAGGAATTCAAAACAAATGAATTTATTGTTTATTAGTTCTCAACTATATATTGGCCTCCTGTGTATGCCTTCTGGTCCTGCCCATGTATGTATATGTACAGTATATTCTCCACACAGCAGCCAAAGCGATAAAAGCAAATGAGAATGTTACATTCATGCTGATTTTTTTTAATGTTTATTTATTTATTTTTGAAAGAGAGAGAACAAGAGGGAGATGGGCAGAGACAGAGGGAAACAGAGACTTCCAAGCAAACTCTGTGCTGTCTGCACAGAGCCCATTGTGGAGCTCATGACCTGGGTGGAAATCAAGAGTGGGACGCTCAACCGACTGAGCCACCCAGGCGCCCCATCTTTCTGCTAATTCTTAATGGTTTCCTGTCATGCTTCAAATATGCCAAAGTGGTTCCCACCTCAAGATTTTCATATGAGCTCTTTCCTTTGCCTAGAATGCTCTTTCCCAGGTCTTTGCAAGGCTTGCTTCCTCATTTGTTTGAGTCTCTGCTCAACCCCCCTACCCTGACTGTCCTTTTCAAGTACCACCCCAGTCAGTCCTCCACTGATCATTCTCTGAGACCTTATCCCACTTCATTTCTCTTCACAGCGCTAATACTAGCTGAAATGATGTGCATTTACTTATTTTCTCTTTTTTTCCTCTACTAGAATGTAAGCTTGGTGAGGGCAGGGACTTTCTCTTGGATATTGAGGTACCATCAGTGCTTAGAACAGTCTCTGGAACATAATAAGTTCTCAAAGGATATTCTCACTAGAATGGGAACACTAGAATGGGTTAGTAGGAATATAAATTAATCTGAGATTAAATAACCTGCTTTGAATAATTTACTTTAGGAGTTGGCATCCAAATATGATTTCAACCCTAATTCTTGTCTATGGGGAGGAAATGAGCCTCTGCTGATTTACTCAAGTCCTTGATGGTCCCAGTGCTTAGAACAGTGCCTGGCATAGCATAAGAATTTTATCAACATTAAATTCTTACCATAGAATGAGTGATTGCTAGAGGTGGTTCTCAAAAAAAGGCCAGCAAGTAGACTATCAGAGATAATAGGAAGGAGGTGGATGGGGGGGCCTGGGGGCTACTAAATCGCCTAATTTATGTCATATTATTATATGTCATTATGTACTTTCCTGACCTGATTATCTTGTGGTAAGAAGAATAATAACCTTCTGGAGCTATCCACGTCCTAATCTCCAGAATCTGAGAATATGTTACTTTATGTGACAACAAGGACTTGGCACATGTGATTAAGTTAAGGTCTTAAAATGGGAAGACTATCCTGGATTACTTGGGTTGGTTCAATACAATTACAAGAGTTCTTACGAAGGAAAGGGGGAGGAAAGAGAGCCGAAGATAGATGACTGACTGGGAGGCTAGAAAGTAAAGCGATTTGAAGAATTCTGCACTATTGTCTTTGAAGACAGAGGGCAGGACCATGGGCCAAGGAATGTAGGTGGGCACTAGAAGCTAGAAAAAGAAGGAAAGGCATTCTCCCCCTGGATCCTCCAGGTTTAGTATACGTGCTGCCCAAGTCAGCACCGCCCCGAAGCCTGCAGAGGAATAGAACTGTACTGATACCTTGATTTTCACCTGGTAAGACCCGGTTCAGACTAGTAACTTCCAGAACTGTAAATTCTACATGTGGGTTGTTTTAAGCTACTAAGTCTACCGTAATTTGTTACCGCAGCACTAGGAAACTACTACAGTTGGTACTTTCAAAGTGAGTTACTTATAGATAGCATGTTGTTGGATCATCCCTTTGTTTCCATTCTGCTGGTCTTTGTCTTTTAATGGATATGTTTAGACCATTTGCATTTAAATTAATTACTGACGTGTTAGGGCTTAAGTCTGCCATTTATTACTTGTTTTTTGTCTTTCTCTGTTTCTCATTCTGTTTCTCTTTTTTGCCTCGTGGGCATTACCTGAACTTTTTTTTTTTTTAATCGATATTTATTTACTTACAATGCTTTTGAGCATATCACCCTGCATAATTTTTTTTTAGTGGTTGCTCTGGACATTACACTATATATACATAACTTATCACAGTGTACTGGTATCAATATTTACCTCCATTAGGTCCCTTTACCTTTTCCACTTTTTTTTAAAAACATATTTTTAAAGTAATCTCTACCCCAACCTGGTGCTTGAACTCATAACCCCAAGATCAAGAGTTGTATGCTCCACTGACTTAAGCAGCCAGACACCCCCACCTTTTCCACTTTTAAAATGTCACAGAGGTGCCTGGGTGGTTCAGTCATTAGCATCCAACTCTTGGTTTTGGCTCAGGTCATGATCTCACAGTTTATGAGTTCAAATCCCATGTCAGTCTCTGTGCTAACAGAGAGCTCCCTTTCTCTGCCCCTCCCCTCTCAAATTAAATAAACATTTAAAAAAAGTGAAAATAAAATGACATAGCAGCAATAGGAAACTAAGACAAGCCTCAAAACCCTATTTCACACACAGCTACATAGCCCTGTGGGCTCAGGTGTTAAACTTCCCAGGTTTAAATTCTACCCTCTGCAGTTAACATGGTGTATGGCCTTGGGCAAGATATCACCCCTCTGAGTCTCAGTTTCCTCATCCATAAGTCAGAAAGGAAGCAGTAATAGCAAACTACTCATTAAACATTTTTATTTCCTCAGGACCTATATGCAACATTTTCAAAATTGGTCTCATCTTCTTTTTTAATATAATTTTAGGTCTTAGAGAAGTTTCAGGTTCACAGAAAAACTGAGCAGAGGTAGAGATGAACCCCCACACAAGCATAGCCTGCCCCATTATCAACATCTCCCACCAGAATGGCATTTTGTTATAATAGACAAACCTGAACCCACACATCATAATCACCCAAAGTCCAGAGTTTACATTAGGGTTGTGGGTTTATGGGTTTGCACAAGTGTATAGTAACATGCATCCACCATTATATCATACAGAGAATTTTCACAGACCTAAAAATCCTCTGTGCTCTGCCTATTCATCCCTCCCTCCCCCCTAGCCCCTGGTAACCACTAATCTTTTTACTGTTTCCATAGTTTTGCCTTTTCCAGGATGTCATATAACTGGAATCATACAGATGTAGCCTTTTCAGATTGACTTCTTTCACTCAGTAATACACATCTAAGATTCCTCCCTGTCTTTTCATGGCTTGATAAACTCATTTCTGTTAGTGCTGAATAATATTCCATTGCTTAGATGTACCACAGTGTATTTACCCATTCATCCACTGAAGAGCAATCATGGTCATTTTGAAGGTTTGGTAATTATGAATAAAGCTGCTGTAAACATCTGTGGGAAGGTTTTTGTGTGGACTGGTTTTCAACACCTTTGGGTAAATACGAAGGAGCATGATTGCTGAAATGTGTGGTAAGAGTATGTTTAGTTTTGAGAGAAACCTTTAAACTGTCTTCCAAAGTGGCCATGTTATTTTACATCTCCACTAGCAATGAATGAGTTTCTGTAGCTCCACATCACCAGCACTTGGTGTTGTCTGTGTTTTGAATTTGTGGTCATTCTAATCACTATGTCATGATATCTTGTCTTAATTTGCACTTTTCTTATGACATACGACGTGAAGCCACTTTTCACGTGATTATTTGTAGATCTCCTTTGGTGAGGTCTGTTAAGGTCTTTGGCCCATTTTCAGTCATGTTATTTGTTCTCTTATTGTTGAGTTTTAAGAATTCTTCATGTTCTTTGGATAATAGTCTTTTCTCAGATGTGTCTTATGCAAATATTTTCTCTCAGTCTGTGGCTTGTCTTCTCATTCTTTTGAAAGTACCTTTCACAGAGCAGAAATTTCTAATTAGATCGAAGTCCAGCTTATCAATTATTTCTTTCATGGATCATGCTTTTGGTGTTGTATCTAAACAGTCATCACCAAACCTGGGGCCATCTAGATTTTCTCCCATGTTATCTTCTAGGAGTTTCATAGTTTTGCAGTTTACATTTAGATCTGTGATCCACTTTCTGTTAACTTTTGTGAAGGGTGTAAGTCCTATATCAATCTTTTTTTTTTTTTTTTACATGTGGATGCCCAGTTGTTCCATCACCAGTTGTAGAAAACTCATCTTCATTTCTAAGTATATTCCTTCTGCATTGTTAGCATGGGAGGCAACAGCACCTTTGCCAAGACAGAAACTCAGCAGTTATCTTTTTTTTTTTAAGATTTTTTTTTTTTTTAAGTAATCTCTATGCCTAAGGTGGGGCTTGAACTCACAACTCCGAGATCAAGAGTTGCAGGTTCCTCTGAGCCAGCCAGGCACCCATTAGCAATAATCTTTTGTTTTTTAACTTATGTCTTTAAATTCAAGTTAGTTAACAATGTAGTATTGGTTTCAGGAACAGAGCCCAGTAATTCACCACTTCCATATAACTCCCAGTGCTCATCCCAACAAGTGCCCTCCTTACTGCCCATCACCCATTTAGCCCATCCGTCCACCTAACACCCCTCCAGCAACCTTCAGTTTCTTCTCTGTATTTAAGAATCCCTTATGATTTGCCTTCCTCTCTGTTTTTATTTTTCCTTCCCTTCCCCTATGTTCATCTGTTTCGTTTCTTAAACTCTACATATGAGTGAAATCGTATAGTATTTGTCTTTCTCTGACTTATTTTGCTTAGCATAATATACTCTAGTTCCATCCACCTTGTTGCAAATGGCAAGATTTCATTCTTTTTGATTGTCAAGTAATACTCCATTGTAAATATATATACACCATGTCTTCTTTATCCATTCATCCATGGATGGACATTTGGGCTCTTTCCATACACTGGCTATTGTTGATAGTGCTGCTTAATAAAAATTGGTGTTCGTGTGCCCCTTTGAAACAGAATTTTTGTATCCTTTGGATAAATACCTAATAGTTTAAATTCTGGATTGTAGGGTAGCTCTATTTTTAATTTTTAAAGGAAACTCCATACTGTTCTCCAGAGTGGCTGCACCAGTTTGCATTCTCACCAACAGTGCCAAAGGATTCCCCTTTCTCTGCATCCTCCCCAACATCTGTTGTTTCCTGAGTTGTTAATGTTAGCCATTCTGACAGGGGTGAGGAAGTATCTCATTGTGGTTTTGATTTGTATTTTCCTGATGATGAGTGATGTTGAGCATCTTTTCATGTGTCTGTTAGCCATTTGGATGTTTTCTTTGGAAAAGTGCCTGTTCATGTCTTTTGCCCATTTCTTCACTGGATTATTTGTTTTTTGGGGGTTGAGTTTGCTAAGTTCTTTATAGATTTTGGATACTAACCCTTCATCAGATGTCATTTGCAGATATATTCTCCCATTCCATTGGTTGCCTTTTAGTTTTATTGATTGTTTCCTTCACTGTGCAGAAGCTTTTTATCTTGATGAAGTCCCAATAGTTCATTTTTGCTTTTTGCTTCCCTTGCTTCCAGAGATATGTCTAGTAAGACATTGCAGCGGCCAAGGTCAAAGAGGTCATTGGCTGTTTTGTTCTCTAGGATTTTGATGGTTTCCTCTCTTACATTTAGGTCCTTTATCCATTTTGAGTTTATTTTTGTGTATGATGTAAGAAAGTGGTCCAGGTTCATTCTTTTGCATGTCGCTGTCCAGTTTTCCCAAAACCATTTGCTGAAGAGACTGTCTTTATTCCATTGGATATTCTTTCCTCTTTGTCAAAGACTAGTTGGCCATACATTTGTGGGTTTATTTCTGGGTTCTGTACTCTGTTCCATTGATCTATGTGTCTGGTTTTGTACCAGTAGCATACTGTCTTCATGATTACAGCTTTGTAATACAGCTTGAAGTCCAGAATTGTGATGCCTCCAGCTTTGGTTTTCTTTTTCAATATTACTTTGTCTATTCAGCACCTTTTGTTGTTCCATTCACATTTTACAATTGTGTATTCTAGTTCTGTGAAGAATGATGGTATTGTTTTCATAGGGATTGCAATGAATGTGTAGATTGCTTTGGGTAGTATAAACACTTTAACAATATTTGTTCTTCTGACCCATGAGCATGGAATGTTTTCCCATTTCTTTGTGTCTTCTTCAGTTTCTTTCATAAGCTTCCTATAGATTTCAGTGTATGGATCCTTTACTCTTTGGTTAGGTTTATTCCTAGGTAACATGGGTTTTGGTGCAGTTGTAAATGGGATCAATTTCTTGATTTCTCTTTCTGCTGCTTCATTATTGGTTATAGAAATCAGCAGTTATCTTTGATGCTGTCCTCTCCCTATATCCAATGGATCTAATGGATCACCAACCTTTTAAATCCCACCCTATAAATACTCTTAAATAGTTACTTATTCCTCACTGCAACTGTATTCTTCAGGCCCCTGAATCCCTCTCATCTGGGAGCTTGTGTCAAACTCCTGTTGGGTCTGCCTGGCCAGTCCTGGCTTCCTCTCCATCCATTCCTGCTCCAATCACAATGATCTTTCTGAAAAGCAAATCTGATCATCTCTATGCTGCTTACAACTTTCCAGAAGGTCCCTATTTCATTTAAGATGAAATCCAAATCTAGGGTACCTGGGTGGCTCAGTCAGTTGAGCGTCCGACTTCAGCTCAGGTCATGATCTCCTGGTTTGTGAGTCTGAGTCCCACATTGGGCTCTGTGCTGACAGCTCAGAGCCTGGAGCCTGCTTTGGATTCTGTGTGCCCACCCCCCCCCCCGCCCCTCCTCCATTCACTCTCTCACTCTCTCTCTCTCAAAAATAAATAAACATTAATTTTTTTTTTAAAGGTGAAATCAAAATCCCTTTTCCTGGATTAATGGGTTTATCCTGACTGAGTCCCAGCCACCATCGATCACCTCCCTTCACTGCCAGTACTTTTGAGCTGACCCCTTGACATGATGGGACTATGCCCTGATCTCCCTCACCCTGAGACTTATCCTTACTGCTGCTCACTCTGGTCACCCACTTCAAAGTAACCCTTAGTTTCTTGAAGACACAGCTGGAGGTCAGAAGTCCAATCAGATCTCTCTGGGCTAAACTGGAAACATCTGCAGGAACATGTCCTGCTGGAGCTTCCTTTTTCCTTGCCTTTTCCAGCTTCTTTTTGAGTTAGGTTCGAAGCCTTCTTCTGTCCTTCTGTACTACTACCCTGTGCTTCCCTTGAGCATGTCACTGATGATTTATTATTGTGATGATCTCTTTAGGCAATAGTAACAATGATTCTTAAATTCATTGATGTGGGCCTTCTTGTGGTACATCGCAAACTAAACTAAAATGGAGAAAAGTAATGTAACAGACACCTGTGTAGTCGGCACCGAGGTTAAATATATGTTAGTGATTTGCCATACTTGTTTCAGATTTCTCTTTTTTCTCTTATGAAATAAGAGGTTATGACATAACAAGAGCCCCACCCCTCCCAAACCTTTCTCCACCTTTCCTCCCTGAAGGTAAACACTAACCTGAAGCCGGTGAGAAAAAGTCTCTTTAGTCCTCTGTCTCCCACTAACAGGTTGGGTGCCACGGGATGAGCAGGGAAGATGGGTGTCCTTTTGCTGTGCTCTCTCCACTGCCAGTGCTTAGCACAGGGCTTGTCACAAATGCTTCTTGCACAACCAGCTGGTAAGGCTAGACTCTGTGTGGCTGCCTGAACCCCTGCCTTCCAAAGCAGCTATTTCTAATGGTTCAGACAGCCCCAACTTTTGTTCTTCCTTCAATGGGAATTTGCTCCTTCTCAGAGAAGGGCTGAGATGATTACTATGGGGGCAAAAAGGAACAAAGGCCAGAGTATGAAGTTTGGAATCAAACTTAATCTCTCTGGGCATTTCATTCCCTAATCCCCTTGTTAATAATACCCATTTAGCAGAGGTTTTGTGAGGATTAAATAAAAAAGCAAATGCGCATGTTCCCTTTATGGTGGAGTAGGTGTTCAATAAATGTTGCCATTGCCATGCAAATAATTAAATGTTTCATTTTCTTGTTTTTCTTTCTCCAATTTTTCCCCTCACGGGCTTTTTATTTCCTTTCCCCATTTTCACGCTCATTTATGCCACCGTTCCTTCTCTCATACCCTTTCCTCTGCCTTGAAGAAAGCTCCGCTGTGCACTGCCCGTCCGTAGCCCATGAACCTGTAAGGTCCAGCTCCATCCAGTCCTGAACATTCCAGCTTTCTTGTCCTCTTCATTAAACGTAGGCTATAGATCACAAAGCCTCTTGACATACTCTCTGTAATGTGGCATTCATGTTGGAGTGCTCTTTTCGCATTCTATCTGTAAGTTCCTTCAAGGCCAGGACTGAGTCTTAGAATTCTGTTATTTTCCACGCTTCTCAGCCCTGACAGGGAAGGTAGGATGACATGGGGTCAGGTGGCCTGGGTTCAAATCCTTGTTCTGCTACTTGCTAACTTGTGATCGGGATCAAATAACTTAATTTTTCCAGACCTTGGTCTTCTTAGTGTAAGTTAGGAGTAATAATAATACAGACCTTATGGTATAGTTCTGAGAATTAATAAAATAATGTCTGTAAAGTCTTTTGTACTATGCTTCTAACTGCTCAATAAATGCTGGCTGTCATTATGATTATTATTCACTCATAACATAGTGTTACATGTCAATTGTATCTCAATTTTAGAAAGAGTTATTGTGTAATTTATAAGTGTTCATGCTAATGTATCAGTTTCCTATTGTTACTGTAACAAATTACTGCAAACTTCTGGCTTAAAATAATACATATTTATTATCTTACAGTTCTGGAGGTCAGAAGGCCAAACTGGGTCTCATTGGGTTAAAATGAATGTCTGTTGGACAGTGTTCTTCTGGTGGTCCTAGGGGAGAATCTGTTTCCTTGCCTTTTCCAGCTTTCAGAGTTGACTCACATTCCTTGGCTCCTGGTCCTACATCACTTCAACCTCTGCTTCTGTTGTCCCATGTTCTTCTCCGACTCTGATTCTCCTTCTTGTCTCTCTTATAAGGACCCTGTGATTACCTTGGACCAGCCCAGATAATCCAGGATAATTTCCCCATCTCAAGATTCTTAATGTAATCACATGTCCAGAGTCCCTTTTGCCATGTGAAAGAACATGATATACATATGTATTTGAGAGATAGAGAGTCTGTGTGCATGTGTGAGCTGGGGAGGGGCAGAGCGACAGAGAGAGAGAAACTCAAGCAGGCTCCATACTCAGCATGGAGCCTGACACACGGCTCCAACCCACGACGCTGGAATCATGACCTGAGCCAAAATCAAGAGTTGGACGCTCAGCCAACTGAGCCACCCAGGTGCCCCTGAAACAATATTTTTAAAGGTTCTGGGAATTAAGATATAGACATTTTGGGGGGAGGCCTTATTCTGCCTACCACACCAATATAATAAAACTCATTCATTCATTCAATAAACATTTATTCATCACCTAGTATATATCAGACCTTTTTTTCAGTCCGTGGGGTTGCAAATACAAATAAAATTACCTCTCACATGGCTCTTAGTTTAGTGGAAGAACTCGGTTGGCAGTGGACCTATCTTATGATAGTACTTCTTAAAATGTGGAGGGGAAATGAGAGCGTCTCATGTTTAACAGTTACCCAAAGCTTGGTGCCATTTTGATTGATGGAGAGGCAGAAAATGGATGCAATTCAGCACTCATTAGGCTAAACACACCCTAGACTTGTGTGTGTGAATACGTGTCCATTAAGTTAAGGTATTCTTGAAATCGCTCTCTCAATGGGAAACCAACAGAAGTCGCACACACCAGTTTAAAGTGAGAAAGAGAATGTGGAGGGGCAATATTGTAATATTGTCTTTTATTTTCTGTTTATCACCAAGGTGGTGTGTGTGCATTGCAAGGATTAGGAAGAAACTTTTTTTTTTTTTTTTTTTTTTTTTTACTTTGGGTATCATTTACCTAATAGAGTAAGCTTATTTCACTTACCTTCTCACCCATTAGAATAAACATACCGATTTGGTTTTGGTTTTGTTTTTTTTCACATGCAAGCTTTCAGCTATTGATTGTGAGGGTGACCCAGGGGCGTTATCACATCCTATTCACAGGAATAGACATGGAAGAATAAGCATGGGAATAGGAAGTACCTGCCAGAATTCTTAGAGATATGGGCCTTGGTTGGCAAAGCAAAATCCTGGAAAAGAGAACAAACCAAAAATAATATTTTCAAGTGACAAGTCAATCATGTCTTTATTCCTCTTCCCTTGTCAGAGATGAACAAAACATATCCTTCTCTGGACCCTGTATTTCCTATCAAATAATTCTTCCTGACTCCTTTGAACACAAACTTGCCTCCAAAGTTTTCTCCTGCACAGCCTTCCTCCTACATGACTGCCATGAAGTGGGCCGATGACACCGAAGGACAGATGCCAGAAAGGTTTTCTTTCCCAGTACTTGGCAACACATCACATTTTTTTCATTGGTTGGGGTCTGGGCTTGTTTGTATTTTGTCTTCTTTAGCCCCGAAAGGACCGTAAATGACTGGAGTGGCCTTCTTAAAATGCAGGAAGTTGGCTCTAGCTGCCTTTTGTTTATTCATTATTTTAAAAGGTGAGACTTTTGTGAGTCACTTTGGTTTGTAGAGACCACACAGCTCATTTTATGAAGGTTACACTGACATTCTCTCATTCAACAAATATTTATTGGGTACCTACTGTGTGAAAGTTGGCTGCAGTAGGGCAGGAAGTAGGGAAGGGATTAACATCTACTGAGCTTCAGATGTGCATGCACTGTTACCTTTTTTTTTAAGATTTATTTTTAATTTTATAGAGGAGAGTGTGTGAGCAGGAGAGAGTGAGAGAGAGAGAGAATGAGAAAGAGAGAGAGAGAAAGAGAGAGGATCATAAGCAGGCTCCACGCTTAGCATGGAGCCCCATCTGGAGCTAGATCCCAAGACCCTGGTCATTGTGATCTGAGCCGAAATAAAGAGTCAGACATTCAACTGACTGAGCCACCCAGGTGCCCCTGCACTGTCTCCTTTTATGCTTAGATAATTTGTTTAAGCATAATTCATTATAATCAGAGGCTTTCAGTATGGCAGATAGGTTTCTTCTTCCATGCCAGCTCCATTGTCTGTCTGTCGCACTGTGTTGTAAAGGACTGTGAGCTGAGCTCAAACAGAATAGGAATGCATGGTGAGATCGATAAATTATGTCTGCTATAAAATTTTTTTCAATGTTTATTTTTGAGAGACAGAGAGAGACAGAACACGAGGGGGGGAGGGGCAGAGAAAGAGGGAGACACAGCATCGGAAGCAGGCTCCAGGCTCTGAGCTGTCAGCACAGAGCCCGACGCAGGGCTCAAATCCACAAACTGTGAGATCATGACCTGAGCCAAAGTCGGATGCTTAACTGACTGAGTCACCCAGGTGCCCCAATTATGTCTGCTGTAAGTGTGAGAGGGGAGGATGGTGACATATATGCATGTAAAGTCTCATTTACTTGTTAAACCCTTACTGAACAACCAAACATGTACTCAGCACCGTGAAGGCATATGCATATGTAAATGTAACATGTGACTAATGCCTATAGATGATCACAAACACACTGTAACAAAGAAATGTGGAGAAATGCTCTGGAATGGTCCAGAAGTCATCAAGGAACAACTTTAGTTGAATTGAGCCCTGTGTATCAGTCAACGTTTCATCCTTGACTGTAGAAGTAGAACCACCATAAGTATTATGGAATAAGGGATTTATTATAGCAATTAGATGTGACATAATTGTGGGAGGGTCTGGGGAAGTAAGATCCAGAAAAGGGAACTGGAGGACCAGAAATAAAATGGCTAGCCCAGCTGAAACACTGACACCGATAGATGGGTAGGAGCTTGCAAGGGATACCTGGGAAGGCAGGCAAATCTAGCCTCTGGGATGGGACCAGCAGGCACAGTGCTGGAGAAATTCATGGAAGGTTGCTGATTCTGTATCTGGGGGTGGGCTGGAGCAGTGAGTGGGCAACAGGACCAGCAGCTGGGAAGAAGAGCTGGTCACAGAGCAGGGGACACATTTGAACCTGCTACTGCTTCTGCTTTTGCCCCTCACCACATCTAATCAAGACTGTAACCTTCCAGAACTCTTGCAAATTTGTCTTTTGGGTCAACTTTAATGTGGAATCATATAGGAAAAGAGATCATGAGAGACGTAGTTCTAACTTAGCCACGTGGACACCTCAAAATGTGTTCAAAACATCACACCTCAAAAATGTGGCACAAATCTGCATAAGAGAAGGAGTGAGCAGAGCATGTGGGAAGGTTTGTGGACAGGGTCTGGTGTAGGAGTGAGTAAGTTAGTATTTAGGAAACCATGAATAGATGGGCCTGGGTATAGTGAAGGAGCTTATGCTGGAAGATAGTGGAAGCTAAGGTTAGAAACAAAGGTTGGAATCATTAATTAATGAATTAATTAACCTATTCAATCATTATTTGTTTGTTTTTTTTTTAATTTTTTTTCCACGTTTTTATTTATTTTTGGGACAGAGAGAGACAGAGCATGAACGGGGGAGGGGCAGAGAGAGAGGGAGACACAGAATCAGAAACAGGCTCCAGGCTCTGAGCCATCAGCCCAGAGCCCGACGCGGGGCTCGAACTCACGGACCGTGAGATCGTGACCTGGCTGAAGTCGGACGCTTAACCGACTGCGCCACCCAGGCGCCCCACAATCATTATTTGTTGAGCACATTTTATCTACCAGGCACTGTACGAAGTGCTAGGAGTATGGTGATAAATGAAGAGCCAGATTTTGAAACAATTTGTATGTTAGACTAAAATATTTGTTCAGTTTTTGATCCTTTGTTTGAGAAATAGTAGACTCTTCCAGTTGGGACAACTGATTAGTTGAATTTCTGCCCTTAATTCAACTCAACCAATACTTAACTCATTTCAACCAACATTTAAACCTCTTCTCTGTTCAAGTTCCTCGCAGACAGTCACTGTCCTCTCAAACTGTGAAACATGGCTGCACCTGATAATATTGGTCAGAGTAGAAATACTGAGTCACTTCTTTCCCTGGCAATTTTCTAGAATGTTTTGTGCTCACATTTTATTTTATGCCATGATGTTTTTCTTCAAAGCAAAGGTACTTATTTATCAGGCACTTAAGACAAACCACATACAGGTTGAATTGCCTTAAATCCCCAGATTTTTGTTGAAACCGATGTCATTTCTGAGCTCTGTGCTAGTCAAGTGTAGCACAGCCTAACATTGTGCTCTTGCTTGGCATACATGATCTCATTGAATTCTCCCAAGCCTTAAAAAGGTAGATACTATTAGTTGGACCCATTTTGTGGAAGTGGAAAGCAAGACTTAATGAGATTAAGTAACTTTGCCAGGATTATGTAACTAGTAAGAGACTCAGCTAGGAATCCAGTCTTCCTAACCATTCCATAGTCAACAAATGAGCAGTTAACTATTTTATCATTTGGCGACTGGTGACTTTAAGAATCCTGCAGATGACTCAGGGGGAATATTTTATAGGCAGGATAGATGTCTAAGAAGAATTGCTTATAGTCTTAATAGATACAGATTAAAAATAAAGTATCTGCGGATGCGAATCTGTAAAGAGCAAAGAGTGATCTTTGAGGACTTTCACTCCAATGGTTCACTCCATTGGTTCACTCCAATGGTTCAAGTTGGCCTATGAGCCTTTCCCCCAGATTCCAAGATGCAGGCATCTGCAAGTTAAACCCTTGTGATATATGGACAGTTTTGAGGATTGTGTGGTGGGTGTGTTTTATTTTCACAACTCACCCCTGAACTTATTATTGGATAATGTGGATATGCTGCCATTTCTGCTAAATAAGCAATTATAATGAGGATCCCATTGCTCATTGTGTGTTGTGTGTGAGAAAGAGCACCGAATCTTTAGAGTCAGAACTGAATTAAAATAAAAAACAGGAGCGCCTGGGTGGCTCAGTTGGTTAAGTGTCTCTCTCTCTCTCTTTTTTTTTAATTCAAGTTTGTTTGTTTGTTTGTTTGTTTGTTTTGAGAGAGAGAGAGAGTACTAGCAGGGGAGGGGCAGAGAGAGAGGGAGAGAAAAGTCAGGGGGTTCAATCCCATGAACCGTGAGATCATGACCTAAGCCCAAATCAAGAGTCGGATGGTTAACCTACTGAACCACCCAGGAACCCCAAGCCCCCAACTCTTGATTTTGGCTCAGGTCATGATCTCACGGTTTGTGGGATTGAGCCCCACCCACATCAGGCTCTGTGCTGGCAGCATAGAGCCTGCTTAGGATTCTCTCTCTCCCTCTCTTTCTGTCCCTTCCCTGCTCGTGTGTTCTTTCTCCCTCTTTCTCAAAATAAATAATTAAACATTAACATAAAATAAAATAAAATAAAATAAAATAAAATAAAATAAAATAAAATAAAATAAACAATATTTGACCCTTGAAGGGTTTGCCACAAAGTCAGAAGCATTTCCTTCTTTTCATTTCTATTTTACCACTTGCTGTTATCCCAGATCCTCACTGAAGTGTTTCTTTGTATCAGTTTGACTCGCTGTACTCTTTGGTATGGAGCCCATTATCCTCACTTTGCTATATCTAGTAATAGATTTCTTCATTACTTTGTGGTTTACCAAGCAGTGTTGCATTTAACTCTCATAACAGCTTAGTGAGGTGGAGAAGGCTGGTCCTACTCTCCATTGTACAGCTGAGCAAACTGAGGCCTGGAGAGAGGAAGAGACTTGCCCAGCTAGTTAATGGCAGAGCCAAAACTAGTCCTAGCCTTTTCTGCTCTGCCTTGTAAGTAATGTCAGTCCTGGGAAGGAGAGCACCATAGTTACGAGTCAGATTTTTAACTTGTTAATCATATTTTCACATGTTGACATTCTGTTTTCTTTTGGACCCATTCTAAATTAATTTTTGGATGCGGACTACATGAGGTGTTGTTGAGGGGGAGCGGGTGGACGGGAATCCAAAGAACACAGGTCTATGACCAATGAGCTGCTTTCTTTACAGCACAGGCGATCTAAACCAAATGTGACAAATGGGCAGAATCTCATAAGTATTCCAGCTCTTCACTTCCCTAGTTTGATTACATTGTACCGGATGGCATTTGGAACTCGGTTCAGGGTGCATGGAGCTGAATTATGCAATTCGCCAATATGCAATTAACTGGAGTAGCAACACATTCAATCTAATGGGGGCCAGACAGAGACTGCATAATTCTTGGGAGCACAAGTTGATTATGCAGTTAAGTGATATGCACTTAAGAGAAGTGCACCACATCTATCTGATCCCATTTCTTCCAATAGATTCTTCATGGCACTTTACTCCAGCCTTTCTGCTTTTATGGTCAAACATATTCTAACCTGTATCCACTTGAAATGAGAACCTTACAGTTCATATGTAGATTTGGGATTCATTTCTTTTAAGAACCAACCTTTAAAAAACGTAACTCTTGAATGCAAAAATGGATAGGCATGTGAGACGGGAAAGGGGCGAATCAGGGGGCTCAGTATGTCTGGGTCTTGAAGATAGGGAACAATACCTGAATTGTACAATTTAGGGTGCTTCGTTTTCAGTTTCTTTCTTTCCCCTTGGTTAGGAAGTTGTGTTTCAAATGCAAACGTGAGGTGCATGAAAAGATTTCTTTTTTAAAAGCAACGGGCTTTGCAGTCAGTATTTTTTTTTTTTTAACTTGAAAATGGATATTGTAGAAAGGGGGCCCTTTTACGAGAAACTCCAATTAAATGACAGTTCATTGAGTGTGGCTAGTTTTAAGTTACTCTGATGATGATGGATCATTAATTTAATTTGGCAGGTTTTACTGGTTTACTGTATGCTTGCTGTATGCCCTGGATCGACCTAAATCCTTTGGGGGACCCCCAGAAGTATAAAATATGGCTGCCTGTCCTCAACCTTCTCAGTAGGTCATGAGTCATGCGTACAAAGTAATTGAGGAACAATAAAACACAGCATATGATTAGGTGTCCAGTATGGTTGTTAAAGATGAAAAGAAATCAGAGAAGGGAGGAAAATAAACTGGGCTGGAGTTTTTCATCACTAGAGGGAGACAGAGGGAGAAGCAAGGGTCGGAGCTTCACATGTTAGGTCAATCAAAACTACTCTGCAAAGCTATTCCTGTCCCAAATTTACAGATGAAGAAACTGAAGCTCAGAGAGTTGAAGGAACTTGTTCATGATGCACAGGAAATAAAGCTAGAATTTAGAATCAGGTCCACCTGTCTCCACACTTCCTCCTTGGAGGTGTTCAAGTGGGAAGCCATGGCAGACAGGCTGTGGAGGATTCAGACACCTGTTGGGAGAATTCATTGTATGCTCATCACCATCTCTCCCAGCCCTGTGGTCCTATGGTCTGAAAAGATTTCAAGAGCTGTGGTCTCAGTTTTAAAAGAACTCCTTCTTATCCATTTAGCAGAAGAGATCCCAGTCTTATAGACACAACTCTTCCTGAGTTAAATGCATTTCCACAAGCTTAGCAAAACCAAATGTGGTGACAGAGCAAAGAAGAGAGTGACTTAGTATTGGGACTGTTGTGGTAGGCGAGGAAGAGAGAATAACAAAGATTGTCATATTATCATCAAATCTCCTTTCCCTGGAGGAGAAGATGCTCCTGGCCCTGGAGTGGAGAGCCAGGTGTGGCTGGGCCCTGTTGGGACCAAATGGGTCCCTATGTTTTAGGTTTGTATCAAAAGCACTTCAGGGCTTTCTGCTACTCAGTAATTTACTCTTTACCTGTATTCATTATCTACTGCTGCGTAACAAACTTAGCCACTTGAAGCAACAACCTTTAGTTATGTCACAGTTTCTGTGGGTATGGAGTACATGCATGGGGTGGCTGGTTTCCTTGCTCAGAATCACCAAGACTGCAATCAAGATGCCATCCAGGGGTACCTTCTCATCAGGAGGCTCAACAAGGGAAGAATCTACTTGGAAGCTCATTGAAGTTGTTAGTGGAATTCAGTTCCTTGCAGCTCTGGGACTTGTGGTTTCTGTCTTCAGTGGCACTTTGCTTTTGGAGAGCACTTTGTAGTTTGTAAATGCTTTTCCAGTCTAAAATTAACCACTTGTATTTTCTTCCTATTCTCAGCTAAGGATTCTACCATTCAAACAGTTGTCTAAGCCAAAATCCTGAAAGTCACCCCTGATTTCTCAATTCATCAGCAAATCCTATGGGCTATACTTCCAAAATAACTCCTGCATCCAACAGCTAGTTTCCATTTCGTAGTCCCCACCGTTGTCTGAGCCAGTATCATCTCTCAGTCGACCTGCTATAACGAGTTTCTCACTGCTCTTCCTGTTTGCTTTTCCTTGAGTGCTCCTCAAACCCATTCTCCACTGAGCAGCCAGGGTGGTCTGTGAGAGATGGAAATAAGGTCATGTCACTTCCTTACTCAAAAATCTTCCCATGACTTGTCATTGCAGTTACAGTAAAATCCAAATTTCAATCCTCTGTGATCTGGTCCCTTCTTGCCTCTTTGATTTTACATCTTATCATTCTCCTTGGTCATCATGTTTTACCAACCATGGCTTCCTTCTGTTCCTCAAATGTGCCATGACCTTGTCTGCCTTACAGTCTTTGCACTTGTTGGTCCCTTCACCTGGAGCTCACTGTCCTTGGACTTGCACATGGCTGGATCCTTCTCATTAATCAGGTCTCAGTTCAATGTCTCACTTTACAGAGAACATCTCTCACTGCCTTTTGCAAAGTAACAATTACCTCTCAATCTAAAATCCCTTATCCCATTACTTAATTTCCTTTTGCTCATGTCACTTATTGCTGTCCAAAATATCTTCCTTTTTCCTTCCTTCTTTCTTTCTTTCAATGGTTTATTTTATGTGTCAACTTTCCTGGGATACAAGGTGCCCAGATTAAACATTGTTTCTGGGTGTGTCTGTGATGGTACTTCCAGATAAGATTAGCATTTGGATCAGTGGATTCAGTAAAGCACATTGCCCCACCTAGTGTGGGTGGGCCTCATCCAATCTGGTGAGAGCCTGAATGGAAGAAAAAGACAGAAAGAAGGAATTTGCTCTTTGCCTGACTGCTTGAGCTGCAGACTTCGGTCTTCTCCTACCCTCAACTGAGAGTTACACTGCTGGCTCTCTGATTCTCAGAATCACACCCTGGATTTCCTGCATCTCTATCCTTGATAGCAGATCATGGGACTTAGCCTCCATAATTATGTGAACCAATTCCTTATTATCAATCTGATCTTTAAAAAAAATTTTTTTTCAACGTTTATTTATTTATTTATTTATTTTGGGACAGAGAGAGACAGAGCATGAACGGGGGAGGGGCAGAGAGAGAGGGAGACACAGAATCGGAAACAGGCTCCAGGCTCTGAGCCATGAGCCCAGAGCCTGACGCGGGGCTCGAACTCCCGGACCTCGAGATCGTGACCTGGCTGAAGTCGGACGCTTAACCGGCTGCGCCACCCAGGCGCCCCAATCTGATCTTTTTAATAATTAAATCCTTATGTATCTCCTATTGGTTCAGTTCTCTGGAGAACCCTGACTAGTACATTTTCTCCCTCCCTCCTTCCTTCTCCCTCTTTATCTCTTTCGCTCTCTTTACTTATATATCTATTTTATACATCATTATTGCCTTCTTTCTAGAATATAAACTCCATGAGGGAGTTTTAGCACTATGACTGGCACATACTAAATGTTTAATAAGAACGTGTGCAATAAATAAGTGAACCTTTTGATGAGGGTAAGAGACAGGTTGTTAATTCCCATTTTTATCAGAAACATTAGGCCACTTGCCCAAAGTGAAAGTATCATCCAGTGTTTAGCCATGAGCTCTTCAAAGGGCTGGATTATGTTTTACACATTTTTCTTGCCCAGCTGGTATACGGTTCCTGGGAACAGGATAGAGTAGTGGTTAGTTAGTTGGAGTCCCGACTCTGCCATTTACTGTGTGACCCTGGGCAGGGTATTTAACTTTTTTGAGGCACAATTTCCTCATGGAAATACATATTAAATAAGTAAACATTCCTCAGTGGAAATAAACATAGTACATACTTTGTAGGGTGATGAAGAGTAACACAATCAGGCCAAGCTCTTAGCTCACCACATGACACATATTGAAGGCAATACATTTTCATTTTCTTCTTTGTCTCTTTTTTCTCTTTGTAGGCTTTCAGTTAATTTTGAGCCAAATCATTCATTTTTCTGTAGCTTTCAAACTGTGTCAATGAATCAACTTATTTACTTTCAGTTTCTCTAACCCCAAGCAAGGATACTTTCTTGACTTCACACCAATGTGAGTGGCATCCACACCATGCAAACCAGCAACTCTGCCCAACTGGAAGATGCTCCCATTCCCCCTTCCAGCCTTCTGTGAGCTTCATGGCTGAGGGCCTGGTAAAGGGGGGGAGCTGCTATGGGTGGTTGAAGCTTTGCTTTGGGTGGAAATATTTCAGACCCTAAGCACTTGCAGGGAGTCCACCCCCATACTGGATTTTTAGAATCCCTCTTGTGGTGCTTTCTTTAGAGATGGAGAGAACGCTTCTCTCTCTCTTATCTTCTCCTATTTCCTTTCTCTTTTCTCCTTTGCCCAGTCACTGCCACCTTCCTATTTTGGCTTCCCCCATCTATGTGTCAACATATTAGCTCTACTCAAAACCTTCTGCCTTTGAATCTCTTTACCGAATCTGCCTGAAATGCAGCAATGACAGAGTTGTGGGATGTCAGACAGGAGTCAGATGGGCCTGTGTTGATGTTGAAATGATTTGCTACTTGTTACCTTTGTGACCTTGTGCAAGTTCTTTAACTTCTTGGAGCCTCTATTTTCTCATTGGTAAAATAAGAATAACGTCTATCTCACAGTTTATCAATGAATATTTGATAAGTTACCTAGTAGATGTTTAAGCAGTATTAGTTTCATCTCCCATCTCCATGTCCCAACCAAATGGACAGATTTGAATCTCACTCCAAAAATAAGAGTCAAACTAATGTTCACCACTGCTCTATTTATAATAGTCACGGATTAGAAGCAACCAAAATGTCCTCTAATAGGTGAATGGATAAACTGTGGGTTTAGTGTCACCATACAGTGGAATACTACTCAGCAATAAAAAGGAATGACCTATGAATGCACACAGCAACATGATGAATCTCAAAAACATTATGCTAAGTGAAAGAAGACATACACAAAAGGGTGTATACTCTGTAATTCTGTTTATATGAAATGTTAGACGAGACAAATATAATCTATGGTAGAAGGCAGATCAGTGGTTGACTAGGGAGAGGGGTGAGAGTGGGATCTGATTGGCACAAAGAAACGTTTTTGGATGATGGAATCCATGAAAGTGATTCTGGTGGTGGTTGCATAAGTCTATGGCTTTGTCACAAGTCATGGGTATGTACAATTAAAATGAATGCCTTTTACTCTATGTAAACTCTACCTCCATAAAGTTGAATTAGAGAAATAAGAATCAAGAGAAATCGACAACCTGGATAACTTGCTCTTCACGGTACCTGGCAATGTGATTTTTCCTTTAACAGTCATCATCAGAAAAACAATTCCTTTGTTGTACAGATATTCCAGTAAGTGGTATTAGCCACTCCTCGGAGTGAGGAGGAGTTTGGGTGTAGAGTGTGGTGCTTTCATGGTTTGGGAAGGAGAACATCTGTTGTCTCCCACCAGCCTTGTTCCTTTGTTCCCCGAGGGTCTGGGGTGTGTTCTATTACTTTATTAAGCCTTCTCAAGTTCCGCCCATCTTCTTTCATCCCCCACTTTCCCCTTTCCTTTTCTTCCTTTCTTTGTATTTCTTTGCCTGCCAAGTTCTGTGAGGTTCTGAATCACAGAGAAACAGATCACTTCACATTAATCTGAAAAGCCAGGTTCAAACAGGAAAAGTAAGCAGGAAGTTTTCAGATGATTGTCTTGAGATAATCCAAGACAAAGTTCTGTTTTTTACCCTTGTTCTCATAATAATCTGGGTTTCTTAGCCTGAATAATTAAGGCTAATTCTTCGTTACTCTCTTCATCTGTGCCAATGGAGCTCCCGGGTGTCTGGAATTTGTTGACGAGGAAAAATGTTATAGAAATACTTTGGAATCAATCGTAATGAGCAAATTTTTAAAAGAAATTATTAAAAAGTTATCATTGTAAAATGCCCAGAAATAACCATGTTGCTTCTTTGCTGAGTATCTTTCTCATTTGTTTTTTATATTTTTATTTCTTACATTTTTAACATCAATATGTACTGTTCTATAACTTGCTTTTTCTAATTACCAATACACTTATAAATTTTTCATGTCTATACATACATTAATTTGAACCATATAAAATTGCTGTTTCTATAGATCTATACAGGAAAGAATTGTTAACCTAATACATTTACTCCAGTATTTTAATGGATACATAGTATTGCATTATATGGTTATACCTTAATTTAAAAAAAAAAAACATTCCCCTATTGATGGACATTTAGTTTGTTTGTGTCTATTTCATTTTGCCAATACAACAGAACCATAATGAATACACACACACACACACACACTACACACATTTGTGTGTGTATGTGTGTGTGTGTGTGTGTGTGTGTATATATATAATGTCTTTGCACATAAGTTTATATATGTCTTTGTGTTAATACAGTCATAAATATCTTTGTGTATGTGTATATCCTTGAATGTATATACATACACATGTACAAAATATTTGGGTATATTTATCAGTTTTTCTGTGGAATAGATTGGATTTCAATTTCATTTCAATTACTACCAGTGTATTTTATTTTAATTTTCTAATTTTTTAAATGTTTAATTTTTTTAAATTTTTTAAAATTTACTTATTTATTCTGAGAGAGAGCGGGAGGGGCAAAAAGAGAGGAAGAGAGAAAGAGTCCCAAGCTGGCTCTGTAGTGTCAGTGCAGAGCCCAATGTGGGGCTTGAACTTATGAGATCATGACCTGAGCTGAAACCAAGAGTCTGTTGCTTAACCGCCTGAGTCACCCAGGTGCCTCCCTACCAGTGTATTTTAGAAGGAAGATAAGAGGTAACACTGTAGATATTTTTAACCAGAATAGAATGGTGCAAAGTTAAGCCATGGAGATGTTTACTCATAATAGACAAATTTTCTGCAGTTATTATTAACGTTTCAGAAAATACTGTTTTCTTCCAGGTATGTAAATTTTGTGTTCACTGTGGTAGCATAAGCAGGTGGGTGGAAAAGTGCCCAGTCTGTTATGCATGACCATGAAAGTACCGTCGTCCCTAAACATACAGCTTTCTTCTCCAGTACATTTATTAAATCTGTTCCAATTAATTGCCTGTTCGATGCTCAGGTGGCTGCCGCAAAACTGATGCTCATTGGAAGCTGCGAGAAAAGATCAGAGAAATGTAAACTATTGACGATCCAACAAGAGGGCATTGTCCCCACTGGAAATTCATTAGGGGGAAGGACTTTGGTGCATATAAATAGGGTTTGGAAGGAGGCATCTCCATTAGCTGCTCAGGATACCCTGCCCATGTGGAGAGATCTGGATTGCTCAGTAGCAGTAAGGAGATGCTAAAATGCTGAGACCCTTCCAGGTCACTCAGACTTAAGGTTTTCTGTATTGAGATCCATTGGCGTAATTATTAGTAATCAGTAAGTGGTTCATAGGCTACCTACAATAGGCTACCTGTTTCCTCTGAGGGTGCTAACCTAGTTAGGGTCATTGACTACCTGATGAAAGTGCTAGTCCCGCCTGATACTTCGAGGTTAAGTACTATATTATCCACCACATTGGATTCAAGCAAGCTCGTTTGAAGTGTAGGGTGTGTGTGAAGTGACCACAGACATTTTCAGTTGTGTGGAGACCTTCAAGCCCTGAGAGCTGTGCTTTTAATCTCAACCCTCATTTTCATGAGGAATATCCCATGTCGGGCAACAAAATGGAGAGGCCATAGTGATAAGAGCTTTCATTTCTGGTTTTCATTCTTTTCTTAGGACACTGGTTTGAAGAGGCCTAATTATGCCATGGACACAAGCAAAGACAGTGAAACAGATCCTTCTGAGTAGTGTGTTTTAGTATAATTGCCTCTTCCAGATTTTCTCAAGGAAAAAACATTTGCTTTTTGGCATTTGGTCTTAGTATTAGGACAACTTACAGACTGTGGGCAAAGGCTTTGTGAAAACAGGCATATTGATGCATAAGGTTAGGCTTTTTTTTTTAAGGTGAAAATAAAATTTGGATTTAAAAATTACTTTAATGCCTTTAGTGAATACTCTTTTTTAAAATTTTTAAAAATTTTTTAAAAAAATGTTTATTTATTTTTGAGAGAGAGAGACACAGAGAACAAGCTAGGAGGGGCAGAGAGAGAGAGGGAGACACAGAATCCGAAGCAGGACCCAGGCTCTGAGCTATCGGCACAGAGCCTGACATGGGGCTCGAACTCACAAACCGTGAGATCGTGACCTGAGCTGAAGTCAGACACTTAACCAACTGAGCCACCCAGGAGCCCCTACTCTTTTATTTTTTATTTTTGAGAGAACAAGAGAGACAGACAGACAGACAGACAGAGTGTGTGAGCAGGCAAGGGGCAGAGAGAGAGGGAGACACAGAATCTGAAACAGGCTCCAGGCTCCGAGCTGTCAGCACAGAGCCCGATGCAGGGCTTGAACTCACAAACTGCGAGATCATGACCTGAGCCAAAGTTGGACGCTTAACCTACTGGGCCACCCAGGTGCCCCCATTTAGTGAATACTTTTAATGTTTTGGAAGAATGTTATACTGAGTTAGACTTCGCAGATACTTCTTGAGGACCTCCTGAGTTTAGTGCTACAGATGCAATCCCAGACCTTGAGGAGATCAAGTCCAGAAAAGAGGTTGTATCCTGATTTTTTTTAATCTACATATTTATAATGTCAAAATACGAGATTGTATTAAGAATTTATGATTCTTTAAAGCTTTAAAGTGGAATGTTAGAAAGAAGAGTCGGAGCCCTGGAATCCTAGCATCTTTGACCTTTAAATTGTAGATCATGAACTTCCCAAAATAGTTTAAAGTTAACCTGCAATGGAGTCATACGGAAGCACGGGGATGGCCATCGCACACCTTCAAAGTCTCTCTGACTCTTTCCCTGCCCTCTCGGTGAGAATTCCTACCATTTTCATTGCTTTCAGAAAGTCCTAGAAGTCTTCAAGGAGGTTCTCACGCATGCATACTCCACCTACCAGTCCTTGGTTACTTGTGGTGGCCTCCATTTTGTTCCTTACTTCTCTAGCTCCTTGTAATGAATCTCCTTTCATGCGCTCAGTCACCAGAGACCCTCTAGTTGCAGACCCACCCAAAGCCCCCAGTGGCCGCTGGTGCCGGCTGGCCTGTATGGCCATGCCTTTGTCGACACCTCCACCAATTCTAGTGCTGCCACCCACCCTCCTACAGATATGGTCAACACCTTTCCTCTCTTCCCCTGCCTGTGGCCAAAAGGCTCTAAAACAAAACCAGAGCAGACACCTGGATCCCGTTAGCGATCTGTTCAGGAGCCAAGTAAACAAGGAATTTCTGAGTCACAGCCTTTCAGTCCCCCACTTTATAGCTTTCTGCTTGCTACCTCATCAGGCGGGAGAGGCCTGACATAAGAAGCTCTATCTTTGAGTCAGATGCCCCAACCCGGGCCCCATTTCTGCTCTCATTTACCATCCCCCTGGGAAGAGCCGATTCCACTCCAGAGCGATTTGGAGAATCTATTGTGTAGGTGTGTTTGCAATAAGGCACATGCCTATGCTCCCCACACCCCTAAAATTAGCTCAGAGAAACATCCCTTTCTTCCTACAGTCAGCTCTTACTGCCAAGGAGGAGCAGATTTCCTGAGGCTGTTTGTCCCAGACCTTCCCATTCCCAGTAGGGGGTCTGGGCTGCCTCATTTTATAGCCCTGCCTTAGAAAAGAGAACAGTCTGCTTTGGTCAAGAGGCTAAGAATCCCAGCACACAGAGCAGTTAGGAGCAGAGGCTTTGGGGGCCAGACCCCGATTCTGCCACTTCCTAGCCAAGCTAACACCGTCCCTGTGTCTGTAAAGTGGATAAATCCCTGCGATGGTACGTGAACCCTAAGGTAGGGTGTATAAACTGTGTTTAGCTTTGACTCACAATAATCACGCAGTTATTGGTTGCTACTAATAAGAACAAAAATAGCTAAGTGTTTTTTTTTTTTTTAACAGTAGGATGTATGGCAGTAGTGTTCTATCTTCCTTTCTCCAGCTTCCTATTCTCTGCAATCCTTTTTTTTTTTTTTACATTTATTTCTTTTTGAGAGACTGAGACAGAGCCCAAGTGGGGGGGAGGGGCAGAGAGAGAAGGAGACACAGAATCTGAAGCAGGCTCCAGGCTCTGAGCTGTCAGCACACGGCCCGACGCGGGGCTCAAACTCACAAACCGTGAGATCACGACCTGAGCTTAAGTCGGATGGTCAACCGACTGAGCCACCCAGGTGCCCCTCTGCAATCCATTTTCATTGTTACCAGATTCATCTACCCCAGAACATTTTATTTATTTTGAGAGAGAGAGAGAGAATTAGCGTGTGTACGAATGGTGGAGGGGCAGAGAGAGAGAGAGGGAGAGAGAGAGAATCCCAAAAGGCTCTGAGCTGTCAGCACAGAGCCCCAGGCAGGGCTCTATCTCATGAACCGAGAGATCATGACCTGAGTGGAAATCCAGAGTCAGACGCTTTACTGACTGAGACACCCAGGCGCCCCAGAACATTTTGATTATATTGGTCCTCTATGTGAAAACGTTAGATGTGCCTCCTAGTACTCACAAATAAAGTCTGAAGTCCTTCTCTCTGCTCAGAGCTTTGATCTGGCCCCAGCACAACATTACCTCCTTTTCTCCACTATTCCTCTTCACACATCCTCCGCTACAATTAAAATCAGCCCACATTCTGGAAGTACACCCACACACCCTGCACACTGCTTGTTCTTTTATCTGGAATCCAGATCTCATCTCTTCTTTGCGCCTGGCTCAAGTATCACCTCCTCCGCCCAGCCCATAGTACACCCCATAGCTCATTATGGACTTTACAGACTTAGGTGCATTTACTCCGCCTCACCACACAGTTATCTCTGCAAACTTTGTGCTTCAAATTTACACATATATCTCATGCATCAGATGATTGATGATAGGATCTGTCTGATGATGCATCTTCATATTCCTAAACCCGGGTTTCTTGAACTCAGCACTATTGACATTTGGGGCAGAATAAAATTTTGTTGTGGGAGATGTCATGCGTATTGCAGACGATTCAGCAGCACCTGTGGTCTCTATTCACTAGATGCCAGCAGCATCCCCTCACCCGAGTTGTGACAACCAAAAAAGTTTTCAGACATTGTCAAATATCCCCCAGAAGGCAAAATCATCCCCATTTGAGAACCAGTGTCCTAGACCGAGTCTGGAGGTCTGAACATGGATGGTTCATGGTAAATGCTTATGAGAAGAGGGAAGGAGGTTAGCTTAGGCCCTTTTAATTTTAAATAGCAGTGAAATATATAATTAATGATATTCTTTCAGTAATTGGAAATAAAGTATAGAGCTCCCGTGAGAACTCAGAACTAGAGATAAAGATCTGAATGTCACTGGCATGGAAGCAGCCAATAGGTATTTATTGTACAGCGTAGTGCTTAGGAGTCTGGAGTGAGGTAGGATTTGGGTTCTGATACTGGTCTCACCACTGTGAGCTGTTACCATGGGTGAGTACTTAAACCTCTCTGAGCTTCAGATCTCCTTCTGTAAAATGGGGATAATTGTAACCTACATGGAGTTGTTATGAACTAGATCATGTACTTACAGGGCTTAGCAGAGAGCCTGGAATGTAGTAAGCACCAATAATAGTTTAAAGCTATTTTTTTTAATGTTTATTTTTGAGAGAGAGAGAGAGAGAGCGAGCGAGCACGCGAATGTGAGCTGGGGCAGGTCAGAGAGAGTGGGAGACACAGAATCCAAAGCAGGCTCCGGGCTCTGAGCTATCAGCACAGAGCCCGACATGGGGCTCAAACTCACAAACTGCAAGATCATGACCTGAGCTGAAGTCGGACACTTAACTGACTGAGCCACCCAGGTGCCCCAGTTCAAAGCTATTATTAATATTGTGATTATTGTAATAATGATTCATTTCTAATCCCTTCAGAGGTCATGACAGTATTACTTCCATTTTATAAATGGGTTGTGGTTAGAGTCTGGATCTTTTGATCTCCAACTTTCCCTGGATCATATTCATTTGACATAACGCAAATGAAGTCATTTACAAGAAGGATCTTCACTTTATTTGGAGACTGAGTACTAACTGCCTACAGCAAAAATTCCTTTTCAATTGGTAAATACCAGCTTCATCTGTAACTATCACTGGGAAGCTCAAGAACTGCTTATTAAGCACTTTGGGTAAGTAGATGTGCTAGCTACTGGATAGAAGACACCTGTGTTGCTAAAACAAAGCACCTGCCTGTTTGTAGGTTACAAGCCCACAAGTGCAAAGATTCTGTCCTTTAGGCTTGAAAAATGAATTCATAAGTTTAGCAACGGGTTGGCATCAGCTCCAGGCAGCATTTGATATTTGGAGTAAAGCAACATGAGCAGCTGCCTTGGCCCAGAGCAGAAGCTGGGACAGAAGCTCAGGGACAGGACAACAGGTAGGCAGGGAAGCCAATTTCCTCCTGAGATAGCCAATCAGCTGAGCATATCCATGCTGGCCAATCTACAGCAAAGTAGAATAAGTCTCTTGCTTTAGAAACCAAACTCCAGAGAGGTTAGGAAAATTTAGCCCCAAACCATTTCTATCATCAACAAACTAGTTGACTGCGGGGGGTTGGGGGAAATCCTCTCCATGCCTCTGTTTACTCACCTGCAAAATAAGGGTGCCAGATGAAACAGGTGACTCTTACTTTGTGCTGCCCACCTTGGAGGTGGAACACAGTACTAATGTAGATAGTGGAGGATTTTTTTTAGCAATTACTAGCCATTAACAAAATGCTTGACAACTCATAAATACACCTGAAAAAAGGGGGGGGGGTTGTTTTGATCACATTCGGTCTCTGTTTTTTGATAGAGTGGATTTGTTCATGTATTCAATAATTGAGCACATGCTATGCGTTCTGTCTGTAGTAGAACCGAATACTGCCTTTGGCCTTCAAATGGGGCTTACCTTTAACTAAGAACAGGTTGTCGGAGGGCATGATGTCTTTTCTCCCCCAAATACAAATCCCTGTACTGAATAGGGCTTGCCGCTCCTGATCGGTGTTGGAGATCCCTACTTCCCAACTCCCCCCACCCCCTCCTCTTACCCCGTGGGGAAGGGCTGGGACAGGCCCCGGCGGAGGTCCGTCCCCGCCCCCACCCGGTTTCTGCGGAAGCGGGGCATCTAAGCGGTGTGCCTTCCGATTCCTGCAGGTGGAGCCAAAGCCCCTGGCTGCGCCGCGGAGGCCGGCTTGCCGGGCAGCCCAGGCCAAGGTTCTTTCGCTCCCTGCCTCGCTTCCTCCCTCTCCCCGTCTCTCTTGTGCGGTCTCCCTCGACATCCAAACCAACCGAGTGCGTCTGAGGTGAAGTCGTGCCAGACTTGGAGCCGGCTGCCAGCTCCCTCTCAAGTCTTGGCTTCACAAAGGAAAGCAAATTACAAAAATGGAAATTTTCAAACTAGCGTTCAGTGGTATTCAAATCGACGTTTGGGTAGCACGCAGGCACAGACCGCGTTCGTGCTATTTTGCGATTAAAATGATACCGAAAATACCTCCTTGTTGGTTTTCATCTGCTAAAACGACTTGTATCTTTCCCTCTTCGAATGTCCCCTCTGTTCGGGGAGCGGCAACCCCCTGACCACTCCCGAATTGCTAACATTGGGATCATCAGCGGCTGCTGAAATCTCGCCCCTGCTGACTTTCCTAGAGTTGAACTTTGAAAATGCCTGCGCTTTTCAGCCTGGAGAAATAGAAATGAAGTTTCTAGGTACTTTGCCAGGAAGTTCTGTGTTTTGTGTCAGGAACCACGAGTTCTGCGATAGCGCATAAATCCTCTACGTGTCATCTGGATGCAAGGAGAAAACCTGAATGTGTGCCTTGCTGGAGATGCCTGTTACCTCGTTCTCCCCTCCGCTTGCATTGAGTGCTCTGTCTTCCCCTTTTCATAGATGGTTTTAAAGTGGCCGTTGAGTTGGGTCTTGAATGGCTTTACTTATTGTCAAGTTAAAAAAAAAAAAAAAAGGCCTTACCATGTCCTCCTTGCTAATTTTTTGCGGTTGCTAGACAGGCCCTGTCCCAAGTGGGTTTGTGAGAAAGGCGCTCCCATTGCCGGCTCCCCCCACCCCCTGGATTGTACCCTGTCTTTCCTTGGAAGCTTTGGCTGTCTCCTTACACAGCTGTGTTTGCAGTGCCTGGAGACAGGTGGGGGAGCAGCCTCCAGCTGAAGCTGCCAACTCCCTCTCTAAGGACTGTCTGAATAGCTATTAAAAACAAATGTAAAGATCACACACGTACACATGCACACACACATGCACACACATACTGTATTTATTTATTTTTTTGGTGGTGGTCATTCACTATGCCTGACTGCTGTACGAGGGCAGCTGCACCGGTTTGCCAGACTAAGTGTCAGGATCATCCTATTATCTGCACTCTCCAGGCCACATAAGCATTACCTTGGGCCACTGCTGCCTCTTTCTAGGTATATTAAAAGCTGGGTCCTGTGGCCTTGGCCAAGCTGTTGGACTGATTTTGATTGTGGGAGGGAGGACCGCCCATTTCAAAAGGTCAACCTCAAACTTGCATGAACACAGGCAATATTCAGGCAGTAGTCACATGAAGTGAAGAGGTTTTTGCTGATTTGGGCCCACCCAAATTAGAGTTCTCTGTCTGGCTCAAGTGATAGCAGATAAGTCAGACTAGGCTGGTAGTGTTTTTCAGACTTCAGAATGGAAGGGTGACTTTTCCAACTTGGACCAGACACCCTGAGGTCTCTAGTCCCGAGTACCCAGTGCTCTTTGGGACTCTCATATCTTGGTTTGTGCTGTTGCCTTCTCTTGGAATATCTCCCCCATCCTCTTCTTTGCTTAGCAAACTCTTGTCTATCCTTCAAGACTTATCTCAAATGCAACCTCTCTGAAGGCCTTCGTAGCCACGCCCATGTGCCTGTCCCCCACTCCCCCGGAAAATTAATAATCCTATCATCTGCTAAATATAACTCTATTACTTGATCTATATAACATGCTGCACTGTATTAGACATTTTTTTTTATGCCTCTTTCTCCCCTGATAGAATATACTCTTTGCAAAGGCAGGGAACACATCTTATTTACCTCATATGCTCCACACTAAAAACACTCAGGAAAATCTATTGAATGAATAAAGAAATAAACTTGGTTTTCAAATATTTTCAAAGGAGCAATTTTTTTTCCAGATTCTCCTAGTTCCACTGCCAGACATCTATGACCGTGTCTGTAGAGGTGAGAGTAAATATTTTAAGTTTATGTTAAAGTCTGATTTTCATATCTCAGAGACATTCTCCTGCTTATGGTAAGAAAAGTTTGGTGTGGGGGCGCCTGGGTGGCTCAACTGATGGAGTGTCCAACTTCCGCTCACGTCACGATCTCTCATCCCGTTTGTTCGAGCCCCGCGTAGCATTGGGCTTTGTGCTGACAGCTCAGAGCCTGGAGCCTGCTTCACTTTCTGTGCCTCCCTTTCTCTCTGCCCCTCCCCCACCTCAAAAATAAATAAACATTAAAAAGTATTTTTTAAACAGTTTGATGTACATGTAGGTGGAAAATTTCTCTGTATCCCCACCATCTGATTAAGGCATCTGTTCCTTAAAATCTGATGAGAGCAGAGTATCACTACAGACATGGGAGCTTGTGAGAGTGATGTAGTTCTATCCCTGTGGGGTACTCTTACGAGTTATGCTAACAGGTTAGTATTTACTAGACTTTATTCATTAAGCTGCTGAAGCCACAAACCTGAAGATTTCCTTGGGCTTCGTCTCCCTCACTTCCCAGGTCCAGTTATCACTAAATTATGTCACTTCTCCAAAATATAGCTCACAGGTGTCCACTGCTCTTCACCTCTGCCATTGCTCCATTCGAAGCCACTAGTATTTTTGATCTGGACAATAGTCAAGGTGTTCTAGTTAGCCTTTCTGCTTCTTGTCTTGCCTGCCTCCCATTATGTCACTCCCTGACTTACCACCTTTGAATGGCTGAACAATCCTTCTATAATCTTAGCATAATCGTTTACATGGCAAAGTTTGATCTGTCTCTTGCCTATCTTTTTAGCTTCTTTTTCACTGAATATATTAGCCTTCAGATCCTTGAATTTGCCAAAGTCTTGTCTACTTCAAGGTTTATCTATATGCTTACTTCTCCTGGGAATATGTATCCACTCTCTTGGATTGCTTCTCATCTTTCAAGGATCAATTTCAATGGTCCTTTCTTGGAGATGTGTTCCCTGCTTCTCTTCCCCTCTCCATCTCTCCTGGATAAATCAGACCCCCATTTTTGTCCTTCCTGATGCTCTACTTTTTCTTTAAAAAAATTTTTTTAACATTTACTCATTCTTTGAGAGACAGAGAGAGAGAGAGAGAGACAGAGCATGAGTAGGGGAGGGGCAGAGAGAGAGGGAGACACAGAATCCGAAGCAGGCTCCAGGCTCTGAGCTGTCAGCACAGAGCCGGACACGGGGCTGGAACTCACGAACTGCAAGATCATGACCTTAGCCGAAGTTGGACGCTTAACCAACTGAGCCACCCAGGTGCCCCTCTACTTTTTCTTCATGTTAATTATCACAGGTTATAGTTATAAAACTATTGATGTTTTCATTATTTTATGCCTGTCTCTCCATCCACAGTTGATCACATGAAAGCAGGGATTATATCTCTTTATTTAAAAGAGTTAACCTATAGATCCAGTGTCTAACATATGGTAGGTAGTCAAAAAATACTCTTTAGATAATTCTGCAACGAGAAATGCTAGCAGGTCATGTGTAACAGTCCTGTGACATGAAAATAGTTTCATGCAAAAAAAAAAAAAAGGTAATCTGAAATATCTGAAATGAGACTCAAAGATGTTTATGCACATGGAACAAGCAAGGGGAAGACTTGAGTTATGATATGATATCCCACGGCCTTTCTCCACTGCTATTTGAAAAATAAGAAGAGAACAAGAACAAAAATATTTGTTTTACAGCTCTACCAAGAGTCAGCCCTCCCCTTTCTCTCCCCCTTGCATCAAGTACATCCTGTACTTTTGGCAACATGTTGACTGGATATTTAAAAGCTGTGAACTGTTCTGAAAATTTCACATACTGGGTTATGGGCCATGTGTGTTTGATCAAAATTCAATTACTACACTGTACCATACTTGGAAACCTATCATCCCAAGTTATGAAGTATGACGAAATAGGCAAACCTAATTGGTTCAGTATGGGAACAGTATCAACCAACCTTGTTATGATAAATAGCTTCCTGTGTTAAAGGTTCTCTAGAGCTTATAAGTATCTTGGCTCACCTCCTTCAGTGGAATAAGAATATTGCTCCCAGGGACCCCCTCGATCACCGTCCCTCCGATGCAACAGCAGTTCAGAGTTTTCTTCAACTTGCTGCCCCTGAAAAAGAAAAATGCTGTGCAATTTCTCCTCTTCCTTTCCATTTCTTCAGTTAGAATTTGAGTACCTGGGAACTTCTTTAGCTTTATTTTTCTTGAGAAAAGCCATTAAAAAATTATGAAGCATTCCAAATACAGAAAACTAGACAAAACATCAGAAATACCTACCGCCTAGAAATAACAATAATTTTTTTCCTATTTCCATTGGCTTTTTTGTCTTTGTTCTTATGTATTCTTTATTCTCTCTTTGGGAGCAAAGATAGACTACCTCTTATTAAAGCACAGTCTTCATGAGCTTTATCAACTAAGTGCTGACATACTTTGATACACTTGAATCAGGAGGATGTACGTATTGTTACAGAGAAGTACCTGTAAGTTGCAAGTCTTCTCATGTGTTGAGATGGACTCAATAAGGATTGCTCATCTATGTTGTAGATGAGATCACAAGGATTCATAGAGGAGTAAGGTTTCTGGAGGTGTGGGGAGAGAGATCAAGAAATTGTCTTAACAGTTTTGAAAGGATAGAAAAAAAGGAAAATATTTCTGTGCTTTGTGGTCATCATGGGCATACGAACACAATTTTTCTTTAGAAGTGACATTTTGGATTGGGTTGTAAGTATTTCCTTCTAATATTCTTTTTTTTTTAATTTTTTTAATGTTTATTTATTTTTGAGAGACAGGCAGAGACAGAGTGTGAGCGGGAGAGGGGCAGAGAGTGAGGGAGACACAGAATCCAAAGCAGACTCCAGGCTCTGAGCTATCAGCACAGAGCCCGAAGCAGGGCTCGAACTCATGAACTGTGAGATCATGACTGAGCTAAAGCTGGACACTTAACCAACTGAGTCACCCAGGAGCCCCCTCCTTCTAATGTTCTAAGTAAAAGGCAAAACAATTGGGTGATAACCATCTTAACTTCTGAAAAACAATCAGTAGCATTGGCTTTTTCCTCAGAAGACAGTTGTAAGTCCAGAAAGATGTTCACATATTTACCCTTATTCAGGCCAATCACTTGCGATTGCTTTCTCAAGTTTGCTCTCATTCCCTGTTTCTATTAGACCATCCTCCTTAATCTCTTACCAAGAAAGCATGAAACCAAATCTACATTTCTCCCTCAGAAAAACATTTGTGTTCCGTAAAAAGTTCTTTTGGTAAAAAGCAAGGGCCTGAGTCTGTCTTTGACAACAATTCATCAATCATGAATGCTGCAATACATAACCAAGGCACAGAGAAAGATCCTTGGTGAGGGTTAATAGGCATCCCACACAAAGGAAAAGTGAATATACTGTGTGGCTTAGCAGTTTGAAATCACAATGCTGCCAAGATTAGATTAGAGACGTTCTTGTTCTCTGCAGTACCATTAGGTTTACTTTAGAAATTGCAATTAGCTTAAAAGTTGTGATTTCTAAATGACCCTCTTGCCTTTCTCGTTTTCCTCTATCAGGTAGATGCGAGTATCGTAATCCTTACGTAATTTCTAAATAGAACTTCCAGCAACACGCGCTCCCTGAGAGCTGTAAACCTCAAAAAATAGAATGTCACTGTAGGCACTTATGCTAATAAGTGCCTACATAATTTTTTTCACTTAACAAATGTCTGATTTTGGCAAATCAGCTTTTTTTTTTTATTGAAACTTGCTTGATTGAATAGCACAGGATCTGCCAGAATACTACTACTGTCTTTGTACAGTAATTAAAGAAACAGTTCTTGTCATTCTAACAGGGACCAGGCTCTGCCTGCCTGTAATAAAGTTAAATGATAAAGAATACATAAAGCAAAAACTAAAGGGAAGTCAGTTACTAGCACATGGTTATTCCAGATGAATAGTAGACAAAATGTTTTATAGAAAATGTTGAAAAAGTTAACAAAATTATATCAACGTTTCCAATTTAATGAAATAATCATTTCAGGAAAAGAAATTCTTCCAGACTTCAAGGTGTATTACAAAGCTGTAATCATGAAGACAGTATGGTACTGGCACAAGAACAGACACTCAGATCAGTGGAACAGAATAGAGAACCCAGAAATGGATCCACAAATGTATGGCCAACTAATCTTTGACAAAGCAGGAAAGAATATCCAAAGGAATAAAGACAGTCTCTTCAGCAAGTGGTGCTGGGAAAACTGGACAGCAACATGCAGAAGAATAAATCTGGACCACTTTCTTACACCGTACACAAAAATAAACTCAAAATGGATGAAAGACATCAATGTAAGACAGGAAGCCATCCAAATCCTTGAGGAAAAAGCAGACAAAAATCTCTTTGATCTTGCTCAACTTCTTACTCAACACGTCTCTGGAGGCAAGGGAAACAAAAGCAAAAATGAACTACTGGGACTTCATTAAAATAAAAAGCTTCTGTACAGCAAAGGAAACAATCAGCAAAACTAAAAGGCAACCGACAGAATGAGAGAAGATATTTGCAAACAACATATCAGATAAAGGTTAGTATCCAAAATCTATAAAGAACTTAGCAAACTCAACACCCAAAAAACAAATAATCCAGTGAAGAAATGGGCAAAACACATGAATAGACACTTCTCCAAAGAAGACATCCAGATGGCAAACTGACACATGAAAAAATGCTCAACTTCACTCATCATCAGGGAAATACAAATCCAAACCACAATGAGATACCACCTCACACCTGTCAGAATGGCTCACATTAACAACTCAGGCAACAACAGGTGTTGGCGAGGATGCGGAGAAAGAGGATCTCTTTTGCATTGTTGGTGGGAATGCAAGCTGGTGCAGCCACTCTGGAAAACAGCATGGAGGTTCCTCAAAAAACTAAAAATAGAACTACCCTATGACCCAGCAATTGCCCTACTAGGCATTTGTCCACGGGATACAGGTGTGCTGTTTCAAAGGAGCACATGCACCCCCATGTTTATAGCAGCACTATCAACAATAGCCAAAGTGTGGAAAGAACCCAAATGTCCATCGATGGATGAATGGATAAAGAAGATGTGATACACACACACACACACACACACACACACACACACACACACACACAATGGAATATTACTCAGCAATCAAAAAGAATAAAATCTTGCCATTTGCAACTATGTGGATGGAACTAGAGGATATTATGCTAAGTGAAATTAGAGAAAGACAAATATCAAATGGCTTCACTCATATGAGGACTTTAAGAGACAAAACAGATGAACATAAGGGAAGGGAAACAAAAGTAATATAAAAACAGGGAGGGGGACAAAACAGAAGAGACTCTTACATATGGAGAACAAAGTGAGAGTTACTGGAGAGGTTATGGGAGGGGGGATGTGCTAAATGGGTAAGGGGCACTAAGGAATCTACTCCTGAAATCATTGTTGCACTATATGCTACCTAATTTGGATGTAAATTAAAAAATAAAATAAAATGAAATAAAATAAAATTCACAAAAAATTTTTAAATCTATTTCCTAGAAAGCCACAATAGTTTGAAAAAAATTCTTGCATTTAAAGTTTAAAATTGGTTCTGCTCTAAAAATTAGAGTAATCTGTTCCAAATAGCATGTGAACTTTTTCAAATGATTGTGTCGTTGTTGTTTTTTAAGCAAAAGCTTCAAAGCTGATGTCTTCATCAAATAAACAGTGCATCAATTGTGACTTTGAAGAAATTGATCATTTATTTTCTCTGTAATTACTGTATATGTAATACATTTTCACTCTGTAACTAACTTACCATTTCTGTATGCAAAATGTTAAAGGAAATTTAGAAAAATCTTATTTCTGAAGTTACTTTAACCTTGACTTTTTAGAAATAACACATGAGCACAACCTGTATCAAGTGCTAACAACCTACAATTATCCATTACAAATCTGAACTGGATACCATTGAAAAAGGTATAAAGGTTGAATTCCTAGAAAAATTAAAAAATTAAAAAATTAAAAAAATTAAAAAGTAAAAAGAAATTCTTCAGTTTCTCTCCTTGGGAAAAGTTGATGTTTCCTTCATAAACTTCAGTGTCTTATTTTAAAACCTAGCTTCACCAAATACAGGTCAAACCCTATAGAAAACATCAGTTTTAAGACAACAATTTTCTCAATAATTACAATGAACACTTTACTGTAGTGAAAGTAGTTCCAAGCTTTGGGAAAGACCACATTACATTGTTTAAATGATGCTGACAGAAGAAAAATTTCCTTTATGGATTCAGTGTGCCAAAGTGTGGCCTCCCGCTTTTCCTCTGATGGTCTTTTTCTCCTACCTCTCTGTATCCATCTACCTTGGCTACTATATATCTTCTTGTTTCCAACACGGCAAAAAGGGCCTAAGGGTGTTGACAAGTCTCTCACTAAACCTCGCCCAGAAGCCATAATATAAAAAATACAGTTTGATATTTTTAGGTGGAGTTGAAGTGCAGGAGTAGTGCTCTGAAAAGGAAGGAGGCAGCACCATATTAACCATTGTCTTAAAAATGGTTATGTTCTGTGCTTTGGAAGGTCTGGTGTAGGAGTTGGTGAGCTTTTCCTGTAAAGGGCTAGTGTTTTGTGCCAGTCACAGCCTATCAATAACCAATGTTGTGGCAGTACCAGCCCTTGTGGTTCTTGTTAAGAATGTAAGATACCCTTTGGCAACAACCATCAGGAAGCTTTGAAAAAATAACGGTTTATTACTTACAAGACCTAGAGATTGCATAGCAAACCAGGGCCACACAGAAAGGCCCTGGGTAGGGAGAGAAAGAGAGTGCATGGCTCTGAGGTTCTGTTTTCATTGAGATGGAGAGTGGGAGCCTACGGTTTCATGAGCTCAGTCTCTTTATTGGTGAATGTATATATGTATGTATGTATTTATCTATTTATTTAGGTAAAATTGGTATATGACATTATATTAGTTTTAGTTATGTGCACAACATAATTCAATATTTGTATACACTACAAAGTAATCACTACAGTTAAGCCTAGCTCCATCTGTCACCATATAAATGACCCTCTTCAACCATTTCACCTATCCCACAAGCCCCTTTCACTCTGATAGCCACGAGCATATTCTCTGTATCTATGAATTTTGTTTTGTTTTGCTTGTTTGTTTATTTTGTTTTTTAGATTCCACAAATAAAGAAAATCATACCATATTTGTCTTTATCTGACTTATTTCACTTAGAAAAATACTCTTAAGGTCCATCCATATTGTCATAAGCACAAAGATCGAATTCTTTTTAATGGCATATATATATATGTATATATATATCATATATATCATATATAACATATATATATGCATAAAGATATCTATCTATAGATATAGATATAGATCTCACACCTTCTTTGCCCACTTATCTACTGATGGACACTTAGGTTGTTTCCACAGTTTGGCCATTATAAACAATACTGCAATGAACACAGTGGTGCATATATCATTTAGAATTAGTGTTTTCATCTTCTTCAGCTAAGTACACACACAGAAGTCAAATAGCTGGATCATATAGTAATTCTATTTTTAAGTTTTTGAGGAAGGTCTATACTGTTTTTCATACTGGCTTCACCAGTTCACATCTCCACCAACTGTGTATGAAGATTCCCTTTTCCCACAACCTCTCCAACACTTGTTTCTTCTTTTTCTTTCTATACTAGCCATTCCGACAGGTATAAGGTGATATCTCACTGCAGTTTTGAGTTGCATTTCCCTGATGATTGGTGATGGTGACGCATCTTTTCATGTGTCTGTTGGCCATCTGTATGTCTTTAGAAAAATGTTCAGATCCTCTGCCCATTTTTAATTGGATTGTGTCATGAAATATTATTATTCTTTTCATTTTTCATAACGCTTTAAAAATGTAAAAACTATTGTTAGTTCATAGGCTATAAAAATCCGTTGGCAGGCCAGATTTGGCCCACATGCTGTAGTTTCCTGAGTTCTGACCTAAATGATCATATTTTGTTTTCCTTTAACAAATGTCTGTTAAGCACCTACTTTGACCAAAATATTTTCAAAGCATTATGATAAATATTAAAATGTAGAACACATTCAACAAACATTCAACATGTATCTGTTGAGCTCTGTTATGTCCCAGGCACAGTGCTAGGGTTAGAGATATGAGGGAGAGAGTGAAACAACAGATCCTGCCCTGCTCTCATGAGTTTTCATTATAAAGAAGCATGAGAAGTGCCACAGCAGGAGAATTATAGGGACTATGGTAGATCATGACAGATATAACCTAAACTCAAGTAGCTTTTGGTTTTTTTTAATGGTACATTTTACTTGGTCTTTCTATATCTAATCCCTCCCCCATATATCATTATCTGATTCTTCTTCTTCTTTTTTTTAAGTTTATTTATTTATTTTGAGAGAGACAGAGACAGTACAAGTGGGGGAAGGGCAGAGACAGTACAAGTGGGAGCGAGAGAATCCCAAGCAGGCTTGGAGCTGCCAGAGCAGATCCCAATGGGGGGGCTCGATCCCATGAACTGCAAGATCACCACCTGTGACGAAACCAGGAGTTGGATGCTCAACTGGCTGAGTCACCAGGTACCCCTGATTATTCTTCTTAAGAGAGAGTATAGTGATGATACTTCCCTGCAGACAAGAAAGGTAGAACTATATACATAGGACAGATTTCTGTTCCAGTGAGGACAAATCATTGCCCCCTCCATTGTGGGCATGGTCCAATTATTCTGCCACCAGGTACCTATCTGGTCTCCCCAGGTATCAGATAGGGAGCTAAGCTGGGGTCCCTGCTGTTGGAAGAGTGAGCACTCAGCAGCGGTGCCATCCAGATCCAACATGGTGAGGAGAGAAATCTTACTCTGTTATTGAGTCTGTAAATAACAACCATTTCTGCCGCTGTGGTCCCTTACTTTATTCGTGAACACACTGAGCCAGCTCTGGCATTATTAGGAAAGATGCGGACTGATATTCACAGATCATTTTCCTCCTGTTATGGAGAGCCTCCTCTGCAGCGGGTGCCGTCCAATGAGCGTCCACACATGACACAAATATCCTCACGCTCTGGGGTCATTGTGTGAGATCCAACCTCACAACTCTCTCCCATTGATCCCTGTCCCCAACCCTTCAATCTAGTTCCTTCCAAGTCTATGGCCTTCTAGCTAAACCATTTGGTACTACCCACACATCTCTGTAGATCTGTACCTTTTCTGTTTCCTTTCAGGAAGGGGACAGCATATGTACTGCTTGAGGCTCTGCCTACGGAAAGAATTACCTTTCTCTACGGTCCTTCAGGGGTCACCCTGAAGCAGGGCATACTGTTCCTTCCATCTACTTTTAACCAGTGCCTATTTCTGCAGATATGTATTTATTTATTTATTTAGCTTCTTCAAGTCACTTTTGATAAGCAACTCCCTACAAAGCTATTAAAATGAGTGAAAGAAGAGGTGATGGTGCCACTGGAGTAGATGTGCTGGGAACACAAATGACCTGCCTGTGTAGCCTTTGCCAGCTGTTTCAGTACAATCTCATATTTAACACTTCCGTTTGATTTTGGAGTGTTGCTACGCATACCCAATTTTATAGCTTGATGTGTTGGGTAACACACAGTGGATAATGGGCAGCTCAGGTCACATGATCCCTCGGTATCCCGTGACTAAGCAATCAGTCTCTACCAGCCAGGAGATGTTTCTTAAAAAGAGACTATGTATTCATAGAAGAGTGCAGAGCTTTGCTCCACACCCCCAGGGCTTGTATCTTGATTCTTCTATTGGAGCTGTTTGTCCAGCATCCTCATCAGTCATATGCTGAGCACCATGATTCTGCTAGATCATATGTCCAAGTTGCTTGCTTTGCATCTTGGACCAGCTGGAGAATTGTTGCTGGCTCCAGGACCTAATCAAAGTTGACAGTCCTTAGGTGTTATTTGGTACATGTGTCCAGGAGTTTATCCCAATGTGGTATGAATTGCCTCCCAAACCCTAAGGGACCTTCTAAGCATCTCTGTACTGAGGTGGCAGAGCCTTGGGATTTTATGAGGTTTATCTCACACTCTTTTAGGCACATGTGTTTTATCAAGGAGTCTAAGACTACAGCTGCTTCTTATTTACTATGTCTTAAGAATACGATATCATCAATGTACTGAACTACCATGATATCCTGTGGAATGGCGAGGCAATCAGTGTCCTGTTGACTACATTTTTACAGTCAGAGCTGCTGCAGCCATGAGGTAAAAGAGTACAGGTGAATTGCTTTCCTGACAGATGAGAAAGCAAACTCTTCTGGCATTCTCTGCTTATTGGTGTGGAGAAACAAGTATTTATCAGATTGATAACTGCATACCAAGTGCCAGGGTCTGGGTTGATTTGCTGTAGTAAAGAGACCATACTTGAAAATGCAGTTGCAATTCAAGTGCTGTTTACATGACTAAATTTAAGAGAATCCACTGGCATTCTCCAAAGCCCATACATCTTCTGCCTTGGCCATAGCAGTGAATGGAATGGGACTATGTTAAAAATCACCACCTTAACATCTTTTTTTTTTTTTTAAGTTTATTTTATTTTGAGAGAGAGAGTACAAGTGCAGGTGAGCACGAGTAGGGGAAGTGCAGAGAGAGAGGGAGAGAGAGAATCCTAAACAGGCTCCATACTGTCAGCACAAAGCCCAACTCAGGGCTCAAACTCACCAACTGTGAGATCATGACCTGAGCCAAAACCAAGAGTCGAATGCTTAACGGACAGAGCCACCCAGGTGCCTCAGCTCCTGAATCTTTTTGACATGACCCCATTGGTCTTTGATAGCTTCCTTGGTATCTGTTATGTCAAGATGTTCCAGGAACATCTTGTAAATCTTTACCCAGACCTAGATCCAGTCATTTCTCCAAAAATCCCTGTTTGTTTTTTAAATGAGGAATATTGGCCCTAGGGGTACCTGTGATTACTGATCACGGGTTCTTGTTCATACTAATATTTCCAGTTTAAATTCAGCCTACAGGATTTTTTACTTGACCTCTTCTATATTACGTCTGTATCTTCTTTCTTCCACAGTGAGAATCTGGTTTGCAAGGACATGATAGAATTAGAATATCCCACAATTATTCATTTGTTTCGTCCCTCATTACAATTACATTGGTCTCAGATTAACAGTGCAAATACCACCACCGATTATGATTATTCAAAATATAATTTTAAAATATTTTTATTTTGCAAATCCATCTCCCCCATTTTTAATGGTTTTACTATATGTCAATTTTCAAATTATGCAGCTTTTATATACTATCAGCCTTTTAATCCTCATTTAGTCTTTGCTATTCAATTAAGTATATATTAAAGACCATCAGTCTTTACGTTGATGATTCTCCAGTCATTCGGTTCTCTGAAGCTCATTGGCTTAAGCCAGTACTATCCCATAGAATTTTCTGTGATGATGAAAATGTTCTATACCTGAACTATCCAGCATGATACCACTAGCTGCGTTTGTTTTTGAGAACTTGAAATATAGCTAGTTTGATTAAAGAATTGAATTTTTAACTTTACTTCATTTAATTCATTAAAATTGAAATTTAAATGGCAACACGTAGCTAGTGACTACCATATTGGTCAGCTCAGCTCTAAGTAGATCTCTTGGGAAGGACTCATGGGAACAATACTCCTTGAATTCTTGTAGGTTGACAATAATTTGTCTGCACCTTTCATATTTGTAGGTCAGTTTTGCTGTGTATAAAATCTTTGGCTCACCTTTTCTTACTTCAAGCATTTTAAGTATGTTGCTTTATTTTCTCCTGGCATAAAATATGGCTGTTGAAAAATTGATGATAATATATTTTTTTTCCTTGTAAGTCACGTGTGCTTTTCAAGCCCCGAAGCCTGAAATATATTTTTCCTTAAAGCTCAGTAATTTTGCTAGAATATGTCTTGGTGCTTGTGTAGATACTTCATTATAATCAACCACAGATGATAATTTCATTAGCTGTGAATGCCACTGCAGGCCACGGATTACCTAACATTTTCCATTGGCAAAGAGTTCTGCACTCTGTTCCAGAGAGAGGACATCACCAAATCAATCTTCGATTCAATCTTTGAGGGTCTATTTCCTGGGACCACTCCTGGTACCAATTTCTGGATCAGGGTCCGGTTAGGAGATAGAAAACATTCCAATAATTAGAATGGGGAGAATTTATTGTAAAAGAGGGACAGTAACTTTATAAATAGCATGACCATTTTAGGTATCTTTTCTCAGCATACTGTGTATTCTTTCAATATGTAATTTCAAATATTTTTGGTTTTTATTTCAGGAAAGATTCTAGTATTTGGTCTGTTCCTCTGCTTTGGGTTTCTTCAGGGACTCCTATTATCCATATATTGGATTTTCTTTCCTTATTGTCAGTATTTATCCATTTCTCTTGACTTTTTTTTTCTCATTTCTTTTTGAATTTAAAAATTTTCCTTCTTTTTGCCCTCCATTTTTAAAGGTTTCACTTGTATTTATTTGCTCTTACTTTTCTCCAACAGTGATCTTTATTTAAAAAAAAATTTTTTTGTTGCCCTTTATTGGTAATTCTTTCTTGAGTTCTGTCACACCACTTCTGGGTTTTCCTAATTCTGACTTTTGTTATTTTTCCTTATATTATGTTATTTTCTGAATATCTTTTACCTCATTTTGAAATGGTACATTAGAGTTTTGATTTGTCTTTGAGCATGGCTTTCAGGTGTTCTTTCATTGCCTGTAGGGATATCATTCTGCTCCTTTTCTTTTCTTTTTTTTTCATATAGTAACATTTTATGGGACTTGATTTTGATACTTTTTCCTTACTCATTTTAGTATAAATTGGCTTTTAATGCAGTTTTAGAAAGAGGCTTGTTTCAGAGAGGTCCTCTAACTTTATACAGCACCCTCTTCTGGTGTTTTCTTTTTTTTTAAGTTTATTTATTTTAAGAGAGAGAGAGACAGAGAGAGAGAGAGACAGACAGACAGAGAGAGAGAGAGAGAGAGAGAGAGAATCTGTCAGCAAAGAGCTCAACGTGGGGCTCGAACTCACGAACTGCGAGATCAGGACCTGAGCTGAAACCAACAGTCGGCCAGTTAACCCACTGAACCGCCCCTGTTGTTTTCATGTAATGTTTAAAAATGTGGTGGTCTGGTTTCTGAGAGTTTCTGGCTCTTTCGCCCTCCCACATTTTGACCTAGGCTTTCCTTTACACTCATTTCTGTTGGTCCTAGCCTACTCAGATGTGATGCTATGGCAGCAATTTCTCCTGTGGAGGTCTGTCTTGAGTTCCAAGGGATTAGACAACTCCAGCGCCTTTTAGGACTTGTTCTTGGCCCTGTACACTCACCCACTATTGGAGTTTCTGCTCCTTTCTCAAACTGACCAGCTGTACTTTTTTCAGTTTCTGTTGCCTTTTTGACAGGTTTCTGTCCATCAGTTGCATTGTTGCATGTCTCTGATTTCTCAAACAGATGACATGAGTTCAAGTTACTGTTGTTTTTTCCTCCACCCATTTGTAGTTTGGGGTTTGTGGGGATATCTTATCATCTAGTTTTATTATAAATATTGATCATATATAAATTGTTGTGTATATATATATATATATATTTTAATGTTTATTTATTTTTGAGAGAGAAAGCATGAGTGGTGGAGGTGCAGAGAGAGAGAGAGAAGAACAGAGGATCCGAAGCAGGCATGTGCTGACAGCAGAGAGCAGGATGTGGGGCTTGAACTCATGAACTGTGAGATCATGACCTGAGCTGAAGTCAGATCCTCAACCTACTGAGCCACTCAGGGCCTCCCTGTATATTTTTATGTGGGGATTCAACAAGATTCCAAACTATGCTGCCCCTGCCAGCACCATCTTCCTCTTTCAAGTTTTTTTTTTTTTCCTCCCTGAATTACCAGAATTGAGTTTTTCAGGAATAGCAGAGGAGTTGCAGTTCAAGAAATGCAGAGTGTAGTGAGCTACAGGTGAGACCCTCAGGTCTTTGAGGTGATATTAGTGTGTAATTCCCCCACGGATATGATATTGTTTTTGATTCACTATTTGCCTCACTTCATTTGTCCCTTCCCTTCATGACAAGAGAATAAATGTGGATAATCTACTACTTGCTGAAATGTTATTACAACTTTGTCTTCTGGAATGGGAAAATAACCACAGAATGGGTTCATGGACATTCTTGGCCCATTGCAAAATGGATTCCAGCCAAAACTGCATGTATCACTTGACCCTCCTAAGTCCTTACTCTTACTAGTGGATCACAGCTGCCTTTTGTGTCCCTAAAGATTAATGCTAAGAACTGGTGTCCGTTTATACCCCAAAGTCTGGGTATTTCCCTTTTCCCAGTTCACAGTTACTCTGGCAATTGGCTTTGGTTTATTTAAGGGGACAAAGGAGAAATTTGCAGTTGATGCTTCAGACAATGTCACAGGGTCCTTGCTCAGGGTTACCTTGCTTCTATATTCAATAAGCTCATCTGTGAACTGGATCCATCTCTGGGAATTGGGTAAGGTAATCTGACTTTTTGTTGAGGCAACTCAAATCAGGGCTAGAATTTCCCAAATTATTTTTCTTGACTTTTTCATTGTCCATTTGCTTCAATCCTAGGTATCCTGTCATAAATAATCTCATTCTTGAAGGTCAGACCATTCTGATTGCAGCTGTATCCCTGCTGCTTATATAGTAACCAGTTAGTACTACCACTTGACCTCTGCCACTCCAGAATCACATCATCACCACTGATCTCAGGAAACCTATTTCATGGACGTGAGATGCAAAAAACCTTCCATGCTCTTCCTCCATCTTGGCTCCTCCCTCAGGAAACCTATTTCGATAGCAGCATCTCCTACATAGGGCAGCCACTATAGTGTTTTAAAGGATATTGGTACTTCAACAAGATCTATTTCTCTGTGTTTTAGTTAAGGGAGCATTCTTTGGGCCCTCTTGGCAGACATAGTTAGATGGTGAATGAACAGGTCCTAAATAGTAATTTCATTTCAACACTGTTATCTCCCCTAAGTCTTTTATTTCCCCCTCCTCTACATTATGTCAAGGAATTGTGACATTTCAATCTCACTTGGGGTAGGTCTCTGTTGAAACCAGATTTAAATTGATCAGCTGAACAAACAGATGCATTCTCTTGAATTAGATTACTGAATTAAAAATCTCTAGTAAATGCATCCATGTTGATAATTACTTCTCATTGATCTAGTCCTTCCCCTGTCTGAATCCATTATCACACATATTTCCCAGGTTTCTATAGATATAAGTAAGTAGGAAATCATAATATTAAATGGTAAACTCTCTACTTGTCTCCTTGAGGCATAATGGTATTTGACTTTTTTTAATAAGGCAAGAGACAATGAAAATGGTGGAACATGGCCCTGGCTATGGTGAAACATGGGATTTACTGGCATTTCCTTGAAGGTAGATACCTCTGTTAAGCACAGCACAGGCTGTCCAAAGAAGACAGAACCAACGTTGTCATATGGGAAGGAAGGAATGCCTCTTCTACCAAGTAAGGCTCAGTGTATACTGGGGGCTCCAGAGACTCATATTCATCTGAATTTAAAAAAAGTTTTTAAACATTTATTCATTTTTGAGAGACAGAGTGCAAGTAGGGGAGGGGCAGAGAGAGAGGGAGACACAGAATCTGAAGCAGGCTCTAGGCTCTGAGCTGTCAGCACAGAGTCCGAAGCAGGGCTCAAACTCACAAACCATGAGATCATGACCTGAGCCAAAGTCAGATGCCCAACCAGCTGAGCCACCCAGGCGCCCCCATATTCATCGGAGTTTATCCAAATGTTCTCATCTCAGTTCTCAGGGTTCCATTCTTTCCTAATCAAAATCTGTCTTGACCATAAAAGAGTGGGAGAGGCTACAAATTCAATTTCATTTGTGATTCAATGGTCACATGATCAGCTTACTTTTGGACATGTCCTCCATGTTGGCTTTAAGAGATTAGAGATTGTTGGGGTGCCTGGGTGGCTCAGTTGGTTAAGTGTCCAACTTTGGCTCAGGTCATGATCTTGCAGTCAGTGAGTTCGAGCCCTGCATTGGGCTCTGTGCTGACAGTCCAGAGCCTGGAGCCTGCTTCAGATTTTGTGCCTCTTTCTCCTTCTGCCCCTCCCCTCTCACACTGTCTCTCTCTCTCCTTCAAAAATAAATAAATATTAAAAAAATTAAATAGAAACTGTCCCTTTCCTATGAATTCTTCTACTAATTACTATCGCATCTTTCTCCTCTTCATATACAAACTTTTTAAAAAGAGTATACTATTTTTCTTTTCATATAGCCTCATTTCCATGAACTCTTCACCTCACGGTAGTTTATCTCCCATTTTGTATGAAGCAACAGAAACTGATTTACATAAGCCAAAAAAAAAAGTTTGGTTTTTCAATAAACTGGATAGCATCCATTCTTACCTTGAAGAGCCTAGAAAGTTAAAAATGGCATCTCCCAGACTCTTTTGCAGCTAGCATTCTATATGCAATTTAGGTTCTGCCAATTAAGACACTCACAAAAGCTTTGGATGGCAAATATGGAACAGACTATCTTCCTACTGCTAACAAGCAAGCTCATAAAAACAGAAGTGTCAAAAAGCAGTCAGGGGCAGTAATAAGCAGATCCAGTGCCTGGTTAACACCTCTATGGGTGTCAAGAGAGTTTCGATGGTGACAGAGGAAGTGGCTTCCTAACCCCAACAACCTGATCTCTGAGTAGCATCTATCATGAACATTGAACTTCATAGTACCAATGATCAATCAGGTGATCTCCTGATTGATGCTACTCTAACATTTCTAGCTGTTTCTTAAAGCATCCAATTTCTTATACAAAAGCCTTTAATGTTTAAAATACCTGGGATATTTTCCATCATCTACATCCAGCCCTGACTAATATATAGTTTGTGAAACCAGAAGTGTTTATAGACAACAGACTTTCAACAAGGATTTGGAAGTGGTTATCTGATTCGGTTGGATTTGAAGTCAGACATGACTGAGTTCCCACTGAAAAATGGGAACTGACAGTCCATGGCACAGTTGCAAATAGAGTTACTTAAATTATCACATTTTTTGGAGGACTTAAGTGCCTATTGAAGGCAAGTCTTTGATGGATTTGTATGGTAGGAACGAGGCAAAGACTACGGGGCAAGCTGAACACTTCTAAAGCCCTGGAGAGCTTATGAAAGGAGCCAACGTACATTTTTAAAAATGCTACACTCTAGGCAAATATAGAGGATTGGAAAGTTTCTGTAACTGCCATCAAACAATCTCTAATCTCTCTTTTTTTTAATGTTTATTTAGTTTTGAAAGAGAGAGAGAGAGAAAGCATGAGTGGGGGAGGGGCAAAGAGAGAGAGGGAGACACAGAATCTGAAGCAGGCTCCAGGCTCTGAGCCATCAGCACAGAGCCCGACATGGGGCTCGAACCCACCAGCGATGAGATCATGACCTGAGCCAAAGTCAAACTCCCAACTGACTGAGCCACTCAGGTGCCCCAACAGTTTCTATTTAGATATAAGAGATTTAAGCATTGTTATGGATTGAGAGGGAGCAAAGAGTAGAGAAGAGGTTGGTTGAGGACTTAGAATAGGGACCCGAGGGACAATTGATCATACAAGGTCTGTAGGAGGTGGGAAGATAGGAATCAAGGTTACAAGCATCAAGGTTGGCCTCAGACCAGAGATGCAAGAGGATCAGTTTTACTCTATGGAGCTTTACTCTGCCAGATGTGAGAAATCAGGGAGCATGATCACAGGCAAACTCATATCTACATCAGTCATACAAGAGTAGTTTGTGTATAAAGAGATGACTAGATGTGCATGCAGTTTTAGTTTTTTTCAAATGAAGAACTTTTGGGGGGCATTTCATCTTTCAAATACTTTAAATTGCTGGTTATCAGACATTTACATAGGACAGATTGAATCCAACCTGTATCAGGTTAAATGGAAACACTGTGAAGCAGCATTCTTCACTCTCGTGAATGTGTGAAACCAACCAACACTGGAGCAATGGATTGGTGGGGACTCTGCCCCTCTCTGCTCAAGCCTGCACTCAAGCCTCCATTTCTGCCAGCCAGCCAGATCTCTAGAACTTAATTCTATCCATGGTTGATGTGGCTTTTTGCAAGGCCCTGAAAAGCAAGCTCACTTTGGTTCAGAAAAATAATGCAACAGTTAGGTTATATCCCCAGTAAAACTGTCTACCCTTAGAAATCAATGTGATAAGAACCTGGTTATGCAAAAAGAACAAAAGCAGGTGGTGAGGGCAGAATGAGACCTGCCTTCAACATTTGCCTTTTGTTAGGGCTGTTAGTTTTAAAACACCTGGGCAGGGGGGCTTTTGTGTGTAAGCACGGGTGGAAAACAGGCGAGTCTGTTCTCTTGAGGTGCAGTGATTGGGTCTTTCCAGGTGGCCAGTGGAGAGGTGAAAGTTGAGCAGATTGATTGAGAGGGGTGGTGATTTGGAGGGAACTTTCCAAAGGAGAGTGAGAGGATCCCCAATTTCCCTCTTCCTCTTCTTTGGTCAGTCTTGGGTCAAGAGGTCACTTGGCTCTAAACTGTCCCATATATTCTCCCCACCACCGCTCCATCCCACTTTCCCTACACATCCATCATCCTAAATAAACCTAGAATCCAGTTAAGAGTGGTTTGTCCAAATGTTATGCAAATGTGCCCTGAAGACAGTTCCCACGCAACCCTTTTCCACCAGCAGTTACCCCAAGACCTTCCTGTATAGACAGTGTGGAGCTGCTACAGTTTTTCAACACACATGCATGTTCTAATGCTTTATTATGAAAACAAAGTTGAAAAAACACTTTCCTATGTGTTAAAATTTTTGTCTGCAATTCTCCTTTCTCCCTGATACATCCACCACAGGCCTAATGCCTTGAACTACACTTCTATTTGCCAAGGGATCCTATTTTCTTACCCACCCAAATGTGGGGCCCTTCCTCCCATTTTTAAGATGAATCCTACCTGTGTCCCTTTTTCTCGGGGCTCTGCAAGGTGACTGGTTAGTAAATTTAATTAACTAATGCACAATAAAGCCCCATCAGTTTCATGCATCACTCTTTGAGGATAACATTTGCATTTTAAATGAAGCTTCTCAGACTGTCAATGTCAGCAAATAGCATATAGATCATCAGGACAAATGCTCTGATTTCACAGAGGAGGCCACCAAAGCTGCCAGGCCTCACAGGACTTGCTAGCGGTCTGAGGGCCAGTAGCAGGTAGAGCCAGAACTGAAACCGGTTTGCATTATTACCCATAAGCTCTCACATGATGATGAGTTAAAAAAGAACTGTCAGGTACTAAGGGAAAAGATATTTTGAATTGTGCATTTAATACTCAACACACATTTACGCACAAAGTTATCACTCCTTACCTAGAATTCCTATTCTCATTTATCTTTGTGGCCACTTGGCACAGAAAACTACAATTGTTTCTTACTTGTATGTCTCTCCAACTGGACTCTGAGCTCCTAAGGACAGGGACTGGTCTTTGTTTGTCACTGTGCCCCAGCATGCAGGCCAAGGTAGGGCGGAGTAGGGATTCAATATACACTGCTGAAAGAACAATCGAACAAATGAATGATTGCCAGGCACAGGGGCTAAAGTCTTAGGTACCACACTTCCATGGTTCCAACTAAGTTATTCTATTGGTGAGGCATCTTTTGTAATATTTTTTAAATCATATCAGTTACTCACCTTCTTCCTCTATTTCCTCTTAAGGCTGGTTGATGCCTTTAACTTTTACTTTTGTGTCATACATTGATGTTACTACCTCCTTAGCTTCTACTACTCCATAGGGTTTCTTTTCCTTGACGAGTTATCATCTCTCTTTTGCAAGATTAAGAAATGACATACTTAAAGAATACCAGATTAATCTGTCCTGATTTTTTTTTTTTTCACAGCTAGGGCTAAAAAAAGAGCCTTTTGAAGAGCCTTCAAACCAACAGTAATTTCAAATTTTCACAACATAAAGAGGCAAAGTACAAAGTGAATTTGACACTTTGAAAAATGCTGTAAGCCTCCCAGTAGACGGATGAACATGCTTCCACTTCATGAACGCCTGTTTCATAAGTATTCCATAAATATCGATGTCAGGGTTGTTAAGTAATTAATATTAACCTATTGAGAAAGCATTTCTTTTCTAGGTGGCTGATTTCCAGTGGGGAGACTAATGAAATATTAAAAACCATGTGAGATGTATTCTATAATTACAGCTTCTAGCTGTATTTACAAATGATATGCCTACATGCAGTGAAATGATAACATGGTATTAATTTATTTTTATTGCCATACAGAATATATAGATTTTTTTTCAGTTTGAACCTTTTCTGCCCAAGCTTGTCTAGTTATTTATTAATTTTCACAGTTGCCCTGATAGATTCATTCTTGTTTCTATCATGATTTGAGAGGCTACCATTCCACATTTTTATGCTTCTCTGTTTTCTGGTTCTTCAAATCATCTTGAGTTGTTTCCATCAATTCCTATTATGTTATTTATAGAATAAATTCATTTTGAGTCATCAATATGACCCATTCCCTAGTTAGTTGAGTGTTTAGACCTTGGGGTTTGGGGATAATCATATCATGTAAATGTTTGTATAATTTGAGTGTTATCTGGGGCACTCTTGCCTCTTAACATCTTCTTAGGATTCACCTGAACCATGTTCCACACCCTGTAGGGAGATCTAATGCCCTCTCTAACATTTGCATAGATTCTCAGGGAACTTAATTTCTTAATTTCTTATAGTCTTCTTTGAATCCAGTCTTGTATTTCTAGTCAATTCTTATTTTCCAGTCTGCCTTTTTGTGGTTGGCCATTTCTCTTCTTCACTTTGGCATTGACCCCAAAAGAACTCAAACACACTTCCTCCTCTTCACATGCACATATATATGCGTGTACATGTGTTTATACATAATACATATATGTGTGTGTATATAACACATATACCTGTGTGTCTTTTTTTTTTTTTTTTAATCAGACCAAAGGCCTCTGTATATTTGGCAAGCTAGGTTTAGTTAAACAAATGGGAGATTCAGCAGTATGGTTAGATTAAAAGAAAACTTAGATACACCTGTTCTTGAAAGTTCTCCTAGTCTTCCAGCTACTTGCCCATTATTTCCCTTCTCTATTCCCTTCTCTCCTCTGTGTCCTCTTCCTCTCAAGAACAAAAGGGCTTCCTCAAATTCTTCCCAATGTCTATGCAAGGCAATCGAAGTCTCTCCACCCTATTCCAAATACCCACAACCCCTGGCTTTTCTTTGTAAATACAAGAATTCAGTCAAAGCTTAAGAATCACTGTGTGCAAGAACTCATACCGCTTTATTCTTTGATCATCCTCCTCATTCTCTGCTAGTTTTGGCTCTTCCATTACACTCAATTCTCAGGCAGAAACTATTAGATACCTTCAGATTTTCCTCGCACCTCAAGAGCCCATGAATAAGGCAGTTTTAATTTTTCCTTTTATTTTTCTTTATGCATTTATCTTTTGCTGTAAAAATATATCACACTTACCATGATTTTAGATTATTGACCTTAAGAAATAATTGAAAGGAAGAATTTCAGAAGCATCCTTGCTGACCTTGCTAAATATTTATATGACTTAAGTGGATTCAAGCAGGATTGTTTCTGATGCAAAGAACCTTGAATTGTTTTTAGTATATAAAATGCTATGACTTTCACGTGTATGTTGAAAGAGGATTAGATTTGCTGTGTTTGAAAAGGGAGAAATACATTTGAATAGGACATTTACCTTATACAGTATGGAGGAAATATTTCAAAAATCAAATAAAATGTGCTTATTAAAAGAAGAAAAAAACTTGCCTTTTATTCTCCAAAAACCAAGGAAGAGAATTAAGCTACTAATGGTTTAGAAGCTCTACTTTCTTCCATTCAACACAGAGCCCTCGGTGGCTATGCACTTGAGGACTCACCCAATCAATACCTGTGAGAAGGAAAACCACTCCTCAGACTCGACCCCCACAGTCACAAGGCTCAAGCACACTTAAGTCAAGGCTCTTTTTACAAAGTTCAATGTCAGATGGAGAGTTCCTAAATCTCTTTGTTCAGTGAATTGGACCAGGCATGATGGCTTTTCTGATAAGAGCATTCTTAACTTTAGGTTCATTTAGTACTTTAAACTAGGAAACCAAGAGTACAAACTGGAGTCTTTACAAGTGTTTACACATTAATGAACATTCTAGGCACTTGCTAACTAGGCAAATATTGTTTAAGTAGAAACTGCATGTAGACACAGGTAGTGTAACCTCTGCATCAAGATGTGAGAAATGGGTACAGTGTTGATGAACAGCAGACACTAAACAGGTTTGGGGGTAGAAAGAATTCCCTTTATACAGAGATAACTACCAAACCTTTTGCCAAGTTATTTGTTCATCTATGTAACATTTTTTTTAATGTTTATTTTGAGAGAAAGAGAGAACGAGCACATGTGAGCAGGGGAGGGGCAGAGAGCAAGAGAGAAAGAGAGAATCCCAAGTAGGCTCTGCACTGTCAGTGCACAGACCAATGAGGGGCTCAGTCCCATAAACCATGAGATCATGACCTGAGCCAAGATCAAGAGCTGGACACTTAACCAACTGAGCCACTCAGGTGTTCCTGTAACATGTTTTGTTGGGTCCTATAATCCAGTTATTGTGATTCTGAGGGGACACAAAGTCCAAAGATATATATTAGTCAGAATTCTTGGTTGCAAGTAGCAGAATATAACTCAAATACCTTATGCACAAAAGGGAATTTATTGGCTTATACAACAGGGAAAGGCAGAATGTACTTGTTTTTCATATACTGATCCAGGGGCTAAATTATTTCGCTCCATTTCCATATTCTTTTTTTTTTAATGTTTATTTATTTTTGAGAGAGAGAGAGACAGAGTGAGTGGAGGAGGGGCAGAGAGAGAAGGAGACACAGAATCCAAAGCAGGCTCCAGGCTTTGAGATACTAGCACAGAGCCCGATGTGAAGCTTAAACTCACGATCCGTGAGATCGTGATCTGAGCCAAAGTTGGATGCCTAACTGACTGAGCCATCCAGGCGCCCCTTCATTTCCATATTCTAACTGTGCATCTTTCTCTAGGGCTAGCTTAACTTCATGGACATGCTCTGTCCATGAGATGGGAAAGGTGAGTGGTGGTGGTCTAAGACCTCTATCATGATAGCATTCAATCCAAAAGTGAAAGAGGGACCTTGTCTTTCCAAGATCCATATAGACATATCACGGAAGAGACTATTCAGTCATTTGCCCATGCTTACATCAGCCATTGTTGTTGAGAGGATATGGTACCAGAATTTGCCAGGCCTGGCTTTATAGGCCCAAACCTACCGTAAGCAGGTAGACAGAGCACTATGATGGAATCACATGGAATGAAGGGATGGCACTACCACAATGGAAGGAATGGTCCCCAGCAGATAAATAGAACTGATGCCCACAGCAAAAAACAGCTCCTTCCTCAAGAAACTCTGAGTATGGTGAGGAAGATGGATATATAATAGTCAGATGAAAGCTAATACAGTGCAGATAAGCACAGAGCACTATGTAAACACAGAGTTGGGACCTATAACTCAGTTTGGAACATCAGTGATGGTTCCTTGGTTGAATCTTTTTTTTTTTTTTTTTATGGACCATACCTTTTTTTTTTTTAATTTACATCCAAATTAGGTAGCATATAGTGCAACAATGATTTCAGGAGTAGATTCCCTAATGCCCCCTACCCATTTAGACCATCCCCCCTCCCACAACCCCTCCAGTAACCCTCTGTTTGTTCTCCATGTTTAAGAGTCTCTTATGTTTTGTCCCCCTCCTTATTTTTATATTATTTTTGCTTCCCTTCCCTTATGTTCATCTGTTTTGTATCTTAAATTCCACATATGAGTCAAGTCATATGATATTTGTCTTTCTCTGACTAATCTCACTTAGCATAATATCCTCTAGTTCCATCCACATAGTCGCAAATGGCAAGATTTAATTCTTTTTGATTGCTGAGTAATATTCCATTATATATGTATTATATATATATATATATATATATATATATATATATATATATACACACACACACACATACACATGCACACCACATCTTCTTTATCCATTCATCCATCGATGGACATTTGGGTTCTTTTCATACTTTGGCTATGTTGATAGTGCTGCTATAAACATGGGGGTGCATGTGCCCCTTCAAAACAGCATACCTATATCCCTTGGATAAACACCTAGTAGTGCTATCCCTGGGTCGTAGGGTAATTCTATTTTTAATTTTTTGAGGAACCTCCATACTGTTTTCCAGAGTGGCTGCACCAGTTTGCATTCCTACCAACAATGCAAAAGAGATCCTCTTTCTCCACATCCTCACCAACACCTGTTGTTGCCTGAGTTGTTAATGTGAGCCATTCTGACAGGTGTGAGGTGGTATCTTATTGTGGTTTGGATTTGTATTTCCCTGATGATGAGTGATGTGGAGCATTTTTTAATGTGTTGGTTGGCCATCTGGATGTCTTCTTTGGAGAAGTGTCTATTCATGTCTTTTGCCCATTTCTTCACTGGATTATTTGTTTTTTGGGTGTTGAGTTTGCTAAGTTCTTTATAGATTTTGGATACTAACCTTTATCTGATATGTTGTTTGCAAATATCTTCTCCCATTCTGTTGGTTGTCTTTTAGTTTTGCTGATTATTTCCTTTGCTGTACAGAAGCTTTTTATTTTGATGAGTCCTTGGTTGACTCTTGATGGACAAATAAATAGGGGATGTCAGTGAAGGGGGGTGCAGAATATATTTTTAGTATTAGAAATAGCACAAACAAAAACAGAGAGAGGAGAGAGCATAAAGCCCATTTGAGGAATTCTGTTTTGGGAAAGCTCCACTGCAGCTTGTTTTGGGGGATTTTCAGGAGAGAAGGCTAAGGAAGTATACAAGGCTAGACTATGAGGGAATCTATGTGACTCAAAAAGCATCTAAAGTCATTAAAATCGGACAGTTATTTGATCAAGCTTGTGCTTTATGGCAACAGATGAAGAATAGATTGGAAGGCACATGGACTAGGGGGAGAGAACTCATGTAGTAATCGGAGGGAGAAATGGTGAAGATGTAATTTAAGTAATGCAATTTAGGATACATTATTTATTTTTTTAAATGTTTATTTATTTTTGAAAGAGTGCAAGTGGGGGAGGGGCAGAGAGAGAGAGGGGGACAGAGGATCCTAAGTGGGCTCTGCACTGACAGCACTGAGCCCAATGTGGGGCTTGAATTCACAAACTGTGAGATCATGACCTGAGCTGAAGTTGGATGCCCAACTGACTGAGACACCCAGGTGCCCCTTTAGGAGACATTATTGACAGGACTTGACAACCGATTGCATGTTGTCAGTGAGAGAAAGCGAGAAGTCTGACAAGACTACGTGTTTTCTAGCTTTGGTAACTTGGTAGGTGGTGTTGTAAATCACCAATATAAAGAATGAGGAGGTTTTTGGTAGATCCTGAATTTTGATTTGGAAATTCATCTTTATGATGCAAACCTGACATGTCCTCAGAAGGTAAATGGACTCACGAGAGAGATTGCAGAGAACATGCTTGTCAGGAGGAGAAACAGGGACAAGGTGACTTCTCAGGATCCTTTATGCCCACCCCAGTGAAGAGTCTGTTGCTAATTACTTTTAAACACATTTACCTTCCTACTGTCACAAGTTCCTGTGACCTTTGTTATATCTGACACAGCTTGTTCTTATATGTATGGACCTTGTACAGGAGAGAATTTTAATACCATGCTTTATTGATTTAGTCTTCATAATTTAGGGATAGCAGCCTGGTGATAGAAAAAGTAGAGTGGTGCTTAATCATTCCATTCCACAGAATGGAATCAGAAGCTATCTTTAGTTTTCTCAAGCAAGCAGTTGCTACATTTATAGTTTCTCTTCCTAATGATCACCTTTGACACTTCAGAGTATACAAGATAGATCTGAGCTCTCTTGTGTGACCTACAACGCCACGAACAACTTGATCAGACCCATCTTTCCAGCCCCATTTCATGTCACTCCCTCATGTAGATACGCAGCTCTGATCAAGGTGGTCTGACCTTCAAATGGCACTGTGACAAAGGGCCTGGCACATACTGGCACTTAAAGACTTACTGAATTTTTGAAAGGAAAATTAGAAAAAATCAAATGAATTTTTCCTCCTTTTTGAAATGATTTTTCTCTTCCTGATTAAATAAACTTTTCATGGTAAAAATTGAAACTCATAAATATAAAGAGTAAAATAAAAATTACTTATAATTTCATTGCTCACGATTAACTATTTCATAACTTTTAGGCGAATTTCTTTCCAATTTTCGCTATGTATGTAGAAGCATATGTGTGTGTATATATATACACACACACATATGTGCACACATACGCACACATGAATCTCATTATATAAAATGTTGAATTCTGTTCTTCTCACTTAGCATTTATCCTAAACTTTCTCCCAATCTTTGAGTACTTATGAAAAATACGCTTTTTAATTGCCTGTATAAATACCTATCAATTGAGTATGTAGTTTACTTACCATTCTCTTGTAGTAGATATTTAGGGTGTTTCTAGTTTTTGTAACTGATAAATATCTTATAAATATCCTTGTAGGCAAATTTTATCAGCATTTCTGGTTATTTCTTCAGATAAATTCTTTTTTTTTTTTTAACGTTTTATTTATTTTTGAGACAGAGGGAGACAGAGCATGAATGGGGGAGGGTCAGAGAGAGGGAGACACAGAATCTGAAACAGGCTCCAGGCTCTGAGCTGTCAGCACAGAGCCCGACGCGGGGCTCGAACTCACGGACCGCGAGATCATGACCTGAGCCGAAGTCGGCCGCTTAACCGACTGAGCCACCCAGGCGCCCCACAGATAAATTCTTAAAAGTAAAATTCTGGGTGTGCCTGGCTGGCTCAGTTGGTAGAGCATGTGGCTCTCAATCTTAGGGTTGTGAGTTCGAGCCCCATGTTGGGTGTGGAGATTACTTAAAAATAAAATCTTAAGGGGTACCTGGGTGGCTCAGTTGGTTGAACGTCTGACTCTTGCCTTTGCCTCAGGTCATGATACTAGGGTTGTGGAATTGAACCCCATGTCAGGCTCCATGCTAAGGGTGGAGCCTGCTTAAGATTCTCTCTCTCCCTCTCTCTCTGCCCCTCCCCTGCTTGTGCTCTCTCTCTGTCTCAACTTAAAAAAATAAAATATTAAAAAATAAATAAATAAAAAATAAAAGTAAAATTCTATATCAAAATATTGTGGACATTTATTTTCTTTTACTCCTTAAAAATATTTTATTTTTTAAATATTCCAATTAAATTGTAGAGTTATTTTTTAATATGAAATTTATTTAAAACAATCTTTGATTTACCTAGCCAAATTGCTTCTAGAATAATTTTATCCACTTATTTCTCATTAAGTTATATGAGAATGATTATCACCAAATTGCATGAGAATGATTAATTTTCAGGATATTTAAGCATATGTCGGGTTAAAAACTGTGCTGATAAAGCTTGTGTCTGTTTGTGTAACTTTATTAAACACTCAGATAAGTTGAAGAATAATTTATATTTTAATGATATTTAAGCTTCCAATAGACTATGTCTCTCCACTTATTCCAGTGCTATTTTTAGTCCTTTAAATTTTTAAAGTTTTTGGGGCACTTGGGTGGCTCAGTCGGTTGAGTGTCTGACTTTGGCTCAGCCATGATCTCCCAGTTTGTGAGTTTGAGCCCCACATCGAGCCTCACATCAGTTTCACTGCTGTCAGCACAGAGCCTGTTTCAGATCCCCTGTCCCCACCACCCCCCCATAGTAAATAAACATTTAAATTTTTAAAGTTTTCATCTATGGGTAAATGACACACATTTCCGTCAATGTTATTTCTAGGTATTTATTTCTACTGATACTAACAATGGGATATTTTCCCATTGTATTTTTCAATTAGCTGCCTCTGCCACATAAGAAAGCAATTGATTTTAAAACATTTTTTTTTAAATCTCCTTCCCATCTTGTAAAGGAAAGGGGGAAAAAAAGGGAGGAGATGCTCTATCTTCCAAACATGCTTTGCAATTTATTCTCCTCTCAATTTCGTTCATATGGTCTGACTGTCCTAGAAAGCCCTGCTAATGCTTTTCTGCCCAGGAAAATCTTAACAATGAAGAAGAGACTGTGGAGGTCTGCCTGAACTCCTCTGCATACAGAATGCAGGTTCTGGGACCCCAAGGGGCACCTGCCAGATGTGCTTGGCACGCTTGCCAGTGCTGTTTCTCACTCTTGTCAGGCTCTGTGGCATCTCTGTAACTGCCAATACCAGCCAACAAAGAGGAGAAGGAATGCTTGGTCATACCTCCCACCTGCTGGCTCCCTGTGTGGTACAAGAACTTATACTTCTTGGCCCTCCAGCCACTGTAAACCAGTCTTCTTGTGTAAGCCTGGAATAAGCCCCTCCAGCCATCCATTTCTTCTGATATGGCTGTGGTGTTTATTTACTTCTTGTCTGTCAGTTCCAAAACAACTCTTCTGTGTTGTGCTCTGTGACGCTGGGCTCAGGGTCTGCATACTGTAGTTCTCAGAAACTCTTTCCAGTTGGCTCCCTATTAGCCTGCCTATTAGCCTCCCTATTAGACTGCCAATGGGAAGAACTGGAGGGGGACTGGGAGATGGAAGGAAGAAGAAGGGACTTTCTATTTCTAGTGTTAGTGTCGCTACAGCACAACAGCAACAAGGTGTGGCTGTGGCTCCCAGCCCCCAGCTTCATCTGGCACTCCCCAAACCAGCTGTGCTATTCCCTCTTACAAGTATCAGCACCAGCCAGCCTTACCCTTCCTAGAGGTCTGAGCATACTCTTCTCCCCTCCCCTTCCTTCCTTCCCTCCCCTTCCCTGCCCTCGCTCTCCTAGTTAACACTTAATCCTTCAGATTTCAGCTCTGAGCATTGACTTCTCAGATCATTATGCTTGTTCCAGGCACATCTGTTGAGGGCAAGCTTGCCCCTCTCATGTAAAACCAACTAACAACTAATCAGGAGGTACTTTTTGGACTTTATGAGTATGTGACTATGGGGCTTGGTATGGGCTTTTGGCTCTAATTGTACACATGTTTTTTATACTTCTTTTCTATTATCTCTAAATCTTAAGTAATACATACTAGCTGACTTCATTTCCTTTCCTATTATTTATTCCACACAACCTGGCTTTCTTTACTGTCCACGAGACTATGCATTTTCATGGGTGAAGAGATCATATCTATTTTATTCATCTATCAGCAGTAGATAACATATGCAATGAATATTTTTTAAAGGAATGAGTGAATTATTTGGCTAGAATTGCCATTTCTAAGGCCATTAGTTATACAGCACTTACCAAATGGATGATGGACACCTTCAGACCTCACTATCGTACTCTGCTAGTACTAATGCTTTAATCCCTTGCTTTCTGTGGTACTGCTCTTTCCTGGTTCTCTTCCTACCACTCTATTACTCCTCAGTTGTCTCGGTAGTCTCTTCACAGAGCCCCCCCCCCCCCCATATCTTCACTTAATTCTCCAGTTGAGCCTCTGCACAGACCAGATGTTTCCCAGGTGTTAACGATAGATTACTCAACTAATTTGTGCCATCCTTCCGGGATATGGTACTGTTTCTGATTTACTCTTCTGGTGGAGCTGGAGGTAGGGCATTTTCAGAGACCTCTACTTGACTTTACCCACTATGGTAGCTTTTGTCCTACAGGTAAAGGACTCAATATGGGAGTTGCACCAAGTATATCAAACCCAGTTAAACATTCAAGGATGGGGAAATGACCACTGGGTGGGTCCATGGATCCAGTGTAAACTAGACCTTGGCCAGGATTCCACCCATTACCTGGTCCCTGTAGTTCCCTACTCTAAGAGAGGGGCCATGATGATTGTTCCGAGCTCTTAGTATTCATGCCAACTGTGTCCAACAGTTCTTGAAATGTTTGAATATTTCCTTTTCCTAAGTGCATAGTTGCCCAAGTGCATGGCCATATGTCCCTTTGGAGAAGGAATCGGGAAATCATTACCATGTATATTTGCTTGGGTGTTGCAGGGTCCTTCCTCCTGGAGACCTGGCCTCCTGTTGAGTTAGTGAGTCTGAGTCTGAAAACAGATTGAAGTCTAGAAATTAGGGATTGTGACTTTTTATTAGGGTAACTGCCTTTAGTCTCTTATTGTCCATCCTTGATTACTTAGGAGATAAAAGGTGATTAAGACCCTTTTTAGCTGAGGAATGCCATGTTCTATTAGGTATCTTAATAAACTTTTGTGGGTCAAGCCCTTTTGCTACCACACAACCATGGTCTCCTTAGGATAATTATGTTCTTTTGACTTCTGGTAATTAAGCACCGCACCCAACCTCTACTGTTTTGGTTTTTTTTTTTGTGGGGGGGAGGGAGGGTTATAATACCCATTGCTGTGTGAGTCTATTTCTGAAATGGCCTCTCCTTCTTTTTTTTTTTTTTTTTTTTTTTTCATATTATTTTCTTTACTTTTCTTTTTTTTTTTTTTTTTTTTTTTTTATGAAGTTTATTGACAAATTGGTTTCCATACAACACCCAGTGCTCATCCCAAAAGGTGCCCTCCTCAATACCCATCACCCACCCGCCCCTCCCTCCCACCCCCCATCAACCCTCAGTTTGTTCTCAGTTTTTAACAGTCTCTTATGCTTTGGCTCTCTCCCACTCTAACGTCTTTTTTTTTTCTCCCTTCCCCTCCCCCATGGGTTCCTGTTGAGTTTCTCAGGATCCACATAAGAGTGAAACCATATGGTATCTGTCTTTCTCTGTATGGCTTATTTCACTTAGCATCACACTCTCCAGTTCCATCCACGTTGCTACAAAAGGCCATATTTCATTTTTTCTCATTGCCACGTAGTATTCCATTGTGTATATAAACCACAATTTCTTTATCCATTCATCAGTTGATGGACATTTAGGCTCTTTCCATAATTTGGCTATTGTTGAGAGTGCTGCTATGAACATTGGGGTACAAGTGCCCCTATGCATCAGTACTCCTGTATCCCTTGGGTAGATTCCTAGCAGTGCTATTGCTGGGTCATAGGGTAGGTCTATTTTTAATTTTCTGAGAAACCTCCACACTGTTTTCCAGAGCGGCTGCACCAATTTGCATTCCCACCAACAGTGCAAGAGGGTTCCCGTTTCTCCACATCCTCTCCAGCATCTATAGTCTCCTGATTTGTTCATTTTGGCCACTCTGACTGGCGTGAGGTGATACCTGAGTGTGGTTTTGATTTGTATTTCCCTGATAAGGAGCGACGCTGAACATCTTTTCATGTGCCTGTTGGCCATCTGGATGTCTTCTTTAGAAAAGTGTCTATTCATGTTTTCTGCCCATTTCTTCACTGGGTTATTTGTTTTTCGGGTGTGGAGTTTGGTGAGCTCTTTATAGATTTTAGATACTAGCCCTTTGTCTGATATGTCATTTGCAAATATCTTTTCCCATTCCGTTGGTTGTCTTTTAGTTTTGTTGGTTGTTTCCTTTGCTGTGCAGAAGCTTTTTATCTTCATAAGGTCCCAGTAATTCACTTTTGCTTTTAATTCCCTTGCCTTTGGGGATGTGTCGAGTAAGAGATTGCTACGGCTGAGGTCAGAGAGGTCTTTTCCTGCTTTCTCCTCTAAGGTTCTGATGGTTTCCTGTCTCACATTTAGGTCCTTTATCCATTTTGAGTTTATTTTTGTAAATGGTGTGAGAAAGTGGTCTAGTTTCAACCTTCTGCATGTTGCTGTCCAGTTCTCCCAGCACCATTTGTTAAAGAGGCTGTCTTTTTTCCATTGGATGTTCTTTCCTGCTTTGTCAAAGATGAGTTGGCCATATGTTTGTGGGTCTAGTTCTGGGGTTTCTATTCTATTCCATTGGTCTGTGTGTCTGTTTTTGTGCCAATACCATGCTGTCTTGATGATGACAGCTTTGTAGTAGAGGCTGAAGTCTGGGATTGTGATGCCTCCTGCTTTGGTCTTCTTCTTCAAAATTCCTTTGGCTATTCGGGGCCTTTTGTGGTTCCATATGAATTTTAGGATTGCTTGTTCTAGTTTCGAGAAGAATGCTGGTGCAATTTTGATTGGGATTGCATTGAATGTGTAGATAGCTTTGGGTAGTATTGACATTTTGACAATATTTATTTTTCCAATCCATGAGCAGGGAATGTCTTTCCATTTCTTTAAATCTTCTTCAATTACCTTCATAAGCTTTCTATAGTTTTCAGCATACAGATCCTTTACATCTTTGGTTAGATTTATTCCTAGGTATTTTATGCTTTTTGGTGCAATTGTGAATGGGATCAGTTTCTTTATTTGTCTTTCTGTTGCTTCATTGTTAGTGTATAAGAATGCAACTGATTTCTGTACATTGATTTTGTATCCTGCAACTTTGCTGAATTCTTGTATCAGTTCTAGCACACTTTTGGTGGAGTCTATCGGATTTTCCATGTATAATATCATGTCATCTGCAAAAAGCGAAAGCTTGACTTCATCTTTGCCAATTTTGATGCCTTTGATTTCCTTTTGTTGTCTGATTGCTGATGCTAGAACTTCCAGCACTATGTTAAATAACAACGGTGAGAGTGGGCATCCCTGTCGTGTTCCTGATCTCAGGGAAAAAGCTCTCAGTTTTTCCCCGTTGAGGATGATGTTAGCTGTGGGCTTTTCATAAATGGCTTTTATGATCTTTAAGTATGTTCCTTCTATCCCGACTTTCTCAAGGGTTTTTATTAAGAAAGGGTGCTGGATTTTATCAAAGGCCTTTTCTGCATCGATTGACAGGATCATATGGTTCTTCTCTTTTTTTTTGTTAATGTGATGTATCACGTTGATTGATTTGCGAATGTTGAACCAGCCCTGCATCCCAGGAATGAATCCCACTTGATCATGGTGAATAATTCTTTTTATATGCTGTTGAATTCGATTTGCTAGTATCTTATTGAGAATTTTGGCATCCATATTCATCAGGGATATTGGCCTGTAGTTCTCTTTTTTTACTGGGTCTCTGTCTGGTTTAGGAATCAAAGTAATACTGGCTTCATAGAATGAGTCTGGAAGTTTTCCTTCCCTTTCTATTTCTTGGAATAGCTTGAGAAGGATAGGTATTATCTCTGCTTTAAACGTCTGGTAGAACTCCCCTGGGAAGCCATCTGGTCCTGGACTCTTATTTGTTGGGAGATTTTTGATAACCGATTCAATTTCTTCGCTGGTTATGGGTCTGTTCAAGCTTTCTATTTCCTCCTGATTGAGTTTTGGAAGAGTGTGGGTGTTCAGGAATTTGTCCATTTCTTCCAGGTTGTCCAATTTGTTGGCATATAATTTTTCATAGTATTCCCTGATAATTGTTTGTATCTCTGAGGGATTGGTTGTAATAATTCCATTTTCATTCATGATTTTATCTATTTGGGTCATCTCCCTTTTCTTTTTGAGAAGCCTGGCTAGAGGTTTGTCAATTTTGTTTATTTTTTCAAAAAACCAACTCTTGGTTTCGTTGATCTGCTCTACAGTTTTTTTAGATTCTATATTGTTTATTTCTGCTCTGATCTTTATTATTTCTCTTCTTCTGCTGGGTTTAGGCTGCCTTTGCTGTTCTGCTTCTATTTCCTTTAGGTGTGCTGTTAGATTTTGTATTTGGGATTTTTCTTGTTTCTTGAGATAGGCCTGGATTGCGATGTATTTTCCTCTCAGGACTGCCTTCGCTGCGTCCCAAAGCGTTTGGATTGTTGTATTTTCATTTTCGTTTGTTTCCATATATTTTTTGATTTCTTCTCTAATTGCCTGGTTGACCCACTCATTCGTGAGTAGGGTGTTCTTTAACCTCCATGCTTTTGGAGGTTTTCCAGACTTTTTCCTGTGGTTGACTTCAAGCTTCATAGCATTGTGGTCTGAAAGTATGCATGGTATAATTTCAATTCTTGTAAACTTATGAAGGGCTGATTTGTGACCCAGTATATGATCTATCTTGGAGAATGTTCCATGTGCACTCGAGAAGAAAGTATATTCTGTTGCTTTGGGATGCAGAGTTCTAAATAGATCTGTCAAGTCCATCTGATCCAGTGTCTCATTCAGGGCCCTTGTTTCTTTATTGACCGTGTGTCTAGATGATCTATCCATTTCTGTAAGTGGGGTGTTAAAGTCCCCAGCAATTACCACATTCTTATCAATAAGGTTGCTTCTGTTTATGAGTAATTGTTTTATATATTTGGGGGCTCCGGTATTCGGCGCATAGACATTTATAATTGTTAGCTCTTCCTGATGGATAGACCCTGTAACTATTATATAATGTCCTTCTTCATCTCTTGTTACAGCCTTTAATTTAAAGTCTAGTTTGTCTGATATAAGTATGGCTACTCCAGCTTTCTTCTGGCTTCCAGTAGCATGATAAATAGTTCTCCATCCCCTCACTCTCAATCTAAAGGTGTCCTCAGGTCTAAAATGAGTCTCTTGTAGACAGCAAATAGATGGGTCTTGTTTTTTTATCCATTCTGATACCCTATGTCTTTTGGTTGGCGCATTTAATCCATTTACATTCAGTGTTATTATAGAAAGATACGGGTTTAGAGTCATTGTGATGTCTGTATGTTTTATGCTTGTAGTGATGTCTCTGGTACTTTGTCTCACAGGGTCCCCCTTAGGATCTCTTGTAGGGCTGGTTTAGTGGTGACAAATTCCTTCAGTTTTTGTTTGTTTGGGAAGACCTTTATCTCTCCTTCTATTCTAAATGACAGACTTGCTGGATAAAGGATTCTTGGCTGCATATTTTTGCTGTCTAGCACCCTGAAAATCTCGTGCCAATTCTTTCTGGCCTGCCAAGTTTCAAAAGAGAGATCAGTCACGAGTCTTATAGGTCTCCCTTTATATGTGAGGGCACGTTTACCCCTTGCTGCTTTCAGAATTTTCTCTTTATCCTTGTATTTTGCCAGTTTCACTATGATATGTCGTGCAGAAGATCGATTCAAGTTACGTCTGAAGGGAGTTCTCTGTGCCTCTTGGATTTCAATGCCTTTTTCCTTCCCCAGTTCAGGGAAGTTCTCAGCTATGATTTCTTCAAGTACCCCTTCAGCACCTTTCCCTCTCTCTTCCTCCTCTGGGATACCAATTATGCGTAAATTATTTCTTTTTAGTGTATCACTTAGTTCTCTAATTTTCCCCTCATGGCCTCTCCTTCTAATAGCCGTGGCCTAGTGTGCAACTCTCTGGAACATTTTGGTGATGCCCAGAAGAATTGGGAGTCACTGAAGAGTTTTTAAACAGAGGGTAAGAAGGTCAGATGTGTGTTTTAGAGACATTAGTTTGGCAGCTTTATGACATTCTCACCACAACATTCTTTCTGGTCTTTGTAAATGGTGTATCTTGGCATTCTCATGGAGAACAATCATTTGGTGAGTCTTCTGGCCTTACTTATTATATCCATTCCAGCATGCCTACATCTGTGAACCTTTTAATCACTTTCTCAACCATCTGGCACAGCAATTCTGAAATTTTTAGTTTACTTAATGTGGTCCATTGCTTTTTCCAATACTTTTTGGAGCTATCCAAGAAGTGAGTTTGTATTTATCTCTTAGAGTCCTTGCTGAGGTGTTAAATCCTATATTTTGGCAGAGTGCTCCCAAATAAATAAGCCCATCCCTACCTAATTTCATGTTCTAGCCCCTGTGATCATGCACCTTCAGAATCCAGCCCACACCTACTCTCCAGCTCCTGCTGGTACATGTTGGTTATGTCTTATAACATTGGAGAATAGTGGGAATAGTCCCTTTCCTCCCTTATTAGCCCTAGCATATCTCCAGCTGGATTACATTGTGACCCACTTCTAGTTATAGCCTACTGGCAGGGGTGGGAAGGAGGGGGGCAAAGATACTGTGAGGGACACATGCTGTCTTTCAGGTCTGAGGTCTTTGCATTGTCTTCAAGAAAGGGGGATTCTCACTCTTACTGGAGAGGGTGGGACATTTCTGAAGGTTGAGAGAGTTCAGAGGAGTCTAAGAGTTCAAAACTTGAAGGGACATTTAACTAGGTAATTCTGTGTCAAGTCTCATTTTTTCCCCCAAACAGAACCTTGTCCCTATGTAACAGGTGTGGTTTGGTTGGTCATTTAACCTTTTCTAGAATTTAGCCACTTTGACTTCAGTCCTGGGTCTGGGCCTCAACTTTCTCTGCTCTCTCACTGAAGTAGATAGAATCCTTGTTATATAAGCTACCAGGGAGTTCCTTCAGCTTTGCCACTTGGTTTTCAATTAGTTTTTTAATGTTTATTTACTTTTGAGAGAGACAGAAACAGAACACAAGCAGGGAAAGGGAGGGAGATACAGAATCTGCAGCAGGCTCCAGGCTTTGAGCTGTCAGCACAGAGCCTGATGTGGGGCTCGAACTCATGAACCATGAGATCATGACCTAAGCTGAAGTCAGATACTTAACCAATGGAGCCACCCAGGTGTTCCTCCCACTCGGTTTTCAAATGCCTGTTGATCTCATATCACTCTTCATTATCTTTTTCTAAGTTACTAATGGCACTTATCAACAAGTACCCAGTCCTATTTTCCTTATAATTAGTAATTACCCCATACTTCTCAAATGCCTGATGTATTACACCAACTAGTACAATCTCCTCCTCTGATACACCTTTCCAATTCACCATACAGGAGTATGTTCACAACTAGATCACCACCTGCTGCCAAGGTCCATCTGTACTCCACCTGTCACTAGTGATGAAGTTCTTCTTGCCAGCCGGACAGTGAGTGATCCAGCTCCCAAATCCGAACCTATAGCCTGCTGTTTTGGTCCATTCCTGGTGCCAACTGTCACAGATTGGGTGCTTGGAAAGCAGATGTCGAGGCAGTATTGACATGCAGGATGTTTATTAGTGGTCAACACCTGTGGAAGGCAGGTGGGGTAGCAGGATCGGGCAGAGAGAGCAGTCCAACTGTGGTACAGGCCTGACTAAGACTCAGTCAACTCTACAGGGAGCTCCAGAGTGTATATGATCTGTTAGAATTATCCCATCATGGGCAGAGTAGCTAGGCCTTTAGATCCCTGTGGGATCACATATTGGACATGGTTTCTCTAGGTAGGGCATGACCTTGGGTAAGGTGGCTTTCTGCAGCTGAGGCAAACCCTGAAGGGACTGACATCTGGAGACTGTCTGCTGATAGTACTCCTGGCTGCTTGGGCAAAAAGTTCTACCTTGAAGCAGGATCTGGGTGGCATATTTTCATGTCTACCACAACATTCAGTAATGAACTCAACATCTGTACTAGAGTTCTCCAGAGAAAACAGAACATACATGTATATATTTATGTCTAGATAGATAGATAGATAGATAGATATAGACATTTTATAAGGGATTGGCTCGTGCAATTACAGAAGTTGAAAAGTCTCATGATCTGCTATCTGCAAGCTGGAGAATCAGGAAAGCTGGTGGTGTAGCTTTAGACCAAATCCAAAGACCTGAGAACCAGGGGAGCTAATGAGACAAGCCCCAGTTTGAGTCCAAAAGCCCCAGAACAAGGAGCACTGATGTGTGAGGGCAGGAGAAGATGGATGTCCCAGCTCAAACAGAGAACATGGTCCCCTTTCCTGTACATTTTTGTCCCTCAGCAAACGTTGTTCATATACATTTTATTCAGGTCCTCAGCACATTGGATGGATGCCCACTCACACTGGTGAGGGCAATCTTTACTCTGTCTCTAGATTCAAATGCTAATCTCTTCTGAAATACCCAGAAGCAATGTTTTTACCAGCTATCTGGGAATCCCTTCAGTTGACACATAAAATTAAACATCACAACTTCTATTCTCTTTTTCCCTCCTTCACACCTCTTTCTTCCATGTTCTTCATCAATGTGGTAGAACTACTCCTCGCCCAAGCATCTGGAAGCCATTCTCTTTGTCATCCCTCACAATTATCACATCACCACATTTTAATAATTGGATATCTTGACTATTTCTCACATCTATCGCTTCCTTTCCATACCTCCCACAAGAACTCAGAGCTTTGGCGTCTTTCCCCTGGACTGTCTCAGTAGGCTTCCAACTTGTCTCCTGGCCTTCAGTCCCCGTGCTCAATCCATCTTTCACGAAGCTGCCAGAGGGAGCTTTCTGAAATGTAAATCTGATCTTATGTGATCTTATTAAATCCTCATTCATTCATTCACTCAGTAATGAATTCATTCACCCAAAGAATTGCTCAGGTCAGAGACTTTGTAGTTGAAGAAGACTTTTTCTCTTACATGCATTAAGTCCTATGGGCACCAGCTTCAAAATATATTCTGAATTCAATCATTTCTCACCACTTCCACCTCTGTTGGTCTGGTCCAAGGCTTCCTTATACCTCATGGAGACCAGTTAAGTAGCCCTGCATTCGATCTTTCTGTTTTTTTTATTGCCTCTTTACTGTGATTTTTCCACAAGGTAGTCAGAATAAATTTTTTTTAATTTATTAATTAATTAATTTTTAAATTTACATCCAAGTTAGTTAGCACGTAGTGCAATAATGATTTCAAAAGTCGAATCCAGTGATTCATCCCCTACATATAACACCCAGTGCTCATCCCAGCAAGTGTCTTCCTTAATGCCTCTTGCCTTATTAGCCCATCCCCGCCTCCCCCAACAACCTCTCCAGTAATCCTCTGTTCTCTATATTTAAGAGTCTCTTATGTTTTGTTCCCTTCCCTGTTATTATATTATTTTTGCTTCTCTTCCCTTATGTTCATCTGTTTTGTATCTTAAATTCCACATATGAGTCAAGTCATATGATATTTGCCTTTCTCTGACTGACTAATTTCGCTTAGCATAATACCCTCTAGTTCCATCCACATAGTTGCAAATGGTAAGATTTCATTCTTTTTGATTGCCAAGAAATACTCCATTGTGTGTGTGTGTGTGTGTGTGTGTGTGTGTGTGCGTGTTTCATCCCCACCAGCAGTGCAAAAGGGTTCCTCTTTCTCTGCATCCTCACCAACATCTGTAGTTGCCTGAGTTAATTTTAGCCATTCTGACTGGTGTGAGGTGGTATCTCATTGTGGTTTTGATTTGTCTTTCCCTGATGATGAGTGATGTTGAGCATCTTTTCATGTGCATGTTAGTCATCTGGATGTCTTCTTTGGAGAAGTGTCTATTCATGTCTTTTGCCCAGTTCTTCACTGGATTGTTTGTTTTTTGGGTGTTGAGTTTGATACATTCTCTATAGATTTTGGATACTAACCCTTTATCTGATATGTCATTTGCAAATATCTTCCCCCATTCCGTCGGTTGCCTTTTAGTTTTTCTGATTGTTTCCTTTGCTGTACAGAAGCTTTTTATATTGATGAGGTCCCAATAGTTTTTTGTTTGTTTGTTTGTTTCCCTTGTCTCTGGAGACATATTGAGTAAGAACTTGCTGCAGCCGAGGTCAAAAAGATTTTTCCCTGCTTTCTCCTCTAGGATTTTGATGGCTTCCTGTCTTACATTTAGGTCTTTCATCCATTTTGAGTTTATTTTTGTGTATGGTGTAAGAAAGCAGCCCAGATTCATTCTTCTGCATGTCACCATCCAGTTTTCCCAACGATTTGCTGAAGAGACTGTCTTTATTGCATTGGATATTCTTTCCTGCTTTGCCAAAGATTTGTTGGCCGTATGTTTGTGGGTCCATTTCTGGGTTCTCTATTCTGTTCCATTGATCTGAGAGTCTGTTCTTGTGCCAGTACCATACTGTCTTGATGATTACAGCTTTGTAATACATCTTGAAGTCTGGAATTGTGGTATCTCCAGCTTGGTTTTCTTTTTTAGGATTGCTTGGCTATTTGGGGTCTTTTATGGTTCCATACAAATTTTAGGATTGTTTGTTCTAGCTCTGTGAAAAAGACAGGAGTGTTATTTTGATAGGGATTGCATTGAATATGTAGATTGTTTTGGGTAGTATAGACATTTTAACAATATTTATTCTTCCAATCCATGAGCAGGGAGCATTTTTTTCCATTTTTTTATGTCTTCTTCAATTTCTTTCATAAGTTTTCTATAGGTTTCACTGTATAGATTTTTCACCTCTTTGGTTAGTTTTATTTCTAGGTATTTTATGGTTTTTAGTGCAATTGTAAACGGGATCGATTCCTTGATTTTTCTCTCTCTGCTGCTTCATTATTGGTGTATAGAAATGCAACCAATTTCTGGGCATTGATTTTATATCCTGTGACTTTGCTGAATTAATGGATCAGTTCTAGCAGTTTTTTTGGTGGAATCTTCTGGGTTTTCCATATAGTGTATCATGTCATCTGCTAAGAGTGAAAGTTTGATTTCCTCCTGGACGATTTGGATGCCTTTAATTTCTTTGTGTTGTCTGATTCAGAATATTGTTTTAAATGTAAACAGATCATGTTTCTATAGAAAAGAAAATCTGCCAACAATTTGATAATCTAGGGAAAGAATATTTCAGAAAGAGGGAACAGCAAGCACAAAGGCCATGGGGTGTGAGCAAATTTGGAGTGTTTGAGTTACAGAGGAAAGGTCAAAAGGGCTGTGTTACAGTGAGCAAGGGAGACTTTGGTGGGGATGGGGCTATGAAGCCTCACATATTTCTTCCTCCTGTCCTTCCCTTCTCCTACCCCTCAGCTTGCTCTCCAGTTCTGACTCCTACAGCGTGTGAGCAAGGGACAGCAGAGGACATAAAGGTCAGGAAAAACCTTATTTGAGTTGGTTCTATCTAGGCTGGCCTCACGTTCTTGGGCTGACAGATGTTTAAAGCTGTCTCTTTCTGCAGTGGAGTGCTTTCTAGGGCTCTTGTGGAGGTTCCGAGTCCAGCCCTCCAACTGCAACTTCAATGTACATTTTCCTTTGACTTGACCGTTCTCCTTTCTGTAGACCCTAGCTTAAGAGAAGCCACTCTCCATGGGCTCACACTTGGTGGAATCCCCTTACCCAGAAGGTTCAGCTGGAAAAAATTTAACAGGTCTGTGACTCGGCTCTGTCTATAGCATCGCCAGGTATGTTCCAGGGGAAATACTCACGCTTTGTCCTCCCAAACTAAGGGTGTACAGGACTTTGTCCAACTCAGCAGCCCTCTCCTGATTCTGCCTTCAAAGTAGCCAGCTATTCCATTGCTCAGCTTCTGGATATCCCAGTGGGAGTCAGACTATAGGCCACGGTTGTATCTGCCAACACGTGGCTTTCATCTTGTGGCCCAATGGAAGCCCTCTCCATCTGATTTGGAATGAAGGGGATGCATGTTTCCATCACCACCATCCCCTGTCTTTTACCCACTCACATGCATGCCCATTTACAGGAAGGTGTTGGAACTCAGAGCACTGTTCAAAAAATTCTAGATTATACATGCCAATTAGAAAAGGAGACAGCTTTTTAAGGTCACTGGGTATACTTTCTATTTAGTTGTTTCAAGGTTAGGAAGAGTCACTTATCCAATTAGAGGGACCATGAAACAGTGACTGCTCTTTCCCAAAATAAATGAAAAGGGTGATGCTGGTAAAATAATTCTGACCCTAAGTTAAGAAAGGGGCTATTAAAATAATGAGTCAGTATTTCAAATGACACATCTAATGAGATGTACTAGCCAGTCATACAGCTTTTGTTCCTAAGAGTGGCCTCTTTTTTTTTTTTTTAATTTTTTTTTAACATTTATTCATTTTTGAGAGTGAGAGAGACAGAGCATGAGTGGGGCAGGGGTAGAGAGAAAGAGAGGGAGACATAGAATCCAAAGCAGGCTCCAGGCTCCAAGCTGTCAACACAGGGGGGCTCAAACTCATGGACTGCGAGATCATGACCTGAGCTAAAGTCGGGTGCTTAACCAACTGAGCCACCCAGGCACCCCTAGAGTGACCTCTTTAAAACAGACCACCAGGAAGAGTAAAATGCAAGAATGGAGAGTATCCCTTGCTCACAATCACTTCTATCTTAGAACTTCCTACTCACCAGGGAAACTTCTTTGTCAGAAAAGTGTTAGAAGAATGGTGGAGGTTACTAAGGCAGTAGTACTTGTTTTTTCCCCTGTGTGAATAAAGAGCACTTACTTACTCAAAAAATATTTTTTGAGCAGCCCCATGTGTCAGGAGCTGAAAAGGGAATAGTAAAGAAGACTCTAAATAGGAGCTTATAATTCAGTAGTGGATAGAAAAGAATGCTGATTTTAATGTTACCTTGCCATTGGAATTAGCGAGGCCAGATGTTTAAAGAAATCTGTAGCATGATCTATATTATTTCTCAAGGAAATTTGCCTTGAGGAAGTGATTTTATATTTTACTACGTAATATACCAGACATTCTGAAGTCAAAAGGCAGAGAAAAAAAAATGGAAGGAGAAATAGAAAGAAATAGTTAGGATTCATCAGAAACAAATATTAGATTTAGTAATAATGTCATAAGTTATAATCATCCTAATAATTTTTATAAGTGATGTTTTTTTGGCACTTACTATATGTCAGATCTTATGCCAAGCACTTTCATAGATTATATTATTTATTTTCATAACAACACTTTTAAATAAGTATATTATTATCCCCATTTTGTAGATGTGGAATTTGAGGCATAGCTTCGAGACAGAGCTCGATTTGAAAATGGTTGTCTTGGGGCACCTGGGTGGCTCAGTCAGTTAAGTGACTCTTGGTTTTGGCTCAGGTCATGTCTCATGGTTCATGGGACGAAGGCCTGCGACCAGCTCTGTGCTGAATCCCTTCTTGGGATTCTCTCTCTCCCTCTCTCTCTGCCCCTTCACTCCCACCAATAAATAAATACATTTTTAAAAAAAGAAAGAAAATGGCTTCACTCCCCCCAATAAATAAATAAACTTAAAAAAAAAAAGAAAGAAAGTGGTCTTAACCACCACGTCATGCAATCTGGGACGAAAACGCACAACACAAATTCCCTCCGTTGTAAATTCTCCATTGGAGTCAGTTGTAAACGGATCCATGCTCAGGGGATTATTGCAGATAAACCCATAGTTTCTTAGTCCCAAGGGAAAGGCTTCTGGAATTCAACTCTATTTTGTGATTTGTCATGTGTGTAAATAATAAGAATCTGCTAGGTTTTCTCCTAAAACATATTTATTCCATTAATATTATCACCCTCGCCTTCTTTGTGTTTGAAAATCAGTAACTTCCTGTCGTAAGCTTTCATCTTACTTGTCTTAAATGAAATCGTACCGAAGGAAGTAAGGCATTTGGAAGCAATGAGCTTCAAGGAATGCCTAGGCATCTGAGAATATCAGAGCCTTCATGAAGTATTCTCATTACCTGTGGGATATGCAAGCCCAGAATGCTTGGCACTCTAAACAGCGATTCTCTCCCTTCCCCAGTAGAGCTGAGATCCTCTCTGAGAACACTTTGTCAACTCTGGCCGGCCGTCTCCTGTCGGTGCTCTATGAGTGATACTGAAACCTTATCTTTCAGAAGCAGAAAGAAGCCCACGTTCCAAGATGAGGTGCTGAGAACCCACTGCTGTGCTCTTGACCGCGCGGAGTCGGATTTTAAGACTAGCTGCTAGAAGAGAACAGGGCCTCGTGCTGAGAGAAAGTCTCCCACGTTGAGTTGGCTTTCTGGGAAACAACTGGATTTGGTACTGGTCTTTATTACAGTTTCCACACACTAAAAAGAGAGAGAGAGAGAAAGAGAGAGAAAGTTGTTTATAAAACAAAAGCCGCATACAATTTGGTACGGTAACATTCTTTAGAATTTTGTTTTTGCACAGCGGAAACCAGGGCTGATGTGGTCATGGTGGACATGGAGCCAGTTCTGTTACCCTAAAGCACCTCTCCTAAAACACGAAACTGAGTAAGCCAGGCCTGGCCTTGCCAGGAACAGCCGGCATTGTTTGGCTTTTTGGAGAGACTTCCTGGACCCAGTGCTTCCAAAAGAACCGCAGCAGAGCCCCACACCACGCAGCAAAGTGCACGCGGCACACCCAGGCTCCCCGAGCTCACATGTGCAAGAGTGGAGCACACCTCCCCGGGTCCCTCCTTTCTTCCGCGCCAGCGAGCGTGAACCACGGTGGCTGCTTCCTGGACAATATTGTGGGATGTGCGCTTCTCGCCTTTCCTCTCCACCGCTGAGACATCCGGGGCAAACGGAGACACCTCTCTTGTTTGCAGTTCTTCAGTTCTTGGTCAGCGAAAGATGCCAAACGAAACATCCAAGTTTCCTGATGCTTTGCGCCAGATCATGTGAAAACTAGAGAAAATCCATGTTTGCTGGCCTTGAGAACAGGGGTAACAAACTACTTTTTAAGCTCAAAGGAAGCGACTTGCAAAAGAGCCAGGCTCATGATGAGAAGGTAGAACGTGTAGGAATTCTATTAAAATTTGGGGAGTGAGAGATCCTCCTGCAGGGGCTGTGTCTTTACTTTCTGTACAACTAGAATAATTTATTTTCCCTCTTGCTGCCATTCTATGGTTAAAAAAAAAAACAAACTAAACTTAGGGGCGCCTGGGTGGCTCAGTCGGTTGAGCGTCCGACTTCGGCTCAGGTCACGATCTCACAGTTCATGAGTTTGAGCCCTGAGTGGGGCTCTGTGGTGACAGCTCAGGGCCTGGAGCCTGCTTCAGATTCTGTGTCTCTCTCTCTCTGCTCCTTCCCTGCTCACACTCTGTCTCTCTCTCAAAAATAAATACAGATTTAAAAACTTTTTAAAAATATTAAAAAAAAAATTAAATTTAGTGCTGCAAGCAAAGATTTGGGGAGGAAAGATTTCTTTCGGAAATTTTGGAAGCTACGGTACTACAGAAACTATTTGGATAGTTTTTATATGTATATTTTCCTAGGAAAATAAAAAACGGATACTTCATTTGTTTGATTCACTCAGTGTCATGGTGACTCAGGGCTGGACAGGAACAGACTAGGCTCCTGCCCTCAGGAGCTCACATGTGATAAGCAGGGGGAAATAGATAGTAAATTTGTAAACTCAGAAATTTATCATGCAATTTCTGACACTGATAATGCTTTGAGGAAAAATAAAGCAGGGTAAGGAGATAGAAAATGAAGAGGCAGGGTGGTCAGAGAAGGCCCCTGTGAAGAGAATATATTTAAAGGACTGAAGGACTGGCAGGAGTGAGCCATGCACAGTTCTAGGGGAAGGGCATCGCAGGCAAGGCTGGAGGCTGAAGCTGAGTACAGGAGAGAAAGTGGTGGTGGCTGAGATTGGAAGGTAGGCAGAGGCCAGGGCATGTAGGCTACTGTGTACCATGATAAGGCATACAGATTTCATTACAATAGTTACAAGAAGCCTTTGAGTGACTGTTTATTGTCAACTTTTTTCTCCTACCCAGTTCCAAAAAGAGAAAGAATTTTATCCATTCATTTGATATTTATTAATTGAATACCAACCCTACATCAGGCTGGGTCCAATGCTTAAAAAGTTGTGATCTCTGGGGGTCAGGGGAGCCATGGTGACTCGTGACCTTTCCACCTGTGCGTGCTGGTGGCAGGCGGCCTTCGTGCCCCACCCAGGTCACACACTGGCCATGGCCAAGCCGCCCAGCACGACCCTGTGCCCTGGCCAGAGGAGACCCAGGCCTCGCTGCCAGCCTCGGGGCTCACACAGGTTCTGGTAGAGTGACCCGATCATGCCTCCGTCACACTGATGCACCCCCTTTGATGTTAGCGGGGATCAATTACACGTTCTTTCCTCTTGAAACTCTGTGCAAGATCAACCCAAGAAGGCTTGGTAAATCCCCACCTTATGAAAGATGTGGGTTTAGATACTTGGATCAAATGGAGATTATCATGGCCATGGAGGATGAATTTGGGTTTGAAATTCCTGATGGGGAAGTGGAGAAGCTAATATGTCCACAAGAAAATGTAGATTACATTGCAGATGAGAAGGATGCACATGAATAAACTATCAGTCCCCTTTCCTTCACTGAGAGAAGACTCAAGATCCTGGCGAGTGCCTGGGAGTGAGAACGTGCTTTTGGCATTATTGCTGACCTTGACGGTGTAATTCTGCATAGACTTGGACTTAAATTGTCTGAGTGTTTTTGCCCTTAGAATATAAATCTATAAAACTGAAGGAAAAAAAATAAGGTTGGAGCCTCTGTCATCAAATGAGGGCATAAGAAAATGACGTGGACAACCTGAACAAAAGTAGAATGAAGAAAATGCCGGAGGAGAGGCAAAAATACTACTACTACTACTACTAATGTAAAAAGAACACAAATTATAAATATTAATGCTGCTGAATATTAATGCTGTGCCCTGGGTGCTATTCATGTATTTTTTTTCACAAAGGCACAATGTCTTATGCACTATTATTATTCTTTCCTGTAACTGAGGAAACTGAGGTCACAGAAGCAAAGCAATAGCACAGGGCCGGAAATCAAAGAAACCTGAAGCTAGAATTCGAATTCATGTTTCTGTGATTCTAAAGCACAAGGTTTTCTTACAGGAAGGAGCTACTGTGATAAGCCGTGTTTGGGTAACTCAGTATGTGTAGCTGTATATACTGGACTTGGGTCAGGTTGGTTTCAGATGTATATTCCAAATTTTACAAAGTATGGCACCATGAAGTTGGGTATGAAGATCTTTCCAAACAATTCCAAGACACTGCAAGGAAGATAGCCCACACATGACTTTTTCCTTCATAAGACATGTTACAATCCATCTGTAATAATAGTATTCTATTTGTTTGTTTCTCATTGTTTTCCTGTTTCCCCTGATGTGGGAAACAAAGGCAGAAGAAAAAATTAAATTGCCTTACAACTTAGAGCCCACTGACAAGTCCTTGATACAGGCAGAGTGACCTTCCTCTAGGAACGCAGTTGCCTCGGTGATGATGATGACACTTTGCTAAGGGCAAAAGGCAACCTTACTTTAACATTATCCTAATCCCCGGGATCCTGTAAATCTACTTTAACATATAAAAGTTCCTTTGGAAATTCCTTTATCTCTTCCCCCCAAGATATATGCTGGCAATCATACTCCAAGCTTATGGCCCCCTGAAATACATCTGAAGGGTCTCATTGGTGAGGGAGTGTGGGGCAAGCTGAGGGCAAAGCACAGGCTAACTGCACCACCACCTCCGAGGTGGGGTTTGTGTGATAGTCCTCGGACACTCCTGGCTACCCAAGAACAAAGGAAACGGGTTTAAGTGCTTGCCAGGGTGATGTGGGAAACAAAGGCAAATGAAAAATGAAATTCCCTTACTGCCTACAGCCCATTGGGAAGTTCTTTAAACAGGAAGAGTGACCTCTCTCTAGGAGCTCAGCTGCCTTGATGGTGACACTTTGCTAGGGGCAAAAGGGAATCTTGGCTTAACATTATCCTGACCCCCCATGATCCTGTAAGTCTACTTTAACATATAAAAATTCCTTTGGAAACTTCCTTATCTCAACTCCCCCAAGATATATCCTGGCAATCATACTCAAAGCTTATGGCCCCCTGATATACATCTGAAGGGTCTCAAGACTGAGGTTTTACTAAACAGTGATAAATGGCTTGTTTTCCTAACAATACCTAGCCCCTCAAGGTCCTGAAATCTTGCTTCCAAAATACCTTAGAGACTTACTCTTTCCCTAACTCCCTCCCATCCTGAAGGTATATAATCAGTTACTGTCATAACCCCAGTGCAGCTCTTTCTGCCCCCGGGTCCTGTCCTCGTGCTTTAATAAAATCATCTTTTTGCACTAAAGATGCCTTCAAGAATTCTTTCTTGGCTGTTGGTCCCAGACCACCCCAAAACCCCACCATCATGACTGAGTTTTTACTAAACAGTAATAAATGACTTTTCTAACAGCAGCTAGCCCTTCAAGGTCCTGGAAACCTTGCTTCCAAAATACCTTAGAGACTTGCTCTATCCTGAACCTGCTCCCAACCTGAAGGTAAATAATCTGTCACCCATAACAACCCCAGTGCAGCTCTTTCTCCCCACCGGTCCTGTCCCCATGCTTTAATGAAATCACCTTTTTGCACCAACGATGGCTCAGGAGTTCTTTCTTGGCCGTCGGCTCTGAACCCCAACATTTTCACATCATCCCCTGCTGCCTTGTAGCTGTCGTAAAGGCAAAAACCATGTCTGTTCACCATTTTATCTGCAGAGCCTAGCACAGCGCCTAGAACGCAGTAGGGGCTCAATTAATATTTGTTGAATGAATGAATTAATTAAACTTCATTTCATTTCTTTCCAGGGCCTGCCTTTACTGCCATGTACCACTCCAGACAGCATGCAGAGACAGCGGAGAGTATAATAAACATCAGAGGTATTTTGCAATTCATGGCTGACCCATGCTGACCCTTTATTTAATTAAATCTTTCACTTGTGAATGAATCATTTCTTCCATTAATTAAAATAGGATACACATATGTCTCTGTAAAGTATGTGTCAAAAGAAAGCATTCCACCTAAAATATACAGGAGTCGCTGACCACCGCGGCGAATCATCCATCATAATCTGCTAAAAAGATCGGCTCTGGAATTAGAACTAGCACAATCATCTCTTATGCCCTCAAAAATATTAGTTGCAGCTTTGCAACCAATCTGTCAGCTCCCGTGTTATAACATGTAAGGAGTAATGCATAGTATGAAGCTCGAAGAGAAGCGTTTATTTTGGAGGGCAGAGCATGTGGCCCCAGCCCTCTAGGAATGCCATCATCTCTAATAATCGTTTGGAACCGTGCTCTCTGGAGACGTGGATCTTGATTGTTAGAGCTGGAAGGCAGCTGGAATTGCACTGTTACAAAACTCAACATTTGCTCCTTCGGTTTCTCCGGAAGCCAAAATGATAGCTGCGAGAAAACTGACGGTGCTTTTCAAGTGGCAAAAGCAAGTTTGTGTTTCCATTCACCCCGCGGTCTCCCGCTGGAAGAAATGGGATGCAAAAATCTATTTGCAATCTTTAGCCCCAGGAAACAGGGAGCATATCCGGCTATTGTTAAAGATATTTTGCCTCAGAGTAAACTCCTTGCTGCCCAAACCCCGAAGGAAGGCCTCGAAAGCCTCGATTAAGTACCTAAACATGTTTAAAAATCACCACTGGGGATTCTCCAGGCCAGATGAAAAGAAAGGAGGGATAAAGCAGGAACGCAGCTTAACAGTGCCTCTGGTCCTCTAAAACAAGTTTTCAATATTTTGTGAGATTTCAAATGCAACAGTTTTTGAAAGAGGAAGAAATAGTAAAGCCTATTCTCTTCGCAAAGTGTCAGTTTCTGCAGGAGCAGAAATGATAAACACTCTCCCTGCATAGTTAAGAGGTTGTTTCAGGGGCCAAGTGATTGCTAAACCAGTCGTGGTCATTGAATGTGTTTTATTACCATGCTTTTATGTTGAATATTAACCGTGCTTTTATTTTTCCTTCAAATGAATCCTGGAGACGGGCACAAAAATGTTGTAGGAATGGTAAGGACCTTTGTGATCACTGGGGCTATTTCTTATGGTGGGAAGTCCCCTTAAGGGGAAGTGACTTGTCCAAGGTCACAGGGCAGATGAATGGCAGAGCCAGGACCCCAAAGTATGTCTCCCATCTCAGTCCTGGGCTCTCTCCCCTGCGTCTGTGCTAAGGGCCAAGTCACAGGTGATATATTCCCTAGCATGCTTCTGGGTACATTGGCAGTGCCTTGAAATGCATTGATTCCAATAGAGTAAGAGGTTCAGGATTACCTGACAAATCTCTCAAGCACTCAGAAAGTATCAATAGCTTTTCTTAGACTTCAAGTCCAAGTTATTTGGATGATTTCAGAGGTTAGTCTTAGTCACAGTTATCTTTAAACTCTTTGGTACCTTCTCCTGTTTTCAACACTTCTCTGATACTTATTAGCTTATCTCCAGGATCAAGATACAGAAAACTGAAAAGAAGAGGGGTGGAAGAGATTTAACATTGAGTAGAAATGGGGGATTAATTGTTTCTGTGGTGTAGAGTAGTGATTAAAAGCATAGACTCTGGACTCAAGTTGCCTAGGGTTCAAGTGCTACCTTTGACATTGTGAAGATGTATAGTCCAAGATCACTGATCTTGGGTTTTTTAAATTGCTGAGTCTCAGTTTTCTCCTCTGCAAAATGGGAATTACAAGTACCTATTTTATAGGATTGTTGCAAGGATAAATTAAAAAATCTGAGGTTAGACAGCTCTTCCTGTCCAGGGGTCCTGTCCCCATGCTTTAATAAAATCACCTTTTTGCACCAACATAAATAAATAAATAATAAAAAAACAAAAAATCTGAGGTTACTCTTGGAAGTCCCATTTATATGTGTAATTTAATGACATGTATACATATTCAAACAGTAATATTAGGACATGAGCAATGAAAAAATTAGACTATTGAATTTGCTTTATATGGATTGACACCATAATGATAGGTCATTTTTGAGAGAATCCATTTATATGGATTGACACCATAATGATAGGTCATCCTTGTGCCGTGTGATGATGCTATTTCCTCTCCCTCTGCCCCATCCCATGCCACCTCAGTCCAGATGCCCTGTGTTTCTTGTCGACACGGCTGCAACAGGCTCTGTTCTCATGGCTCTTTCTCTTTTTTCCATTTCCAATCTAGTTCTTCTGGAGTAACTTCTTTAAAGCACATGACCACTTATTTAAAGTACGTGGCCATACCATGCTCTGGCTTCAAAGCCTTCAACAAGTCCCACGGCTTATAGGATAAAGCAATACAATCTGGTCCCAACCCCTTGTGACAACTCATTTTTACCAGCACCAACCCCACACTCTGCGTTCTTCTTAAACAGGACTACTCACAATTCCTTTAACCCCCCACGTACTTACACATCTCTGTGCCTTTGCTCATGATGCATTCTTGGCCTGAAATCTTCCTTCCCCACTTCACCACCTACTAAATTCCTGGTTATCCATCCAAACCCCACTACAATTTCACCTCTTCAATTAAGCCTTTCCTTATTCCACTCCCCTTCTGGCAAAATTAATTACTCCTTGCTTTGTGTTTGATGCTACTTTGTTCTTATCTCCCAAATAGCGCTTACTGTATTAAATTATATTTTGTTGTGTTTTTTTTTTCCTGTCCCCAGCTAAACCTGGACTTAGCAAGCATTCAAAACCATTCCTTCTTTCCATGCCTACAGCTCTTTTCCCTGCTAAGATCAATGCTGCTTACAATTGTGTTTAACCAGGGCTCCAGGCGGCCCCTCTATATCTGTGAGAGTTGACACCAATATGAAATATATTTGCCAGTCTGCAGTGAAACTATGACTGCCATGAGTGCAGCGCCATTGTCTTACTTATCTTCTACCTCTAGTCCTTGGTGCAATACCCAGTACTTAATACCTGTCTGTTAAGTACATGAAGGTGAAGTACGACAGCATTGAACTATTAGACGTGAACTCTAAGGAACAATTCTGGGCGCCCAGAGCGTAGAGTGAGACCTAGGCTGTTAATACGGGACACCACACTTTCATATCCTGGACGCTGGGATATGGAAATGTAAATTCTTTATTGTGAAAGGAGCTCAGATGTGGGAGATTGTTGCAGAGTAATTCAAAACTGTTTTATATATGCATACACACACAGATCGTCTTGCTTCATAGAAAATACACCTCCCATACACAAGAAACTCTAATACCATATGGAACTTATTGGCCACGTGGTAAGATGTTTATCTCCTTCATCCTTCTTCACCAAATATTTCTAAATAAGTCTTTGTACCCAGTTTTATAGAAAAAATATATCAAGTTTTATAATATAAGTTACTAGAAAAGTAAGATTCATTTTATAGAAATTAAAATTATTATTATTGTTAGTAACACCAAGCATTTACTTGCTACATACCAGGCACAGTGTTAACTGCTTAATTCGTACTGTTTCATTTTGTCTAACAACATTGCTATGGGGTTGGTACCATGATTCTTTCTATTTTGCAGATGAGGAAACTGAGTCTCAGAGAGGTTAAGCAAATTGCATTAACATTTCACATAAAGTAAATCAGAGAAGTGAGATTCAAAACAAGATGTGCTAAATTTGAGAAACTGCACCCTTAACCATCATGTTATATCTCATGAGAGCACACATTTCATCCTGTATTGGCCAGCCTTTTCACAATAATGCTGTGTAACAACCACCTCAAAACTCAAGAGCTTAAGAATAGCAAGCATTGGGCGCCTGGGTGGCTCAGTCGGTTAGGCGGCCGACTTCGGCTCAGGTCACGATCTCACGGTCCGTGAGTTCGAGCCCCGCGTCGGGCTCTGTGCTGATAGCTCAGAGCCTGGAGCCTGTTTCCGATTCTGTGTCTCCCTCTCTCTGACCCTCCCCCATTCATGCTCTGTCTCTCTCTGTTTCAAAAATAAATAAAAAAATGTTAAAAAAAATTAAAAAAAAAAAGAATAGCAAGCATTTATCTCATGATCAAAGGTCTGTAGATCAACCATAATTCAGCTGAGTTAGACGGAGCTTAGCTGGAAGGCTCTGTGGGTCCAATTTACATTTGCTCCACATTTCTTATTTTGGAGTCAAGGCTAAAGGGACAGTCATGGGGCACCTGGGTGGTTCAGTCAGTTGAGCATCTGACTTCGGCTCAGGTCATGATCTTAAGGTTGTGAGTTCGAGCCCCACATTGGGCTCTATGCTGATAGCTCAGAGCCTGGAGCCTGCTTCGGATTCTGTGTCTCCTCTCCCTTCCCCACTCATGGTCTGTCTCTCTCTGTCTCTCAAAAATGAATAAACGTTAAAAATTTTTTTTTTAAAAAATGGGACAGTCGTTACTCAGGGCATCTGTGGCAGGTCACCAGGGCAAAAGACCAAAGCTAAACTGAGAAAGCACATCGAAGGTAAGTGTCATGTCCACAAACATTTCTTCTGCCAAAGCAAATTGCATGGCCAAACCCAGCACTAATGGAGGAGGAAGGTGAAGGCCCACGACAGGGTGAGGATTGGAGTAGATATTTACTGAATAATAATACAATGAATCACCCAGTTATTTTGTTTATTTTTATTAAAAAAAATTTTTTTAACATTTTATTTATTTTTGAGACAGGGAGAGACAGAGCATGAACAGGGGAGGGTCAGAGAGAGGGAGACACAGAATCTGAAACGGGCTCCAGGCTCTGAGCTGTCAGCACAGAGCCTGACGCGGGGCTCAAACTCACGGACCAAGAGATCATGACCTGAGCCGAAGTCGGCCGCTTAACCGACGGAGCCACCCAGGCGCCCCTTATTTATTTTTAAAGCCAAGTCTAGGGTATGTAATCCTTCGCATTTGGGCAGGTATGATTTCCTTTTTGTCCTCGTGCAAAGGTACAACATTGCAAAGCTGCCGCTGAAGACTTTAGACCTTCTCGCCCTGATGCAATCTGTGTTGAGCAGTAACATGCTGGCTACTGGCCTCTTTAGAAGGGCACCACTGCTGGCAGTGCACAAATCCACATGATTGTTCACCTGATTCTTTGCCACGTTCATAAAGGTGTTTCTATTTTTTTTTAAACTTGCAATAAAACTTTGACTTTTCTCAAGAGCAGTGTATTTTCAGAAACCCAGAGATTCTCATGAACAGCATTTACAAAGAATCATACAATAAGGTCAGAGAGTTTTAGAGCAGCCTTAGAGGGCACTTAGTTCAACCTCCTCATTTTACAGATGAGAAAACAAATAGTTTTGGTTTCAAACATCCAATTATTGCATAGAGTGGGCTACATTTTTTTTTCTCATGTAAGAAAAGCAATGAGAAAAAAACTAGGGTACTTGTCTTACTACAACTGAGTTCTGTAGTGGGGACCTCCATTCAGCTTATTCTATGAGAACCCTCGTATGACCTACTAACTTTATCACTATAATCAACTTCCCTGATTGCCTATGGAAAACAAAAATTAAGTCTTTCCTTTTCTGTATATAATCTTTATAATCTCTGCTTTTAGAGCCAGCAGAACAAGCCAAGGGACACCTGGCCACCAGCTTCAGTGTCCTGAGGACATCTAGGCCTGTTTTCCGCAAGAGAGAGAGGGAGAGAGGCACCAAGCCTAGTTTTCTAGAAAGGGAATTATGAGTATCTTTTCAGGCCAAACACATTTGATATTTAGCTAATATTATCCCTGATTAAAATAGTAGATTTAGAATCGTGAGTATACTGGGGTGGGGGTGGGAGGAGACATTAGAAAAATCTAAAGTGAAAAGTGTAATTGATTAAATAAACATCTTTTTTTTTTTTTTTTTTTTTTTTTTTTTAGAGAGAGAGTGAGAGACTGCAAGTAGGGGAGGGCAGAGAGAGAGAGAGACTCTCAAGCAGCCCCTATGCCCAGCACAGAACCCAGAGCTCAACGTGGGGCTGGATCCCATGACCATGAGATCATGACCTGAGAGAAAATCAAGAGTCAGAGGCTCAACCAACTGAGCCACACAGGGGCCCCTAAATAAATATCTCTGAATACCTTCTAGGAGCCTAGCCTGCTGTTAGGTTCCAGGGTTTTGATGTGAACAAGACAGAAAAAGATCCTATGCTCCTAATGCTTCCATTCTAGCCTGGACATGTAACTAAAGTGTTAACAAAGCAAAAGAGCAGGATGTCAGGAGGGTACGTAAAGTAGAATTTAACCTAATGTTTATGGGGGAGGGGCTGAGAGGTGGTCAGAGAAGGTCTCTCTGGGAATAGGATGTTTTCCCCTTAGGGCTTTTGGGGTTCTGAGATAGAGAGCTTTCCAGGCAGAGGCAAGAACATGTGCAAAGACCTGAGGGAACTGACAAATAGTCAAGGAAGCCAAAGTTTAGCCAGAGAGAGGAGACTAATATGAGACTGGGCAGGTTGTCAGGGTCCAGACTGTGGGAGTCATATAAGACAAGAGTAGAGTGTGGGACTTTATTGCAAAAGTAAAGAGAAGGCATTGAAGCTTTTGAAGTAGGGGAATGACATAATAATAGGATTTGCATTTTTAAAAGGAACACTTTGGTGGTATTTTCAAGAATAAATTAGAGGGGCCGGGAAGAGAGAACTGGGGAATCTAAGAAAATTACACAAAGAACAAAATAAGAATCTAAAGCTAGTGAATCCAAATATCCAGCCCAGGTTGGCTGTAGACTGTGTGCAGCGTGGGTGGTTGGGATGACTGTGTACTTGAATGTGCACGTGCACGTGGTCACAGAGCCTCTCTTCTCCCTAAACTCACCCACAGCTTCCAGATAGCCCAGCAATAGGATCGCTCCTTAGGGATTTGAAACTATCTCCAGAACATGCTGGTTAGAGGACAAGAACAGCTTTAGAGTTAAAGCTGGCAAATGGGACACCTCTATTTAGCTTCCTTTCTCCTGGTAACCTAATGACACAAAAACAGAGAGAATAGAAAAGGGGCAAACAACAAAACCTGTGGACTGAAATGCTGTGAAGCTGGCAGCTGTCCTAGCAGACTGGTTCAGCAGAGCCACATGCTAAGCCTGCAATGGGGAGGCTCCAGAAGTGACTTGGTTGACAGTTTGGATCCCAGAACAAGTGCAGGAATTAGTGACACTTGGTACGTCTGGAAGTGAGCACGAAGGTGGGGGAGACACAAGAGGGTTAGTGGGGAGGGTTTGGGATCAGGTAGGTGTCCCCCAAAGCCCCCACCTCCTATGCCATGAAATCACTTGACTCCTTCTTCACTGCAATAAATGACAGGAAAGATTTATTTTCAAGAGACAGAAAGCAGGGGATTTCTGAGTGGAGATGCTAGGCCGAATTGAGGTATGAGAGGATGCTGTACTGAAAGCAGAGAGACTCAAGGAATATTGATGATCTGACTGAATTATTTGGGCTCCAGCCTTCTTCCCACATTCAGCTCCTGGAACATAGCAGCCAGGCATATACTCTCCAAGTAGGGACTGCAGAGTCTTCTCTGGAGCTCTGGTCCAAGAGGAAAGGCCTAAATTGAAGATTCCCTAGGCAACAGTCTGGTCATGTGACCTTCAGTGCCAGTTTGGAGAAGGTCAGAGGGCTCTGGAAGAGACTTCAAGAAGGTGAAATCAATAATTACTAATGTGTTTGAATGTATTGAGAGGATTTTACACAACTGGGGCAGAATTGGGGTTTGATAAGTGATAATAAGTACATTAAAAACCAGCCAAGTGAGGGGCGCCTGGGTGGCGCAGTCGGTTAAGCGTCCGACTTCAGCCAGGTCACGATCTCGCGGTCCGTGGGTTCGAGCCCCGCGTCAGGCTCTGGGCTGATGGCTCAGAGCCTGGAGCCTGTTTCCGATTCTGTGTCTCCCTCTCTCTCTGCCCCTCCCCCGTTCATGCTCTGTCTCTCTCTGTCCCAAAAAAATAAATAAACGTTGAAAAAAAAATTAAAAAAAAAACCAGCCAAGTGAAAACACAAGTCAATTATTCACTCCAGGTGGGAGAAGCTTTGTACAAGAAAGAAAAAGTACTCTTGGTATCCCCCACAACTTAGTTATCTATAGCATTTACATAGTCATGGTGATGGGAACATCGGCTATATCTCACGAGTCACAACACCACTATATTGGGCAGATGGAATACTAGAAGTGTGTGTGTGTTAGAGGTGGAGTGTACCTATAGAGAGCTGACTCCCCATCTTCCATGTTAGGAAACTAGTAAATAATATCTATAATTGAAAAATCATGTGGCTACATAAATCTGTTGTTTGGAAATTTATAGTTAAATGTTAACAGAATCAGAAGAGCTGAAAGAGGTTGCCTTCAAGAGTATAAAACGGAGGTGGAGAGCCTGGCTATGGCTTGTAGACTCCTATTTTTCATAATAAGCCTTATAAAACTACTTGACTCTTTCATATATGTGTATGTGTAATGTTATGAAAATGTACAATAAATTTAAAAAGGAAAAGAAAAAAGTAGTCCCGTTAATATATCCCATCATTGGCTTTAAAAAAAACAAACCTCCCTCCTAGGTACTACTGTAATACCAAACATACATAGCTATTGCTTTACCTGGTATTATGGGCTGAATTGTGTTCCTCAAATGATGCTCAAGACCTAACCCACAGTACCTCAGAATGTGATCTTACTTGGAGACAGGGTCTTTATAGAGATAACCAAGTTAAAGTGAGGTCGTTAGAGTGGGACTTAATCTAGTATGATGGGAAATTTGGACACAGAGACAGACATACACACACACAGAGGGACAATGCCATACGAAGATGAAGGTGGAGATCAAGCGATGTGTCTACATGCCAGGGGACACCAAAGGCTGACAGCAAGCCATCAGAAGCTAAATGCCTTGATCTTGGACTTGCAGCTTCCGGAACCACGCAACAACACGTTTCTGTTGTCTGAGCCATCCAGTGTGTGGTACATTGTTATGGCTGCCCTCAGAAACTCAGACACACAGTATGCTATGGCTCACTTGCGTGCACTCCATAAAGAAAGACCTATGTCTCTGACTCTTCCTCTGAAGGAAGAAGAAAAGGAAGACAGGAAAGAAAAGGAGGAAGGGAAGAAGAGAAGGGCCAAAATGTGCCTAGACTGATGTTGACTCCAGCTAGAAAAACTGCCTTTGAGCAAGAGGGGTTTCACTTCTGTCTTTAATTCTTTTATGACTGGAACATATGTATGTATCATGTTTACATTTGAAAAATAAGTAGATACAAACATATACAACCCCTCCCCCACCAAATGAAAAAACCTCTTCTTCCTCAATTCTTCAAAATCCCCACATGGGACAATAACGAATTGATGCTGATAAATGGTATTGGGGCTAATAAAGGATTTAAAATATTGTATTTTAATTTGTTTGTTTTTTTTCCCTATCAAAGTAGGATACCTGCATTTGGGCAGGCTGGGTTCTGTCCTACTTTTCCCTTGGAACTCACAGAGTCAGGGAGACACTGACCTGGGGCAGTCCTTCTTGGACTTTCTTGAGAACATTTAGAAAATTTTCCAAGATTGGCCCTTGATGGACATAGGAAGTAAGGTAATAGCTACTCCTTCCACCCAGTTGTCCAGGTTTCAGTACGTGATACATAAACCACACGCAGCCTCTCTGGTTCACAAGGTTAAAAGTTATTAACTGAAATCAATTGAAATAAAAAGAGTCACATCTGCCATGGTACACAATTCACTTCTCAGGACGGTTTTGGCCTGCACTACACACACACACACACACACACACACACACACTCACCCACTAACCCTGGGGGAGAGCAGAGGCAGCTGCAGAAGCCAAAAACCTCCCCAGTCCTAATTAAACTCTCCAAGTTTCCAGGCAACACAGCCAAGGAAAAAATCATTTCCAAGCCGAAGACCCCCAGCCCCAGCCCCCAGCCTCCACCCCAGCAAAGGAAACGGGTCATTTGGTTTAATCAGCCCACGTGCACATTCTCTCTCCCCAGGTTGCCAAGAAGGGGCCTGTACCTAGCAGAGGTATTTGTGTAATCAAAGCTTCTGGAACTTTCCCTGCCAAGGCTACCAATGTGAATAGGCTCCTGAGGTAAAAATGTTCCCCCTGCTGGGGACGGCGCCCTTGAAGTCTACATCAAAATCAAGCTAGGGTCACAGCTGTTGCGGCACCCCACAGTGGAAAACTTGCAAGAAATCCTAGCCTGTACTACTGTTTTGCCTCAGGTCTAGAGGAAACGCCCCGCAGTTGCAAGTGAGAAAGAGAGGGGGAATGAGAGAGGGAGGGAAGGGGAAAGAAAGGGAGAGTGGGGGGGGGGGGGAAGACAGAAGAGAGAGAATCTGCTTTCGAAAAGCAAACACTTGTAACTAGTACTTTGGGGTGGAAAGACAAAGCCACTCGGGAACCTTGCCCCCTTCACCAAGGCAACCTCACCCCAGTCACCCTCACTCATTCCTCTTCTGGGAGCTGGGGGTCGCAGGTTGGCTGAGAGCCACTAGGTGGCAGCAGATTAACTCTTCAAATGCCAGAATGGGCACCGAGGAGTCAGGAATTGGGTCTGAAAACTTTGCATCTGGTCATTTCCCTCAAAGGAAAGGAAAAACAAATGGCTTTTTCTGTACTTACAGGTCCTTGGCTTGCAGCGTAGGCATTGGAGGAAATCCTATGAAGGGAAGATTGCTTCCTGGTCACCCATTCATGTGGTGGCCTGAGGCAGGGTGAAACGCAACTGTGTATGTGCCAGGTTTCATGACTTCAGTGACACTTGGTTCACACTTGGTTCAAAGGACTAAAAGAACCTTTGAGAAGTTTATGCTCACATTCAATTCACTTCAACGAATACTAAATACAATGAGAAATAAGTGCATTCTATTTTCCAGGGTTATTTTCCCAGCTAATGTCCGGGGCCCCTGCCCTTGGGGATTCTGGGAAAGAAGGGCACTAACTGAATAGTATTCTCATAGTTAACCACCTTGGGTGGGTAAGGAATGGAGGCTCAAATTTGTTACCAATAAAAGGGACATACTGGAAAATAGACTTATGAACATCATTTTACATCGACTTTCTCTGATAGGGGAAGCCTTATGTTTTTAGGGCGAGCAAGGCCTAAAATGTGGGCTCCATCAGAAAAAACTTAGCCAGCAGTGGCTAAAAACGCTTGCCGTTCAGATGATGAGGAAAACAAATCATTCTCCGGGGTATTCTAGCCTCTGCAAAGCATCCCCCAATTCTGCCTATTAAACTTTTGCCACAAATATAAAAATACTGTGGTGTTGATTGGAGGAAGGTGAAATTGATTTACTTCAGAAAAGGGAGAGAGCTACCAGCCACAGGAGAAATAAATCCAGAAAGGGGGAAGGGAGCTGGGGGTGAAGGATAAGTGCTCTTGCAGTTGGGTTTAAGAGAGCCTGGAGGAATACAGGGAGAAGGGGGAAAGAATGAGGAGGAGGGAACCATAAATGTATGATATATATGACTAGAGAGAGATGGGGAAAGGCAATTTTAAGATGTTTTGCTGTGCATTTGGGATTCTCTTTGATATGCTTCAAGAGAGCTCGGTGAAGATTAAAGTTGCCTTATGATTATTCTTATTTCTTGGACTGGAAGGCTGCCGAAGACACAAGGAAAGCACCATCAGTGCTACCACCCTTTCCCTTTCTTTCCTGTCTAGGTGGTAGGACAGTATCCAGGATGTAGTGTCTTTCGGGAAAAGTCATCCCAGGATCTCCAGTAGATTATATAAAATGTAAGCATTTATTATGCTAATCCCAATATGCAATTCCTCATTCTCAAATGGGCAGCCTTAGCATTTTAAACTTTACTCTGCAATTTCACCAAAAGGACAGGAAGTAGCACAGTAAGACAACGCTCTGATCATCAGGTGATTTGGGGTGGTGATGTCTTGTCATTGTCTTCAATCATCACCATACTTATGCTGGGTACACGGCAGGGCTAATGGGTGTTTGATGGAATTAGGGTTCACAGTGGTTTGCTAGCCTAGCTTCTCGTTTGGGACAAGAACTGCTACGTCTTTGAGAACTTTAAATTTTCGATCCCAGAGCCCTAATCATGCTCCCATTTTTCCCTCCGCTAGATTCTCCTTACCTCTACCCATCCCTTTACCACCCAATTGTATCTGATCTGCTTAGCAAATTCCTTCTTTCAAGGGAAGACTGTTGAAATATCTTGGCCTTTATGAAAACTGCTCTGACCTTTCACCTATACCCTCTTGTACACAAGTCACTCCTCTGGTACTGCTACAGTGTTTTCATATCTACCTTCCTCACTAGAGTGAAGGGTGAATTATCTTTATATCTTCAATGAGTGAATTATCTTTATATCTTCAATGCCCAGAACAGTGCCTGGCACACAGTTGACACCGAGTAAGCCACCGGACAAAGAGTTGTCATATATCTTGTCATTCCATGCTGGAGAAAGCCCAGCTATTGAAAAGTTATCATTTTCAAGTACTTAACCTAGAACTCACACTGTGGTAGGTGCTAGGGGATTCAATTACTCATCCCTCTCGTAATAATGTGTACTTCCCATTCTTTGATTGGCAGTCTCGGAGCAAAGCTCACTCAGATTCACAGAAAGTAGAGGAAAACGTCTCAACACGACTTGCTGATCATCAGGGCTGTAGGAATATGGTTCTCAAAGCCATGAGTAATGGCATGTTCTGTTCCTATACTTCTGTTTCTGACGTGAAACTCTTACTCTTTCAAAAAATGTTTACAATTTTGAATATAAAAGTAGTCCACGCTCACTGAAGGAAATTTGCAAAATAGAGAAAAGCAGAAAAGAACAAAACAGTTTTCAACCAGTCGCACTGTGTAAATAGTGAGTCTGTAACATTTTGGAGTATGAATTACTCTCTCACTTATGGAATTTAATAAAAACCAGATGATAGCTCATGCTGTCTGCTAAAATCAGAGCCGACCTCCACAGAAAATACATAGGTGGATTTCATAACTGGTTCCTGGAGCACCCAGGGAGGGAACGAGTGCCCGCGGCATGCCCTGGTGAGTAGCACTATGTAGGGGGAGATGAGTGAATGGAAGGGGTGAATGAGCACATTTGGGTGCTTTGCTTGAGCCTATGGAATTTTGTACATCGTCAACCACTTTTCTGCTCTCTTCAAAGAAAGCTGCAGTTCCTTCTAGCTTCCATTCATGCAATTATTGGTCAATTCTTTCAGGTTGCAGTGATGGTCACGAGGGCACCCCCCAACAGCCCCATGGCCTTCATTGCTGTTTCCTTGACCGAACTTGCCTTGAGCCGCCATGATACCTGAACTCTTGCATCCAATCCAGCATGACACTGTTCCTTGGACCCTTAGTGGTCACCCTGGCACCACCCCTTGATAGTGTAATGGGACAACGAAGCACTCACCAGAATTGAAAGATCATGGTATAAAGATGACACCTTGTTGATGTAAATAAACTGGTAGAGGCAGTTTTTAGACTGAGGACAGTAGACAATCTTGTCAGAGAACAGGCACTCCCTCATCTGTGTGGAATGACCAGCCCCTAGAAGAGCATATACTGATTCCTTGGGACAGGAATGGACTTTTGCATGTGCATGTATATTTGTTTTATTTAATGTAAAAAGCATCTCTGGGACCAGAGTAATGAATCAGTGCTGTCACTAAACAGAGTTAACCTGTTCTCTTTGCCATGTCCTGAGTTAGTTGTTGGGGACACAAAGATATGCATGACAATCTAGCTAGGGAGAAAACCATGCAGCTGTATGGAAAGAAAGGAATTTAATATTTATTGAATATCTACTCTGTGCTTGGCATTGTGCTAGGTGTTTCTTTTTTTAAGTTTACTTATTTATTTTGAGAGAGAGAGAGGAGAGAGAGAGAGAGAGAGCAAGTGGAGAAGGGGCAGAGAGAGAGGAGAGAGAGAGTCCCAAGCAGGCTCTGCACTGTCAGTGCAGAGTCCAATGCGGGACTTGAACTCACAAACTGTGAGGTCATGATCTGAGTCGGAATCAAGAGTCAGAAGCTTAACCGACTGAACCATTCAGGCACCCCTGCTTTGTTTTGTTTCTTAATTAACACATATAATCTCAACAAAATGTGAATTGGATAGTATTTCTTCTCATTTTGTGTTAGAAGAAACTGAGGCTCAGGGAGCCATTTACTTCCCTAACTCAAGCCGCTGGAATTTTGAACAAAAACTCAAAACCCACGCCTAGGTGGGTTTGTTAGAGTGGCAAGAAGAAGCGGTCTAGAGAGGATGGTCAGGGCTTGGGGGTGTGACCGCCTCCCAGTCTGCTTGCCTTGCTTTCTGAGTCAGCGGTGACTGGGAGTGAGACGCTGTCCACAGAGAAGCTGTTCACATCAGCCGCAGCAGGACTGCCTTACAAGAAGAGGGTTGGGGACTATTGCTCTGCTTTGTAAACCTTAGTTTTAGGAGGAGGCATTAAATTCTCTCTGTCCTTCCAGCTAAGCTTCAGTCTTTCCCTTCTCCCCCCGTCCGCACCCCCCCCCTTCCCGATAGTGCCAAGGAGGGATTGGCTGCCAAACTTGGATGTGTAGATAAGGATGGATTTGTGCTACTCCCAGTGGTGTGGCTTCAGGTCTGTGTCTTGACATTTCTGAGCTCTGGTTCCCCATCCATATGACGGCACAATATCTACCTTACCGGGTTATGATTATGTTTCTTCAGATATAAGAAACGGTGGCCCATAGAGCACATGGAACATTTCAACGCTCAATAAGCATTAGCTTTTGTCCCTTTGCTGCTTTCCAAGCTTCACTAGCGTTGACCTCTTTGTCAGCACTGTTTCATGTCCTAAAATACCTTCTATTTTTCCTCTATGTGTTGATCTTTGTCCCCCAACCCATTTCCCTCTTCTGCCAGTTGGCCTTAAGTTCTTTGAGGGAAAATACCATGTCACATATTAACACCTTTCTGGGTGGGTGACCCATAGCAAACATTTTTTAAAAAACTGATTGATTGATTGATTCTGTCTCGCTGACACTGTGTTCTAACTGCTAAGTGATACGTGAGCAGTGTCGTACTGGAGCCAGCTCATACCGGCCTGTGAGAGACATGTTACATTCTCGGGAAATTTGCCGGCCAGTTGTTAAACTGTGGCTACTTTAGATTTTGCTATGGTAGGGGTATTTACACCACAGAAATTGGCAAATGCTATGGCTCTGGACTTTGCTCCCTCCCCATCCCCTAAACACACACAGAGAGGCAGCTACTGTGTGTTAGATGTCTTCTTAGTTTAATTTCTGATGCACCATCATTTTTAGGAAGCTTCCAGATGATACTTAGCTTGGTTTGACCAAAGCAGGAGCCTGTAGAGTATCTTAGAATGACTATACTGATAACAGGATTTCCAGCTTTAGAATTGGAAACTAAAAAAATGTCACTTACTTTAATCTCCCTTCCAATGTAGAAATATCTTCTTTAACATACCTGATGAATGCTCATTTGGCCTCTACAGAACAACACTCTTAGGAAAGGGAGCTACTTTATTATCTTCCAGGCAGCCTTTCCCATGGAGGGCTCCACAATTATTCAAAAATTCTCCTTTATAATGATCCGTTCCTACCTTTCCTGTAACATCCACCAACTGTTCTTTGGTCAGCCTGTTTTCTGTAGCAAAGCAGAATGTCTACACTCTCCAAGTGATAACAATGATCACACTGTCAAGTGACATTCTCAGAGGTCTTCTTTGCCCGGCTGAATGGCTTTCCTGTTCTAGCTGTTAAGACACCCTCACCCGGGGCGTCTTGGTGGCTCATTCAGTTAAATGTCCGACCGACTTCGGCTCAGGTCACCATCTCGCGATCTGTGGGATGGAGCCCGGCGACAGGCTCTGTTGCTGATAGCTTGGAGCCTGGAGCCTGCTTCAGATTCTGTAACTCCCCCTCGCTCTGCCCCTCCCCATGCACATTCTGTCTCCCTTTCTCTCAAAAATAAATAGACATTAAAAAAAAATTTTTTTTAATTAAAAAAAGGACACCCTTACCATGTGGTTATGCAGGAACTGAACAAAATATTCTAGATTTGGCCAGTTCAGTGCAATAAAGTGAGACTTCTACACTCTATGATATTTTTCCACAGCATATTATACCTTTAGTTAGTGCAGTACTTAAAAAAGTTAATTCTTTGCATGGGCATTATTTTTAAGCTGGGCCACCTCAGTGATGTACCTAAGCACAATTCATGTTATGAACTCAGCACTTTACATTTATGGAAGTTATACATCACATTCCCATTATTGATGCATTATATTTTGAGTACTTATTTTGAGATTCATCATGTTCAACTAATTTTTTAGTTTCGTGGTCCCCCCCAAGGCCTCTCTATAGATAGATTTTCAAGACTGAATACAAATATTCAACCAGTTGTAATTTTACTTAGTAGTTTCTTGTGATCATCTACTTGTTTCCTAATATACTTAAAAAAAATTTTTTTAATGTTTATTTTCAAGAGAGAGAGAGAGAAAGAGGGGCAGAAAGAGAGGAAAACACAGAATCCATAGCAGGCTTCAGGCCCTGAGCTGTCAGCGTAAAGCCCAACGTGGGGCTTGAACCCACGAACCACGAGGTCATGACCTGAGCTGAAGTCAGATGCTTAACTGGCTGAGCCACCCAAGCACCCCCTACTTATAACCTACTTATAAATGTTGTATTTAATAATTTATTCTAGAATTTTGTCCTGGGAAAAAGTTAACAATCAGTAGTTTCTATCTGATAGCCATCTTCTCCTACTTATTGAAATTCAGGGTATTTTCTTAACACTTCTTTCAATACCCATCCTATTCACTTTGATATCACATGGATGCCGTCACAGGAATCTTCCAATCCTAGTCATATCCTGTTAAATAATTTGTCTGGTTCTTTAGTGCACTGCTGTCCAATAGAAACATGATGAAAAACACAGAAGTGGGTGACTTATATGATTAAAAACTTTCTAATAACGACATTGAAAAAGTGGGAAAAAAAAGTGAAATTAATTTTAACCTTATATCTCCAAATTATCATTCCAACATCAAATCTGCATAAAATTCTTAGTGCTATATTTTCATTTTTTATACTGTCTCTTCCAAATCTAGTGTGTGACTTCCTAACAGTAAATCTTAATATGTACTAGACACGTTTTCAATGCTCACAGGCCCACAGGGCTAGCAGAGATCACACCGAATCACCCAGGTAGAGACGTATGCTCGTTTCAGGTGCCCGGACATTATTGTTGTTATTATTATCATGCATTATTTTATCTTGTATTTAATTCCCACTTTCATGATATTTATTCTGCCCATTTCAGCATGAAGTTCTCATTCACAGTCAAGAAGGCAAGAGCTAAACAGGGATGGAGTGGCTGGTCTCACTTTCTCTTTGCCTGTGAATATTAACGAGGGTACCTTTTACAGTTAAAAAGCATAAAAAAAGCTCGTTAAGGGCAACAACATCCCCTAGCCCGCAACTCTCTCTAGAACCACAAAATGGGTATGTTACAGAGGCCTGGGAACTAATTCTCTCCAGATGTTTGCAAAGCGAGCAAGACCAAAAGGTGGAAACTGAAATTACTAAACACTTAATAAGGAGCTGATGGAACCGAGGCCCCAGGGTTGGCTCAGCAATAAGCGAAACACAGAGACCCTGTTTGTTCAGAGGAACTTCAAAGTGCCCTATAAACTCCTAGGAAAGGTGAGAGGCAAAAACGCTACAGAGAATCCAGCATTCCTGCAAAGTCAAACTGGGGACTAACTTGAGATGCTTTTCCTGGTGCTTAAGAAGAAGACTGAGGGGCAGGTCTGGTAAGCAGATGTTTGACTTTTGTTTATGCCCATTCTTACATACAGTATGTGCATGTTGGGTATAGGCGTTTCTCTAGCTAGCCCAAAGGGGATAAAGCAATTAAACATTAGTTAAAAAAAATAGAAAGAGAAAATGCCTTTTCTGTACTAAGTATTCTCCACACTAAAACCATAAAATTGCTAATGAGACATAGTTGATCCAAATAAAGTTGGTCATATTTATCTTCATTTTTTTCTTTCTTCCCTCCCTTTAAGAGTGGGAGAAACAACATGGAACTTTGGCTAAGATCATAATTAAAGAGGAAGAAAAGAGACTAATTAATCAAAAGGGGTATCCGTTGCAAGTCTGACACGTTATCTCTTTGGTCACTGGTTACCCAGCAAGAGAAAGGCTTCCAGGATCCCATCCTGTAGCTGGTTTTTTTGGTCTTGGTTTTGGGTGTTCATTGCCAAGCACTGTGACCTTCTAGGTATATGCCGTTCACCTTTTATATCTTTCTTTGGGGTTCAAAGAAAGAATGAAACAATGGTAGCTTAAAAGGAAGACAAGAAAAGTGATCAAAAGTGACCCATTGCCTTAGCAAAATAGGTGCCACAGAGGAGGGTGGAGAGTGGTGGAGAATGACTCTCATTGTAGAGTTACTAAGAGATAGAAAAACAGTTCTGGCAGTGTTAGAGACGGAGGCATCTTCTCCTTGAACAATCAACAAAGTGGGTCCACCACCTTTTTTTTCTCTTTTTTTTTAAGAACAGAATTACGTAACATTACATTCAGAATATAATAGTTAAATGCATAGTCTCTTTGGACTGAGGTAGACCTAGGTTGGATTCCCAGCTCAGCTGCTTACTAGGTAAGTAATCTTTGAAGTTTTTGTCTTTTTTTTTTTTTAAGATTTTTTAATTTTTTTTATTTTTGAGGGAGTGAGAGAGAGAGAGAGAGTGAGAGAGCGAGAACATGTGCATAAGCAGAGGGAGGGGCAAAGGGAGAAGGAGAGAAAGAGAGAGAGAATCTCACGCAGGCTCCATACCCCATGCAGAGCCCCACCCAGCGCTCAATCTCATGACCGTGAGATCATGACCCGAGTCGAAATCAAGAGTCGGACACTCAACTGACTGAACCACCCAGGTGTCCCAGTAAACTTTTAGGTTTTTAACCTCTCTTGGGTCTCAATTTCTTCATCTATAAACAGGGCATGAAAATAATACCTTTTTCTTAGGACTGTGGTGAGGACAAACTGAGGTATGCATGCACCTTTGTAGCCCAGTTGCTGGCAGAAAGTGAAATAACTAATGACCTATCAGCCCAGGCTTTATTCAACTCTCTTCCTGCAGAAAGCTATTCTTTTGGTATTCATGATTTGGTAGATTCCACGATTTGCAGACCGATCATTTCCTTTCTTTTCTTTTTAAAACGTTTATTATTTTTTATTTGCTTTATTATTATTATTATTTATTTTTTTTTTTTTTAGAAAGAGAGAGAGAGCATGAATGGGGAGAAAGGTAGAGGAGAGAGAGAGAGAATCCCACTCTGAGCATAGAGCCTGATGCTGGGCTCTATCCCATGACCCTGGGATCATGACCTGAGCTGAAATCAAGATTTGGACACTCAACAAACTGAGCTACGCAGGAACCCCTCATTTACCTTCATAATCTCCAAAGGGTGGGTTCATCAAGGTTTGTTCCTTGTACTATCTTTCTTCATACAGAAAAGGAACAGTCTCTGCTGAGTTTTGTACTTGCTGGATTTCTGAACTCCGAGCGTTTACTGGAAGTGTGGTTTTCCGAGATGGAGTACTGGCTAAGGATCCGCACGGCACCCTGCACCCATGTTTCCCTCAGCTCCCCCTTCTCAGTTCTTCTGTGAGAACGGTCAATCAGCATAATAAAGCATTTCATAAAGTCATGATTTGACAAGAAAAAGATCAATGTAAATACTACACAGACAAATACTGTGAGGAGAAACATCTGGATGTCCACTGCTTGCTTCCTGTTGAGAGAGTTTGGGAATTTGGGGGTTTTAACAGTTGGACAGAGCTAATTTTGGAAACTACTTCACATTTCTACAAAAAAAAAAGCGCACACATTTATTACACTTCACTCATCAGATGAGGGAAGCTGGCGGTCAACTTCCCAGGCCTCTCTGAGAACAAAAGAGATTTAATTGGACATGGAGCAGACGGTTTTCCTTCTCTTTCCACTCCTCACTGCTAGGGCATCCCTTCTCCTTCGTCATGGCTCAGGTTTCCTTGATTTCTTCCTTTCCTGCTTATATTCAGTTCCTCCGAGTTTCCAGAAATCCCAACTTTAAATTCTGGATTTGCCACTGACTGGCTAGCTAATCTTAACAAATCTCTTACTCTGTCTATACCACAGTTTCCTCTTTTGAAAATAAAATTAATCTCTTAAATATGGAGAACAAACAGAGGGTTCCTGGAGGGGGGATGGGCTAAATGGGTAAGGGGCATTAAGGAATCTACCCCTGAAATCATTGTTGCACTATATGCTAACTAACTTGGATGTAACTTAAATAAATTTAAAAAAAAGAAAGAAAAGAAAATTAATAGTAATAATAATTACACTTTACACTCAAATGTCACAGGGTTATATAGATCAAGACTCCTCCCTGTCCTTCCAGTTCCCAGACCATTCAATGTTCTTTCTTGCTTCTATTATCTTAAATTTTTTTTTTTCTTTTCTCAAGCAGGCACCGGGCTCAGCAAGGAGCCCGATGCAGGGCTCCATCCCATGACCCTGGGATCATGGCCTGAGCTGAAATCAAGAGTCAAATGCCTAACTGACCGAACCACCAAGGCGCCCCTCTATTATCTTTTCATGCAAGATATTCCTTTTCCCTAAAAAACTGTGATTCAGCCTTTTAGATGCAGCCCAGATATTACTGGTACTGTGAGAGATTCTTTCTCTCTCCTTCTCAGGTGATAGTGTTGTATGGGGACAGATGGTAGTTACACTTGTGGTGAGCATAGCGTAACGTGCAAACTTGTCGAATCACTATGTTATACGCTTGAAACTGATGTCATATTGTGTGTTAACTGTACTCAGATTAAAAAAAAAACACTTCAAAGCACAATTAGTAGCATGGGAAATACTACTACACATCTTTAGTAAGAAAAAGCAACTTATAAAATAATACAATCCAAATCTGGTAAAATATGATACGTATACATCGTTATTTTTTTTTTTAATAGGATGATACCGGGGACTCTTCTTGTCTCGGACCCCAGGCTATCGCTGCAAAGCTGAAGGAACTCTCACATTCTAAAAAGGAGATGCTAGGTACATAACTGCAGGTGCTATTAAAAGGTAGACCAGATCGTCTTGTAACACCCCACTACCTCAATCAGCCTACAAAAGCAAAGACAAGAAACTCAAAGTCAGTTTGCTTCACTAGGAACTGCCAGTGAGCAATTAGTTGAATAAGAACTCTTCTGTGTTATCTTCATCTCCATTCCCCGTGAGTTACCCACCTTTCGGGCCAAATGAGAGTAGCCCTAAGAGAATAATTCGTAGAAATTAGGACTGCCTACAGGAGGGGAGCCTGGCTTCACACTCCTTGCTAGATCCTGGCTGAATTATACACACTCCCAGGACCATGGCGGTGCTGCTTGCCATGTCAAGTAGACTGAGAAAGTTCTTGGAGCTTGACACATACTCCCTTTCCTGGGGGGGGGGGTTTCACATGTGAACCCAGAGAGTTGTGCCTACTTCCTGTCTGAGCACCCTGAGGCCAGAGGAGCAGTTCACAACATCAGGGCAAGCAGAAGAAGCAGCAGAGGGGGTAGTGTGACGCCACCATTCAGTGTGGAAGGGATGCCTCAGTTTTCCACAGCCCAAGAGAGTATTTTCAAAGGTAACTGGATTTAAAGCTCCTTAAAGGTCACCCCAGCAGAAAATGGTACAGGGTAACTGCAGAAGCTTGGTGTGGAAGATGGCAAGACATCAGCTGGAGTGTGCATCATTCCGACTAATGTCAGGGAGCTTCACATTGCATAGTCCTGGGGGTGCATCCCAATAACACACACACCCAGTGCTCCAGAGACTGAGGGTGGGGAAGCCTTCAATCACAGACAGGCAGTCTTAGCCAGTGGAAACCTAAGACAGAAAGAGCAGCAGCTAGGAAAGGGTGTTTCTGTCTCTTCCCCTTCCCCTCCCTTCCACCTCCCTTTCAGTGGTGGGAGGAGAACAGACCCAGACACACAACTCCCACTCCCTACTAAGAGTTCCCTGACCTTGACTCAGGTCTGTGTTGAGGATTACAAATTGGAGGATATTGGGGAGAATAGAAGTTCTAATTGCAAGAGAGATTGAAACTTTGATTTAGACTCAATGAAACTTGCCATTATAATTGAAAATGACATTTTCCTTGGGGATCCATTTTGCTCTCAAGATCTCATTCTTGATGATGGAGGGAGAAAACTTAGATTTGCCAATGAAAAATAATGCAGGCTTTATTTTCATTCATTTCACTTCACAATGTCCAGACCCTTTGATGTCTTGCAAATGAAGAAGGAAGATATCCTTGAATTCCTTGCAGCAGGAACCTACTTAGGTGGCACCAACTCTGACTTCCAAATGGAAAGTACGTCTACAAAAGTTAAAGTGATGGCATCTACATCATAAATCTGAAGGGGACCTGGAAGAAGCTTCCACTGATGGCTTGTGCCATTGTTGCCATTGAAAACCCAGTTGGTGTCAGTGTCACGGCCTCCAGGAACACCGGCCAGTGGGCTGTCCTGAATTTTGCTGGTGCCACTGTAGCCACTCCTACTGCTGGGTACTTCACTCCCACAACTTTCAATAACCAGATCCAGGCAGACTTCCAAGAACCACATCTTCTGGTGGTTACTGAGCCCAGGGCTAACCACCAGCCTCCCATGGAGGCATCTTATGTTAACCTGCCAACCACTGCTCTGTGTATCACAGACTCTCCTCCATGCTATGTGCACATCGCCATCCTGTGCAACAACAAGGGAGCTCAGTGGGGCTCGTGTGGTACATGATGGTGCGGGAAGTTCTGTGCACCTGTGCCACCATCCCTCATGCACACCCATGGGAGATCATGCCTGATCTATTTCTACAGAGATTCTAAAGAGATAGAAAAGAAAGAGCAGACCACTGCTGAAAAGGCCATGACCAAGGAGGAATTTCAGGGTGAGTGGACATCTCTAGCCCAAGCAAACTGCTTGAGTTTACTGCTATCGAGCTCAGGTTGCTGACTGGCCTGAAGGCACGCAGGTGGCCTCTGTGCCCATCCGGCAGTTCCATACTGCAGACCAGAGCCCCTCGTCTGCCACTGAAGACTGGTCTGCAGCTCCCATTGCTCAGACCATTGAATGGGTAAGAACAACACTAAGTGGTGTTAAGTTGTTCTTCTACAGGTTCTTAAACTGAATGTGGAAAATGAGCTTAATAGAAAATAAAGTTTCTTAAAAAAATAAAAGAAAGAGAGAAGAGAAGAGAAGAGAAGAGAAGAGAAGAGAAGAGAAGAGAAGAGAAAGGTGATATAGTCTCTAGGTTTAAAACTGTCCCAGGTAAATGTTCAGCGGATTCTGTTAGTAGGACTATCACGACTGTATCTCCTTCTCAAGCTGTTTCCTCTTCCCCTCCTTATTTCTGTAATGGTGTCTGAGCTTAGGCAGGACCTTACATATCCTCTTCAGAGTGGGAGGAGAAGTCTCTGATCCATGTACTGCGTCCTCATTTTACAGATGAGAAAATAGAGGTTCAGTAGCCTGTAAGGGTACATAGCAGCTAGTGAGGGGCAGAACTACCTCTGTGGTTGGGCAGAGGTTGATATACATAAATGCAAAATCACCAGGTAAATGGATTAGGCAATTGACATGTCAGAAGAATGAGGAGCACACTGGCTGGGTTGGGTGGCTGAGGTGCCAGATCTTGATATGTTTGTCAGGACACTCTCAGACTCATATAAAACACACCAGCCTGACACAATTGAATCACGTCTATATTTCTGAAAGATGAACATGGTCCAATAAAGGACAAAGGATTTCACATGGTTCAAAGTATGTATTGCACTATTTGTTCCATTCACTTATTTCTCATTCATTTATTACATCTCTATTTTGTGGGTCTTACTAATAAGGTATCGTTCTAGGCATTAGGGATACAGAACATAAATAAGATAGCCTCTGCACTTACAGAGCTTTTTTTCTAAAGAGGAAGGGAAAGAATAAAAACTAATTATACTATTCATGCCTTATTATAATTTTTGATAAGTGATATGATAAAGAAATTTAGTGTCCCATGAGACCATAAAACAAGGACATGACCTATTTGGTGGATCAGAGAATCTTCTCTTGAGAGAATGGCATTTGAGCTAAGCTATAAAAGATAAATAGAAGCTAGCCAAGGGGAAGGGAAGAGTTATAAGAACGTTCCAGACCACATGTGTGCTATTCCTATTGAGACACAGCATGGCTCAGCCACAGACCTGAAAAAGAGCTGGGATGACTGGACAGTGGTGAGGTCAGTTCTACAAGATTTTAGATTAAGTAGCTGTTGGATTCAGTCCATGGTCCAGGAAGCAGTGTATGGGGGAATACCCATGATCTTACTGGGAGTTTGCTGGGAGAATCTAGGAATTGGAAGAGGGATCATTTTGGCATGCCGTCCATATGATGTAACAGAAAATCCATCTAATAGTACTTAAAACTGAAGTTAGCAAACTTTTTCTGTAGATGGTCGGATAGTAAACATTTTAAGGCTTTGCAGGCCATGCTGTCTCTATTGCAATTATTCAGCACTGCAGGAGTAGCACGAAAGTGGCCACAGACAATATATGAACAAAGGAGCTTGGCTGTGTTCCAATAAAACTTTATTTATTGGCCCACAGGTTGGAGTTTGTTGATCTCTGGGATATAATAGGATACTTACGGGTCACTTAGCAAGAAGTCACTAGCAAGTGACCAACAGTGGTGGTTGCAGGATTGATTCAGCAACCTTATAGGGTAAGGAAGCTGGAGAATCAGCCCTGGGATTCCTTTATGGTCACGTGAGCAAATAGAACAGAAACACCAGGTTACTGTTTTTAAAAACTTTTTTTTTTTTACATTTGTTTATTTTTGAGAGACAGAGCACAAGTGGGGGAAGGGAAGAGAGACAATGGAACACAGAATCTGAAGCAGGCTCCAGGCTCTGAGCTGTCAGCACAGAGCTGGTCGCAGGGTTCAAACTCACAAACCATGAGATCATGACCTGAGCTGAAGTTGGTCGCTTAATCACCCAGGCACCCCCAATTTACTATTATTTAAAATACAAGTTTATTAAATTAAGAGTCAAGGAGACATGTATCAGTGAAGAAATTCACTGAGAAAGTTTCTTGAGGGGGAAAAGTCAGGGGTTTTAAGTGCTAAATCTGAAGAAGTGATTCGTGGTAGCTAGGTTACCTAAGGACTGAAAACTAGTATTCTGGATAGGGCAGAGTAAATCCGTTAGTTTGTCCAGGATTTGTCAAAACCAGTCTCAATGTTCATCAGCCAGCAAAAGGTCTTCAGTTCGGTCCAGTGGGAATTTGATTCCTGGGGTCTTTCAAAGTTCATTGTCCTTCATCAAGTTCCACTGCTTAGAACTAGTGTGATGAAACACAACACAAAGCTTTGATCTCTCCAGGCAAGTGCTGACGTGAGTGATAATTTTACCTCATACATATCCAAGATGGCTACTGAAATTCCAGTCACCACTTGTTTAAAGGACAGTGTCCCATCAGAAGGCATAGCCAGAATAGCTTTTGCTCACAGCATTCCCCCTCGTATCAGGGAAGAACTCTTTCCCAGAAGTTTCCCATCCACTACAGCAGTCATACCCTTATTTCCCATCGGCTAAAACTAAGTCACGTGTCTACTAATACACCTTTCACTGGCAAAGAGTACTGGGACAATCACAGCCTTTCCCTGGGGCTGCCTGATAACCTGAGCAGCACTGAACATCTATTAGCAAGGGGGAAGGGCTTGCTGGTTATTGGGAAGGCCACCAACTGTGCCCTCAGCCGCCATCACTGGCCTTCCTTCCTGTTAACAGAAAATGAAGCGACAGTGGGAGCCGGGCACTGCTGAAGAAGCTGTCGATAGAGTAATCTACAACAGTTCTGTTAAAATTAGCTGGATCTTCCGAGCGTAGTCCCTGATAATAGGTTGAGTGCTCTGACTGGAGCTTCAACGGCGCTGGCTGCTTATGAGAATAATCATATCTTATCTGTTTGGAGATCGGATTTTGTTTTTCATGAGAATGCTCAAAGGGAACACCCCTTCACGCAATCCCACTTCCTAGGGACACATAGAACCAATCTAAGGAAAAAGCTTGAGGACAGGAAACTCCGTTTATCTATAAAACAAACATACTTACAGTTTAAATAATCAGCCATAGGTTATTGGATTTCTTCTTTCTCTATATACACTACTTTTATGAGAAACTGGCAGAGCATACTTACACGCACCAACATTAGGGATTTAGTAAGAAAAGCCGTTTCCAGGGTGTGTTATAATTAAAGTCATACTAATTCAGCCTGATCCTTAAACACCTATTCCGCCTCAGTCTGCACTGTGGGGTAATGATATAATTATAACCCTGAGGCTTTGTAGGACATGGGAGAAAGAATGAAGTCTTCTTTTCAAGTTTCTATGTTAATTGCACGTTACTGTTGTCTAATTATTTGTCAGGGAAAGGCAATGAATAATGCTGAGAAAAGCATGGGTTTTGCAACTGGCAGGCTGGGGATCAAATCCTAGCTCAGCCACGTACGAATGCCTCAGTTTCCTCATATTTGTTGATAAGAGTTTTGGGGTGTCTTTAGGACCAGTTTCAGTGCACAGAAAGATTAATCAGAAGCTTAGTTTGGTTTTATAAATTCTGCTTTTTACTGAAGTTACAAACTGAAAGCTCGACTACTTCCTTAAGCTTTTAAGTCTGGTTTCAAATCATTAATCCATGTGTAAGTTTAACAATCACTTTTGGCGGGGGCTATGACTAATGTTTGCTTTCATTTACAGACTTTGGTTAATTGAACATCTTCAAATATTTCAAAGTGCACTTACATGGTTCATGTATTTGCTTTCTTTCTCAAGGATTTCAATTCCCTGACAACAAATAAAACTTTCTTGTTATATATATATAAAAAAAAAAAAACTTGTACGTCTCATAATTTAAACTTACAAATATGGGAAACTGTAGTTCTCTTAAGTAAACTTAGTGAGACTTCAAATTCAAAATCACAAATTAGGGGCACCTGGGTGGCTCAGTCAGTTAAGCATCTGAGTTCAGCTCAGGTCATGATCTCACAGTTCATGGGTTCAAGCCCCGTGTCGGGCTCTGTGCTGACAGCTCGGAGCCTAAAGCCTGCTTCAGATTCTGTGTTTCCCTCTCTGCCCCTCCCCACCTCATCTCTTTCACTCTCTGTCAAAAGTAAATAAACATTAAAAAAATTATTAAAAAATTAAAATAAAATCACAAATTTAATTTGTGTATTCAATTACATAATTTAAGTTGGAGTTACAAGACTGTGTCTCTACTGGTCAAATTCACATAAGCATCAGAAATATAAAACACTTGTATGAGAAAAAAACACTTGTATGGATTCCTTAGCCTGAAATATTTATATTAAACCTTTCTGTATTTGTCTATACAAATATCATTGAAAGTCCCCAAGATCGTTTAAACCAAGACGCCTGGAGCTTCAGCCACCTGCCGTGGTTCCTCTCACACCTCACTTAGAAATAACTATTGTGTCTCCCCGTGTAATACATGCATTGTCTTTCTGAGGTTGCTTCCTATGTTACCAGAGATTTCACCCAGGACGCTGATTGGACTCTTGCTGTTGACACTGCTTGGATGTGCTGAACTTTATAGCTGCAGCTCAACTTCAAGTTGTAGCTGTTTATGTTGCTCTTGTCCCTGGAGTCCATTTGTACACATTTCTCTGAAGCCTGTAACTCCTGCCCCAGTTAGTCTCTTGGCTGAGTTTTGCGTTTCCTTGGCAAAGCCTTGAGATCAGTAAGTGCCTCCCTGCTTCTTCCATGTTCCTAGAGTCACATAACACTTGTTACCGGTACTGACTATATGCACTGTATAGTGGATACTGAAATGATAACTGATTGAATTTCAAATATCTCTCATGGCTTCACCTGTGGTCACAGTCTGTCAGGTCAGTCTGTTAGCAATCCATATATTTGGATTCTTAATACCTACCTTGTAGAGTTGTTGTGAATTAGTATTAATTGTGATTTAGCATTAATTAATGTGAAGCACCTTCCCTAGCTGTGGTCCATTATAAGTACTCAGTCAGCCATAGTCACTGCTGGTTTTTTTTTTTAATGTTTATTTATTTTGAAAGAGAGAGAGAGAGAGAGAGAGAGAGAGAGAGAGAGAATCCCAAGCAGGCTCCTTACTGTTAGCACAGAGCCCCACGAGGGCTCAGTCTCATGAACAATGAGATCATGACCTGAGCCAGAATCCAGAGATCAATGCTTAACCGACTGAGCCCCCCAGGCGCCCCTCGCTGCTTACTGTTTTTAAAGTCCTTGGATCCTCACGCAGTTCCTTTAACTCAGCCTGCTCATTCCCCCACTTCATCGGCCAGCTCCAATTCTATCACTATGATAATTACCATATCATCGCACTTTTGCATAAACCCTTCACTGTCTTGCCCCTTTCCTTCCCATCCTACTACCTCGGCCCACCATCCGTGTAAACCATCTCTCCACCTGCTCCACGCCTGCTCCCACACAGCTGAATGTGGCCCGAGAAAACCACACTACCATGCTAATTGATCTTTTAAATTCTTGTTCACTCACTTTAATGCTGCCTGGATATCATCGTATATTTTCCTAATCCATTCACTTTCCCTCTCCCCAGTGACCGTTTCATACCTTCTCGTCTCTCCTCAAATTTCCACACTTACTCTGAGCCCATGAGCTTGCTTCCAGTGTTGCTTAAGAAAAAATAGGCACTCAGATGATAGCTTCCACACACTCATCTCCATATACCACCAACTCCTACATCAATGCCTGTTTCTCTTGGATGAACCCCCAGCAAAGGCCAACTCCCCTATTTATGCACCAGGTTTTATCTCTTCTTGTCTATTTGAGGACACTGATCCAGCAATTTCCCCCTTCTCTCCAGCATTATCAAATTTTTCCTTTTTTTTTTTTTTTAAATTTTTTTTTCAACGTTTATTTATTTTTGGGACAGAGAGAGACAGAGCATGAACAGGGGAGGGGCAGAGAGAGAGGGAGACGCAGAATCAGAAACAGGCTCCAGGCTCTGAGCCATCAGCCCAGAGCCCGACGCGGGGCTCGAACTCCCGGACCGCGAGATCGTGACCTGGCTGAAGTCGGATGCTTAACCGACTGCGCCACCCAGGCGCCCCTTTCCTTTTTTTTTTTTTTTTTAAGTTTATCCATTTATTTTGAGGGGAAGGGGGTGGGGAGTTGCAGAGAGAGAGGGAGAGAGAGAATCCCAAGCAGACTCCGTGCTGCCAGTGCAGAGCCTAACACAGGACTCAGTCTCATGAACCTCGAGATCACCATCTGAGCCAAAACACAGTTGGATGCCTGACCGACTCAGTCATCCAGGCTCCCCTCAATTTTTTTCTTTCTAATGGATCTTTTCCATTTGCCTACAAACTAGCTATTACTTGTCCCCTCTGTTTTCCTTTCTTCTCTTGGCTCCATTTCTTGCCCAGTTAAGCTCCATTTCTTTACTTCCTTTTACAACAAAACTTCTTAAATGAGTTGTCTCCATTTCTTTTCTCTCATTATCTCTTGAGCAAAGCTCCCTCATGCTGTTGGGACACGAAACTGTTCTTACCAAGGTTACAAGTGACCATCATTTCCTAAATCTCATGCTCCATTCCAGGCCTCATTTTTCTTGACATATCTGCAGAATTTAACACTCTTCAACACATTTTCCTGTTTTTGTTTTGTTTTGTTTTCTGCTACCCCGTTGGAAGCTTCTTCTCAGTCCACTTTGCTGTTTCTTTTTTTCTCTCTAATCTCTTAGCATTCAGCTAAGAAGCTCATTTCTTAGACCTGCATGCCTATCTTTTTACACCTTTCCCCTTGGGGCATAGAGTCTCATGATTTCAAATACTATGGATATGCCAATGGCTCCCAAATGTATGTTTCCATCATGGACCTGTCTGTCCACTTGGAAGTTGAATGGGCATCCCAAACTTAATATTGCTCAAAATTGAGGTCCTGTGCTTTCCCCAAGTTTTCCACAGTTTTCTCCATTTCAGGAAATAGCAGCTCCACACTTCCATTTACCTAAGGCAAAAACCTTGTAGTTATCCTTGACTCCATTCTTTTTCTTCCAACCCATATCTGATCCACTAGGAAATCCTATCAGCTTCGTATAAAAATAACATATGGAAAATTCAAACACTTCTCACATCTCTGCTGTTACTGCCATGACTCAAGCAACTCTCCTCTCTCACCTGGATTTAGAACAATAGCCTCCTTACTGTTCTCCCTGCTCCTCTCGTCCCCACCTCAGTTTATTCCCAGCAGCCAAGTGGAATGTTAAAAAGATTTAAGTCAGATAATGTGACTACTCTTCTAATGAATGGTATCTCGTCTAGACAAAAAGTCAAAGTCCTTACAAGGCGCACACAAGCTTACATGATCTGGAAGTTCATCTTGGCTCAGATTGCACCTGCCATTACTGTTTTCCTCATCCATTTGACTCTAAAATGCCAAGCACGCTCCCACTTCGAGGCCTTTGTACTATTACCCTTGCTGGGGGGTGCTCCTCTCCCAATGTCCACACGTCTTACTCCCCGACTTCCTTCATATCTTCAATCAATTTTCACCGAATCAGATGGGATGGGCTAGGCTACCCTGCAGTAACAAGCAACCTCACCACCTCGGTAGCTTAAAACAAGTCATACTGCATGTCCCTTTTGGGTGGCTGGGCTCTCTCCAGGTTTCAAGCTGACAGAATAGTCACTACTGGAACATGGCTGGAGAAGGCAAAGAAAGAGCATGAAGAATCATAAACACCAAAGCAGCATACATCACTTTCACTCCCATTTCATCAGCAAAAGCAAGCCACTGGGCTTCTCTAATTCCAGTATAGCAAGGGAATTCAATCTTATCATGTGTCCAGAAGAAAAGCCAGAAATACTGATAAATAGTACTATCATCTAACTGAGACCTTCCCTGGTCATGCCTGGGGTGCCTGGGTGGCTCAGTCGGTTAAGTGTCCAACTTCAGTCATGATTTCATGGTTTGTGAGTGTGAGCCCCGCATCAGGATCATGTGGACAGTGCAGAGCCTGCTTGGGATTTTCTCACCCCCTCTCTCTGCCCCTCCCCAACTTGCACGTGCAAGCTCTCTCTCAAAATAAATTAATAAACTAAAAAAAAAAATTACATGCCTTCCTAACCACTTTCTACTTCTCCTATTCCCCTTACCTACGTTATTGATCTCTTCAGTATCTTTCACTATCTGCACATACTCTATACATTACTTGTTTATCTGGTTTGTTTTATATCAGTCCCCATTAGAATGTCAACCCCCAGGAAAAAGAGATTTCTGTCTGTTTCATTCAATGTTGTGTTCCCAGTGTCTAGAATAGTAACTGCTACATAGAGGCATTAGATAAAAATTTGTTGAATAAATGAACAAATGACAAGAAAGATACAAGTAGTGATCCATGTAAAATATACAATGATTTTCAGGTGCCCAGGCTTGGGACTTGACCAGGATTGAGTGTATAACAACTTCTGCAAGGCTCTATGCATCAAGGAGAACATCCCTGTCCTCAAAAATACCAGATGCATGGAACTTATTACCTTTCTTATTTTATACTATTTGTGTCAGTGGAGGAGAAGGAGCAGCTTGCCTTTCATGGAAATGAAAGTAATAATGTCCCTTTTTCAAATAATATCTGGTTGAAATCAAGGTTTTTTTTGTTCAAAAATACGAGAAAGTCCCATAGGTGACAAGCACACCTCCTCATTTCTCCTTTCTGATGCGCTTGCGGTTCATCACGTGTGCAGCCCTTCCCCTGCCCCGCCTGCCATAAACAAAGCTTATGCCAATAATGACACTCCCAGGATCTTAATTTGAAAACTTTCATCAGCTTGAGGTCAGCCTCTTTGCATCATGATCTTCTTTAATGAATCAAATAATGCACTTCTCATTTGTAATTAAATAATACCTTAAATGGCTCTGCCTTCCTCAAAAGATTCATGTGGAATTCATTTTCACGTAGGGATAATTACACTCAGCACTGAGAGTAGACACTGTGGTGAGGGATATGGATATTCACCAGCTCCTTGAAGGCAAATTATAAAGGAACTTACTACAGAAGCTAAAAAAAGGTCTTAGTTGGTAGAAAGCAGTGTCGCAGGATGTAAATATTGAATCCAAGGCTAATTGGCTTCCCCACTTAGAGATATTATTGCTGAGTCAAATATTTCCACCAAGATTTTTTTTTTTTTTTTTGCACAGACCACATCCAATTGTGTAAATATTTCAGGGAGCAGTAAGTACATTTGCATATGATATGTGTATCATTTGCATAAAGTGATACCATCTTCAGAAAAATTCTAGGTTAAAATGAAATTAGTGATATTTTCCTGAATTATGCTTTTGTGCCTCAGTCTTCATGGCTTCCCATTGCTTACAGGGAAAAATGCAATATCCTCTGCCTGGTGCATTACTGCCTTACTTATCCCGCCTGTCCTATTACTGCCATCTCTTTTCTGTTCCCTACAATGTACTTACTATGTAGTAGTCACACTGAACCACACTGTTTGCTAACATGCCATGAGAAGTCACTATCAGTCGACGGTCCATTAGGCACTTTCTCACTTTCTTCCTTCCTAACAGAATCATGATTTTCTTCCCTTCTGACATTTGTATACCGTATGCTTCAGGGGCCCTCACAAAACCCCAGGGTAGAAGTTTTGATTAATCTGGAGCGACTCTGGTAGATCCATTTCCTTGGTAAGTGATTGGTTTAGGCATTGGTATGTGATGTTATTCTGGCCAGTGAGAAGTAAAGGGAAGGCTGCTAGGAGGTTTCTTGCAAAGTTCCCCATGTCTTTTTGTTGTTGTTGTTTTTCTAAACTGTTTATTTACTTATTTTGAGAGACAGAGAGATAGAAACCAAGTAGGGAAGGAGCAGAGAGAGGAGAACAGAGAATCCCAAGCAGGCTCCATGCTGTCAGTGCAGAGCCTGATGAGGGGCTCCGACTCATTAACTGTGAGATCATGACCTGAGCTGAAACAAGACTCAGACGCTTAACCGGCTCAGCTACCCAGGCGCCCCAAAGTTGCCTGTGTCTTAAAAGAGGACACACACAAAAAGGCAGAGACCCACCTCTCCTCTGCTTCTAGACAGGGCTTTGAAGACAGTGATGCGTAGAACAGCTTCAGCATCATAGAACCATGAGACCAGGTGGCAACCTGGGATCTGGAAGGGGTCGTCGTACCCCTGGCTTAAGCCATCATCATAATAATTTTAATTGTGATTTCAGTGTCAGGCACTGTTATGAGCATTTTATATATGTTGACTCATTTAATCATTACACCTATCTTATAAAGTGGGAATTTTGTAAATTTCCATTTTACAATGGAGTCAACTGAACCAGTGAGGGGTTCATGTGCCAAGGCCACTCTCCTTATTTATTTGTGTTTCCTGCTTTTTATTATAGAAAAATTTAAAGTATATACTAAAGTAGTGACTCGTGTAATGAACCCCCATGTAGCCATCAGCCATCCAGTTTAAACAATTAGCAAATTACAGCCAGTCTTAATTCATTTGTGCCCCTGTCCACTTTTCCACTGCCCCACGTGACTTTGAAGGAAATCCCAGACCTCATGTTATTTTATTCTGGATTACATCATGCACGACAAAAACTAAAAGCTACTTTTATTTGGGTCTTCCGTTGTAACTAAAACTAGTGTCTAAATATTGATCTTTTCCTCATAAAAAATTGAAAATGTAGATAAGCTGAAGCAAAATATAAAAATCACCAGCAATATGATCACCTAGCAACAACTAAGAATAATTTAGCTGTGTACTTCCTTTCAGTATTTTGTGGAAGTTTGTTTTGAAATATAGGATTTATTTTTTCTGCTTTAAAATTTTTTTTAATTTAATATTTTAATGTTTATTTATTTTTGAGAGAGAGTGTGTGTGCACAAGCAGGGGAGGGACAAAGAGAGAGGGAGACAGAGGATCTCAAGCAGACTCTGTGCCAACAACCGAGACCCCTACGCAGGGCTTGAACTCACAAACTGTGAGATAACCGCCTGAGCCACCCAGATGCCCTGTATTTTTTCTGCTTTATCATGACCTGAACATTTTCCATCCTCCTTCCAGCTCCCGTGATGTTTGGGTGATGGGCTCCCTCTGTCCTTTCTTCTTCTAGAAACTTGTGGAAGTGCTCCCTTTGCACTTTATACCACACCTCCACCATGGTACTTTAATAACACGTGGCAATTGTCTGTTTACTTGTGTTCCTGACCAGATCAGGGCACACCAAGAGCAGGGACTGTTTCTGAGTTTGTTTGCTTTATTTCTTTTAAATCTCTGGTGCCCATATTGTCATAAGAGACCATCTGACAAAACTCATTATAGGGATGATGTTGAACATGGGGTGGCCTGCATCGTATGTAGTGTCCTCTTTATGAGGATCCAATGGGAGAAACTTTCCTCTCATCCCAGGGATAGATAAAACCTTGTCACTCTTGAAAAACAGGTGTACTTTTATTTATTTATTTTGAGAGAGACAGAGAGTGTACGAGTAGGGGAGGGGCAGAGAGAGAAAGAGAGCAAATCCCAAGGAGGCTCTGCACTGTCAGCCCAGAGCCCGACGGGGGGCTCAAACTCACAAACCATGAGATCATGACCTGGACTGAAATCAAGAGTCAGACACTTAACTGACTGAGCCCCCCACCCCCCCGCCCCTACCCCTGCCAGGTGTCTCTTCTTTAGTGGAAACTAATATTAGTTCACGTGTCCATTTTTGCTTTAGTCACTAGATTGCTCAGCGCTTATGGTACTAACTTTGGAAAGGATTTAAAGTTTTCAAAACATGAACTCTCTCACTAGTTTTATTTTATTTTGTTTTCCCTTCACCATGACTTATTGATATTTGAAATAATCATATGGTATCATGACAGGACCATTTTTGACATGTTGAGCTGAGAGTTTTCTTCTCTTCCCTTTTCTGTGTAAGTGGCTTGCAGGTTCTGGGTCATCTGGCTTCATGGGTGGCAAACTAATGGTTTGCTTCCCTTTTTGGATTTGCTTAGAAAAGTCTAAAGTCTTTAGGGAGAATGATCTAAGTGTCCTGCATGGAGAAAAAGGGCACCTGAGGGAAACACGGAAAGAAGAGGATTTCCCCAAGAATGACAAAGAGATTCCCAGAGTCTATTTGGATCTGGTTTAGAGAGAGCAGAGGGAAGCAGAGTCCACAGAGGTGGCAAGAACCCAAGTGGGAGGGGTGGCAGCCCACCTGCCCAGTAGAAGTGAACTTGAATTAGAAATGGAGTTTGAGATCTAGAAAACAAAGAAGTACAATATTTCTTGTATACCTAGATTTGCAGACCAGAATTCATATTCATGGCACCACTTAATGAATTTGTGAAGGTCATCCCAAATCTCTTTTGGAATGAGACAGTGTACAAACAAACCAACCAACAAACAGAAGAAAACCATCATTATCATGGAAAGAATGTGAGCTCTGGAGGCAGAGCTGTCATTATTCTACTTCAGGCCCTTAATTTTTTCCTCTTGGATCTGTCCAATTGATTCCCAACTGTTCCAGCAGCACCCAGTCTTGCCCGCATCAATGCACCCTTCCCCCAGCTGTCAGACTTGTCTTCCACAAAGGCAGATTGGTTTGGGTCACTTCCCTGCTTTAAGTTCTCCATGAAATCCCATTTGCCCTCAGGATGAAGTTCAGGTCTACAACGGCGTTCATCATTTGCTTCCTGTCTGCCTCTGTAAGCCTTGTCTTCCAAAAACATCTCCCATTTCAACGGACACTTGACCGTCAAGCAATCGTGTGCGACTCGCTGTTCCGCAAATGCACTCTTCTGGCTTCTCCTGTGGTTCCTGCACATGCTTATCTTGTTGCTCACAGTGCGTTCCAGTGACTAACTTCTCCTCCAGAACTCTTCCCAGGTGTTTCTATCATCCAGGCAAACTTCTCCAACTGTTTCCTTGCCATGTAGGTTATGTGTGGTGTCTCCTCTGTGTTCTCAGAGCATCCTGAGGTTACTCCGATGTGACTCCAACTTCATGTGTCCTAGTAAGAAAGAACATGGAAACTTGTTTATAACTGGTATTCTAGTATCTACAGATATGTTTGATGCATGGGAAAATGGGAGCAGGGAGACATTGCAGGGAGGGTCACTGGGAGTCTGGAGGAAATCAGGAAGAAGTGGTGCTGTGGCCCATACTCGACAATAGGGCACGAAGGCAAAGTGGTTTGAAGTTCAATGTGAGGATGTACCCCAAAATGCCTGAGCGGGGATTGCTGAACTCTGCCCCCAAGTTTTCTGTTTATCTTTTAGTAATATCCATTGTCTGTTATCTTTTTTTTTTAATATTTTTTAACGTTTTCATTCATTTTTGAGAGACAGAGAGAGACAGAGCAATAGCGGGGGAAGGGCAGAGAGAGAGGGAGACACAGAATCGGAAGCAGGCTCCAGGCTCCGAGCTGTCAGCACAGAGCCCGACGTGGGGCTCAAACCCACAAACCACAAGATCGTGACCTGAGCCGAAGTCAGACACTTAGCCGACTGAGCCACCGAGGCGCCCCTTCGTTGTTTGCTTATCTTTTAGTAATAAAAACCCCTCCAGGATTTCAGGTAGTCATGTGGCCGTCTAGCCAAAGATTACATCTTCCCAGCCTCCTTTGCAACTAGGCATAGTCGTGTGACTAAGTTCAGGCCAACAGGATAGAAGTGGAGTGACATCTGGAAACTTCCAAGTTATCATTTTAAAGAAAAAACTGCTCATGCTGACTTTCTCTTGCCCCTTCCCGCACGTGGGCTGAAATGCAGAAATAGATGAGGAAACCTGGATTCCTGAATGATCCTCTGGAGCAGAGCTTCCCATCCAGGTTGGAGAACTCACCTAGCTCAATTCTGTTCGTCACAATGAAACAACTTTTGCTATATTTGGTCAAGATGACATATAATGCTGAAGATATTTTCCACATATTCCATCCAGAAAAATGTTGTGGGGCTTACCAAAGGGAATGGGAATTCAGGGCGGGGTGGGGGGTTATGAGGAATCATGGCAGAGTGCATCTCCCACAGCAGGCAGTGTGACGATCTCAGTAGGGACTCACCGTGAGCTCATGAGAGATCCAGCATTTAGACTTCTGCTGTACATGGGCGTTGACTGCCAAGGAAGGAAGGACCAGACAACACTTAAATAGAAGAATTTTGCTTCCCCCTTCCCCACCCTTCCTTGAGGTCCCAAAACACTGGAGAAGAAAGAGGAGGAAGGAAGGAAAGTGAAAGAGAAAAGCACACTCCCTTCCACAGTAGACAATACCTCTCTTGAATTAGGCAGGAGATAATTAAGTTGGGCATGAGTTTGAGGCTTTGGGCTGGATCAGTGGTATTACATTGCATTTTTTAATATCCAAAAATGGTGAAAATTTTTACCCGAAATGTCATTTAGGGAAAGGAGAATGAGATTCAACAGAGCTTTTTTAGGAGCAGTCACTGGAATAAATAATATTTTTCCTGTTTGATTCTACTGAATTTAGATCATTCAATAAACTGGTTACAAACTGAAAAAAAAATCAAAACAAAAATACTAGAAAAGCTCTAAATACTAGAAAAGCAGGCTTCTGCCCTAATTTGGCAGTGGCCCTCTTCCTTATGAAAAGAACAGGGGAAGGAGAGAGAGGTGAATGCCAGAGATCTAGACTTAGGAACTTCAGTGGCATGAGAGGCCAAGGGCATTACCAGAATCGCCCCATTACCAGTGGGGGCTCTCAGCCAACACCACAGGGCATTTGAGAGTAAATGCTTCTCCACCACTTCTGTGTTTCCTTCTTTGTGGAAGAGACCAATGAGAGTAACACTCCTGGCCTTTTTCTATTTCTTTATTCACTCCCTCTTAGGACAGTTGGAAAAAATTAACTGATTAGTAACTTGGGGAAGAATAAATGGCATAGTCAGCTGAATTCCCTTATTCTCTGAGAGTAAGCTTCCCCAAGGGCCAAGGATTCTATTCTGTTCTCTAGGCCAAAGTGACACAGGAAACCAACCCCACCTGGGGGAACCTCAGTGGTTCGGTGCTCCTTAGGAATGGGTAGCCGAGGAAGGGATTAGCATTCTCGGGCCCTCCCAATCCAACCCAGAAGAAAACATTGTGGTTAAGGAGAAAAACAGTACATGAGACAAGAGAAACAACAGCCAGAAGACTGGGAAGGGAGAGATGACTACAGAGTGGCTCCAATTATAGGTGAGACATTCCAACCTCACCTTGGAACTCCCAGAGAGATAAATTAAAAAAAAAAAAAAAAAAAAAGAAGTCTGAAGAAGCCATATGGCAGATGAGGACTGGTAATAGAGCAGATTTAGGGGCAAACTCTTCAAGTGACCTAACCCTGGTCCTATCGGGCTGCAATAATCAAAAGATACTTGATAGGTAAATAATACCAATAGGTAAATAATACTATTCCAGGTGTTTTATGGAACTTAGGGGAGAAGCAATCTAACATCTCATAAGTTTATAGTCTAATACAATTTATTGAAATGTCAATGTTTATTTCTGCCATGGAAGGAAAAAAACCCACATTTTCCTCAGAGGTTTCCACTCAAATTCTTTCCAGTTCTGCCCCACCTTGTTTTATTGATTCTGTAGCTTGGTGGAGAAGGTATGAGATTAGATTAGTTTAAAGGAAGTAGCCAGTGAGATCCAACTGAACCACTCAAATCCCATTGAAGGCCTGAAGAGTTTCAGGATGCAGGGTTTTGAAGATGTTCATTTCAAATCAAAACTTTTTTTTTTTAATGTTTATTTGTTTTTGGTGGGGGCAGAGAGAGAGGGAGACAGAGGATCCCAAGCAGGCTCTGCACTGACAGCAGTGAGCCTGACATGGGGCTCCAACTCATGAAATGTGAGATCGTGACCTGAGCTGAAGTTGGGCGCTCAACAGACTGAGCCAGCCAGGTGTCCCTCAAATCAATTTTTAAAAAGTAGGGAGGCAGTGGGGCACCTGGGTGGCTCAGTCGGTTAAGTGTCCGACTTCAGCTCAGGTCATGAATCTCACTGCTTGTGAGTTTGAGCCCCACGTCAGGCTCTGTGCTGACAGCTCAGAGCCTGGAGCCTGCTTCAGATTCTGTGTCTCCCTCTGTCTCTGCCCCTCCCCTGCTCACACTCTGTCTCTCTCTCTCTCAAAAATAAATAAACATTAAAAAAAAAAAAGTAGAGGGGTCGTTATGCTTCTCCATTCTGGACTGCTATTTTTTTCCCCCTTATAGGAGAACATTCTGAATTCAGCATAATTCTTGTCCTAAGCATTTCATAATGATATTCATACATGTTCTTGTTACAACGCAGCTAACAAGGGCCAGATTGGTTGTGGTTGAGTTATATTTGCCATTTTGTGGGCTACATCTTAGTAAATCAGCCAAATCATTGCCTTAATGAGGGTCATTTGGGGGTTTAGAGGGCGGTGCAACAAGGTCACTCCCTTTACTTCCACGGTCCTTCATTAGTCATTTTGTGTGCCAACGCACCTCACATGTGAAAGAGGCCAGATCTCACATTTGCTTTGGGAAAAGCAGCAGGCTTCCAAAGCAGGCAATGCTCTAGATGACGCAAGGTGTTGAAAACGATTTTCCTTAAACTCACTGTGGTTTTCTCTAAGAAATAGAGAGTATTCACTTCAGGATAGGTCTGTCTGGAGGAAAGAACACCGGTCTTGGAGTCAGGCAGTTCTACGCTCAGAGCATAGCTCAGCCACTTTACTTGCTCTAATGTTAGATAAATTCATTCACCTTTCTGAGCCTCAGATTTCTCCTCTGCAAAATGGGATTAGAATAATTTAACCACGGGGTTAATACTAGCATTAATGAGATTGCATATAGAAGGGCCTAAAGGATATTAGGTGCTCAAAAATTGCTTTGATATCAGAGAGAAATAAAAGAAAATATTAGAGTGATTTGCTAAATAGAGGTATGAGGAAATGAGCACTTCAGAAAAATACATAGTTTTGAAAATGTGACGTTAGTCGAGTAGGGATATTACTAGGAAGGAAGGAATTGAACAAAATCATTAACTATACATCCCACTTTGCACCAACTGATTAACAAACACCAAGTAGACATGGCTTCTTCCTGTGAGGCTCACTTGATCGTGTTGGAGAGTGGTTAATATACATAACCCCAAAACAGTAGGTTAACGACAGAGGTCAACCACCAGCGAAATCATTGCCTGCCATATAATTAATACTGTACAAATATTTGTCAGGTGAATGAATAGAGCTTATCTTTAACCAAGTGGTAGTGTGGATTCGAAACTTTCAGAATTGAGGAATAAGAAGTTGGGTAGACCCTCTCCCCAGAAAAAGAAGCTCACTGGTAAAAATTATAAGCAACCATCATCTAAAGTCTCCAAAAATTGTCCTAAGGGGATATAGGAAATGGAGAAAGATTCTAAATCTTGGTAAGAACAGAGATAGCCTGGCATTTGAGCCAGAACTTTCTCCTTTACCCCTCCCTACAACTTCCTGTTACAGAGCTATCCTCCAGGCATATGCAGCCAAGCAGACACCGGCTCTCTCTGCCCCCAGCCCCCAGATTGGGGTTAGTTTTGCCTGAGAAGGGGCAGGCTGCCACCATTTATCTTTCCTAGCCCCATGTTGAGAAGCTCTATTCTAGGCAGGAATGGCCAAAGGGATTGAGTTTCCCTTCCTCACCCAGCTCTAAAACTCAGGCTGTCAGCTCTGCTCCAGGTGCAGAGGCTAAGAGCACTGGAGCTCTCTTGCCCCTCCTCCCAACTTGCTTGTAAGATGAGAGTTTCGTACCAGGAGAGACAAGCTAAGATCAGAGGCTGCCATCTCCTGCTGCCCCCACAGTGCTGACTCACCCAGTGGGGGTGGCACCCTCCTAAGAGCAGGTGTCTGCCCAAGCTCTGATGCAGTGGCACAGGGGTTCTGCCCAGGCCAAAGGCAGGCCCTAAGGACCGAAGGGCTCCGTAGCTCTGCCCAAGGGGTTCACTTCATTGGAAACAGTGTGGAAAACTCCAGACCTGAAGCCACTGTTGAAAACAATGGCGATCTTGGCGGAGGGCAATTAAGAGTAGACTTGCAGCCCTGTTATATAAGAAAAAAGGCAGAACGGAAGTTTTGTAGGGAGAAACCGGAGGAAGAGATAGCTAAGAAGAGGCCTCCAAGGATTACAGTCAATTCTGGACTTAGGAAGAATGTATGCATGTGCCAAGTTGCACCTACTCAGGAAAAATCAAGGTGTGATCGGGGGCTGACTTAAAAGTGTCACTCGTGCTGCACACAGAGCTCTTAACATAAGGCAGAGACTGCACTAGCACAAGGCAAACACCACCTCTGACCAAGCACTGACTGAGCAGTAAGTGCCTCTGAGCTAAGAGTGACTCCTAAGAAACCAGGTCTGAAAATAAAATCACACTCATCCCTGGCCATCTGGAAGGCTGCGTGAACGCTCAAGGCTGCACCTTCTCAAGAATGACCAGAGAGGGAACCTCCATACTATAGTGTCTCATAGCGTGTGGGACAAAAAAAATGTGATTCCCTGAATTGTAATAGAAAACTTCAAGTCACATACGTGTCCCTTGTTAGAGGAAAAACATCTAACTAGTGTCTTGGTTTTCTATTCCAGTGCTTTGTACCCCATTTTTACCTCTCTGGCCATGTTTGGGGATTGAGGTTTTATTGAGGGATTTTGTCCTTGGACACTCTCCTTGAGACCTTGCTGGGCTTCCCACTCTGTAAGTGCGGGCCAGTTTCATTCTCCCCATGGTGTCAGACAGTGAGGGTAAGCCCAGATGTTACTTCCTGCAATGGGACCTACATGAGGGGAATGCCTTCTACCCTCCAAGGAGCGTGCTTCCTTGTGAGAAGGGAGAGGAAGCTTGTCTTTGAGGTCCCTGGGGCTGTGATGGCATCAACCACTTCAGTTTGAAGTTTGCAATCAACCAGGAATGGGTGGTGGGAATGGGAACAAGCTAGGAGAGAGGCCAAAGCAAAACAGGACCACTGAAATGCCCAAGTCTTATTTGGAATGTCTCTAAGGGTGGCGAGCTGTCAGTGCCAAGCCACCAGGAGCAAAGCGTAGAGGAAGCTAACATAACAGTGGTCTCTGAAGTTGCAAGATTCTGCCAATACAAACACGGTGATCAGCTCAGAAATAAACCCCTGGGTTCCCTCTGGGCCTAGGTGGTGCCCCCGGAGAGGATGGACACAGACGAGGATTGACAGGTGGGCATGGAGGGAGATGGGGGTGTATTACTTAGGCTAAAGAAACAATTCTAGTATGTATGGCTATTTTTGTTTATTCAGTGAATAGCAGATTAGAAGTAAAAGAAGCAGAAAGAAAGAAAGAAAGAGAAAGAAGGAAAGAAAGAAAGAAAAAAGAGAGAGAGAGAGGAAGGAAGGAAGGAAGGAAGGAAGGAAGGAAGGAAGGAAAGAAAGAGAGGAAAGGGCAAGGGCAAGGGAAAGGAAGGGAAGGGAAGGGAAGGAAGAAGGGAAGCTAGTTGAGGGTGGAGGGCTGTTAGAGGCAGATACACTGAAATCAGCACAAATGACATCTTACATCTAGACAGCCAGGAAGTTAAGAAAAACAGAAGAGTTCATTTATTCAACAAATATTTTTGGAGCACCTGTTGTATGCCAGGCTCTATTCCAGGTAACTAGGATATATCAATGAACAAATCAGAGATTTGTCCACATAAAGCTTACATTCTAGCAAGCTCCTAGTTGCTATGGGAAATCCATGGGTACAATTAGACTATTGGCATATCCCTGATGGACTTGGGCTTCATAACCTCGCAGCTCATCCCGCACAGTAATAGTGATGATAATAATGAATGACTATTCTGTGTGTACTGTGTGACAGTCACTGTTCATCTGCTTCCTGTACATTAGCTTCTTAATCCCTCACCAAAATTCTAGTGTTAATTTTTGGCTTGAACCAGTCAGTCACCGTGGCCAAATTGCATGGTGTGCTCTGATTGGTCAGGCCTGCTCTGGGCTGTCTGCCCTCCCCCTCCATCTCCCTCAGCCCCCTCACCTCCTTTGGGCTGAGACAAATGTCATCGATCCCATCAGAATCACGTAGATTGAGCAGGTTAACTGGAACGGGGTGAAGGCTGGCCCACCAAAGGAAGTGACACTGGACAGACAAGCATATATTTATCAAATCACATAATAGGCCATTCTAGACAGACAATGGCTTCAGCATTCAAAGTCCAAATGTAGGAATGATGCAGGGCAAAGCAGAGTAGGACTAAATGCCCCATTTTATAAATGAGAAAGCCAAGGCACAGAGAAGGGAGGTAACTTGCTGTGGTTCACAAACCTAGAAAACACTGAGGACGGGAATTTGGTCTGACTCCAGAACCCATGTTTTATTACTGCATTATTCTGATAAAATCATAAAGGCAATTTTAGTTATCATAGTTCATGGATTCTAAGCCCGTATTTCCCATTTTAACATCTCTGCAGTTGAGATGTGTCATGTAATAGATATAAATGTGGAATTTAAGAAACAAAACAAATGAACAAAAAAGAGAAAGAGAAAGAGACCAAAAACCCCTGGCTCTTAAATACAGAGAACAAACTGGTGGTTGTTAATGGGAAATGGTGGGGGGGAATGGGCGAAATAGGTGAAGGAGATCAAGAGTACACTTATTTTGATGTTTATTTTCACGGGAGAGTGAGAGAGTGTTATTTGGGAGGGGCAGAGAGACAGGGAGATACAACTCAAAGCAGGCTGCAGGCTCTGAGCTGTCAGCACAGAGCCCTACGCAGGGCTTGAACCCATGAACCATGAGATCATGACCTGAGCCGAAGTCGAATGCTTAACTGACTGAGCCACCCCGGTGCCCCAATAGTACACTTATTTTGATGAGAATTGAGTAATGTATAGAATTGTTGAATCACCACATTGTACACCTAAAACTAATGCAACACTGTATGCTAATTATACTTCAATAAAAATAGAAATAAAGGAAAAAACATAAATATGGTAAGAATATGCAGGATCAGTTTCATTGGCAGCGTTTTATTTTCCTCAATAGTATGTAAAATAGTGCATCTTGCAAAAAATAAAAGTCATGTTAGGGTTAATGAAGCAGTATATTCTTTTTCAAAAAATATTTATTTACTTTTGAGAGAGAGATTGAGAGAGAAAGAGAGAGCATGCATGTGCATGGTAAAAAACAAAGGTTCAGCACACAAAAAGTTAAGTTCCAGTTGTTTAGATATTCTGTTTTATCTCTTTACTTGGCAAAACACATTCTTATGGCAAGACTAAACATCAGCCTAAACATCATCATCTTTTTAAAACTTTCGTTGCCCCGTGGCTTTTCTTCTAAAGTTAAGTTTACCTTTCTTTGGACTCCCCTAAGGTCCTTGGGATGCTGCTATTAAACTATTTACCTCCTTGCATTGAATCTTCTCTGTTTTTTCAACTTGAACTGTTCCTGAGGACAGAGCTTTTGTATTATACCTTTCCATATCCTCAGATAGCTAACATCATGCATGGCATAGGGATAGGTTTGCAAGGAATGTTTGCTAATTGAAGGGGGGAAAGATGGAAGGAAGGGAAGGGAAGGGAAGGAAGGAAGGAAGGAAGGAAGGAAGGGAGGAAGGGAGGGAGGAAGGGAGGGAGGGAGGAAGGAAGGAAGGAAGGAAAAGAGGGAGGGATGGAGGGAGGAGGGAGAGAGGGAGCAAGGAAGGAAGGAAGGAATTATTCCTTATTTTACTAACATTTGACAAGTAAGGTGTTACTGCAGACAACATACTTCCTGCTCTCACTGAGCTTCCAGTTGGCTGCAAGGACAATCACACAAGGTTCATCTTCCCACTGTGTGCAGACCTTCTATTAAGATGTGTTGGCCACAGATGACGCAGACTTAACACCCCCCCCCCCCCCGTAGCAACAGCAGGGCCTGGTGTCCCAATGCTTCCCAATCACACTAGTTCCTGGGAAGAAATGTAGATGTGTGCAGGGGAGCATCCCACGCACTTCCATCAAAGCTGAGCACAACATGAATGCCAGGTTCGGGCTTCCTGTGCCCATACCAATACTGCAAATCCCCTGGGAATTCCTTTACTATTCAACATCTTAATTTCTTCTTTTTATGTAATGGGATCTAGGAATGTTCAGAACATCCCCTTCAATCCCTGTGTTTCTAGAGACCTAATTTATATTAGTTCTTGCTATGTATTTATTTAGGAATAAAATCAACATTTGGAACCATGGCAGCATATGGTTAGTGTTTTGCGTGAGGGGTGCGGTATCCATTTCCCCATCATGTGGCAGGAGTGCAGCAGCTGTAACGTCTCATTACAGGGCTTCACTGTATTTAATAAAAAAAAAATAGTATTGCTCTACTTAACAAAATTATCCTCATCCCTCCACCCATCCCCAAAAACCTGATCTGTGGTTTCAATGCCTCTTGCCATAATAGCTTTAGATGGTTTGCATGTGATATGAGTTAGCTCCAGAATCTGCTTTCAATTCAGTTGTTTCAGATTGTATTTTCACTGTGAGCCATTAGTCACCAAATGTTGACAAGCATTTGTAAGGATGCCATCTCCCCCTTTGTTTATATGCAAGTGCAGCAACCAAAATGATTTATTTATGCTTTAATTAAAATTTGTGGATAGACCAGTGATTTTTAGCAGTGGCTTTTCTAATTTGTGGGCTCCAGTAAGAAAAAAAAATCAATAACCTGATACCATTTATGTTTTTATAGTTACCCCAGGCATTTATAATGCAGACCTGCCACTCACCTGCAGTCTTACTCTGAGCAGAGTGATCCTCGCCACATAAATCTTCCCCCGAGGCCAGGAGGGTCTATATTTCAGAGTCACTTCCCTTCTGCGTCAGCTGTAAGTGAGATGTTACATGCTTTCCATTCTCATGATTTTCATGGCAAGGCACAAGGCTAAAATTAATATTGAAAGTAAATTGATGGACTGTAAGTTTTATAATACCTGACCCAATCCGTAACGACTGCTTAGAATTTTAATAATTTAAGCCCATTGATTTTTGGTTCTTGCATATCCCTCAGCACATTGAAAATGTACCCCATAGGGTCTGTGAAAAGAACATACCCCAAATGCGGAGCTTTTAGGGGAACCTAATATATTTGGCATCGCAGGTGCATAAATCTCCATGAAATTGCACCAAGTTAACATATTTACTGGTGCACACAATTTAGTAAGTACTTTGTAAAAGTCTAAATAAAGATAGATAAGACAGGTAGATATGGAGAAATAATGAGTAAATGTTCCCATGTATATTAACAGGGTGAATTCATTGCCTTCGCAAGGCTAGCAGCCTAACTGGAAAAGAATTAATTAGTTTTCAAGGTGTTGAGGATGTTTTTAATTGCTGTTTTTCAAACTCTGGGGAAAATGAACTGTTTTTGCATTTTCTGCCAAACTCAAATCATCCTCTGCCCAGTAGTCAGGGTTGGGGGATGTGGAGAGAGTGATGATGGAGAGAACGGGAAGGGAAACGCTTGGTCTCAGGCACCATTTTGGCACCCGAGATAAAGGCACAAGGAGCAAGGAGAAGCTCGTTCACTCATCCAGAAAGTCCTCTTAAGAAGGATCCCTTGTAAGTTTCCACATCTACTATTCTTGTAGAATAGAGATTTTCCAAGATCCCTGCAAGTGCTCATACTCATGTGTATGACTTTTCCCCTTGCTCCCATGCCTCCCCCTCCCCTTAGTGTTTGCAATTCAGCTCTGGAAGGGTTCAAGTCGTCACTGCAGCACGTTGGAAACATCTGGCTGTCCTTCCAAGAAGACCTCCACCCCTGCTCACCTTTGGAGGATAGAGTCTGTGTCCTTTCCTCGGGGCAGATATTTTAGTTCAGGGAGATAACATTTTGCAGGGGGTGAGGACTATCTTACTCAAATATATCTCTATATATACCTTGGTGAAACCTTTTACAGAAGTTCATTTTATGAATCAAGTAAGCGTGGAACTGCTACTCTGGTTGGAATGGTGGTTCTAAAAAATAGATGCTGAAGGAGCAGGGCTTGTTCTACCTCCCACCCTTTTGGCAGTGTCCATGGGTGTCTCTACTCTCCAGACGACTTGGAACAGAGGTGGAAAAGTCACTGACAGGACACTACTTCAGTATCAGTCATATGGTTGATGTAAGTGATCAAGAAATAAAAGAGACAAACAGACCAACCTCCATGTGGCCTCCCTCCTTCCTAAGCTGGTCTCCCTTCCTCCACTCTCAGGACCACCTCCCCTGCCTTCTATTTCAGATATACTGGATGTCTTTTCAACCCTGGGGTACAAATGGTTCTCTCCTACCTCTAGGCCTCTAACATATTCTTTACTCTGCTTGGAAAACACTATGTCCCCTGCCCATCTCATCATCAAACAGCTTACTCCACTAACTCTTTAACTTAGAGCTCTCGACCCGTGTGAGGCCTCCTCTGACTCTCAGAACCAGGCTGGGCTCATTCTCCTCTAATCCCGAGTTCTTTCACTGTTGGCACATGACACTCTGGCTTTATAATCTCATTTGTTTTTTCTCTTGGCAATGAGCCTAAATGCAAAATTCTCAAATGAAATGTAAGCAAAACCAAAGTTGGATTTATTGCACTAAAAGTGGTGGTAAAATCCTATACCCATGTATGATAACAAACAACAAACAAAAACTCAGCAAATTAGAAATAAGAACATACTCACACATATCAAAATTTTCTTTAAAATCCAAACATATTTATCCAAAGATACAAAAATGCTGATTTGAAGGGGCACAGGCACCCCAATGTTTATAGCAGCACTGTTAAAATAGCCAAAGTATGGAAAGAGCCCAAATGTCTATTGACTGATAAGTGGATAAAGAAGATGTGGTATATATACAATGGAATATTACTTGGTGATCAAAAAGAATGAAATCTTGCCATTTGCAACTACATGGATGGAACTAGAGTATATGATGCAAAGTGAAATAAGTTAGAGAAAGACAAATATATGATTTCGCTCATATGTAGAATTTAAGAAACATAACAGATGAACATAGGGGAAGGGAAGGAAAAATTAGATAAAAACGGAGAGGGAGGCAAACCATAAGAGACTCTTAAATACAGAGAACAAATTGAGGGTTTCTAGAGGGGAGGTGGGTAGGAGATGGGCTAAATGGGTGATGGGCATTAAGGAGGGCACTTGTTGGGATGAGCACTGGGTCTAATATGTAAAGTGATGGATCACTAAATTCTACTCCTGAAACCATTATTACACTATATGTTAACTAACTTGGATTTAGATAAAATTAAAATAAAGTAAAATAAAATAAAATAAAATAAGTATACTTACAACTGAAATATTAAAAAATTCTTCCTGAAACTGAGAATAAAAGACCTGCTATCAACAGCTTTTTTCAACATCACACTGGAGGTCCTAGTCAGTGCAATAAAACAAGAATAGAAGAGGATAAAGACTGTAAAGGAAAAAAACTGTCATTATTCACAGACAACCTGATTGCATCCACAGACAATATATCTTAGACAACAGCAAGTGTTGGCAAGAGTGTGGGGAAACTGGAAGCCTCATACACTGCTAGTGGGAATGCAAAATAAGCTAGCCCCTTCGGAAAATTGTTTAGCAATTCTTCAAGTTAAATAGTTATCATTGGGCCCAGCAATTCTACTCTTAGGTATATACCAAGGTAATTGAAGGCATATGTTCACGCAGAAATTTGTATATAAATAGTCCTAGGACTATTATTTATAAAGCCCCAAATTGGAAACAACCCAAATGTTCATCAACTGATGAATGAATAAAAGGTGGTATATCCTTAGAATGGAATATTACTTGACCATAAAAAGGAATGAAATAATTCATGCTACAGCATGAATGAACATTGAAAACGTTATGTTAAGTAGAAGCCAGACACAAAAGGTCACATGTTGTATGATTCTTTTTATATGGAGACACATTTAGGATTGGCAAACCCGTACAGACAGGAGGCAAGTTAGTGGTTGCCAGAAATTGGGAAGAGAGGGAGTAGGGGAATGAATGGGAATATGTGTTTGTTTCTTTTTGAGGAGATAAAATGTTCTCAATTGAGGTAAGGGTGATGGGCGCTCAATTCGGTCAATGTACTAAAAGCCACTGAATTGTACACTTTAAAAGGGTGAATTTCATGTGTGAATTATATCTCAATCAATCTTACTTTCAACGTCTCCCACTATGGTTATGTATTTGTCTATTTCTCCTTTTTTGGTCAAGTTTTAAATGCAAGTATGTTATTAGGAACAAAAAAATTGAATTTTTATGTCTTCTTGGCAGAATGACACCTTTATTATTATGGGATCTCACTCTGCATCTCTAGCAATACTTCTTGCCTTAAAATCTATTTTGTCTGATGGTGGTATAGCTACATCCTGTTTATTTTTATTAGGTTTGCATTGCATTTCTTCTACACTTTTATTTTCAGCCCTCCTATATGCTTATATTTATATTACATCTCTTGTAAGCAGCATATAGTATTTTCTTAATTTACCTAGTCTTTAATGTGAATTTAATTTGATTTATCCAGTCTTTGTATTTTGATGAGAATATTTAGTCCATTTAAATGTAATGGAATTACTAATTTATTTGGATTGAAATCTATTATGCTCTTTGTTTTTAATTTGTTCTAACTTTTTTCCTGTTTTTATTTTAGAAAGAGCAAGAGAGAGAGTGCAAGTGGGGGAGAGGGACAGAGGAAGAAAGAGAGAATCTCAAGCAGGCTCCATGCTCAGTGCAGAGCCCAATGTGAGGCTTGATCCCAGGACCCTGGGATCACGATCTCAGGCAAAATCAAGAGTCAGACACTCAACCGACTGAGCCACCCAGGTGCTCCTTTTCTATGTTGCTTTTTCTCTCTTTTCTCTTCTTCTTTTGGGTTAAGATTTTTATTGTTTCATTTTACCCTCTATTATCTTATTTGTTATATATTCTCTTATTATTACTTTAATGTTTATCTTAGAGATTACAGTATGAATACTATATATTTGATATAATAAATATAAATCTATATTTTATAAATAATATAACATCTGACATAACTACAATTATATGATATAAACATCTTATCATTATATATAAAAATATAATGTAATATCCAAAAAATGCAAGAACATTAGAACATCTTTATACCATTTAATACCCTCACGACTTTTGTGCTTTGTTGTCATGTATTTTATTTATTTATTTATTTATTTATTTTTAATGTTTATTTATTTTTGAGAGAGAAAGAGAGGCGGGCTGCAAGCAGGGGGAGGAGCAGAGAGAGAGAGGAAGACACAGAATCGGAAGCAGGCTCCAGGCTCTGAGCTGTCAGCACAGAGCCCAATGCGGGTCTCGAAACCACGAACTGTGAGATCATGACCTGAGCCTAAGTCAGTCGCTTAACCGACTCAGCCACCCAGGCGTCCCTATTTTTTATTTTTTTTAATTTTTAGTGTTTATTTTCAAGAGAGAGAGAGAGACAGAATGTGAGTGGGGGAGGGGCAGAGAGAGAGGGAGACATAGAGTCCGAATCAGGCTCCAGGCCCCAGGCTGTCAGCACAGAGCCTGATGTGGGGCTTGAACTCACGAAGTGTGAGATCATGACCTGAGCCAAAGTCAGACACTTAACTGAGCTGCCCAGGCACTCATGTTGTCATGTATTTTAATTTTCTATGTGTTTTATACCTCACAGGACAGTATTGTTATTATTTATACAGTCAACATTAATATAAGATATTCTAGAATTTATCTTTTCTGTTGCTCTTCTTGTCTTTCCATATCTCCACACTTCGGTGTGGGATCATTTTCCTTCTGCCTGAAGAACATCTTTAGCATTGTCTTTAGTGCACATCTGTTGTCTCAAAATGTCCTTATTGTGCCTTTGTTATTGAAATGCATTTTTGATTCTGGGTTGCCAGTTATAGTTTCTATTATAATATATTTTATTTAAAAAAAATGTTTTTTTCAACGTTTATTTATTTTTGGGACAGAGAGAGACAGAGCATGAACGGGGGAGGGGCAGAGAGAGAGGGAGACACAGAATCGGAAACAGGCTCCAGGCCCTGAGCCATCAGCCCAGAGCCTGACGCGGGGCTCGAACTCACGGACCGCGAGATCGTGACCTGGCTGAAGTCGGATGCTTAACCGACTGCGCCACCCAGGCGCCCCTAATATATTTTATTTTAAAAGGCAGTATGTGACTCATTACATTGATTTCATAAACCATGACATTGAAGTGGCTTGAAGCCCACCACAAATGATTGCAAATCCACAGATTGAAAAATGCTGCTGTAGATGTTCCCTCCGGTCATCCAGCTATTCCAAGCCACCCTGAGAAATAAGTGGTTCCCACAGTGAAGAATCCCCAACAAGTCTGCCAAAATACTAACCATTCATACAGGGGTTTGGAATAGTCATTCAGACCTCAGCTTCCCAGACTCCATAGCTGGAGCCAGCCTTGAAGAGTTACAGGGCAGTTTCTATCCAGTAAAGGGACCAGACATCAGACGGCCAATGTTGCCAGTCCACGCCAAGATTGAAAGGGTGCATACTCAAGAAACAATAACTTGTAGAATCACTGGTCAACCTTAGCTCTCAGAACATGAGTAGAACCTTCTGGAGGCAGGCTGAGGCAACTATAAAATTCTAGAATTCACTAATACTTTGGGTGTTTGTTGAGTGTCTTCTCTATGCCAGGCACTCGAGATATAAAGATAAGGTATTTATCTCCATAACTGACAAAACTCCCATCAAAGATGTGACTCTAACAGGCCTTGCTCTTCCCTAAGCACTGTTGGGTAAACACCATTAACTTGGCCTCCATGCCTCTCCTGTTCTTCCATTGTCCACCAGTACCCCAAGCCACAGTCTGCATGACCTCATAAATTTTAGTTACTCTAATACTCTCAGTCAGCTTATAGTCAAGGTTTGGAGTATTGAGAGCCATTTTACCATTCATTCCATATTCTTCCATTCCATATTAATTGTGTGTTGCGTACTGTTCTAGGTTCTGGAGATCCTACCATTGTAGAGCCCTGTGGAGTAAGGATGATGAATAACAAATATATAAACAAATAGATCTCTAATTTTATGTCACGTAGCAGTAAGGCTATGAATAAAGGTATCAGGAAAGAGAAACCGAATGATGGGAACATCTAAGAGAATGTGGTCAATGAAGTTCTCTCTTAGCAGGCAAGATCTGAACAAAGTCTCAATAAAGTGAGAAAACAAGTCATGAAAAAACTTGATGGACAAGCACTTCCAGACAAAGGAACAGCTAGTACAAAAATCTCACAATTGGACTCGCCTGAGAGAATAACAAAGAGGCCAGTGTGGCTGAAGCAAAGTGAGCAGGAGGGGGACTGCTAGGAAATTAGGTCAGACAGGTGGTCAGGAGTCTGAGCACGGTGCCAGGTGTCAATTCTATGTCTTTAAGGTGATTCAGATAAATGGATTATTCATTTCATGATTGTGAATAAATGTTTATCTTTCTTTTTATATAACCAACATAATTTTATTTCCAAGCATTTCTTAATCATCAGTTTACAAGTCTGAACATAAGCAAATTTAATTCAAACTGTAGCCCTGGGAGTAGCATGGGTGTGAAGGTCAAACTGGCTTAACTTTTTAGACCCATCTGTGAAATGAGGATACGTAGCTCTGTCCCACCTGGTTGCTGTGAGGATTAAAGGGCATAATATATGAAGCAAAAGCATTCAGCGCAGTGCCTAGCACACAGATGGCTCCCCAAGGTTAGTTTTGTGTCATTAGAACACCAGGTAGGGGAGAGGTGGGAGGTGAGGTCTCCAGGGATTAGCTCACACAGGGCACCAGCTATAGGCTGAGTAGGTTAGATCTTACCCCTATGAGGAGGCCCGTTTGAGGGAGAATGGGATCACTCAGGACAGGATGGACTTGGGAGGTGACAGCAGTAGTGGGGAAGGTTATGGGAGGGTCAGGAGACAGCGGTACCAGCAAGAAGACCACTGCAGGATGCTAGCTAAGAAAGGGATAGAGACGAGGTGGAGTTGGGAGGGGAATGGATTCATGGATTGAAAAGATGCTTGAAGTTCCCAAAAGGTGTTCATGCATCGGTACCACTGAGAGAGCTTCTTCCTCCATCTAGATAGCTCTTCTCCTTCTGCCCTGCTCTCCCCTCCTCCTCCTCCTCATCCTCTGCATCTTGAAATTCTTCAGCTCAGGGAAGCCCTCTCTTACCCTCAAGCTGGCTTTAGATGCCCTTCCCTATGCTTCCTTCATAGCTCCCTGACCCTCTGGAAAGAAGCTTTGCTTGTGTCTCTCTCCACTTCCCTTCCTGGGAGGATGGCACAGATTCTGACCCCCTTCTCTTTACCCTTCACACCTTTAAGGATGCTCAGTCAATGTTTGTTGTTCCCATTCACCCTGGCATTGTGATTTCAAAGCAGAAGTTAGTTAAGCCCTGGGAATGCATCTGTTTTCACTAAGAGCTATTCATTCCTTGTAATTACAAGGTCTCAGGTTTTAAGACCAACCTACATTCTTTTAATTTTAGAACAGTGTGTGCCCCATAACAAGAGTATGTCCTACTGCCCAGCCTTCTTGTTCAAGGATTAAGGTTTCTAAGGAGAAGCTGGCTTTGGTGCCCAGTAACCAGGGTACTGTTGTTTGGCCTTCATCCTTGAAAACTTGTAATTTATTGCTTCTGATATTTCCATTGTGTCCCATCATGAGATGCACAGATAACAGAGGCAGACCTGAGATAGCAAATGGCCAGCAGAACCATGCTAATAATTAAATCATTTCCTTGGGTCGCACAGTGGGCCCATTTACACTGGGAGTCTATTGTGTATAAATATACTTTAACAAATTACCGAACAGGAGCGCCATTCAGGTTCTCCAAGAAGACAATCACTTGCAGCAAAGCCAGTGAGTGGGGGAGGAGACAGTACATCAAACCCGCAACAAAGGAAAATGTGAAGGCCAGCAAAGTCGGGCCCTGTCACCAGAGCTGGTGTGGCTATTCCCTTTCACTAGAGATACGCAGTCTCTGCTCGAGTTCTGGCGTCCTGAGAGCAAGATGAGCTGGAGAAATTTCGGAAAGAGGGTTCTCACATGGGGAAATTAGTAGACACAGAGCGTGCACAAACTTTGGAATCAAAAATACCAGTATTCATACCATTGCTACTGATAATACTAACATCAACTAGCAAACACTTCTGAAGGGCTCACTGTCAGTCACCGTTCTAAACATTTTATGTATAGTAAGTACCTCATTTCATTCTCACAGAAACTCCGTGAGAGGGGCATGATGATCGTCCTCATCTTACAGAGGAGGAAACTGAAGCTTAGACAGATTCAGTAACATGCCCAAGGTAACATACGTAGTAATGATGAAGGCAGGACTCATACCCAGGCAGCCTGACTCCAAAGTCAATTTTCTTTTTTTTAAATTTTTTTTTCAACATTTATTTATTTTTGGGACAGAGAGAGACAGAGCATGAACGGGGGAGGGGCAGAGAGAGAGGGAGACACAGAATTGGAAACAGGCTCCAGGCTCTGAGCCATCAGCCCAGAGCCTGACGCGGGGCTCGAACTCACGGACCGTGAGATCGTGACCTGGCTGATGTCGGACGCTTAACCGGCTGCGCCACCCAGGCGCCCCCAAAGTCAATTTTCTTGACGATTCTGCTTATCAGCTGTTCATCTTGGACAATTCATTTAAGATTTTTTGAGTTGAAGTTCCCTCCGTTGTAAAATGGGGATTTGAGAGGGTTATTCTGAGGAATCAAATAGCAGTTATGCAAGAAAATAATTAGAAAACTGTAGTGAAAAGAATCCTGAACTAAAATATATCATAACAGTTTTTTAAATTGAAGTAGGGTTGGCATATGATGTTATACTAGTTTCAAGTGTACAACATGGGATTTGGCAAATCTATACATTATGCAATGCTTACAATAATAAGTGTCGCCATCTGTCACCATACAAAATTATTACAATGCTATCGACTATATTCCCTATGCCATAGCTTTCATCTCCACGACTATTTATTTTATCATTGGAAGTTTGTACTTCTTGATTCCCCTCACCTATTTCAGCCACCCCCCTAACTCCCTTCTCTCTGGCAACCACTAGTTTGTTCTTTATATTTATGAGTCTGTTTTGTTGTTGTTGTTTGTTTCTGTTCATTTGTCTCATAACAGTATTTGTTTTTAATTTTTTATTGAATTTATTCATAACGGTATTTTTAAAAGTTTATTTATTTTGAGAGAGAGAAAGGGAGAGAGAGAGCAGGAGCAAGGGAGGGGCAGAGAGAAAGGGAGAGAGAGAATCCCAAGCAGGCTCCGTGCTGTCAGTACAGAGCCTGATGCGGGGCTTGATCCCACGAACTGTGAGATCATGACCAGAGCCGAAACCAAGAGTCAGATACTCAACCGATTGAGCCACCCAGGTGCCCCAATAGTTTTTGATTGTAAGAAACAGAAACTTAGGCACTCACTGAGGCAAAAAGGGGATTTATTGAAGTGATATACAACATTTTGTGGAGCTCCCAGAAAACCATCTCTCAGATGGAGATGTTTCTGCAGGACATTCCCTGGAGAATGCTCTTGGCAACACAACCCACAAGGGAGTGAGCAAAGCAGGATTGGGCAGATGGAAAAGTTGAACTCGATCCCATAAGGATGGCCTTTCAGAACTATCCCAAGAGAGTCCACGCCAGGGAGGGCGCATAACCTTGGGCGAGAACACCCATGAGCAATGGGCAATTCTTGGATGAGATTTATCTGTGGCTGTCAGTAAGCAACACTTCTGGGACCTGAGGGAATGAGTGCTTCAGTCCTGAGGGGGTAGCTGGACATTGCACCAAAGTAGCCACTGTGGGAAGTAATGCACAGAATTGAAGTAAATCTAAACGCTCAGGCTTGAGAATGGAAGTGGCTAGGCTGCACTGGGGAAGTAAGGTAGCAGGAATACAAGGACCGTCTTTCTGGAGTCATGATGCCACTCTGCTGGGTTCTTTCATGTGAATGTCACATTCCAGGCAGAGAGCACCTGGAGGGGTCTACTGCCTGGAGAGTTTACCTGCTGACCAGGATGGGTGGAGTCTTTGATGAAAAGTTCTACCAAGACTGGATTCAGAGTAAATTGTAGTGGAATTAAAAGAAGAAGTGGAAATAGATGGTAGGGGGACAAATAGCAGGTATCTATAATACTGAAAATCAGGAGACTTGGGGAGAATTCTTGGTAGAGTTAGGGTTGGATAGTTGGCAAAAAAATTCCCATTATTTCCATCCTTGTAGTCTGACCCCTAGAAGTGTGACATTAAAGCTCCTCCCACTAGGAGACGGAGACATTCCCCGCTCCTTGAATCCATGCTAGCTTTGTCACTTGCTTTGACTAATAAATAGGGTGCAGCGTTGTAGTACCAATTCTGATACTAGACCTAAGAGGTACTTCCGCTCTTCCATGGAATCCTACTCACCCTCCATGTAAATAAGCTCAGACTACTCTGCTGGAGGATGACAGATCACGTGGAGCAGGGATGAACCATCTTAACTGAGGCCATCATGGGCCAGCCAATCCCTAGCATACCCTGCATCTAACTGCACATGCATGAATGAGCCCTGTCAGGACCACATGAGCCCAGCCCCCAAATCCTGATCCACAGAACAATGAGCTAAATATATGACCACTGCCACTAAGTTTTGGGGTGGTTGGTACTTGGCAAATGCTAACTGATGCATGTCACTAATATGTTGTGTGACATTAAATAAGGGGTTCCCTGCCTGAGGAATGAAGGGGTTGTACACATGAGGATCACATAGTTCATGAATCTGAGAAGGGTCAGAAGTGGGGGTAGACTACCCAAAAGCAGAGCATGAAGCTAACATATACCTTGAGTTGCCATTACCTAGTGGAGAGGGGCCTCTGAGCTGAGATCTCTTCAGGATCTTTGATGAGTCATGAAATATCATCAGGTGAGGGTGGGAAAGTGACAGTGTGCTGATGTGGTTATTTTTGATGATCAGTGAAACATAGGCTAAAGACCACACCACAGTCCGTAGAAGGCAAGGACACACAACCATCCCCCTCTTCCTGTGACCATGATAACCTTCTGCACCGCTCTGTTTGCTGGGGATGGGGATTATGAATGCTTTCTTCCAGCCCTGGTGTTGTCATTCAAATTGGTACCTCCTTTCCTGTACATCTGCTTTTCCTTAACTGAAGGCAAGGGTGCAGTTAATCTCAGATTCCTTGCCACATCCAAATCCAAACCAGCCGTTATTTCTCAGATGAAGCCTGTGGCCCAGCATGAGCTGGTATGTGTGCGTGCATGTGGTTTTTTAGTTAGTTAATTAGTTGACTTTTTCAGTTTTCCAAGTCTTAGTAATAATTTTTTAGTTCTTGCAACATTTATTGAAAGCATGTTATGCACCATGCATTATTATCAGTTGTTTTCATGCGTATTACCTTATGATGATCCCCATTTTCCAAATGAGGAGAAGGAGGCTCAGAGAAAGTATGTAACTTTTCCAAGGCCATAGAACTAGCAAGTGGCAGAGCTGGAACCAGCATGAAGGTTTTTGGTGTCTAATTTAAGTATTTTTTTGTCCTGTAATGGGCAATTGATGAAGCCAGGGGCTTCTGCCTGGGCTGTGGGACCACTCCTATTGAAAGATGTGGGTTTTGAGCCCACCAAGTAGAAGCAAGGATCCCTAAAATGAGAGAGAGCTTATCTTTAAGCGAAATCTGAGATAATGACATTGTTATAGAATGGAAACTTAACTTGTGTTTCACAATACATGTAGTTGATTTCATGTGGAAAATAAAGCTTTGTATTTCATCAGGTCCCTAAACGTTACATATACTGTTTTACTCATCTGATTCAGCCTCGAAGGGACATAGATTTCCTGAAGCCTGTTGCCAAATTCAAGTGAATTCAGGGCTAATGGTTAGGGGGCAGGTACCAGAATAGGTATATTGGTTGTCAAATGTGGCAATAATTCCATCCTTGGCAGAATGTTCCTGCTCTGAGCCTTCAGAATACTCTCACACCCCTCCCTGACTCAGCAATCCTGAGTCAGGGACCCTTCACCCCACCTCCCCATGATCCAGCAACTAAAGGGTTAACAGCTGGCCCAGTAGGGCCTCTGGTAGCTGACTCTCTCCCTGCTGTGGGGCACTCTCTGTTAGCCCTCTACCCTCAATGCTTGTATTTCCCTGGCATCACTCTTCTCTGCTTGATAAAACTTGGCACTTTAGAAAGATCTCTGATGCGGCTAGAGTTGAGGATGGGCTTGGGGTGGCAGAGATGGTGCAGCTGGAATTCTGCATTCTGGAACTTCCCCCATCCTTTACCATGACCCTCAAAACCTATCTGTCTCATGCCTTATCCACTTAGGGCTCATACTGTTCTTTCCATGGGGAAAGGACCCATCGCCTTCAAAACATTAGTCTCCTGAAATGTCCTCTGAATAAGAAGGTTCTGCGGTCTTGGGAGTTGATGAATGCTTTGTACTATACCCTCATTTTAGAGCTTCACATATATACATAGTAAAGGCTCTGAAAATACCTTCAATACAGAAATCTACCTTGTTTAATCCAGCATTTCATAACCAGGGGGAGAGAAGCATCTGCCCTACCCCCATTAGCCCACTGAATTTCTACTTTACCGTATGAGAGACCATGGATGTATAATGGCCTTGAAAGAGGGCAAATGAGGGGTAAAGGGAGGGAAGGGAAGCTGGAAAAATGCTGCTGACATTGTACCTCATGAACCAGAAAGGGATAGGAGGGAAGGTAGGGAGGGTGGAGGTGGGAGAGAAAAGTGTGCAGGGGAGCATGTCACTGGCTCTCCTGCATCATAGGCATCACCCTGCTCTGAATCCTGGGCAAGCTCAGAGAAAGAAGAGGGCCAGCCAGCAGCTGGGAGTCTCCCCAGCAAATCTGGAAGAGCTCCAGGCAGATTCCAGTCTGCTGGTTGAGAGCTGGGTTCTTGTTCCAGCTCGGTAATTTTCCAGCTGTGTAACTTTGAGCATGTTATTTAAATTCCCTGGACCTCTCTTTCTCCAGTTCTAAAGATTAAATTAGACAAATACATGTAAAGGATCTCAAACTTGAACGTGCACGGGAATCAACTTGTGAATCAGACTTGTTAAAACACAGAATGCTGGCCTCCCCCCACCGCACCCCACCCCAGGGTTTGATTAAGTAGGTCTGGAGTGGGCTGGTGAATTCACACTTCGGACTAGTTTCGGGTTCAGCTGCTGCTGGGACCACACTCTGAGGGGCATGGATAGAAGAAGTTGAAGTGCTTTGTAATTTGTAAAGTATACGTCTTAATTGATTTAAATTAATTCATCCATTCTGTGTTAACATAATTATGTGTTCATGGGATAAGGTTTATCTCTTACTACCTCTGCGCTTTTGGGAGGAAACGCTTTTATTTCTCTGCCAGAGGAGCAGTTCCCATGATAGAAGTTTTAGGAAAGCATCTGGGCCCCCGGAAGCCTCTGTGACACTTCATGGGCAGGCATCTGCTCTGGCTATGTCAGTCCCCCAGACATTCCCCTGACAGGACAGAGGTCATCTGTCATCTCCAGAAAGCACATACTGACGGACACACCCCTTGGCGAGTGTGTGTTGTGGAACTCTTGTCCCTTAAGATGTCCTATGGAAAAACTTTTCTATGATTATACCCCCTTGGATATGTTCTATTTCTTCTTTGTGCTTCATAATACTTACTAATGCATAAAGGTTCTGTCAAGTCCTGCAGGAAAGAAAGCTAGTCAACTTTCCTACAGAGGGGTAGTGGTTAGAAGTACAGAGCCTGGATCTGGACAGTCCAAGACAGTTGCCACTAGCTACGTGTGGATATTTCAATTTAAGTAATTAAGTGTACATAAAATAAAAAATTCAGTTCCAGGGCACCTGGGTGGCTCAGTTGGTTAAGTATCCAACTTCGGCTCAGGTCATGATCTCACGGCTTTCTGCTGTCAGCATGGAGCTGGGAGCCTGCTTTCAATTCTGTCTCCCTCTCTCTCTGCTCCTTCTCCGTTCATGCTGTCTCTGTCTTTCTCTCAAAAATAAATAAACATTAAAAAAAAAGTATTTAAAAAAATTCAGTTCCATAGGCCTAGTAGCCACATTTCAAGTATTCAAAGGCCCCATGTGGTTAGTGTCTACCATTTGTATAGCACAGATACAGCATATTTTCTTCATTGCAGAAAGTTATATTGGGCCCAGAGGCAAGACTTTAAAACCCAGCTCCACTGCTTACCACCTGCATGGATTTGGACAAGTTCCTTAAATTTTTGGTCCCTTAGTTTTCTCATCTGTAAAATGGGCCTAGTAGATGGTACATACTTCAAAGTGTCATTGCCAGAATTAAACAACTTGGGGCTCTTGGGTGGCTCAGTCGGTTAGGCATCCAACTTCAGCTCAGGTCATGACCTCACGGTTCCCGGATTCAAGCTCTGCATCAGGCTCTCTGCTGTTAGCACGGAGCTGGCTTCAGATCCTCTGTCTCTCTTGCCCCGCTAGTGCACTCTCTCTCAAAAATAAAAAAAAAATAGAGGGGAAAATGGGTGATGGGCATGGAGGAGGGCACCTGTTGGGATGAGCAGTAGGAGTTGTATGGAAACCAATTTGCCAATAAATTACATATAAAAAATAAATAAAAAATAAAAATAAAAAAATAAACTTTTAAAAGAAAGAATTAAACAACTTACATATGTAAAGTATTTAGAATAGTGTTTGGCACATAGCAAGCCCTCCATAAATCGTGCCTATTATTATAATTTGTTTAATTTACTGTTCTTAAACCAATTTTGGAATCCTTTATCTATATAATACTATTCGTTTCATGGAACTAGTGTTCTATGGGAACACAATTTGGAAAACATTGCCCTGAATTTAAAAGCAGGTTTCAAGAAGAAAAGGAGGTTCTTTACACTGTAGTTCTAAACACAGTCACAAAAAATCCCAAGGAAGAAGAACATGGCTCCCTAAAAGCTAGTTGAGACTCTTAAGATGGCAAGAAAGAGAGCCCACTGAAACAGACTTCAAATAAAAAGGAATTTTTTCGGAAGGACTCATTGGGATCTCATGGAGCCCAAGGAAAAGCTGAACACCTACAACTCATGCAGGGAAAGAATGGTAACTCTAGGATTATAACAGCAGGAATTGGAGGCCTTTTGTTCTAGAGTTCTTCCAATGACAATTCTCAGCTCAACTCCAGGTTCTGTCCTTCAGGTATATTTTCTATAGAAAGAATCTCCAACTCTAGTCCATTCAACCATGGCTGAGGCTTAGTCTCATGACAGAAATAGGACTCCATCTATGTGATGGGGAGCAGGGATGTTTCCAGAGAAAGGGTGTCATCAAGCAACTCAGAGAAGTGACTTGCTCAAGACTTCCCAGCTCTCTCTGACACTAAAAGCCCTCACTCTTAATTCCTGGGAATACTCCCTGGACTAGAAGATTCACATCTGGGATTCATCCTGGCTTTCAAGCAGCATAATCCACAAACAATGAGCCTCTTTTATTGCTTTACAGGGTGCTCATCCATCTTTGGAATATCAAGCAAGGCCACAGAAATCAGAAAGAGTATAAGCAGATTGGAGGGACCATAATAACCCTGCACAATGTTCCACGATTTATAGACCTTTAAAGTGAGACATGTGCATTGCTTCATCAGAGCCTCGCACCAACTCTTAAGGTAAGTAAGATGGTAGTTGTGATTCCCATTCCACCCATGGACAAATTGAGGCACAGAAAGGATGGGTTCATTGGTAGAGAAACTCAAGTTTTTTAACATGCTTCAGCTCTCACAGACCTTCACCTCTCAAGGAATGATCATTGTTAACTTTTTCCATGAATATCTCAATAGTCCTGCATTATAGGCATGATGGAGATTATTATCTCACTTTTCCTGATGTGATGGCATTTTGGAGCAGGAAGAGACCAAGTAGCCCAACCTTTTTATTTCACGGATAAGAAAATCAAAGGTCAGAAAGAAGGAGATTTCTCAAAATCACAGTCACCGTACATACGTTCATTCACTGGGAGAGAAAGTTTGCTTGAAATGTATGTCTAAAGCTGTAATTGTTATGAGGGTAAGTTCACTTGACAAATATTTATTGAAGAATAGCTATGTGCCAGGCACAGCAGATACAATACCACCCTACCTCTCATATTCCACTAGTCCCTACCCCTTGCTCTCTCTGTTAGCCTCTGCTATGCCTCAAACATCCCGTTGAGATCACACAGTGGGGCTTTACTCAGGTCCTTCTTTCTGTCTGGAAGACTTTTCCTAGATATTTGCTTGGTGCACTCTCTCACCTTCTACACCTCTGCTCGGATTGGACCTTTTCAGTGAAACCAACCTTGACCGCCTTATTTATTACTGCAACGTAGACCACCTCCCCTTCTCTCTCCTGAGTTCTTCATCCCAACTTACTGTCCAGCTGAGCCCCTCTTAGCATATGTCCCATGCTTTCTTAATATTTACCTGAAATGCTACCTTCTGTTATCCTACCTTTGATAAGAGCCAAGCATGGAGAAAGGGGTGAGCATGTGCTAGAAAGGAGATAGGGATAGAAAAGAAAATAGCACACCCTGCCCCATATTCTGCTCCTTTAGGCTGTTATAAGCCTGGCATATTGGAAGAATTCCGTGTGACCAGGGCATGGAGTACAGAAGACAAAGGGGAAGGGATGGGCTTGGAGGGGGAGATCATCAAGAGCCTTACAAACCATACCAGGAAACTTAGACTCACCTTGAGGAGACTGGGTGTCACTGGAGGGTGCTAACTGCACAAGGGCGTGGTTAGATCTACATTTTAGAAGAACATTCTTTGGTTGTGCTATGGAGACTAGATTTGGAGCTACAGGGAAATCTGCAAACTCTGGATTCAGGGAGGCCCATTAGGAGGCTGGGTAAGAAATGATGGTGGGTGCCAGTGGAGTCAGAGAGAAATGGACACATTTAAGAGCTACAAAAGAGATAACACCGTCAGGACTTGGAGCGTATTGGATGTTGAGGGTGCAAGAGTGGAAGATTTGGCGGCGGGGGGGGGAGAGTGTTGTTAATATATTTTTTTAATAAATAGAAACCATGTCACTTCATTTGTTATAGCAAATAACAAATGGAGGGAAGTAATTCAAGAAGGATCGGAAAATTTTTCCATCCACAGAAGAACAGAAAGGATAAGCACCTTTACCACCCAAGTTTTGGGTTCATTGTTTTCTATTCTCTGCCCCCCACAGCAGCAGGCTGTTTCCAGAATGGAACTCTGCCTTCAACTTTTATACTAGCTGGGAGGCTGATCCATCATATGAGTCAAGAGAGGATGATGAGCTCAGTTTTTGGGCTGAGG